>NC_090437.1:617762459-619012459 GCF_031143425.1 Pleurodeles waltl | reverse complement strand
CTCCAGAAGGGCCTATAAACAAGCCTTATTAAAAAAAGGAAGCGTGAGCTGAGAATCAAGGCATGGGAGGATTTAAACAAAGGGGCTAAGTTAAAAGATGGTAAACTCTTCTGGTAGATTGCTAACCGTCCATTTTTTACTAATTATTTCTCCTCCGGAATTGAGTGCCACATCAGCAGAGTACGGCTAATGGTAAGACTCCAGGCCCAGATGGGATCCCAATTGATCTGGATAAACATAATATCGAATTTTGGGCCCCCCTATTGACCAATGTCCTAAAAGCGGCTGTTAAAGGTAACCTGAAGGACTCATGGAAAGAGGCCATTATTGTCCCAATTTTTCAAAAAGAAGATTAAAGCTTGTCTACATGCTACCGCCCAATCTCCTTATTAGATTCTACAGTGAAGATTATTCATCAAGTAATCCTAGAGGAATTAGAAACTTGGGCTGAGGCCTCTGTCTTTTCTTGCCGCTACAATATGGCTTATATCTAGTCTAGGGACAGTAGAGTAGGCTCTAAATCTAACTCTCATTTGGGGGAAGTACGTCAAAACCAGGAGAGGTGTCCTTCACATGGCATTTATGAACCTCTCCTGTGCTTTTGACCTAGTGGACTGCACAGCGGCGGTAGCAACAAACACCACGGCGGTAACCGCCAACAGCCAGACGGAAGACAATGTACCGCCCACTGCATTACAACAGTCCAATCCGCCACCTTTTCCGGGGCGGTACCAACACCATCAAAAGCACGGCGGAAACAGTACTCTGAAGGGAAACGACTCACCTCCCGACACTCAAGGAAGAACCACGACGCCATGGAGCCCAAGCTGCACTTTTTCCCAATGCTGGTGTACCTTCTCATAGACCAGGAACACGAACGCCGGCGAAGACGACAACGGTGAGTACTGCACCTAGCACACAAGGGAGGGGGGAGGAAAAAGAGAGACACACACACACAACACGCAACACCCACATCCCCACCCCCAACACCATACACACAAGCAGATGCAACAACATTACGTATACACCCCGTAACCCTCAGGAATAATGCAAGGACAAAAGGAATGGAATAAAATGAGTGTAATAGCACAGTTTTAGATATATGCGTCCTTAAACAATACACGGTATGTACAATATATACAATATATACAAAAGGAGGGACAATGCCCACTCCAAAATGTCAGTGGCCCACGGGGCCATAACACAGAGGCCAAGGCCACACTTGACTCCTGCCTCAATACGGAGAGAACACTGCAGGGGCATCAGGTTGAAAAAACACAGGCACCTCAGGGGGACGGGGAATGGGGGGGCACCTCAGCCGTAAGAAGGTACAACGCCACTGGCCTGGAGGGGGCTCCATGCCCACTGCTTGGTCCTGGGGAGTGCAAAGCCACAGTCTCTCTAGTGGGTGGTTTGCCCACTGCTTGGTCTTGGGGAGTGCCAAGCCACAGTCTCTCTAGTGGGTGGTTTGCACACTGCTTGGTCCTGGGGAGTGCAAAGCCACAGTCTCTCTAGTGGGTGGTTTGCCCCCTGCTTGGTCCAGGGGAGTGCAAAGCCACAGTCTCTCTAGTGGGTGGTTTGCCCACTGCTTGGTCCTGGGGAGTGCAGAGCCAGTCTCTCTAGTGGGTGGCTTCTCCACTGGTTCTGGAGGGGGCCTTGTGCCCAGTGTGCTTCATCCTGCCAAGGAGGGGCTGAGTGGATGCCTTCTTCCACTGGTTCTAGAGGGGGCCTTGTGCCCAGTGTGCTTCATCCTGCCAAGGAGGGGCTGAATGGATGCCTTCTCCCACTGGTTCTGGAGGGGGCCTGTGCCCAGTGTGCTTCATCCTAGATGGGGCAAAGCCACAGTCTCTCACCTGTGTGTCACACCAACAGGTGTTGCAGGGGCCAGGACTCACTGCAGCCCATGTAGTCACCACTACACACTGCTCGCCAGCAGTGACGGCTGCTCAGTGGATGCCAGATGCACTGCAGGTGGTGGTGCTGGCAGTGGTGGTGGTAGCTTCCAGGCCTTCACCTGTAGCCTCGGACGGCTTCCCACTGGGGCTGCTGCTGCTGGCAGTGGTGCTGCTGGCGGTGGTGCATGTGGCGGTGCTGGCCGTGGTGCAGGTGGCGGTGCAGGTGGCAGTGCTGGCAGTGGTGGTGGTAGCCTCCAGGCCTTCACCTGCAGCCTCGGACGGCTGAAGTGCTATGGCTGGTGTTGTGTGTCCCTTCCTGCCCTTGGCAGATGCTGGTCCCTCCTGTCAACACCAGAACAGTGCGCCCTCTACGGGCATCTAGAATGCAAAAACCCAACACTCTCAAGATAAAGTAATTTATGCATTGTGATGATATGTTATTGTTTAACCTTTTGCATTGCAGAATTCCATCCAAAAGATTCATTTTTAAGGTGCTTATAAATACTGTACATTTACAATGTGTTGCTGCAGACATTCAGAGTGTGTTAGGGTGTGGTCCCTTTCCAGGGCCTTCTGGAGACTTTCCCTGCAAAATGCCTGGGCGTGGTTCTAGGCTTGGACAAGACTCTATAAAAGAGAGTCAGCCCAACTTCCAGTGCTCACTATTCAGAGGTCCCGGTGCAGAGCAGCAGCTTCTTCCTGAGCTTCTGTCCCGGCGGCCTATTTGGATTTTCCAGTCTTCTGCACTCATCTCTCATTGGTGATCACTGTTTCCAGGCGGTAAGACGGTGTTTGGACATTTCCCAACACCGTAATTGAGAATCTTCATATTCTTGATTTTAATTCTTAAATGAATAACAGACTACTTGTGCGCTGCCATTTTTTGACATTTGTATGGTGGTTTGCAAATAGGGAGGACGCGCAATTTATTCCATAAAGATTTGACTTCGTTATTACATTATTGTTCATTGCGCGCTGATATTTCTTGACATTTACATGATGTTTTACGAGTTGGCAAGACGTGAGCATTTAACTTTGTTGTTCATTACGCGCTACCTTTTCTTGACATTTACATGGTGGCATTCGAATCGGCGAAACGCACAATTCACTTCTCGTGTGTAATTCATGCTGTTCATTGTGCGCTACCATTTTCTGGCATTTACATGGTGGCATTCGAATCGACAACATGCGCAATTCTTTCCTGGAGTGTTTTGTCATGTTATTCATTGTGCGCTACCATTTCTTGGCTTTTGTATGGTGGCATTTGAATCGGCAAGACGCGCAATTCTTTCCTCGTGTATTAATAATGTAAGTTACTGTGCGCTACCATTCTAAGACATTTTCTTGGTAGCATTTCAAGTTGACACGTCGCGTGATTTATTCCTTGAATCTACGTTGTGTGATTTCATGGTGCACAAACCTTTATGGTGTTTAATACTCATATAAAAATCTGCAGTGTGCGCAGTTTACTTCCAAATGTTTTTTCTGAGATGAACACAACACAATACCAGAGTTCTAGAGGTAATTCTGTGTGTTCCTGATATGTATTCCTAAAAGGAGATTCATATGGTTGTTTAGAAATTGCTCAGAGTGTTTCCTGATTCTCATGCTAAAGAAAGTACTTGAATCTGAAAGTCCTATTTAACTTTTCCTGTTTCCTCCTCAGGTATTCGGTCATCTAAAGCCTAGTCAGTTTTAGGATTATTCTAGGGTTGTTCATGTTTTTCGGAAAAGACGAAGCTTAGAGTTGTAGCATGGTACTGATTTCATGAGATGTAATTTTGATGTTGTGTTTTAACCTTTTGCTTCCTTCAGGTCTCCTTCCCAGCTGTTCCCGTCCTAATCCCCTTTTCCCCACTTGGACTCTCTTAGACTCTGTGATAAATCTAATCAGAGTATTGGAGCTGTCTTGTGGTGGAAGTGTTGGGAACGTGCACGGACCCCAAGGATCTGGTGACTCTGACACCTCCTTGCTTCTGCCAGCTGGTGTCCTTTTCTTGGCCTTGGCAGCTGGTGGTGCCTCCTTCCCCTTGCTGGCTGGTGTCCCCTTCTTGCCCTTGCTAGGTGGTGGACCCTTCTTGGCTTTGGCAGGTGGTGCTGGCACACTGGCTGGGCTGACTGGTGCCTCCTTGGAGCCTCTCACACCTGCAGTTGCTGCAGAAATCACAGTGGCCGTGGACTGGGTGGCTGAGGTGCTGGGCTGGGTTCTGGCCACCCTGGCACGAGGTGAAGGACGGGGGAAATGGTAGGGAACAAGTCAATGTTGGTGAGGAAAAGCTTCTTAGGGACACTGGGGTAGTAAGAGGGTGAAGGTTTGGGTGTGGAGGAAGAGGGAGTGGTTGTAGGAGGTGTCAGTCTGCTCTGTTTGGGTGCAGGTGCATGGGCTGGATGCTGTTGTGACGTGGATGGCTGTTGAGTGCTTGCGTTTGTGTACTTTGGGAGGAGGGGTCACAGACACAGTGGGAGAGGACACAGGGGACGTGTGCATGGATGTGGGGGTGGTGACTGCCAGTGAGGGGCATGTAGTGATAGGCGTGCTGGTGATGGAGGTAGTGGATGAGGATGTAGTACATGAAGGTGTGAGTGGAGACGCTACTGGGAGTGAGGTGGACGAGGAGGAGGAGAGGGACACAGTCGAGGCAGTAGATGTCGGTGTGTCTGCATGTGGATGGTGCTTGTGAGATGAAGTGTGGTGCTTGTGTTTGCCTGAGACAATTGTTTGATTTGGGTGATTGCTGGTCTGAAGGTGTGCTTGGGATAAGCTGGGGTTTAGGGGATTGGGACTGGGTAGAGGAAGTTGGGGGGGGGAGGCTGGAGACAGGGACAATGGCTGCCATCAGTGAGTTGGCCAGAGCCTGGAATGCTCTCTGTTGGGCCGCCACGCCAGAGTGAATGCCCTAAAGGTATGCATTTGATTGTTGCAAATGCCCTGCTACACCCTGGATGGCATTCAGTATGGTTGAGTGCCCAACAGAGAGGGATCTCAGGAGGTCAATAGCCTCCTCACTGAGGACAGCAGGGCTGACTGGGGCAGGGCCTGAGGTGCCTGGAACAAAGGAGATGCCCGTCCTCCTGGGTGATCGGGCACGGGAAACACGCTGAGGGGCTGCTGGGAGGGCGGGATGTGCCAGGGAGCTGCCATCAGAGGAGGTGTCACTGTCAGTACTGTCCCCTCCTGTCTCAGTCGTGGTGCTCCCCTCGCCCTCAGTCCTACTGGTGCCCTCACCATTGGTGGATTCAGCCACCAGGCCCGTGTGGGATGTAGCTCCCTCCGCCCCGGTGCCTCTGCTACTCCGCCGGATGATGTTAATGCAAACAAGGACAGGGTGACAAAACAAAAAGGAGGGGGAGAGACAGAGGATATACTTGGTCAATGCCAGCAGCAACACTACCATTGGCGTACACAACTCACAGGGAACAGCCCTGTGCATTAGGCCATGCACTACCAGTTACAATGCTAGTCACCAGGTAATGGGGTACAATGCCTAACGCCATTAGCTGCACACCTGAAACCCACAGGACCCTTCCCAGTAGTGGATGCTCACTAACATTATTGGGATTGGAGTGCATCTGAGCTTTTCCATCATTGAACATACCCTGCCATGTTCGCCCTGGCCTAGGGGCACCCACAGCCCACATCACCCACCCAGGTAATACCTTAACGCGTGCAAAGTCATGATTCTGAATCTGTACTCACCCCTTTGTGGCTGCTGTGATGCCTTCAACCGCCCATCCAACTCCAGATAGGCCACCGCCAGGATGCAGAACATCAGGGAGGTCAGGGTACGACAGGAGCCCCTTCATCGTTGGGAGGCCAGTCCCAGCTGGGCCTCCGCCGTCTTCCTTTCCCAGCGGCGCAGGTCTTCCCACCGTTTTCGGCAGTGGGTGCTCTGCCTGTCAAAGAAACCCAGGGTCCACACCTCCCTGGTGATGGCATGCCAAATTCCCTTTTTCTGATGGGCGCTGACCTGCAGAAAAAGTACAGCAGAAAAGTATTAGTCATACCGTCCGGACTGTTATACTCATGGCCCAACATATCCCCCATCCCCTTACGCACATACATTGACAACCATACATGCAGTACTCTGCCCAGGACCTCAGACCCCCCCCTACATGAGGCTTACACACACAGCAATCCATAAATTCATGTCCCATGCATCATGCTCACAGTGTATTCACCTGTTTGTCTGGAGGACCATAGAGTAAAGGGTACTGGGGTAGGACCCCATCCACCAGTCCCACAAACTCCTCCGAAGTGAAGGCAGAGGCCCTTTCCCCAGACACTTAAGCCATTGTCGCTTCCAGACACAGGTCACAGTAGCATTTTCAGTGTAGGTCCTCTCCTGTTGAAGGTCAGATAGCAAGTGAGTGAACAGATAGAAAATGGCAGTCACGTCCACGGCGGTGCGTACTGGCACCGCCGTGCGTACATCGCCATTAGCTCCTGGAACCCATACACCCCAATGATAACCAATGAGGTGTTGCCCGGCGGTCGTCGACCACAATGGTGCATAACGCCAGCGGAATGACCTCATTTCTACTTGTCCCTCCTCAAAGGTCAGGCAGCCGCCATTTCAGGTAGGCACAGGCCATGGCACCTAACTGCGTCACAGCAGACATCAACTGACTTACGAGTTCACATACTGTTTCTGTAAAACAAAAATGTAATGTTAATGTTGAAATATGTGTGAATATGACATTCTGCTCACAGTTCTTCACTCTAGAGTTCAACCACTGAGGATGAATAGGAGATGGAGACACCCCCCCATGTGGACCTGGCGACAATGGAAGACAGGCACATTATCCTGATCTACAGACTTGATAGTGCCACAATCCAAGAACTGTGTGCCCAATTGGAGCCAAAATTGATATCTGCTATCCGCCACCCCACAGGTATCCCCCCCTCTAGTGCAGGTCCTGTCAGTGCTCCATTTCCTGGCAACTGGTTCCTTCCAAGCAACAGTGGCCATGGCATTAGGGATGTCACAGCCTTTGTTCTCAAACGTGCTGGCCAGAGTGTTGTCTTCCCTTCTGAAACACATGCGCAGCTACATCGTATTCCCCCAGGTGGAGGATTTGGCCACAGTGAAGGCTGACATCTATGCACTGAGACATATCCCCAACATCATTGGTGCCATTGATTGTACACATATTGCATTTGTCCCCCCCCCGGAGAAATGAGCAAGTGTTCAGAAATAGAAAAAGCTTTCACTCTCTGAATGTGCAGATGGTGTGCTTGGCGGACCAGTACATCTCCCATGTCAATGCAAAGTATCCTGGCTCTGTGCATGATGCCTTTATCTTGAGGAACAGCAGCATCCCATATGTGATGTCTCAACTCCAGAGGCACCGGGTGTGACTAATAGGTGAGCCCATGGTCCCCACCCAGTTGATGTAGGTATATGGGTGTGGGTTTGGCCCTAAGGGTGAGTGTGTGGCTAACAGGTATCCCTCGATATTTGCAGGTGACTCTGCTTACCCCAACCTCTCATGGCTACTGACCCCAGTGAGGAATGCCAGGAAAAGGGCAGAGGAACGTTACAATGAGGCACATGGGTGAACAAGGAGGATCATTGAGCGAACCTTTGGCCTCCTGAAGGCCAGATTCTGGTGCCTCATTCTGACAGGTGGGTCCCTGTACTACTCACCCAAGAAGGTGTTCCAGATCATTGCTGCATGTTGCACAACATGGTCTTGAGACACCCAGTGCCTTTTCTGCAGGAGGATGAGCCTGGGGATGGTCGTGTGGCAGCATTGGAGCCTGTGGACAGTGACAAAGAGGAGGCAGAGGAAGAAGATGTGGACAACAGAATTACACAAATTCAACAGTAATTCCAGTGACACACAGGTAAGACACTGTAACTTCACCTTCCATTGTAGTTTTGTGCTTGACATTGAACATGGCAGCATGATTTCCCTATTTCTATGGCTACTTACTGTACCCTTTGGCATCTCTATTTTCAGATCTCTGTGCTCCACTTTGGCTCTTGGTGTGTTTACTGATGCCCACTACAGGTCATACCTATTTAAATATTACTGTACATTTGAATTGCAATGTTTACAGTTTGTGAAACTAATACATATGTCAAACAATTGACAGACTCCATATTTGAATTTGTTCCAAGGGTGTTTATTTCGGTGCTAATAAGTGGAGGGGGTATTACTATGGGCTGGGTTGCTAATGGAGGAAAGTCCAGGGTAGAGGCCAGTCTATTTGCATCACAGGTGCATTGTCCAAGGGGACATATGAAGAGGAGCAATGGCAGTTCAAGGTGGACAGGGTGACAGAGTGGGACAGAAGGTGACAATCAGGAGAGTCTTATTTCCTGGTGGGGGTCTTGGCAATGTTCTCTGGCTTCTGCCTGGATTGCAGGGACCGTTTTCAGGGTGGTTCTCCTTCTGCAGGGGGTGGGGTGCTGGTGGCCTATTGTTCCTGTGGTGGGGCCTCCTGTCCACTAACATTGGCGGAGGTGGAGGGCTGTTCTTCGGTGTGGCTAGTGTCAGGGGCCCGTTGGTGTTCCACTGCCTCCCTGATGGTGTTGGCCATGGCAGCCAGCACCCCTACGATGGTGACCAGGGTGCTGTGGATGTCCTGCAGGCCCTCCGTGATCCCCAGGTACTGTCCCTCTTGCAGCCGCTGAGTCTCCTGCAATTTGGCCAATATCTGGGCCATGGTCTCCTGGGAATGGTGGTATGCTCCTAGGATGTTGGTGAGTGCCTTGTGGAGAGTGGGTTCCCTGGGCCTGTCCTCCCCCTGTCGCACAGCAGTCCTCCCAGCTTCCCTGTTGTCCTGTGCCTCTGTCCCCTGAACCGTGTGCCCACTGCCACTGACCCCAGGTCCCTGATCGTCCTGTGTTTGTGGGATTGCCTGGGGTCTCTATAGTGGTGGACACACTGCTGATTGACGTGTCCTGGGGACAGAAGGATGGGCCCGCTGGGTGGGTCTTGGCGTGGTGTTTCCTGAGGGAAGAGGCTCTGTGGTGGGTTGGGACAGTGCTTGGGTAACCGACTGTCCAGAGGACCCTGATGGGCCAGGTTGGTCATTGTGATCCAGGCGCGCAGAGCTGTTGTCATCAATGTGGGCCTCTTCTGGGGAGGGACTGGATGTGGCTGGCAACTCCTCTCCGGTGACATTGAGTGGGGGTCCTGTGGGATGTACATGCAGTGTTATTGTTTCTGCATGTGCCATCTTGTGTATTTGTATGTTTCCCTCTATGGTTGTTATTAGCAAGGCAGCTTTGGCTTGTGTGAGTTGTGATTGGTTTGGCTAAGTGATTGTCACTAGTGTGCATGCTGTGGTGATGGGTGTCCATGCAGGTCTGGGATGGGGGTCCATTCATTGGTGTTGTATGCAGGGCTTGGTATTGGGATGGGTGGGTTGTGATGGTGGGGTATATGTGAGGTGGTGGGGTGATGGGGGTGATGGCAGGGGTTGTTATTTGTGATGGCATGCAGGTAGGGTGGGGGATGAAGTAGTAAAGATTTGACTTCCCAGAGTCCAGTCCTCCTGCTACTCCTGCCAGGCCCTCAGGATGCATGATCACCAAGACTTGCTCCTCCCAAGTTGTTGGTTGTGGGGGAGGAGGTGGGGGTCCACCGCCAGTCCTCTGTACAGCTATCTGGTGACTTGCAACCACGGAACGTACCTTCCCCCGTAGGTCGTTCCACCTCTTCCTGATGTCGTCTCTTATTCTTGGGTGCTGTCCCACGGTGTTGACCATGTCCACGACTCTCCGCTTCCTAGCAATGGATGTCTACTGCACCTGTGATCCGAATAACTGTGGCTCTACCCAGATGATTTCCTCCACCATGACCCTTAGCTCCTCCTCTGAGAAACTGGGGTGTCTTTGTGGTGCCATGGGTGTAACGTGAGTGGTATGTGTGAGGGTGTGTGGGGTGATGTGTTGGGGTGTGTGCTGTGGGGTGCGTGGATGATGTATGGGTGATGGTGTTTTGTGGCTCAGATTCAGTGGGTGCTCCTGGTTTGTCTCTCTCTCACTTGCCAAAATCTTTGGGTCGTAAAGGGTTGTGGGTAGTGTGTGTGTGTGTTTTATATTGGTTTGGGCGTGTGGGTGTGGTGTGTGTGTCAGGTGTGTGTAGTTAGAATTGTCCAATGTGGTGTAGTTTTGTTAGGTTGTGTGTATTTTGAGTGCAGCGGTCTGTACCGCCAATGGTTTACCACGGTTGAATGACTGCTGCGGTGATTCGTGGGTCATGATGCTGTGGGCGTATTTCTGTTGGCGTAACGGTGTGGGTTTTGGTACTGCCAGTTTATCACTGACCTTCGGGCTGGCGGACTGTGTGTGTCTGTATATTGGCGGATTTCTATGTGTGGGTCATAATACGGGTAGCGGTATATCGCCCCGGACGTGGTATGTTGGCAGCAGTCAGCATGGCGGTAAGCTGCACTTACCGACAATGTTGTAATGAGGGCCTTAGTGCTTTAAGTCCTCATCTACCACATAAGTGTACTTCTGAATACCCAGGACCTCTGGGGAAGTCCTAAAAGACTCACAGGGTGCCAGGTAGAACACAGCAGCAGGGTTCCATACAGGTCTGGTTGATACTATTGAGCTGGGTAGTTGCAGGAAAATGTAGCTTGTAGCTTGTTGTATTCCTGTAGCCTTAGCAGGCCTTATGAACCTTGGAAACCATTTCTTTGTCTTGGGTGCAAGAGGGAGCAGGGCCAATCCCTCAGGGCTCATCTCTGCTCACAGGCAGCAGGCCCAGTCCCCCTCTGTTCTTCCCCTGGTCCAGGAGTGTTGCAAAGTGAGTATCTGGAGATGCCACATTTATGACTGCCTCAATCTTGTGGATGGGGTCACTCCTGGCATCTCTGTGAACAAGAGTTTTCAGAGCCAACCCTACCCACCTTGAACATTTTCAAGAAGGTGAACGTCTTTGCCCACATTAAAGTCATGCCAAACCCACAGTTTAGTCTGGTAGTTCTTCAGCAACCAGACAGTAGGCCACACATATTGTCTTGGAATTCTGTTTTCTGTCATCCCAAGCGTTATATGTGAAACGATCAGACTTGTCAAGCAGGTTTTCATACTCCAGCTGAATTTAATACGGTAGTGTCAAAAAAGGATGCCCAAAGGCTGCAACAGGCATATTCAGAGTAGTCGCCACTCCCTATTCAGGTCCACCTATTGTTTGCTCCTAGGAGGTATTTCACACCTATTCAAAGATAACTACTGCCTGGGGAAAACTAGAGAACAAATACAAATTAGCCTACAGGCTCTTCAGGCAGGGAAAAGGTTACTATTTAAAAAAGTTAATTTTCCTTAATATTTAATAAATACCCAACTTCACCACTGAATTGTATTTGTAATAATGATTAAAATTAGTTAATCAATTATTGTTCTAGCTGGCCCCATTTCAGAAATACAGTAATGGTATTTTAATCTATACTCTGAATTACCACATAGGACAGTGCAAACAGCTTTTGTGTGCAAGTCACTTTAAGGACATCATAACATAAAATGTCTACATATCCTACTTTTAAATACCATGCAGCCTGCTTGTCAGATACAGGTCCAACATGGGGTAACTTTAATTAATTAAAAGGGAAATATTTACTTGTACAAAAGTGTGTATTTGGGCAGATTGAAATTAGGGGTGGGTGATGAATTCCACTCTGCCGGTGGTGTTGGTGAAATTTTGGCCGCTCCATGTAGTGCGGAGTTCCGGGCAAATTCCAGCAACTGCTGTGGGGACAGAGTTTTTGCTGGCATGCAGCTTGCCAGTGGAAAGTTGAAAGCACAAGTGAGAATCAGCATCCCTTAGCGTGATTTTCGGGTGCTAGAAGGGCACCTAGCTACATTTTCCAAATGCGGGCAGTTGAGTAGTGACTGCCCGCAATGAAAGCTGTCACTCAAGTAGAAAAACTACTTCAGTGGCAGCAAAAGCAATTCGAGAAGCAGCACCCTTTGCCGTGCCACCTGGTGCCATAGCTGATTTTTCAGTGCGGCTACTGGAGCTAAAAATCAGCACGAGCTGCACATTGTGCTGATTTCAGCCTGTTAACAGACCTCCACAGAATCTTGCAGAGTTTTCCTGTACCTTCGCTAAATTCTGCAAAGTGAAACTCATGTGTTCCACTTGCCCCTAGTTAAATTGCTGTTTTTTCACTGCTACAGTCAGGATACTATGGTAGGCCTCAAGCCATGTTTGCACTGCTGCAGTCATGAATGACACAATAGGGGTTGTAGTTCACTAGTGGCATTTACTTTCCAGGCCCTGAATACATTCTATGCAATGTACTATGTACTTATATGCAAGTAAAATACACCAATTATTAGCATGCCAATTCAACCATGTTAAAAGAGGGAGCATAGACACTTTACCTCTACATAGATGTGGTAAAGTGCAGAGAGTTCTAAAGCCAGAAAAAATATAGGGACCAGCAAAAGGTGAAAAATACAGGGTGACCAAGCATAAAAGGCAGATTTCTTAAAAGTGACTTTCAACATGGCAGTTGGAAACTTTTGTGCTCAAAATAAGGTCTTATTCACATTCCAGTGGGAAAGCTTGTAAAGACATAGAATCCCCCTTATATTTCACAGTTGGTAGGGGCAATATGTTAATGTCTATAGAACAGGACATTTGGATTATTGAGGCTGTATTAGATCCACCTCCTTTTGTAGAGGAGATAGTAATTACAGGTGTATTTCATCCTATGTGAGGGACATGCTCTTGATACAAGGGGGGGGGGGATAACAATTGAATGCATGCTTGCTAAAAGGAATATTCTTGCCTTCCATGTTTAGTTCCTTTCAGATCTTTGTAGTATCCTTGCCATTGGTTCTGTAGGGTTCTCATCTAGGTTCACAACGACATGGTAAACTGTCAGAATATTCCAAAGACTTTTGAGAAACCCATTGAGCACCCTGCAACTTCCCTGAATCAACTACTACCACAGGTCTGTGATACCACAATTCTTACAAGAGTGACAAGAACTAAATGGAGAAGAGAGGAAAGAAATAGACACCAGACACAACATATTTTTTTATGCTTTCAGTTTCAAGTCAATCATCCACTTCACCTGACTCTTGTGCTTGTACTAAAGGCAAACGACAGTGTGACTGAATTAGAAATTATATATATTGCCAATAAAATTTGTATCATCTGATATTATAGTTTTGAATATAGTAACACATATTTGGGGAGGTCTGGAATCTTACCTAACATTTACAAAGACTGTAAAACCAAGATTACTTGGAGGTACAGAAGCAAAAGGTAAGAACCCTTCTCTAGGAAGGAAAACAAAATAAAGGTGCAGAAATGGGAGGTCAGGTGCAAACTAGAGCAAACAGTGGGCATGCCACAACAACCTCAAGATGATGCAGGTACGGATTGTATGTACTGATTGCTACTTATGCTGTTTTACCTGCCTTAACTTAGACACTACCATCTACCACCTGGAAGGATAATGCCAAAACGTGGCTTCCTGTCAGTCAAGCAATGACAGGTAGCAGAAGGTAAGTACTTTACTCTAGGATAGAAAGCTAAATAAAGGTGCAGAAGAGGGGGACAGGGCTGGGAGCAAACTAGAGTGAACATCGGACAAGCCACAACAACACCAAGAAGCTGTAGGCACTTATTGTTACATATGGTGTCTCTGCCTGCCTTACCCCAAAGTTGACCACCCACAACCGGAAAGTCTAATGCTCAAAACCTGAACTTCTATCAGTCAAGCGATGGTCACTCCACCAGGCAGCACCCTGTTCCAATGCTTTGATATCCTATGGTGGTTAGTAAGGCTGCAATGTAGGGTAAACGTGCATCCTTGAGTGCAACGAAAGGTTACATGAGATCATATCCGAGTATCTGTATGTATGATAATAGCATAGAACCCTCCCACCTTACCAAGAATCCCAACAGATAGACTGGAAAATTCTAAACATCAGTTGGGCTCCCGAGGGCAAATATTACTCTCAATCCCCATATAGCCACAATCTGAAAATGACAACAAATTCAAAGAAGATATGTGTGGAAACCACAGGGCCATCACCCACACTGAAATCCACAGAGAGAGAAAAATGCAGACAAATCAAGGAAATTATTTGTGGTCTCACCAGGGCAACTAGAACTGGCAGTTTCCCAGGATGTGCTAAAAATTAACAAATTTCCACAGAGCCCCTACCACGCAAAACTACAAGACACCAAAATGGGAGACCCATAAATCACAACATCTGTGGCCACACCATGGTCTCTATCACTTACAGTTTGCCTGCAGGGACTATGGATGAAGGGAAAATGTAGTAAAGTATTTGTAGACAATGTGCTGGTTTATAATGTATGAAGCAAGTTGGTGGAGTAGCCATTATTGTAGCTTTCCTCTCGACCCTCCTGTATTGCGAATGAATTAACCTTTGGTCTTACTGTGATTCTTCATCTGTTTTGGCAACAAGTGTGTACTTTAGTGACCCATACCAAAGTGGTTGTCTTCTGACACCACCATTTCCTTGATCCAGACTGAAATGGGCTGTCACTCAAGAGTGCACCAGTGGGTAGCAGACACCATCCAGCTGTCGGAGTTTTAACGTGGCGCAAAACAGCAATGAGATTGAGGGTGCTCTCCTAAGTGGTAGCACAGGTTTCAGGAAAGCAAAGCCCCTCTCTGAAGCCTGTCAGGAGTGTTGCTATATATTGTATGTATGAGGTAATTCTATAGCACAAACCTATCAAAAAGGCAACAAAGAGCTGCACAGGGTCAAACACAAGCATAACAACAAGCAATAGGAAAAGTAGCTGATTTGAGGACTTTTAATACATTGTGATGTAGTGTCCTTTAAAGAGGTGCATTTTCAAATCTTTCCTAAATTGAAATAGCATTTGGGTGGTCATGATGGTTACTGGGAAGTTGTTCCAGATCCTAGGTGCATACATGGAAAACACCTACTGTCTTGTTTTATCCTGTTTTTTTTAGCACTTTTTAATCTGCTTGTCCTGGTTGAGGATGTACTGAACACCACAAGAGATGGTGAGCTTCTCTGGAAAGAAAAGGGGATGCTAGTGAAGACTTTGTGAATAATGCTGATGGTATTGAAGATTATGTAGGCTGACAAGCGGAACCAATGGAGTTCAATCAGGATGGGGGTAATGTGATCATAATTCTTAAGGCCCTAGTTGAGATGTGCAGTGATGTGTAGAAAGCCCTAAATGAGTGCAGGTGTGGAGCCTGGATGGCCATGCAGTGATGTGTTACCAAAATCTACATACAAGAGTACAAGGGCTAAAACAGCCATTTTGAAGTGGCTTTCTGGATGAAATGGTTTCACTTTCCTTAGGAGGCAGAGGTAGTTCCAAGCCATGTTTGTTCTTTTTGGCAATGTGTTACTTTAGGCTAAGGTTAGTATCCAGGGTGAATTGTCATTAAGTGAAAGTTAAGGTTTGAAGCAATCAAGGTTTATGTTCTTGAGTGAGGTTTGTACTGTTTCTTATTTGCTGCTCTTGGCAAACAACAGGGATTCTGTCTTGGGTGGGTCGAACTTCAGGTAGGCGCTGGACATCCTAGTCTGGGTGATGTGTAGCAGTGTTTGAGATAAAGGAGAATTTCAAATAGTGTGCACCTCTGTGCAACCTAAGTGACAACCTTGATGAAGGAATGGTGAAGCTCCAGCAGCTCTAACCTTTCCTTAGCCATTGAATACAGCTACTAGGGTTGAGCATATGACATGTTCTGGCAAATCGATGTTTAGCAATATAAATATTGCATATTGAAATGAAAAATTATGTATAAAGTGGACAAATACCTGGAGGCATCAAGGCACTGAACATAAAACCCAAACAGTGAAAAGTAAGACAGAAACTGATCTGAACACAATTAAAGAGTAAAAAGCCAGATTTTAAGTCAGCAGAGGATTGTCAATGCCTGTAATGTGGCGAGGCAGTATATTTCATAGTTTGGCTGTAGTTTATGAAAACAATCTGCCACCCCATCTTGTATTGTGAATTCTAGACTTTTAGGACTCAGATTGTGTAGGGCCTGGTGTGTTAGAAACAGGGCCTAAAACATGATTATGTTCCTTACTGGGGGCCAGTGTAATTTGTAGGCTCCTGAGAAATAGGCCAATGTTTGGCAATATCAAGAATAAGCTGAGTTGCGCCATTTCTAACAGCTGAACAGCATGCAGTTTATTGAGAGACTTTGGCTGACATGCAGGTAAAGGGTGTTGCAGCAATCTAGCTGAGAGGAGACAAAAGCAAGAACTGCCATTTTGTTTAAGGCAATAGGAATGTGGTAAAATATCTTCTTTAAAGCACTAATAATACTAAAGCATGAAAAGACAGTGTGGCTGACTTGGGAGTCAAAGATGAGTTTATCATAAAAAATCAGCTCAAGATTTTTAGCAGCCCTAACTGGAGAAAGATGTGTGACAAGACCCTCATGCCACCAATTAGTTCTTCACATTGAGTTCTACCTGCTTAAAATATGAACCCTTGTCTTTTCTTTCTTTAATTTCAGACAGTTTTACTTCATCTAGTTGCTGATTTCCCCCGAACAATCATCGTCAGTGATGGTTACAATAAGTTGCATGGAGACCAAAGAACTTATAAATCAAGCCCTAAGGTAACTACAACACCTCCCCCATCATGCGCAGTTTTTTCTTCACAAATATTACTACAAATAGTACATTGATATTATCCATGATGTAATCAAATATATCATAAGTGCCATAATTTGTGGGTGTTCAGTGCATGGCAAGGGCACTAAGCATAGTTACTTGAGATAACTCTAACTATAACTGGTGAATTTCTAAGGTTTTGTATGTTTAAAATGTGAGCCTAACTATAACGTCCCTGTAAACTTTGTTTTTTTTCAGTGAATTTCTATGTTTTTTTTAACGCAGAGTAATTTTCATTATTATTCGTTAATCCAACCGCTGTAGCGCACAGCCTTTGGCCGTGCACGGCAGGAGTTGGACACATGACCTGGCCTGCGCCCAGGCCCTGTGGCCAACCCCCTATAACCACCCAACCTTACACCGTGCATGACCTTCACCAATGTACAGAAGAGGTTGCCCGCAAGTCCTGGCCTGCAGCAAGACCCTGCGGCCAACCTCCCTAACCACCCAACCCCATGCTGTGCATTGCCCTTTAGCCGTGCTTGGTGGGAGTTGTCAGGAGCCTCACTGGGTATGAGAATAGGTGTGAGAGGACATATCTAGGGGTGAGAGTGGTTGTCAGATTGTCTGTCTTACAAAAACATATATTTGTTTATTTAAAACAAATTATGAGTCCAGCTGGACTCGAACCCTCCAAAGCTCAGTGTGAAGGTCTGCAACCTTCACACTGAGCTACGGGGTTTTGTTTCTTTTTAAAACATTTTTTTAGCCCTTTATGGGCTTTCTGGGACAGTGAGGGAGCCCTCCGGGGCTCCCCCACAGTCACTACACAGTTTTTGGGGCATATTTATACTCTGTTTGCGCCGGATTTGCACCATTTTTTTTTGGCGCAAATCCGGCGCAAACTTAACTCCATATTTATACTTTGGCGCCAGACCTGTCTAGCGCCAAAAATATGGAGTTAGAGTCATTTTTTGTATGCGGGAAACTACCTTGCGCTAATGAGATGCAAGGTAGGCGTTCCCGTCCAAAAAATGACTCAAACACCCGTGCACCATATTTATCCATCTGGGTGAAAATGGCGCACGGGAGGGGGAGGGCTTTAAAAAATAACTCTAAAACCGTTTATAGTCATTTTTTAACGCCTGGGTCAGGGCAGGCGTTAAGGGACCTGTGGGCTCACTTCCATGGTCAGAGACCATGGAAGCAGGCCACAGGTGCCCTCCCCTGCCTCCAGGGACACCCCCTGCCACCCTCGCCCACCCCTAGAGGACACCCAAGGATGGAGGGACCCAGCAACAGCAAGTAGAGGTAAGTGGAGGTAAGTATTTTTAAAAACATTTTAAAGTGGCATTGGGGGGCCTAACTTGGGCCCCCTACATGCCACTGTGCCCAATGTCCATGCCCAGGGGACATAAGTCCCCTGGGCATGGCCATTGGGCAGGGGGGCATGACTCCTGTCTTTGCTAAGACAGGAGTAATGTCCAGGGGCTTGTGCGCCAAAAAAATGGCGCAAGTCAGGTTAGAGTCATATTTTTTACTCTAATCTGACTTGCTCCATTCTTTGGCGCACAACCCCCATTCTTCCCTACGCCTCCGCTGCCTGGTTAGCGTAATTTATTTTGACTCTAACCAGGCCGCTGCGCCGGCTACCGCCATTCCTTAAATAAGGTGCCCGGCTGGCGCGTAGGAATGGCGGTAGCCGGCGTTATACTTTTTGACGCAAACCTGTGCTGGCGCAGGTTTGCGGCAAAAAGTATAAATATGGGTCTTTATTTTTTATTAAAAAAATGTATTTATAATGAAATGCCCTTTATGGGCTACCTGACACAGCAGGGGAAGCCTTAAGGCTTCTCCTGCAGTGCCAATGCTTCAGTAAGCATGGAGCTGGCTTGGCTGCAGCTGCAGAGCCGCTGCCAAGCCACGGCAAACAGCTATGTCCCGGGGTTGTCACCACCGGGACATAGCAGGAGCTGGCTCTGGGGTGTGGCGGTCCCCAGGGTTACCAGTGGCTCCAAGAGGGGGGCTGTGTGAGCCCCCTCCAACGAGAATAGCCCTGGGGGTGGTGCTCCCTGGGGATTGGGGTTCCCATAGGGAACCCATTTGTTTTTAATCATTTGCCCCATTGGGTGGTGGGCCCTGGGACAGCAGGGGGGGCTGCGTGCCCCCATGAATAAATTGCTTTTTGCCCTGGAGGGTGGTGGTCTCCAGGGTGTGGGGGGCTTTGTGCCCCCTGAAATAATTAAATGGATAGCCCCAGAGGTGGTGGTCTCCGGAGCGCCACTCCCTGCTCTTATTTGGACATTCACCCAGGGAGGTGGTGGTCCCTGGGGCTTATTAAAGCCCAAGAAGGGGGGGCCCATGTGCCCCCTCCTCTATGATACCCCCGGGACCTGGCCCACCCGGGGGCAGATTAAAAAAAAACACAGGAGGCTGCGTTTTTTTAAAAGAAAGATCGGAAAAATCAGCTGATTTAAAAAAATATATATGCTTTTTAGCCCTGGAGGAGTCCTTCAGGGACCCCAACACCAGGGCTAAGGGGTCAATGTGACTCTACCCTGGCCCCTTTAATTTAGTTTTGTCTTTTTTTCTGGGACCCGGCTGAAGCCGAGTCCCAAGATTGCTGCCAACACTTTGTTGCTGATGTGTTCTGAGCCAATCAGATATCACCACTGGGACAGTTGGATCCTCTGATGATCCAGGTCCCTATATAACTATATTTTTTGGCCTTAATTGTCTCCAAAACTACTAAATGGATTGACACCAAATCATAAAAAGCGTGGTCTGTGGAACAGAATCTAGCTTCATGCCAAATTTGGTGTAATTCCATTCAGTGGTTCGGGCTGTAGTCATGTCCATAGGTCCTATGGAAAAATGAAAGGGGAAAACTCATTTTGAGACCCCCCTTTTTTCTCAGCCCCTACTTGACAGATCACCCTGAAACATTCAAGACAGAAGCTAAACTTAGCAAAGTATACGTTTTTTAAATTTCATGAAGATTCTCAAGCAGCGCCAAAGTTATAGGCAAAACAAATAGAAACTTGGTCCTAGCTATAACTACCTACTGGCGCCCACCAGTAGATTATATATATATATATATATATATATATATATATATATATATATATATATATATATATATATATACCTACACACACAGATAAATAAAAAAAATAGTACTCCTTGGCTTCTTGCCAACTGAGCCATACAGGGGACGAGTGGTTCTAATGGAGCCAATTGGTTGTAAATTTCAAAAGTAAAAAAAGTATACCACTCACTCAGTATCTGTGAGGCCACCACATAGTTTGCGTTTCCACCTCCTAAGGCCTTCAATATTTAATATACTATATCTGGCTACTAATGCCAGTAAAGGAAGCTGGATATAGTTTTACTATATCCGACTACTAATCCCAGTAAAGTAAACTGGCCAAACAGGGGGATCCCAAGATACCCATGGTTGATAACTATATATGATCATTGAGGGGATACCACATGTGATATAAAAATGGAGACACCTAAGAACATAGTAACAAGGGCCAGGTTATCAAATAAGAGGTGCACAGAAGAACAGAAAAGTAGCCACATCTTATATGAGTCATAGGGTAGAAAAAGATATATTGGCAATTAGGTGTGATATCCAAGAGATCTTTACAAAATTATCTCTCTAGTCATGTTTTACCATAGCCTATTCATGACATATTATATATATGATCTGAAAAAGAGCAGTATATTGTAGAACTGTGGGAAGATGGAATACAATGTCTGTCGACATATATCTGGCACCTCAATGGTGGTTTGTTAATTTTTTCGTTATGTGTTTGTATTATATTCTAACTTGCCCTACATTTCCCAGAATGCTGCATAATGGCAATGAGTGGGTGAATGTATAGAGGCAAAATAGAAAATGCACTCACTTACGGTGATCAAGACTGTGAGAGTTGAAATGCGTTGGTGATGGTGATGGAAAGCTCTGGTGACCATTAAAGAGGAAAAGAAAGTCTTTTATAGTGCTGCGCATTTATTTGAAGTAAAATATAAATTTATATATATATTTTGGAGTGCTATTTTTTGGATGAATACGTTTGTGTGCATATAAATCCAAACAATAGTACTCCTTGTCAACTGAGCCTTAGAGGGGAGGAGTGGGTCTGATGGAGCCAGCTAGTAATAAATTTCAAAAGCAAACCAAACTATACCGCTAATACAGTATCCATGAATTCACCACGTAGCTTTGCGTTTCCGGCTACAAATGCCTTGATCATATGACCATCAC
Source organism: Pleurodeles waltl (assembly GCF_031143425.1). Classification (NCBI taxonomy): domain Eukaryota; kingdom Metazoa; phylum Chordata; class Amphibia; order Caudata; family Salamandridae; genus Pleurodeles; species Pleurodeles waltl. The sequence continues at coordinate 618,991,718 of NC_090437.1, read as the reverse complement.
TGTGAATTGATTCCTTTTAACCATATAAACAAAGAAAAGGGAGTATTCAAGAAAAAGAGACAAAATCATGAACAGGTACCATTTTCTAATGGTTCATAACAAATGGGAAATTGGACAATGGCATAATAGTCCATACACTTGCATGTACAAATAGATAACCATACCTTTTGCATTTGACCAAAATTGCAATAATGCTGCATACCTAAATAAATTAATAGTGGAATATTTTTTGCATCAATGTGAAATATGTTGCATGCTAATGATGCTCATATTGATGGATGTCTATTGACAGAGTGTGGACAAATAAAAGTAGTATAATACCAATGTCTATTATCCATATAATACAAAATAAATAGAAATAAATTTGGATATTGCTAGGCAGTTTTTTATACCCCACCATCAAAATTACCTTGGCACTAAATACTTCCATCATTTTACATAACAATGCAGCATACCCAAATAAAACCATAGTGGAGTAACGTTTTACATAAATGTAAAATATTTTGCATGTCAATGATGCTCATAATGATGGATGTCTATTGACAGTGAGTACACTAATTTAAATAATATAATACCAATGTCCATGATACACATAATAGAAAAAAGTGAGCCCAAGTGAGCTATTGCTGGACAGTTTTATATACCCTACCATCAAAATTAACTTGCTACCAAAATAATACCATCATTTTACATAACTACAACATCCCCAAAATACAAAAAAGTTTTATAAGGTTATGCTCATCTGAAATAGTGTTCACCAGATATGTGCAGAGTGAAGAAAAGGAAAAGGGGCGACCAGCCTTGTTAGGGCATTGGCACATCTCGCAAGAGATCCCCTTCCTAATCTTCCAGTGACAAAATGAACAGAAATGTTTGGCTAAAATCTATAACAACTATGAACCCATAGAAAGCACATAGAATCAAAAAAAGCAACATAAGGTCATCAACGAAGCAAGACCAGAATATAAATGTGTATATATGCAATCACCTTTGATTGTTAAAATCTAAAAAGCTAATCTCAGCCAGTCTATCAGGGCTAGAGTGTAAATATACATGTAATCACATCTGATCGGAAAAAAGCTAAAAACCTGTATTATTTTAGTATTCTCATTGTATTAATTGGCAACATATTGACCTCTGGATCTTTGAAAACATACAATTCCTCCCCTAGATGTACTTTAAGTTCCTCTACTGTGTTCCACCCACAGGGACTTTTAGTTTCAAGATCTATGATATATCTAGATTCTTTGTGTCTCAAGATTGCTACTCTATCACCTGATCTGAAGAGAAAAGGCACATGATCAATGGCATAGTATGCTAGTTTGGTTCTGTCACTGAAATACATTTACTTAAAGTGCCTTGCCATGGGGGAATGTGTAACAATCTCAACAGAGAAGGGAACACTATCACTTCACAATGGGGAACCTGGGCAATTCAATTATATAGCCATAAACTAGGACATCATTCATTTCATTAAGATGGCAAGTTCTTCATTCAGTCCATAGACACACAGGAGCTGAAATGTAGAGTCTTCATCACACTTTTACTCTTCAGTACAACAATCCAGCCCAGACAACACATTTTGTCCCTCCAAAAGGACCTCATCAGGGCTGTTAAACTAATATATATAAAGCCAACTTTGAAAAAAATAAACATAAAAACAAAGTACAATTTCCACGGCTCCCTGCAAGTCAGGATTGATAAATACTTTTAGTACCGTTGCTACAGGGTATTTCAAACTCTTTCACACTTTTGCTTAGTGACAACCGTTGCATTTACAGCATGGAAAAAAGCCTTTAAGTTTCTGATTACAAGTGTCTCTTCTAGTAGTGACATCATTATAAGCCCAATGGGCCCTTAAGGAGCATTCTTTTCTATCTAGGATGCTAGGTTTTTCATCTATGATGTTGGGTCACAAGTCAATATATCCCAGTTGGATTCTAGCATTTTCTGACTACAACAGATTTGGAATTGTAAGTAGTAATCATACGTGTGACCTGACCCTTATCAGTTTGTCTATCAATTGTTTATATGGTTAAAAGCAATCGATTCACAGTGATGGCCATATGATCAGGGCCTTTGAAGCCCTAAATGCATCATGTGTTTGTATTGAATAAACTACCTGATGAGATCCTAATCTCAGTTATTAAGCAAGAGCCTGATTTCTGGGCAATGAGTCTTCAGTCTGTGTTTGAATACTGTTATCTTAAAGATACAGTCCCTTACTCAGGGGATGGAAGTGTCATCATCCCATTACACAAACAAGCATGAAATGTTATAAGAATGTTTGTTTTATTAAATTAAAAACAACCATTATTCTAGCATTTTTCTAATATTTGTAAGCCAGTTACATAGAAAAAAAGAAAAGGTGAAACAAATTGACATGCATGTTATAAGGATGAAGAAAGAAGAAAGAAGACAGAAGATGGAAGAAGGCAGAAGATGGCAGAAGTCATAAGACAGCAGAAGACAGAAGATGGGAGAAGACAGAAGACGGCAGAAGAAGAGAGAAGACAGCAGGCTGAAGAAGATCAAAGACGGCAGAAGGCGGAAGAAGACAGAAGATGGAAGAAGGCCGAAGGCAGAAGAAGACGAAAGACAGAAGAAGACAGAAGGCATGAGAAGACAGAAGATGGAAAAAGAGAGAAGGTGGTAGAAGACAGAAGATGGCAGAACACAGAAGGTGTGAGAAGAGTGCAGATGTGAGAAGACAGAAAATGGTATGTGCTTAAGAAAACATAGGACGGTATACAGAAAGAAAAAAGAAGACAGAATGAAATGAAAACAGAAGACAGAGAAGAAGGCATTGAAGAAAGAAGATGTCAGCAAAGTAAGAAGACGGCATGCAAGAAGAAAAAAAGAAGTGCCTTCAGCATCATAGCCAGAGGAAGGACAATGGTCAGTGTCCAATAGGAAGTGACTGGAAGGAGTACTTGGTCCACAGGCAACTCAATGACAATATCGGCGAAGAAGGTGAAGACAATGACAGGAAGTGACATGAAGATGACGTGATGGCCAATCCAAAGCAGGTAAATCAGAGAGACGTAAGCCAATGGTAAGTGCATGTTAGTAAGGGGCTGGTTCCAAGACCCTTTTAGTTGTTTTTTTTACGAACAAAATATTTCAAAAGCATGTGCGCAAGCGCGTGTGCAGGTGAAACCTAAAAGGGCAAAGAAACTCACCAGATAATTACCATCGAACCGCCCTATTGGACGCAGTTGGAAAAATCTTTACCAAATGCCTATTAGATCACCTTAATACTTGGGTAGAGAGCAGTATAATCAAACAAACTGGCTTCAGGAAAGGCCATGGCACATTAGCTAATCTTGGTGTTTTGCAGCTTCTAAATGAGAAATATGTAACAATCAGGAGTTCCTCAGTTCATGTCGGTTTCATAGACTTCTCCACAGCCTCTGATAAGATTGATCGTCCAATGTTGTGGGAGAAACTATGTAAGCTAGGCATTCCAGCATCTTTGCTGCATCTAAATTTAGCATTGCACTCAACAACTTGGTGTAAAATTCTGATGGGAGGTGATCGGGGACTATCCATGGATTTTCCTTCAAAAAATGGTCTGAAGCAGGGTTGTTTACTTGCTATTTTGGGATTTTCATTATATACATATGATATTCCCAGTTTTTAATCGAAGGGCACAGGTTTTCCACCAAATATTGGAGGTCGCTCGCTAACTTGTCTGCTTTATACAGATGATATTGTGATCTTCAACCTTTGGCCATGCGCAGCAGGAATTGGCCATAGGGCTTGTCTCTCTTGGTGTGAGAATATTTGTGAGAGGTGCCTCTCTGTGTAAGAGTGAGTATGAGAGTGACTATCTATCTGGGTGTGACAGTGGATGTGAGAGGGTCTATGTGGGTGTGAGTGTGTATCTCTGGTTGTGACAGTGGGTGATAGTGTCTGTGAATAGGTGTGTGATTGTCCGTGTGGGCCTGTCAGTGTGTGTGTGAGAGTCTGAGTTGATCTGTGAGTGTGTGTGAATGTATGAGTGGATCTGTGAGTGGGTGCAGGCGTGTCTAAGTGGGTCTGTGAGTGAGTGCGTATGTCTCTGAGTGGGTCTTTGAGTGGGTGCCTGAATGTCTGAGTAAATGTGTGAGCGGGTGCATGAGTGTCTAAGTGGGTCTGTGAGTGGGTGCATGTGTGTCTGAGTGGGTCTGTGAGTGGGTACATGAGTGTCTGAGTGTGTCTGTGAGAGGATCTGTAAGTGTCTGTGTGGGTGAGTTAGTAGTTGTGTGAGTGACCCAGCAACAAAGAAACCTCACCTGCCCTTTTATACAACAAGAGTCCACAGTTTTGCATAAAATATCTACCCAAGTGGAGTTCTTTCTGCCTCCTTGGGTAAATGTACAGAATGTGTTCCACACTATAGCTATGTAATTGAGCGCAAGGAAATGTCACCAGTGACCTTGTGTGCATTTTGGCAATTTGTTTGGTCCTGGTGCCTCTTTCTCTAGAATTCTATGATAACATGACTCCTGTTACAGTGAGGTCAAGAGACTAGAAAGATGTAAATCTCCACCAAACCAGGGTCCTTCCTCTCATATATATGAAGTAAGTGCTTCTTTGTTTTATGGAGCTGTCTTTATATTCCTCGGCATCAGAAACATAATTGGCGGGAAACACAGAAGGGGGAGGCTTTGCAAAGCTGTCTATCATCCTAGTAAAATGTGGGAAGACCTTTGCATACCTCTAAGGTGGCCAGTGCGGGGCCAAGCAGGCGGAGCTTCCGGGTGATTTGCACATTTGAATACTCACAGCAATATAAGGGGAGACCCATGGACACTTGGGGAGAAGGCCATACGACCCCCTCACTGGGATGATTTTGGCCCTGGGGATCCCATCGCCCAGGGTCCAGCAATAAATAAATGGAGGAGGGGGCCGGCCAAATTTGGCCCCGGGGACCCTATCTCTGGCATCCAGCCATGTCTCCTGGGTGCCCCACACAGCAAACAGTCAGCAGCATTGGGGACTGTGGGGGAGCCTCAAGGCCCCCACAGTCCCAGCTGGATCCCCGTCTCGTGCTGGAGCCAACATTGCCCTTGCACACAGGGAGCTGCTAAACATGGAGCTCCCTGTGTGCAAGAGCAATACTTTTATCTCTTTCCCTGCCCGCATCTCTGCGTGCCAGGAAAGAGATTAATCCTCTGCTTCCAGCCCGCGAGAGCACTTTGACAGCTCTCGCCCGCTGCAAGCAGAGTGTTTGCTTTTACATGGTGGGAGCTGCCAAAGCTCCCACTAAGTGAGAGCAAACAGCTATGTCCCGGGAGTGGGCAACCAGTGACATAGCAGGAGCCCGCCTTGGGGGATTGTTGTGTCCAGGGACATTATTGGCTCCTAGAGAAGGGCCGTGTGGCCCCACTCTAATGTTTATGTTAGTCCCAGGGAGGTGGTGGTCCCCGGGGGGTCTGCAACAGACCTCCTTCATCATATTATTTTGTGACGTGGGGAAGTGGTTGTCCCCAGAGCTGTGGGGCAGCCACACAGGCCCTCTGCATACATTTCTTATTTAGCCCCAGGGAGGTGGCAGTCCCTAGAGTTCAGAGGGGCATTGGGCCACCCGGCATACCTCAATATCATTGCCCCAGGGAGGTGGTGGTCCCTGGCGCTATTGTAAGCTCTAGGAGGGGGACCCATTTGCCCCCTTCCTTTTTTAGGCCTCTAGTGCCCCCAGGACCTGGCCCACTTGGGGGCAAAAGAAATGGAAAAGGCGGGAGACCAAAGTTTACACACAAAAAAACTCTGAAAAATTTGCTGATCCGGACCCACAGATTTTTTAGAAAAAAATGCTTTTTAGAACTTGTGGGGTCCATGAGGTACCACTAGACCAAGGCTATGGGCTCAGGGTGACCCTACCCCTGCCCCTTTTCTATTTTGTTTTAACTTTTTTTGTGGGACTCGGCTGAAGTCAAGTCCCAAAACGGCTGCCAACATTTCCTTGCTGAAGTGTTGGCAGCCAATCAGATATCAGCACAGGACATTTGGACCTGCGGTGGATCTGAGTCCCAAGTTATCTATATTTTTTAAACTCTAATACCTCAAAACTACTGATCAGATTTACACCAAATCACAAAAAGTACGCTTTGTGGACCAAGAGCTAGCTTTTTGCCAAATTTGGTGTAATTCTGTCCAGCAGTTCAGGCTGTAGTTGTGTTTAAAATCCCTTTGGTAAAATGTATTTTGGGACCCCCCTTTTTCACCCCGAACCTTTCAAGACATTAGCTGCACCAACTGAAGTACACATTTTGAAATTTTTTAGAAGATTTGTCAAGAGACACCAATGTCATTGGCAATACAAAAAATTATCTTCCAGTGGAAACTAGGTCCTAACTATAACTACCTACTGGCAACCCCTATATATATACAGAATGCATAATTGCTTTATTCCTCTTCTATTAATTTTACATTTTGTTAACATGCCTCATGAAATTATCAATTGCAAGTTTTCTTTCAAGTGTGGTCCTGGTAAACTGCTTTGTATATCAAAAAAAATTCTCAGCTATTTTCAAATATTTTGTATTTGCCTCATGTAAAGTCCACTATTGCCCTGTTGTTTGATACACACTATACAGACCTCTATAAATACAACTAAATAAGTGAATTGATGGACCCTACCTTAAAATGGATTAGATAATTTGACCAGTTGGAAGATATCTCAATTTCCAGCTGTCTGGATTCCACCAGGGTACCTTTTCTAAGTTTGATGGTTTTCCTCCACAAAGTAGTATTAACACACTATTCTTGCAATCGCTGGCAGAGAATCAAGCCTCGACACTACAGGCTGAGACATGGATTAACCTTTCTTGGTAAGCCTTTAACAACTTTCTCACAAGCCCCAAATTTACTATTAAAATGTTCAAGCCATCTGTCACAACTGGTACCTGCCCTTCTTCCTACACGCTAATGGCTCCCATATATGACTATAGTCAATCAGGAGAATCACGTAGCTGTTCTCAATAACAACCTCAAGTATTAACTTTAATAGAAACCATGAACACTTATTCTTGGTCAGATTTGCTGTGAATTACCTTATGTGCATGTTTCTTAAGTTCATTTATCAACCTTAAAGCATAATGCCACTACACTCAAGGCTTAGTGAATCTCATAGTTATATGATCAGTGGCCTCTTGGGGAGGACAAATCTCAGTCCTCCTGAAATCCTTTGGAAAATCACTTATCTAGATGTTAGTGACTTGAAGACACATGCCTGCCTTACCTCACGAGTACTGCAAATAACTAACAACTTGTTCCACAAGAAGAAAGTTGTCCACACAAATGACACAATCAAATAAGAAAGGGACAAATGTACAATGCAATGGCCTTACACCCCTCCTGGAACTTCTCCAAACAATTCTGCCAATCACTGATCTAAATTGCCTCTTTTACTTACTCTTGTGATGCCTGTGGCTCTATCAGCTATTTCTAGTTTTCTCAGTATAGGGTCATGGGTACACCATAATAAAGAGAATGCCTTTTCCAGGTCATCAATCAGACCAACCACGTTCACACACCATTGTTTTGAAAATTATTCGCTCATACTTTCAGAAATATTCCAAGACTTCCAAAAACATACATGGACGAACCTGGAGAAAATTGCCAGGATAATGGTTTGTTCATAATCTCTGGAACAAGTTAACATGCTGTGACAAACAGGCTGAAATCTACAATCAGGTTAAACAAGATGCAACTGAGGTTGGGGTTTGTTAGCTAACATGAGATGGATCCACCCCATATCAGAGAACAAATGTTTGTTGCATGTTGATGTTCAGCAAACAGTTTGTTGAGCCTTTTATCCAGTTCGACTCTGGCCTGCAAAGCAAGCACTAGGGCAGAGAAGTTTCTTATAAGAAGTTATGAAAGCAGTATAATTATCGGGGCACTAAGAGGCACAAGAAAAGTGGCACTGCATTGGATGCTGCACCACTTTTCCTAAATCAGGCCCATAGTGCCTTAGATGCATGGAAAACAGTATATACTCATTTGACCATTGTTAACATTCATCTCTCTATGGGCATGTGTAGCCAATGCTTGGAAAAGCATTTTTCGACTTCACTTAGGTCATTAGATTAATCTCTACTGATACATGGGTGCAGCAGATGTTCTGAAAATAAACTGGGTTAATTGCTCGTGGGAGCAATTTAAACATGCGTTTGTGAGAAACATATATTTGCTCTTTGGGGGTTACTCCTAGATTGGGAGCCATGCAGTATAAATTTACTGACCTAAGTGAAGTCGATTATCACAGGATTTAATGGATTTTAGTGAAGGTGATGAGGGTCACCCTCTCAAGCAAAACACATTTAGCCAAGTAAATTTGCATTCACAAATTATTTTTTTTCTTATATGTATTCTTTGCAGCACATGCATAAACAGAGTTGTGCTTGATTTAATTCTGTTTTTAGGTTTTTGTTCCATCACGGATAATTATTTGTGTTCTTGTCATTATTAACAATACATTATTCAACAAGTAAAAGTACATTTGACATTGTGGTATTTCTTCATATATTTATGTATTTCAACATCATTTATAAGCTTTACTTTCTCTTTGCTCCACTCCTGTTTGCCTAACTACCTGTAGGGATCACTTCCCCACTCCTGTTCATGCTACCTGTATGTAATGTAAACTCTTGGACAGAAATATTAGTGACATATCAGACCTTTATTGCTTTCTTAAATTATTATAAATGATTACCTCAGATCTTAAAGATGAAATAGGGTTTATTCCCTCTAAAAAATGACGTATTTTTTATAATGTCCTATTTATATCACTATTCGTATGACTTCTTTACACCTGAAAATCTAAATATTTGAGACAGAAAGCTGTAGTAGTAGTTGTTCATTTCGCAACAGACCCAGAAACTTTTCTGATGCAAATATCTGAATTGTGCTGCTTATGTTGATGTGTATAACCCTCTTCAATGGGAAACGTCCTCTGCACCGACTCTTTAATAACGAAGTCCTGGTTAACGAAAGCGGAACAACGCTTTCTTTAACCACGACTTCGTTATTTTGTGCATAAACCACGCATGTCCTGAACAGCGAACATGCGTGGTTAAGGCACAAAAAAGGGAGTCGGCTGAGGAGGATGACGCGGATGACGAGGCGATGACTCAGCTAAGTGGGGGGGGCGGGGGTTTTAGGTTTTGGGGCGGGGTGGAGGGTCGGGGGGGTTTTAGGTTTTGGGGTGGGGTTGGGGGCGGGGCGTTTTAGGTTTTGGGGTGGGGGTGGGAGGTCGGGGGGGTTTTAGGTTTTGGGGAGGGGGTGGGGGTCGGGGGGTTTTAGGTTTTGGGGTGGGGTTGGGGGGGCGGGCGTTTCAGGTTTTGGGGCGGGGGTCAGGGGGTTCTAGGTTTTCGGGTGGGGTGTTTTAGGTTTTGGGGCGGGGTGGAGGTCGGGGGGGTTTAGGTTTTGGGGTGGGGTTGGGGGGGCGGGGCATTTTAGGTTTTGGGGCGGGGTGGGGGGTCGGGGTTTTAGGTTTAGGTTTTGGGGCGGGGCGTTTTATGTTTTGGGGTGGGGTCGGGGGTCGGGGATTTTAGGTTTTGGGGTGGGGTGGGGGGGCGGGGCGTTTTAGGTTTTGGGGCGGGGTGGGGGGTCGGGGGGGTTCTAGGTTTTCGGGTGGGGTTGGGGGGCGGGGCGTTTTAGGTTTTGGGGTGGGGGTCGGGGGGTCAATGGGTGCCTATTACTAATGCCTTTAGCAGGAATGCCGTTCCAACAAAATATCGTTGTTAAGGCATTCGTGGTAAAGGCATTAGTGGTAACAACGAGGTCGGTGTTCCAACCTCGTTGTTCAGGCACTCGTTGTTTCGGCAGGCGGCGTTCCGACATACAACCCTCTTCAATAAGTTTGGTATCTTGCTTGCACTGCATCTGCCATGTCCGAAATACTGTTTCCCAAATTCTGAAAACCAGTATAATTTGTTTTATGCAAATCAGTAACCATACTCGATAGATCAGCAATGGCTCTATCCTGCTATTTTGCACATTTAGCATACCACTTTCCAGTTTTCAGAAATGTTGAGTAAAGGCCCCTGCATCTTCTTTTGTATTTTTATGACATCTGTTGAGCCCAAGACCTGGTTGGTAGAGACTCAAGCACAGAATGTCCTTGGCTCCCAAACATTAGCAAAAGTGGCAGTGGAAGTATTGATTGATTCAGCAGATCTTGACGGTGATATGTCTTCTGGTTCTCCAAATTCCATATTTAAGACTGTAGGTCTCATTATCCCAAGTCTTCATGGGCTTCACTTGATGTTCTGAAGCGTGTGATGTATCTGCTGTCTAATTATGAGTTTCTTGACTAACTATGGTATTTGTTGTTTCTTTGTATGAATAAAATATAAATAAACAAACACATCATAAATGAAAATAAATAATTGAATAACTTCTAACAGTGTTGGAGCTATTCCTTGCCGGAATGGGCTATATCTATAGATATATAATATTTATATATTAAACATTTATTTATAAATAAAATGTGTACCACATAAACTTGTGTGGTATCAATAATTCGGCATGGGGCCTCGTTTCTTTTTAGCGCGCCTCCATGCACACATAACATCTCCCCCACTCACCTGCTATTTTGTCCTTCTTTACTGTCGCCCTCGTTTGTTCTTCCCTTTATGTTTTTCCTTTTCCCCATTATTCCCCTCTCTTCCCAGCATGCATTGGCTCCCTACTCACTATGGTCCCTTGCCCATTACTTTCTATGTATTTTTCCCTATCCAATATGGTGTCCTTGCACTTCCTGCTGGTCGCTTCCTGTTATATGGGTATTTAAGGGCTGTGTTTCTTTTCCTCCTTGCGCTGCAACACTTTCTGTTTGGATGGTGTCTTCGCTCCTTCTCCCTTGTGTCAGATATTGGTTACGCTTTTTTTTCCAGTGTTTTTCCCTGTTCATTTTTGGTCTTGTATTCTACATATTGATTTTGCTCTTGTTTCAGGATTTCCTTTTTGAGTTTTTTTTCCCCTTTTTAGGTTTTTTTTCCCTCTGGCACTACTTCTGAAGGACACGGACTGCCCTTGGCTTCCTATCACCTACAGCATCGTGGCTACCAGAAAGAGTCGCCCCTACCTGGGCCAAGGCAGAACATTCAAGAACAAGAACCTCGTCACTCATTCAGCGCACTCCAGGCTCCATCAACGCGTAAGTCGTGACATGAACAGGTCCTCCTCCTGTTTCATTATATCAGCCCAGCGGTGCATCACCTATTGTGATCAGAGTGTGGTGGTGTGAGTGCTGAAATTAACATTAATAATTATTTTGCATTTGTTTTATATATATGAAATGTATTAAAGTTGAAATTAATAGGTGTGACACATAATTTGCCTACTTGATTGGCCACCATCATATGTAAGACCCTACGTATATGGTCTTTCATAAATAATGTACTAAAATTGTATTGAGAATTCTATTTATTTTAAATAGATTGTTCTCTTATGTTAATGTTTAAATAATATGAGTTTTATTCGTACTAACTGCAGAGCCTCAAGCAAGCAAGGCCACAGCAAATCTATCAAAGTGCTAGAAGATGTAAATTCTCAAATCATTCCATGTCCATTGTATAATAGAATTCTATTGTTTGAGTTGCATATCTGTCTAGAAGTTTTGCACTAATAAAATGTATTTCTTTTGAGGAACTGATGTGTTTTTGAAGGTCTCTGCAGTCTCTGTAACCACTGTCTAGGAACGTTTTCGGAATGTGCCGAACAAAAGGTCCTACTGATCGCAGACGGAAGCAAGAGCGGGATGAGACATTTAGTATAGTTTGGAGTTACGCAAATGGAGAAGACCCAGTCATCTTCATTGCTAGTGTTTTGTTGTATCTTTTCTAGTACATTGCTGATGTCTAATGTTTTTGTAATTGAATGTTCTTTCTTAACCTGATGTTTCTGACCAAACAACTGTACGCTGAGAGTTTTGTGGAGACTTCACTACCGATTCTCATTGTGACCTATCACTTTGACACTTGATGCCTTGCCAGTCAGTCTACTGACGTTCTGGTACTTTATTATTTTCTGAGTTTACTATGCCTGTTCAATGCTAAACTAATGATTTGATGGTTTAGTGATCTTATAGTCCACATTCTAAACCATCCCCCTTTCCCTGCCCCTATCCTGATGCTGATACTGCTGACCCCCTGATGAAGCTGAAGCTGTTTTGCTGATTTCCCCAGGGATAGGTAATATGAATGAACTGTGCATCGATGTTTGTCTTTTGTTTTTCAGGTACCAGCTGCTACTGTTTTTATACTGCTGCTGTTTTGATAGTGCCATAGTTTTCTAAATTAGTGTTACTAAAACATTTGCATGAAGCCCAACGTGCTAATGCTAATCTGAAGTTAGGGAGGTGTTTCATCTATACCTATGAACTGACATCACTCCATTGTTAACAAATGTATGTTATTTCTCTTGCTCAAATATTGCTGCTATTAATTAGTGTTTTCGCTATTGAAATTATCGTTCTTATTGCTTTGTTTAAATTGATGTTCTTTAGGCGGTTTGGACAACCTGTGATGTTTCTTTACTTGTACCATTTGGTGATGAGACTAATTTTCGTGACCCTAACATTGTTAATATAGGGAAATAAACATTTTAATTGATCCTAAAGGTGTGGTTATTCGTGGCCAAGTGGGTCATGGTGCATTGTTTACGGACTCACTACTTATTTGCATTGTTTGATACTGTTGTACCTTATATCTAGCACCTGTATAAATTTAAACGAGTCAAAAGGTTCATTGACCTTAGAGATGCGTCCACTTAATATTATTATAACTAAATAGATAAGCCAAAGGTGTGCTCACAGTTTTGGTAGCAGAGGATGGTTCGCTCTTTCTCTCATCAGGTGGAAGCTACCACACTGCAACCGCGCCAAGGTCAAGGACACAACCTGAAAGCAGGCAATTGGGTTGTGATTCGAAAGCATGTGAGAAAATCGTTTTTGGAGCCTCGGTGGAAGGGTCCTTACCAGGTGGTTTTGATCAGTACAATGGCTGTGAACAGGATCCACGCAAGTCACACTCAGAAGGTGAATAATCCAACAGAACAAGAAGAGAAGCTGTTGAGATTACCACTACCTAGACAGATTACAGGGCGAGACAGAAGAAGAAGTGAGCTGGAGACAGAGCCTGAACATCCTCCAGTTGACTTGCCCACTCCTGTGACAAACGAAGAGGAAGGTATCCTGGAAGATGAGGATGAGACGTCCTCAATGTCCTCAAATGAAACAGTAAAAGAACCGGTCGAGAGAGAACAGGAGAGAGAACCTGTCCAGAGAGAACCTGTTCAGAGAAGAGTGTCCTCAGAAGCAAATGACTGCCCCCAGCGGGAAAGGAGTTGAGACAGATCTGAGACAAAAAGGATTTTGACTCCCCCTGAACCAGTTGCGGGAACGTCAAAGGAGACGAATTTGTGTCCAATACTGAAAAGAGCATTAACAAGAAAACCTCTGAAAGGTGACAATTGGCCAGAAACAAGATCAAAGACAAAGAAGAGGAGTCTGGTGCTACCAATTCAAGAAGAAGTCGATACCACCAGAAGAGAAGATCTGAGTGATGGTGAATCAAGTGATGGTTGAAGATTGAAAAGAAAGAGAATCACCAATCGAAGATTTTTAGGTCCTTATTGGGCATATGTAGCTACTGAAGAATGGCAAGAAGAATTTTGGAATTTTTGTGTTGATAGAGACATTCCGGGTCTATATTTTGGCACATGAAGAAAATTGATGAAAAATTGTTAGGAAAATGTATGAATTTGAAAAGTAAATGAAAGAGACTCTGTTGAAAACTATTTTGAAAAGACTTTGAAAACCTGATTTGACAAGCTGCTAAACTGAATTTGACAACGTTACTGATTTTTTACAAAGGGGGTCCTGTGCGAATGAAGGTGTGAATATTTTTGAAACAAAATAGGAAATAAAATAAGGAGGTATTGAAGATTGAAGACGTGAAAAAGTTTTTATTTTTTATTTAAAGTTTTTGATTTTTTATACATAGTAGCTATATTTTTTGTATTTGTTTCTACTTTCTGATACTGTACGGACCATGGGTAACCACAACCAGCAGAACACTAAAAATGGATGCTGTAAATATATGGGTATTGGTTTGGTGATTGTGCAGTTGTATGTTTGTTCCTGAATGTGGGTGTAAATGTCTTTGATAAGAATAGAGCCAACCATACCATAGCTGCAGAAACAACTACTACATCTTCCGAGTTAGCAACTACTTTTTCAGCAACAGATAGATTTAAAATAGATGAGAAATACTTGCATACATAGGTAGAACTTTCTTCTAATGTTTTCTATCGCTTATTGTGTGAGTATGTTGGTAAAATGGAAGCAAGAGATTGTTATGTTTGCACACAGATTCCAGCCTCTGTTGAGGAGGGAATAGCCTATCACAGTCTGCCACAAATTCTAAACTATCTCCCTTTCCCTGCCCCTGTCCTGATGCTTATACTGCTGACCCCCTGATGAAGCTGAAGTTGTTTTGCTAATTTCCCTAGGGATAGGTAATATTAATTAATTGTGCATTGTTGTTTGTCCTTTGTTTTTCAGGTACCAACTGCGCCTGTTTTGATACTGCTGCTGTTTTGAAAGCGCCATAGCTAGATGTTTTCGGAATTAGTGTTACTAAAACCTTTGCATGAAGCCCAACATGCTAATGCTAATCTGAAGTTAATGAGGTGTTTTCTTTATACTTATGAACTGACATCATTCCATTGTTGAACAAATGTATGTTATTTCTCTTGTTTAAATATTGGTGCTATTAATTAGTGTTTTCGCTATTGAAGTTATCGTTCCAATGGTTTTGTTTAAATTGAGGTTCTTTAGGCAGTTTGGGCAACCCGTGATGTTTCTTTACTTGTACCATTTGGTGATGAGACTAATTTTCATGACCCTAGCATTGTTAATATAGGGAAATAAATTTTTTAATTGATACTGTCGTTAGGTGGGGCGGCGCAAGAAAAGTGGCTCATCCGGACCAATGCACCACTTTCTTCGAGATCTGGCCCATTGATTTTCAAGGTAAACTTGCAGGGGCAGCAGATGTCCCAAAGATCGGAGGTGCATGGAAGGAGTATGCCATTATCACCAGAGTGCTCAGCACAGGTGCTCATATATTCCAGCCAATGTGCATAATTGGGCACTTTTTCCGCCATCCCATAGTTATCCTTCATTTATTCAATAGCAACCACTTTACAAAGTAGGTTGGGGACTTTCTTTACATATTCCAGTATTGCAACTGAGGTCAAATGGGATCTCCATGCTGGTTATCTCCCACATCTCCCTCCTACTCTATTATCTAATAGTCTTGAGTTAGGGTGCAGGACCAAATCATGTGCAGCAAGTTTGCATCAGATGCATTACATTGCCAGTATCTCAGCTGAAATTGCAGCATGCCAGTAGGAGTAAAGCAGGCTCTATGTATGATTTTCATTTGGACGAGTCTAAATCTCCCATTAGGAGTAACATGTCTAATTTGCTGAAGCAGAATGACCATTGCACATTTGTAATTGTGTGACCTAGGTTCTGTTCCGACTTATCCTTCTTGTTTAACGATTCATGCTGGAGGGTGTTTACTGAGCAACTGTACATTTGTGTAATCAGATGAGCACTACTAGGGTTAGCTACCATATCAGAGTGAGCAATGTCCACTTTGGGTGTTCATCCGGCATCAATGGGAATAGGTCTCTAATTGAGTTTCTTATCGCTGGTAGATCATTGTGCTCATTAAAGTGCTCTGGTTATCTCCAAGAAACTCCATAGATGATGGGAAGGGACCCTCAGGAAACAAATCACTCACTGTGTCCAACTTATGCTTCCTTAAATGTTTGCTCGTCTTGGGCTCAGAGGTCAGGGACAATCTAGGGTGATCAATCAGCGGGAGTTGTGGTGAGTAGTACACTTCAGTGGTCTTTAGTGATGCATGTCTGGGCCATGCCCATCTCGTATAGTCTACAGTATGAATCTCAGTGGCATGGTGATGAGCTTGGGCCAAAAAAGTGGTTCCTAACGGGGTGGGCTTAATAAGGCCTGCTTCTAAGTTTAAGTGTGGCGCATTGTGTGGTGGGTGAAACCAATAGTATGCCTATTACTCCCTTGCAATCGGGTAATAAAGGTCAAAACTTGGAGCAGCAAATCTGCCATTGTCATATGGCATCTGCAGTTTACGGCAGGTTATCGCAAGCTGCCTATCCGCTCAAACTAAATTGATCATTAGTGACTTTGGTTGGTGTAAAAAGCTCTATTAAGTGAATTGGTATGATAGAAAAGGATAAAGTAATTGAAGTAATTTTCATTAATGCTACCTGGCCTGACAATGACAGGGGCAGCTTGATCCAGCCTTCCACTAATTTAACAAGATTGGATATATATTTACCACAGTTTTCCTTCATCAGCATGCTTAGTACCTTAAGGCATTCAATACGCAAATGGAGTCTGTCTGCCATTTCAGAGAGTATTGAATAAACAGTGATTGTGCAGTTTTGTTCAGTAGGATGTGCGTTGATTTGGCTAAGTCTGTGTTGACACCAGACCAATCACACTGTTCTGTTATTTTATCAATGGCTGAAAACAAGTTGATGGTGAGAATGTTCACTGTAAGAAGAACATAACCTGCATACATTGATATAATAACCTTGTGAGACCCACACTGGATACCCTGTGATGATGGAATTCCTGCAAACATGAACAACAATTGTGATGGGGCACCCGTGTCTGCTGCCGCTTTGTTTGGGAATTGGAGTTGAGAGCATAGGATTGACTTTAATTCTAGCACCTGGTTCAGTATACAAAAGAGCTACCCATTTCAACAAAGCTTTCCTCCAAGCCTATCCTCTCAAGGACCACTAACAGAAAGGGCCGTTTGATGGAGTCAAAGACTTTTACTGCATCTAAGAATAGTGAAGTAACCTTGAGATCAGGATCTATTTGATGGGAAAAAGGGTACAGAGGTTATCTGGTGAGGATCTTCTAGGAATGAAGCACAAAAGGATTCACACTGGTGGAGTTCTAATTTTGTCAGGGTAGACCTGGAGGGGTATCCGTGGAATGCGTTTGTGGCAGCTACATTTCTAGTTAGACAGAGGTCAAAGTAGAAATCACTGAATGGCTTCAGGTTATTTACATGGATGTGTAGTATGTCCCCACTGCGTTTCGGTCTGAACAACATCTGCAGATGCCCAGAGTGTCTTATCAGTCCTGCCAACATGTGTCTTGGACGCTCTCCTTCACCATATTTCCTCCATCATGTATTTACCAAATAATTTTATTTAACCACTCTCTGCTGCCTTTCAAAACTCTATTCCTTTGCGATCTAATCCAATATGGTGGAGTCATTTTGCCTTGGGCACTCCCATGCCAGATCAGCAATGTCAATTTCCCGTTTATTAAGCTCACCTCTCAATGTTTTGAGAATGCCCTGCCCCTTGGATATACAATCTAATCTTCTAACAGACTTAAACGATTGCCTTAAGATGGTAAATGTTGTAATTGAGTCCTGATTTTCTTTAAATTACAGTTTGATAGTCGAGTGTATTTCAGTGCGGAATACTAAATCTAACAGTTCTCCTGGGTTAAGCTCTATGTGGAAGCTTTTAGGTCGGAAGATGTGATTTGAGCAGGACAGGTCAGTGGTCTGATAAGGTGCATGAGAAGTACTTGATAGAATCCACTCAATCCACAATCCCTCATTCCTAATTAGTGCCAATCTAGAGGAGTAAGAATGTAATGCTGAGTGAAACAAGCATTCCCTGGACATGAAGAGAGGCATTATGTTTGTTAATTCAGTTCTAGTTTGATTGTGTCTGTGCATAGATAGACCAGTGCCATCTATAGTGGAATGCAGGGTGGTGTTAAAGTCGCCAGCCTCCAATATAGTGTGCAGGTTAGATGAAAAAGAACATTTGGATCAGGGAACTTGGGGTCATAAATATTTATTTATGTAATTTGTTCATTAACTAGGATAACCTGAACCAGCTCTTTGCACCCATGTGTTTTGCTTTCACTAATGACCGAGCTGAAAACAATCTCTGGAATGCACCTCTTAGTTTAAAGAAGACATTTATTATTACTTCACCATGAGGTTCCTGAGAGAGGAGATTAGTAGGTTGGAGGCACACGTTTAAAAATAGTCACAGTAATGAAAGGAAAATATATCAAAGTGATTCTCAATTGCAATGTACACAGCAAATATATGTGATTTTATTATAGCATAACTTCAAAGCAAAGAATAAAAGTCAAAATTCATCACCGTAGGGTCTATCACTGCTCGTCATCTTTCTCATGCCTGCAAGTTGATGACTCCTGTTCAACTGCGAGAAAGAGATTTTCCACCCGTACGGGACAGGTCAGCCAGCTGACGTCCACTCCTGACTGAAGTCTCGGAAAATTCCCCCTCGCTGCTGCCCAGGGACACCTTTTATAATGAAAAAGCCTGCTAACAGGCCCTTTCCTCTTATAGTCAAAACAAGCTGACTACTGTAGGTCAGAGTTGGAAGAAAACAAGCGTTGAAGGTTGGCCAAGTCCTCAAAGCTTGTTCTGCACTAGAGAAAAACACAAAATATGCGCTTCCTCATCATGCTAGGGTTCGGTGAGAGAAAATACGAAAAACACAGCTTGCTGTACCATGTGGAAAAACACAGCTCATCTGCAATGTCTCAACTGCAATGTCTAATGCCACGATAAAGCCAATAGGCAGCTAAACTGAATACAAAATGTCTAATACCACGTTAAAGCCAATAGGCAGCTAAACTGAATACAAAATGTAATGTGCTACTGGTGAACATTGAACAACTAATATGCACAGTGGTGAAACATACTTTATGTCACTACACCATGTGTGTCGATCTTGGTATGTAGTGGTCTGAACTGCATTCCATACCTAGTCAGTATAGCCACCCGTCTCGATAAAGTGAAGAACAAGGAGAACTAGCGCTATACACTCCAACCACTAGTTAAGCTGCTGCCTCTAGTCAGTGTGAAATGAGCTTCCTGAATTAAATCAGTCACTAGCATGTCTTTTGATATAGACAATGATTTGATGAGCTTTACAATGTTCATTTACTCCGCACACGTTCCAGCTTAATACATTTAGTTTGCATGCTGGTGGTGTATCCTTCGTAGCAACATTTCCATTTACGTTGACTAGGCATTAATTAATATAGCTCGAAACAATTTAACATATTGAAACAAAAATATTGTGATATCTTGTGACGATTAGAATTGCTGATGCCGGCCAGTGGGGTCATGTGTCAATCAGATTAGCTCTCCACCAGTGTGTACGAAATGGTATATCACTGATCTACAACATGAACTAACCTCAAAGGTTGACAGTGCCAATGAGTCAGCATATAGTTGGCAGGTAGTTTCTTGGGAGTCTATACGCTATGTACAATCCTTCTGTTCTTCAATATTGTTTAAATAATTAGATGTGGACTCTGCAGGGCTATCATCTTTCAGGGACATTGATTTTATAAATTTCCAAATATGAGAGTTGGCGTCTTCCGGTGTTGTGAAAATTTGTGGTTTGTTGACCATAAACCTAAGTTTGGCATGCTACAGCATGACTTGTTGAACTCTGAGCTCACATAACATGCTTTTAGTTGGTAGGAATTGACTTCTGATCTCCTGAACTGCATGTGTGAATTCAGGAAAGGAGGAGACAGTGGCATTTCCATGTTGTATTGGTATTTTGTCCCTAGCCAGATGGAAGATGGTGTTGCTGTTTTTGTAATTAGGTTGCTGAATTAATATTGTCTGTGGCAGAGATTGTGATGCCAGCGATCTTTGGGCCGCCCAATCACAAATACTGAGGAGAGGCTTTTTTTGGCAAAAAATGGCAAAAATCATGCTTCAACTCAGTCCTCCACTCAGCGCATGTTTACAGGTTCAGCCATCATTTCTTTCTGGTTTTTGGCCTGCTGACTTGCACCAATTTCTATATGATACGGTTCTTTCTGCCATATCAATTTGCACGCTGTGTTTGTTTAAGCATTCTTTCAGCTTTTCCAGTCAGCGGGTTAGCATGTCAGTTTAGTAACTATATTGAAAAAACTGCCCTCCATTTCCAGCAGTATAGATCTCACATCTGCGTCTATCGGTAGCACAACTCCTTCTTCATCCCCCCACCCCCTGAGGCATCAGGTTCCAACTATGTGTATGGTCAGGTCTCACAGGCAACATACGTAACAACTTCCGGGGTCCCTCTGGTGGGGGGTTGTGCAGCGTGGTATGTGTCGGCTCTTACCCACTAGTCATTGCAGGCAATAACCAGGGATAGCTGATCATCCCATACAGCCAGGTCATACGTCAAAAGCGTGGTCAGCGAGAGCTCAGGTAGGCAGTCACCCGCGCTTCTACACCAGCTGCTGGGATCAGGCTCGCCCATGCTTCCAGCTCCATGTGCCTCACCCAGCATGACATCACATCTCAAAGCACAATATTTTGTTTATTCTATCTAAGCAATCATTAAGCTGGCCAGCATGTTAGCCAATGGGCTGATTTGTAAGATAAATTAAAAGGATACAGGCTCCGGTCTCTGTAGCTAAAATCTCAGGCGGTCAGTTTGTTTGGCACCCTCTAGCGTTCCCCATTAAAACACATTTTTTACTGGTTTTTATGACTTGTCTGTATTCTTGCTGTTTCTCTTGATATGAAGTGCCCAGGTCTGTTGAGCAATACTCTCTGCAATTTCATTCAAATGCTTTTTAGTTGTGTGTTAAGCGATCAGTGTTTGTTGGGAGTTTGCCCTTGTGGTCTCATGGCTGCCAAGTTCCTGTAATAAAAACTATAACATTTTTGTTTAGCTTGTTTCCTTTTACTGTAAGCTACTGCACAGTAATTGCAAAGTCAAATGGTCACACTTTCCCAAATTCTTGCACTCTTTCTCCTATCCCAGGCAACAGGCATTGTGGAGACACCCCACTATGCACCTGGATCTTCAGAGTTTCCAAGAGGCACTCCATGTGGCAACATGTCTGCACCCAGGAGCTGCCCTTATTCCATGATCTCTAGGCAACACTATATGTGCACCGCGCTGAGGGTCTAGTGGTGCTCAACAGTGGCACTGAATTCCACGAAATCACAGTTCTGGAAGGCAGTACCAACACTCCAGTGATGTGCTAGAGGTCCAGAGACCCTGGGAAGTGTTCCAAGTGGGGCCCACTCATCCACCCATAGGACACCCCCTTCATGGTTTCCCAGTGGCTATAAGCACACCACCACGCTGGAAGCGATATGGTCCCCAGGAAGGTATACATCAATCAAGCACCCTGCGCTGGGAGATGGCCTACAAAGTGGTCTTGCTCCTCTTTCCTTTCAAAATTCACTTGCCTTTCTGCTTACCCTGAAATGTTCAATTAAATTGGAAAGATTGATGGCACATGCCCTATTTTTGGAGGGAACATAAGGCGATGTGCCAATGCTCATAGGAGCTGGCCACCATTGATGATGTCACAGTGTCCTGGCTTTCAGCCACTGGGACACCTTCATAGCCTATCCCCTGCTCCCGGAATCCCTGCAGTGCCTTAAGGTATCATTGACAACTGGAGAAACAGTAAGGGTCTGAAGACTTATCTAACTAGCAGTGGTGTGTCACAGGTAGATTTTTTCTACTCATGAGACCCTGCCAACCTCCCATCCTTGCACCTTCTCTCCTATTGCCACAAACACCAAGGACTAGCATGCCAGACCACAGGGGAGATAATTCAGCATGCTTCTTCCTTCTTACTTTTCAATCCTTCTTACATCACAGGAGCTTTCAGGATATGAAGGCGTAGGGTGCAACTTCAGCCCTATTCACTAATGACCCATTAGATAATTGAAATATCTGCAAAGCATCCATGCACATTTGCCATATCAGTCAAGTAACCTAACCACTGACCTACGCTTGGAGTTCTCTGTCCTAATTGCCAGAAGAAGCCATTACCCACTTTTCCCAGATCTGCCCAGTCTGTGTCTTACACTCTGATACCTCAACATAGCCACCAATAAGACAACTAGGAAACTTCTATTCAAAGAGCTGGGGAAGGGATCTAAATTTACAACACTAGTGCTGCAGGAGGGTTCTTTAGAGCTTATCCTGAAATACATCACTGCCATAGAAGCCTGTGTGGGGTCTTTGGATATCCCCATCACTGATCTAGTGAATAAGATCAAGATAATGAGGGCAGAAAAGGATTCTTCAATAAAAGAGTGTAGGGACTGAAACATAGAAAGGGCTCTCTGGAAGGCTACTTTGACTGGATAAGCTCCTGGGGTTCGTACCTTGGTCACCTTAGGAGAAAGGTGACCAACTTATGGGTCTTACTTTTTCACTGCCATTAGAGTTTCAGAGAGCTGCTGCAATAGAGTGTCTGAAACAAGTAAGTGTCTGCTTTCTAGGGCATGAACAGGTGCGCCAAGTCCTCACTGTGGCATGTAAGCATTGTCTGAATGATCTGGATGGCTGTAAAATACAACCAGCAGCGGGTTTCTCAGCTGATACTGAGACAATATGACCCCTCTGTACCCCTTATATGTTTACCACTGTTTGTTGCTCTCAACATTTACGGAATCTGGGAGGCACCCTGGATTGACTGGATGGTGGAACTGAACAGTAGGACACGGCACAAAACGTTGTGTGTTATGGTCTTAGGCCTATGTGTTACTTGTTCCTGAAGATGTTGAAAGCAGGGGCAAAAAGAAGGGTTATTCACTGGATCATCTAGAAAGAGTAGTATAATGCAGAGTCTTTCCAAATTACCATAGAGATTGTAATGTTAAGACACAGCAGTATCTACTTGACCTGGCAAGAAGGCAAAAATCTTCAAGCAGAGGATTACTCACTTTGACAAGCATAAAGAGAAGATGATCAAGAAATATCGGCCCACCAGGGAAATGATAATCTCTCTCCCAGATCAAATTGAACCATCCCTTGAGTCAAACATTGACAGATCACATGCCATACCACTGCACTTAAGGCAGTGGTTTTACTAAATATTCTAATTTCAGGATCCTTTCAAAGTTAATGTGCTGAAATGATAGGTGTTTTGCCGAGTCCAGTATCAACATCTTTCCCACATCTTGGATAGTATTTTCAAAGTAATTTCACAATAACAGCAATTTCCTAAAGTTGGACTGGAACAGAGACAAGTGAAACAAGGTTTTTATCAAATGACCCACTTTCAAAATGTCCTGGGTGCCATTAACTGTACTCATGTCAACTTGCTTCCACCTGCAGAAGCTACTGATTTTTATCGGAATCGGAGCCATGCCATACTCTATCATGCAAGCTATTTGTGATTGCAAGTACTGCTTCACTGATATTGTTTCCAAATGTCCTGGCAGTGCCCACGATTCTTATAACTTATATCTTCAGGCAATATTTTGTTAAGAGATGGTTTATTAGTTGCTAAGTTGTAAAAATTGTTGTGCACAAAGCTTTCAGATTTAACAACTAATCTATGTATGTTTATGAATATATGTCTGTATTAATGTTGAAGTATGTAACTCAATATTACAACTATATTACGGCACAGTGTTCAGAGTATTTTATATTTCCATCTTCGGGGATATTGGATATGCTCTCTGACCTTCTCTGTTATCACCATTCGCCAAACCCAAAACACAGTCAGAAGAAGTGTAGGAAGATGCACATCATAATACCCATGGCATCATTAGGCCTCTGTATGGAATACTGAAATCCAGGTTCAAGTGTCTTGATTTGTCTGGGGTAGCATTTTGTGCAAGCCACACCTCATGTGTAAGATCATTGTTGCGTATTATACATCATGCAACATTGCTGAAAGATGTTGTCTAGGTGTTGAAGAATAAAGTTGTAGCAGTGATTTATCTGATGAAAATGTAAATAGTACTTGGAAACTTGAGATACTGAATCTCAAGAAGGTGTTAGGTGTAAATGTTGTTCACAATTTTTTCCAAGCAAAAAAAGGAGTGTAAGTATATGTATATGTATGTATGTATATATGTGAGAAAGTGTACTAATACTAACCAACATAACCAGTTTAAATAGTTTATATTTTTTGGATTACAAAAGAAATATTATTTTGTGCCAAAAAAACAGAATTATTGACATATGACTAACACATGTTACTAATTCTGCTTGTTAGAGAATGAAAGAGAATGACGTTGTTTGAATCTCGCTGTTGTGTTTTTCTTGATGGAGTTTTCTAATATGTCAATAGAACTCATGAGTAATTTGTTACTATGTTTTGTTAAAAATACTTGATATTGATTGATTGAATCTTTATTTGATGATTTAACATAATCAATAAAGATAAAACAAATTACATAAAATAAATAATTACAGTTTTTTCTTTTAAAATTCACATATTAACAATATACATATATAAAAATGGAATTAAAAAAAGGGGCACCCATCAATGTCCCCCCATCAAAGGTCCGACATTAAATATAGAAAAAGCCTCATATTCACAATGCCCACTTTGATGGTGGTAACGCAGAATTTTTAATGAGTTTACTAATGAATATTCATGTATTTTGGGTGTTGGATTTGCATAGAAAATGTATTAACATAGAGAAAAAAAAAACACGCATTTTAAGGTGTGCCCACCAGCTTGTCCGCCAATGTTCACGAAGTGTACTTATTAATGGCTTATTAATATAAAATATTGAGCTTATGTTTAATTAATGTAGTAGTATGCCACAATAAGGGTTATGTATTATTTATTAGTTTTATTAATTGTAGGCCTTAACTTAGTGAGGTCTTGGCCTAGTTGCACAGCCTCATGTCAAGCTGCATTTCTTAGGCATTTAATAAAATGAATGCTTAGAGAATTAACCTGTGATTTTCCACTGTACTAACCATGTGCTCGTAGCTGGAGTTCTTTCTCATGAGAAACTGCTTGCTAGAAGATGATGTACTTGCTAGTGCAAAAATTTTAAAATAATGTGTATAAGACTGGCCTTCCCAGGAGAAGACAATGGATCAACTGAATGGAGTATAAGCTGCAACAATATTGATACCTAGTGAGCCGAATGACGGGAGTGGGACAAGAGGAACCAATCATCGACATGTGAACCATGTAGTAGTAAAATTGTAGATTTGAGGGTTTAGTTTCATTGGACTAGAGCAAAACATGCAATCCTCTGACCAACTGGGATGTGGGAAGTAGTTTTAGGAAATCTAGCTTAGCCAGACTGCACAGGTAGGATAGAGGCCATTAGCTATTCTCTTCCCATCATACAGTCCAGAGATAGGTAGTACAGTGTTTGGTCCCAGAGATAGTAAGTGAGGAATAACAGGTGTTCCCAGAGATGATAGTAGGATAAGGGTTAATACCCTATAAAGAGCAGAGTAATTTGCAGATTTGGAGAAATTGGTGACATTTTGGATTTTTTTGATTCGATGATACAAAGTGGACAGAAAAGGTGCCCATAAGTACCTAAAATAACTTTCCCAGGATCTTGGAGCGCACCAATGATTGTTTGAGGATGTTCTTGGCATTCTAGTGACAGTGTGAATGAGGTAGGTTGTGCGCTTGCACAGCTTATGCAAATTGCAGGTGAATTGTGATGTTTGTGAGGGTTTTGGGAGTTTGTGGACTCCAAATGAAGTTGTATAAGGAGTGTGCATACTCCGAAGTGTGAAAGTAGGAAAGACGTCAAACTTCACATGTGTGTGGTGCTTTGTGCAAAAAAAATGTCCACATGGTTGTTGATGTACAGACCCTACGTGGTCTAAGACTCCGGAGTATATTGAAAATTGTATGAGACACTTGGTTTTGTTGTAATTTTCCTGGTTTAATAGGTTGATCGGGTGTGGTCGACAAGTCAGAGTGTGAGTCAAAGTGAGTGAAATAATTTTTAGAGTGAGATCTGGCAAGTCCTATGTGCACCAGGACAGATCC
The DNA here is from genome assembly GCF_031143425.1 of Pleurodeles waltl. Taxonomy (NCBI): domain Eukaryota; kingdom Metazoa; phylum Chordata; class Amphibia; order Caudata; family Salamandridae; genus Pleurodeles; species Pleurodeles waltl. Next base: position 618,965,842 of record NC_090437.1, on the reverse strand, counting down.
ACTGATCAGCTGAGAGTAAAATTTGCGGGTCCAATTTTGTTTGCAAGACTGAGAAAGAAGGAGTAGTTAGAGCAAAACTCCGTCAGTGAAAAATCTGTCAAGTTTCTGAAACGATTGTGTTACACTACCTGTAGTAAACAGACAAATTGAGTTTTGATTTCGTTTGGTGCTCACAATAAATTGCATTAGTTTAGTGTGAATCTGAGTTTGGGAGGACAAGCCGCAAGACTTTGTGTTATGTTTTAATCCATGGTATCTCCATGGTGATTGCTTGGGTGATAGAATCCTCGTTCTTGGGATTCTATAAGGAACGGTTGGGAACTGGGAAGGTGAGACGACATCGAAGGAGGTTGGAGCTAGTTGTTGTGGGTGGATGCTAAATAGAGGAGATTTAAATAAGAACAGTCTCCATGTCAAGTGGCGACGAGTTTTACTGCATCCACCCTTCATCGGACCTACGTGACGTTTTGACTGCCTGTAATATATTCATTAATGTAAGTTGGCCAGTACGCAGCAGAGCAATTCGGGTGCCAGTTGGAGGAAAGGCTCAGGGCAGCGAGCAAGGTCCTTAGGGGACACGGGTCACGCTGTGCGGCCCAGATCCAGCCGAAAGACGCTGAGCAGCTCTGGGTCAAGTGGGCTGAGTAAGCGGCAGCGGTGCCACTGATCGCCCATCTCCACTACCAGTCTCCGAAGGCACTGTGGTCCACGCTGCGGGGTAAGGCTAGTGCCGCAGACTGCATGTCGGCGCGGAGCCGCTGATACTCACTGCGCTTCTTCTCCGAAGAGCCCCATAGCCGCTATACTTGCCGCGCTTCTCCTCCTAAGAGCCCCATAGGCGCACTAGCGGTTGCTCAGGGTAAAGTTCCACCGAAGAGACGAGCAGGGTCAGAGTTTTCAGCGCGTCAATATCCAGCGTCAGCTACTTGCTGCAGGGTGTAGCGCCACAACGGTGAGCGCGATCGATACATCCAGCTCCAGTTTTCAGAAAGACTTGGCAAGGGTTTTCCAGTCCTGAGTCATCTGCGCATAGAAAGTTAAACACTGAGCTTGCAGGAAGATATCAGCCAGGAAGTTCCTCATCACAGGAAGTGAATATAAACTAGTGTGCTAAACCAGAAGATTTTGGCACATTCAGGAAGTACAACAGTTTTATTTACAATTTCAATAATTTTCAACAACAATGACTCAACAACCTCTTCTTAGTTTATCTCAGCCCCCACAATTTCTATCTGAACGGGGTGAGCCAATTCTACCATGGAAGAAATGGATTAATTTATTTGATTCATACTTAATTGGTATTGGAGGAAAAAAAAATTCCCCTGCGAGAAAACAAGGCATTTTATTACATAATTTAGGAATTGAAGGACGGTATATTTATGACAGCCTTGATTTGATAACCATTGGGACAGCCGAGGGTGAACCTAGAGATATTTACGAGATGTCACTCATGATGTTAAAAAAACACTTTGGTGGTCGCATAAATATTGTCATGGAAAGACACAAGTTTTTCATGAGAGCACAAGCTAAAGATGAAAGTGTTAGCAATTACATTGCTTCACTCAAGACACTGGCTCAAACAAGTGACTTTGCTGAACTTACAGACTCTTTAATACGTGACCAACTTGTGCGTTGCACCAACAACTTTAGAGTCCAGGAAAAGCTACTGGCAAAGAATTCAACCTTGCAGGAGGCTCAGATTATTGCTGAAAGTATGGAACATGCCATTTTATGGGCCAGAGAAATGAAGGGTGCAGGTCTCAGTCATGGCATCCATGCTGAATCTGCATTTCCAGTCTCTTCCTGTGATTGCGTTCAGGAATGTGACCTTGTCCAGAAAGTGTCCAGTAAAGCAAAAATTAACAATGATACTCTGTAGAAGAGTAATGTCAGATGTTATAAGTGTGGAAATGTTGGTCATTTGGCTAACAACCCAAAATGTTTTGCTAGGAATGTAAATTGCAGGAATTGTGGAAAAAGGGGGCATTTAGCGAAAGTTTGTAAAAGCTCGAAAGTTAATATGGTCAATGAGTCAGCAAGCACATCAGATGATTTTGCAGGTTGATTGCACAAATCAACAGTGCAGTGAAAATAAATTGGTCATGCCAAAGTGTGATATTGGTATTGATGGGAAAACTGTTCCAGTTCTTGCTGATTCTGGATCTCCTTTTACACTAATTGGTGACAAGAATTGGGAAATAATTTTTGCAGGTGAGAGAATTGAACTAATTCCACCTGATATAGACCCTATTGGATATGGTGGACAGAGGATTGACCTTATTGGATATTCTGTGATGACAATAGAATTTAAAGGACGTGAAAAAGTAGGGAAAGTTTACGTAGCAAAACGGGGTAATAATCTGTTGGGGTGGCGTCATCAAAGAGATTTAGGTATTGTTCTGAACCCGAATACTCCTGACCAGGTTCTTTCTGTTTCCAATTTGGGTGATGATGAGAAAATTTTAAATTATTTTCCAGAGGTCTTTAGTGATGGACTTGGACTACTGAAACATTTTAAACATAAAATTGTTTTAAAGTCCAATGCTAGACCAGTTGTGTATAAAGTGAGAAAGGTACCTCATTTGATGTTGCAACCTTTACAAGATGAACTTGACAGACTACTAGGTTTAGGTGTTATAGAGGAGATTGAAGCCTCGGAGTAGTTAGCACCCATAGTTTTGGTTCCCAAAGATAATGGAAACAAAATCAGATTATGTGTTGACCTTAAAGGTCTCAATCAGTGCATTTGGGTAGACCACCAGCCCTTGCCTAATATCAATGAGACTTTGACCATGTTAACTGGGGCAAATGTTTTCAGTGTTTTGGATCTCTCAGCAGCGTACCATCAGATCCTGCTTGATGAAGATTCAAAACATCTTACCTCTTTTGTCATTCAGATATGTTAGAATGCCTTTTGGGTTGGCGTCCGCTGCCGCTTGTTTTCAGAGAGTGATGAAGGAGGTACTCAAGGGTCTTAGTTCTGTCCTGTTTTTTCAGGTTGATATTCTTGTTTATGGCAAAAACACTGATGAGCATGATTCCATTTTAAAAGCTGTACTTGTGAGATTAAGTGAGAATTGGTTGACTGTGAAGAAAGAGAAATGTAAATTTAGTGTTGGAAGTGTTTCGTTTCTTGGTCATACCATCTCTGGAGATGGTATCAAACCAAAATTAGAGTTGGCAAAATCAATTATGTCTGTACCAATACCTATAGACAAAGATCAAGTACGATCGTTTTTGGGCCTGGCAGAATATTATTCTAAATTTATCAAGAATTTTGCTAGCATTGTCCAACCATTAAGGATGATTCTGAAGAAGGGTGTGAAGTATGATTGGACTCCACAATGTGAGGAGGCATTTAATGTAGTGAAAAATGACATAGGGAAGATGCCCACCTTAGGCCATTTTGATGTAAGGCGTAAAACATTCTTATCCACTGACGCTAGTATGAAAGGTCTTGGTGCAGTTCTTTCACAGCATGTGGATGGAGAAGAAAGAGTGGTGGTGTTTGCATCACGTGCCCTTAGAAGTCAAGAAGAACGGTATTCAGTAATTGAGCGTGAAGCATTAGCCTGTACCTGAGCGTAAACCATTTTAAATATTATTTATGGGGTTTACCGTTTGTGCTCAGGAGTGACCATAAACCTTTAGTACAGATGTTCACCTGTCGGAACATTGAGAGTACGACACCACGTATTAAGCGTTGGGTAGAAAGTTTGTTAGATTTTAATTATCTTATGGAATATTTTCCTGGCAAGAAGAATATTCCTGCAGATTTCTTGTCTAGATCGTCAGTGGTTGATTGTAGATTTGATGAGCAAATTCCTGTGCTGTGGATTACGGAATCTGCTCTAGACAAGGTGGAATGGGATGGAGAATGTAGTAAAGACCCGGTTTTAAAGTTGGTTATGGACTATGTGGTTCAAGGTTGGCCATGTTTGCGTGAGTGTCATGAAGATACCAAAACCTTTTGGAACGTTAGAGATGAGTTGAGTATTATCCATGGCAATTTGTTCAGAAATAATAGGTTGGTTCCTCCTTTCAGTTTACGTGAGAAACTGATTAACTTAGGCCATGAAGGACATCTAGGTAGAAATCTTACAAAATCCAGCATTAGAGAGTGCTATTGGTGGCTGGGTCTGGATAAACAAGTAGAAGCTCTTGTCAAAGACTGTTTACAATGTGCTGGAAATGATAAATCCAGAATAGTTCGAACTGCTCCTTTATCTCCAGTTTCTGTTCCCAATGAACCTTGGGTCAAATTGGGTCTGGATTTGGTAGGACCTTTTGAAATGTTACCATACAACGAAAGATTTGTGATGGTCCTTGTCGATTATACTTCCAAATGGGTCACTGCTAGTTGTGTACACTCTGTTACCACTAGAACTGTGATAGATTTTTTGACTGATGTATTTGCTTGTGAAGGAATTCCTAGAGTGATAGTGACTGATAATGGGGTTCAGTTCACTTCTTCAGAAATGAAGGATTTTCTTAGGAATCTGGCAATCTCTCATTATCGCACTGCACTCTATGCTCCCCAAGCTAATGGGTTAGTTGAGAAAATGAATCAGTTGGTGAAGGCAAGTGCTCAAGTAGCTCTAGAGAACAAATGGCCATTAAAGACTGTTTTGAGGGGGAAGTTGTGGGCTCACAGAAATGCACCCAATGTTGTTACCGGTATGTCTCCATTTCGTATTTTGAAGGGCACATTAGCAGGCTCGAAGTTGAATCCTTCATGGTTGCATTCTAAAACTCAAGATGGAGTAAAGTTTTGTGACACAGAGAATATTCAAGCTAGAGTAATTGCGAACCAGATAAAGTATAAAAAACGTTTTGATGAGAGGCGTCGTGTGCAACAAAAGAGATGGTGTGTAGGTGATCTGGTATTTATTAAGAAACCTGTTTGGTGTCCCAAAGGAGAATCTAAATATGTTGGGCCGAAGAAGATTGTAGAAGTGAAGAAGAATGTCGTTGTCCTGGAAGGTGGTGAGGTTTGGAGTATGTCTCGACTAGCTAAGTGTACCAAGTTATCAGATGAACATGATACCGTTTTGCCTGATGTGGATGTGAATGAGGGAGTGAGAAGGAGTGAAAGGAAATGCACATATCCTAGACATCTTAGGGATTTTATACGTTGAATGATACTCAAGCTGTGCATTAAATACTTGTTAAGAACTGTAATGCACATTTTTTTTTTATGTTGCAACTTGTTAATTTCTCTGCAAATCTTATGTTATGTTGGTGTTCTGTAAATGTATATAGTTATGAGGGGATCGCTAATATTTCGTATTATTTAAAGAGGGAGATGTGTTATGTTTTAATCCATGGTATCTCCATGGTGATTGCTTGGGTGATAGAATCCTCGTTCTTGGGATTCTATAAGGAACGGTTGGGAACTGGGAAGGTGAGACGACATCGAAGGAGGTTGGAGCTGGTTGTTGTGGGTGGATGCTAAATAAAGGAGATTTAAATAAGAACAGTCTCCATGTCACTTTGTCAGCAACAGTACGTGTGAGTGTGACATCATTGGCGCCACGCTGGGATAAGTTGGTTAGAGAGAAATGTCGCGCACAGATTGGCAGCTGTCCGTAAAGCGCAATTGCTTGATAAGGTGGGTGAAGAGAATTCTGGGATTAAAGGTCACTTTCTGATTTGATTTTGAATAACATAAAGGTCGCAAAATGAAACTTTTCAAAGTTTGCTTTAAGAGGAGATATGTGAATTACAACAAGTATTTAGAATACTGCATCGCCAGAAGGTACACCAGCTTACATTGTAATAGAAGAAAAGGGTGGTGTGCTATATCTTTTGTTTAAACAGTGGTGCAAAGTGACAGAGAACGATGGGAGTTTAGCGTTTCCTGCCCACAGAACATTTAATTTGAGGAGCTTAGAGCATCTAAGGATCTGATCTGATATGATCTGAAGCCCCCTCTGAGACCAGCACAGTTCGAGGCATTAGCCATCTGGGAGTTAGTAGCCAGACAGCAACAGCAACAAAAATTTGAGAGGTGGATGATGAAGGCAGAAGAGACACTAGCGGAGGCTAGATGGCACCATGCTCAGATATTTTGGAGAACTGAGACTTTGCAGGGTATTAAGTTATTCCCAGAAATTACAGAAGACAGCGAGAGATAAGGAAGGAAAGCTACCAGAAAAACAAAATAGGAACCCTTCTGAGAGTAGGGAGAAGAGACCAAAAGAGTCTAGAGGATCACTGTCCTTTGAGAAAGAGTCAGACGATGATGAGTTTATTTTACAGTTACTGAGAAATCATCCTCCACCATATGCAGCACAAGAGAGTGTTCTGAGTACTAGTGTGAATCCTTCAGCACCGACCCAGGTTAACGCAACAATGAGTCCAGTGCAAGTTGATCCGAGTATGACACAGAGCCCAATGCAGAGCAGGCTTTATGCACCTATTACTCCAGTAGTGCAAAATCAGGTGCCACAGTCAAATGTCCCAAGAATTTATTCTGATGTACCTGTAGTTGAAGCAGCCACAAACCTAATAGTGCCTACAGGACAGGTTTTCCTGAAACCAATGTTGGTTCAGACAGAGCCAATGCCACTTTTACTGCCTCAAGTGCAGCCACAAGTGATGCCAAAGTACACTCCGATAACAGGGACCAAGACAGATATGTCTGTATTGATGAGCCAAAATGTGGGAACTTGGCACCCACAGAACTTAAGTGTTAAACTAAGCGATATTCTGTATCTATACCCGTTACCATTGGTCCAGTTGTAGCTTTTTCGCACAAGAGAAAACCAGTGCAGATGGGCAAGGAGTCGTGAGACAAAATTCAATGAGGGAAGGACTTAATGAGAATGTCTGAGTTGTCTCTCCCATGTCACAGACCTTTGATGGATCGAGATCATTGTTAAACCTTAGTCCATTTGGAGTTCCTCTGGATACTGTCATAGGGTTGAATGTTAGTCAGAGCCTGACATTACTGACACCACAGTCCCTGAATACAGCAACAAGTACAACAGGCCCAGGCTATTAATATTTTGTTTCAAGGTTTGACTGCCCAGCAATTGACTGAATGGTTGGACAAGCTGAATACCCTACAGAGCGCTCCTAAGGAAGAGGAGTACTTTAACTGTACAAGATTAGGAATGGAAGCGGTGAGCTCATTGAAGGAACTATTGGTGTGAACAGGTTAGAGTTCTATACTGAAGCAGAATTGAGATATCTGTGCCTGAAAATCACAAGGGAAGTGAGCAATGTGCATCAAAGGTTATCAGACCTGGCAGAGAAGTACAGCAAAGAAATAGAGAAAACTAAGCATTTGAAAAGGAGTTACAGGTTAGATTTTGACACAAAAGACTTTGAACACATGAAATCTGAAGGGATGAAAGCACACCTTAGGGAGTTACTCCAAAGTGTCTCGACATGGGGAGCATTAGACAAATGGGAAGGCGATGGGAAAAGAAAAGGGATAAAAGAAAAGGGATTTTACAGAACTGACTGGAAATGTGCAGCAGGGCAAGGATCCATTGAAAATCTTACCAATGAGAGAGATTCCAGGAGGGAACTTTGTTCATGTCACTTAGAGCAGAAATATTTTGTTTGTCATTTACAAATGACTGTCTCATGTTGAGAGAGAAGCTAGTAGAATGGCACCAGCAGGCAGACAGGTTTGTGAAACTTGCAAAATGCCTGTGGGGCTACTCGAACACCCTATTAGAGATAGTAGTTCCAGATGATCTGTAGATATAGTGTAAGAGGAGTATAGATTGGCCAACAAAGGAACCAGAGAGAGATCAATTTACAGGTGCACCATCTCCTGAAGTAATGAAATATTAGTATAAAGTGATTGAATTTAAAAAAATGAGAATTTCGCCCCAAAACATTGACTGGCAGAGAATAGACAGGACAGCTCAGGAAGCAAAGGAGTCAATACATGCATATTATGAGAGATTGTTGCAGGCGTTCAAGTATTACAGTGGTATAGAGATAATTGAGCCGAAGTTCATTTTGTGTTCAGATTTGTGGAATGGTTGACACCTGAAATTAGCCAGATGATTAGGAGCCATTTGTTTTGATGGCAAGCAAAGCCGATTTGTGAGGTGCTGCAGTATGCAAAGTACTGTAGTGATGAGATTGAACTGAAGCAGAGAAAGTTAAAGGAAAAGGCTATGATGATGCAGATTAAAGTGGCACAAACAGGGATGCAGGGAAATTCTCCACAGAAACAGCAGCAGCAGGAAAATATGGTGTTTCAAAATCAGATGAGAGGTAGAGGTCATGGAGGAATTGGTATTGGAAATCGTAGTCCTGACTTGAGTACTGCAGTGGTTCAGAATGTTGTGCAGGGAATGAAGAGAGTGTTGCCTTGTCATGCTTGTGGAGTGGTCAGACATTGGAAGCGGGAGTGTCCGATGATGGTGCAGGAAGGTGTTGTTCAGCAAACAAATGACATCAACTCATTTCAGAACATGAGAGGACCAAGAATGAGAGATCAGAATCCAAATTTTCATAATAATGTGAATCAACTGCAGAATTTTCAACCCATGCAGCAGATGCAAATGCCACATGCACAGATGACACAGTTGCAGGCAATGCAGCAGCAGGTTCCGATGGTACCTAGACAGCAAATTCAAATACCTCAGACCCCAATGGAACAGCAGCAGGTGATGCTTCCTCATCAGGTCAAAGATCAGAAGTCCAACCAGAATAATAACACAGTTCATCAATTCCCTTTACACAGTGAGAATGGAATAAACGATGATTGGGTGAGCAAGAGTTCAGATGAGGAGGAATGTGTCATTGCAGCTTCTTTATAAGTGAAGGGAAAGGTAATGGGTCACAATGTTTCATTTTTAGTTGACACAGGAACTACACGCTCTACAGTATGAACTGCAGAAGTTCCAAATTTGCCCCTTTCAGGAAAGACAGTCCAGATGTAGGAGTAGCGAATTAGTATTTGACCCACCCAATTACAGAACCGGTCCAGGTTAAAATTGGCAGCTTTCAAGGATTGCACAAATTCATAGTCTATGACTCTAGTCCGGTATCCCTACTGGGAAGAGACTGCTGTGTAAAACCAGGTGCTTGATTACACGTTCAAATGATAGAATCAAGCTACAGACGAATAGTGATGCATTATGTATTAGCTTTATTAATTGTAGCCCTTAACTTAGCGAGGTCTTGGCCTAGTTGTACGGCCTCATGTCAAGCTGCATTTCTTAGGTGTTTAATAAAATGAATGCTTACAGAATTAAACTGTGATTTTCCATTGAACTAACCATGTGCTTGTAGCTGGAGTTCTTTCTCATGAGAAACTGCTTGCTAGAAGATTATATACTTGCTAGTGTAACAATGTTTAATGTAATGTGTATAAGACTGGCCTTTCCAGGAGAAGACAATGGATCCACTGACTGGAGTATATGCTGCAACAATATTGATTCCTGAAGAGCAAAACAAGAGGAACCAATCATCGACATGTGAACCATGTAGTAGTAAAATTGTAGATTTGAGGGGTTAGTTTCATTGGACTAGAGCAAACCATGCAATCCCCTGACCAATTAGGATGTGGGAAGCAGTTTTAGGAAATCTAACTTAGCTAGACTGCACCAGGAGGAGAGAGGCCATTAGCTATTTTCTTCCTATCGGTCCTGAAAGGCCATTCTGCGATATTCTTTTTAACTGTCTTGAGGGTTTAGATATATTCTTTCGAACTGCTTAGAGAGACTTTGCTTTTCTGAACTTTGATGCTGAATCCTGATGTATTGCTGACCGAACTGATGTCCTGTTGACGAAGACTGTCACAGCTTGCTGAACCTTATTGAGGACAGGTATACCATGACTTTAGTGATGGCTACGTTTATTTGCTTTTGTTTCTAGGTACCAACCGCTATATTTTGATAGAGCCATAGTAAGATGTTTTTCCAAATTTGGTATCTACATTGTTTTGCATGAAGCCCAAACATGCTATTCTAATCTGGTGTTAGTTAGGGTTCACACAGATGAAGTTCGCTACATTTAATAACAGTTGATGTCTTTTCTTTGCTGAATCTAAATGTATGTAATATCGTTTGCGCAGTTATTCTTGCTATTAATTTGCACTATAACTTTACAATGTGTAGTAGCTCAATCTTTGATTAGATTGTGATTCTTTTGCCTCTATGGACAGCCAGTATTGTTTCTGGATGTTTATCAATTGATTTTGAGATTGAGTTAAGTGACATTAGAAATGTTAATATAGGGAAATAAACATTCTAACTTTTACATAAAGGTGTGGTTATTCATGGCCGAGAGGTCATGGTCAGTGTAAATCACTGACTCCTAATAATTATTGATGTTATTGATTGTTGATGTTATTGATCTGTATTACTCCGGGATATATGGTGGGAAAACTTTGAAGCGAGTCAAAAGTTCCATCTGCCTATTTGCGTCTCCCTTTCAAGTTCACTTAATAAGGTCTGACGCTCTAACAATGGAATATTAAGGGGGTGATTCTCACCCTGGCGGGCGGCGGAGGCCGCCCGCCAGAGTTTCCCCCTCCAAAATACCGCTCCGCGGTCGAAAGACCGCTCAGGGTATTTTGGCTTTTGCACTGGGCTGGCGGGCGACCGCCAAAAGGCCGCCCGCCAGCCCAGTGCAAACCACCCTTCCCACGAGGACGCCGGCTCAGAATTGAGCCGGCGGAGTGGGAAGGTGCGACGGGTGCAGTGGCACCCGTCGCGTATTTCAGTGTCTGCAAAGCAGACACTGAAATACAAAGTGGGGCCCTCTTACGGGGGCCCCTGCAGTGCCCATGCCATTGGCATGGGCACTGCAGGGGCCCCCAGGGGCCCCACGACAACCCATACCGCCATCCTTTCCTGGCGGGAGAACCGCCAGGAACAGGATGGCGGTATGGGCTGTCAGAATCCCCATGGCGGCGCAGCGAGCTGCGCCGCCATGGAGGATTCTAATGGGCAGCGGAAAACCGGCGGGAGACCGCCGGTTTTCCATATCTGACCGCGGCCAAACCGCCGCGGTCAGAATGCCCTGCGGGGCACCGCCAGCCTGTTGGCGGTGCTCCCGCCAACCCTGGCCCCGGTGGTCCATGACCGCCGGGGTCAGAATGACCCCCTAAGTATTCATAGTCTCATTCCAATATAGAGCTTCTTTAAAAAAAAAGGAAACAGCAGGGTTTGTACCTTGATCTGGCAATAACTTTTACTATAAAAATGCTGGATGAAATTGGTGAAAGCCCTCTGACTTTAAAAGAGGAATTAAATATTTATACCATAAAAAATCATAAAATTTACAAAACAATGTCAGGTGCTCTAAGGTCTGATAGGAATATCCATTGCAAGGACAAACCTCCAACTTACTGGGATCAAACTGGCCAGGCAGAAAACAAATCAATGAGTAAATGGCCCCAGTCTAAATTTCATTAACAGTGATCTCTCCCAAGGGCTACTTACAAAAAGAAGATAAGGCTAAGGACCTGCAACTGTTTGAATAGATAAAATCGACCTCGTGGATGGCCTCAAAAATGCCTCCGAGTCCCATAATTCCTTAAAATGCTTAAGTAGCTGCTCCTTTACTAACTCCTTTGCTAAGAAGCTGCAGTTTAAAAATTGAGGCCCACATTTATGTAAAATGGTGCACAACTGCTCCAGCGCAGTTATGCATCATTTTATTTAACGCGTGCTGACGACATTCCATAGCGCCATCCGTGCGCCATATTTAAGTAAAGATGCGCAATGGCGCAAAGGAATGGCTAGCATTAAAAAACGCTAGCCGGGGGGTTGGCATTAGGGGGAATGGCGCTAATGGGCCAGAAATTATGTTAGGCTGGTAACTCCCAGTGGGAGAGCCAACGAATCAGTACATTCCCCTCTCAAATCAAATGTTACTGAGGCATTCACGTCCGAATGCAGAGCCCTTAAGAAATTAACCACTGAATCGGATAAGCCGAGCACCTTCAGATTATTCCATAGCTTTGATCTATTCACCCATTTGAAGGCACTACTTAGGTCAATGAATGTGACCCCTGCTCTACTGTCACATCTTTCCAAATTATGAGATTTAATTTCAAGAAGTGTTCCATTGTACCTTAACCATCCTAAAACCCCTACTGCACGGGACACAACATGTTAAGGGATTGGGCCCACAATTCTACATGCTTCAAGAGAATGTGTTCCGCTAAAATCACCACTGAATTAAGCAGAGAAATAGGACTATAACAAACTGGGTCTTGTCTAATTCCTTTTTAAAAAACAGGAACTACTACCTCGGTTTTCCAACATGGAGGGAGGACAACCTGCACCGCAGCATTAAGGACGTTTGTTAAAACTGAGGCCCAGAAATCAATACATGTTTTATTGATGTCCATAAGGATCCCATCCCCGCCAGGGGCTTTATGAGACGGACTCACCCGAATGGCCTTATAAACCTCATTGAAGGTAAACCTGATCTCTAAGGGAAACAAAGAGGCCTCCTCACTCTCATCACTCATACCATCAAGGTCTGATTCATAGATCCTTTTGAAAATGGGACACCCAATCCTCTGGCCTAATAGAAGAGCCTATACAGTCTGGGGCAGGCAAAGCAGGTTCTCTGCCGTTCACAGTGGTCCAAAAACCTCTGGAATCCCGGAAGCAAAAGTAGATAATAAACGTTGCCAAGAAACATACTTAACTTCGGCCTTCCACTTCTTCACAGCTAATTTATAAGTCTTCCTTGCCTCAGCAATGAGCTTTGGATGTCACAGCCTATTATTAAGCACCTACCTTAATTGTCTATTTACCAGCCTACATGCTTTATCAAACCACCCATGCAAGGCCACCTGGCCTGCGACTTGACAGGTCTCTAAATATGCCATTGATTGACCCAGCCAATTGAATATAAGCCTCCAAGGAGACTTCTGGAGGCAGCTATTCCACCAGAAGAATATCCAAACAGAGCTTAAAGTTCTTTTCAACAGTGGACTCAAAGAAAGCAGCGATAGGAAGATTACGCCATTTCACCCTTATTCCTTTGTCCTTTACCCTTAAGTCAGTTGGCCCCAATACAACATTCCTGCTGTCATTAGATGGAATAGTAAGTTTTATTTCTATGGGATTGTGATCACTAAATGCCACATAATGTACCACCCCCGGGCTTCCAAGAATTGCAAGGGTATTAGAGATAAACATGATGAATCGACCTCCCTACACAAAACATTATGAAGACCAGGGTCTCCCAGGGCTTTAGATAACTCCTGCCCCCTTTGATCTTGCCCAATCGGAGGAGAATCCCACACAATAAAGGTGTTATGACAGATATCAGATAAACAGAGCTTAGCATTAAAGTCGCCAGTCAAAATTACATTAAAAGTCCTGAAATAAGCAAGCGACCTGGTCTCTAGAATTTAGATAGCTCTAAACAAATCAGCAATCCGACAGTCTAGTTCCCAGACTGCATTGTAAAAACTTTCCACAAAGAAGTGGGTATCCTGGGACACCACCACTCATAACTCTTGGATTCCTGTATGATCAATAGGAATAGGTACAACCTTCAATTGTTTTGAAATACGAAACAGAATAGAAAGCCCTCCCCAAACTCTATGGCCTGGAGAACGAATAGCGGCAATTCTGTGGCTTTAGTAAGCATTCCATATCAAAGGCTTCTGTGACCACATCGCCTGCAGTATTAAAACATCAAACTGAGTAGCTAAGCTAAGCCATTCTGGATTGTTAATTTTATCCCTATTACCTGCCCCATTCCAACTAAGCACCCTAAGAAATCCCTCAGTCTCCATATTCAGTAGGAACTCCTATTGCTCGCCTGGTATTACATTTCAGCAGAAGATCTATCCTAGTTACCTCTCGAATAGGGAACAATGGGTTGACGTCAATCAATCTGCTCTAACCCTTCAAGTGGAGAAAACCTATTGGCAGTAGGGACTACAAACTGAGTTAAAGTGTTTGGTCTCCATACCACTGGCCCCGTCAGAATAGACTGCAAAAAAATGATAAAAATACCCTTGCGGGAAAATGCTGATTCCCGAGCTGCAACAAGGTTTAGGGGTGTACCCTTGTAGCATTTGCCTCGCCAAATTAGATGACCTAGAATTTATCACCACACAATCCCCAGTAAGGTTTTTAGGCATAGGACCAACCCAACTGAACCTTCTGACATACCAAATGTCATTGAAACCACAGCCAATGGGAGACTTTATTCTTCAGCTGTGAGGTTGATTCAAGATGGCAACATAAGGGCAACAGGCTTGTGAAAGAATCAGAGTGGGCTGCTCTAATACTTGTTTTTGCCCCCTCCTCCCTGCCATGCATGCATCCCCAGCAGTAATATTTACATTACTTTCCCGGCTTCCCTTTTCCAAAGTGACCTTAGGGTGTTAGCTCCTCAAGATGTCACATAGGCTCTCATTATTCTAATGAAACTACTGGATTTCGAGTCACAGAATCGCCGGCAGTGTGGGAGACGAAGTCTAAGCCACTACAGGTTGCTTCTATCCGGGTTCTGCTCCGGCTAACTAGCAGTGCCTCATATATACCCAAGGGCACGGATGATTAGACAGCTGAGCGCATGTCATGACAGGTTTCTCAGGGATGCCGTGGTCACTCAGGTCTCATCCGTTTCTCTCAGTTACATTAGTCTCACATACACAATGCCAAACAGAGGCAGTATATATTTCAATAATGCTTTAATAAAGCGACTGCATCTCAGATACCAAAGTGTGGACAGCGATAACAAGGACAATACAGCATGACAAGATTAAAATTGTGACAAGGAGAATGAAACATAAAAATAATGCTACCATATTGTCACTAGAGTCAACAGACTAATTCCTACCTAGGCTATGATAGAGCACAGTGTGTTAAGCTCTAATTCTGCCTTTCAGGTTCTCATGGGAAGACATCATCCCCCATACCTGAGTAAAGGCCTGAAGTCTGTAAAGACAGCTGTAGCAAAGCATTAGGCAATCAGCATACAGTCATTGTTCTCTGGCTGGAATCTCCCTCTAACGTGTAAGGGACAGGGAAGTGTTTTTATAATAAAACAGCTGGTGTTCTAAGAAAATGTCCCTACGTAAGGATATGTATTTTCTATGAATGTCAGAGAATAAACTTATACCACGTTCACCGACAATCTATCTTACTGCAGCCTTAGAAAAAAGCACAGAGTGAGCAAGAATGTCTTGTTTGAGAACAGAGTGCTGGCCTAGGCAAAAACAGTGAGATAGAGAGAAAATAAAAGAAGACCGTAAAAATGGCTACTGTAAAAATAATAAAGCAAAGCTGAATAAAATATATCTAGGTTAAAGTGCACAGCGGCAGGCCTAGTATGTTAAAATGACGTGCATGAAGCTATAACTAAAATGGCTACACAACAAAGAGAGCCATGAGTCAGCCCCTGTATCTCCTTACATAAAGGTGGCTGATCATTCAAACTCTTTAGGGTGGAGTCTGGGGACATGGAACCACTGTTATCACCATTATTCTAATTTCTGTGGCAAGGGCCCTCACCCATTCCATAGTTCGCAGGCCCATTATTGGACTTCACCTTCTTCAACATAGCAGTTATAACTGTCTCCAGTGAGGAAATCCTCCCCAGAATGGGTGTAATACAATGCATAATGGTGATTTTGTGTTTATTAAATATGTAATTACAATCTGTATTCCCCCCTGCCATAAACTCATTTCTATCGGGTTGGATTCAGCTACTGGAGGGCAAGTTTTGTGCTCTAAGGCAGCATCCATCCGCTTATTTTGGTGTTTCCTTTTAGCCACTAGAGAACAAGTACTTGTGTCAAAAGGCTCTTGTGCCCCTGCCCCTTCCCCTCCAAGCAGTCCTGACTTCACAATAATACTATACCGTGAGGGGAATTACCCTCCCTAAACAATTGTGTTTTATTTTCAGGTCAGAGGTTTGACAAAGATTTATCGGGGAACTCGTCCCCTCACCTGCTTCCAGGGAAAGCCTCCTCTCTGCTAAATCAATTTCCCTGGTAAAACCCCCATAGACTGGGCCAGGAAAGAGTATATGGTTGAGCCCTTGGGAGTACCGTTTGAGGGACCAACAATGGAGTCTTTCTTGCTTTTAATCTCCGCTTGCCCACGTTTCAAATGCTTAAATTTGCCACCCCTAATTACAGTGGTTGAAACACGGTGGCTATATCAGCTCAACACAAATGAACACCCCTTACTCCAACAAGAACCCCCTCCTTCCCCTGTTTCAGACCACATCAATCTATAGATGGCCAAAGTCCAGAAAACCTATGTTAGTGGGGTGTCCCAGTCTAACCTTCCCTGGGCTCTGATGGGCACAGACAGGCCTGCTCTTGGCCTGGTCTTTGCCCTGGCATTGCCCGGGTGTGCCCCGCGTACATCCTGCATCCCACACTTTGAGGGGAGAGGCAGCACTAAATAGTGCAATGTTGTTGAGAGCTTCCCCCTGTCAGCACCTGCAGCATGTTAATCCATAGCAAAGGGACCTCAGACACTGAGTGCCACCAGCGAAAGGCACAATAGAAACAGCAGTTCAAGCAATCCCACACTGTGGGGGAGAGGCATCGCTATATAGCACAATGTTTTTGAGCACCTCCCCCTGTCAGCAGCTACAGCAAGTTAATCTGTAGCAAAAGGCCCTCGGACACCCTGTCCCACCAGGGCAAGGCACAAAAACAGCAGTCCAAGCGATCTTGCACTGCGGGGGGGGCAGCAATATATAGGGTAATGTTACTGAGCACCTCCCCTCTCAGCAGCTGCTGTATATTAATCCGTAGCAAGGTCTGAGTCCCACCAGGGCAAGGGACAGAAACAGCAGTCCAAACTTGATATCAAATAAAACATGAAAATGTATTTTTATTTTTCTATCTTTATTATTTAATTTTAATGACTTGTAATGATATGTCCATTAGATATGTAAACACAACAATTTTGTTTTATAAAAAGTCATAGCTGTACATTATATTGTTCAGATTTTTTTTTTAATATATTAATGTTTGTTAAATAATTCATTGTCCACATTATGCTATTCCTAGTTTTAAAGAATAATGATTTATATAAAGAATATTTTGTGTCATATGCACAGTATGCTCCAAACTCTATGCACAAACACTTCTTATGCAGTCTTGGTTAAATTGTATCATCTTTAATCAAGCGTAAATACTTGGTTTAAGAAGCTACAAATTATAATAAGAAGGTGATGTACATTTAAATCTGATAATGTTTTTGCTATGTACACGGAGTGTACCCAGTACCTTTTATAACTGTTTTGTACTCAATGCACTTCCCATATGATTAATGTTGGAAATGGCTACCTTTTGCATGTTGTGCTCCCAGACTTTTGCCTGAAGTGTTTTTGTTAACCCTAGAATCTGCAAACGTTTCTCCTGAAAGTGCTTGTGCCACCCTGTTAAGCATGGTAAAATAGGTATACTCCTGATTACATATTTAAGGTAGCTATAAGTCCCTAGTACATGGTGCCAAGTATGCCCAGAACCTGTAAATTAAATGCTGCCAATAGACTGCAGCACTCATTGAGCCATCCACTCCTGTCGTAATGGAAAGTATGTGCCTGAGCCTAACTTTGAATCCTAGGTGTTCAATTTTCAACTGCCAATTCAACCTGTCAAAATAAATCCTTTTGACAAGCCGAACCCTTCCTTTCAATTATTAAGAAGTCACCCACCAAGTGGTTCTTATTGGCTGTAAGGCAGGGTGGATGGTATTTGAAAGTAAGACATATAAATGTTTAATGTTCACTTGCAGTAAAACCGACCCAGAAGCTATTTTCATTAAAGCAAGGCTGGCTGTTCCGTAGAAGAACACTGGGTTATGTTATTACCTTTCCATAATGCCAATTTTGGTTTGGAAGAAGCAAGAAAAATTATTTGAAGACTTCCTAATAGTTATTCAAAATACAATATTATGCTAAAATTGAATCTCATATAACTATTGATGAAAAGGTAGTTTTATAAAGTTACCTTTTTCCTGAGTAAAGCCTCTGAAGACCTTTCTGCAAGTATTCCACTGTCATCTAGCAGCTGGATGACTCCACTGCTGTGGTGCATGAACATCTGCCAGGACAGGGACAAAAGGCCTTCTCCTGACAGGATGTTCTGAGGGCTGTGCCAAGGAACTTGATTAGCTACAAAGAGGCCTGCCCTGTCACCGGCAGATGTAGCTAACACTTAAGCCTGTCACTTATTTTGTCCATCTAGTGAGGCAGCCAACAACCCCAGGTAGAGAGAAGCAGCATCCAGAACTTGTGTTGAGCGACAACAGAGGAGGGGCCACTCATTTCCATGGCCACATCCCTGTGGGGAAGTCACAGCAGCTACGCACAGGGAAGACATTTTCTGCCATGTTGGATTTATGCAGAGGTGTTACTGTGGGATTTTTTGCAGTAGGGCACAGAAGAAGTGCTGCAAAGTGATAGGGTAGCTCTTGGAAACATGTACCCCATTGGTTAGGGAATGGCCAGGGGTTGTAGCCACCCACAGGTGATTGTCAGGTATAAATGTGACACTCACAGTACCCTCCTCAGAACATTCTTGGACCTGTGGAAGAATCAGAAGAGGATTGAACCTACTCCCTGTGACCTGTGAAAAACACTGAAAGGAATGGGCATATTTCCCTTGTATCCAGGACCGAGAAGTAACTCCAAGGGTTTGGCCGACCACCCGTTCAAATGACAGGAATACAAAAAGCAATACGAGGCCTTTTTCCTGCACTGTCCAGCTGACCAGTTCCAACTGGACCTGCCCTGGACCCTTCTGCTGGTCGTTACTGGAGTGATTCTCAATTCCTTGGCTGCTGCTAAAGTGTACTCTTCAGATCCACTCCTGAAACTTGAACGTTAGAAGCTTTTTGACTGTGAAGACCTCCAAAGCACTGGGACAAACCATCTATGCTGATCCAATAAAGGTGTGTTGCTGCTGGACCAAACATTTCCATAGCTTCCTCTCAGAGCTGTCCTGCCAAAAGTCAACTCTTATCCAATGCTGTGTAGTCCTTTAAGGCCACAACCTGCTGCCTTGGCCCACTGCTGTTTTTTTACTTCTGTTTGATGAGACAAAGTCAGAGGGTAAAACTTGTATGTGACCTACGCTTCATAGCATTCAACCTAAACTAGTGTCTGGGTACCAGTCACGCACAACCAGATAACCGTGGTTGGTTCTTAAGGCATTTTGATGCAGTATTTTATTTAAAATTTTAAATTCCAATCTCCAGTCCCTTTATTGGATTTTTGTCATTTTGGTGTAATTTTTTTTTTTTTAATGTTCCCTAGGTTTCTAACTTGTTTTGGAATTTTTCTTATGTTGTGTTTCCACTTTATTACAGAAATACTTTACACATTTCTTCAAGGTAAAGCCTGTCTACTTTGTGCCATTGCTACCAGAGATAGCTATAGCACAGAGCAGACAGGCTCTAGGTTTATTTATTGACTTGTGGTTCATCCTGACAAGGAGAATGACCGTTATTTGTGGTAGATACTTACCTCCTCTCAAATACTCTTCAAATTTCTCTACAGTTACCAAACCAAGGGCCATATTTACAGTCCAGCATGGTGCATGTTAGGGGCAATAATGTCATTTTTTATGCTATTGTAACGATATACTGGATTAGCGTAAATAATTACGCTAATCCAGTATAGTGTTAAGAGGCCCATTGAAATCAATGGGAGCCTCATTTTAATGCCTGCTTTAAGCAGGCGTTAAAAATGTCGCTAGAAATGATGCAATGGAATCTTGTAGATTGCATTGCGCCAGTTTTAGCGCCACTCTACGAGGGAACGCCCCCTTTGCATATATCATGCATATACTATACATGATGTGGCATGAAGGGGTTGTAAATATGGTGCTATGGTAGTGGCCCGTTAGTGTCACATTTGCGGTAAAATAAATTGCCACAAATGTGGAGCTACAGGCCGCATGGGCCTTGTAAATCTGGCCCCAACTCTTCAAGTGAACCTACCATCTCAATAAATAGACAAAATACCTTTAGAAGTGAACACAATCAAAGCCAGCCCACCGCTATTGTAGGAGTCCCTTTTCGGCAGTGTGTTTGTTCAGAACCCACTGCTAGTTAAACAGGGACACCAAATAGAAACACGGTGAATGGTGGCATATCAGACAATATTCTAAGAACAGCTCCTTAATATTTTACTAGTGTTGTGCCTCTCAGGCTATCTGTTAATACAAATAGTATTTCACTATTCCTCTACGATCAAGTCCAAGGTTAACCCCCTGGGTGCCCGGGGCGAGCTGGTCTCGTCCAGGTACATGGTTGCCGTGTGCCTGGGACGAGACCGCTGGTCCTGCACCCGGCCCACGGGGGGAGCACTAGCGCTCCCCCGTGGGCCCCCCACCCACACCCCTCCGTCAGGGATGAAAAGGGAATCGCTTCCCCTTTCATCCCCAAGCCCCCCATCCGCCAGTGATGTCAGATGACATCAGCATGCAAATCGCGTGCTGACCTCATCAGAGGTCACTTCGGATTGCGCTGGAAACTTGCTTCCAGTGCGATCCAGGAAGAGAAATGCTTTTGCATTTCTCTTCCGACTGGGAAAGACAAGAAAGGAAAGGAAAGGCCTTTCCTTTCCTTTCTTGTCTTTCACAGCATTTCTGCTGCCCGATCATGATCCGGCAGCATAAATGCCCACTAGACACCAGGGAATTTATTTTTTCCATATTTCAAATAAGGGAGCGGCACCTTGGGCAAGAGCTGCTCCCCAGGGGGGCAAATTATTTCTAGGCAATTTCTTCCACCGTAGGCAGATCGGCCTAATAATATTATTATTCCCCCAGGGGGGGGGACAGAAACCACTAGACACCAGGGATTATTTATATTATTCATACTTGCGCATAAGAGGAGCGGCCCCTTGGGCAAGGGCCGCTCCCTAGGGGGGCAAATGATTTTTAGGCCATTTCTGCCCCCGGGGGAAGATCAGCCTAATATTATCAGGCCGATCTGCCCCCGGGGGGGCAGAACACCACTAGACACCAGGGATAATTTATTTTGTTTATTTTTATTTTTTTATGTTTGGGGAGCAGCCACTCAGGCAAGGGTCGCTCCCCAGGGGGGAAAATTTTTTCTAGGCAACTTCTGCCTCCCGTAGGGGCAGATCGGCCCAATATTATTAGGCCAATCTGCCCCCAGGGGGGGCAGAAAACCACTAGACATCAGGGAATTTTTTTATTTTGCAAATTTCAAATAAGGGGAGCGGCCCCTTGGGCAAGGGCTGCTCCTCAGGAGGCCAAAATATTTTGAGGCCATTTCTGCCCCCCAGGGGGGGCAGAAAACCACTAGACACCAGGGTTAATTTTGTTTCTGTTTATTTTTATTTTTATTTTTTTATGTTTGGGGAGCGACCCCTTAGGCAAGGGTCGCTCCCCTGGAGGGTAAATTGTATTTAGGCCATTTCTATTTTTGTTAGGCCAATCTGCCCCCAAAGGAGGCAGAAACCTCTAGATACCATGGATTGGTGTGTGTGTGTTTTGTTTGGGGGGCATGCCCTTGGGCAAGGGTCGCTCCCCATGGGGGCACATTACTGTTGGCCATAACTGCCCCCGTGGGGGCAGATTGGCCTATTTTTGAAAGGCCCATCTGTCCCCAAGGGGGCAGAAATCCCACCAGAGACCAGAGAAGATTTTCTTTCAAAATAAGAGGTTGGGGGTATGGCCATACCCCCACCCCAAATAAATGAGGCCAAAGTTGTTCTGCCCACCAGCGGGCATATTGGGCAATTACCCCCAATCCACACCCGGGGGGAACATAGAGTCTACTAGATGCCAGGGAATAAAAAAAATAAAAGAAAATAGTGGGGTGGTGGCTACCAACCAGTATGGGCCTGGTTATGCTCCCACCCCAACTGAAGGGGCTAACAGTTTTTCAGCTCTCCCCCACACACTAAAACATCTTATCCCACGGCAAGCAAGAGGACATTTGATCATTTTTGGTTTTTGTTTTACATTTGGGCCATGAGACTTGGTAACTCTCAAAATCGTCCCACTTGGAATGGTGAGGGCTGCACTTTTATTAACTTTGGGACACTGCCATGTAGAAAAATCCACAAGACCTAGATACATCTAAAAACTAAACATCTGGTTGATTCCAGTTTGGTGTGGTTCACATGCACCCCGCCCCATTTCCTTACCCACAATGCCCTGCAAACTTGCAACTTTTCTGAAAAGCCCACATTTTTCCCACATTTTTGTGATGGAACCTTCCGGAATCTGCAGGAATCCACAAAATTCCTACCACCCAGCATTGTCTCATCTATACCGATAAAAATTCTGCTGCACTTGTCAGCCTAAAAAGTTTTTTTTCAAACTGCCCTTTTGGACCCACTTTGGTTCCCCCTCAGTGTTGACATGTTTTTGGCTCCTCCCTGTCATAAGCACTTGCCCACCTACACAAGTGAGGTATCATTTTTACCAGGAGACTGAAGGGAACATTGGGTGGTAGGAAATTTGTCCCGGTGTGGTGATCCCACACAGAAATGTGGGAAAAATTTGATTTTTTTAACCAAATTTGAGGTTTGCTGAGGATTCTGGGTAAGAAACCATTCGGAGATCCACGCAAGTCACACCTCCCTGGACTCCCTCGGGTGTCAAGTTTTCAGAAATGTCTGGGTTTGGTAGGTTTCCCTAGTTGGCTGCTGAGCCCAGGACCCAAAACGCAGGTGCCCCCCAAGCAAAAAAAGGTAGTTTTCTATTTAATCATTTTAATGTGTCCAGATAGTGTTTTGGGGCATTTCCTGTTGCGAGCACAAGGCCTACCCACACAAGTGAAGTACCATTTTTATCGGGAGACTTGGGGGAACGCAGGGTGGAAGGAAATTTGTGGCTCCTCTCAGATTCCAGAACTTTCTGTCACAGAAATGTGGAGGAAAAAGTGTTTTTTTAGCCAAATTTTGAGGTTTGCAAAGGATTCTGGGTAACAGAACCTGGTGAGAGCCCCACAAGTCCTCCCATCTTGGATTCCCCTAGATGTCTAGTTTTCAAAAATGCATAGGTTTGGTAGGTTTCCCTAGGTGCCGGCTGAGCTAGAGGCCAAAATCCAGAGATAGGCACTGTGTAACAGAACCTGGTGAGAGCCCCACAAGTCACCCTATCTTGGATTCCCCTTGGTCTCTAGTTCTCAGAAATGCACAGGTTTGGTGGGTTTCCCTAGGTGCTGGATGAGCTAGAGGCCACAATCCACAGGTAGGCACTTTGCAAAAAACACCTCTGTTTTCTTTGGGAAAATGTGATGTGTCCACGTTGTGTTTTGGGGCATTTCCTATCATGAGCGCTAGGCCTACCCACACAAGTGAGGTACCATGTTTATCGGGAGGCTTGGGGGAACATAGAATAGCAAAACAAGTGTTATTGCCCCTTGTCTTTCTTTCCATATATAAGACAGTGTTTAAAAAGACATCTATTTGAGAAATGCCCTGTAATTCACATGCTAGTATTGGCACCCCGGAATTCAGAGATGTGCAAATAACCACTGCTCCTCAACACCTTATCTTGTGCCCATTTTGGAAATACAAAGGTTTTCTTGATACCTATTTTTGACTCTTTATATTTCAGCCAATAAATTGCTGTATACCCGTGAGAGAGCGTAGTATAAATATCATATATTATAGACGTGAAACACTTACACTTGGCAAAGCAATACTAATAAATAATAATTAAAATGCATTAATAAACGTGAAGATTTACTCATTTATGAACACTAATGTTGAATAATAATAATAAGATATATGCATTATTACAATCAAAACTGTATTCATTAAAACGTGTATGTCTTAAGTTAGCATGAGTTGCGAACTAGCCGTGTAACTCTCATTTAAAGCTTATTTTTCCTGCTTTTTCTGTGTGCGGACTCGCAAATGACTATGACCCAGCTATTGTTCTTTCTGTATTAACTTGAAACATGGAGAAATCTTCCCATCCGCATGCTAGCAGTTTTAGTATAAAAGATATGTGCTTCGAAACAGTAATGGACACTCTCAAGGACGATGAGACGAGGGGAAAAGAACTCCTGACCCGAGACGTGTGCCAAGATGGTGAAGTAACCCCGGACGTACCACCTACGAAAAATGCTGATTATGAAGACCAATTAGAAGACAATTCAATATCAAGAAATAAAAAATTTTACTTAATGAATAATTTGATTGGTTACCAATGATGGGGTGTAGTTAATAACCAATAGAATTTTAGGGGTATGTATTATGGAAAAAGGGATAAAAACTCATGACACAAGAGACGGAGAGCAGTTAGGAAGGGATGACATCAATTGCATCCAGAAACTCTGTCACTCTATTTGGTGATTTGAGACTTAGACAAAATTATCATAGCCTATAACCCGCCCTATTATACTTTCCTCCATACGAGGAGAGTGTCCCTTGATTCCATTTAGATAGATTGACGGTGAACCATCTGATGTCCTGAAGACGAAGACTGATCTTGAATGCTGACTTAACTCGAGGAGGGTAATTATAAATGCTAACAGAATCTATATGCCTTTCTTTCTAGGTACCAACTGCTGTATATTTAATTAGGTATCTTAGTTAGATGTTTTCCAAATTGATGTTCTAAATTGTTTTGCATGAAGTCCAACATGCTAATGCTAATCTGAGGTTAGATGAGGTGTTCATTTGACGGACGGAACTAACGTGACTGACATGTAGCTATGCTGAACTGATATTCTGTTGTTTTATCATGCACTATGGTCTATTCTCTTCTAACATATCTATTCTATGATTCTGATCATCGCATTGTTGAAAGTTCATCATGATTGCCACTTGTGCTTATGTTTTTATGCTTCTTGGTTTTAAGAATAATCCGTTTATTATTAGATTGTAATCAATAGGGAATAAATTCACAAATTCTTCTTCCAAGGTGTGGTTATTTGAGTAAAAAAACAAATGAATGCGTCGAAGATTCTTTAATGGTTTTTGTGGAATATATGTTGATGGTTGGTAATTTCGTCTTACGGAGACTCACCACTGGGTCAAAAGGTTCATCGACCTAAAACGAGTCCTGATGTGTATAAATTAACATAGACGGACGCGTTAGCAGTTCTGGTAGCAGAGCGACGGTTTGGCCCTTCGGGGCCCTAGGATGAGTTTTCATTGTTAATTTTGTTTTCTGTGATAATGAAATTTGGCAAAACGATGAGTGGCTAGGTTCACCATGGGCTTTCCTGGGATCTCGGAGCCTGCCTAAGATGAGTTGGGAATGTTCTCAGCGCCATAGTATGTGTGGTTAGGGTCTTTGCGCTTGCTCAAAGCTTATGCATATTGCAGGAGATTGTGAAGATTGTGTGTATTTAGGCCAAAATAAGTGTCGTTTAGCAGGAGTGGGCGTACTCCACAATATGAGAGTAGGGAAGTCGGCGTACTTCATGTGAATGCAGCGCTTATTGTTCAAAAATTATCCACGTGGTTGGTAAAGGTACAGGCCTGTTGAGGTCTAAGACTCCGGAGTAGGATGAAAAATATGGTTTATGTTGTAATCTGTGCAATTTAATAGGTCAATCGGGTGTGGTTGACAAGTCAAGTTTGAGTCACAACGTATGTGTGAAACCTTCGATGGAGATTTGACAAGTTCTAAAGTGCACTAGAAGGAGTCATTGACAAGTCGAGAGTAGGATTTGCGGGTCGAATTCTGCTTGCGTATAAGGGAACTGAGAAGGAGAGAGTAGCGGCCGAGGCTTTAAGTGAAATCTCTGTAAAGTTCTGAAGCGAATGTGTTACCCTTCCTGTAGTAAATTGGCAGATTTGTATTGTCATTTAAGATGTCTGCAATAAATCGCATTAGTTTGTATGAGTTATAAGAAGTTAGTGAGGTGTGGACAAGCCGCAAGACTTTGTCAGCTGCAGTGTGTATGAGTGTGACGTCAGTGGTGCCGCGCTGGGATAGGTTAGATGTTGAGAGGGGTCGCGCACGGATTGGCTGCCATTCGTGA
Organism: Pleurodeles waltl; assembly: GCF_031143425.1. NCBI lineage: Eukaryota > Metazoa > Chordata > Amphibia > Caudata > Salamandridae > Pleurodeles > Pleurodeles waltl. Next base: position 618,939,932 of record NC_090437.1, on the reverse strand, counting down.
GAGGCAATAGGGTGAGCAAAGGGCAGGTGAAGAGTGTCCTGGGAATTAAGCCGTTTCCTGATTAAATCTAAAATAAAATGAATTTTGTTAAGGCATTCAAAAGCGCTTTGAGGGGAGATGTGTACATCGTTGCAACAGATGGGGAATCTACACCGCCCGAGGGTACTCCAGCTTATACAGTTATGGAGGAAAAAGGTGTTGCACCTTGTTTGTGGTTAAAACAATGGCGCAAGTTGACAGAAAAAGAAGGGTACCTAGCGTTTCCGGAACATGGGATGTTCAATCAAAAGGTATTAGAAAACTTAAGGTGGATGTTAAGTACACAGAAACCACCTCCGAGACCGGCACAATATGAGGCTCTAGCAATCTGGGATCTGATGGCTCTTAAACATAGGCAGGAAAGGTTTCACAGGAGATTGACAAGAGCAGAGAAATCGTATGCAGAAGCAAGATGGGATAACGAGAATAAGATGTGGAGACGGGGAATTGTAGATGGGCTAAAGCTGTTTCCAGCGATAACACAGGGAGAAGAGACACAGGGAAAGAAAGCTTTTTGCAAAACTAACAAAGACTCAGACAAAGTTAAAGAACAAAAAAGGACCTGGGAAGAAGAGGATGATTCAGAGGATGAGGAGTTTATAGATAGGTTACTGCATGACCGACCACCACCTTATGCGGTGAGTGACAATGCTCCGAGCACTAGCTTGGATCCTGGGAACCAGACACAGGAGAAGGGAGTTACTGATACGGTACAGACTAGCGATACAGCCTTGATACAGAATGGTGACAGTGTACCTACTGCACCAGACGTACCGATACAGTTACAACCTCCACCACGGATAAAAATAATTTATCCCGATGTTCCAGTACTCGAGACTACTACGAACTTGGTGGTGCCGCCAGACCCGATATATATGAAACCAAGATTGGTTCAGATCGAGTCAACCCCACAGTTAGTGTCACAACCACCACAACTGATACCGGGGTATAACCCAGTAGCGGGTCCTTTGAAAGAACCTGCACCAGGATTATTAGAGCAGACCTATGGTTTTGAAGCTCCTAGAAGCCTGGGATCAGGTCAGACACCTGCCGCAATATCACTACCTATCACTGTTGGTCCCCCAGTACCGTTATATGCCCAAGAGAGAACAAGGACATGTGAACAGGGAGTCATGACCCATGAAGCCATAAGAGGAGGGTCTATTAGAACTCCACAAATAATGGCCCAGGGAGGTCAGGTTTCTGAGCGATCAAGACCCTTAATGGACCTCAGTCCAATAGGGGCACCTCTTGAGGCAATGCGGCAAGCAGGTTTGGGAGTCTTGACTCCTCAAACCATGAGTACAAATACCTCATATACTCCAATGATACCTACAGGGAACATTTCACTGCAGGGTTTTACAGTACAACAGTTAAATGAGTGGTTAGAGAAAACTTGTACATCACAAAAGGCTACGGCAACTACAGTAACCGAAGTCAATCCTGAAAAAGAAAAACAAGATGAATACCTGAATCTGGTACGGCTAAGTGCAGAAGCTGCTGAGTTGGTGGAAGGAACAATGGGGGTGAACAGGTTAGAATCTTACACTGAGGCAGAACTGAGATACTTATGCCCTAAGATTACCAAAGAAGTGGGAAAAATACACCAGAGATTAACAAATCTGGCAGACAAATACAACATCGATATTGGGAACACGAAACATTTGAAACGAAGCTACAGATTAGACTTCGACACAAAAGATTTTGAACACATGAGATCCGCAGGCATGAAGACACACCTGAAAGAATTGCTGCAGAGTGCGCAAATCTGGGGAGCATTAGAGAAATGGGAAAACCGATGGGCAAAGAAAAAAGACAAAGGGAAGAGGGATAGCCCAGGGTCTATTGAAACAGCTACCACACCCAATCTGGATTCAGTAAAAATCCTGCCCATGAGAGAAACAGCTGGTGGTGTTTTAGTCCATGTGCCATGGTCCAGGGGAGATATTTTGTCCTTTACAAATGATTACCCGAGGTTGAGAGAAAAACCGATCGAGTGGTATCAGCAGACAGATAGATTTGTGAAGCTCGCAAAATGTCTTTGGGAGGACTTGAATACTTTATTTGAGATTATTGTCCCACCAGATTTGTGGCTTGAGTGCAAAAGAGGGGTGGATTGGCCCACAAAGGAACCGGCAAGGGATAAGGCGACAGGAGCACCTTCTGAAGAGGTGATGAAATATTATCATAAAGTGATTGAGTTTTTGAAACAAAAGGTGTCACCGAAGGTGACCGATTGGCAGAAAATCGACCGGACTTCGCAAGAGGTTAAGGAGTCAATACATGCCTATTATGAGAGATTGTTAAAAGCATTTAAACATTACAGTGGTACTGAAACGATCGAGCCGAAGGACATGAATCATCTTGTGTTCAGATTTGTTGAAGGGCTGAGACCAGAGGTTGGTCAGATGATTAAGAACCATTTGATTTGTTGGCAAGCTAAACCGATTGACGAGGTGTTGCAGTATGCAAAATACTGTAGTGATGAAATTGAGTTAAAACAAAAAAAGCTGAAAGAAAAGGTGATGGTGATGCAGATAAGAGCTGCACAGGCTGGAATTCAGGGAAATGGTGTTCAGCAAATGATGCATCAGCAACCGCAAATGAACGCTGGGTTTCAGGTACAGCCGAGAGGTAGAGGTCGAGGCTTTGTGAATCGTAATTTAGACATGAATAATGTTGCCATTCAAAATGATGGGCAAGTAGTGAAGAGGATGTCACCATGTCACGCGTGCGGGGGCATGGGACATTGGAAGCGGGATGGATTGTCCAAATATGGTGCATGATGGTACAGTTCAGCAGAGCATGAATGTTGGGGCACAACAGAATCCACGAGGTCCAAGAATGAGACAACAAAATCAGAATTATCAAAATAATTTGACGCAGATGTCAGGGGTACAACCCATGCAGCAAATGCAGACACCACAGTTCCAAACTGTGTCAGTACAACCAATGCAACAGCAGATTCCTATTGTGCCTAGACAGCAAATGCAGCTACCTCTAGCCCCGATGGGTCAGCAACAGGTGATGCTTCCTCAGCAGGTCACAGGTCAGGTGTCGAGTCAAAACAACACTGTACAACAATTCCCATTGCGAGGTGAAAATGAGACGAATGACGAATAGTCAGATGACAGTTCAGACAGTGAAGAGTGTAGGCTCGCAGTCTCATTAGAAGTAGATCAGAGAGGCCCATATGTAGAAGGAAAAGTAATGGGCTATAAGGTTTCATTTTTGGTTGACACTGGAGCTACACGCTCTACAGTCCGCAGTGTGGAAGTACCAAGGTTACCTTTATCAGGACGCACAATACGAGTGGTTGGTGTGGCTAATCAATATTTGACAAATCCAATTACCGATCCAGTACAGGTTGAAATTGCAAATTTCCAAGGCCTGCATAGGTTTGTCGTATGCGACTCAAGTCCAGTATCCCTGCTGGGAAGGGACTTACTATGTAAAACTAAATGTTCAATTACCTGTTCCAATGATGGAATAGAAGTTCAGACAAACAGTGATGATGAAGGTGATGAGGACCAGCTCATAGGAGGAGGGGAGACGAGCGAAGATTACCCTCTAATTACCTTATTCCCAGTGTTCACACTAATCGACTTACCTGCTGACCTACAAGGGTCCGTAACAGAGAGAGTGTGGGATTTGACAGGAAAGGAGGTTGGATTAATTAAAGGAGTTAAACCAGTTAAGGTGCAGATAAAACCAAATGCAGAATTCCCACAAGTACCACAATATCACATGACTCAAGACGTACTCATCGAAGTGACACAGATTATTGCAGATTTTCTTAGGCAAGGAGTTTTGAAAGAAGTTTTGAGCAGTCCATGTAACTCACCTATTTTGGGTTTGAAAAAGCCCTGTGGGAAAATTCGAATTGTGCAGGATTTGAGAAAAATAAATGAAATTGTGATAAAATGCTGCCCTGTGGTTCCTAACCCAGCGGTAATAATGTTCCAAGTTCCTTGCGATGCTGAATGGTTTACCGTAGTAGACCTATCACAAGCATTTTTCTCAATACCACTGCATGAGGAAAGCCAATTTTTGTTCAGTTTCAAATTCCTAGATAAGGTGTACAGTTGGTGCAGAATCCCTCAAGGGTTTTCTGAATCGCCATCTATCTTTAATCAGATCTTAAAGAAGGATTTGGAACCTCTTGTAATACCTTTTAATTCAACTCTTGTGCAGTACAATGATGACTTGTTGATTGCATCCAAAACCAGAGACAGTTGCAAATATGATACCATTGCATTATTGAACCATTTGGAAAAAAACGGGCATAAGGTGTCACCTAAGAAGCTGCAGTACTGTCAGAAAGTAGTAAAATATTTGGGGCATCTAATTGAGAAAGGATCCCGAAGAATATCAAAGGAGAGAATAACAGCTGTCATACAAATGAATCCCCCAACAACAAAAAGAGATGTCAGGATGTTTTTGGGAATGGTGGGTTATTGCCGCCAATGGATACCCAATTTCTCAATCATTGCAAAACCCTTAATAAAACTGACAGGAAAAGATGTCAAAGATGAGCCATATACAATCACTCTGACAAAAGAAGAACTTGAGTCATTCCTTGAGCTGAAAGAATGCTTGTGCAGGGCCCCAGTATTAGGGATGCCTGATCATGAAAAACCTTTTCTGTTGTTTTGTCATGAACGTGATGCTTGTTCTTTGTCTGTTTTAACACAGGTCCACGGAGATGCAAACCGCCCTGTAGCATATTTTTCAGCTACTTTGGACCCTGACGCAGCAGCCCTACCGGGTTGTTTGCGAGCAGTTGCAGCAGTTGGTCAAAGCATTTCCCAATGTGAGGGCATAGTAATGGGATACCCTTTGACAGTTTTGGTTCCACATTCTGTTGAAATCTTGTTGACAAGAACGAAAACACAGCACATGACAAATGCACGACTTACCAAATATGAGACGATTATTTTGGGATCACCAAATGTTACACTGAAAAGATGCACAGTACTGAACCCGGCAACTCTGCTTCCCAATGAAAATACAGAAATCAAAGAGGGGGAAGAATTTGAGCATGATTGTCTCGAGGTGACTGACCTCTGTACCAAACCTCGCCCAGACATACAGGACACCCAATTAAAAGAAAATGATTGCATTATGTTTGTGGATGGGTCCTGTTTAAGAGATTCAACTGGAACATTAAGAGCTGGCTATGCAGTGTGTACAATGTCTGGCATAGTCGAAGCCTCCTGGCTTGAAAAGGTATTTTCAGCACAAGTGGCAGAATTAATAGCTCTTACAAAGGCCTGCCATGCTGCTGTAAATTTGAAAGTTACAATTTATACTGACAGTAGGTATGGATTTGGAATTATACATGACTTTGGTCAGATCTGGTCACAAAGGGGTTTCATGACCTCTAAGAGATTTGTTACATGCAATTCAGTTACCTCTTGAAGTTGCCGTGGTAAAGTGCAGTGCTCACACCAGATCACAAGACTTTGGGTGTGATTCTTACCTTGGCGGGCGCCCCGCCAGAACACCGCCAGCGGTCGTCAGACCGCTGTGGTGATTCTGGGTTTTCCACTGGGCTGGCGGGCGACCGCCAAAAGGCCGCCCGCCAGCCCAGTGGAAAACAACCTTCCCACGAGGACGTCGGCTCTGAATGGAGCCGGCGGAGTGGGAAGGTGCGACGGGTGCAGTGGCACCCGTCGCGTATTTCAGTGTCTGCAAAGCAGACACTGAAATACAAAGTGGGGCCCTCTTACGGGCACTGCAGGGGCCCCCAGGGGCCCCACGACACCCCATACCGCCATCCTGTTCCTGGCGGGCGAACCGCCAGGAACAGGATGGCGGTACGGGGTGTCAGAATCCTCCATGGCGGCGCAGCGAGCTGCGCCGCCATGGAGGATTCATTTGGGCAGTGGAGAACCAGCGGGAGACCGCCGGTTTTCCACATCTGACCGCGGCCAAACCGCCGCGGTCAGAATGCCCTGCGGGGCACCGCCAGCCTGTTGGAATGACCCCCTTTGTGTCAATGGGGAATGATTATGCAGATCAGGTAGCAAGATTTGTGCATTAAATTGTATATCATTCAAAGAACAGTGGGAATTGCTACCTCAGCCTGAAAATGACATAACTTTGAATCTAGCATTACAAGTGGTTGATACTTTAGATGAGTTAAAGACACTACAAAACCGTGCTAACAAAGAAGAAAAACGCTCCTGGCAGAAGATGCAATGTACACAAAGAGCAGATGAGATATGGGTCTCAGATGATGGAAAATTGGTCTTACCTAATAGTCTACTGTCACAATTTGCCCGAATATATCATGGGCAAGCACATTTAGGAAGAGACGCCATGATCAGATCTTTTAAAGTTGATTGGTTTAATCCAAAATTCAGACATGCCGCAGAAATTACTTGTCACAGGTGCATTATCTGTCAACAGATGAATGCTGGAAAAGGAACAGTGGTAAATTTGAGCCACATTGGAAGAGCTGGAGGTCCATTTAATAGAATACAAATGGATTTCATTGAAATGCCTGTTTGTGGAGGATTGAAGTACGTGTTGGTGATTGTGTGTGTTTTCAGTCATTGGATTGAGGCACACCCTACACGTAGAAATGACAGTCTCACAGTTGCAAAACTATTACTGAGGGAATTAATACCACGATTCGGGTTTCCGGTTTCTATAGAATCAGATAGGGGAAGACACTTCGACAATGAGGTGATCAAGCTTCTGTGTGCAGCACTCAACATCGAGCAGAAGTTACACTGTAGCTATCGCCCTGAAGCATCAGGACTAGTTGAACAGATGAATGGTACCTTAAAATCAAGAATAGCGAAAATGTGTGCAGCAACAAACATGAAGTGGCCAGATGCATTACCGCTAGTACTGATGTCCATGAGAAACACACCAGATAAGAAAACAGGATTGTCCCCCCATGAAATCCTAATGGGTAGAGCAATGAGGCTACCAGCGGTACCTGCAAATGCACTAGTGAATATTACAGATGATATGGTGTTGGATTACTGCAAAAATTTAGCTGACGTGATACGCTCTTTCTCTCACCAGGTAGAAGCTAACACGTTACCACCAATCGGCGAACCAGGACACTCTCTGCAAGCTGGAGATTGGGTGGTTGTCAAGAAACACGTAAGAAAATCGTGTCTTGAGCCGCGTTGGAAAGGGCCATATCAAGTGATATTGACAACCACTACTGCTGTGAAGTATGCCGGGGTTCCCAACTGGATACATGCCAGCCACACAAAGAAGGTAACGTGTCCTGTTGAAGAGGAACTTGAAAATTCCGGTACAGCAACTTCGAGAGAAGAAGTCTCAGAATCAGAGATCAGTCAAGAAAGATCTGAGATTACAGGAGAGCCCGCTGAGAACAGCCGCGTCCCTCACACTATCAGAGAGTTCGAGAGAGGTGACGGAGTGCCAATCTCAGTGGAGGCAGCAAGAGAACGAAGACAAGGAGAGGTTCTCCCAGAAGCAGACGAATACAATTCAGAACCAGAATACAGTATTGAACAAGAAGGAGAGAGAGACGAAATAGTGACAAATCCAAATCAAAACGAATCAGACTCTTCTGATCGAATTTCAAGCCTATCGAGAGAAAACACCATATCACAAGAGGAGGGTGCTGTCCAACGTCCTGAAGGAAATCACCGAAACAAGACACATAGAGGTGATACATGGCCAGAAAAGTCGCCTTTTAGAATAAGAAAATTAACAAACGAGACAATAATAGAAGAAAGCGATACCTCACAGGTGGATGATCTGAGTGAAGGGGAACAGCAAGGTGAACGAAGATTAAAAAGAAAGAGAATAGCAAACCGAAGGTACACAGGTCCTGAATGGGCATATGCTACAACCTCTGAATGGCAACAAGAATTCTTGGCATTCTGTTTTGATCGAGAAGTACCTGGCCAATACTACGGTACCTGAAGGAAAACAACAGGAAAACTCTGCAGAAAATATATCAAAAGGAAAGAGACTTTATAGACCTACCGGAAAGAGACAATTAAACCTGGATTTGACTTATAAGAAACCTGATTACGACAAGCTGCTAACCTGAATTGACAAAAAGGGGTCCTGGAGTGAGAGAAGACGCTGTAAATACGCAGAAAGAGTTTGCCATCTTAAGTTGATTGTTGATCTGCTATTCTGATTCTATACAAACATGGCTTATAGTAACAAAGGAAGTAAAGTGTGTGGTTGGTTAGGACTTATGATAGGTGTTGTATGCGCAATAATGATTGTGGGAGTGATTGTGGGAATGCCGTGGAGAGAGAGTGAAACTATTAATGCAACTTCAAAACCTGAGACTACCACTACAATTAATAAATTATCACTGTGGGAGAAATTCGAACAAGATACTAAACATTTTCATGAGGGAACTAATACGAAGAGGGAACTTTCTACTAATGTCTTCTATCGCTTATTAAATGAGTATGTGGAAACTATGGATACGAAAGATTGTTATGTGTGTACTAAAATTCCTTCATCTGTGCAGGAGGGGGTTACTTATCATAGTCTCCCTCTTACTTATGGAATTAGCTGCAGCCTGTTACTAACGAGATTCTATAATCAAGAGCATGTACAATACTTCTATTCAAATCTGGATGTTGTGTTTTCTTTTGTGCCTGTAATTGAATTCCTAAATAAGCTATCTAAAGAGCATGATATAAAAATAGTAAGAGGATTCTTTGAGCCAACACTAACATTTGGAACTGCTTATGCACACCGCAACAATTTAACATGCTTACTGTCTCCTGTAGAGAAAAGCTTTTTAGATCACACAGATGATAGACGCAAAGCACTAAAAGAGAAATTAGAAAAAGGTTTAGAAAAACGTACTTATGCAAATGATTATGCTTTCACTGCCATTAAAACACAAGGCAAGGTAGCTATAGATGCATTACATGTAGGTAGGCTATGTATACAGTATACAGACCAAAATCTGATCAAGACAATTTGTTTGTGGGTACGAGTGAATGTAGGCATGTGTTTTTGTTTCAGAGTAAATGGACCTTCATGTTAAATGGACAAGACCCAGCGATTCCTGGAATCTATTACATCTGTGGGTTAAATGCATATTATCGTCTCCCAAAGGGATGGTATGGGACATGTTATTTGGGAATAGTTTTCCCAAAGATATACAAGATTGATGACTTAAAACAGATACCTAAATCTTCTGAAATACAACATTCTAGACAAAAACGAGAATCAGTGGCTGCTGTCATTGGTGACATATTTGGAGCAATAATCCCATCAGTTGGGGTTATCTTAAATTCTATGAAAATTCAAAAGTTGTCTACTATTGTGGATAACATGCTGACAAACTTTACAGGAGCAATATTATTAATGGATACTGAACTTGCTGCAGAAAGAGCTATGACTCTTCAAAATCGGCTTGCTTTAGACATTCTTTTAGCAAAGAATGGAGGTGTGTGCAAAATGCTTAATGAACGTCACTGCTGCTCTTACATACCTGATAATAGTAAGAAAATTAGAAACATGCTTACTAACCTGACTAGAGATAGTACAGATTTGAAGGAACTGAAAGAACCTGGAGTTTGGGAAAAGTTTGGAAAAGGAATTGCCCGGATAGGAAACTGGTTTACCAATATTTGGAATGGTGTTCTTGCAAAAATTATGTTGGGCCTACTAATTGTTTTAATTTGTCTATTAGGATTATGGGGAGCATGCAAAATTAACGACAAAATTAGAAGAATCTTGTCAAAAAGAGTCAAACAGAATGAAGAAAGTGAAAGAGAGAAAATGTTCAATGAAATATGGGAAAGTTCACATAAAGGGCAAGATGTTGAAATGCGCATTATGCGCAAGGTGAAAAATTGAAAGTCAAGAATTGTGTGATGACGTGCGTCATCAGAGGAGGGACTGAGAGAGCGTAGTATAAATATCATATATTATAGACGTGAAACATTTACACTTGGCAAAGCAATACTAATAAATAATAATTAAAATGCATTAATAAACGTGAAGATTTACTCATTTATGAACACTAATGTTGAATAATAATAATAATAATAAGATATATGCATTATTACAATCAAAACTGTATTCATTAAAACGTGTATGTCTTAAGTTAGCATGAGTTGCGAACTAGCCGTGTAACTCTCATTTAAAGCTTATTTTTCCTGCTTTTTCTGTGTGCGGACTCGCAAATGACTATGACCCAGCTATTGTTCTTTCTGTATTAACTTGAAACATGGAGAAATCTTCCCATCCGCATGCTAGCAGTTTTAGTATAAAAGATATGTGCTTCGAAACAGTAATGGACACTCTCAAGGACGATGAGACGAGGGGAAAAGAACTCCTGACCCGAGACGTGTGCCAAGATGGTGAAGTAACCCCGGACGTACCACCTACGAAAAATGCTGATTATGAAGACCAATTAGAAGACAATTCAATATCAAGAAATAACAAATGCATTACTTAATGAATAATTTGATTGGTTACCAATGATGGGGTGTAGTTAATAACCAATAGAATTTTAGGGGAATGTATTATGGAAAAAGGGATAAAAACTCATGACACAAGAGACGGAGAGCAGTTAGGAAGGGATGACATCAATTGCATCCAGAAACTCTGTCACTCTATTTGGTGATTTGAGACTTAGACAAAATTATCATAGCCTATAACCCGCCCTATTATACTTTCCTCCATACGAGGAGAGTGTCCCTTGATTCCATTTAGATAGATTGACGGTGAACCATCTGATGTCCTGAAGACGAAGACTGATCTTGAATGCTGACTTAACTCGAGGAGGGTAATTATAAATGCTAACAGAATCTATATGCCTTTCTTTCTAGGTACCAACTGCTGTATATTTAATTAGGTATCTTAGTTAGATGTTTTCCAAATCGATGTTCTAAATTGTTTTGCATGAAGTCCAACATGCTAATGCTAATCTGAGGTTAGATGAGGTGTTCATTTGACGGACGGAACTAACGTGACTGACATGTAGCTATGCAGAACTGATATTCTGTTGTTTTATCATGCACTATGGTCTATTCTCTTCTAACATATCTATTCTATGATTCTGATCATCGCATTGTTGAAAGTTCATCATGATTGCCACTTGTGCTTATGTTTTTATGCTTCTTGGTTTTAAGAATAATCCGTTTATTATTAGATTGTAATCAATAGGGAATAAATTCACAAATTCTTCTTCCAAGGTGTGGTTATTTGAGTCAAAAAACAAATGAATGCGTCGAAGATTCTTTAATGGTTTTTGGGGAATATATGTTGATGGTTGGTAATTTCGTCTTACGGAGACTCACCACTGGGTCAAAAGGTTCATCGACCTAAAACGAGTCCTGATGTGTATAAATTAACATAGACGGACGCGTTAGCACCCGGAATAGAATGAAAACCCACTGTAAGGTGCAGCTCATTTATTGGCTCTGGGTACCTAGGGTTCTTGATGAACCTAGAAGCCCTATATTTCCCCGCAACCAGAAGAGTCCAGCGGACGTAACAGTATATTGCTTTCAAAAATTTGACATTGCAGGAAAAAGTTACAGAGTAAAAAGTAGAGAAAAATTGCAGTTTTTTCACCTCAATTTCAATCTTTTTTATTTCAGTTATTAGTTTTTGCAGGAAACCCTTGTCGGAGCTACACAAATTATCCATTGCTGAATTCAGAATTTTGTCTTCTTTTCAGAAATGTTTAGGTGTCTGGGATCCAGCATTGGTTTCACACCCATTTCTGTCACTGACTGGAAGGAGGCTGAAAGCACAAAAAATCGTAAAAATGGGGTATATCTCAGTAAAATGCCAAAATTGTGTTGGAAAATTGGGTTTTCTGATTCAAGTCTGCCTGTTCCTGAAAGCTGGGAAGCTGGTGATTTTAGTACCCCAAACCATTTGTTGATGCCGTTTTCAGGGAAAAAACCACAAGCCTTCTTCTGCAGCCCATTTTCCCATTTAAAAAAAAAAAAATCGACATTTTCACTGTATTTTGGTTAATTTCTTGGCCTCCTTCATGGGAACCCACAAAGTCTGGGTACCTCTAGAATCCTTAGGATGTTGGAAAAGAAGGACCCAAATTTGGCGTGGGTAGCTTATATGGACAAAAAGTTATGATGGCCTAAGCGAGAACTATTCCAAATAGGGAAAAAAAGGCCTGGCACAGGAGGGGGAAAATGGGTTAAACATACCTTAATGCAAAAACATAATATTTTTAAATCTTCTGAGGCAGAAATGTACACATTTTGTGATGCATTTAAATAATCTATACAGATGTAAAACACACCATAATATAATTTGTTTACAGATCATTGGACATATAAACGTTAAGTGTATGTGATTTTTTAAAAATTTGGTTTAGGTCAATTAGGTCTTAGCGCCATGGAAATCTACCTATAGATATGTGGCCCTCATACACATTGTACTTTTACATTCAGATGGAACAACACAAATATACATGTTTTTTCACATTGAACACTGTTACTTATATATGAATTGTGCACAACTGCTTTCATTTCTTAAACGTAGGTGCATAGCTTGTGAGTTGCTATAAATATGTAAAAAGACCAATAATGTTGCATGTGTGGTCTTGTATACAGCACAGGTACTTTTGGGACATCTTAAAAGTATATTGAGAAATATCTTTTGAGTAAGACTAGATATGTAACACAGAAGGAATGGGCCACTCCTATATACCTCTTCCCTTTGTCTCACTAAAAGAGTAATTATTCTCATTAAGGCATGTCTAATTTTATGGTGTTGTAAGCTTTGCATTATGTAAAAAATATGTTGTAGGTTGCATAGATATGTATAATGCAAGGAACAACCTTTACGCCTAATAGCAGAAAGTAAGCTTCACTTTATGGATCAATGAACAGTTGTTAATTACATACATTCAGGTGAATAGAAGGTGTACCAGACATACAACGTAAAACAATAGCATTGTGACCAAATATCATATGATCATGGTTGAGACAATAAGAAGTTGTTATCCTTATATCTGAACTCATTAAATAAGATACTGTGGGCCTCATTATGAGTCTAGCGGTCACCAGTCTGCTAGACTCATGGATGGCGGTCCGACCGCCACATTACAACCCTGGATGTCGGGCCACCAGGGAATCAGCAGCTCTGCCAGGATCAGACATCCCAGCGGTCTGGAAGTAGTGTCGGTCCTAATCCGCCAGGGCAGCGCTACCCTGGGGATTACAACCCCATTCTCCGCCAGCAGTTTCATGACGGTGCCACTGCCATGAACTTGTTGGTGGAGAATGGGTGCAGGGAGCCCCAGGGGGGGGGCTGCACTGCCCATGCACTCTGCATGGGCTCCTCTGGCCAGCACCCTGGCAATGTTTACTGTCTGCAGATAGTGAACATTGCCAGGGTGCTGGTGCACCCTGCGCTCTACAGCATTGCCGCCGGCTCCATTAGAAGCTGAATACAATGCTGTAGGCTGTTTCTCGCTAGGCCAGAGGGGGAAATTCAGGTTTCTGCCCGCTGACCTAGCAGGAAACTCTTAATGTTGCCGATGGAGAGGTAGCCTGTATGGCGGCAACCTCCCTGTGGGAAGTTCGGCGGCTGGTGTAAACCGTCCGCCGAACTCATAAACAGCCCCCATGTGTAGTTCAATGGGAAGTCCTGTACATAATGCCTGACACCACTCAAAAAATATAATTATTATTTTCACACAGTGGGTGTGTGATTGATGTTGAGCTAACATTCAGGAAGACAGACAAAGCTTTCTTGCTTTTTTTCCATACTGTTCTGTGGCCTCAATTTATGTGGATGTGCCAAGTATGAGTATCACACCCTTTGGCATCTTGATTCTTAGTGCCAGAAAGGAACAGCAGCCTCAGGCTTTTCATGGACCTTAATGTGGGGGTTTGTTTGCATCAACAATTGTTAATCATTTTCACAAGTGCATACATTTAACACACCACAGTAGCCCAACAACCTCTGCAATAGATTTATTAACCTCAATTACTTAATTTTTCTAAAACGTTTAGATAGAAAATCTGAAGCAATAATCCAACAATAACGGTTACACTGTATTTACCCTTTGTGATTACAATGGCCTTTGCAAATATTCAAGTTAAACATCAGCTGCTCACTCATGTTCCCCACCCTTTGAGTGATTCTCCCTGGTTCACAGTCATTCAGTTTTCCGCCTTGCCATTTGAACTTTCTCATGCATTTTAGAGAATCAGTGGTGGGCCATGCAATGCCCTCCCTTAGTTGAGGCTTCTCACTACACAATGCTTCCAGGATGAACATTACAATCTTCCATAGAGAGGTTTACACAAACAATACCGCCCAGCATTTTGCATAAAAGTATGCAGCAGCAGTGGAGGATTTACGTTGCAGGCCCTCTCCAGGCCTGCTGGCAGTCTATTGTTGCTCAAACTAGCACTCTAGTGGGTACTTTAGTCACAGTAGTGATCACTCATAATTGACAGAGAATAATCACCCTTTTTCTTACTCGTGGTTGAGACAGGCTTGCAAATGATTGTTTGATGCAGCGTTCATCAGGCACACCTTCAGTGCCTCAACGCAAAGACCTTTAGGGCCTGATTTATGAAACGTTAGTGCTGCTTTTGCGTCATCTTTTGACACAAAAGCAGCGCAAATTGACAAAATATATAATCATATTTTTATCCTATGCTGGTGCTACTGGATGTAATGGTAGCAAGGCCTGCCCAGGTATTCCTGCTTTCAGGTTGTTCTCCATGTGAGGTTTTGACTCCTGAATTATCCATCAGTTCAACGACAACCATTGTGCTCTTTAACCATCTTAGTCCCCCCTCATGGGTAGAAGAGACCACAAAAAGCAAACCAAAATCTTGTGCTGACATTATTAGCACAATTAAGGGGACAGAGGATGTGTCTACCAGCTCTACTTGCACTGAACCAGTTTCTGTCGTATCCACTTTTATGTCTCCCATCTAGGACATCTTCCAGACATGGAACGTACATTATGATATTTGTTTTTGCTGATGACTTGACATCAAGTAAGTATTGATCTTGCTACAAAGTGCACAGTGGACAACAGAAATTGAGATTAAAGCATAGGGAAGATATTGTTCAACATTTTCATCATATGGGTGCTCGATTGAGGAAAAATAATCCCAGAAGACTTCTGCATTTAATGTGACAGATCTTTTGCAACAAACATCACCAATACAAGCTTCAGAAAGTTCAACATTATGAGAAAGGGCACAAATAGATTCTTCTAGTTCTGTTTTAACAGTTTTGCATGTTTCAGAACTATCAAGGTTAATTACAGACCTTTAAGAAAAAAGTGTGGATTTTTTAAATAAAACACTCTTGCATGTTTATAGAGATTTCCTGAACATTAATGTCGTACTGTTTGTGTAAACTATTGACAGTTTTATTGGCTTGTTTATCCAATCATCTCCACATTGTTTCAAACCATAATTAAACCATTCGAGTCAAAAGTAGTTTTTGAATGTGAATTTATTTCTTACATTAATACATTTAAACATGGTGTTATCATATTCACTTTACAATAATGGAACATTTCTAGGCTTTATTTCAATGCAAAAGAACTATAATTTTCATTTTTCTCACTGACAAATGCTAGTCAATATATTTCACACAAAAATAACACAAATCAAGATGGAACAACGTTGACAGATATAATCACTCTTTTCACACATATCTGCATCGTTTTCCTCAGACAAAGCATTCGTTACAACATGTGAAGGATCTGATGTATCACCACCTATTTCCCCTGGTATATTGTTGAGTTTAGATGTATTTTGAGTAATAGGACGTGACTCCTCTGCAACTGTACTACGCTCTGGCGCAGAAACAATTTTTTGTCATGAAAATACAGCAGTAAAGTATTTATTTTTATGAGTCACCTGAAGTCATCTTGTAAGCCATTAACTGACTTTAATACGTTTTGCCAAGTTGATTACATTTCAGTTTTGTTAGCCTTATTAGATGTACTTGGCCTTTTGGCCTCCTAAGAAATACTACAAAGATGTTGCATTCTTTCCTACTAATATGGAAATACCTTCAACATGTCCCCATGTATGTCTATAAGTGAGGTGTCCATGGCAAAAGGGAATACAATCCTTCTATTTTTATTGTGGTGACTTTGTAGCATTTAAACACTCAGCTCCCTTCTTCATATGACCACCTATTGTTGAAAGTCCATCTTTGGCAACTTCCATCGTTAGTTCCTATGTGTTATGTAGGCATTGTTCAAATTCCTGTACATTCACAGTAAAATGCTGATTCACTCTTCTTGCAAAAAGAAGGTAAATTAGTATTTTGTGATGATGTCTGTATTTAAACTTCAGTAAAACTCTGCTGTGTGGATGTTTCATCTGGCAAATCATGTAGCGGCATGTATAAGGTGTAATCATCAATAGCAGGTAAAGACATGTCCACATGTTCTAGGTCTTTTTCTGAAATTGAATGCTGATCTTGTGAAGTAACACTATCTCAACATAAAAAACCCATAAAATGTAAATATATTATAGTAACAATGTTTTTCAATGTACTACAGCTGAACATTTTACAGAGTTGAAATTTTAAATTTGGTAGGTGTAACTTGGGTAATTTACTGTAGCGAAAATTACACAGGATTCTGCATAATTACACAAAAAAAGAAAAATTTAGCATTAAGCATTAGTTTCTTAGGGCAAAAATGCCACCTCACTCCCAAAATGGACATGAGGATGCATTTTGCACCACGAAATGGTGCTAAGTGCAACAGAATATCAGTACCAATGTGATTTCCCTCCAGCATACTACAGGCATTTAAAGCAATTTTCTTAGTGCAAAATGCAGCTTGCGTCGAAAGCGGATGTAAGGATGCATTTTGCACTAAGACAATAGTGCTACATGCAAAACAATAAGAACAGCAATTTAAGTAGCCAATCAAGTTTACCAAGGGCCTGATTATGATTTTTGCGGATGGGATACTCCATCACAAACGTATTACAAGTTCTATAGGATGTAATGAAACCTGTTATTCAACAGACAGGATATCTGTCACATTTGTGACACAGTATCTGCCAAGGTCGTAATCAGGCCCTAAATTTGTTGTTTCTGTGCTTATGTTGCTCCCAAATTACTCTTAATTATGCAAGCAGGCATCATTGCATAATTTGTTGACAGTTCCGCATCAAAGAGGAACACGGAATAGCCAAAATTATTCTGGTGTAATTAAAATTACTTCCAAGCATCATCAGTTGTCAAAAATAAAACAATGAAGTACAAATAAAACTAAAGTAGTTAGGGTTGGTTGACAAATGTAGTGTCTTCATGCATATGAATGTGTGATTGTGAATATCTTTGTGAGTGATTGGATGTGAAGGCAAATGAGTGTGTGGGAGTGTGGTACAAATGCAAAAGCAGTGAACGTGACTGGAAATCAGGGAGCGTGGTAGAGTGTATGTACAAACAAGTAAAAGTGTGTGTAACCGATTGAGTGAAGTAGTCTGAATGACCTCGAAGGAATGAGTAAATGGACATGTTACATGGAAGTTTCACTTATTCTGGGGAGCAGGTATCAATGATACAACACATACAATGCTGTTAGTGCCTGAGGGCCCTAATGAATCCTATAATCTAAAGTAGAGCAGCTGTAATGGATGAGTTGTGATTATAAGTAATTATTTGTGTGAGGGTGACTGTGAGCCTCGTTGTAAATGAGAGTGAGACCCAGTGAATGTGATTATATATGTATATGAGTGAGTGGTAGACAGTGTGATTGCGGGAAAGTATACTGAATATAGTGTATTTAGGAAAGTGTGGATGAAAGAATGAAAGGGAAAATGATGAATCATGAGTGGGAATGATGGAGTTCCAATGAACAAGTGGATGTTTGTTAGTATGTTTTGGTAAGATTGAATTTATCAGCCTGTCCAAGATCAAATTCTGGTTCACAAACATGGATAATTATTGGTATAAGTGAGATAACACGTGTCCAAATAGTGACCATGAAAAACAGGAAATACTAATTGGCATATAGAGACATCTAAGACAAAGGGCTTGTACTGACATACTGCAGGTAACTATTTGACTCAGAGATTGCATTATGGCATATTGTTTCTGAGGGGTAAATTGATTTTAGAAACAAATGATGCTAACATTTTGGATATTAATTTAACCTTTTGGCATACAGGTCACCAGTACTATATGGCCATCATCATTGAAAGAAACTGTGCCATAGGAAAATTATATGATCTTTGCAGAAGATGGAACGCAAAACGCAATGCTAGCATTGCATAATGAAGGTAATGTAAAGCATACAAGAATGATGTAAAGAAAATATGGTTACAACTGTGGTTAATTCCTAGCAAGTGTTATGGGCCAGGAGGTTAAAAGATCATCATCCAATATTGAAATTAACATACATTTTAAAGAAGAAGGATTTTTAAAATATCTATCCTTGCCACATACATTTACCTTAAAAAGGGAACAATAAAGTTTACCCCACCTGTGACATAGCTCAAAAAACAAGGGCTTAAAGTGTCTGAGTTGCTTAGCTAGAAGTCATAGACAGTTATTTGTAATTTACATGCCATATACAAAATATGTTAGAAAGTAGCAGAATAAAATAAAATTTGGTATTGTTATTCATTGGTTGTAACAAGGACAGACCATTAACATACAGAATGTACAGGCTAAGATTGCTATCAATGCCAAATGTCATCATAACACTTTATGATATTGCTTCACATGAATAAAATGTTTGAAATGACACATGCAGAAGGATACCACTGTGGACACATGCACAGACATACAATGACATATACAACTAGTGACATAGTTAAGAAATATTAGCTAGGATTTTTAACACATTTGCACAAATAAAACATACACATGTTAACATCAATTACAATTCTCAAATTACTTCGGGCCTCATTACAACTTTGGAGGTCTTTTCGCAAGACCACTGAGGTGGGGGCTTCCAAAAGACCGCCATGGTGGCGGTAATGCGACCGCCACTTTAGGAGTCACACACTGAAGACCACGAAAAAACAGCCACTAATCTGACACCACCGGGATACTGAAAGGCAGGAAACTAGCGGTTCCAACTCCAGCACCACCAGCCCGACAACTTTTCACCCACCAGATTGTGACCCACAAATCACCACAGCGTTTTTTCCATGGGGGAAAACCAATGGCGGAAAAACATTGGCGGTCTGAACTGTCGCGCTCAAGAACTCACCTCAGACAGAATACAATACCACATTGGACTGTTTGAAAACCCTACACCTGACACAAATACACACACCCACTCACAGCACTATATAACATACCCCCATATAACCCACAATCCTTTAAGCCAAAAACCACATACACAGTCAGGGAGAACCCACAAACTCATTGTGTAGCACATATACACCATAGGCACATATACACTTCACAAAGCGCACACCACACAACTGCAGGATCAACACTATACACACATCACAACTGCACACTAATACAACAACCAACCACCTCACAAACCCAAACACCCTCACCCCACCAAGAACCCTACACTGCACCCTGACACACACAACACCCACCTCCACTCACAACACAACCACCATGTCACATCAAAATCACCCACACTTCACTGACGATGAGTTGAGGGTCATGGTCAATAAAATTGTCAGGGTAGAGCCACAACTGTTTGGAGCACAGGTACAGCAAACATCCATTGCCAGGAAAATTGAGTTATGGAGAATAGTCAACAGGGTTAACTCAGTGGGAAACCATCCACGCACACGGAGGACATCAGGAAGAGGGGGAATGACCTATGGGGGAAGATGCGTTCCATGATATTCAGACACCAAATTCCTGTGATGAAGGCTGGTGGTGGTCCCCCACAGTTCACATTGTGGGAGGAGAAGGTCTTAGACATCCTTCATCCAGAGGGCCTGACTCGAATACCTGGAGTACTGGACTCTGGTAAGTAACTAACACTCCCCCGGCACTAAATCGTACGGTTCAGCATGCCTCCTCACCACCTCATCACTCCCCAATACACGGGTCTTCCACTACGCCTCCCACCTAATCACCTAGTGCCCCTCTCCTGCATGCCACACCACCACCCAGCCCCAATGCCCACACAGTCCCTGGCACAGGACCGCTACATGGCAATGGCAGCAATGTAATGGCACAGGACAATGCAAAACAACACCAAACACAGACACAGCACTGTCACCAAACCTAAGGGCCACTAATCCAGATCAACAACCCAGAAATGGGCTGAACATGGGCTTGTAAGCAAGAAGGGATACACCACACACAACATGCACAGACAGGACAAGCAATCTTGCATACACATACATACCCCCTCCCACTTGGACAACATGCTGCAATGTACAGCATGCCCACTCACAACTAGCAAGCCTGAATTGCCACATGCTAACAGTGCACACCTGTCATGTGAATCATCACACAGGAATAGAACCCACCCACCGACCTAAAGTAACCAAGCCTGAGCAAAAAACAACCCCTATGGAGCCTGGTACATATGTCACAATCTAACATCCACAAAGTGTGTTATCAGTGCTGCACCTGTCATTGCCATTGCTGGGAATCAAGTCAAGCCACTGTATGCATCAGACAAAGACACAACCATTCACACCTCCACCATTTAGCCTTCTCTTATTCCATCCACAGGTACCCCTGCCAGTGCGACAATGGAGAGGATACCAGAGACTGCCAGCCCTCCTCAGGATGAAGGCCCCAGTGAGGACAATGCCGCTGGATGTCTGCACAGTGACAATCTACCTGCCCCATCTGGGACCCCTGGTCAGTCTTCAACTCCCTACCTCACCCTGTCCACATCAAACCCCCCACCCTGTAGCACCAATATCACAGCCAACCATTTGTCCCCAAACCTATGTCCCAAGGACTGTTCAATCAATAGCATGCCCCACAGTACAGGGACCTGAGTCGACCCCTCACACCCAAGAAAATGAAAGTCCTGCTGACACTGGGAGTGGGCACATTGTGTCAGGGGCACAGGCATATGGGGGCAGGAGGTGTAGGAGGGAACCTGTGGGCCAGAGGACAGGGGACCCAAGGTAGTCACCTGACCAGGAAGCCATCTCACAAGTCGTGGGAGCATACAATCAATCGCAGGCCAGGATGGGCCAGATCATCAACATGTTGGGGGAAAACCAAAGCCTGCAGAGGGAATACCACCAGGAGGTCATGCAGCAGTGGCAGTCCCACAATGCCACCATGGCCTCCGTTGCAGGGGTACTCAGGGACATTAAAACCAACATGCATGCTTTCTCCACCCACCAGCATGCTCTTTCCACTAGCCACATCACATCTGAGCCCTCAACATCTGCAACAGCTAGTGGAATGGATGCCCTGACAGTTGAACCACAGCCCACAGGCATCCCTCCCTCTGTAGCTGAAGAACCCCTCACAAATGTGGACGCCCATCCAGACATCCGGCTGCATCAAATTCCAAGACAAAACCCACTGCCAGGAGGTGACCCTCTCCTGATGTTATCTCCCGTGTGTGCCACTGAGACACCGTGTTGACTGTTCAATGACATTTCTCCAATTTCCCATGGTCCTTGGACAATGAACCTGTGTTACCTACAGCTGTGCCTCCTACTCTGATGATCTCAACCACCATGACCCCACTCATCCCCTGTGTGACAATTAATGCACAATAAGCACTGTAGACCACAAATGTATATGTGTCTTTATTTGTACATATACAAACGTTTGGTGAGCAATATGGTATGTGGGAATGGCCCCCTAAACCAACAGGCAGTGTAATGGACAGCAGAGGGAGGCATCCTCTGCAGGAGACACAGAACAACAGACATGTCCCAGGGCAGACGTAAGGGAGTCACTAGTTGAGCCACACACTAGAGCAAATCCACTGATCCAACCTACAAAAAGACCCTGATAGAGACTTCAATCAGGATAGTAGGCTTGATGGCACACAAAGCGCATTTGCAGTACATCGTTGTGGTACCTAGTATGGATTGCCAACTAAACAGGGCACAGCAGATGTCACTTCTTCATCACCTGTCTCAGGGAATACATCACATAACACTGTAGCTGGTATCTGTCATGGGCTAATCACTACTCTGTAATCAGTTACCAAAGGCTAATGAACACGAATGCCTCAAGCAATATATGGGTGAGGCAAAGATTCACAATACAAGATTACTTGCTGGAATGACATGAGAAAAGGAAAATGCTGGACACATAGCACAATACAGGCCTGGCCAGAAGAGATGTGAGACTTGGATCCTGCATTGAGTACAATATCAGAGAATAGACACAGTAACTCTGCACCTTATATGCAATCAGTCACCTCCCACAACACACGCATAGGGATAGGAACACATTACACCACCACTGATGATTCTAATCAGGCGGACCATTGACACCAAACAATGTGGAAATTCAACACTTGCAAGTACACACACAACATACCTGTATGTTACTGGAAGTACTGATTTATGAGCTCTGTTCTGTAGTCAGCTGCACTTTCCTCATCTGCCTCCTCTTCACTTTCTATGTCTGCATCACCAGCCACTAGTGAATCTGCCTCCTGTTCATCAGCTAGTAACGGTATCTGATGTCTCAGGGCTAGATTATGGAGCATACAGCAGTCAATTATGATCCGGCCTGCCTTTTGGGGAGTGTAGAGGAGGGCACTTCCAGAGAGGTTCAGGCACCTGAATCTTGCCTTCAGTAGGCCAAACGTCCTTTCAATTACACACCTCGTCCTGCTGTGGGCCTCATTGAAACAGAGTTCCCCTTCCGTGGCAGGGTTCCTCATTGGTGTCAACAGCCAGGGAAGGTTAGTCTAGCTAGAGTCACCTGTGTGCACAGAGGTGGGACCTGTTACAATACAGGTGCAGACACAGGGAAGATTGTGATGAATGGTGCCAAACACACATCCAAATGAATGCATATCAATGAGCCATGACCTCTCTCTCTGTAGACATGCCATCATGTGTGGGACATTTCTGTTACTCAGAATGAAGGATTCATGCACAGATCCTGGAATCTTGGCTGTCACTTTGGAAATGTACTGGTCTGTCACACACACCACCTGAACATTGATAGAGTGGTAGTTTTTCCTGTTTCTATACACCTGTTCATTGGCACTGGGAGAGACCAAAGCTATATGGGTGCCATCTATGGCCCCTATCACATGAGGGATGTGTCCCATCTCATAGAAGTCTGCCTTCACATAGGCCAAATCTGCACATTGGGGAACCTGGTGTAGCAGTCCAGGTGTTTCAAGAAAGCACATAGAACATCCTTCAAAACAAGACTCAACATGGGCTGTGACATCCCTGCTGCCAAGCCCACTGTATTCTGAAAGGAGCCTTTGGCAAGAAAGTGTAGCACTGACAGGACCTGGACTGTGGGAGGGATGGCATGAGAATTACGTATGGCAGGCAAGAGTTCTGGCTCCAAATGGGTACAAACACATGATGGTGTGACAATTCAGGCGACAGGTCTCGATGATATGCCTCTCCTTCTGGATTGCAAAGGTCGACTAGCAGACGGTACACTGGTGCATGTCTCAATCTCCTCCTGGAAGGTCATCTAGGATAGATAGGAGAAAACAATGTGAGAAGCACTCCATACATTTCAGTTGAACATGTCCTCATGACACACATCGAACACTGTAGACATGCCTTGCACTTCTGACACACACTATGTTGGGCATGCTGTGTGGCATTGGCACCGTCCTTGCTGCACATTGCTGGCGCTGATCAATAGTTTGTGACAAACATCACTTGTGTAATGTTCCATATCTGCTACACTGAGCTGTCCTGCATTGAGCATGTATGTAGTCATGCTATATACCTACATGGTTACAATGCCTATTGGGCTCTGAGCAGCTGGACATGTACGTCATGTGACAACCGGCCAAATGACGTCACTGTGTAATTCATGTTACATGTATCAGCCTAACCATGATGGCGCAACATAAGTCTGCTCCGCATTCTGGTCAAAAAACTTGTATGGTGTACTTATATTGGTGTAGTAAGGCATGAAATGTGAATAAAATGGCAGCCGCCTAACCACCTGCACAAGACAGTTGAAAGTTACCTAAGTCTGCTGGCGAATGTCGTCATGGTGGTAGGCGGTCGCAACCACCGTGCAGTTTCTCATTGGTTAACATTGCTACCTATGGGGGACTGGGGCTAATGGCGATCACCTCTGGTGGTGACAGTCCTGTATTCGGTGGCCGTGACTGCCATTTTCTGCAACCTTGCTCACTTGACTCCTGATACTCAAGCAACACATCCACAATGTGAGCTGCTGTGTACTGTCTCTGGGAGCCATCATGCCACGTCCTGCAGGTGATAGGGCCCCAACCTTCACCCAAAAAGAGCTGGAGAATCTGGTGGAAGGGGTCCTATCCCTGTATGGACAGCTGTATGGGGCACCAGAGGAGCCGGTGAGCCCAATGCCATAGTCATGTGTGATAGGGGTGTGTATGAGGGTTAATGGCATACGTTTGGCGGTCTGGGAGTACATGCATGCAGGGTGCATGGAGTAAAGGCGTGCAAACCTTGATGATGGGTATGTGTGGGCATTTGGTGAGTTTGCTGTTGGTATGGTTCCAGTCTACATGACTTTCTCCTTCTGTCTGTGTCACCCATGCAGGTAAACAGAAAAAAGGGATCTGGTATGCCATTGCCAAGCAAGTGCAGACCCTGGGGGTCCATGCTCAGCGGAGCACCCATTGTCGCAAGCAGTGGGAGGACCTGAGATGCTGGGCCCGGAAGACCGTGGCGACCCAGCTGGGGATGTCCTCCCAACAAGGGAGGGTTGCCCATCAGACCATGACCACCCTAATGGGCCGCATTTTTACTGTGGCCTACCCTGAGGTGGATGGGTGTTTGAGGGCAGCACAGCAGCCACAAGGAGGTGAGTACTGACTGTAACCTGGAACTTGGCTGGCCGTAAATGGGATTGGGTGCCTCACTGTAGGCAATTTGACATTGCCGTTTATGCTACATGTTCATCGTCAATTGGCAATGGGTATATGGCAACCTGGCAGAGTATCTTTAGTAGATGTGTTGCCATGCTGTACTGTCAGTGGATGTACATCTCACATTTCCATTCCCCTCCATGTCTGTATTGTGGATATGCACTGAGGACTTAAGCACATGTTTGACTCCATCCCTGCCATGCAATGGATGTGAGTGTTTTGATCACCCTAAGCATTGAGTATGACCAGCTCCATCCATCTGCATTAGTGGATCTGAGGTGTCATGCCATTCCCGTCTGAGTTGCCACCCTGTAAATGCTACTGTGTGACTCTCCTTTTATCACTGGGACTACGTGCATCATGTACTGTATCTTGTATTGACAGGTTGTGGGGCTGCCAATACAGTTCCACCGCAGAAATGGCCCTCATGGGACAGGAGTATAGGCCTGATATTTATGAGTGATCTGCTCACTGTAGGGTATGTATACGTAGCCAAACTGGGATACTGCAATATGTAGAATATATGTGGCCTGATTGCGCAGATCATGCATTCCTAGGAGCTACACTTGGGGGGATGTGGCCCTTATACCTATGGGATGGTACTAGAGGTGGGAAGTGCCCTGGGTGATCCCTAATTTGTCACCATGGTGTGTACATGGTATGTATGACAAAGCCTTAGCAATTCCGATGCTGCAATGCTGAGTAACTGCCTACATCATGACACAATGAAAATTGGGGAGCACATCTGATGGCCTGTGACTATTACAGCTTGACCTGGGCAATAGGTAGTGGCAGATAATGAGTGGTTTGGGTGTGCATGACACATGGCGTGTGATGTGATTCACAATTTGGATTCAGTCTCCTCAGGCTGCCTTATGTGGTAGTGGGATGTTTAAATGGTATACAGGCAGTGGTGTTTGTCCATTGTTTGTCCATGTGTGCCTATTAAATGCTAACTCCAAGTTGTTCTCCATTATAGCATCACTGTACTGAGTGGTCAGCCATGTAATATAACAGGTAGGTGCAGTGTGGTCTGTGAGTGGAGTTGTCTTCACTTTGATTGACATGTCACAGAGGACATGGACTTCTCAGGTGTTGTTACTGTAGAGGCCTGATGTGTTGTGTTCAGTCAGCTGCAGATCTTATGGGTGAAAGGGGTTGGAGAGCTAAGATGTGTATCCAGGCATACTATTGATAGTGCATTCAGGCCATGCTGTGCCAGCTAAAAGGGCTTTGGGTGGCATTGTGGAGTTGACTCTAGTAGTGCTGTCCTACGTAGGCTACTTAGGTATTGATGTAGAAGTGAGGCATGACATACAGGGTTGGGTAAAATTGACATGTAAAGACATGATATAGATGGAGTGTAATGGCAATTGCCCTTGCCTAGCTATGATATGTTTTGTCACAAATGAACATGTTTTGCTGTGCCTATGGAAGGTATCTGTTGACTCTTTTCCCCCTATCTGTCTCTCTCCCCCTCCCTCCCTCTCTCTCTCTTTGTCTGCTTCAGCTTGGAGAAGGGGCACAAGTGAGTGGGGAAGCAGTATCCCAGGGGGCCCAGGAAGCTGGGAGAACGAGGGACCAAGTGGGACGCGGGTGAGGGGCGTGCCATGTTGGAGACCTGATCTACCTCCTCTTCTTTAGAATCCTCCTCTGGTGGACACTCCCTGGCTGACCCATCTGGGACCACCCCAGAACCATCTTTGTCTGCCACCCCCCTTACTACCATTGCTCTCCCAGTTGCTCCCCACCCAGTTACCTGTGCTCGCTCACCCAGGAGGGTGGGCGTCTCCTTCACAACAGGCACCTCTGCCCCAGTCAGCCCTACTGCTCCCAGTGAGGAGGCTATTGACCTCCTGAGGTCCATCTCTGTGGGTTAGTCCACCATCGTGAATGCCATCCAGGGACTGGCAGCTCAAGTCCAACAGAGCAATGTGTTCCTGGAAGGCATGGCTGGCCTACAGAGATCCTTTCAAGCTCTGGCCTCGACTCTGACGGCAGCCAGTGTCCCGTTGTCTTTCGTCTCCCCTCCAACTACCTCTACCCAATCCCAAACCCCATACCCATCCAAAGCACACGTATACACAAGCATGCCGCCACCTCAACAGACAAGGGCAGCTGAGACAAACACAAGCACCACAAGACCCACCACCGGCATGCACACAAGCAACACCTACCTGCAGACACACCAACATCCACTCCCTGCACTGACTCCCCGCCACCCCCTCCTTCACGGACATTACACCAGACACACCTGCAGCCGCCACGCCTTAATTCATGGATCCAGCCACCAGTCCTATCTTCCACCCAGTCAGTATAATATCAGACCCACAGACATCCACCCCAGTCACCACATCTGCACCCACCACAGCCACCGACACCCCCTCATGAAGCTCATGTATCATACCTGCAGACACTACCCCACCAGACAATCACCCATCCACCATGACATTTCCTTGCACCTCCTCCCCCCTCCTCCTAAGACACCTAAACACCTGCACTCACCCACCCAACAGACACCCAGCACCCACAAGCTTTCCACACACACACCTGCACCCAAGACATCCACCAAGACATATCTCACAACCACTCCCTCTCCCTTCACTCCCAAACCCTTTTGCCATGACCGCCCTGTGTGTCTAAGGAACATTCCTTCCCTGAGTTTTCCCTGTTCCCTACCCCTCTCCCACCCCATGAAACCCCCAAGCGCTCTATGTCCCTCACAAGTCCAGCTTTTCCACCTCGAAGTCCTCCCCTGCCTCCCCTGGAGGTGCCCATGCCCCCTGAGGTGCCTGCCTGCCCCCTTGATGCCCCTACCTTGTGGAGGTCATTTTGCAGTCAGGAGTCAAGTAGGGGCACATTGAAGTGCCATTAGTGTGTTTGGCACTTCAAACTTTGGACTGGCCAATGGCCATATTAATTACATAGTTCAAAATATATTTTACTATTTATCATTATGAATACATCTTCACCAACCTGGTGTTGGGTTCGATGGTAACATACTTGTCCTGCCTTTCTTTCTACATGGTTGTTTGGTGTTTGTGGGCTTTGGTTTGTGTGTGTGAGGGGTTGTGATAGGTGTTGTGCCTGGCTTGCATGTTGTGTGTGTGGCTCTGCCATTTGTCCTGCTGTCATTGCTGTGTATTGTGTGTAGGATATGTTTGTGTCTGCTATGCATGTATGTATGTGAATTATGTATTGCTTGTGTAGAGATGTGTAATGCTGGTGTTGTGTGCCCTTGTGTGGTTGTGTATGCGGACGTGTGTGTGTGGTGGCTATTTCATATGTGTGGTGTGTGCGTAGTGTGAAATACACTTTGTTGAATGGCAGTGTGATTGTGTTGATTGGCTGTGTGGTGTTGTTGTAAGTATGTGTTGTCATGTGGAGGTGTGCAGTGAGATTGCTTAGCCTAGCGTTTGTGGAGTTGCGGTTGTGGTGTTGTTGTGTCACTCAGTGGTGTTGTGAATGTTTGTGTTGGACTGTGCCGGTGCCGTGGGTGTGCGGGTTGGTTTGTGTATGGCACGTGTGTGTTGGCCATGGTGTCTGTAGTACCGGTGTGCATGTGTGCATGTGTGCATGTAGGTGTGTGTGTGTGTTCATGTGGATGTGTGGTTACTTGTGTGTGTGTGGCCATCTCAAGCCATCCCGGCTGTGTAT
This sequence comes from Pleurodeles waltl, assembly GCF_031143425.1. NCBI lineage: Eukaryota > Metazoa > Chordata > Amphibia > Caudata > Salamandridae > Pleurodeles > Pleurodeles waltl. Next base: position 618,911,293 of record NC_090437.1, on the reverse strand, counting down.
GTTGTGTGTGGGTGGGTACTGATGCCTTTCCCTCCAGCGTCCGGTAGGTGTGTCTACTTACGGTTGTTGTCTTTCTCGTTGTTGCTGGTTCCGGACAGAGTTGTTGTGCGAGCATGAGCAGTGGAAAGACTTCCAGTTCCAGCAGCGACTGGCAGGTATGTGCTCCTGAAGGTGAGTGTTTCCTTTTATAGCATTGGTTTCCACCAGGGTTTTCGTGGTGGTGTGACCGCAGTGGAAACCTTGGCAGTGTGCAGACTCGTAATGTGTCTGGTGGAAACTTGGTCCCCGCCTGTCTGAAGGTGCCTATCGCCGCCCGTGGCAGCCTGAACGCACTGGCGGTAGTTTGGCTGTGTTCTGTTGGGAACACTGCCATGGTCATAATTTGGCAATCTTCACCCTTGGGCCGTCAACAGTGCGATCGCCACCACCAACATGGCAGTCCTGGGACCGCCAAACTTGTGATGACCCCCTTAGTGTTGACCACTACATTTTAAATGTTAACAATAAAAGATATATTACTTTGACTGAAAGTATCCTCGTGGTCACCAATGTCTAGTGCTTCAATACCACCAACCAACTCTGGTCCTATGGCAGCTGTTACTTGTTCCTTCATACATTTGAGGTATATGTTGCATTCAGTAGTCCTCCAGCTTCCATGGAAGTATTGTCTATTCATAGTTAATTTTTCTTTGGTACAATGTTTGTAGTCATGTCAACGCTTTTTGGACTCCTCTACTGTCCTGGCTGTAGGTACGTCAGCTTTTATTTTGCAAAGTATATCATTTCATAGTTTTGTTGAGTAAGTTTGGAATTAAGAAAAAGCGAATTCTTTGCTTTGTAACCTCTGTTATTAAAATGTCTACCTCCTTTTGAGAAAATGTAACTTTTCTTTTTATACCTCTCTCCTGTGTTCCTTCAAGGGAGGCATTTTGAATAGGATCCTGTGTTACCTGGAGTGTTCCTCATGTCTCATCAGAAGGCTGATTTACTTCCATTGTGCACTGTAGCTGTTTCCAAAATTAATCAATAATACTTGTATTTTTTTAAGTTTGTGTAAAGCAGTGACATTTTGCACTGCATCGCTACGTTTGTCTAGTGCCCACTTACATTGGTAAAGTCTAGCTTTGTAAATAAGGGACAATGCGATGTTTTTATCACACACACACATAGTGCATGACTTTATTTAATGCATGACAAAGACGTGATTAGTGTAAATCTGGGCCTTAGTTTATGTTCAGGATATCAGTGACAATAATATGTGCAGAAACACTACAAAAACTAGAGAGAGTACGAGTACCAAACACAGGGATACTTTTATGCTTTGAGGAAGTGCTTTCCAGTTTGTGAGTTGCTAGGACTATGGCCCCTCATTATGAATATGGCGGTAAATGCCGCCTACCGCCAAGGCGACGGCCGCTGAAAGACCGTCACCGCGGCGACCTACCGTGCACCATAATATGACCGTAGCCAGAATTCCGGCTACGGTCATGGCGGCGGATGGCGGTAAGGTGGCGAAGCTGCCAGCAGCAGCTCCACACCAGAAGAACGCCGGAGACCGTATCATGACCCATGATACAGCCTGGCGGTTTTCCGCTGGAGGACACTGCTGGCAGCAGCGACGCGTCCCGTCTCCTGCTGGCAGCAGCGCCGCGTCCCGTCTCCTGCTTGGGGACCCCCTGCAAGCAGGTAAGTCGGGTGCTCCGACAAGAGAGGCAGTGGGGGTGTTGTGTGTGTGTGTAGGGGTGTGTGTGTTGGTGTCTGTGTGCATGCTTGTGGGTGTGGGGCATGTGTGATGCATGTGCGCATGTATGAATGTGAGTGTCGTGTATGTTGTGATGTGTGAATACGTGTGCGCTTGTATGTATATCAGTGTGTGTGGGTGTGTGTGTGCATGGATGTATGCATGCGTGGGTGAATGTGTGTATGCATGTGTTTTGCCCTGTGTGTATGTGTGTTTATGTTGGGGGCTGGGAGCAGGAGAGGGAGTGTGGGGAAGGACTCTGGGAGGGGGAAGGTGCGGGGGAGAACCCTATCAGTGCCAGGAAAGGAATTCCCTGGCACTGTTAGTGCCTACCACTTTGGTTTTTGTGGCGGTACAAAAGCCACGGAAACCATGGCGGTGGGGGGTCATATTGCTGTGGGTGGGCGTCACTGTTGTCTCCAGCCTGGCGGTAATCACCACTGTGGCGGTCGGTGTGTAACATTGGCAGCAAAAGCCAAACCTCCAATGTCATAATATGGCGTTATGTACCGCCAGCCTGTTGATGGTACTACTGCCACTATTGCACCGACCTCCAGGGTAATAATGACCCCCTATATGTTTTAGTTTGCTAAAATGTGTACCCCATACCTTTAAGGGGAATACTAGCATTCCTGAGTGACATTGTATATTGACATAATATTAGAATAGGTGCAATGTGGTACTCTTTTTTAGGTTTATAAATAGTCTTGCTGCATTGTTCTGCATTGTTTGACATAGGCTGTGATGTTTCTTTTGTGTCCTCTAAAATTAGGCTGATGTATTTATGACAAGCTCCAGGATCACTGTTTTTGTTGGTTTTTCTCATTTGGTTGTCTTTTAGTAAGGTTAAATCCTTGTATAGAACATTTGTTCGGTCTGTATTTCTTTGACCACTGAATGTACCAGATTTACAAAAAAGGAATTCAATCAAATGTATTTGCAAGAATCGCCACTATTTAGTCCTTGCCTGGTACCATTCAAAACTAATACAGTGCTACAAATAACAATTAGTGTTTTGTGTGGATTGTGCCAACCAGAAGAAATGTTTTGCTCTGCTTCAATAATGTTTTGCTCTGCTTCAGAGTGTTTTAAAGGCTCCCTATATTTCATCTTTATGTTTTTTGCTGAGAAATACAGACTGAAAACAATTTGTTTCCGTCTTTGTATTTGATTGTTACAACGTAAAACATGCAGAAATTAGATCATTTAAGTATCTCTCCATTCTGTCAGTCATAATAGCTGGGTCAATAACTTTACATTGACAGCCTAGAAAGTTATCAAGCATTGACAAGCATTTGGTAAGTGTTGACTATGACAAATCCTTTCTTTCATGTTGTAAACCGTACAGCATAAACAAACCGAGGAAAGAGAGGTGCAAGGACATTATTATGTACGTGTGAATGCATCATGACCTAACCGTACAAGACCACACATGAGCACTTCAAATATTACACGTGCTTCTGTTTTTTTAATTTACTAATCTGGAGTGGATTAGTAAACAAAAAAAAATAGCCCAAACGCCTTATTTAAGTGCAACAAATGTCATTTGAAAAAGTTGGACTTTGGGTGTTAGGGCAACAGAAGTGCAAGAGTGGGCAGAAAGCCTACTGAAAGGGGAGAGCTACACGTGGGGCATGGGAAAACTTCACAAGTGAGAGCATCACGGAGTCTGGGTGGAGAAAGAAGCACAAGGGTGAGAGCAAAACAGAGCATGGGGGAGGGAAGCAGATGAGGGGGCGATCAAGTAACATACAATGTATGGATTTATGCATTATAGACCAACAATGTGAATTGCAAGCATCCACCGGAGAATACATGTGAAAGAAAGCAAAATGTAGATTAATACTGCATTCCATGGGCCCCTACGGATTGGCTGCATTGTGCACCCTCTGCACACAGAAGTGATTGTGGTGGGAATGTGTATTAACACGTTTAATAGTTTTCTTTACCTGGGGAATGTTTGTGCAGATCAGAAATTATTTCCCTCTACAACACCTAAAAAGATGCAGTGTTTTTACTCACCTATCTTGAGACTTTAAACCAACATTTTGTGACATTAACATTTTTGGGGGGTTTTATGTGAAAACCAGAAGGAATGCTAACGAGTAAGCGCAAAGCTTCAAATATTTCGAAACTGCACCAACAGCTGAACAAAACATTAAGGTCCCCCAGCAACTTTATGCTCTTAGACGGGATGGCGTTAATGGGAAGATCCACGGGGGAACAGTCGCTCATTGGTTTAGGAATGGATATCAATGACTCCTGGGCCAACAAGCGAGTACTAGAAACATATTGCCCTTCTCCTGAACCTTCCTTAAAACCCTGGGAATTAAAGGGAAGGGGAAAACATCAACTGGGACCTGAGGGCACTGGACTTACAGTACTTCGATACCTAAAGGCTCCCATAAACCCAGAGCAGTTCACTATCTTCTGAAAGGGAGTGGTAAGCTTTGTTTATGGCCTGCAGGTAATTTTCCTCCTTGAAAGACAGGCGGCAGTCAGATGGTATAGATTGTTCTCTAAAAATAAAATCTCTTGTGCCAAATGTGCAAAAGACCTGCTTTTGGGGCTTCCCTGTCAGTTGATATATGCACAAGCAGCCTGATTTTCTGACCTAACACATAGCCTGGTTCTTGAGCATGGGTTTGGAAGAACTCCAGATATTGCAACCAGTTCTCTCCAGTTGGAATATATTTGAGGTTCCTTCTCAGACAAAATACCGAACTTTCATATGACCTAATATTTCTCCCTAACTCTTGCTGCTTGGTCCATAGTTATGACTGTCGTAGGAGGAATGGGCTTCGGCTAGGTTCTCTCGAAGGTGCCACCACTAGAGGGATTGAAGTATTTTGTGAATTACTGGTACTAGGGCCTCGTAATCTCACAATGCTGGATGTCAGTGATCCAGCAGATGTTGCACTAATGCTTAGAGATGACTGCAGGAACATGATATGCTAGCAAGATTCCATGCCATGTATAACCCAACTCTTAATGTGTCCCTGGCTGAAGCCTAGTCTTTTTCTAGGAGGCACATTAAATGATGTGTGAGATTTTCCTTCCTTGATTGAGGAAGGCAACTCTATCACAAATATGTACCGATGATTACTCTGATGAAGTGAATGTTCCAACCAGGTTAGATCAGATGACAGATCATATGTAGCCTTAAAAAAAGAAGTTGCAGCTATTAGCCAGTTGTCAAGATAAGTGAACGCTTTAATACTCTCAGAATGCAGAAGCCGATCCAAGGGAGCTAACATCTCTGTAAGTAGCCTTGGAGCTGTTGATACAGAGTGGGAGGAACTGTAAGTACAGATTGACAATGCAATTCCTCCATTTGTTTTTGTATAAATAAAATGATATAATTCTATTCTGTTCTATTTTATTCTATTCTATTCTTCTCACTTTATTCTATTCTATTCTATTCAAATAAATGTCTAAAGCACATGGCTACCCAGCAGGGACTCCCAGTGTTGAAGACAATGTTTCAGTCACAAAGTCCAGTGCGCACAAAACTAATTGAAGAGTATGGCATTCAAGCATTTTCTAAAACTCAGTTCAGACTCAGTCTTTCTCAGCTCCACCAAAAGACCATTCCAGTGCTTGGGAGCTAGGAAGACAAATGAGCCTCCCTGTTCCTAGCCTTCTCAATCCTAGAGACAGAAAACACCCTCTGAAGAGTGGAGTGCAAGGTTCTCCTAGGGCTGTAGGGACATAACAATTCCTGTATCAGCCATGGCCCCTTCTTATGCATTACTCGATGAGCAAGACTATGGCCCTAATTACGAGTTTGGCGGAGGGGATTACTCCACTATAAATTTACAGATATCCCGTCCGCTGTTTTACAAGTTCCATTATACCCTATGAACTTGTATATGGAGGACAGGATATCTGTCACGTTTGTGATGGAGTAATCTGCTCCGGCAAACTGGTAATGAGGCCCAAAGTGTCTTGAATTGAATTCTTCTGAGAACTGGAAGCCAGTGTAGAGATATCAAAGCTGATGTAGCCAATTTGTGCTTGGGAATTTTAGCAGCTGTGTAATAGCAATAGTAATAGTAATATCAGCCCTGGTCTTCATTTGTACTTGTTTTGTTGCTACTTTCGGTAATAAATCCCAAATCCTTTGAAGAATGCCTTCTTGGTGCAGGGGACACCGTCTTTAAGACATCTGTGATTCTTGTAACTATTTTGGATGGTTTGCAGGACCCGAGAATTTGAGATTAGGCTTTGCTGTGCCAGTAAGAAATGTTGAATCTAAAAGAATTCAGGACTTTGTGGAGGGATTTGAATTTGAAGTAGTTGAGATGTTTAAGGATGGATTTTCCTAAGTGGTGGTACCCCAACCTTGACCCTCCCCTTGAAAGGGGTGACTTTAATTTCTGCTAGAATTGGGTTATCCAAAAACCCTTCTGGATCGAAAGACTTTTCTTCTAAAGAAAAAACATACAGGAGTTTCAATTTGCAATGTTCATCCATCTTTCACCATCTTTTCCAATTTATGTCCGAAGAGTTTTGAGCCATAGAAAAGGATTTGCATCATGAAAGATCTCTGTGAATTTTCAGCATCACCAGTGTCTCATCCAGAGGTTTCTCATGGCCACATTAACAAAAGCATTGGTCACTGCACCAAAGGAGTCATAAGAAAGGTCAGACAGGAATCGATACTTGTTGTTGCATTTCTGACAAGATAGGATTAGCATCTATTCCCTCCTGCATGGTGGATGCTGGCGGTTTGAAAGTTTTGAAGAAGTGGCCACATATGTTGCATTGGTGTTAGAATGAGTCGAAAACTTAGAAGCAGCATAGGAAAGCTTCAATGTCACCCCTAAGTCCTTCTCAACAGTAAATGTCCAAATATCACATGTGAAGATTTGGAGGTGAGACAGGGCTCATGAAGAGGTGAAAACAGGAATATGTAAGGATAATGGAAGAAAACGTACTGAGATGTGGGACTGGCACAGGATACCTAAGCTTAGATAGATGATTGGGTGTGAGTGGGGCCGGAGAAGGAAGTATCTGAAGAGAGATGAATGGACCCAGGATTGACAAAACAGAACACACCTGAGGGGAATGGTGGACAGAGAGGGAATCTTTTGAGAACAGAGAGAGCGTTTCAATGTGATGGAAGACACACTATGCAGGGTTTGATAGAGATGGTGGAGTTCAGTATTAATAAATAGTAGCATTTAGAGAGTGCTCAACACCATGAAAAAATATGGCACGTTCTGCCATTAAGAAAACAAAGAACAAATGGCTTTGCTTAGCGTGCAGTAGGATCACTCAGTGTGTGACAAGCAAGATATTTAAATATCACACATACCTGCTCAGCAAACATGCCAACACATAAGCAAACTGAAACCATGATCATCCTGAAAAAAGTTAAGGATGAAGAGCTAGAGACAGACAGGAGGGACATGTATGAAAAACAGAAGTGGAGAGGGAAAGCAAATGAGAGCGTGAGAAAGTGGGAGAAAGACAGAATGCGGGTTTCTAGAGTCAAATAGGACCATCACTAAATGAAAGCTGTCAAGGAAGTAAGATTGCCTGAAAGGGGGGACAATCACAGAAGGCGAGGGAGATTATATGGAGGAAAAAGGTACAGAGCGGTGGAAGTCAGTGAAGGAAGAAGAAAAGATCTAGAGTGACTTTAAGAGAGAACATGAGAAGTAGGACATAAAGGCCCTCATTCTGACCCTGGCGGTCGGCGGAGAGACGGCGGTGGGACCGCGAACAGACCGGCGGTATTAAAAATGGCATTCTGACCGCGGCGGTCCCCGCCGCGACCGACCGCCACTTCTCCACTCCGACCGCCACGGCGGTCATGACCGCCGGGCTGGAGTTTGCGCACTCCGGCCCGGCGGTCGTCCCAAGACCGCCAAGGGTATTATGACCCTGCCTACCGCCGCGGTTTCTTGCGGGCGGGAACCGCCGTGCAAACCATGGCGGTAAGCACTATCGGGGCCAGGGAATTCCTTCCCTGGCACTGATAGGGGTCTCCCCCACCCCCCACTACCCACCCGAGTCCTCCCCCCACACCCTCCACCCCCCTGCCACCCCCCAGAGGTGGTACGAACCCCCTCCCCACCCCCAGCCCGACATGCACATACATGCACCCCGACATGCACACACCCCCAACATGCACATATACACACCCCCTACACACACATACACAACGGGGACACATACCCGCACACATACATGCAGACATGCGCACCTGCCGAACAGCACACATTACCCATAGACACAGCAGCACCCCCCGCCCGCATACACGCACTCACACACCCCCTCTACACACTCACACGCACACCCCCATGCACGCCCACATCACACAACACCCCCCCACCCCCTCCCCTCACGGACGATCAACTTACCTTGTGCGTTGGTCCTCCGGGAGGCGACGGGAGCCATGGGGAGGTGACCGCCAACAGAAGACCGCCAACAGAAGACCGCCACACAGAAATGTGGGTCGTAATTCTGTGGGCGGTGTTCTGCTGGCGTGGCGGTGGAGGTTGACCAGTCTCCACTTTCCCGCCGACCGCCAGTGTGGCTGCTGGCGGTTTTCCGGCGGAACGCTCCCAGCGGTCAGAATGCGCACAGCGGCATACCGCCGCGGTCGGCGGTCTTCACCGCGGCGGTAACTCGGCGGTCTTGCGAAAAGACCGCCAGGGTCAGAATGAGGGCCAAAGTGTACTTTAAGGGAGGAGGTGGCAGAGGTTACCCTCAGATTGGAAAGTGGGGAAATCAATGGAAAGAACAATTTAGACATGGGAGCAGAGTGTTAAGTGAGGAAGAGGAAAAACAGGAATAAGCATCCTTTAAACTAATTTATGTCAAGCAGCAGTCAGAGCTAAGACAGGCTTTAAAATGCAAGTTCTCAGTGCTGTGCTACAGCTTTTAACCATGCATTTTAATGACTGCAGTGAATGTGATCATGAGTTGTTAGGAAACGAAAGAGGTATACCAGCTTACTCCCCCATATCATTAACCATGAAGAACAAACTTTCCTTTAAAAAGAGCAGTATCCATCATTCAGAGGCTCCTTGAGATATATTTTGTGCTTTCCAAGCTTTGAACCTAGATCTCTTTTAGTGCAGGGGTACCGCTAAGAATGTTTGATGTTGTGTGGCATGTGCAAAGCACAGATCTGACATTTCTTTGGCCTCTTGGCGCTTAATAGTATGACCGTTCCATTTAATCCAGTTACACTCCTTTCTTCTCTTAATGCTGCATTCCTATCACATATGATTCATGCCATTGAAATATTGACTTAATGCTTGGGGAGTTTTTCTTATCTATTTGTAGAAAGCATCCTTTTGCCAGAGACGTATAATTTGCAGTTTCAAACAGGCATTCATTTACAGTGCACGTTATACACAAAAACAAAGCACAGTGGTGCCTGGAGGCACACTAGAATATACCTTGTTGCTATTTTCTACCAGGTTGACATGTGCTTGTGGTTACAGTATTTCAACAAGGTTTCATAACTTTATAATTACTGTTTTAAGTAATTACGTATTTGCAACATGTTTTACCGGATGTGTTTTGGTAGCTAGGCTGAGACATGCTTTTTTTTTGCTCTCTTATATAACTACTGGATGCAATTCCAAAACACTTGCAGTCGGAGTGTGCTCCTTTCGTGTGCCTAAACCCTAACGGTACATATTATTGGATTTGCAGGGACCTTCATTGAAGTCTTTCCTAGTCTAGGCCTTGTTTTGGGAGGTGCACTGATAAGCAATAGCAGGCCCTTTCTGGATATTTTGAATTACTCTGAATTCCTCACCTGGCTCTTGCTGTGGTTTAAAATGCCTCTACTTCTGTAATATGTTACTGGCACACACTCAGGGACCTATCTTTGGAAAGTGGGCACTGAGACTATAAAAGGAGTCTTGGCCTCCAGCAAGGAATAAACTGAAATTGTAATTAACGTTTAAGTTTAAAGGTGTGAATCGCAGTTTAATGCATGAGGTTGGAGTGAACAGCTATGTAAAGCTGCAGAATTGTTCACTTGTAAAACTATTATTGAGCCAGTAAGGCTTTCCAAAAATCACTTTAACTACATTTGAGATTTGTCTTCAGGTAGTGGACATTTCAGTTCACTGAATTGACTAAAAGACCCAACAGTGAATTGAGTAGCAACGTGGCTAAAAACTACAAGGAATGGTTGATGTTTTTAATTAGTGTGCATCTCTTGAAACTACACTGTTAATGTGATATATTATCATGCCAATGACCAATAAAGAACTTTCTATGAAGTCGCCTGTACCAATGGATCCTTGTGTACTCCTAAATTTTGATGTAGTTCAGATTGATACTATAATTTTATCAACAATATTTACATTTTTACCAGATCTCATCCTACACATAGTAGTGTTTGTTGGTTAGTATTACAGATTACTGAAAAGTAAAACTCCAGTAACAATACAGATTAGCAGGGTTTCAGGTCAAGCAAGCATGCTTGGAAGTTGTGTAGTGACATTTAGGGCCATATTTATACTTTTTGACGCCAAACTGCGCTAACGCAGTTTTGCGCCCAAAAAATTAGCGCCGGCTAACGCCATTCTGAAGCACCATGCGGGCGCCGTATTTATTCAATAACGTTAGCCGGCGTTAGCCGCCGGCGCTGTCTGGTGTGCGTTAAAAAAAACGACGTACACCAGGAAGCGCCGGCGTAGGGGGAAAATGGCGTATGGGCGTCCACAAATAATGCAAGTCAGGCTGAGGCAAAAAAATCGCCACAACCCGATTCGCGCCATTTTTTTACGACGCCCATCCCCCATTGAAATGACTCCTGTCTTAGCAAAGACAGGAGTCATGCCCCCTTGCCCAATGGCCATGCCCAGGGGACTTCTGTCCCCTGGGCATGGTCATTGGGCATAGTGGCATGTAGGGGGGCACAAATCAGGACCCCCTATGCCACAATTTTTTTTTTTTTTTAAACTTACCTGGACTTACCTTAATGTCCCTGGGGTGGGTCCCTCCATCCTTGGGTGTCCTCCTGGGGTGGGCAAGGGTGGCAGGGGGTGTCCCTGGGGGCAGGGGAGGGCACCTCTGGGCTCATTCTGAGCCCACAGGTCCCTTAACGCCTGCCCTGACCCATGCGCTAAAATACGGCGCTAATGCGGGTTTTTTAGACCCGCCCACTCCCGGGCGTCATTTTTGCCCGGGAGTATAAATACGACGCATATGCATCGGAGTCATTTTTTAAGACGGGAACGCCTACCTTGCATATCATTAACGCAAGGAAGGTGTTCACGCAAAAAAATGACGCTAACTCCATGAACTTTGGCGCTAGACACGTCTAACGCCAAAGTATAAATATGGAGTTCGTTTTGCGTCGAATTTGCGTCGAAAAAAACGACGCAAATTCGGCGAAAACGGAGTATAAATATGCCCCCAGATTCCAGCACTAATGGTTTAACACGAGAATTACTTTTATCAGACCATCATCATTGCAATAGTTGGTGGACAAAGCAGACCCGTCAGAAGATGTTGTGGGGCCTGCTTCGTAACGTGAGGGGTGGCTTACTGGACTCTACTATTGTTTGGGCCAGATGCTTTCAGCATATGAATCAAACTATAAGCTAAAGGTCATCCACAGAAAGAGAAAACACGGTTGCTACAGCATCTTGTACCTTCTAGTGGTTTTGCAATGTAGGCTGTTCATTAGTAAAAAAGGGTAGGCGTGCTTCACATTAAAAATAATTTTGCTGCAGCAGTGCCGGCCCTGAAAAGTGATATACTGAATCTACAAATGCCTCCCATGCCACTTCCTTGTGACGGCCCTAGAAAGCCCATTTGTCAATCAATAAGTCGATTTGTATAGCGCAGCTAATCACCGAAGAGAGTATCTAGCCGCATCTGTGTCTGACGAATTTGTCTATAATCTTGTCTAAATACCAGGGAAAGTCAGTTTTTGTATACTGACAACACATTACTGTCATAAGCAGATGTTAACGCATTCTTATTTGGAGACAGGAAACAAACTATTTAAAGTGGAAAAAGGAAACTAACTATGTTGTGCTGGGGGTTTGTCTATAGTTGGTATTTAAATCACCTGATGCGTATGGTTAAAGTTGTCATTTATGTATTTTGTTTAATATTTTGTTCTGCTTTTGATATATTATTTAAATATTTCAAAGTTTCATTTTCCACTTTGGCAAGGTTGGTACATCTCATATCTTTAGATCACCACACCTTTCATTTTCCGTTTAACATGTCTTTAGTGTGCTGTCATTTTTGTTGTATTTATATAATGCCACTAGTGTGGCTTTGCAACATTGTTACCTTGCTTTGGAGGCATGTCAGGTGTAGTGTCTTGTGAATTTGCGAAGATGGGACCTTTTTGGTTCCTGATGGACTCTGTATAACTATGACATAAGGTTAGGGAGTGGTGAATAGATTTAGGCCCTCATTATGACATTGGCTGTAAATCCTGCTTACCGTCACAGTGATGGCTACTAACATACTGCCACAGTGGTAAATATCAAGTCCCCATATTATGACGCACACACACACCAATCCTACAGAATACATTCACATACACAAATATGCCAGTCCAAAGGTCAGTGCTAAAGTTGCAGTACCAACACCTATACCGTTACGCCAACAAAACAACGCCCACCACATCATGACCCATGAATCACCACAGCGGACATTCAATGGCGGTAAACCATTGGCAGTACATACCGCAGCGCTCAGAATGGACACCCACATAAAAAAACAACAATACATTGGCCAATACTAAAACACACACCTGACACTCATACAGACATTGTATTGTATTGTAATCGTATTTATATAGCGCTTACTACCCCTGACGAGGCGTCGAAGTGCTTTTCGATGAGTAGCACGCTACTCTGGAACCCAACAAGAATTAGTGATGGATTAGTATCGTTAAATAATGAGTACAGTTTTAGTATTATTATGAGTTAATTTGAGCCGCGGATATGAGAGTTTGTTAGTTAGATTGACTGGAGTAACGGAGGGGTGGAGGAGGAAAGACATCCAGAAGTGTTAATTGGGAGTATATCCTTCATTTACTCAACCCAAAGGCTTGGGATGAGTAAAGGGGGGCGGAGGGGGAAGAGTATGTGGAAGGGTTAGGGAGAGCATAGTAGCAGGGTGAGATGAATGCAGGAGAATTTAGTAGGGTTGTGTGGGAGGTCACAGAGGTAGAGTGAGGTTTGGTGAGTTAGATGTGGAGGTGGAGGGAAGAGCTTAGGCAGAGATATTTAGGAGATGAAAGTGGTAGAAGGGATTTGGGATGAGTCAGAGTGAGAATGGAGGATAGTTTGATAGAGACATGACATAAGAGTGATGAGTAGATAAGTGTGATAAGATGAGAGCAGGAATTCATAGATATCTAGTATAACAACCCAAAAATCAGGAGCCATGCAATGATCCACGAACATGCAAAGCACAGAAACAACATATACACATACATATATATATATATATATATATATATATATATATATATACACACACACACACACACACACGAATACACACACATATGCACATACAATACATAGTTAGAATCATGGGTAAAAAATACTTAGTCAGACAGGTTTAAAGAGTGTGTGTGTATTTTATTGTTATGACATAGTAGCAATACATATTTCCCAAAGAAACTATAAATAAATAGAAATATACATATAGGGGGTCATTCTGACCCTGGCGGGCGGTGATAAAGCGGCGGCCAACCCGCCAACAGGCAGGCGGTCAAAAAAAAGGAATTCTGACCCTGGCGGGAACCGCCAACACAGCCCGCTACTTTAACACTCCGACCGCCACGGCGGGACAGACAAACAGCGCGGCGGTCACTGCCAACAGGCAGGCGGCAGACAATGTACCGCCCACCCTATCACAACTCACCAATCCGCCACCTTTTCTGGGGCGGGAGCCCCGCCGATAAAAACACGGCGGAAACAGACTACGAACGGGAAAACGCTCACCTATACACACTCCACGAGGAAGGAGGACAGCATGGAACCCGAATTAAACATCCTACCAGCTATTGTCTACCTGCTCATCTACCAGGAGTACGAACGCCGGCGCAGACGACAATGGTGAGTACTGCACCTACGACACAGGGGAGGGGGGAGGAGGAAAGCTTACGGGCACACACATGCGCCATACACCCACCCCCCCACCACAAATACCTACACCCCAATGCCGAGCAACAAGTCAGAGTGACACCACCCAAACCCACCGGAATAATGCAAAGACACAATTAAAATGATCTATAAAATATATGTATAAATAGCTCCATTAAAGGTATGGGAAATATGCTATATAAAAGATACAAAAATAAGGAATGAACATAGTCAACAATATATACATAGGCAATAAGTCCTGCATATTCCGTTAAAGTTCCATAGTCCGTGGGCCAATGTGCACAAACACATGGGCAAAGCCCACACAGGAGACCAGATACCATTGGAGAGAACACTGCTGGGGCATCAGATGATAAAACTACAGGCACCTCAGGGGGAAGGGAAGGGGGGGCACCTCAGCCACATGAGTCCTTGACGCCAGATCCACGAGGGGCCTCCATGCCCACTGTCCCATCCTGGGGAGTGCAAAGCCACAGTCTCACAAGTCTCTACAGTGGGTGGGTTGCCCACTGTACCATCCTGGGGAGTGCAAAGCCACAGTCTCTCAAGTCCCTACAGTGGGTGGGTTGCCCACTGTCCCATCCTGGGGAGTGCAAAGCCACAGTCTCTCAAGTCCCTACAGTGGGTGGCTTGCCCACTGTCCCATCCTGGGGAGTGCAAAGCCACAGTCTCACAAGTCTCTACAGTGGGTGGCTTGCCCACTGTTCCATCCTGGGGAGTGCAAAGCCACAGTCTCTCAAGTCTCTACAGTGGGTGGGTTGCCCACTGTTCCATCCTGGGAAGTGCCAAGCCACAGTCCATCAGATGGATTACCGACTCCACTGTTAATGGAGGAGGCATGGTGCCCAGAGTGCTTCCTGAAGCCCTGCTCGACACAGAACCGGCACTGTCAATGGGCCAGCGGTGCTTGAGCTGAAGGCCCCAGCAGGGCGGTGCTTGATATGAAGGGCCCAGCGGAGCGGTGCAGAGACGGCTGGGCCCAGCGGAGCGGTGTTTGAGATGAAGGGCCCATCGGAGCGGTGCTTGAGATGAAGGGCCCAGCAGAGCGGTGCAGAGACGGCGGGGCCCAGCGGAGCGGTGCTTGAGATGAAGGGCCCAGCGGAGCGGTGCTTGAGATGGCGGGGCCCAGCAGAGCGGTGCTTGACAGGAAGGGTCCATCGGAGTGGTGCTTGAGATGAAGGGCCCAGCGGAGCGGTGCAGAGACGGCGGGGCCCAGCGGAGCGGTGCTTGAGATGAAGGGCCCAGCGGAGTGGTGCAGAGACGGCGGGGCCCAGCGGAGCGGTGCTTGACAGGAAGGGCCCATCGGAGCGGTGCTTGAGATGAAGGGCCCATCGGAGCGGTGCTTGAGATGAAGGGCCCAGCGGAGCGGTGCTTGAGACGGCGGGGCCCAGCGGAGCGGTGCTTGACAGGAAGGGCCCAGAGGAGCGGTGCTTGAGATGAAGGGCCCAGCGGAGCGGTTCTTGTCCCGGTGGGCCCCTGTTCAGCGATTCTTGTCCCGGCGGGCCCCTGTTCAGCGGTTCTTGTCCCGGCGGGCCCCTGTTCAGTGGTTCTTGTCCCGGTGGGCCCCTGTTCAGCGGTGCTCCTCCCAGCGGGGCCCTGTTCAGCGGTTCTTGTCCCGGCGGGCCCCTGTTCAGCGGTGCTCCTCCCGGCGGGCCCATGTTCAGCGGTTCTTGTCCCGGCGGGGCCCTGTTCAGCGGTGCTCCTCCCGGCGGGCCCCTGTTCAGCGGTTATTGTCCCGGCGGGGCCCTGTTCAGCGGTGCTCGTCCCGGCGGGCCCCTGTTCAGCGGTGCTCCTCCCGGCGGGGCCCTGTTCAGCGGTGCTCCTCCCGGCGGGGCCCTGTTCAGCGGTGCTTGTCCCGGCGGGCCCCTGTTCAGCGGTGCTCCTCCCGGCGGGCCCCTGTTCAGCGGTTCTTGTCCTGGCGGGCCCCTGTTCAGCGGTTCTTGTCCCGGTGGGCCCCTGTTCAGCGGTTCTTGTCCCGGCGGGCCCCTGTTCAGCGGTGCTTCTCCCGGCGGGGCCCTGTTCAGCGGTGCTCCATCCGGCGGGGCCCTGTTCAGCGGTGCTCCTCCCGGCGGGGCCCTGTTCAGCGGTGCTTGTCCTGTGTGTCTAGGGAGCCAGACCTGGGCAAGACTTCCCGCTCATTCGCCATCCAAACTTGCGGTCGCGGGCCCTCCTGTGATGGAGTCGTGGGTGTCGTCCGTCACAACCGGAATGGGGCTGGTGGGGCCCTCCTGGGCAGCTCGACTGCTGCCTGACTTCTCCGCCCTGCTGCCCTTGCCCTCCTTCGCTGAAGCTCTGTGGCCCTTGCCTCCCTTGGATGATGTGGCAGGTGACGGGGCAAGGCTACTGTCGTTGGTGGCAGCCGTCTCAGTCTTGTCGCGCCGGGCCTTTTTTTTTTGTCCTCTTCCCAGGGGGTGGGCTGGCTGTCCCCTTGCTGCTGGCCGATGTTCCTGCCCTAGGAGCTGGTGGACTCCAATAGCCCTGCACTATGGTCACAGTAGATGCAGGGCTGGTGGTGGCTGAGGTGCTTTTATTACTCTTACCAGATGGAGGGGGTGGGTCAGTGATTGGAACGAGCTCAAGGTTGGAAATGAAAATGACTTGGGAAGGACAGGGACGGGTAGGTGTAGTGGGTATGGGAGTGGAGGAAGAGGATGTGGTTGTAGGAGAGTCAAGTGTGCTGTCTTTGGGTGCAGGTGCTTGTGACGGAGGCTGTCGTGAGGTGGATGGCTGTTGGGTGGGTGGCTGCCTGCGTTTGTGTGCTTTGGAAGAGGGGGTGACAGACACACTGGGAGAGGACACAGGGGACGTGTAAATGGCAGTGGGGGTGGTGACTGCACGTGTGCGGACTGTAATGGAGGGTGTGCTGGTGATGGAAGTACTGGCTGATGGTGGTGTGCATGCAGGTGTGAGTGGAGACTTCACAGGGAGGGAGGAGGGAGATGAGGAGGTGGGGGACACAGAGGTGGTAGTGACTGTTGGCATGTCTGCATCTGGATGTTGCTTGGGTGAATGCTTGTGGGATCTGTGGTGCTTATGTCTGGATGAGCTGCCCTTGGGTGTAGAGGTGTGTGCAGGCTGGTCTGATGGTGTGGATGGGATAGGCAGAGGAACAGGAGACTGGGACTGGGTGGAGGGAGTCAGAAGAGGGAGGCTGGAGACAGGGACAATGGCTGCCGTCAGTGCTGAGGCCAGAGCGTTGAACGATCGCTGATGGGCAGCCTGACCCGAATGAATGCCCTCCAGGTATGCATTGCTCCGATGCACCTCCCTTTCTACACCCTGGATGGCATTCAAAAGGGTAGACTGCCCAACAATGAGTGTCCTGAGGAGGTCAATGACCTCCTCACTGAGGGCATCAGGGGTGACTGGGGCAGGGCCTGGGGCGAAGGAAATGCCCGCGGGGCTGGTGCGCTGCGTGGCGGCTGTACCTGTTGTGGCGGTGGGCACGGATGTTGCCGCCACCGCTAGGGAGCTCCCTTCCGAGGACGTGTCGGTGTCACTGACGTCTCCACGGGTCCCCGTTGTGGAGCTCCACTGGCCCTCCGTCTCACTGGTGTACTCGGAGTCTGTTGTATGGCCCTCCGGGGCCATGTGAGATGCAGCTCCCTTGTGCGCCGATGCCACTTCTCCTCCGCCTGATGATGCTAATGCACACATGAACAGGAAGACAAAGAAAATGGGGGGGGGGGAGAAATGAAGACAGGTTGAGTGCATGCATTGGCAACACCGTTGTCGGAGAGGACAGACACAGAAGCCCCCTGAACTAGGCCGCGCAATCGGGGTACACTACTCAGTTATTGTGACTAGGCCTACAGGTCTATGGACGACAAATGCACACATGGGTGAGGCCGGACCATGGATAGCTGTACTTGGCACCCTACAGAGGTGGGGGGCGTGGGCACAGGGCCGTGTCTAACGGAGGGACCTAGCCTACAGAATGCGCCCTGGCCTGGAGATAGCCACAGCCCTCCTCCCCCACCCAGACACCTTCACTGCGCACAAAGATAGCAGAATGTGCTGATACTCACCCCCTTGTGTCTGCTGTGATGTCCTCACGCGCCCATCCAAATCGGGGTAGGCCACCGCCAGGATCCGGGACATCAGGGGGTCAATTGGCGGCTGGCACCCCTCCTACGTTGGGAGGCCATCCCCAGCAGAGACTCGGCGGTCTTTCTGGTCCTCCCACCTCTTTCGGCAGTGGGTGCCCCGTATGTTGTGGACCCCCAGGGCCCGGACGTCCTTGGCGATGGCACGCCAAATGTCGATCTTCTGATGGACGCTGACCTATGTGACATGTACAGGGTGGTAAAGGAAATCGCATCATTTTTCTGCCTGGTCAATGTGAGTGGTCCCCCCCTCCCCAACCTTGCCATGTGGCACATGCGCTCATCTTTTGTGCGTTGCACTCCTCATTCGCTCCCCTCCCCACCATCTTACATACACCCCACTCAACACAGGCATAGCCCATTCAACGTGCACCCTGTGTACTAACCTGTTGGTCTGGAGTACCGTAGAGTAGCGCATACTGGGGGAGGACCCCATCAACAAGTCTCTCCAATTCTTCGGAATTGAAGGCAGGGGCCCTTTCCCCAGTCGCAGCAGCCATTGTATCTCCCAGACCGAAGTCACAGCAGCACTTGCAGTATAGGTCCTCTCCTGTGGATG
The DNA here is from genome assembly GCF_031143425.1 of Pleurodeles waltl. Taxonomy (NCBI): domain Eukaryota; kingdom Metazoa; phylum Chordata; class Amphibia; order Caudata; family Salamandridae; genus Pleurodeles; species Pleurodeles waltl. The sequence goes on along the minus strand of NC_090437.1, from coordinate 618,892,765 downwards.
ATCAGGTCTCGAGTGGTTAATCAGATAGAAAATGGCGGTCACGCCCGCGGCGGTGCGTACCGCGGCGGTGCGTACCGCGACCGCCGGCGCACATCGTCATTGGCTCCTGAGACCCATAGGGTTCAATGTTAACCAATGCTGCTTTGCGCCACGGTCTTCAACCGCCTACCGCCACGGTGTGCCACGCCAGTGCAGTGACATCACATCCCACTGTCACACTTCACAGGTCAGGCAGCTGCCATTTCAAGGGCCCACATGGCATGGTTTCTACTGCGTCACACAGGCCTAGGCCTTGCATTGCCACTCATACAAGCCTTTCAATGCATAGCGATTCGTGTACTGTGCAAGCTGTGTGAACGAACCTGTGGGTTGCTTGACTCTGTGCTCCATGTTGTCCTTCCTAGGCACCGTCCGCTGGGACTTGCAAGGAGAAGGATGAATCCTCCTGTGTACCGACCGCTGGTGCACCTGTCGGCAATGGAAGAACGACATATCATACTTACATACAGGCTTGACAGAGCAACTATACATGAACTATGTGCCCAGCTGGAGCCAGATCTGATGTCCCACATCCGCCAACCCACAGGGATTCCCCCTCTGGTGCAGGTTCTGTCAGTACTCCATTTTTTGGCAAGTGGGTCTTTTCAGACAACAGTGGCCATATCATCTGGGATGTCTCAGCCTATATTTTCTAAGGTTTTGTCCAGAGTGTTGTCTGCCCTGATGAAATACATGCGGAGCTACATTATTTTCCCTGAGGTGGGCGAATTGGCTACAGTGAAGGGTGATTTCTATGCCCTTGGACATATCCCCAACATCATTGGTGCCATTGATGGGACCCATGTGGCTTTGGTTCCCCCCAAAGAAAGTGAGCAGGTGTACAGAAACAGAAAAAGTTATCATTCGATGAATGTCCAGGTGGTCTGTTTGGCTGACCAGTACATCTCCCATGTAAATGCCAAGTTCCCTGGGTCAGTGCATGACGCGTATGTCATGCGAAATAGCAGCATCCCTTATGTGATGGAACAGCTACAGAGACACCGTGTGTGGCTAATTGGTGACTCTGGTTACCCCAACCTGTCGTGGCTACTGACCCCAGTGAGGAATCCCCGGACCAGGGCAGAGGAACGGTACAATGAGGCCCATGGGCGAACTAGGAGGATCATAGAAAGGACCTTTGGGGTCCTGAAGGCCAGGTTTAGGTGCCTGCATATGACAGGGGATCCCTAATGTACTCACCAAAGAAGGTGTGCCAGATCATCGTGGCCTGCTGTATGCTTCACAATCTTGCTTTGCGACGCCAGGTGCCTTTTCTGCAGGAGGATGGTCCAGATGGTGGTGTTGTAGCAGCTGTGGAGCCTGTGGAGAGTGAAGAGGAGGAAGACGACGGGGACGACACTGACAACAGGGATACAGTCATACAACAATATTTATAGCAGCACACAGGTAAGAATCAGCCACGCCATTTTACATTTACGTAAGGCCTCATGCGTCTCCACTGTCTGTGTTTCCCCCCAGTTCCTGTTAACTGATTTGTGACTTTCCCTTCCCTTTTCAGAGCTGTATGACCCACTGCCTGACTTCAGCTTTGTTTGCCCATGGACTAAAGCTTATTGAAATTGGTATGTTGTCATCACAAAGTAACTGGACATTATTGCACCGTTATGTGTAATACATTTGTTAAGAATACAAGCAGACTCCTGTTATTTTAAGTGCAATAAGTGATTTATTTTAAGTGCTACATATAGGTACATGATTGGGAAACGGTGATGGGTGGGGGTGGAGTAATGTCCATGGCAGAGTCCAGTTCTCAGTCGCACAGGTGCATTGTCCATATGCCTGGGGAAGGATGGAGCAGGGGCAGTTCAAGGTTGGACAGGGTGACAATGTGGGACAGTGGGATGACATCAGGGGGTATCTTAGGCTGGCGGGGGTCTTGCAATCCTACTCTGTCTTCTTGTGAGATCTCAGGTTCCGCTTGCGGGGTGGTTCTTCTTCTGTAGGAGGTGGGGTTCTGGTGGCCTGTCGTTGTGTGGGGGCCTCCTGTCCACTAGCGCCGGCGGAGGTGGTAGGCTGTTCCTGGCCTGGGCTAGTGACAGGGGCCCTTTGGGGTGCCACATGGTCCCGCAATGTGGTGACGATCTGGGTAAGGGCCACGACGATGGTCCCCATTGCAGAACCGATGTTCCTCAGTTCCTCCCTGAACCCCATGTACCGTTCCTCCTGCAGTTCCTGGATCTCCTGGAACCGGGCCAGTACCGTCGCCATCGTATCCTGGGAGCGGTGGTATGCTCCCATGATGGAGGAGAGGGCCTCTTGGAGAGTCGGTTCCCCGGGCCTGTCCCCCCCCCTGTCGCACAGCAGCCCTCCCAGTTCCCCTGTGTTCCTGGGCCTCTGTCCCCTGGACGGTGTGCCCACTACCACTGCCCCCAGGTCCCTGTTGTTGTTGGGGTGGTGGGTCAACCTGGGTGCCCTGTAGTGGTGGACACACCGCTGATTTACGTGTCCTGGAGACAGAGGCATGGGCCCGCTGGGTGGGAGCTGTGCTGGTGTTCCCAGAGGGGGTTGGGTCTGGTGTAGCCTGTGGCTGTCTGTGGGGAACCGACTGTCCAGAGGTCCCCGATGGGCCGGGCAGGTCATCTGGCTCCAGGGAGACAGAGCTGCTGTCATCGCTGGGGGCCTCTTCTGGGGGTGGGATGGACATCTCTGGACCCTCTGTGGCGGTGTGGTGGCGTTCGGGTCCTGCAGGGGTATAAAGGTATGGTTATTGCTTCTGTGTGTGGCATTTCGTGTGATGGGTGGGTGTCCGTGTACCCAAGTGCAGGCATTTCCTTGTGGGGGCTTTTGTGAGGGTGGCTTGTGGGGGTGATGTGTGTGTGCAGTGGGCATGCTTTGGTGATGGGTGTCCATGCTTTGTGGTCGCATGCAGGGCTTGGTGTTGGGATGGGTGGGTTGTGATGGTGAGCCTTTTGCTAGGTGTTGGTGTGATGGGGTGGGGGTGAGGGTGGGGGTATGATTTGGCATGCAGGTGGGGTGGGGGTGGGAAGCAGTAGTGAAGATTTGACTTACCAGAGTCCATTCCTCCGCCTACTCCTGCGAGGCCCTCAGGATGCAGGATGTGCAAGACTTCCTCCTCCCATGCGGTAAATTTGGGGGGAGTAGGTGGGGGTCCGCCGCCAGTCTTCTGCACCGCAATGTTGTGCCTTGATACCATGGAACGCACCTTCCCCCGTAGGTCGTTCCATCTCTTCCTGATGTCCTCCCGATTGCGTGGATGCTGTCCCACCGCGTTAACCCTGTCCACTATCCTTTGCCATAGCTCCATCTTCTTGGCAATTGTGGTGTGCTGCACCTGTGCCCCGAAGAGCTGGGGCCCTACACGGACTATTTCCTCCACCATGACCCTGAGTTCGGCGTCACTGAACCTGGGGTGTCTTTGGGGTGCCAAGGGGTGGTGTGGTTGAGGTGTGGGGTGGCGTTTGTGGTGATGAGTGTGGTGTGTGTGGTGGTGTGTGGTGTTTGGTGCGTGGATTCTGTGTGGGTAATGGTGTTGTGTGCCTCTGTGTTGTGGGATTGTCTATTCTGTGCTCTCTCTCTAGCCTTCGTCAATAATTTCGGGTCGTAGGGGCTTGTGGGTGATGTGGGTGTGTGTTTTATATTGTGTTGGGTGTGTGGAAGTGGTGTTAGTATGTGTATCAGGTGTGTGTATTTCAAACTGACCAATGTGGCTGAGTTTTCTATGTGTGTGTGTATTTTGACCGCGGCGGTGTGTACCGCCAATGGAATACCGCGTTTGAAAGACCGCCGCGTGGATTTGTGGGTCGGAATGGTATGGGCGTATTTCTGTTGGCGTGACGGTGGAGGTTTGTTCATCGCCATTTTTGCGCTGACCTTTGGTGTGGCGGACTTTTGTGGATGTCGGGTTTTTGGCGGTTTGCCAGTTGCGGGTCAGAATGACCGTGGCGGTTTACCGCGGCCGCGGAGGTTTTATGGCGGTCTTCTGACCGGCGGTAAGCGCCTTTTACCGCCGAGGTCAGAATGACCCCCATAATCTGAAAAAAAATATTTATCCACATAGGCATATGCAGTTCATAGTTGTTTGAAAAAGGTGATTATGAAGGAAAGAGCCAACTCTTGAGTAGTTTTCTGAAGACAAGAAAGTTATCTGTGGCTCTTATAGTTGGGGGTAATGAATTCCATAGTTTGGCTGCTTGGACGGAGAAGGATGTACCACCTATAGTCTTTTTCTTGTATGGTGGTGTTCTAAGGCGGGGTGCCAATCTTGAGTGGAGGGTTCTTTGTTGGATGTATTTGGTAATTTTCTTTCTGATAAAAAGCGGTCCTGTTCCATGTATAGCTTTGTGGGTGATATAAAGCAGCTTGAAAGTGCATCTTCTGGCAACGGGTAACCAGTGTAGTGCTCTCAAGGCAGGGGAGATGTGGGCTTGCGGCTTTATATGTAGTAGTAGCCTGGCTGCGGAATTCTGGATACGTTGTAGTTTTTTCATAACAGATAGAGATGATCCATGGTAGAGGCTATTGGCATAATCCAGTTTGGATAGTACAAGCGAGATAGTAGCTTGCACCTTGTGTGGAAATCCGAGGTGGGGGAAGATGCGTCGTAAAGTCTTTAAGGTGATGAAGCTTGTGCGTGCTAATTTGTCTACTTGAGCATTCATAGTTAACTTGGAATCCATGGTGATTTATGACCTCCATGCATTCTTGTGTAAGGTCTAGGTGTCCGAATTCTAAGATTTCAGGAGCCAAATTGCTAGATTGAGCGATGCTGGATTCGGGTGTCTGATCTGCTGTTTGTGTTGAGTTAACAGATCTGGTCTGTTTGGCAGTTTGATATGAGGCACTACTGACAGGTCTAGTAGTGTTGTGTACCAAGGTTGTCGTGCCCAAGTTGGTGCTATCAGTATGAGTTTGAGTTTGTTTTGACTCAATTTGTTTACTAGATACGGAAGGAGTGGGAGAGGGGGAAAAGCGTATGCAAATATCCCTGACCAACTCATCCATAACGCATTGCCTTGAGAGTGAGCCTGTGGGTACTTTTGTTGCAAATAGGTCTATTTGCAGTGTTCCCCTTGTTTGGAAGTACGTTTTTAGTATTTGGGGATGAATTTCCCATTCGTGGATCTGTTGGTGATCCCGAGAGAGATTGTCGGCTAACTGATTTTGAATTCCTGGTATGAACTGCGCTATTAGGCGAATGTGGTTGTGAATCGCCCAATGCCATATCTTTTGAGTTAAGAGACACAATTGTGTCGAGTGTGTCCCTCCCTGTTTGTTCAGATAATACATTGTTGTCATGTTGTCTGTTTTGACAAGAATGTGTTTGTGGGTTATTAGAGGTTGAAATGCTTTCAGCGCTAGAAATACTGCTAGTAGTTCTAAGTGATTTATATGAAGCTGTTTCTGCCGAGTGTCCCATTGTCCTTGTATGCTGTGTTGGTTGAGGTGTGCTCCCCACCCTACCATGGAAGCATCCGTTGTGATTACGTATTGAGACACTGGGTCTTGGAAAGGCCGCCCTTTGTTTAAATTGATAGTATTCCACCATTGAAGCGAGGTCTATGTTAGGCGGTCTATGAACACTAGATCTTGAAGTTGACCCTGTGCTTGTGACCAATGAGATGCTAGGCTCTGTTGTAAGGGCCACATGTGTAATCTTGCGTTTGGGACAATGACTATGCATGAGGACATCATGCCTAGTAGTTTCATTACAAATTTTACCTGGAACCTTTGGTTTGGGTGCATGGTCTGTATTACGTTTTGGAATGCTTGTACCCTTTGTGGACTTGGAGTGGCAATCCCTTTTTTTGTGTTGATTGTTGCTCCTAAGTACTGTTGTATTTGACACGGCTGTAGGTGTGATTTGTTGTAGTTGAGTGAGAACCCTAGTGTAGGAAGTTGGCTCTGTATGCACTATTTCAAAGTAAGGAATAGTATGCACAGAGTCCAAGGGTTCCCCTTAGAGGTAAGATAGTGGCAAAAAGAGATAATACTAATGCTCTATTTTGTGGTAGTGTGGTCGAGCAGTAGGCTTATCAAAGGAGTAGTGTTAAGCATTTGTTTTACACACACAGGCAATAAATGAGGAACACACACTCAAAGACAATTCCAGGCCAAAAGGTTTTTGTATAGAAAAATATATTTTCTTAGTTTATTTTAAGAACCACAGGTTCAAATTTTACATGTAATACTTCAAATGAAAGGTATTGCAGGTAGGTACTTTAGGAACTTTGAATAATCAAAATAGCATACACAGTTTTCATATAAATCACATATAGCTATTTTAAAACTAGACAGTGCAATTTTCACAGTTCCTAGGGGGAGTAAGTGTTTGTTAGTTTTGCAGGTAAGTAAACCACCTACGGGGTTCAAGTTTGGGTCCCAGGTAGCCCACCGTTGGGGGTTCACTCCCACCCACCCACATCACCATAAAACACACACCCACATTACCCACAACCCTTTACAGACAGCAATTATTGCCAGGAGAATGACACACAGCACAGAGACAACTAGACACACACACCACATACACCCATACATCCCTCACGCACCCCACATCACACATCCCACCACTTTACTAAACACATTCTCACCAACACACACCACACAACACCCATGTCTCCACTAAGGCACCCCCATTTCACTGATGAGGAGTTAAGGGTCATGGTGAGGAAATTGTCAGGGTACAGCCACAGCTGTTTGGAGCACAGATACAGAAAATATCCATTGCCAGGAAGATGGAGCTATGGCAGAAAATCGTGGACAGGGTGAGCGCCGTGGGACAGCACCCAAGAACAAGAGACGACATCAGGATGAGGTGGAACGATTTATGGGGGAAGGTGTGTTCCGTGGCAGCAAGGCATCAGCCCACCATACAGAGCACTGGTGGTGGACCTCCACCTCCTCCCCCACAGCTCACAGCATGGGAGGAGCAAGTCTTGGCATTACTGCATCCTAAGGGACTCGCTGGAGTAGCCGGAGGACTGGACACTGGTAAGTCAATATATACTACTTATCACCCCCATACCTGCATTCCATCACACCCCCTCACCCTCACTCCCATCACTCCACTCCATCCCACACACTGCACCTACACATATGACTAACCCCAATGCCAAATCCTGCATGCCATACCAATGCATAGACCACCCTCCCAGCCCTGCATGGACACCAATCACTAAAGCATGCACAGCATAGGGAAACTAACAATCCCACAGTACATCACCATACACAAGCAAAGGTGGCAGGGCAACAGCAATGATAGAGGGGAAGCCAGGGATGTACAACCCAGACATGAAGCATAATACATCACTTTCATCCCCACAGGTGCCCCAGCCAATTTCAGCGGAGAGGAGGTGCCATGACTATCTAGTCCCCCAACAGAAGATGCCCCAGTGATAACAGTAACTCTGGACCTCAGGATCTGGACCAACAACCTGGCCCATCAGGGACCACTGGAAGGTTTGTCACCCCAGCCTACTCACAGTCCACCACAGAGCCTCCACCATCAGTATCCAACACCACAGCACCCACCCAGCGTACCCACACCTCTGTCCCCAAGACACGTCAATCAGCAGTGTGTCCACCTGTACAGGGACCCGAGTCAACACCTCACCCACAAGACAATCAGGGACCTGGGGTCAGTGGCAGTGGGCACAATGCTCAGGGGACACTGGCACAGGGCAACATGGACACTGGGAGGACCGCTGTGAGCCAGGGGGAGGACAAGCCCAGGGTATCGACTCTCCAGGAGGCCCTCACCAAGATCCTGGGAGCCTACCAACATTCCCAGATGGGCCAGATCCTTAACAACATGCAGGAGAACAGGCAGCTACAGGAGGAACAGTATCAGGGGATCAGAGAGGACTTGCAGGCCAACAACACCACCTTGATCTCCATAGCAGGGGTGCTGGCAGACATGGACAACATCATGAGGGAAGCAACATCACACCAGTGGGCCCCTATTAATAGCCAGTCCATTGACCAGCCCTCCACTTCTGCTGTAGCTAGTGGGCAGGAGGCCCCACCACAGGACCCACGGGCCACCAGCACCCCACCCCCTGCAGAAGCTGAAACACCCCACAAACGTTCCCTGCAACTTAGACAGAAGCCAGAGACACTTGCCAAGACCACCACCAGGAAATGAGACTCTCCTGATTGTCCCCCTTGTGTCCCACACTATCACCTTGTCCACTTTGAACTGCCTTTGCTCCCCTTCCTAAGGCTCCTTGGACACAGGACCTGTGATACACACAGACTGGAACAATACACTGGGCTTTCCTCCATCATCACCCCATTACATTGCACTTTTCCGTCCATTTCATAGCACTACAATAAACACCCTTGAACACAACTTGACTACTAGAATTTTATGTGTTGAAAATGTGCATTTATGGAAACAGTCACATCTAGTGCAAATGGTCTGAACACTGTGAGAGCATAGAAATAATGGCCTGTAGCTGTCTGTAGTCATCACATCAGTACACAGTTATCTCACCAACATCTGTAATATGACAAGCCATAGGTGACAGTAAGTTGAGATGCAATGGAAGTTAATGCCATCATGCTACAGCCACATACAAAACATCAATAGTCAGAGGAATGGTCAGTTGCACTGTCTCACCTGTATGTCAATGACGTTTTGGACATATAACTGATGTTCGGTTGTCCTCATCCTCTGCCTCCTCATCCTCACTGTGCTCAGGGTCCACAGCTGCCACAGGGGCATCTCCAGTCTCCTCCTCCTGCAGAAAAGGCACATGTCATCTGAGGGCCAGGTTGTGCAACATGCAGCATGCCACTACTATCTGGCAGACCTTCCCGGGTAAGTAGCACAGGGATCCACCTGTCAGATGGAGGCACCTGAACCTGGCCTTCAGGAGCCCGAAGGTCCTCTCGATGATCCTTCTGGTTTGCCCATGTGCCTCATTATAACGTTCCTCAGCCCCTGTCCTGACATTCTTCAAAGGAGTCAGCAGCCACAATAGGTTTGGGTAGCCAGAGTCACCTGCAAGTATTGAGGGACAGCATTTAGCCTCACACAATGCTATGGGGAGGACACCTGAAGGCATTCAGTTACATACAGTGGGTGGAGACCATGGCTTACCTATTAGACACACCCTGTGGCTGTGTAGTTGGGCCATCACATTTGGGATGCTGCGATTTCTCAGGACAAAGGCGTCATGCACTGACCCAGGATACTTAGCAGTGACATGGGAGATGTACTGGTCCACCAGGCACACCATTTGCATATTCAGTGAGTGGAAACTCTAACGATTCCTGAACACCTGTTCATTCTGGCGGGGGGACTAACGCAATATGTGTCCCGTCAATCGCCTCAACAATATTGGAGATACAACATTGCATAGAATCCAGCCTTCACAGTGCCCAGATCTTCCAACTGGGGGGAAGCTATGTAGCTGCACATGTGTTTCACCAGGGCACACAAAACTCTTGCCAGCATGATTGAGAACATTGGCTGTGACATTCCTGCTGCCAAGCCCACTGTCACTTGAAAAGAACCAGTTGCCAGGAAATGGAGCACTGGTAGCACTTGCACAAGAGGGGGAATCCCAGTCGGATGACGGATAGCAGCTATCAGGTCAGGCTTCAATTGGGCACCCAGCTCTGTGATTGTGGCCCTGTCCAGTCTATAGGTGAGTAAAATGTGCCTGTCCTCCAGTGTAGCCAAATCCACCATGGGTCTGTACAGGGGGGTTTGTCTCCTCCTCCTTTTCATTCGCAGCGGTAAGGGACACAAGAGTGAGTAGGCTGTCACAATTTGAACAATAGAACCACAACCTCAGTGTACATAGTGCATTTATGTAATTGGACAGTGGGAATGGCAAGGTAAGTGCTAATCTAGGCTGTGACGCAGTTAAGGTAGATATGACCATTGTGCGCCACCATGAAATGGCGACTGCCTGTCCTGTATGTAGGTGGAAGTGAGGTAACTCTGCTGACGCTGGGCGTCGTGGTGGAAGGCAGTCTTGCACCGCCATGCAATTCCTCATTGGATAATATGGGGCTCTATTAAGTACAGTGGCCGATGGGGCTCAGGGCCGGTGCTGATGGTGTACACCTCCGCTGACATGACCGCCATTTTCTATCTAATTCCTCACTTACCTCCTGACCTTCAACAGGAGAACACCTACACTGCGTGTGCTGCTGTGACCTGTGTCTGGAAGCTTCCATGCCCCACGTGACTGGGGAAAGGGCCCCTGCCTTCACTGTGGAGGAGTTGGAGCGATTGGTGGATGGGGTCCTACCCCAGTACGGACTGCTGTATGGGCCTCCAGACCAACAGGTTAGTACACCTTGGACACGATGCATGTGGGAAGGATACACGGAGATGTGTGTGCAAGCTTCGTGCCATTGAAGGGGGATGTCTTGTGGTTGTGTACATGGTGTGGGCCGGGCGATGTGTGTGCCAATGGAGTTGGAAACAGGACTGGTGGGCCATTTGTGTGACAGGCTGGATTGTATGTATAATGGAGTCCTCCTGTCCATATAACCTCTGCAGGTCAGCACCCATCAAAAGAAGAAAATATGGTGTTCCATCGCCAAGGACGTGCAGACCCTGGGAGTCTATGGCAGGCGGAGCACCCACTGTCGGAAACTGTTGGAGGACCTGAGACACTGGGCACGAAAGACCGCGGAGGCCCAGCTGGGGATGGCCTCCCAACGAGGAAGGGGTGGCCATCGGAACCTGACCCCCCTGATGACCCGCAAACTGGTGGTGGCCTTCCGAGAGCTGGATGGGCGCATGAGGGCATCACAGCAGCCACAAGCGTGTGAGTACAATGGGCATTACTACAATAAGTGGTAGGTGGCATGGGATCCGGGTGGTGGGTGTGAGTTAGTGGGTGCCCCTTAATGCCAGGTCAGACATTGCAGCGTGTTCCAGTTCATGGCTAATAGGTGAACTCTTCCTCCACCTCCCTCACAGTCAAGTCCACACTCACACCTGCATGCACTGCTTCAACATTCACCACCAGCATCACCACACCAAGCGGCACACAGACCTCTCTAGCAGACACCTCCACAACATCCATGCACGTGTCCCCTGTGTCCTCTCCCACCCTGTCAGTCCACCCCTCCTAAAGGACACAAGCACTCACACACCCAACAGCCATCCACCTCACATCAGCACACTGCCCATGCGCCTGCACCCAAGTCCAGCAGGCATACACCTCCAAACAACCACTCCCTCAACCTCCACTCCCATCCCATCCCTCATCCGCGCTCTACCGTCCCTAAGAAGGTTTTCCTTGCCCAACTTGACCTCTTCTCTCCCCCTTCCTCCCGTCCTGCCTGTAAGAGCAGGGTCTCAATGGTCTCAATGACCCAGCCCAGCACCTCAGCCAAACATTTGACACAGACAGTGGTGGCACCACCTAGTCCTGGTGGCAAGTCAGTGAAGGATCCCACTTCACCAGCCAGCTGCCTATGAGGACCTTCACCTGCTGAGTCAGTGCAGACTCACCTCCAGCAGAGGCTGCCCAGGAGGCATCTTCACCTCCTAACACAGTGCAGCCCCCACCTCCAGCAGAGACTGTCAGGGTGACACCACCACCACCAGTGGTCATGGGGCCCTCACCGCCAGCTGAGGAAGTGCATCCTACTCCTCCTGCAGAGGCTGCCCAGGAGGCACCTTCACCTGCTGAGGCAGTGCAGCCCTCACCTCCAGCAGAGCTGCCCAGGAGGCACCTTCACCTGCTGACACAGTGCAGCCCTCACCTCCATATGACACATTGCAGCCCTCCCCACCAGCGGAAGCCATGTAGGTCACTCTCCAGGGACTACTGAACAAAGGGCCCCTTCTAGAAGCAGTGGGCATGTTCCCCACCTGAGAGACTGTGACCTTGCTCTCCCCAGCACAGAGATATGGGCATGGAGCCCCCTCCAGAACCAGTGGGAAAGTCACCCACTCCAAAGACCGTGGCCTTGCACTCCCCAGCACAGAGAAATCTGCATGGAGCCCACTCCAGAACCAGTGGAAAAGTCACCCACCTGACAGACTGTGACCTTGCATTCCCCAGCACAGAGAAATGGGCATAGAGCCCACTCCAAAACCAGTGGGCATGTTCCCATATTCGACTGAGGTGCCCCCACCCTTCATCCCCCCCGAGGTGCCTGCCCACTTGCAAACTGATGCCCCTGCAGAGTTCTATCCGGATGAAGTCAGGATTCGAGTTGGGCCTTGGACTGTGCCCTGTGGCCATGTGAGTCCTTAGTACTTTGGACTGGGCATTGGCCCTTTGTGTACATTTGTACAGATCTGTTTTTTGTACCATTGGTTCTTTTGGTAGCTGTTCACAATCAATACATTCTCATTACTGCATTCTTGTTGTCCTTGCATTATTATGTTGTGTATAGTGTGCAATTGTTTTTCCTCTGCAGCTGATTGTGTGTATGGTATGTGTGCGTCAGGTGTGTGTTGTGCGTGTATGTGTCACTCTCGTTTTCCTCCCTCCCTCCCTTGTGTGCTAGGTGGCTATACTCACCGTCGTCATCTTCGTCGGCGTCGGTGTTCCAGGTGGGGCATGGCAGAGATAAGCATCGGGAAGACTGTCAGTTCCGGTTCCATGACGCGTTGTTCCCAGTGACTCCAATTGTGAGTATTTGGTCTTCTGTGTTCTGTTTCCACCAGGCTTTTGATGACGTTGGTACCGCCCCAGAAATTGTGGTGGTTTCCTGGGTCATGAAATGGTAGGTGGTACTTTGTCTTCCCGCCTGGCTGTTGACGGCTACCACAGTGGTCAGTGGTGTTAACGCCCTGGTGGTTGGTGTGGTATATTGGCTGTCTATGGGAGTTATCACCGCCATAGTCATAATATGGCGGTAATTACTGTCAGCCTGTTGGCGGTATTTCCGCTACTTTATCACTTACTGCCAATGTCATAATGAGGCCCTTAATGTTTAGAATGTTGAGTTTGCGCTTGCACACAGAAAATAAAGACATAAAAGACCAAGTGCCATGTGTGGCATGTTCATTTACAAATACCCAGGCTGGGGAGGACGCTACAACTGGCAACTGGATAAGGGATACCATTACATGGCAAACTCTCTGGGAGAGAACTGACAGTGCTCTCCCAGAGAGTTTGCCATGGTCCAGCAAACTGCTTGATCGTGCCATGTACACCCCAGTCGAAGTGAAGAGTGATGTTTGGCGTATGTGGAGTCAAAGCCAGGCCCAGCCAGGTCCAAGCTTTCAAAAAAGACAAAGGCCCTACAGAGAAATTTGTGTATTATTGGCCAGCCAGGTCCAAGCTCCTGAAAAAGACGAAGGCCCTAAAGAGAAATCTGTGTATTATTGGCCAGAAACCTGCTGGTTAATCCTTGAAAGAGGTACAGCACCACAGTACAACACAGAGCTACAAGATATACAGAATAAAAATGCTAATAGCAGCGATCACCAGGTACAGAGAAGCATAAGAGGCAGTGACAATTGAGTGCAAAGAAACTTTAAAGGCAGTGAAAACCAGGTACATCACATACAATGCAAAGAGACGAGAAGAGAGAAGAACCAATCAAGACATAAAGCTATTACTCACTGCTAAAGAAGAAGACAGCACCTCACAGCAATAGAGTGTGCGCGATGACCCAGGTGGTAGCACGCAGATAGTGCCTGATGACGGTGCCAGTACCAGTGGGTGCCAGGTGTTCCCATAGTGAGCTCTGCTCTCAATAGAGAAAGTTCCACAAGTTATGATGCTGCCTCTTTCGTGAAACAATCACTTCCATTCGAGACCTCCAAATAGAAAAATATTGGTGACAGACCGACTTCCTGGCTAGAAACATTTGATTATTTCATTGATGCACTGGAGCAAACAGATAACAAAAATATTGTCAAATGACTCAAGAATCATGCCGGTGAAGGAGTAAGAGAAGTAATAAACAAAATATCACATGCTGATGAAGAATCATACCTTCAAATGAAAGAAGCTCTAAATGTCAAATTCAAGCCACTGCAGAATGTTGATTATGAAAGATATATCTTCAGGAAAGGCAGAGAGCTGGTGAAACAATAAAAAACTTTTTTGACAGACTTAATACACTCATTAAACACTGTAAGTTCAATTAATTCAATGATAAAGAAGCCACACGTCTCAGAGTTATGGATGGTTGTTTGTCAGATTAATTTAGACAGTGAATGCTGTGAGAAACCCTTAGCCCTAGTACTCATGGCTGCCAGAGCTGAGGAATGTGCAGATCGACAAGCTGCTGACATGGAGGCCAGAGGTGCCCACAGTGAGTCAGTCATGAACATGAAAAGTAAGCAGAAACACAAGACTGAAGGACATAAAGTGATGTTCCCAAAGAAAAAGAAACTGTACTTCAGATGTGGATTTTTGTTTTCACATGAAGGTAAATGTCCTGCCAATGGGCAAATATGCAAGGGCTGGGGGTTGGAGAACCATTGTGTAGCCGTTTCTAAGGGGAAAGAAAAACTCAGTGCATCACAGCAAGAAAACAAAAGCAACGTTCTACGTCTGCCCACAAGGCCAAATGTCAACATGAGCTGAGACAAATAGACACTAAAAGAAGTTGTTTGTCATCTAAATCTTCATCCAAAAGTTCTTCAGTTTCAGTATCAAGTGACAGTGAGGAAGATGGATATACAATGTTGATGTTTACTTTAGAAAAACGTGTGCATGTCAGACTGGCTGCTTGCAAAGAAAAAGACAAATCGAAGAAAAGACGATGAGAAAAATCACAAAAATCATTAAAACTTCCCATACCTTTTATTATTGATGGTGGTGCGTCAATAAACAGTATGTCTGAGGAGAAATACAATGAGCTATCTCCATTATCCCTTCTCACACTGTTGTGGACACATATTTTTTATCCTTCGCAGGAACCAAAAGATCAACCAGGTCAATGGAAGGGGGGACCCAGAAAGATGTATGGTGAACCATCAACAATACTTCAACACCACCCCAACAATTTAGACACGATGACCAGTGTGGCCACGGAAGGAAAACTACAATCAGGAATAAAGTTAACTGAATTATTATAAACAAAAGCTCAAAGTCATGCACAGAACCAAATTATAAAGATACATAACTACCAAGGGTTGCCTAAGGTGACAAAATAAATTCCATCTAACTACCATTGATAAAACTAAACATTCAAGAAGAATACACATAAAGTTTGTAAGAAAGTCTGTGATACAGATATTACACAGTGCTCAGAATTTACAATCATTAGTCAATTCAAATTTAGTGGAGTCAATAATCATTGGCTGGGCACAGGTCAACCCTACAACTAACCAAATTAGGGAAATACATGTGTGGGGAGGAACACATGCGGATAAAATACAAAAAGTACAAAAATGATTTGAAAAAAATAATAATTTGGATTACAGTGTCACTAACTAAAAATTAAAAGAAAAAGAGTCAGCATAATGGAGATTCTAACCTAAAAGGGCATTTTAAGGAGCAATGGCAAATGGCAGAGAGGAAGATACCTCTCCCAATGTAAAGCATTCAGGGAATCTTTTCAGGTCTCTTTTCAAGTCAGTCATGTTTGCAATGTACTTTTGTACCTCCTTACTATTGTCAAGTATGTAAGTACAACAATGTTGTGCATGTATCTTTTAACAGCCTCTGCCCTCCTTTGCGAGTAAGATATCTAACACAAGATGATTCTGCAAAACCATTGATCTCACAGTAACATCTCCATGCCCATTAATAACATAACTCCTGCTGTGTCAGTAGTTTGTTTACTATTGTTGACAACTTCCTACTCTTGAGATCATTACTCCCTCTGATGGAATTATGGCACCAAAAATATCTCCCCTGTCTCTGAGGCACTTGGTCCCGTTTTAATTCTGGATTTTTGATTTCTCATCACAGACTGGATTCTTAATGTTGTCCATTGGATATAATTTCGGAAAAACTACCCCCAGGTAACATGGTCCATACCAGCCTTTCAGCAGCTTATAATAAGACCTTTTCCCCACTTATAAAATAAACTCCTGGTATGGCAGCATCCTCTCAATTTAACATAAAGGTCCGTGTGCTCTTAAATACAAAAACATGTCTGCATTCACTAGTACCGAGAGAATGTGTGTTTGTCTTTGATTTTGGTCCATGTACACACAATTTCCCTACATGTTGCCAATCTAATGCTAAAAATCCTTGCCTCTCAGACACTGAATGTGGTGCATTGTTTTCCCAATTTTTCAAAACTACTCCCTTTTCTATTTTGGCTTTCATTGCCCTACTTCTGTCATCAATTTGTCCAATGAACTCTTTTTCTTCTGAACTGCGTATGCAGGTCAAATTATTCTTGTGGGCATATGCTGTTCCAGAATTCAAGGAAGGCTCAAAGAATCCTTCCACAATGTCAATGGTTTTCACTTGAGTAATACTACTCAAGTGCTTCATGATGGGCATGAAAGAAAACACTAGATCCTAGTTTGAATAGAAGTATTTATAATACTCCTGCTAATGCAGTAAAGATAGTAACAGACTACAAGAAATGTTATATGTCAGTGGCAAGCTGTGATAAGCGATTCCTTCCTGTGCTGATGAAGGGATACGTGTACATACATAGCAAACACAAACTTTCATGGTTTTGATGTATTCATATTACAATTTATAATACACATTTGAGGTCAAATATCCCTTAAAACTGTCAGTATGTAAATGCTTCTCATCTTTCTATAGGGGATCTTGATCTATGAATGAATCCTCTACATTCAGGGCACTTGCAACTGAAAATTTCTCACTCCCATTTTTAAAAGGCAAGCTCAATCTAATAATCATCAAAATATTCACAATCACACTTACTATTGCTAAACCTACACAAACACACGTACATTTGTTCTTCTTACTTCAATCAGATTTCATGGCTTGTCTAGATTCAAACCACATTATACTTTTAAATAAAAATAAAAATCAGAAATCAAAAATGCAAAACTGGCTTTCCATTATTTCACTGTCTCTTCCAAGCTCTTCTTTGTTTAAGCAAAGCAAATTCAACAACGGTTTTGTCAAAAAGAAAAATTCAAAAGGTTCAGCAAGTGTCTCTATTATTTACAAAAATTCAAAAACTACTACTGAAAGTTCAAATGTCTCTAATAACAAACCCTCTGATAATCACTAATAAGCACTTCTAGCAAGCAAAGTGTTTGTTCTGAGATTTCAAAGTTCAGTTCCAAAGCAATATCAAGTTCCAGAATGTTCAGCTGGAGATGAATTGGTAACACAAAATCCTTCTCCCAGTCATCAGTTGTGAAAGAAGTCCATTTGGGAGCAGAGTATCTTTGACTTGGCACCCTTTTTATCTTTGACCTCCTTGTTACAAGCCCTTCAGTTTCACTGTCACTTTGATTTGATGCTTCAGTTACTTCAGCTATAGTAGGAGACACTTTTATCACTGGCTCTCAGCTTTTCTTGGATCACTGATCTCTATTTACAACTCTTTTCTCTGGCATGACTGGGGTTTCAACATGATCTGAGCTAACAGGAGTCACCTGACTCTGTTTCAACCCTCCTGTACCTTCAACTGCTGTTAACGCACTCAGATTTTTACCAGACTGTGATTAATGTGCATTAGCCACTTGTCCAGGTCCCACAGCTTGGTAAACCTGGACTAATTCTCTCACTGTAACTGACCCTTCTGGAACAGGTGCTGTTTCATCAAGAGGACTTGGAACTTTGTGTGTGGCTTGTATCAAACCAGTTTGGGAGACCAAAGCACTTTATAGCTGTTATTGTCACTAGAACAACCTGATAGAACCCTTTCCAACTCAGCTCTAAGCATGTCTTTCTTACAAGCTTTTTAAATAATACCCAGGCACCAGGAGTCAGGTCGTGACAAAGTTCTTGTTGTAGTTGTGCAGTTGCTTCTCCAACCTGGTGAGACTAAGAACAAACCGCATCAGCTAGTCCTTTGCAATAATCCAGTACCAAGTCATCTGTAATCTCTGCAAGAGCATTTGCAGGCACTGCTGGCAATCTCATATCATTCCCTATGATAATCTCATGTGGCAAAAGCCTGTCTTTCTGTCAGGTGTGCTGCGCACACTCACTGGAACAAGAGACAATGCAGCTGGCCATTTCAGTGTTATGGATGCACATATTTTTGCCAGTCAAAACTTCAGTGTTCCATTTATCTGCTCTACCAGTCCTGAAGCTTATTGTCTGTAACTGCAATGCAATCTTTGCCCAACTTGTAATGCTGCACACAGTTGTTTAAGGATCTCACTCATGAAATGTGTCCCTCTGTCTGATTCAAGAGAAATCAGAAAACTGAATTGATGTATCAACTCCCTCAACAGCAGATTTGCAAGTGTGAGTTTATAATTTCTTCGAGTTGGGTAAGCCTCTGCCCAATGGGAGAACACTCACACCACAACCAAAATATACTTCAGCCCATTACACACTGGCAACTCAATGAAATCAAGTTGCATTTGGTTGAATAGTCCTCCTGTGACTCAGTGTAACAACTGTGTGTTTTCCTACATTGATCTGCTAACACGTTACACATATGTGACACACTGCTTCTGCAACCAATCTAAACCTGGGGTTGTGCCATGTTTTTCTGAATGTTCCAATCATTGCATCTCTACCAATCTGAGCTTGTCCATTGTAATACCTTGCCATCAGGGACAGTAGCCTATTTGGCAACACTGCTTTCTCATCACTCAATACCCAAACGCCATCCTCATTCCTCTGGACACATCCTGCTCTGATCCTACCCTGCTTCTCTTCTTCTGTCACTTCATCCTGAAATATTCTGACTTCTTCCCAAGTATCAATAGCTGTCATAAAGAAATGTTGACTTGCCTCATAGCTCCATTCCTCATTAAAGTCAATACTATGCAGGGCACAATGGGGGTGACCCCTGACCTGCTTTTAAGGTCAGAGCTAGCTCCACACGCCACGCAGCTCCACCAGAATATGCCTGTGCCCTCTACCCCACCCTCGCTGCTGCTGCGAGTTTGAGGCCCTCCACCACTCGCAGGCACCCCCCTGCACCTCATCCCTGGTGTCTAGTGGGTTTCCGAAAGTATTGAGTGCTGTTTTGTATCTGTCTTTGTTTTGTGCCATTTTTCTGTGCTTGTTTAGCTTTTTTCCTTTTTTTTCCCCTTGCTTTGTGCCATTTTCTGTGCTTGTTTGGCCTTTTTCCTTTGTTTCCCTTGTTTTGTGCCATTTTCTGTGCTTGCTTAGCCTTTTTTCCATTTTTCTGCCTTTGCGCCCCTTCCACCCGTTTTCAGCTCTTCTAAGCCGTTCTTTTCCCACCGCTGCATCCCTGCGGCCCACCCCCCTCACAACCCCATTCGCCCACCGCTCCCGCCTCCCAGCTGCTTTTTCCTCCCACCTCCCCTTCTTAATGTCGGCCGTGCACCAGAGGCAAGCCCGTGTGCGCCATCCACGCCTGGACCGCTATTCCAGTGCCAGTCCCCCTGGTCCGCACGCTTCCCATGCTGCCAGATACCACTACAGTGCCAACGAAGTCCACGCCCTCAACCCAGGCCGCTCCACCGCCTGCGTCCAGGCCACCCGGAGGCACACCCATTGACCCTTCTCCTGTCAGATCTGCAGCTTCACCTGCCCCCAAGCCACCAAGCACCACACCAGAACCACACACAACCTCCTCAGCTGCATCCTCCTCAACATCCGCTCCGTCCACAAGCACACCGTCGAACCATGGGACCTACTCATCTCACCTTCCTCACCGAAACCTGGATGACTCCCTCCTCGGAACCTGACATCGCCATACCCATCCCCGAAGGCTATAAGATCACCTGCAGAGACCGCACCAACAGACCGGGAGGAGGAATCGCCATAGTCCACAAGAACACCATCAGAATCTCAACTAACACCGATGACACCCTCGATACTGCCGAACACCTACACTTCGAGATCCACGTCAACGCCAAAACCACCCTTAGAGGAACCCTTGTCTACAGGCTCCCAGGCCCCGACCTCAGTTCAGTGACTCCATCACCGACATAATTAGTATCCAGACTACATCCTCCTCGACGACTTGAATTTTCACCTCGAGAACGCCAATGACAGCAACTCTACTGCTCTGATCGACAACCTCGCCACCTCGGTCTCAAATAACTGGTCACAATGCCCACCCAATCTGCCGGCCACACGATCGACCCCGTCTTCTCCGCCAGAAGCCACGTCTCCTTCAGCCATACCACAGAACTCCACTGGACTGACCACCACTGCGTCCACTTCACCTTCCAGAAACCTGCCACTCACCACCGCCCACAACAGATCCCCCGCCGCAGATGGAGCAAGATCTCGCAAGACCAGCTGATCTCCTCCCTCGCCTGTGCCCCGCCACCCAGCACCACAACCCCAACACAGCCGCCCTCAACCTCAGACATTGGATAGATGACTGTGCCAACACCCTCACTCCGCTCAGGAAATCCTCCAACAACCGCACCAGTACCAAGGCCATCTGGTTCACCGCCGACCTTCAGGCCTCCAAGCGGGAATGCCGAAAAATCGAGAATAAGTGGTGCCACGAACAAACAGAGAGCAACCACGCCACCCTCAAGACAGCCATCCGCAAGCACCACCAGCTCATCCGGACCACCAAAAGATCCTTCTACAAAGATCGCATCGACAACAACTCACACGACAGCAAAGAGCTCTTCAGCATCGTCAAAGAACTCACCAACCCCAGGTTATGCTCCATCGACCCCCACCTTCGCAAGACCTCTCCGACTCCCTCGCCACCTTTTTCCATCGCAAGATCATGGAAATCCACAACAGCTTCAACTCCTCACCACCCACTACCACCACGGCCACCACTAACCCCAACGCACCCAACCACTCCAACCTCTTGCTCTCCTGGACCCACATCAATGACGAGGACACCATTCAAACCATGAGCACCATCCACTCTGGATCTCCCCCCTGCCCTCACCATATCTTCAACAAAGCGAGCCCCATCATGTGGACTGGATCACATCCTTCCTCTCCGGCAGAACTCAGAGAGTCCACCTCCCTCCCTTCCTATCGGAAGCCACCAAGACCATCTGCAGCGTCCCCCAAGGATCTTCTCTCAGCCCAACCCTTTTTAACATCTACATGGCACCGCTTGCTAACATTGTCCGATCCCACAACCTCAACATCGTCTCCTACGCCGACGACACCTAGCTGATCCTCTTACTCACCAAGGACCCCGCCACCGCCAAAACCAACCTCCACGACGGACTGCATGCCATCGCCAACTGGATGGAGAAGAGCCGCCTCAAACTTAACTCAGACAAGACAGAGATCCTCATCCTCTGCTCCAACCGCTCCGCATGGGATGACTCCTGGTGGCCAGCCACTCTAGGAACCGCACCAACACCCACCACCCATGCGCGCAACCTAGGTTTTATCCTAGACTCATCGCTCACCATGACCCAGCAAGTCAACGCCGTCTCATCTTCCTGCTTTAACACCCTCCGCATGCTTCGCAAGATCTTCAGATGGATCCCCACCGAAACCAGGACTGTCACCCACGCCCTCGTCAGCAGCAGAATGGACTACGGCAACGCGCTTTACGTGGGAACCAAGGCCAAGCTCCAGAAGAAACTACAACGCATACAGAACACCTCCGCACGCCTAATCCTCAACATCCCACGCCGTGACCACATCTCAGCCCACCTCAGAGACCTACACTGACTTCCTGTCACCAAGAGGATCACCCTCAAACTCCTCATCCATGCCCACAAAGCTCTCCACAAACCAGGCCCTGCATACCTCAACGAGCGACTCACCTTCCACACTCCCACCCACCAACTCCGCTCCGCCAACTTCGCCCTCGCCACCGTCCATCACATCCATCGAACCACAGCCGACGGCAGATCCTTTTCCCACCTCGCTGCCAAGACCTGGAACACCCTCCCCACCCACCTACGAAAGACCCAGGACCTCCTGACCTTCAGGAAACGCCTCAGGACCTGGTTAATCAAGCAGTAGCAATCCTCCCCCCTCATCAACACCTTGAGACCATAGCGGGTGAGTAGCATGCTTTACAAATGATTGATTGATTGATTGATTGATTGCAACTTCGTCAGAATAGGTATTGCCCAAGGCTATATAATCACTTGACTTGTGGTGAGCTGCACATTTTACAACTGCAATTGTCACAACTAACTCTAATGCTTTTAGTAATTGATAAGCGTTGTCACATTTTGGATAGTTGTTCCAAAAGAAGTCATGAAGCCTCTCTGGGACTACAACTGTCCAATGTCGTGACCAACACCAAACCCATATTGGCTATCAGTGAAGTTGGTCACTTAGATCTGTTCAGAGACAGCACACTCTAGTAAGAGCAGTCAATTCTGCTGCTTGGGCAGAAAAAAAACTCCTCAAAGCCAAGAGGCTTCTATCATACCTGGGAATGTGCAAGCTGCATAACCTGCTCCCAGGGCACCATCAGGATCTCGTAAACAAGAGCTATCAACAAAAATTACACAGTCATTTTTGTCCAAGGGTATATCTTGCATATCAGGTCTTGGTTTGGTGTACATTTCAGTCATATCGAGACAGTCATGCTCAACCTCATCTTTGCGGTCATTTGCATTTTCAACAGGATTTGGTAAAAAGAAGCCACATTTAAAACAGTGCATCTCTTTATATTGACATTAGAAGAACCCAAAATAATCTGATCATAGGGAGTCAAATGTGCATTGGTTATATACTGTGTCTTTGTACAGATTAGCAAAATCTCCACTGAATGAGGACAAAAAATGTACAGTGGGTGGCCCATAACAATGCTTTTTCACTGTTCAATACTGACACCTAATGTGGCCATGGCTCTTAGACAACTGGGCAGCGCTGCAGCTACAGGATCAAGTGTGACTGAAAAGTAAGCCACAGGCTAGTTTACATTTCCATATAACTGTGTCAAAGCTGAGAAAGCATATCCATCCCTCTCATAGCACAACAAAGAAAAACATTTGTTGTAATCGGGCATTCCCAGACCTGAGGCTTGGCACAAGCATATTTTCAGCTCAGTGAAGACACGCATGCAATTTTGATCAAATGGCACCAGAGCAGACATGTCCTTGTGTGTCAACTTCTGTAAGAGCTTTGGCAAAAGGGAAAAAATCTGAATCCATTGGTGGCAGTAGCCAACCATTCCCAGAAACATTCTGACTTCCCTCTGAGCAACTGCGATTCATCTGCATTATTGCTCAAATTCTCTCTTGGGACACCTTCCTTGCACCTTTCTCTATGTGGTGACCTAAATATTGGGCTTCCTTTTTTACAGTACTGTAACTTTGCTGGAAAAACTTTATACTTTTCCTCCTAAATGGTTCAAGAGAGCTATGGTATCTCTTCTGCAGGCTTCTCGATTATTTGACGCAACCAAAGGTTTGTCAATATACTTGGCCAAGACTGAATGATGGGGCATTTTAATGGACTCCAAATTCTTCTTCAAAATCTGATTAACAATTGACGGGGATTCCGTGGACTCCTGTACACCATGTTAATCTATGACTGTCATATTTAGAAGCAAAGAAGAATTAGCTTTCCTCATGCAAGGCAATGGAGAAGAACGCCTGGCACAAATCAATGACTGTAAACCACTTGGCTTCTCACAGGATCTGAAATAAAATCACTGCTGGATTTGGTACCACAGGACAACATGGAACAACAATCTTGTTAACTTTTCTCAAATCCTGAATTATGCTGTATTTTCCATTGGGCTTCTGCAATCCTAAAATAAAGGAACTAGAAGGGCTTCCCAAAATTTCCTTCAAACACCTTGATCAATTAGACTCTCAATCAAGGGTGTTATTCCGGCAACTATCTTGGGTGTCATGTTGTGAGATGGTATCCTTGGATACACTGCATTAGGTTTTACTGTTGTGTTGACTAGCTCATCTCTTTTTATGAGACATATATCCTTTCCTGAAAATTCCCAAACCTCAGGATGAACTGTCCCTCACAATTTTTAAGGCAAATCATTACATGTCATTACTGGATACAGCAAGCCAAGCATGAATACATTATTTTGTTTCCTGTGCTGTCCTGCCAATTTTCTGCCAATTAATATCTTTTTGAGACACTTTGTTCTTCAGGAATTCAGGTAACTTATAATACTTTTTCATC
This sequence comes from Pleurodeles waltl, assembly GCF_031143425.1. Taxonomy (NCBI): domain Eukaryota; kingdom Metazoa; phylum Chordata; class Amphibia; order Caudata; family Salamandridae; genus Pleurodeles; species Pleurodeles waltl. The sequence goes on along the minus strand of NC_090437.1, from coordinate 618,868,658 downwards.
ACCTCTTCAGACGGCACATCTTTTTACAGGATCTCTCGGAAGTTCATGCTCAGGCCAATCAACACCTCTTTTGTACTCAGTCCACAAGTCAGCTGGAGCCACAATGTCAAAGTATTCAAATCTTCCCACAGGCATTTTTGAAAGTTTCACAAATCTCTCTGTCTGCTTGTACCACTTCACTGGTTTCACTCTCCTTGTCAGGAAATTATTATTGCATGACAGTATATCACTCCTACTACAACGAACGTGCACATAACCTCCACCTGGTATTTCTCTTATACACATCATTTTTTAAATGTTCTTGGCCTGATTTTCTCCAGCTGGAGACAAACTCTGCTGTGCTTTCTTCTGATCTCTTTTCTTTGCCCATCTGCCTTCCCATTTATCTAATGCTGCCCATGATTGAATGTATGTGAATAATTCCTTAATGTGCATTCCTATTCCAGGTGATCACATGTTAGGAGTATCCTTAGTACTGAATTCTGCTCTGTAACTTCTCTTTAAAGATTTAGATTTTTCTAATTCTACTTCATATTTCTCGGCCAATTTTGCTAACTTGTCATAAGTATGTCCTGCACATAGGGTAACATCCTTATACATGAATCACAATTCATATTCTGTGTACATTTTCATTGGCTCCATATCTAGCATTCCCATAATTAATTAATTTAATTGTAATTTCAACGTAGACACATTCACTGTCCTGGCTCTCTCTGGTGTCTCTTCTGATCTAACGTTGCCATTTGTTGCACGTGTTGCACCTTGCGGACTAAGTTTGTTTAATTAATCTATTAACTGTTGTCCTGAAAGCCCTTGCAAACTAATTTTATTTCTCTGGGGAACATCTTGCAGCGTAGTGCAATGTACACGTGTAATCTGATTTGTGTGGGGCTGTCAGGGAGTGGGGTTCCCTGTGGAAACCTAAACCTTGCATCAAGAACTGGTCCTGCCTGATTTAATATCTGGTTAGGTCCTGCAATTCATGTAACAGTCAAGGGTGGACCAAAGAAAGCTGATTTCTCTATTTCTGAACAGTTTGAATGAACTGACCTCTGCATGCCAATTGGTGATATCCCAGCAGATGCAGTTGGCTTTTCAGGAATTGCTGCAACATTCATTGAATGGGCATTGCTTCCAGGGTTACCTAAAGCATACAAGGGAACAACTGGACCTATAGTCACAGGAGTTGTTAGTGCATCGGTACCCATCAAATTTGTCTGACTCTGTGGAATTGTCATTCCAGTACTTTGACCTGTTAAAACAGTACTGAAAGTCTGTCCTGTTTGATTTGGAGTTACATCAGACACAGTCTGCACTGGTGTATACATAGGCAGAGGGTGATTCTGGTTAATCTTTTGTACAGGCCTAGCCACATTAGGTGTCTGCACAGTTTGATTCACATTATGATTTGGCATTACCTAATTCATAACTGGACTTGAAATGAACTGTGCATTACTGACAGTCGAAACTGGTGGATAAACCGCGGTCACTTGTGTCTCTGAATTAGCAGGTGTACCAGGAACTGTCTGATTCGGGATCTGTGCAACTGGAGTAGTTGGTACATTCAGGACTACATTCGGTACTGCTTCACTTCTTGCTTCTGCCTCAACAGAATGATATGGTGGGAGACGAGTCATCAGAAGCTGATTTATGAATTCATCTTCCGAATCACTCTCATATGCAACTGTCTTTTTATCCTCATCTTCTGCTGTCTGCTCTACCTTCGCTGTCTGTTTCTTTCAAATCTTAGGTTTTGTACTCCCATTACCTTCTTCTGTAATAGCTGGAAACATTCTCACTCCATCTAATATATCTCCTCTCCACCTTTTTCATTCTACATTCCATCTAGCTTCCGCTAATGTCTTAATAGCTTTATGCATTCTATTCTCAAATTTTGTCATTGATCTCTGTCTTGCAATAAGTTTCCAAATACTAAGGAACTCAAATTGTGGGGGTCTTGGAGGCGGCTTTGATTGACACAGTATTCTCTTTAAGTAATTGTCTAACACCCTCAAATTAAATGTTCCCTAATGAGGGAAAGTGAATGCAACCTCTCTCTCAGTTATTTTACAACATCATAAGCAGGGGTTCCTTTGGGTGGGGCTTCTTCACCCTTCTCACTGGAATAAACACATCTCCCCTTAATGCACTTCTTAAACCTTTGAAAATTTCATTTTTCCACAAATTCAATTAACCACAATGATTTACAATCAAATCAGGAAGTAATTCCAATCACACAATATTTTTCACAAGCTGTTCTCAACCAACAGCAACAAGGTACTGTCCACCAATACCAGTGCGGCTTCTCACTAACCGACCTATACCAGCACAATACAAAATTACATCCCACTTGCTTCTCTTAGCAGCTGCATTCTCTTTACAATTGTCTCTTACACAATCGCTCACTCACACCTAATGCAAAATATCACAAGGAAATACCAACAACCTGTCTGCACACTTCGGGTAGGAACTCAATCACTTTGAAACCTGTATGAGGTACACTTCCAACTGTGGCTTCCACAATTACACAATGAGTGAAACTTTAGCAGTAATTATCACTCATGGTTGATATAGATCCTCCGTGGGCCTTTTGGATTCACTAAATACCAACCAACAGCTCACACTCACTCAAGGAAAACTATTGGCACCCCTCATGACAAGTACCTCATAGCACACAATAAATGAACCAAGTGTCTTCTATACTTGTGTGTTATCTTGGTAATTTTAGGCCACAATGAACAAGTCAACAACAACAGCAACCGCAGACATTTTTGAGCACAAAGCACCACAGTCACTTTGAGTAAGACGACCCCGCAAAACACTTCACAACATCATACTTCACCACAATATTCAAGCCAAAAGAATTACAATCACAAAACCCTATTTATACCTATGCAACATGTTGCATGTAGGCACAAAGCTGGAACTTCATCAGTCTCTGGAACAGACCATGGGACGAATTACGAATTACGGGGTGGGCAAATTTTGGACTGGGCAATCACGTGGGATCAATCCTATTTCCCTAACACTAAACAAAAATATGGTTGGCCCTCTTTTGGGACAAAGCCATCAGTCTGCTACCAAATCTGGAATCAAGCGTGCAACTAGGTCAATGGACCTTTGGACCCAAAAAGATGTGTGGTGAACCATCAACAATACTTCAACATCAACCCAACAATTTAGACACCATTGCCAGTGTGGCCCCGGAAGGAAAACTTCAATCAGGAATAAAGTAAAAAGTTTTATTATAAACACAAGCACAATGTGCAAAATCAAATTATAAAGATACATTATAACCAAGGGTTGCCCAAGGTGACAAAATAAATGCAAGTGAACTAGTAATAATAAAACTAAGCATTCAAGTAGATTAATACATAAAGTCAATAAGAATATCTGCAATACAGATATTACCCAGGGCTCAGAATTTACAATCATTAGTCAATTCACATTTAGCAGAATCAATAATCCTTGGCTGGGCACAGGTCAACCCTACACCTAGCCAAATTAGGGAAATACATGTGTGGGGAGCCACACATGCGGGCAAAACACAAAAAGTACAAAAAGGACAAAAATAATTTGGTAAAAGAATAACTACAGGCCCCTAACTAAAAATAAAAAGAAGAAAAGTGTCAGCATAATGGAGTTTCTAACCTAAAAGGGCATTTCAAGGGGCAATGGCAAATGGCAGAGAGAAAGATACATCTCCAATGGAACAGCATTCAGGGAATCTTCATCGGCAAAGCATCTGGCCAGCAAGTCATCTGCAAGTGTCAGGAAAGCGTTAGGGACTGACCAAGACTGCTCAAAGTTCCAAATGTCCATTGGTATATCAATTCACAAAAAATATTCTGATTTATCAAAGGTGTCGGTTCATATTACGTTGAATAGGCATCATTCAATAATAAATTATCACCAGACTCCAGGTTGCAACAGTTTGACAATTTCCCAAATCTGTTGTGGGAACATCTCATTTCTGTGAGACTCCAAGCATGTTTGAAACAAGTGTATATGATCTCAGTTCAGGTTGCTGTTCTGTAATAATTCCAAGGACAAATGGGTACGTTTTTCTACGCTTTAACAGTAGACTTCTTACAAAAGGAACTTTGCTTTTCATGGGAACGAAATATGAAAGAAGACTTCACCTTATGAAAAAATAATTCAACACTTTTATGACTGCAAAATACAAGCTTTGTAGGCCATAATTATGCTAACACAAGGAAAATATAAAATTCACTTAATTAATATGAATTAGTAAACCACAAATTTGAGTGATATATTTCATATAAATGGAAAACTTTTGGTATTGCAATTTTAAGTATAACAGAGAACCGCACTTCTCTCATTGTGTGTGCATTTTCAGCCATTATTCTTTCAATAAACACAAGATATGCAATATTGTTTCTATATGTACTGTTAGTTTAGAGTCTAAATTACATTCTAACATCAGTTTTACCCTTTTCGTTTTCAAATGTTCCTATTAAGATTAATTATAGTTAATTTCAAGAAATTAATTGGTTAGAAGGCCCCCAGGGTTAAGTTCACTACAATGCTGCTTCAGAAGGACCAGGAAGGATTAGCTCTTCCGCCGATGCCAATTTATTATTAACAAGCCTTATTGGATTTAATAGGCAGATTACTGGAAGCTGGAGGGGTGCTGGAGGATTTTTATCAATAAAATGGTGCAGGAATCCATAATTAGCCTTCCTGCTTTTATTAAAGTTGCGAAGCTACCAAAAAAAAAATAACTGGTATAAGACACTACAGGAATGGGGTATTAGGTTGTCAGCCTCATACAAGGCATATCAGGTACCAGTAGGCTTCAATCATCTACAGATTTTAGAATGTAATCATTTTGGCCTTTCACTCTCCAAGGCAGTGGTTTCGTTTTGGACAGAATTTGGTTGGAAGGAGCTAGGTGATTTTTTAGTTAGAGGAAGACTTGTACCTGGGATGACATGAAAAAGAGGTATAAGGATCAAGTTGATAATGTAAGGTGGAGTTTTCTCCAGCTAACCCACTTTCTTTCCAGTTCATATGACCTAAGTCAAGAACCACATCAGGTCCTCCGCTCAATGATTAAGACGAGGCTTACGGGAGTGGGCAATTGGTATAGGCTACTCGGTAACACATTAAGACAGGACATTGTCCCTGTGTTTCTTGATAGAATATACAAGACTACAAAATGTAGATTGACGGAGAATGATTGGCAGGTCCTTTTTACGTTCTGAGGGATAACTCATTGAGAGCGGCAAACAAGAGGAAGACTTTTCTCTCATGATGGATGGCTTACTACACAACAATGCTTTGCATAGAATGTACCCTGAAGATCAAGATCAATGCTTTCATTGCCATCAGGATGAAACTGGGAACTGGTTGCATGTATTTTTATGTGGCCAAAATTGAGATACTTTTGGGAGGCCTTGTTCTCGGTTATTTGTAAGGGAGTGAGGGCTACAATCATCGTAAAGTTGATAAGGCAGGACAATACTTTATCACAATTGCACTAACAGTAGCCTAATCCTTAATTGTGCAAAATTGGAGGACTAGTGGGGTCTCCACATTGCAGGGATGGGGGAGAAAATGTCAAGGATACAAAAATTTGAGGAATCCTATGCAAAATGTGCCAGTAGTGTCAAGAGGTTTGCTGCCATCTGGTCTCATTATTTGCCCTTAGATTTTATTTTGGGCCAGGGGGCTGTAGTGCAACGTTATTATGAAAGTCACATTCAAGCTTTATAGGACACAGCATTTAACACAATAGGATATGTTGTTATTCTCTTATCTTTAATACCTGATACTTGACACTTTATTGTGGGTGTACGTTTTGAAATGACTGGATAACAATATTGTTTTAATAACTTTTGCTAAAGCAATATGTAGCTGTTTTTTTTCTTGAGGATGTACCTTATGGTATATAGGTTGTTCACTCTGCACCTGACACACCCAACTTAATGGACCATCCGTTTTTGGGATTAGGCTATTGTAATAAAATGCTTGTCTTTTTTATTTGGATCATCAATGTTTTTACTTTCAGCCTCTACCCCCTTGCAGGATGAGCACCACATTATTGAAATGTTTATAAGAGTATGATTCTTATAGTATATCTATTTTTCTTAATTTATGTTATAAAGAAATTTTGTATTATGTATTTGAATGAGCTAAAACAAATTTTAAAAAAAATACTTTAACCTTCTAGCATGTGATTTCAATCAAAAGGCACCTATGTTGAACTTTTGAAATACAAGCAAATTGCACATTTAAAATGTATGTCAGTGCAGCTTTTCTATGTTAGTTTTTCTCTCTTTTACTTTCATAAAAGAAAACTTGTCACATTCTGATGACTTTTGTGACACGAGGGAAAGCAGTAAAATTTATGCTCCATCACCGTTGAAGATCGAAGTGAATACATGGGTTACAATGATGCTATTAAAGAGTTCATTCGTAATAACCATGAAACACAAAAAGACAAAGGTACAAGCACCCATTCATGTATTTCAAGGTACTGCATCAAGTGCCTGTTTACTCAGTTGATCTGAAAAAAGGGTATCATCAATTGGAACGTGAAATAAATTGCAGGTACATTACTACCTATTCTACTCACATTGGTGTGTTCAGATATAAAAGATTATGTTTTGGTGTGTCATCAGCTGCAGAACTTAATCAAGATGTCATTCAACGTATAATACAACCTGTCACAAATGCTTTCAATTACAGTGATTACATATTAGTCTTTGGGGCTACAGGAAAGGAACATGATAAAGCTCTTACACAAGTCTGTTGACTACTTGCTGATGCAGGCCTAACTTTCAGTGCAGAAAAGTGTGAATTCTACAAAACAAATCTCAGATCCTTTGGCCATATCTTTTCTGATAGGGGTATGACGCCAGATCCTGCTAATATACAAGCTTTGTCAGCCATCAATCTCCCACAACACGTTACAATGTTACATTTCCTTGTCATGGCCAGTTACTGTTTTAGATACATACGTGAGTGAGTGCTCCCTTAAGAGACTTAACAAAAATCAATGTTCCATTTTACTGCTCAAACAAATGTGAACAAATCTTTAAGAAATTCAAACATGCAATTGAGAATGCCACGGAAATGGCCTTCTTTGATCCGAAGCTACATACAGCAGCTGTTGTTGACACAGACCCGGTCGGGTTGGGTGCGATCCTTGCCCATCACAATGGACACCAAGATGCTCGAAGACATGTTGTGGCATATGCAAGCAGAAGTTTGTCACAAACTGAACGTATCTATTCACAACCTGAAAAAGAAAGTTTAGCAGTAGTGTGGGCTTGTGAACATGTTCACGTATTTTTAGATGGAAAACCTTTACTCTTGTAACTGATTATCAAGCATTGCTTACCATCGTTGGCAAGCCAAAAGCCAAGATGCCTCCCAGAATTCAACATTGCAGTTTGCGACTACAGGAATATGACTACACCGTTGTGCACCAACCAGGGAAAGATCAAAACCCTGCTGACCACTTTTATGAGTGCCATTACAACGTCGTAGTACCCCTTCCAAAGCAGCTAAAGCCTATTTTAACTTCATTACAAAGTCAAACACCCCTGTCACTATTTTCTTGGAACAAATTATTACTGCAATGAGCAAAGACAGCGACATTTTGATACTGAAAGATGTCATTGCACATCAGTCTTGGAAACAGCATACAAAACCTTTCACATATGACATCAAATATCAGATATTCAAGAATGTAAAAGATGAACTATCCTTTACTCAAGAAGATGTTGTATTATGAATTGTCATACCAGCAAGTTTGCAACAACAAGTAGTTGAAGTAGCCCATGAAGGATATTGCGGAAGTGTTGTCACTAAATGAGCTCTTTTAGAAAAAGTTTGGTTTCCTCATCTTGACGGGAGAATTGAAAAATAATTGAAGGCCTTTCATTTATTCAATTGCTTAGCTCCCAAAATCACACAACAAACTTTGAACATGTCTGATTTATCAAACCATGAATAGTAAAGAATTGCTGTTAATTTCTTTGGTCCTCTTGACAGCACACATCACCTGATGGTGATTATCGATGAATACTCCTGTTTTCCAATTGTAGAAGATCTCTTGTCAAATACTCAAGTAAAAAATCAATGAAAGATTATATGCAATTTTTTCAATATTCAGAGACTTTCTTCCTTATCTCAATGTGAAGCAACAGAAAATCACACCTCTTTTGCCACAAGCAAAGGGTGTTGTTGAATGCTTTATGAGCATGCTTAAAAAGACTGTCCAGTGTGCTAAACTGGAGAAGCTTAATCTGAAGTCAGCTCTCCATGCTACTCTCTGAGCTTATCAGTTGACTTCTCATGAAATAATAGGTGAAAGTCCTGCCACACTGATTTTCGGAAGAGCCATGACGACCAAGTTACCACAATGGACCAACATGAGATCTACCACAGATGGTGAAGTTCATCAGAAAGACTTGTACCATAAACAAAAGATAAAAGTATATTCCGACAAATGTTGATGTGCCAAGAACATTACTTTCAATGAAGGAGATTGAGTATTATAGTGACAACAGAAAAAACGCAAATCTGATGCTCCCTTTGATGCTGAACCCATTGAAGATGTGACTAGCAAAGGACACATGGTGACTGCTCACCCCCCTGGAAAGTCCCTTATGCGAGATTATCTGCCTCGCCGTTCGTCAGTTCCTAATGTCAGAGATGAGACTGGTTTGATTGAGACTGCAGAGAGCCCTCTGACTGCATCCGTCCCCACATCAGAGGATGCGATTTGGGCATTTGGTTGGAGCTCCAAGATTACTTATTGAGGAATTGTTATATATATTTGTCTATAATTAAAAAAATATTTTTTATTTACCAAAGGGGGAGATGTAGTGTCTTGTGAGTTTGTGATACTAGGACCCTTTTGGTTCCTGATGGACTCTATAACTATGATTAGATTGTGGTGATTAGATTTTGATGTTTAGAATGTTGAGTTTGCGCTTGCACGCAGAAGAATAAAGACGTGTAAGACCAAGCTCCGTGTCTGGTTTAGTCATTTACACGAGTGGGGGTAGATACTGCACCAGGAGCATGAATGTGTGCACAAGAATATTGTTGGATGGTGCAGCCTGTATTAAGCAGACATGTTTGTATAGCTCTGGAGAATTGCTGTTTTTGTATTGCTGAGTCATAGAGAAGCATAACTTTGTGAGTGCTTGTGATTAAGCCTGTAGGGATCATCCTTGCATAGCGCTGGGGTAGTGATCTATGACGGATGTATGAGGCCCCTGTAGTGCGGATTCCCTAATTGGAAAAAAATATTTCTAGTTAGCCCTTGACTCGCAGGGTGGAGAGGTAGACCAGTCCACGGCTTAATCTGGGGAAGTGGTGTGGTCCAGAGACTCTGAACTCACCAATGCAAAAAACGCTCAGTAAATCGCTGTCCAGACAGTATTTTTCTTATAAAGAGGAAAAGTACTTTATTACACACAGAAGTAAATACAAGTCAAATGTATACAGACTGGCACATGGAAATCCTATGGTGACACTCCCTAAAGGTAGTATTGTAACACTAGGGAAACCCAGTTATCACCAGGGACCTGGGGCAATTAGTGGAACAAGGAAGAGCAGCCCCTGGATGAAGGAATATGCAGAAATTATGTGTAGTCAAATGACAATTTTAATCAATTTAGCAATTAAAATGACAGAAAAATCAAAGAAAATAACAAGAATACACCATTTTAATAACAAATCATATATTCAAAAGTGGGTTTGTGGTCTAATTGGTCAATAGCATTTTGATCCTCAGCAAATACCAGGATCATCTTCAGGACTCTACCATCTATCATGAACCTAGGACCATATTAGCAGGCACTGTAATTTTAAATTGACGAAGAAATCAGGGTGAGTAAAACAAAGGGATTAAAATAATTAAAAGTGCTGTCAAGGTTCAGAAAAAGAGGAAAGTGAGTGAGCATGTCTTAACTATACCCTGATAAACTGAATATTCTTGATTTACCAAGGATGTAGTGTTTGTTTTCTGGTGATTAAGGTGCTAAACACAGAATGTAGCAATCACTTCCCCCGTCTTCAGGTCAAATTCCAAGCATCTTCCCCTGATTTATATATGGTGATCTCCAACCTCCAGGCTATTTTATAAGAAATACTTTGTTACAACTATGTGAGGATAGTATCTTTCATGAATGTATAACATTTTGCTGACCTGCATCTTACTTTAATGTAAAAGTCAGCTTATGAGTTGGTTGTTCTGCAGTATTAAACAAGATTTGCAGCTTAGAGGAGGAGACTCAATTTAACCCTAAGGCATATTATCAGTACTAGTAAGGCTGATTGTTCAACAATTGAGATATTTTTAACAAAAATAGCCATATGTAAAGAGGCCTTTTCACTACACTGGTCACTAATCATAGCTCCTCAACCTGTCTCCATCCCCGGAGAGAAAGTCTGCTGCGCTTCTGCCCCTCAATGTGTGTGTGCATGAATGCCATCTGAGGTGGTGTGGTTCTTAATCGGTGTGTCTTCCTTGCAATGTGGCCTCCTGGTTCTCCCTGCACCACTTTGCTCATCCCCCTTGGAAAGCCAAGAAATGCTATAAGTGGGGAACAGGATATTCAGTCAAGCTTTCTGGATGTGATGTGTTCCTGGTGTATGACCAACACCCAGATGCAGAGTGAAGGCGGCGACTGGTTTGTTCCACTCTGTACAGCCCCATTCCCACTTGGTGGGACTCAGTGCCATGAAGGTGAGTTGGTGAATAGAGCTTGTGTTGATTCCTGTGAGGTCTGTACCAGAATTTCTTGACTTCTTCATTACTTTATTTTGTTCTCCTGACTGTTCAGTTTGCCATTGAGGAAGGTGAATTTATTATTCAAAGTGTGTGCTAGAGAGGAAAGGTCATGTTCTGATTGACAAAGAGGCATCAATCACAAGTGATATTCACACTGACTTATCCAAATAAACATGGAGCATTTGCGGTGGCTGTATATTGCGCCTTGAGTATTTGTATTCCACACAGTTAAGCCCTCTCTCCTGAGGGTTATGGTCTACAGATGACATTAGTAGTACTGGAGAAACCTAACACCTGACGTAGAGTTCAGAGTATAGATTGTACTCTGTCAGGGTGATGACAGAGTACCCATACTCTGAATTTAGAGATGTCACCGGTCCAGCAGACATCCCTAGATATTGACAGGAAATGATGTCACTGCTGTTCCTGTCAGTGAGTTAAAATATTGATGGTACTGTTCATCAAACGTTTAACTTGTTTTTGTTTTTTCAAACACAAAATACAAACCCAGGATTTTGTTTTTCAATAACCAAAAACTTTCTCCCATGGTGTGGGAGTCAATTAAACATTTTTACTGTCCCTTACCATCAGATTTTTCACTACAGTAAGGGAGAGTGAAAATGGCTGTTTGACAGCCCACTCTAACTCCTTTAACATGAGAATACTTAATATTCCCATGTTAAAGAAAAATAAGAACGAATATGCATGCTGAGGACTGTCTCTTCTTAACTGAAAAAACTCACCATCTATGTAAATAAGCTACTAAGGAATATCAATTAGTAGTAAATGCATAAATTAAATCTCTGCAACATACCTTGGTAATAGTAACCTGAATGTTAAGCAAATATCGTAATTCCTCCAGTTTGGTGTCAGACTGTGTCCAGCCTGTGCTATTAATGAATGACACGCTCGAGCTCCCATTGAAAGAAAGGGTCCATTAGCTGTTGTTCATATGATTCCACACTTTCTGATATCCCAAAAGGTGGAGTAATAGTACGGCTATTGAGAAAGGTTCCCCAAGCAACATGCTCTCCAAGCATAACATTTTTCCTTTGAATTGGGGAGACTATCGTTATATTTGATCAACTATAAGCATTAAGAAGTGTTCTCTCAATTCTAAATGTATTAGAGAAATCACTTCTAAATTCAAACCACAGTCAGAGTGCGGTCACAGACATATTAAAGCCTGTACTAAATATGGCAGAAACACAAACCTCAGGCAGACAATCCACATTTTTCTGGCCCCCTTGGCACCTAATTGACTCCTTAAACCAAGCTGGCTTCGATCCTTCCATCACATAAAAAAATATATTATTTAAAGAAGTTACAGTCCAACAAAAATAATCCTTATGAGATAGAACATTTATGTAATAAAAATACACATGCTGCAAATGAAAAAACTAAAACACTACATAAGGATGCTCCTCTTGGTTCTAAGCCTGACACTGAGGTCTACCCAATATTCACTGAATCAAATCAAAATAAGAAATCATTGGTTACTAAATTCAAGATAGGTGTGTGAAAATGTGTTGAATTACAAAAAAGGCCCCTAAGATTCTCATAATCGTATTTGTCTCCTGCTCAAGAAGATAGTATTGACAAGGATGCAATTATTGAGAGCTCTTTCAGGTAATAATGAAATTGAAATGATGGAGAAAGGAGAGGTTAAGACGATCTTGGTGTGAGTGATGACAGACACATTTTTGCAGTCTGTAGTGTATTCTGGGTTCCCATGCATGTTTAAAACAATAATATTCTCCTTTAACTGTCATCTTTATATGTGCTCAAATGACACATGAATGACATTTGAATGCTGTCATTATACACAATTCCAGCTAGTGAGGGCAGCTTGAGGAAGAAACATGGAAATGATATACTATCAACCACTACTACATAACACATTGTTAACTAGTTAACTATGAGAGTTCCATTATTGTCACAGGCATTGGTTCATTGAAAGTACAATCTGTAAATTGTCAGTCCACTAAGAGCAATGGCCAACACTAAATATTATTTATCTGACAGGCAGGAGTTAGTAAACATTCAACAAACTAGGAAAGTACAGTCAACTAAAGTACTGAAAAAACACAAGTTGTAGGGCTCCATATGGTGGCTAGGAAATTACAAACACTTGTTAGTAAAAAAATCAGAAGTGATTGTTAGCAGATATCAAACAGTGGCCACATAGACCTGAAGGGGGAAGTTTTTACTTCCATTGGTTGGGTGAACGACAAACTGTCTCATCAGCTGATCCCCTTCCCAGTTTTAGTCATATTTATTAACATATTAGTGGTTCAAACCTTTGAATGAGTGGGCCAACACATTTCAGAAACAGAAGGTCAACAGACCATTATTGGAAAGACAACTTTTCTTTGGTGTAAGCAGATCATTCAAACAGCTGAATCTATGTTCACATTCACTGGTGGAAACAACAATGTTTTCAACAGCTTTCATCAGTGACTTAAAATCTAAAGGTACATAGGCAGCATTTCACTCACTGTGCTCTATAAATCCTGTGATGCTATCAACCACATTTATCCCCAAGATTTTGTGCAGCTGCCTCACATCCTTATCATCATTTTGAATATTGATGCTATCTTGTTCTCAGTTTTCTGGTTAAAACAGTTTTATATGCTGCTTAAAGAATTCATGTTGTCTTTTTGATGAGTGCCTGCCACATTAGTGCTGACCTGGGAAGCTTTTCTGGTAGAAAATCTTGTCTTTAAGTTTTCAGACAGTCTCCAGTAGAATTGAACTAAGTTTATCATATTGGAAAATGCTCTTCTCAAGCAGGTTTGTACCCATGAAACTAAAGCCGCTGCAGGCTTCCATGGCTATTTTGGTGTATGGGCCAGAGGAGTAAATCATCAATTCAAATACCATGACTGCCCTTGTCAGCAATTTTTCAACATCTGGAACTGTAATATAATGGCATTGAAATTGAAGAGAAAAATCACTCAGTTCTACTAGATCATCCAATATAACAGCATCATTCTGTAAGAATGAGCAAGCGGTGAGAATATTGTCAAGGCCAGTATATTTTCCTATGTCACTGGAATCACGTTTTCGGTCAGCAGCAAATGTTAAGAAATGCTGGAGTAGTGAACAAATGTTCTGCCAAACATTCTTTACACTCTTTTCAATGGAAGCAACCTAGCGAATGGAAGGAATTTGCCTAATCACAAGAAAACCCTTGCTCAAATTTTTTAGAACACTGCCACGGGTCTCTTTGATTTTTAGGTGAAGCATAATACAGAAAATAATGTATTATCAAAGAAAATCTGAAGAAATTTATTTCTGACATTTCCTTCATAACATCTTGCATTGCTAGCTCCAAGCGGTGATTGCTACAGTGCCACACAAATAACTCTGGATAGTGATTTTGAAGCTGCTTTGCAACTCTAGTATGCTTCCCAAACATATCAGAGGCACAATCAAATGCCTAAATAATCAAACATTCCTAAGAAAGTCCTCATGAGAGCTCAGCTTGTGTAAGACACTTAGGGCCTCATTACAAGTTTGGCGGTCTGTTGACTGCCATGACAAGGGTGGCGGTCCGACCACCATCAGGATGGCGGTCTGACTGCTGTATTATGAGTCATGTGGGCCTATGGAGCAAAGATTGCCATGGTTCGCCGGCATTGCCAGGTAGCACACACTGCCACTGTCACGAGGCATCACAAACAGGCCGGTGGAGACAATGTTTCCGCCGGACACATTATGAGGTTGCACACCGCCAATGTGACCGTGGCAGTCCAACCACCACATCTCAGAAGGCAGAAACGGACAGTATGAAGGGAGACACTTACCTCCAGGCAGCCTCACACATCCAGAGCCACCATGGAACCCATCACACATGTCCTGCCACTGTTGATGATTATCAATGGAGCACAAAAACAACACCACCTTGGATGCCACTGACTGTAAGTACACACACCTACCTGTGTTTGTACGCTCAACAATAGCTTTTTGTGCCATCGTCCACATCATATTGGGGTCATGAGGCGGGCACCAAGTACACATCTCATTGTGTCCAGGGTCGGCATTTTACTAAAATCAGGACATATTCACAGTCACAATATGCCCCCTTTGCTCAGCTCACTCACACTGCACTGCAACACTACACAAAAACACAAGCCCACCCATCTCAGGCAAGGGGACAGTGAAGGGAACACAACATTCACTCACACATCACTAACTACACACAAGCATCACACATACAAATTCAACTCACACACTCAAATTCCACGCAGGCCAGGGACTGTCATCACATGCAACATACATATGTATCGATGTGGCATAGAGTACAAACACCACCACCATTAAACAATTCTGCAATGGACACCCATCACAGCACAATGGAAGGACAATGGTAGCACAATACATAGAGAGACAAATAGACAAAGGGCACTATGCACACAATATCTGCACAATTGATATGGGGACACTAGGAACGCTCAGGGAAGGAGGCTGCACTGGGACACATATCACTTTGCACACACCCCTAAAGCAATGTGCAGAGGAAATGGCCCTACATGTGTCTCAGGGACAAACAGTACTAGACCCGAATGTCATGCCCACCTGCACAATGTGGAAGTTCAAGTCAACAAAGCACATAAAACACCAACTGCATGGGACATACCTCCACAGGAACTAGCTGCAAGGGACACACAAATTAATGGGCACATGCACAGGCAAATGCTAACAAAGCTAGCACAACTGAACACACTCTATATCTTCAATAACAAAACTCAAGCTGCCACACATCAGATCAAAACATAAGCCATATCTGAGGGACAAGTACAACATCATACATGCTCACAAAGGACAACAGAATATGAAATACTTACCATAACAAACACCACATAATGCCATGACGCCACCACTGCATTTACACACACATATCCATACAGACATCATATACCCTTCTCTTGGAGGACACCAGCACAGACCACAAAGTCTCACATGACAAAAAAACAGTAAATGGAGCAGTAAGCAGGCTCAAACACACACAACTATAGCCACACAATATAAGTTAATCAGAAACAACATTAAGTGAGAAAAGGAATTGCAGGACCAATGTGTACCCAAAAAAAACAACTGTTTGGGTTTATTAATTATGAAATATGAAAGTCCGAAAGCCATTCGTCAGTCTGTATAGTCTTGCCCCAAAGTAGCATAGTGTTGTGCCAAACTTAACTCGCAACTGCCATGGAACTTCCACAGGAAAGGGGATTAAGGGGGCAGTCAGGTAACTCAGAGATTATCGTGGAGCAATTTGAGAGGGGGGATTTGGGCTTGGGAGGGATGGGCTTCTTCTTGGGAGAGTTGGGCTTCTATTTGGGGGGAAGATGTATGGGTGCTGGGAGGGGCTTAGGCGGCATGGGAGGTGGAGGGGAGGGACCTGGAGCAGGGTGGGGGCCTTCTGGGTCTGGGACAGGAGGTGGAGGAAACGGGGGTAAAGTCCCCCGTGTCACTCCCCTTGACTCTCAGTTGTGTCTTGACCTGAGGTCCCCTGGCCAGATGCTTCCCCACTCTCCTGCTCTGCGTCTCCCTTGCTTGCTTATGCAGATGCTGACAAATACAAAGAGAAATAAGGGTATCACATGTCCATGAACACACCTGAACAACAGGTCTGATTAGCAAACAGTGTCAAGTAAGCCCCAGCAACAAACTACACCTAAGTGACCCATACATGTGCCATACCATTTGCATGAATGCCACACAAACTGCCAACAGTTGCCCACTGGAAAATCAGGATCTCACAAAACTACAATTGCATGGCTGAAGTTGTGCAATCACAATAACCATTCTACAGCTATAACGCCTCATCAGCCACAAAACTTTGCTCCATGGAGCAGACCTTAGTTACTGGTTGTCACACACTAGTAGGTCAATGCCAACTGCATTCCCACAGATCCCACATAAGGGCACACACACATCCATGTGTCACATACACAATGACCCAACAATAAGAAAGGGTGCTCCAAAATCCTACCATGTTGATGACAAAAGTACAATAGCCTGGAAAAGGTGACAGGAAATACTCTTGTCAGACTGGAAGCAGTTCCACAGTGTACACTTCACAAAGTGACATCTGTCCCAATAGAGTCAAGGAGCTACCATTGATGTTGCATAGATAGGTCACATATGTGGCATGGAAATGACTTCATGTGCAAGATGTCAGAGAGAGATATCCCCAAAATATACAACGTTGTGAATCAGCAAGCCCCAGAGTGATCACTACTAATGTCTAGCACCCCTTACAATTACATACTCTGAGTGAATCAGTAGAAGCCATTAGTCCTTTGCATGTAGGTGAGACACAGAAGTTGCAAGGACTTGTAGACAGCCCTCAACATGTTGCCCAATGGGAAGCTACATTTCTGTTCCTATTTTGCTCATGCAAACTGAGATGTCTGTCTGTGGATAAATGCCCGTACCCAAATATGTGACTGAAGCATCACTGTAAGTCACTCCATGATGTATGCCAACAGTTAGGGCCCAAACATAAACCATTACACATGTGCAGTGCACTTATCTACCTGATGCCACATCAAGGGCATATATATTCAGATTGTGACTCTTAACTCTAGGCCTACCTGTCATGTCCCTCATTGCTACTGCAGTTGTACAGGTCAAATGATATGCTATGACAAATGAGGGAATGTGTCAGTCAATACACAATGGTGACACACTCCTGTATGTGGCACAACATAAAAACATGCCCATTGTGAATGTACTATTCCACAAACAGTTTACCATGCACATGTATATGTGAGGGAACACAGACCTCATTCTATCAAAGTAGGTAGCGCACACATGAAACTTTAACTTATATATGTATACTAAAGAGAAAGGGACAAATGCTGACATGTATGCATAAGGAAAGTTGTCATACATCATGTCAATGGACAGTCTCCACTTACCAAGGGAAAGCAGCGATCCATAGCTGCATCCATAGTACAATGTAAGTCCTGTAATATGTATATTGGATATCTTGACATTATCGACTGCAGTGAGGCACCTGAACCCATCAGACACTGAAGAAAACGAGCTTCTGGGCGGCAGATGCCAACATACACATTCACACAGACACATGGCTGGGGACAGTGATCCATCAGCTACTTACATTGTGCCTGGAACACTGAGGAGTAATGGTCTGTTGCATAGAAAATACACACACTACAACAACAAACAGTACATGATTGATAACTGTACACAGCCAAATGTGGTCCTTTCAGAGCTAGTGGTTTGAGGATTCCACCCAGTGCTGTCCTAGGTCCCTGGTACAATAGACAAGGCACATCAGTATGCATCACATGACATGTCAAACAAACAATCTCTTGTCTACTGTGTGGCACATGGCTCATCCTATTTGTCAGAGGGAGCTGTCAGAACCTCACCCAAGCTCTTAACAATGGGACAGGCAGGAATGTGCCCTGTACTCACCCCCTTGGGGCTGCTGTGCTGCTCTCAAACGCCCATCATGCTCCAGATAGGCCACTGCTGGAATGCAGACCATTAGTGTGGTCCTTGTCCGATGGGCACCCAGCCCATGTTGGGAGGACAGCCCCAGTTGGGCCTCTGTGATCTTGCGGGCCCAGCTTCTCAGGTCCTCTCACCAGCGACAGTGGGCACTCTGCCGACTGTGAACGCCAGGGTCAGCACCTTCTTGGCGATGGCTCTCCACATCTCTTTCTTTTGAGGGACGTTGACCTGCATGGATGCAAAAGACAAATTAAGAGATCATGTTCACAAGTTTTGTCACAAATGATAGAGTCACATACATGACAGATACATCAAGCTTGGCATGTCTCATTTTGTCAATACTCCTAAAGTGTGGCATATACAAGCCAATGAGTACAGGGGCATGGCTACAGACATACACTTTCCAATTTGCAGGACAACCTACCACCCTGTTTAGGCCCTACAATGACCAGGCAGGCTTACAGACATCTTGTGGGACATGCTCTAGCAACCTAACTGAGATGGCAGCCACTATGAAACACATCACACATATGTGGCTTCTGAAAGGTAGACTCCTTAGGCATTAACACATTCACACTCTGTGAGAATACTTTCTGCTTATAGGGCCAGATGTAGCAAGCATTTTGCATGGTGCAAACTGCGAAAATCGCAGTTTGCGCCATGCAAAATACCGTTTGCGATGCTCATTCACAATTTGCAAGTCGGTACCGACTCGCAAATTGTGAATGCGACTCGCAAATAGGAAGGGGTGTTCCCTTCCTATTTGCGACTCGCATCGCTATGCAAAATTGCTTTGTGACCGCGAATGCGGTCGCAAAGCAATTCGCAGTTACCACCAGTGTCACACTGGTGGTAACCCATTCGGTTTTTCAGAGCAGGCAGTGGTCCAATGGACCACTTCCTACTCTGAAAAACCTAAACCAAAAGGTTTCGTTATTTTTTTTATTTTGCAACTCGTTTTCCTTTAAAGAAAACGGGCTGCAAAATAAATAAAAAACTGCTTTATTTAAAAAGCAGTCGCAGACATGGAGGTCTGCTGTCTTCAGCAGGCCACCATCCCTGTGAGTGCAGGGATTCGCTATGGGGTCGCAAAATGCGACCCACCTCATTAATATTAATGAGGTGGGTCTTTGCGACCCCATAGCGACTCGCAGAAGGTGTCTGAGACACCATTCTGCATTTGGTTTTGCGACTCGGAAATTGCGAGTCGCTCCAAGTCGCAATTTCCGAGTCGCAAAACCTAGTTTTGCTACATCTGGCCCATAGTCCCTACAGGCAAATGTCAGAGTACAAACTCATACTTCACACATGGGTAACAATGAAGGGACTGGTATGGTGGTTACAAAAAGTGTCTAGCTTGTCCATGTGTGGACATTTGCAAGAACAATGGCAGACTTGTTCCACTTCAGGGGGTGGGGTTCTGTGGTATGTATCTGTATCACAGAACATGCTTTTGGACATATGTGTCCATCCTACAGAGATGACATCTAACAAAAAAGGCATTCTTTGACCATTTTCTGCTATGTGACCAAGCTAATGAGTCACATATCATGGTCTCCCAGAAATCAATACACTCTCTGCATTGTGAAATTGTCAGTTATGCAATGTGCCTGGCCAGGGCAAATATGGGAGAAAGGGGCCTGTCAGGAGTCAGAGAGACACATTTACAATGATGCTAAGTGCACATCTATCACAGAGCAGTAACCCACCCTTGTACCCAATCCCAATCTGATCAAAGAAATGAGGCATTCTGGGCAGCATATTACAACAGAGCCTCATATTAGGCACATGACACAATCTGCTGGGGTACAGGGAGTGGGCACAGTGCCACAGCTGCATAGCCACAGTGACTCCCGCTCCCGAGACTAGGACCCAAACTGGGAGAAACATGTGACGGGCCCTGGTCTCTGCAGACTGAGCAGACATAACCTGCATGACACCACATGCCCATCACTTCCATGCATTACAGTACATCATGTAGCCAACAGCAAATTGGCATGTGGTGGGTGTGGCAACTGGAAGGACAGAGAGAGTGATGTCATGCCTACCAAACAACAGTCTAGCAAGGGCAGATGTGTGAAGTAATCTCTGTGGCTATATACACATAGCTCACATTACTCACAACTGACACATACAACAAGCATACTCAGCTCATGCTGCCATGCACATACCTGTTGTTTCACATATACAACATTCATGAGGAAAAAAGATGTCAGTGGGTGGCTGTAATGTCACCTCACCTAGGGCCAGATGTAGCAAGCAGTTTGCATGACGCAAACTGCGAAAACCGCAGTTTGCGCCATGCAAATGGCCTAACACGATGCACATTCACAAATTGCGAGTTGGTACCGACTCGCAATTTGTGAATGCGACTCGCAAATAGGAAGGGGTGTTCCCTTCCTATTTGCGACTCGCATCGCAATTCAGAATTGCTTTGTGACTGCGAATGCGGTCGCAAAGCAACTCGCAGTTACCATCAGTGTCACACTGGTGGTAACTCATTCGCAAAAGGGAATGTACAGGTCCCTTCACCATGACATCCTCATGTGGACATTTCAGAGTTGTAAGATTGGCAGGTATCTGATGCTGTTTTGATATAGGAAATGGACATGGATTGTTCCAGGTAATGCAGATTTAGAGTGTATGAGACCTGTTCCAAGGCAGCTTGGCCAGCGTTTGGGCGGAAGGTCTGAATTGCACAATGTATTTGTTTTTTGTGCTGTGTTGGGCTGATTGCATCGTGTGTGATTATGTGGGCATGACATATGTTGTCATCAAGTGAAAGCCAGCCATTCACTCTTCACATAGATTAAACACTCTTCTTGTATGACCTGTATGTAGCTGTCAATGTGTTTCATCACTGCAGCCCACAGTGCATGTGCCACAACACTGACATATGTTTGTGCCATATCACCAGATGAATGGACATTGGATTATGATGGACCTATGATTAGGGACAGTAGTACTGCCCTCTGTCTGTATTTTGGTTTATGTGATGTAGGATAACCTGGTTTTGGTTTGTGATAAGGCTCAAGCTGGTGACATCAACCACTTATCTGTTTGCCTATTCTACAGGACAATGTCTGACATGGCCCTTCCTTCTGTGGTCTGGGGGACTGTACCTCTGTGTATCTACCTTAACACAATATGATTCAGCCATTCATAGGTATGACAGTACAGACATTTAAACAGCCTATGTTCCCTACAGTGAAATTAAACGTTTGGTGTGACCAAACACTTGTACCAATGTGTTTGTGTGTGTTGGTTGTAATCCTTAGCAGGACACTGTACCTGTAACACATCTCTCTTTGCACTATTATATTGTGTCTTCATCATTTGCTACACATGGTCTTACATCTCTACATAGCAATAATTGAAACAGAATAGAGCAGACACAAGCTTTGTGATAGGTGTTTTTTATTGTTAATGTGTGCATGGAATAAAAAGTAAGGGACATGACAGAACAGAAAAGTGAAGAGTTCAGTCAACCGACCCCCACAGGTCTGTGCCCTTGCTGCAGGGTGCCCCCTACTACTGGTTCCAGGACCATCATTGTCTGAAGTGTTATGCTGCGACACAAGATCCTGGAATGGGGGCACAAGATGGTTGCCACTGTCCTAGGGACACAGGTTGGGGACAAATGGCTACCTGTGATGCAGAGGCAACCGGGCTGGGAGATGTTGATGTGGCCACATTGAGACTCACTGTAAGGGTTTGACCAGGTTGTCCAGATGGGCCAGAACTGTCCTCCACATCCAGACGTCCAAGAGTGTCTTCTACACTGAGGGCTTCTTCCATGGGGTAGTGGTAGTCTCTTCTGTGGGCTCTGTGTGACCAGTGGCAGCTCAACCTTTTGATGTGAAAGATACAATGTTACAGGTTGTATTGTACCATTTACCTCCAGAAGTTTACAGTGGCATTTCGCAAAGACCTCATACATAGTTGATTAGCAGGTTATCCTATTGTGACAGGTACCCATGCTAGTGGTTGTATTAGTCGGACATTTGTGAAGCATGCCAATTCCATATGAGTCAGGCAGCTGCTGCATTTAGCAGTTCATTACCACTTGGGAGAATGGGCAGAGAATGCCATCTTTCCACCATTGCAGGCAAAACAGTGGCTGGGCAGGATCTGGCTTTGACCATTTTGTGGCCTAGTGGATTGTTATGCAGGCAGACCCAGAAGTCTGTTATATACATGCTTGGAGTCATTATTTGGTCAGTGCTTTATGAAAGTGTCTGCAGCCAATACCATTCTGGTGAGGCATCTTGAGGCCCTGTTAATCGTTTATGTTACACACTGGGTGAGCTGTCCTTCCTGTCATCAGTAGTTTCATCTTGGCGATAGCTGATCAAGATGGTGCTAGGTGGCCAGCCACATCCCTGAGTTAAGCATGATCTGTATTCTGGTACCTCCCAGGTGAGTATACATCATTTGAGAGTTAGCAGGCAAGGGCTTTTGGACAAGTGACTACTGTACTGCTTTTTGGAGTCACTTGGACATTGCCTCCTGGGAGTTGCATTCTGCTGACTCCCCTAGTTCCCAACAATCACCAAATGTTGTCCTCCCAGGTAAGCAAACTTAATTTGTGAGTTCACTGACAGATGCATTGGGGTAAGCAGACACTGGGCTGGTGATTGGAGTCAGCAAAACAGGGCCCATTGGGATTTGCATTCAGGTCAAACACTAACCAAATGGTATCCTCCCAGGAGAGTAAACTTCCATTGTGAATTAACAAACAAGGGTATTTGGACAAGTGTACTCAGGGCATGTGTTTGTAGTTGGTGAGGCAGCGCCTCCTTGCCTTAGCAGTCATGTCAATCCCTCTACCTCATACACTTGTTAAATGTCATTCCCCCAGGTGATTATACCTCTTTTGTGATTTCCAAACATGAGTCTCAGGACAAGAGGGCACTGGACTCTGGACTGGTGGTTGGAGTGACAGTAAGAGAGCCTCCTGAGAGTTGCAATCATGTAACTCCCTGTACTACACACACCGTACAAATGGTATCCTCAGAGGTAAGTACACCTCAATAGGGGTTTGAGGCACAGTGGTCTTTTGAGGAGAGAACACTGGTCTGGTGTTTGGAGTTGGGGGAACAATGCCTGCTGGGAGTTGCAGGCACTGTTGTGCCTGGGGTGACTTGAATGTGTCCTTGTGTAATTTATTAACACTGGGCCTCAGGAAATGTAACATAAGACAATGAGGGTTACAAGCAGTGCTTACTTTGTCAAAAAAAGTAAGTGCCAGGGCCCTTTTTGGGAGACCTCTGCAGCCTGCACTACCTATTGCCCTTGCCAGCGCTGACAATGACAGTACCAACATAACTACTAATCATCAACCTCCTACCAGCGTGATAATTCAGACTATTCCAGGCCACCAAATGCTTGAATAATGGCTTGAGCTGTAGGCACTATTCTTTTTTAATGTATGCTGATTTATTAAACACTGTTTGCGTACTCATCTCAAAATTAGACAGACAGCGCCACAGTGTGTTAGACTGTCACAAGAGCCGGTTCTAGCAACTAAGTGCCAGTGCCAAGCACTGGAAACCACTGACTGAAATTAAGCACTGGTTAGAAGGTTTAGGAGACCCTGGTCATCCATAGTGGGTATGCATTATGTTGAAAATGCTTTGTCGGAAAAAGCACAAAGGAAGGATTATATATAATGCAGTGGCGGGGGCAGTCTTTACTAATAAGCCTTGATTACGACCCAAAGGAGCATGTTTTACCAACTTTAGAAGAAAAAAAGAGTGAGAAACATTCAATAAGGTTCTAAACCTTTGCCAGTTTGCATGCAGTTCTTTGACACCAGTTTTTAGTTCACAGTGCCTTATTAGGAGTGTAACTTGTGAACTCTAAATAAAAAGATCAGTGTGATAAAAGCAATGTTCTCCTGAGGCATCCAAATAATATGCAAATATATGTGCATTTTACATGTTATGTGTTGCAGGGAAATTCACCCTCTCTGCCATTTCATGATGAGTCAAAACACGGAATATATGCTTTCCATGCACCCATTCAAAGACCAAAAGTACAAATCCAGACATGCCCTTCAGAATTGGGAACAACTTAATTTTTGTTAGACTGCCTACCTTTAAGTAATGAAGAGGAATGTGGATGTGTACTATATCAAAGATAATAAAATGCTTTCCAAGGCTGGTTCAAACACTGCCCTTAGAGGGGTTCATCCAATGACACCCTCTTCCAGTCCTGAGCTTTTTATGACAGCCCTGATCATTTTGGATGTTGCGTTCTAGCTGTGCCTCCAATGAACTAATGGCACCAGCACATCTGGTAGCAATGATGTGTTCGAGAACAGATTGGAACTTCAAAGAGTGCCCTTGACGATAATGGAGTGAGTTGGCCACACAAGCTGGATTTGAATGCTGGTGGGCGCTCAGTGCACAATGAGTCACATGGGGGAAGTTGTGATGGGCTGTATGAATTAAATAATTCAGCCAATTATGGAACTAGAGAGATGCGGCCATGTGCTGGAGGCATTATAGCATTTAAAGGGGCAAATGCACGTGCTTTGGTGGGCTATGGCATTAGGGAGGTGGATGCACATGCCGGGGGCCTTTGATGCATTAAATGAGTAGGTAAATGTTCAGGGGGCATTCTACGGCATTAGAGATAGAAGGCAGGTACTGGGTGCCATGGGTGGTGTCATTATTTATATACTCCTTAACATTGCACATACAATTTTTATTACGTAATTGATAAAGGTATTCATTCTATTCAGTCTGTCAGCCTTGTAAGTATTCAACAAGTGACCTTAAGATCACAGTGAAAAGTTGCTTAACTTGCAGAGCTATCTGACTGACTCTAGTTTTAAATAATGTGTGGAATTGAGGTGTCAGTGAACATTTACCTTTTGCGCCTCACAAAGTAAAATACCTTGCTTTTTTACCCTATGTTTGATCCTATAGAAGTCTTTGTTTTCATCCTACTTCAGAATTACAACAGAACGTGCTTCATGTTATTTTGAAATATTAGTCTTTCATTATCCTAAGGTTGCTAAAAAGGGCTGGTCCGGATAGTAGTAAAGACAATCTCAACCACTGTGTTACATAGAGTTTATGCTTCCCCCAGACCAAGCGCACTTAAAATATACTATCGACCAGTATGGATGACATGTGACTCCTAAACCTTACATCCATCATTTTCTAATAAAGCATTTCCTTTGCATTGATTTACACACATGATATAATTCATTGTCTCGGTATAATGTGTGTATGGGGTATTGGTATGAGTAGTGCTATAAAAGAAATTAAGGCCCAGATTTAAGAGGGTCTAGTGCCTCCTTGTGCCACATTAGTGTAATTTTTTTCATGCTAATGTGGCCAAACGAGGCCAAAATCGCCGTATCAGATGTACAAAGTGTAGCAATAAATGCATTGCGTCACTTTGTAACACCTTGCGCCACATCATCCCTTCGCCAGGCATAATGTACGCAAGGGGGTCGTTCCCCCGTTAGGGGGCCTGAAAAAATGGCACAAAGGAATCTAAAAGATTTCTTTGCACCATTTTTTGCGGCATTTTTAACTTATGGAGGCACACCATTATTTATCATGGCCTCAATGTGCTTTGCAGGATTTTGACGCTAATCCTGCAAAATGCTAAACTAGTGTCAAACTTTTTGACACTAGTTCCCTAACTACCGCCATGGTGCACTGTATCTTAAATACCACACACACATGGTGGCATTAGGGGGGCACTAAGGGGCACATGACAAGTGGCGCTGCATTGGACGCGGTACCACTTTTCTTAAATCTGCCCTTAAATACTTATGAGAGAGGGGCAATGGACAGATAAAGTTCAAAATTAGAGCATTGTGAGGGAATCCATGGAGAAGGAGGTCATTGGGGTGGAGCCAGCAAAGACTGTCCATCAGCTCTAAATCGGGTCCTGTTAAAGAAATAAGCAGCAGTTTATTGGACGATATCAGCTGACATTTCACCTCTCGGACAAGATAGAAAACAAACTTTAAAGGCATATTTACTGCTGTTTCACATTTTGAACTCCAGTATGTTTGTTCTGGGGGAGGCCTTAGACTTCCCCCAGCCCCTGCTTTCAATGCCTATGGAGGTCCCAGGGGAAAGGTGAACAGTTTGCCTCACATGTAAAGAAACAACATTCAGATGCAGACCGGAAAAAAACACAAGCAATTGTGCACAATGAGTCTACCTTACCTTTTTTAGCCTCTGAAGATTACAAAAAGATCTCTGCAGCAGGTGCTGGATGAATGCAGGGTCTAGTTGCTGCAGGAATCTAATCTTGACATCCTAGGACCTGAAACGTACTGGATGGAATAGAGGGGGGAGTGGGACAATGGGGCAGCTGCTTCTATATTCAGGTTGCTTCCCGGGTTCTGGATGGCGCTAAATGCAGGGATACGGTCCTGGCTCCCTGCATCGCATCCTGCAGAAAACCAGTACGTCCTGCTGCAGATGGTCCTCCTCCCTGTCACTGTATGGAAACCTGCTCCGTGTAAGTGTTGCTCCTTGTTGCTCCTTGCTGTCTCCTCACCGAAGATCCTCACTCCTGCACTGGCAATGAAGAAAGTATAAAACATTGTAAATTGCACTTTTAAAGAGTTTCGCTTTCTTCTTGCCACTTAGCGACCTGGATGGTGATGTCACCCGTTGTGCTCACTCCGCAGTGGCTTCTCACTGGCGATGTGAGATGGTAATCATGGAATATGTGCCAGAGAGTAGGAATGCTGTGTATGATCACATGATGACCATTTATTTTCAAAATCCTGACATAATGAAGTGGATACACTACTATCCTTTGACACGGGGAAGCTCTGGTACTCATGGAGGAAAAAAAGATGTGCCAGTACTCAGTACCCATGAGTATCGGGCCATTTAAAACACTGACTACAATCAAATCCCTCAGAACCCGGATAGAGAAGATAGTAGCCACCCTCTGAGAGAGGGTTGCACTTTGTGGCCCTGAGAAGTGAGACTACACCTTTTAGGTCTCAGATCAGTAAGCTGGGAGAACCCTTTGTGGGTCTATATATTTGTCAGACTTACTGGTTGGGTGGAAAACAGAAATGACAGGAACATGATAATGCAGCTTGGCTCACCATAGCCATGGATAGCACTTTCCATCCTAACAAGCCAGTGTAAACACAGGACTGTTGAATAAAACTGGAATTAGGGGACAAAAATCTTTTGGAAAAGGCAAACAAAATGTGTTTGGTTTTCCAATTCACCTGCTGATAACACTACAAATATAAGGGAGAAACTATTTCCTCCTCCACCACTCCATTACTCCAGTCAATCTAACTAACAAACTCATATCCACGGCTCAAATTAACTCATAATAATACTAAAACTGTACTCATATTTCCCTATACTAATCCATCACTAATTCTTGTTGGGTTCCGGAGTAGCGTGCTCCTCGCCGAAAAGCGCTTTGCCGCTTCGTCTGGGGTAGTTAGCGCTATATAAATACTATTACAATTACAATTATATTATGTAAACTGTATAATAGAAGTGTAATTGATTATTGTGCTGTTTCATTTAACAATATTTATTATAGTCTTTTTAAGTGACTACGTACCATTAGTTTTGACTAATCAGTCTTAAGTAGTATCTTCACGTAGGGCACATCTGAATCAAGCTAATGACGTTAGAGAAAATAAAAAGAAACTATATTAGGTGGATCCATATTAGCTACTAATGAGTTTTTGAAGTAAGACTAATAGCACTTCCACAATCCAAATATTTAACAAACAGGTGCTAGATAAAATCCAGTGTCTATTCAAATGACATCAGAGCTGGTAGAGCGTTTGCCAAAGTGATTCTAAATAATTGTTTTCATAGGCCAAGTTCACCTTGTGCTATCTAAACATAAGGGTATGAACATGAATATTCTATAAAACCAGAGAACCACATGAAGTTATAATTGTTTGTTATCTCAAAATCAAAGCATTATTTCAGCATGCATTGGCAAAGCCAATTGGTCTTTACCTTGGGACCTACTGGTTTTGTCAGAGATTTATGGCGATGCCCTGCAGCACTGGCAAAAAATGTGTGCTACTAGCACTTGCATCATTCAGTAGGTGAGTGTGTGTATCATGATGTGTGGATATGCTTCACCATGCATGCATGCACCTACTGAATGACACAGGTGCCATTTTTTAAAAATGTATTCCCTTATTCAATTTGGTGAACATCACTTGGCTTGATAAGTCATACATTTTAAATCACACTAAGGTGCATTTATGGAAACAGAGTGACCAGGCAGCAAATGGGAGATCCATGAATTAAATAATGAAAGGCCTGCAAGGGGTGATTGTGCAACAGGGAGTGGGCGTGGGTAAGCAACTGGGAGAGGACACATGGGATTAAATGCTAAAAATAAAGCAAGCTCCAGGGAGAAGGGATACAGAAAGAGGGGAAATAGCACACAAGGGAAAGAGAGCAACGGGGTGTGCTGGGGGTAATTCGCCAGGGAAGAAGCACTTGAGAGAGAGAGAGAGAGCAGCACACAAGGGAGAGAGCAACATGAAGCAGTGAGTTTTTGGTAGCGGGAGAAGCCCACAAAGGAGAGGTCTGGAAAACACATATGCTCTCATGGAGGGCTTAAGACAAAAGGAGTTCTCTAAAAGTGATCAGTGGAAGGATAAAATCAAGCACACACAAAGTGATGGGATGAATGCTTCCAATAATCTAACTCACTGGTGATTGTTCTGGATAGTATCCCAACCCTTTGCTTTTCACCCACTGTTCCACTCCAGAGAGTTGTCAACCTTATGCTAATTAGTACTGCTCCTGCTCCTGATGAGAAAAGTCTATCCCAAACTGCCAGGTAATTCCCCTCAAGAGGGGGACACAAGCAATCCCAGAAAAGGTTTTGACCTTTCTCTGCCTTTTCAGTAAAGCATTGCTTGGCTCCTGTGGTACACCAAGCTCCTAGTAATTACCAGTGGCTGAAATTAATTCAAGCATTCCACCCATCACTTCTTTTGTGCTTCTTATTTTGTCACCTAAGTATGACGAGCATGACCAAATGTGGATCCTGTGCTCACTGTACCACTGAAACAAGGCTGCAAATTGTTGACAAGGCCAAAATATGCTGAAACTGGCCTAAACTGATTCTGGTTGCGAGTAGATCTAGCCTGACAAGACTATACTGCTGCATTTGGAGCAGGGCCAATGTTGATTTGCATTCAAATAACTTCTACCTGAGCTGCCATGTTGGTAAAAAAAACACTAGGATGCGACCCTGAGTAATTACCAGAAGCTGAGTTTAACTAAAGCATTCCATCCATGACTTTGACTTTTTTGCATTCCTCCAAAGGAGACAAGTGAGCCAATCCAAAGAAGTTAAATGGGCTCAAAGTTACAAACTCAAGAAGAGGAAGGCAAGTCATCAGATAAGAAGCAAGCAATGAAAAGAGTGACAGGAAAACCAACCAATGGTAAGCAATTGGTGTGCACTAAGCCTACTGTAAGTTTTTGGTAAGGTCCACAAGATGTGTCTGCCACAAGGATATAAAAGTTGTAAGCAAGGCCTAAAACTCTATATCATTGTAAGCTCTCTCATCAATAACAATAGACATGTTGCTTTTGGCACTATAATTGTAACTCAGCTCAGGCCTCTGTTAATGAGTTACTTCAGTTTGTAAAGACCAAACCTTTAACTTGATTTCCTTTCTCCTGCTCAAGAATTTAATTTTCTCTCAAGCCAAAGTGCCAAAGTTTTCAACACAAAAAGAGGACAAAAAAAGGGGAACCAAAAAGACTGCTAAACATGAAGGCCCTTCAGCTAATCATAAATTTGTCAAAGAGCTCTCTTCAAGAACCATCAATAGGCATTGGACCATTTTCCTTTGAGATTATTGTTTTGTCCCTCCGGTTACTAAACCTCATCCCATTTAATTTGGTTCAAGGGAACTCAATTTGATCACAACGCATCTCCAGAATAGCTGTTCCTGATGGTTCCTAAGCTCTTCCTCCCAGTCATTTCCTCAATTATCAACCTATTGTCAGATGAGGGGTGGTTCCACTCAAACGGACTGCAATTTTCCTTCACTTTCAGTCCACTTTCCCCAGTAAGCTATAAACCCATATCTTGATTCCCATGATCTCATGATAGAGAAAACACTACTGGACATGGTTGACAATATAATAAAGTCCATTGATGGAGGCTTAGAGTGTTGTGGTACCTTTCAACTTTCAAATGGCTTTCCACATGGTGGAGCCATGGCCTTTTAGTTAATCTTAAGGGTAATGCTAATAGTGAAAATCTCCTACCTTTTTTAAGAGAAACAACTCCCTCTTAGAAGGTTATGGCCTGCTATAAACCTCAACTTTTAAATTTGTTAATGTTTTTTAATGAGCCAATATTGCATAAGATAACAAATTATGTAGCACCACTCCATGTTCAGAGTGAGCAGAGATCCTCCTCATTAACCAATTATGGTTACTCCTCATTTCATTCAATCTAAAGTTTATTAATAATATATTTTCCCTATTTGTGAGTCTTACTCCAATCTTCATCTGTTGTCCTCCATTTCCCCCTAACTCCAGTCTCCGGTGCATGTTGAGCCTCGGCTTTGGATTTGCATAGCCCAGGATTCTGAAATTGCAGACCCCTGGGTGAGCTGAATGAAAGGAGTACATCTAAGGCTTGCAGCCTGGGCAGCTTCACAGGAATGGAAGGGAATCAGGCTCTGAATATGTGTCTGATCTGAACCTAAAATAGAGAAAACAATCTAAAGGAGAACTTCCTCCCTTCTCTTTGAATGTCAACTATTGTAAATATTATTATCGTGTAAATATTGCAGTGTCCTAAGATTCAGATGAGTCAGCTGTTGTTTTACCTTGGGTTCTAAGGTGAGCGTCACTATTCATTTGTCTATTAATGGTAGATTTGGAGAATACCGTAGGTCTATTTATGCAGTCTTAGCCAATCTATGTGCCCCTACAGTTTTAAAGATGGGTTACTCTGTTATAGACATGACTGAGATGCCATCTGTCCTATTATAAGTGCATATAATCCTACGGCCCATGTAATCATGTGGACTGGATAGCTATACTTTTTGACAAAGTAACCTGGCCACAAACACTAAATTGGGTCCTCAATGGCAAGCTATCAGTTGGTTTACAAGTCTCATGCTGATGATACACAGATCATAGTAAAATCCATGTAATCTCTCTCCATTAGCTATAGTAGTACCACCTTTCAAATCCTGCCTTGCTCAGTGCCGGTCTTTTTATTTGGAAGTAAATCTCAGCTTACCATCCTTTTATCCTCTCTATAGCACCCCCTCTGTGGACTGGTATTTTTAATGTCATGGTCTCCTCGCTTATTGCTTGCCTTTGACAAGGTTCATTGGAATGGTGTCTGCTTGCTCTTTGAATGTGGTAAGTGCATGACTCAAAAAACATGACTCCAAAACCATTTGAAAGATGAGGTCTTCAGGTATGTACCCCAGAGATTGCTTTAATACTTCTTATTACAAGAAGTTTAAATTATGCACCATAAGTGGGAAACAATTTCAAATTGTGGGAGTATGACTTGGAAACTCCCTATCTGAGTATCCAAGGCAAGAACAAAATCTCATATGAAAGGTATGAATGCATGTATGTGAAAGGCTAGTCTTTTCTAAACTTATTCCTTCAGACAAACATCGCCTCCCCTTCAATTCAGGCAACTTTTGTGAATAAGAGATCAGTATTAGTGTCTTCTTCAAATCATTATTTCTTTAAATTAGATTAGAAAATACTGTTGTCTAAATTGCAGGCAGAGGCAATTGGCTGGAGCAGAAAAGTGGGTTTTTCTTTTTTTTGTGTTGTAATTCTTTATTCAAAAGAAACCGATAAGACATTACATAGCCTTCCATAAAGCAAAGTACACAAGCTTGGCGGTACAAACACTGCAGTACAGGAGTACAGAAATACAGAGACAATTGGGTATATTGTTGTACGCAGCTAAACAAGAGAGCCGAACATACCTTGAATCGAAATGAGAGCACAAGAAAACAGCAAATGTTGTTGACCAAACCGCCAGTAGCTACCCCGTGCCCAATCTGTATTGGGCGCCAGGTCTCTAGGGATCCGGGTAAGACACTTGCGACTACCCCTCCACGGAATCACCCTGGGTGTCATTGCGTGTTGGCGAGGTCCAGGTAACATTAGCGGGGAGAGGTCAGACTAGGAAGCGTGTATAGTACATGGTGACATTCAGCCCTTCCAGGATACTCGAAGCCGCCAAATGTGGGGAGAGACAACAGGGGGGAGCCAAGAGTGCTCAGTTATTAAGGGTGATAACGCAGGACCCCGGATCCTCAAGGGAGGAGGTTATGAACCTGAGGCAGGTAGATAGAACCAGGATGGTAGAAGGGGGGTTTAATGAATGCACAGGAGGAAGAGAGAGGGGGAAGGGGGAAGAGAAGAGAGAAGTAGTAAGATTTGGCAGGGGGGCGTATAGGGGAGAGGGAGAGAAGGAGAGGGGTGCCAGGGAGATATCCAAAATGATGGGAAGCCGGGGTGAGTCTAGGGGGGAGGAAATGAGGAAAGTACTGATCAAAGGATATAGGCCGCGATGACCGCAGTATGTGCCAAAGGTGGTAAGGGTAGTGTAAGGGCAGTGTTTCCTGAGGGTACACCCCACCGATCACCAGAAAGGTTGGAAGGCAGGGCAATTGCAGCAGGTGTGGGGGCATCACCAACAAGTGGCGTGAGGGAGTAACCCTGCAGACCGCAGTTTCTGGGGAGTCCAGTACCAATCATGAAGTGTCTTGAAGAGACTGAATTTAAAGCGAGCCTCCTAAGCCCCGCGGTCCCATGCCTCAATCAGATCTGCCCAATCCTCCATCTCATATTCTGTCTGAAGTCGCGCCTGCCACTTGTTTTTGAGAGAGACCAAGAGGGGAAGGGAAAATAGAAGGCGATTCAGCAGGGTATGCAGTCCAGATATGACACCTCGGAAGAGACCCCAGGTTTCTAAGTAGTGGAGCACTGGGGATTGGGAGAGTTGCCAGGGATGTGTCCCCATACGTCTCCAGAGACAGTGTTTAAGCTGCAGAAAACACCATGAGTGGTGGACGGGTAGATCAAATTCCTCCCAGAGATCCGCAAAAAGTTTCAGTTGGCCATCGGTCAAGAGTTGATCAATACTCAGAAGACCCGTCGATCGCCACTCCTCCCAGTCTATAGTTTTTCCCCCAATCATGAATCCTGCATTGCCCCAGGGAGGAGCCCGGTCATGTATCAAAGGATCCACTCCTAATAAGCAGTGCGCTTGCCGCCAGGCATTCTGCATGGCTCTGATCATGGGATTGATTGGCCGAGAGGGGGGAATGTCCAGTGCTGTAGAGCACGTGAAGTCCTGGTAAGGAGCGCAAGAGCGTTCGTTCCACCTCCACTCACAGCGGCGGATACTGAACTCCGGGCGAAGGAAGATCAATTGTGAGAGGTGTAGCGAAAGGGTGTAATGTTCCACCGAGGGGAGGCCCAGCCCACCGGCCTCGCGCCGAGTTAGTAATGTGGCCCTGGGTAGGCGGGCACGTAGCGATCCCCAATCAAGGGTTCGAATGCAGCGATCCGTCTCTCTAAGGAGAGTCAGGGGGATCTGTAGTGGCAGCATGCCGAGAACATATAAGAATCTCGTTAGGGTCACCATACGCACCTCCTGAGCTCTGCCCTGCGTAGAGAGGCCCAGATGTGTCCATTTGTCAAAGTCCCTTTTCATACTGGCAATCAGCGGGTCTAGGTTGTCAGCCACCATATTCTCCAATCCTCTATTGATGTGGATGCCAAGATATTTAAGACCTGACTGTTTCCACTTGACCGGCAAGCCCTGTATGGATGCGCTTACTTTCACAGGGGATGGAGGTAACGCTTCGCTCTTATCCCAGTTGATCCTGTAACTCTAGAGAAGTTCAAAGTCAGATAAAATGGTTTGGAGCACCGGCAGGGACTTAGCTGGTTCAGTGAGAGTTAGTAATATATTGTCGGGGTATAAGTAGATGGTAGAACTACCGCCCGGGATAGGTACCCCAGTAATGAGACTTGATCCGCGGATCATAGCTGCTAAGGGTTTGACGGCCAGCAGAAACAGTAGCGGCAACAGGGGACAGCCCTGACGAGTCCCCCTCCTGATATGAAAGACGTCGGACGGAAACCCACCGCAGTTGACCTGTGGTGTCGCCGAATCATACAGCAAACGCACCCTATTTATAAAGCTGGTCCCGAGTCCGAACCGTTTTAGAGTTTCAAAAAGGTTCCACCACTCTATGTGATCGAATGCCTTCTCGGCGTCCAAGAAGAAGGCAAGAGCCTCCTCCTGAGAGTCCTGTGTTGCCCAAAGAGCATGGATCAGGGTACACAAATGATCCCTAGATGAACGGCCAGGGACGAAACCCACTTGCGTATGATGTATGAGAGATGAGATTACCTTTTTGAGGCGGTTCGCTGAGATGCCTGCCAGGATTTTAATGTCTCCATTTAGGAGAGATATGGGGCGGTAACTGACGCAAAGGAGAGGATCCTTACATGGTTTGGGTAGTACTACTATGGAGGCTTTGTTGGAGAGAGGGTGTAAGGAACCTGTCTGTTCCGCCCTGCAGAAGGCCTCATATAGGGTGTCTACTGTGTCCTCTCCCGTCCAGTTATAGAACTCTTCCGGGTATCCGTCCTCCCCAGGGGCCTTATGATAAGTGAGTTTGACTATTGCTTGTGCAATGTCTTCTTTGCTAATTTCCCCTTCTAAAAGAGCCCTGACAGTCTCTGAGAGGCAAGGTATGCTCGCCTTCTCAAAGAAGGTGGTCAGCTTATCCTGGTCTTCCGTTGGTTCGGGAGTGTAATGGGCCCGGTAAAAGCATCTGAACTCGTCCGCTATCGCCTGGAGTGTGTAATAAGCTTACCATCAGTGCCATGCAAAGCCGGAATGGCCAGCGCTGCCTCTCTTTGGCAGAGGTAGGCAGCCAATAATCATCTCGCCTTTTTTCCATGCTCATAGTGATGACCTTTCAATTGTTGTAATGCGTATTCTGCTTGTGAGGTGAAGAGAACATTGAGCTCCATTTTGGCCTGTTCCAGGCTATGTCGGGTGGAGGAGGAGGGAAATAGGGTGTATTCACGGGTAGTCTGGGTTATGCAATCCTCTAGAGTTTGCTGTTTGTCACGCCTCTGGGCACTGGCAATGGCAGCATCCCTCCTGAGTTACCCCTTAATGCTGCTTTTGCCGCAGCCCACAACAATTGGGGTGAGGAGACCAACCCTTTGTTGTCGAGTAAGTATGTGGTATGTGGGATCGGAGTTGCTCTTTCCCTCTCGGTGTCCGATATCTAGAAGTCTGAAAACGCCAAGGTTTACGTCCCGGAGATGCCAGCCCCAGTTCCAGGGCCAATAGAACCAGGGGTGGTCAGACAATGCGGCCGGTAAGATCTGAGACTCCCTAATCATGTGTAGCAGCCAATGTGTGACGAGGAAATAATCTAGTCTGGATTGGGTCCTATAAACTGGGGAGACAAAAGTATATTCATAGTCTGATGGATGGGAGAGGCGCCAATGATCCAGCAGACCATGATCTGAAAGGACATCACTAAGGAGAGACCAGTCAGCATTGTTGCTTATGTCAAGGCCACACGATCGTTCTAGAATAGCGTCTTGTGCCAGGTTCCAATCCCCACCCAGTAAGTACTGGGAGGCTCCAATCTCCGTCAGTATCCAATTCAGGGAGAGGGAAAAAAGGTGTTTGGAGCCTGTGGGGGCATAAATGGAGCCAACACAGACCGTGGAAGCGCCCAGTTTAAGCTTGGTGAGGATATAACGTCCCTCAGGGTCAGACCACGTTTTGGGTCTGAATAGTAGGAATCGACGAATGAGAATCGCTACACCACATTTCCTCCCTGAGCCCTGCGTCTCACAATGCACAGATGGGGCTCCACTGAAGAGCACATTCCCCACCCAATCTCTACGCAGTTTCTTCGATTCTGAGGGAGAAAGATGTGTTTCTTGTAGAAGGGCGATGTCTGTCTTTTTGGACCACAGGTAGGATAACACTTTTTGCCCCTTGATATAATGTGTCATGCCATGTACGTTCCACGAAAGGACCTTCAGTGGGACTGTTGGCCCCTTTGTCAAGCTTAGTCTATTGGATCTCAGTGGGCATCTGGTCCCCCGTACTCTAGCGCTCTAAAAAAGAGACACTATGGTAGCGATGATTTAAGGCCGGGTGGGTACTGGTGGGGTATGTGGGGGATTGTGGAGGGGGCCCTTGGTCAGGGAAGAGGAGAGGGGCGAGTGGACAGACAAAGAGACAAAGAAAGAGAGACGGGAAAGAACAGAATATGCGGGGGGAAGTAGGGTGCGAACAGGCTAACTCAGAATATAATAGAATAGGATAAAGAGGAATGAAGGGAAAGGTCAGGGAGGAAAGGTAGAGGTTGGGGAATAAAAACTGGAAGACACACAAAGGAAGACACTGAGCCGGGGTCTATGGGAGCTGAGGCAAATACCTCACTACTGTGAGCCCTGTTGATCTGCGGGTCGGGACCTGCATGGCCCGTGCCGAACAAGCACAAAGGGGAAGAGGACGGGGTAGGAGGAGAAGGGAGCCCAGAGGGGCCAGCGACAGACAGCCAGGGGTGGACAACACTAGATGGTATGCTCAGTCACTGCAAAGGGGGGGTCGGGTGGAGGGCGTATCATGTCGGGTCAGGGGGAAGACTGAGAGGAGAACGGGGAGGGGATCCGCGGTAAGACCAGGAGGTGTGGGCCTCAGTATGTCTCGGGTTGAAAGAGAAAGGGTGACCCCCGCACCACGGCCAGTAGCACCGGAGAGGAGCTATGAGGTCTCTTTAGCAATATCTCTAGGCAGCCCTGCGAGTATCCCTGGAGAAGGGGAGAGGGAATATGCCTTCAGGCCGGTGGCGGCAGTTGTAGTGTGGGAGGGAAGTATTAAGGCAGGGTGGGAGGTCTGGGTGCGGGAGATGCAGGGGAACACCGTGAGTTGCTTGGGAGGCACCCCTGGGCAATGGACAGTTATGTAGGGGGGGAGGACATGGAGTGGGGTCATGCGAGCTCTAGTGGTGAACTTCATGTTGTGTCTCCAGTGGGCTATGGCAGTAACAGTATCAATAAAAGGGGATGGAACCAAGAGGCGGGTCTACACCTAGCAGCATAAGTCAAACATCGACCTGAAGACAAAACATAGCATAAAGTACTATTAACTTTTAACAGTGAACATACTGGCCGGGGTAGATTACAGCCAGGAACTTTTGAGGAACACTTGAGGTAGTCAGTTTATGCTATTTCCCCCAAGCCCCGTCTGGGGCAAGGCTTCAGAAATGACGTAGTACACCCTGGGAGC
Organism: Pleurodeles waltl; assembly: GCF_031143425.1. Lineage (NCBI taxonomy): Eukaryota > Metazoa > Chordata > Amphibia > Caudata > Salamandridae > Pleurodeles > Pleurodeles waltl. The sequence goes on along the minus strand of NC_090437.1, from coordinate 618,831,046 downwards.
CAGACGTTTTAGTAGCACTATTCAAAGGGGAGCACAATACCAACAAGAACGGTAAGAGCAAAAACCACAGTGCTAACAACTCCCCCCTAACAGAGGTAAATAGAGATGGGGGAGGGGGAGCAGGGCACTTAGCTGCGCAGCGAGGCGATAGTGGACGAGGTTTCTCGGAGTCTTCAGAAGTTCAGCACTACGGATGATCCGTGGTCAGCGACGGTTTCAAAGGGGAGCAGGATTTGACTCTCCCTTGATCCTGGGTGAGAGCGATCACAGCCTGAAGGGCATGCTCTCGGCCTTCCTGTGATTTCAGTGGGTGATCGTAGGTCCTTCCCCTCCTCTGCAAAGCGGCGTGGTGATGAGGAGCAGAAATGGGGGGGGATCTCCCCGGGCAGGGGAGCCTGGTCTCGGGTGAGCGGAAGTGTGGTCCATGGGTTGCGTGGCAAGGTCGTCCAAAAATGAGCTAAGGTCTGCAGGTTCATGGAAGTCTCTTGATTTGCCATCCTGGGTGATCCACATACGAGCAGACTCAAAAATACCAAATTTGATGTCCACCTTCCTTAGTTGCGGTCGTAAGGCCAAAAAAGCTTTCCGTTTCTCATTCGTGACTCTTGAGAAGTCTGCGGCCACCCGTATTTCATGGCCTTCCAGTGAGTACGGGCCTTGAGATCTGGCCACAGAGATGACTTGACGGGCCTGCTCGTAACAGAGAAAGTATGCGATGATGGGATGAAGTCGTTCAGAGGTTGCTTTGTGCAAAGGACCAATTCTGTGGGCCCTTTGAAACTCCAACGGCGGGGAGAAATCCAGGCCTGCGAGTTCAGAAAGAAAGTTTTTAAGAAAGGCCTTGACATCAGAGCCTTCCTTGAGATCCGGTATACCAAAAAAATGGACATTGTCTCTCCGGCTCCTGTCCTCCAAGTCTGTGATCTTTTCCCGCAGCTCCGTGTCCTGTGCTGGCATTGTCGCGATGCGATCCTCAACAGTCATGAGGCGTTGGTCCATTACAGTCACTTGGAAACGGGCTATATCTGCCCATATAGATGTGGAGGCTGTGGAGAGGTCCGAGATCTTCAAGTCCATTGCCTCTAAGCGCCATCCCACTGCAGTGATTTCCTGTAGTATACGGTTAGGTGGCATTGGTCGAACAGGGGTCGGCCGGCGGAGTTGCAGAGCAAGGAAGGATCGCCTGCGCCACCATAGGGCTCGTAGGGTGATAGCTTCAGAGAACAGTAGTTGGCGGGAATATCTGCCTGACTATTTCCCACTTGGCATCGCCACCCAGAGAGAAGGGGTCCAGGGAGGATCTTCAGAGTAACTTCATGACAACGGGGCTATGTTGTGGCTGTGCAGGGGACGTGTGTGTTTCTCCCACTAGTGGAAAATCCAGCGCGAGAACCCCTCACTGTGCACCGCTAAGTAAGCCTAGCTATAATGTATAACCGAGAGCAACAGGGCTATGTGTCCGTGTCTGATCTCAGGGGTGGTAGGCTTAACGTACCTCACAGGTGCCAAGGAGCCGGTTGGACCCTGGCATCGCCAACACCCCAGCCGTGGCCCGTTGTGATCCAGCCCGATCCCAGTGTGGGGCTCCAGCCCTGGTCGTGTCAGGTGTGATGCCTCAATGCGAGATGGGCATGCTGTAGATATGGGCCGGTCCTTTTGGTAAGGGTAATGTTCAAGTACCTGGAACAAAGTGTACCGCTGTCGGGATCAGGGGGATCCACCCCCTTAGCAACTCTCAAGGTGCGTGGGCTAGCACTCCACAATGAATAGCCCTCTTCTTTTGGGTCTCGCTGTTCTGGGGGAGGGGGGGGCACAATCGCAGATTAAAGCCTGCCTTTTGGGCCATGTGTGGCTGGGGAGGGTGGCAGGTCCTTGTAGCCGGGGCGGTAGGGAGCCATTGTGCGTCCCCCTCACGTGCCACAAACTCCTTGTGTTCCGCTGGTGAAGGTGCCTGCCGGTGGGTGTTGGATGGCTGTCACTGCCCACCGGAGCATTAATCCTGCTCAAGCGAGCACGGGGGAGAAGATATCAGGCAGCTTCTTCACGCCTCCTCTTCTGCTCCCAAGTGTTCTTCAGGGGTTCAGGGGAATCCTCAGCCAGGTCAGCAGGGGTCGTCATGCGTGGGCAGGCCCTAATCCACCACACGCAACCGGGCATGATCCGCCCCAGCCACCTCACTAATCTGATGCCGTGCCCACGCGGGGAGTAAATCCAGGCCGTGGCTCCTCCCACATCATAGGACCGCGGTACAACTGCAGCCCCCTTGTCGTCTGTTGGGGGGAAGCGCCCCCCCCGGCATCCGCCGCACGAGCAGGTGAGCAGCACACAGCAGGGGGAGGCATCCCTGTCGATCGGTAGCCCCTCCGTGCACCCAGGCCCCGCTCGGCACGTGGAGCTCACTAATCAGGTGGCCATTTCCTTCGGCAGCCAGACCACGCCCCGAAAAGTGTGTTTTTCATACCGGCATCTAGGATATAAGTATGCACAAAGTTTTGTTAAGCCACTGGTGCCCATTGCCTAATGACGTAATGCATGGAAGCATCTCAGCACATTTATTTTCTGTCCTTTTGGTTGAACTCTCTACCAGCACCAAGACAAGTTGGCAGACTTACTAATGTTTTAAATATGTATCAACATTCAAAAGATTAAATCCATGACTTTCTTAATTGTAAGAAAGATTGATGCAACAGAAGGACTGATTGATATAAATTGTCATGATTTTGTAGTAGTACACTGGTCTCTGTATTATGTGAACTTTCTCTTGTTCAGAGGAGCAAATCCTGCTATGAGGCAGAAAGATGCCCAGTAAAGGCCGTTGCCAAGAAGTATATATCCAAAGGCAAAGCCATGATATTTTTGAAAAGGAGGTTCTAATATCAAAGTTATGGTATTTGTAAGAGGTCTATCTGTGATAGGGAAGTTTAAAAGAGTTTCCTGCTCCTCCAGAGGATGTTTATATTATAATTGATAGAACAAGGACCGTTTCATTTTTAAAACATGCTTCTTTTAATTCTATTTTTAACATAAACTGCTGTATAACACATGCCTGCCTGCCACAAGGAGGATAAGTAGTCTCATTGTGAAACCTAGAAATGTATAATTTAAGGTATTTTCCTTTTCCACAAAACCCAATTTTTAACGCACTTCATAAAGGAATAGCTTTTGAGACTGACCCACAATATCTATGAAATAGCATCCCTGTCAGCTTACTGAACTGATGTGCAAGTCAGAGGTCAGATTCCAGTGATGTCAAAGCATGACATTAGGCTACCACTGTGATATCACATTCTTATTTCAGGTTGCTCGATTAATAGCTCTGTCTAATATGAATTGTGTAGTGAAGTGATACCATTTAAGGAATTGGATATTAGACTGACTTTAAAATTAAGCTTTTAGATTGTGAGGTCACTGTTGTGATATGATTGCAGACTGAGACATCATTTGATAATTCTGACATCATCACCCCAGGAATTACGTACTCCATTGACATCACTTCAAGATCATGACATCTGAATATTACATATGAATATTAATATTACATATAATGTGCCATTACCCCAGAAACAAGATGTCCATCTTTGAAGTTACCCCAGTGCCCAAATAGCAGCCTCTAACTTCAAACATAGAACCTGATGTCCCAAAAAAATCAATTACCAATGGGTTATCATCAGGGCCAAGAAACACACTAGGAAGCACCGAAAAGAAAGAAATATGAATCATAACCTCATACCCATGTATTGAATGGTTTACTCAAGGCCAAAAACCTTGAATGAATGATTTACACAGCGGCAATTGGCCCCATTAGTAATGCCCCCACAGGGGACCAAAACAAATGTAAAATAACTAAAACATACAATTGACTTACCAACAAGGAGCTATGTGAATCAATCACCTTAGAGTCATGGTGGATCACAACCATCAATAATTTCTGTGCCACCGTAAGCACCGCCTGGAGCTCGAACTAAATGTGAGACAAGGCCTGCAAGGGGCATACAAATACATAGAGAGTAAATCACACCATAGATTTTCTATCTCTGATGTCAAAGACATGTGATATTCAGGAGGTCATCCATAATGTGGCAATTTACAATTATCAGAACCTACCTGGTGGTTAAGAGGGCATACCATGCCAACTCAGGTGAATTATTACACTACAGTGTCCCAGCGTGTTGGAGGAAATAATGACTTATAAGATACCCTATCAAACGATACCTGCATCGTGTCACACTATGCGTTAGATCACAGTGAGAAGTAGCCACATGCATACTATGCCAAATCTAATCCAACAGTCTCGAGCCTTCCGCCCAATCTAGACATTACCATCACATCACGAAACATTCACCTTACTCTCGTTATATGACAGATTGTATTTGATATATTTCCTGTGCTTGCTAACAGCCTTTGAGCCGGTGACAGCGCTGTAGCCTGTTTCAAGCTAGACTGGCAGACAGAAACCAATGTTTCCGCCCACCAGCCCCTAGTGGGAAACTCTTAATGGGGCTGGAGGAGAGGTAGCCTGGGTGACGGCAACCTCCCCATCGGAAGTTCGGCAGACGGTGAAAACTCTCCACCGAAATCGTAATGACCCCCTTTATGTCCTTCATTACCATTTTCTCAAGGGCTAGGATTTCTCTAGGCATAATGTAGGATGCTAGTGTAAAAGTAAAAGGTGGTCTAAAACCTGTTACAGCTTTTCTTATTATTGATTCAGACCCACTTCCAAAGAAATGATTCAATCTAATCTTTCTAAAAAACATTGTAGCTTCAACTTTACTTCAAAATAATTTGTGCGGGTAGTGGGCACAAAAGAGAGGCCATGACTAAGGACCAGTTTCCTTCAGGTGATAATCTGTGCTTTGATAAATTAAAGATGGGAACCATATTTGGGGTGTCCTTATCAACACTATCCGTTATAACTTGAGCAGTGTCAGTATCTGTGGCAGCAGGAATGGTCACTAAAACCCCTAGATTAGTAGAAGTTGTTACCATGTGTATTGCTGTTGTCTGGTCTGTCGTTCCCTATGTGATTTCTGAAAATAACCCTGGCCCCTCCCTCTGCCTTGACCGCGGCCTCTGCTTCTCACTCTTGGAGTTGTTCCCTCTGGCTAAAAAAGAGGTATTTGTATAATTTTGGCCGGTCTGATTATTTGCTGTACTCAGGCCAAGAGCCTCATTGTCAGAACTTTCATAGGCTGAGGTGTCTGAAAACATAATGTATTTCTCCTAACCACCCCTCCCTCTCTAACTTTGCAATCTTTTCTTGTAAGATGCCCACAACCTTGGGAGGTGTCTGGCCCAGAAAGGAGGGGCCCTTTAGTAATTTATCAATATAGTTTTCAGGCGAAGATAATGTTTCTTTCTCTGGTCCTGGTGAAAAAGACACTTTTTGTCCTAGACTGAGATTCACAAAATATGTCAGAGAAAGAGCCATATATGGGGTAAAAGGTGCTAACGCGTCCCTTTATGACTAATTTACTCACGCTGGGACTCGTTTTAGGCCAATGAATCTTTTGACCCTGATTGAAGACACCTTAGGACGAGATAACTAATCAGCATGTCAATCAATATGTCAATAACATCATCAATATTTACCATAACAAGACAATTCAAATTAGTCAAAGACATTAATAAAACTCAGAAACCACCATGACCTTGCAGTCATGAATAACCACACCAGTTTAGTACTATTATATGAAGTTTATTCCCTATTGATTACAATTCTACTAGTAAGTTTATTAGTCTCAAAACCAAGAAACACATTAGCATAGTCACAATATGGCAACTCTGATAAGATTTCATCAAGGCAAGAATCACGAATATTAGAATATAGCACAACGTCAACAAAGGTTATCCTTAGAAGAGAATCATTATCACATTATTCAACAAAGCAGAGATTCAGTCATTTGTCTATTTGCGTCAGTTTAGTGAACCCCTCATCTATCCTCGAATTAGCATTGGCATGTTGGGCTTCATGCAAAACAATTTAGCAACACCAATTTAGAAAAACATCTAACTAGGGTCTCTATCAAAAGAAGCAGTTGGTACCTAGAAAGGAAAAGCAAACAGACAATTACAATTTCATTGTCATATAGTTACCCTCCATATTGGGTCAGCATACAGGTTCGGTCTTCGTCCTCAGGACATCAGTTGATTCGCCATCAGGAATTCAGCAGTCGGGTAAAAGGCACTTCCCTCATAAGGAGGTAAAGTGTAAATGGGCAATATAAGGGCAAGGAAGGTTTGATGAACCAAACAGCAAAGACTCTATGCAGAGTGACAAAGTGTCTGGGTCTTGGCAAATCGCAATAGCATCTCCCCTCCTATGTCTCCTAGTCTCCTAATCTGATTTACTTCCTTGTGTCAAGGGTTTTTATCCCTTTTCTGTGGTACAATCCCCTAAGTTTTAATTGGTTGGGGTCATCACCGCACTATCTCCCTCCAATAGGGTTTCAATTACTTCATTAAATTTGTCACCCCATAACATTTCTCACGTAGTTTATTGGTCCTTATGACTGACGTCTTCAGCGGGTAGAATGTCCGGTATGATTTCATACTCACGTGGTCCTCTTTGCATCTTTAGTCAGTAGTTCCATTGTCTGTACCGGTTCAGGCGACCTTGTACCTGCGAGTAGTCTACACTGTTGCATTCAGCAAGAATGTTTCACTTAGCAAGTCGGATTTCATGAGAACGGATCTACTACAGTTACATTCATCTTCTAGCTTTGGAAAAATACGAGTTCATGTCCTTCAGCAAGTCAGCACACTGCACGTTAGAAAAACACATTTAATATGAAACCAGGCAGCTAGGCCTCGACTCATGCTAACTAAGGCCTAATGATTTATTAGCAGAACTTTAACATATAACCTTTTATTATTAGTGCAAAATCATAATCTAACCTAAAATTTCATCATTATTAATCAGTTTTATTAGTCAGTGTATATATTAGCGGCCACTCCCCGTGGGCACATTTCAAGTTCACGTTTAGCAAAATACATTAATACATTTTCTACGCGGCATTATTACGCATTAGTTCATAAACGTTTCATATTAATTTCTAAGTATCTAAGCTACGCTCTCTCAGTCCCTCCTCTGATGACACTTGTCATCACACAAAACCTTTCCCTACAAACCTTTCATTTTCTTTAGGTTACGCATCTCAATTTCTGCCTCCCTATGTGATCTTTCCCAAATTTCTTTGAACATTTTCTCTTTTTCTTTTTCCTCTTTTCTTTTATTACGTTTTACCAAATCTCTTTTAATTCTTTTATTAAATTTGCATGATAACCATAGTCCAAATAGACAAGTCAGGATAATCAATATACCCCCTATTATTTTTGCAAGAACCTCATTCCAAATACTACTGAACCAATTCCCTACTTTAGTAATTCCTTTCCCAACTTTTTCCCAAACTCCAGGTTCCTTCAGCTCCTTCAAATCTGCACTATCTCTGGTTAGGTTAGTAAGCATACCTCTAATCTTTTTACTATTATGAGGAATGAATGCACAACAATGGCGCTCATTAAGCATCTTACAGACTCCGCCACTCTTCGCTAAAAGAATGTCTAAAGCAAGCCGGTTTTGAAGAGTCGTAGTTCTTTCCGCAGCAAGTTCAGTATCCATCAGGAGTATAGCCCCTGTGAAGTTTGTCAGCATGTTATCCACAATAATAGACAACTTTCGAATCTTTATGGAGTTTAAGATAACCCCTACTGAAGGAATTATGGCTCCAAATATGTCACCAACGACAGCAGCCGCTTTTGTCTAGTATGCTGTAATTCAGACCTTTTAGGAATTTGCTTTAAGTCATCAATCTGGTATATCTTTGGAAATCTATTCCCAAATAACATGTCCCATACCATCCCTTTGGAAGACGGTAATAAGCATTAAGTCCACATATATAATAGATCCCAGGGATCGCTTGATCCTGTCAATTTAACATGAACGTCCATTTACTCTGAAACAAAAACACATGCCTGCATTCATTCATTACCAAAACAAAGTGTCATGCTCGGATTTCGGCCTATATATACAAAGCCTTCCTACGTGTAATGCATCTTTAGCTAACTTGTCCTGTGTCTTTATTGCAGTGTAAGCATAATCATTTGCAAGCGTGCATTTTTCTAATCCCTTTTCTAACCTTTCTTTTAATGCTTTCCGTCTATCATCAGTGTGATCTAAGAAGCTCTTTTCTACAGTTGTAAGTAGGCAGGTTAGATTATTGTGGTGCGCATAAACTGTCCCAAATGTCAGTGTCGGCTCAAAGAAACCCCTAACTAATTTTATGCTGTGTTCTTTAGCTAATTTATTTAGAAACTCAATCACAGGCACAAAGAAAAACACTACATCTAAGTTAGAATAGAAGTATTGAACATGTTCTTGATCATAGAATCTTGTTAACAGCAAACTACAGCTTATCCCGTAGGTAAGTGGCAGACTATGATAAGTAAACCCTTCTTGTACTGACAAAGGAATCTTTGTGCACACATAGCAATTCTTCGCATCCATTGTGTCAACATACTCATTCAGCAAGCAATAGAAGACATTAGTAGATAGTTCCCCTTTTGAATTAGTTTCCTCATGCAAGTATTTTGCATCCTGCTCAAACTTCTCCAATGGTGTTAGTGTAGCAGTCTGAGGATTTGAAGCATTGTTAGTCTCTTTCTTATCCACCAGTGGCATTCCCACAATCACAGCTATTATCACTACCACACACATAACTCCCACACCAACAACCAAACATGCATATGTCCTACCCCTATTACTATTATCTCTAGTGTAACTCATGATCTGTAAAGAATCAGACAGCAGAATAATACAAAGCAAACAATCAACTTGTGGACGATATAAAAGCTCTCTTTGTTTTTTTTTTTTCTCTGTGCAAAGTCTCTCTCTTTCTCTGCGAGTATTCACAGCGTTTCACTCACTCCAGGACCTCTTTGTCCAATCAGGTAGCAGCTTGTCATAATCGGTTTTTCAGAGTCATTTCAGGTTAACAGTGTCACATCCGGTAATTTATCAGTCTCTTTTCTCAGCTTTTCAGCTTTCAATTTCAATTTCAATTTAACACAGTCTCTTTCTAAAGTTTAATTCAGGTGCTGTAGTATTGACCTGGAACCTCACGATCAAAACAGAACGCCAAGAATTCTTGTTGCCATTCAGCTGATGTTGCATATTCCCATTCAGGACCTGCGCAGCTTCTGTTTGCAACTCTCTTTCTTTTCAGTTTGCGATCACCTTGCAACTCTCCTTCACTAAGATCTTCTTTCCTGGTTGTGTCAACTTCTTCCTCTATTGTTTCATTAGGGATCACTTTCTCTCCTGCAGCTTGTGGCTCAGGCCAATTATCTCCTTTAAGTGTTTTCATTCTTCTTGGCATTTCAGGATGTTGAACAGCGCCCTCCTCTTGTGCTATGGTGTTTTCTCTTGATGGCTCTGCAAGTGGCTCAGGAGGAGTCAGAACACCTCGAATTCCTTCTGCCTCACTCCCTTCGCCTTCAGGGTCAGTTATGGGCTCAATTTCAAACCTGTATCCGTCTGCTTCTGGGTTCCCCTGATGCCCCAGCTGAGATAGGCTCACTGTCACTCCTCTGGATCTCGTTTACGGTTTGAGTGATTAAGCCGTCCTCAGCGGGCTCACCTTCAGTCTCAGTTCCCCTTTGAATACTCTCCGGCCCTGAGACTTCCTTCTCTGCAGCTGTTGTTTTGGACACTTCAAGTTCCTCGTCAGTTGGACACGTCACCTTCTTTGTGTGACTGGCATGTATCCAATTTGGAAGACCTACACATTTCACAGCAGTAGTAGTTGTCAGTATTACTTGATACGGCCCCTTCCAACATGGCTCCAAACACGACTTCCTCACGTGTTTCTTGACAACCACCCAGTCACCGGCTTTCAGGGTGTGACCTGGATCACTTATCGGTGGCAATGTGGTAGCCTCCACCTGGTGAGAAAAAGAGCAGACCACGTCAGCCAGACCTTTGCAGTAGTCCAACACCATATAATCCGTGATATTCACAAGAGCAGTTGCAGGCACTGCGGGCAATCGCATAGCTCTGCCCATGAGAATTCCATGAGGAGACAGTCCTGTTTTCTTGTCAGGTGTGTTTCTCATTGACATCAACACTAAGGGCAATGCATCTGGCCACTTCAAATTGGTAGCTGCGCACATTTTTGCCATTCCCGACTTCAAGGTACCATTCTTCTGCTCCACTAGTCCTGATGCTTCAGGGCGATAGCTACAATGCAACTTCTGCTCAATGTTTAATGCCGCACACAAGAGCTTAATCACCTCATTGTCGAAGTGTCTGCCTCTATCTGATTCTAAAGAGAGCGGAAACCCAAAACGTGGTATTAACTCCCTAAGCAGAAGTTTTGCTACTGTGAAACTGTCATTCCTATGTGTAGGGTAAGCTTCAATCCAGTGGCTAAAAAGGCACACAATCACCAACACGTACCTCAGACCTCCACACACAGGCATCTCAATAAAATCCATCTGCATTCTGCTAAATGGACTTCCTGCTCTCCCAACGTGGCTCAAATTCACCACAGTCCCTTTTCCTGCGTTCATCTGCTGACAGATGATGCACCTGTGACAAATAACCGCTGCAGCTTGTCTGAATTTTGGATTGAACCCATTGCTTTTGAACAACCTGATCATTGCGTCTCTCCTGACATGTGCTTAACCATGCTAAAACCTCGCAAACTGTGACAAAAGACTGTTTGGCAAAACCATTTTTCCCTCCTCTGAAACCCATAAGTCATCAGATCTCTGTACGCATTGCATTATCTGCCAGGAACGTTTCTCTTCTTTGCTAGCACGACATTGCAGTGATTTTAGCTCATCTAATGTGTCAACCACCCTTAATGCAAAGTTTAAGCATGTTTCATTTTCAGTTTCAGGTAACAATTCCCACTGATCTCGAAACGATATACAGTTCAATGCACAAAACCTTGCGACTTGATTTGCATATCCATTTCCCATTGACACAAAGGCGGTCATTCTGACCGCGGCGGTTGGCGGTCGCCGCCCGCCAAGCGGTTCCCGCCGAAAGACCGCTCCGCGGTCAAAGGACCGCGGCGGCCATTCCGGCTTTCCCGCTGGGCCGGCGGGCGACCGCCAGAAGACCGCCGGCCGGCCCAGCGGGAAAGCCCCTTCAACAATGAAGCCGGCTCGGAATGGAGCCGGCGGAGTTGCAGGGGTGCGACGGGTGCAGTGGCACCCGTTGCAATTTTCACTGTCTGCACAGCAGACAGTGAAAATCTTTGTGGGGCCCTGTTAGGGGGCCCCTGCACTGCCCATGCCAGTGGCATGGGCAGTGCAGGGGCCCCCAGGGGCCCCACGGCACCCGTTCCTGCCATCCTGGTTCTGGCGGTGGACACCGCCAGAAACAGGCTGGCGGGAAGGCGGTCGGAATCCCCATGGCGGTGCTGCAAGCAGCGCCGCCATGGCGGATTCCCTGGGCCAGTGGGAAACCGGTGGGAAACCGCTGGCTCCGCTTTTCTGACCACGGCTTTACCGCCGCGGTCAGAATCGCCCAGGAAGCACCGCCAGCCTGTTGGCCGCCCTCCGCCATGGCGGTCATGGACCGCCAGGGTCAGAATGACCCCCAAAATCTTGTGACTTCACATGAGCATTGCATTTCACCACGGCAATTTCAAGAGGTAACTGAATCGCGTGCAACAATTCTTTAATTTTTTCACCATTTTTCACTGGAGAACCAGAAGAGGTCATGAAACCCCTCTGTGACCATAACTCATGCACAATTCCAAATCCGTACCTGCTGTCAGTATAGATAGTGACTTTCAGGTTTTCAGCTGCGTGGCATGCCCTAGTAAGAGCAATTAATTCAGTCACTTGAGCAGAGTACACTCTTTCGAGCCAGGAAGCTTCTAAGATACCAGTGATTTACACACGGCATATCCAGCTCTCAGTACTCCTACTGCGTCTCTCAAGCATGAACCATAAACAAAGATAATGTAATCATTTTCTTCAAGTTGGGTATCTTTAATATCAGGCCTTGGTTTGGTGCACAGATCTGTTACATCAAGACAATCATGTTCTACCTCCTCAGCATCATCAATGTCTGCGTTTTCAATAGGAAGTAAAGTTGTCGGGTTCAATACAGTACATCTCTTAAGGGATACAGTAGGTGACCCCAATATAAATGTTTCATATTTTGTTAACCTCGCATTTGTCATGTGCTGCGTCTTGGTTCGGGTTAACAAGATTTCAACTGAATGGGGGACCATTACTGTTAAAGGATGTCCCATCACTATTCCTTCACACTGGGTGAGGCTTTGACCAACTGCTGCAACTGCACGCAAACAACCCGATAAGGCTGCTGCGACTGGGTCCAAAGTAGCTGAAAAATATGCTACTGGGCAGTTTGCACCTCCATGGACCTGTGTCAGGACAGACAAAGAACAAGCATCACGTTCATGACAAAACAGTACAAAAGGCTTTGTGTAATCAGACATACCTAAAGCTGGTGCCCTGCACATACTTTCCCTCAATTCCATGAATGCCTTCATCTCTTTCTCAGACATGGTTATGGCACCCTGAACTTCTTTAACAGTCAGTCTCACCAAAGGTTTAGAGATAATCGAGAAGTTGGGGATCCACTGACGACAGTAGCCCACCATTCCCCAAAAAATCCTAACGTCTCTTTTTGTTGTCGGGGGATTAATCTGCAGTATGGCTGTCACTCTTTCTTTGGATATTTTTCTCAACCCTTTCTCAATCAGGTGACCTAAGTACGTCACCTCTTTCTGACAGTATTGCAGTTTCTTTGGGGACACTTTGGGGGTGATTCTAACCCTGGCGGTCGGTGTTAAAGCGGCGGCCAACCCGCCAACAGGCTGGCGGTCAAAACAATGGAATTCTGACCCTGGCGGGAACCGCCAACACAGACAGCCACTTTAACACTCCGACCGCCACGGCGGTACAAACAAACAGCGCGGCGGTCACCGCCAACAGCCAGGCGGCAGACAATGTACCGCCCACACTATCACAACTCACCAATCCGCCACCTTTTCCGGGGCGGGAGCACCGCCGATAAAAACACGGCGGAAACAGACTACGAACGGGAAAACGCACACCACTACGCACTCCACGAGGAAGGAGGACAGCATGGAACCCGAATTAAACATCCTACCTGCTCTCGTCTACCTTCTCATCTACCACGAGTACGAAGTCCGGCGCAGACGACAACGGTGAGTACTGCACCTATGACACACAGGAGGGGGGAGGACGAAAGGTTACGGGCACACACATATGCAACCCCCCCCCCTCAACTATGTACACACCAATGCAGAGCAGCAAGTCACAGTGACACCACCCAAACACCCCTGAAAAATGCTATGACATAATCAAATTTGGAATAAATATTTATGTACCAAAAAGCTCCTGAAAATTATCGTACAACCATGAAAGATATTTACAAGAAAACAAATGATATACACATCAGTGTATAACTGAAGTAACAAGTCCTGCACATCCTACGAATTCATCATGTCTGTGGGCCAAAGTTTTGAGAAACAAGGGCAAAGCCCACACAGGAGACCTGAGTCCTTTGGAGAGAACACTGCAGGGGCATCAGATGTAAAAACTACAGGCACCTCAGGGGGAAGGGAAGGGGGGGCACCACAGCCACATGAGTCCACGACGCCAGATCCACGAGGAGCCACCATGCCCACTGTACCATCCTGGGGAGTGCAAAGCCACAGTCTCTCAATGTCTCTACAGTGGGTGGGCTGCCCACTGTACAATCCTGGGGAGTGCAAAGCCACAGTCTCTCAATGTCTCTACAGTGGGTGGGCTGCCCACTGTACCATCCTGGGGAGTGCAAAGCCACAGTCCATCAGGTGGATGACAGTCTCCATTGGTCAAGGAGGAGGCATGGTGGGCACAGTGAACCATAAACAGTGCTTGAGACGGCGGTGCCCAGCGGAGCGGTGCTTGAGAAGAAGGGCCCAGCGGAGCGGTGCTTGAGAAGAAGGGCCCAGCGGAGCGGTGCTTGAGACGGCGGTGCCCAGCGGAGCGGTGCTTGAGATGAAGGGCCCAGCGGAGCGGTGCTTGAGACGGCGGGGCCCAGCGGAGCGGTGCTTGAGATGAAGGGCCCAGCGGAGCGGTGCTTGAGATGAAGGGCCCAGCGGAGCGGTGCTTGAGACGGCGGTGCCCAGCGGAGCGGTGCTTGAGATGAAGGGCCCAGCGGAGCGGTGCTTGAGACGGCGGTGCCCAGCGGAGCGGTGCTTGAGATGAAGGGCCCAGCGGAGCGGTGCTTGAGAAGAAGGGCCCAGCGGAACGGTGCTTGAGATGAAGGGCCCAGTGGAGCGGTGCTTGAGAAGAAGGGCCCAGCGGAGCGGTGCTTGAGACGGCGGTGCCCAGCGGAGCAGTGCTTGAGATGAAGGGCCCAGCGGAGCGGTGCTTGAGAAGAAGGGCCCAGCGGAGCGGTGCTTGAGACGGCGGTGCCCAGCGGAGCGGTGCTTGAGATGAAGGGCCCAGCAGAGCGGTGCTTGAGAAGAAGGGCCCAGCGGAGCGGTGCTTGAGACGGCAGTGCCCAGCGGAGCGGTGCTTGAGATGAAGGGCCCAGCGGAGCGGTGCTTGAGAAGAAGGGCCCAGCGGAGCGGTGCTTGAGACGGCGGTGCCCAGCGGAGCGGTGCTTGAGACGGCGGTGCCCAGCGGAGCGGTGCTTGAGATGGCGGGGCCCTCTTCAGCGGTGCCTATCTTCACGGCGGGGCCCTCTTCAGCGGTGCCTATCTTCACGGCGGGGCCCTCTTCAGCGGTGCCTATCTTCACGGCGGGGCCCTCTTCAGCGGTGCTCTTCTGCACGGCGGGGCCCTCTTCAGCGGTGCCTATCTTCAAGGTGGGGCCCTGTTCAGCGGTGCCTATCTTCACGGCGGGGCCCTGTTCAGCGGTGCTCTTCTCCACGGCGGGCCCTGTTCAGCGGTGCTCTTCTGCACCGCGGGCCCTGTTCAGTGGTGCTCTTCTCCACGGCGGGCCCTGTTCAGTGGTGCTCTTCTCCACTGCGGGCCCTGTTCAGCGGTGCCTATCTTCACGGCGGGGCCCTGTTCAGCGGTGCTCTTCTGCACCGCGGGCCCTGTTCAGCGGTGCTCTTCTCCACGGCGGGCCCTGTTCAGCAGTGCTCTTCTCCACGGCGGGCCCTGTTCAGCGGTGCCTATCTTCACGGCGGGGCCCTGTTCAGCGGTGCTCTTCTGCACCGCAGGCCCTGTTCAGCGGTGCTCTTCTCCATGGCGGGCCCTGTTCAGCGGTGCTCTTCTGCACCGCGGGCCCTGTTCAGCGGTGCTCTTCTCCACGGCGGGCCCTGTTCAGCGGTGCTCGTCCAGCAGCTCAAGGGAGCCAGACCTGGCCTGGACTCCCTGCTCAGTCGCCCTCGGACCGTGACGTTTCTGGACCCTTCGGGGACGGACTCCTGGCCTCTTTAGTGTCCTCCTTCCCAGCTGGGATGTGACATGTGGGGTCCACCTTCTCCGCGCTCCTGCTGCCCTTCCGCTCCTTTGATGGGGCTCTCGGGCCCTTGCCTCCCCTAGATGGTGTGGCTGGTGAAGTGGCCGCACATTGCTCCTTGGGGGCAGCCCTGTCAGTCCTCGCACGGCGGCCCTTGTTTTTGCGGGTCCTCTTGCCGGGGGGCGGGGGGGCTGGACGTGTCCTTGCTGCTGATCGATGTGTCACTGCTGGCAAAGGGTGGACTCCAGAACCCATGCACAACAGTGACACTCGAAGCTGGGCTGGTGGTGGCTGCGGTGCTCTTGGGACTCTTTGCAGATGGAGGGGGGAGCTCATCGGAGGGAAAGAGGTCAAGATTAGCCAGGAAAAGCTTTTTAGGTCCAAGGTAAAGGGTAGGAGAAGTGGTGATGGGAGTGGAGGAAGAGGATGTGGTTGTAGGAGAGTCAGGTGTGCTGTCATTGGGTGAAGGTGCTGGTGCTGTAGGCTGACGTGAGGTGGATGGCTGTTGGGTGGGTGTCTGCCTGCGTTTGTGTGTCTTGGAAGAGGGGGTGACAGACACAGTGGGAGAGGACACAGGGGACGTGTAAATGGCAGTGGGGGTGGTGACTGCACGAGTGTGGACTGTACTGGAGGGTGAGGTGGTGATGGAAGCACTGGCTGATGTTGGGGTGCATGCAGGTGTGAGTGTAGACGTCACAGGGAGGGAGGAGGGAGACGAGGAGGAGGGGGACACAGAGGTGGTTGTGACTGCTGGAATGTCTGCATCTGGGTGTTGCTTGGGTGAGTGTTTGTGGGATCTGTGGTGCTTGTGTCTGGATGAGCTGCTCTTGGGTGTTGAGGTGTGTGCAGGCTGGTCTGGTGGTGTGGATGGGATAGGCTGAGGAACAGGAGACAGAGACAGGCTGGAGGCAGTAAGAAGAGGGAGGCTGGAAACAGGGACAATGGCTGCCGTCAGTGCTGAGGCCAGAGCAGTGAACGCTCGTTGATGGGCAGCCTGACCCGAATGAATGCCCTCCAGGTACGCATTGCTCTGTTGCACCTCCCTTTGCACACCCTGGATGGCATTCAAAAGGGTCGTCTGCCCAACAATGAGCGTCCTCACCAGGTCAATGAGCTCCACACTGAGGGCAGCAGGGGCAACAGGGGCAGAGGCTGAGGTGCCTGGGGTGAAGGAAACGCGCGCCTTCCTGGGCGAGCGGGCACGGAGCGTAGGCTGAGGGGCTGCTGGGAGGGCGGTGCTGGTGCGCTGGGTGGCGGCTGTACCTGTAGAGGCGGGGGGCCCGGATGTTGCCACCACCGCTAGGGAGCTCCCATCCGAGGACGTGTCGCTGTCGCTGCTCTCACCAGCGGTCCCCGTCGTGGTGCTCCCCTCGCCCTCCGGATCACTGGTGCCCTTGGTGTCTGTTCCTGGGCCCACCGGGGCCTTGTGTCCTGCAGCTCCCCCGTGCTCCGATGCCAAATCTCCTCCGCCTGATGATGCTAATGCACACATGCACAAGAAGATGAAGAGAAAGGGTGGGGGGAGAAAAAAGAAGACCAGGTTGAGTGCATGCAATGTCAACACCGTTGGCGGAGAGGACAGACACAGGAGCCTCATGCACTAAGCCGCGCATTCGGGGTACACTACTCAGTACTACTGACTAGGACAACAGGCCAAGAGACGTCAAACGCGCACATGGGTGATGCTGGACCATCAATGGCTGTACTTGTCACCCTACAGAGGTGGGGGCCGGGGGCACAGGGCCATGCCTAAGGGAGGGGACTACACTACAGAAAGCGCCCTGGCCTAATGTCACCCACAGCCCTCCTCCCCCACCCAGACGCCTCCACTGCGCAGAAAGATAGGAGAATGTGCTGATACTCACCCCCTTGTGTCTGCTGTGATGTCTTAAAGCGCCCATCCAATTCAAGGTAGGCCACCGCCAGGATCCGGGACATCAGGGGGGTCATGGTGCGACTGGCACCCCTCCTAGGTTGGGAGGCCATCCCCAGCAGTGTTTCTGCGGTCTTCCTTGTTCCGCGGCGGATGTCCTCCCACCTCTTGCGGCAGTGGGTGCCCCGTCTGTTGTGGACCCCCAAGTTCCGGACTTCCTTGGCGATGGCACGCCAAATCTCGATCTTCTGATGGGCGCTGACCTATTTGACATGTACAGGGTGGAAAGGAGGAAATCATCAATGACCTGCATATTAGATGTGATTGGCCCCCCCCACCAACTTTGCCATATGGCACATGCTCTCATCTGTCGTGCGTTGCACTCCTCATTCGCCCCCCACCCCACCAACTTACATCCACCCCAATCCACACAGGCATAGCCCATTCCATGTGCACCCGGTGTACTCACTTGTTGGTCTGGAGGACCGTAGAGTAGCGCATACTGGGGGAGGACCCCATCCACGAGCTTCTCCAACTCTTCAGACGTGAAGGCAGGGGCCCTTTCCCCAGTCGCAGCAGCCATTGTCACTTCCAGACCAAGGTCACAGCAGCACTTGCAGTATAGGTCCTCTCCTGTGGATGATCAGGTCTCGAGTGATCAATCAGCTAGGAAATGGCGGTCACGCCCGCGGCGGTGCGTACCGCGGCGGTGCGTACCGCGACCGCCGGCGCACATCGTCATTGGCTCCTGAAACCCATAGGGTTCAATGTTAACCAATGCACGTTTGCGCCGCGGTCTTCGACCGCCTACCGCCACGGTGTGCCCCGCCAGCGCATTGACCTCACATCCCATTGTCCCACTTCACAGGTCAGGCAGCCGCCATTTCAAGGGCCTACATGGCTTAATTTTGACTGCGACACACAGGCCGAGGCCTTGCATTGCCACACATACACGCCTTTCAACCCATTGCCATTCTTTAACTGTGCAAGCTGTCTGTACGTACCTGTGGTTTGCCTGACTCTGTGCTCCATGTTGTCCTTCCTAGGCACCGTCCGCTGGGACTTGCGAGGAGAAGGACGAATCCTCGCGTGTACCGACCGCTGATGGACCTGTCGACAATGGAAGAACGCCATATAATACTTCGATACAGACTTGACCGTGCCACTATCCATGAACTGTGTGCCCAGCTGGAGCCAGCCCTGATGTCCCCCATCCGCCAACCCACAGGGATTCCCCCTCTGGTGCAGGTTTTGTCAGTCCTCCATTTTTTGGCAAGTGGGTCATTCCAGACAACAGTGGCCATGTCATCTGGAATGTCTCAGCCTATGTTTTCTAAGATTTTGAGCAGAGTGTTGTCTGCCCTGATGAAACTCATGCGGAGCTACATCATTTTCCCAGAGGAGGGTGACTTGCCTACAGTGAAGGGTGATTTCTATGCCCTTGGACATATCCCCAACATCATTGGTGCCATTGATGGGACCCATGTGGCTTTGGTACCCCCAAAAGACGATGAGCCAGGTGTACAGAAACAGAAAAAGTTATCATTCGATGAATGTCCAGGTGGTCTGTTTGGCTGACCAGTACATCTCCCATGTAAATGCCAAGTTCCCAGGGTCAGTGCATGACGCGTATGTTATGCGAAATAGCAGCATCCCCTATGTGATGGAGCAGCTACAGAGACAACGTGTGTGGCTAATAGGTGACTCTGGTTACCCCAACCTGCCTTGGCTACTGACCCCAGTGAGGAATCCCCAGACCAGGGCAGAGGAACGGTACAATGAGGCCCATGGGCGAACTAGGAGGATCATCGAAAGGACCTTTGGCCTCCTGAAGGCCAGGTTTATGTGCCTGCATATGACAGGGGGATCCCTGATGTACTCACCAAAGAAGGTGTGCCACATCATCGTGGCCTGCTGTATGCCTCACAATCTGGCATTGCGACGTCAGGTTCCTTTCCTGCAGGAGGATGGTGCAGATGGTGGTGTTGAAGCAGCTGTGGAGCCTGCGGAGAGTGAAGAGGAGGAAGACTCAGAGGACGACACAGACAACAGGGACAGAGTAATAGAACAGTATTTCCAGTAGCACACAGGTAATAATCACCCATGCCATTTTACATTTCCTGAAAGCCTCCTGCATCTCAACTTTGTCGATTTCCCCCCAGAACTATAAACATGATGTTTGATTTTCCCTTCCCTTTTCTGTGCTGTATGAGCCACTGCGTGACCTCGGCTTGGTTGGCCCATGGACTAATGCTAAGTTACCTCGGTATGTGTAATTCACAATGTTAAAAATACGTAATTGATATGTAATGTGTCATACATTTGTAAATAAGACAGGCTGAGTCCTGATTGATTTCAGTGCAATGTGTGATTTATTATTAGTGCATAGATATTGGTACATGATAGTGAAACAGTGATGGGTGGGGGTGGAGTAATGTCCATGGCAGAGTCCAGTTCTCAGTCTCACAGGTGCATTGTCCATATGCCTGTGGCAGGATGGAGCAGGGGCAGTTCAAGGTTTGACAGGGTGGCAATGTGGAACAGTGGGAGGACTTCAGGGGGTATGTGATGCTGGCGGGGGTCTTGACATCCTACTCTGTCGGTTTTTTTGATCTCAGGCTCCTTTTGCGGGGTGGTTGTTGTTCAGCAGGAGGTGGGGTTCTGGTGGGCTGTCGTTGTGATGGGGCCTCCTGTCCACTAGCGCCGGCGGAGGTGGTTGGCTGTTCCTGTTCCTGGCTAGTGACAGGGGCCCTGTGTGATGCCACATGGTCCCGAAACGTGTCCTCTATACGGTTCAGGGCCTGGACTATGCTCCCCATAGCGGTTGAGATGTTGGTGAGTTGGTCGCTGAACCCCATGTAGCGTTGCTCCTGCTGTGCCTGGATCTCCTGGAACCTGGCCAGTACCGTCGCCATCGTCTCTTGTGAGTGGTGGTAGGCTGCCATGATGGTGGTGAGGGCCTCTTGGAGAGTGGGTTCCCTGGGCCTCTCCTCCCCCCCCTGTCGCACAGCAGCCCTCCGAGTTGCCCTGTTTCCCTGGGCCTCTGTCCCCTGGACGGTGTGCCCACTCCCACTGCCCCCAGGTCCCTGTTGTTGTTGGGTTGGTGGGTTACCCTGGGGGCCCTGTAGTGGTAGACACACCGCTGCTTGACCTGTCCTAGAGACAGAGGTATGGGCCCGCTGGGTGGGAGCTGTGCTGTTGTTCCCAGAGGGGGTTGGGTCTGCAGTGGCCTGTGTCTGGGTGAGGGGAACCGACTGCCCAGAGGTCCCCGATGGTCCGGGCTGGTCGTCAGGTTCCAGGTCGACAGAGCTGCTGTCATTACTAGGGGCCTGTTCCGGGGGTGGGATGGACATTTCTGGTCCCTCCTGACCGGTGTGTTGTCGTTCGGGTCCTGCATGGGGTAAGAGGGTATGGTTATTGTTTCTGTGTGTGCATTAGCTTGCGTTTTATGGGTGCCCTTGTCCCCCAGTGCTGGCATTCCCTTGGGGGAGGTGTTGTGAGGGTGTTTTGTGGGGGGGGGATGGGTATGTGCAGTGGTCATGCTTAGGTGATGGGTGTCCATAGTTTGGGGATGGCATGCAGGGGTTGGTGTTGGGTGGGTTGTGCTGTAGAGACATTCTCAGGGAGGATGTGTGCTGGGGGTTCGGGGTGAGGGTGGGGGTTAGCATGCTGGGGGGGGGGTGAAGTGGTTGGCCTTGTACTTACCAGAGTCCATTCCTCTGTGTACTCCAGCGAGGCCATCAGGATGCAGGATGTTTAGTACCTCTTGCTCCCATGTTGTGAATTCGGGTGGAGTGGGTGGGGGTCCCCCGCCAGTCTTCTGCACTGCGATGTTGTGTCGCGAGACCATCGAGTGCACCTTCCCCCGTAGGTCGTTCCATCGTTTGTGGATGTCCTCTCGATTTCTGGGATGCTGTCCCACCTCGTTGACCCTGTCCACGATCCGCTGCCAGAGCTCCGCCTTCCTTGCTATGGTGGTGTGCTGAACCTGTGAGCCGAAGAGCTGGGGTTCCACTCTTATGATTTCCTCCACCATGACCCGGAGTTCTTGGTCCGAAAAGCGTGGGTGCCTTTGTGGTGCCATGGGGTGGTGTGTATGAGGTGTGGGGTGGTGTATGTGATGATGTGTGTTTTGGTGTGTGGTGCTTTGTGCTTCTATGTGGTGTGTGTGATGTTGTGGTGTGCCTCTGTGTGTCTGGCTATCTATTCTCTGATGTGTCTCTCTCTCCTTCGTCTCTGGTTTTTGTTGGTAGGGGTTTGTGGGTGATGTGGGTGTGTGTTTTATATGGTATTGGATGTGTGGGAGTGGTGTGTGTATGTGTTTCAGGTGTGTGCCTTTCAAATTGTCCAAGGTGGTAGGGGTTTGTAAAGTTGTGTGTATTTTGACCGCGGCGGTGTGTACCGCCAATGGAATACCGCGGTTGAATGACCGCCGCGTGGATTTGCGGGTCATAATGGGATGGGCGTATTTCTGTTGGCGTGGCGGTGGAGGTTTGGTCTTCTCCAGTTTACCGCTGGCCGCTGATGTGGCGGACTGCAGTGGAGGGCGGATTTTTGGAGGTTTTGCAGTTGTGGGTCAGAATGTCCGTGGCGGCTGACCGCGGACGCGGCGGTATTGTGGCGGCCTTCTGACCGGCGGTAAGCGGCTTTTACCGCCGAGGTCAGAATGACCCCCTTTATGTCCATTCTTTCCCAAATGGTTCAGTAAGGCAATTGTGTCATACCTGCAGTCATTTTTTGTTCTGGACGCAATCAACAAATCATCAATATACTGCACTAGGGTCGAACTGAAAAGCAGTTCTAATCCTTCTTCAATATCTGATTGAAGATGGAAGGTGACTCAGAAAACCCTTGAGGAATTCTGCACCAACTGTAAACCTTAACCAGGAATTTGAAACTGAAGAGAAATTGGCTATCCTCATGAAGAGGCACCGAAAAGAATGCCTGAGACAAGTCCACGACGGTGAACCACTCTGCATCACACGGAACCTGAAACATGATCACAGCTGGGTTTGGCACTTTGGGGCAACACTTTACCACAATCTCATTTATTTTCCTCAGGTCTTGAACAATTCGAACCTTCCCACAAGGCTTTTTCAGACCCATTATTGGTGAATTACACTGGCTTCTCAGCACTTCTTTCAGAACCCCTTGTTTCACAAAGTCCGCAATTATTTGAGCTACTTGAATGAGGATGTCTTGTGCCATGTGGTATTGCGGTACCTGGGGAAACACTGCATTTGGCTTCATCTCTACTTTAACCGGTTCTACTCCTTTTATTAGACCCACTTCCTTTCTTGTCAGGTCCCACACTTTCTCTGTCACTGTTCCCTGCAACTCTGGTGGTAAGTCAGTCACTGTAAGCATCAGGAATAGGGTTATCAAAGGGTATTCCTCATTTGCGGTCTCCGTCTCTAACTCTGGAAACTGACCATCGTCCCCTTCATCATCACTGTTTGTCTGCACCTCAATCCCTTCATTGGAACAGGTAATCGAAAACCTTGTTTTGCACAGTAAGTCTCTTCCCAGTAAGGATACAGGACTCAAATCACAAACTACAAATTTGTGTAATCCCTGGAAGTTACCAATCTCAACTTGGACCGGATCTGTAATCAGATTTGTCAGGAACTGATTTGCTACTCCTACCACCCTTATGGTATGCCCCTAAAGTGGTAATTTCTGAACCTCTGCACTTCTAACTGTAGAGCGTGTAGCTCCTGTATCAACTAAGAACGAAACCTTATGACCCATCACCTTCCCCTCTACATAGGGTCCCCTCTGGTTTACTTCTAGGGACGCTGCAAGCCTGCACTCCTCACTGTCGTGTCAATCATCCGACCATTCATCGTTTATTCCGTCCTCACCATGCAATGGGAACTGTTGTACTGTGTTATTTTGACTCATTGTTTGACCTGTGACCTGTTGAGGAAGCATCACCTTTTGCTGTCCCATAGAAGCTAATGGTATCTGCATTTGCTGTCTAGGTACCATGGGAATCTGCTGTTGTGCCTGCTGCATTTGTGCTGGCTGAACACGTGGCATTTGCATCTGTTGCACAGGTTGAAGACCTTGCATCTGCACCATGTTATTCTGAAAGTTTGGATTTTGACCTCTCATTTTTGGACCCTTCACATTTTGAAAAGTACCAACATCATTTCTTTGTTGAACAACACCATCCTGCAGCACAATTGGGCATTCCCACTTCCAATGCCCCACGCCCCCACATGCATGACATGGTGACACCTTTTTCATCCCCTGCACATCATTTTGAACCACAACAGTATTTATATCTGGACCACGGTTCACAAAGCCTCCTCGTCTTCGGCCTCTTGGTTGTGCCTGAAACATTCCATTCCCCTGCGGTTGCTTCTGTATCACCTGCTGTATTCCATTTCCTTGCATCCCTGCTTGCGCTGCCTTAATCTACATCACCATCACCTTCTCTTTCAACTTTCTCAGTTTCAACTCAGTCTCGTCACTACACTATTTCGCATACTGCAACACCTCTTCAATTGGCTTCGCTTGCCAACAGATCAAATGATTCTTAATCATCTGGCTAATTTCTGGTCTCAGCCCTTCAACAAACCTGAACACAAGATGATTCATGTCTTTTGGCTCAATGACCTCAGTGACACTGTAATGTTTGAATGCTTTCAACAATCTCTCATAGTAAGCATGAATCGACTTTTTGGCTTCCTGTGATGTGCGATCAATTTTCTGCCAATCAGTCACTTTCGGCTGCACTTTCTGCTTCAAAAACTCAATCACTTTATGATAATACCTCATCACTTCTGCGGATGGTGCTCCAGTAACCTTATCCCCTGCCGGCTCCTCTGTCGGCCAATCTACGCCCCTCTTGCACTCAAGCCATAAGACAGGTGGAACTATAATTTCAAATAGGGTAGTCAAGTCCTCCCAGAGACATTTTGCAAGCTTCACAAATCTGTCCGTCTGCTGGTACCACTCTATTGGCTTCTCCCTTAACCTGGGGTAGTCATTTGTGAATGACAGAATGTCACCTCTAGACCACGGTACATGGACTAGAACCCCTCCGGCTGTTTCTCTCATTGGTAAAATTTTTATTGTCCCCGTGTCCGGTGCGGCTTTAGCCTGCTTTGGTTTCGGACCATCACCTTTCTCTTTCTCTCTCTTCTTTGCCCATCTGCCCTCCCATTTCTCTAAGGCTCCCCAAATTTGAGCACTCTGCAGTATTTCATTGAGGTGTGCCTTCATTCCAGTAGACCTCCTGTGCTCGAAATCTTTAGGCTCGAAGTCTAATCTGTAACTTCTTTTCAAATGTTTAGTACTCTCAATGTCAATGTTGTATTTATCTGCCAGGTTTGCCAATCTCTGATGCACCTTGCTCACTTCTTTAGTTATTTTGGGGCACAGGTACCTCCATTCTGCTTCTGTGTATAACTCTAGTCTGTTCACCCCCATTGTTCCTTCCACTAGTTCCATGGCTTCTACACCCAGTCTCACAAAATTCAGGTATTCTTCCCTTTTTGACCTCTCTGTGGTCACTGCAGTAGTCTGCGGAGTGTTGAGTTTGTCTAACCATTTGTTCAATTGTTGTGCTGTTAAGCCTTGCAACAAAATATTTCCAGACTGCACCATTGGTGTCTGTGTCATATTTGTACTCATTATCTGTAGGGTTAGTGTTCCCAACCCTGCTTGCCTCATTGTCACCAAAGGAACTCCAATCGGACTAAAGTCTAACAAGGATCTAGCCCTTTCAACTGTCTGTTCTCCCTGCAAGTATCCTGTGGATCCTCCTCTTATTGCCTCTTGGGTCATTACTCCCTGATCACATATACCAGGCTTACCTTGCGCATACAGCGGTACTGGTGGACCAAGAGTAATTGCCAATGATATTGCAGCTGGTGTCTGACCAAGTCCCACACCCTGTGGAGCATTAACTCCCATAGCTTGATTCATCATAGGTGCTGTAGGTACTGACTGTGGTCCTGCAACTGAAGTGCAACTCGGAACCACCTGTTGCTGCTGCTGGGGCAGCAATTGCGGAGTTGGCTCAAACTGCACTAACTTTGATCTCGTGTATACAGGATCAGGCGGCACCATCAGACTCGTAGTTGATTTCAATACTGGAACATCAGGATAAATCCTTTGAATCTGAGGTGGCTGCAACTGTATCTGTGTGTCTGGCGCAGTGGGTACACTGACGCCATTCTATATCAAAACTATATCACTTGTCTGCACTGTACTTGTGATGCCCTTATTTTGTGCTGGGTCTTCAGAACCCACGCTAGTGCTCTCTACGTTATCATTTATGGCATATGGTGGCAGGCGATCATGTAACAACTGATTTAGAAACTCTTCATCGTCTGAATCATCTATGTCTGCCCAAGACCTCTGAGTCTCCTCTGGCTTACTAGAGCCCTTGTCTGTCTTACAAGTAGCCTTCTTTCCCTGTGTCTCGTCTTCTTGTGTTATTGCCGGACACATTTTAAGTTCGTCAACTACTCCCCTTCCCCACATCCTGTTCTCATTATCCCATCTAGCCTCAGCTAAAGTCTTTTCTGCTCTTTTCATTCTCCTTTCAAATTTCTGCTGTCTCTGTTGTATGGCCATCAAATCCCAGATTGATAATGCCTCATACTGAGCTGGTCTCAGAGGTGGTTTTTGTACTCTTAACATCATTTGCAAATTTTCCAAAATTCTTACATTAAACGTCCCGTATTCCGGAAACGCTAAACATCCCTCCTTCTCTGTCAATTTGCACCACTGTTTTAACCAAAGACATGGCGCGACTCCCTTCTCTTCCATTACGATGTAAGCTGGAGCACCCTCAGGCGGTGTAGGCTCCCCCACACTTGCAGTAATGTATGTATCTCCCCTCAAAGCACTCTTCAGATCCTTGAAAAACTTCATTTTTGCGTCTTTTATTCTGCTTTAGAATCTAATCAGGAAGTGACTTTAATTCCCAGAACACTCTTCACCAACCTTTCTCAACCAATTGCCTCTCACGAACGGCTGCCAATTCCGTGGGCGACCCCTCTCAGCAACTGACCTATCCCAGCGCGGCTCAAATGACATCACACTCACACACACTGCAGCTGACCAAGTCTTGCGGCTTGTCCTCCTCACACAAAACTAATGCAATATATTGCAAGCACCGTTAACAACAAAACCCCAAATTTGCCAGTTTACTACAGGAAGGGTAACACAATCGCTTCAGAACTTTACAGAGATTTCACTTGAAGCCTCGCCGCTACTCTCTCCTTCTCAGCTCCCACACTCGCAAGCAGAATTCGACCCGCAAAGCCTACTCTCTATTTGTCAATGGTTTGTTCTAGTTAACTTTAGAACTTGCCAAATCTCCATTGAAGGTTTCACTCACACAATTTGACTCAAACTCGACTTGTCAACCACGCCCGATTGACCTATTAAACCACACAAATTACAACATAAACCCAAGTGTCTCCTACACTTGTCAATATACTCCGGAGTCTTAGACCACGACCGGTCCGTACATCACCAACAACCACGTGGATAATGTTTTAGCACAAAGCGCCACCCTCACATGAAGTTCGCCGACTTCCCTACTCTCATACTGCAGAGTACGCCCACTTCTACTAAAACAACATTACCTGACCTAAATCCACACAAACTTCACAAATCACCTGCAATATGCATAAGCTGTGCAAGCGCAAATTCTACACCACACATGCTAGAACGCCGAGAACATACCCAACTCACTTAGACTAGCTCCGAGATTCCGGGAAAGTCATGGGTAATTTAGAAACGCATCATACCTCCAATTTGCATTATTTCAAAAAACACTTTCAATCAATGGTCCCTCATCCTAGGGCCCCAAAGGGCCTAAACCGTCGCTCTGGTACCAGAACTGCTAACGCGTCCCTTTATGACTAATTTACTCACTCTGGGACTCGTTTTAGGCTAATGAATCTTTTGACCCTGATTGAAGACACCTTAGGACGAGATAACTAATCAGCATGTCAATCAATATGTCAATAACGTCATCAATATTTACCATAACAATACAATTCAAATTAGTCAAAGATATTAATAAAACTCAGAAACCACCATGACCTTGCAGTCATGAATAACCACACCAGTTTAGCACTATTATATGAAGTTTATTCCCTATTGATTACAATTCTACTAGTAAGTTTATTAGTCTCAAAACCAAGAAACACATTAGCATAGTCACAATATGGCAACTCTTATAAGATTTCATCAAGGCAAGAATCACGAATATTAGAATATAGCACGACGTCAATATAGGTTATCCTTAAAAGAGAATCATTATCACATTATTCAACAAAGCATAGATTCAGTCATTTGTCTATTTGCGTCAGTTTAGTGAACCCCTCATCTATCCTCGAATTAGCATTGGCATGTTGGGCTTCATGCAAAACAATTTAGCAACACCAATTTAGAAAAACATCTAACTAGGGTCTCTGTCAAACGAAGCAGTTGGTACCTAGAAAGGAAAAGCAAACAGACAATTACAATTTCATTGTCATATAGTTACCCTCCATATTGGGTCAGCATACAGGTTCGGTCTTCATCCACAGGACATCAGTTGATTCGCCATCAGGAATTCAGCAGTCGGGTAAAAGGCACTTCCCTCATAAGGAGGTAAAGTGTAAATGGGCAATATAAGGGCAAGGATGGTTTGATGAACCAAACAGCAAAGTCTCTATGCAGAGTGACAAAGTGTCTGGGTCACAGCAAATCGCAATAGCATCTCCCCCTCCTCTATCTCCTAGTCTCCTATTCTGATTTACTTGCTCAATGGCTGTAGTGGAATATTGGAGGCCCGCACAACCTCCTGTACACTGACCAAGTCTAGAATTTTAGAACCCTAAATCAGAGTTGTCCTGAATAGAAATTCCATCTGTGCCACATCACTCATCTCTATAGAGGACATAGAGGCAATGTCCTCAATAATTTGCTTTGATTCCTAAAACTAAACTGAAATTCGTTCAAGCCACTGTAACCCATTGATACCATGTAAATAACCACATATCTCCAACGCAAATAAAGTAAGCAGCATTCAGCCACCCATGCTTTTCAATATTTAACAAATCTGACCAAATGGAAATTGCCTACTTTGCAGTTAAATATAACTCCAACGATTTTTAACGAGCATTCTAAACTAAAGAAAGACAAACCCTAAGAGCTGTTCTCCACAAAGCAAAGCGAGTTTAGAAAGTGTTAAAGAGAAAGGTCTCAAAGAGAAAATTCTATCTGCATGCCTTGGAGATCGCTGTTAGGAGAAACAATGTTTCCTACAGGTGCAACTCCTCAACTGTACATAGCAAATTTCAAAGCAAGAAGGACATGGCAAATGCTCCTTCACGAAACAATGAGTTTAACACATGCTGAGAGCCTGGTAAAAAGAAAGAACAGCGACGAGAAGCAACACCACACAAATATATACTTTCAATCTGAGGAAGGGAAATGCCCGACTCTGAAGGAGCCCTCGCTGGGACGTTATCTATTAAAGCCTTTGCATGAGCAAAAGAGCCCTGGCCATACTACAAGTAAAATTAAATATCTTAAGCAAGGAAATGCAAATTACATTAAACAAACTCCACTGGAATGAAAGATGAATACTTGGCTGACTACAACAGCAATGACCAGTACATCAGAAGGCAGGCTACAGCATTGTATAGGGTAACCTGCATGTGTACTGGAGATAAAGAACTAGGCTATGGTGATAGAACTACTAGACTGTTGCACGTAAGTGTTTTATTTATGTCTTTTGGCTTCTATGTTAGAAGTACTTGAATTGCTTTTCTTTGTTGCTAGAGATTTCAGTAAAGAAGCTACGTCACAATTGAGCCCCCGTTTATCTTCAAAGAAGTGTGTATAATTGATCCCTTGTAACCCACATAAAAGTAATAATTTTTTATTTCATAACCTTCAGAGACATCCTTCAAAACATAGCCACAGCTAGAATTTTTAAGTTCCACCAGTCTGCAGTCCATATTTAGGTGTCCTTCTATAAGCTCTTCCTGGAGGCAATGCAGTGGTACTCTTCCTATTACAGCTTCAAATTGTGGAATCTCAGAGTACACGAGGAAGGCACATATATAGCAGAAATATATCTGGTTTTGCACCTTTACCCAGGTTTACTTACAAGAGTAATTTTAAAAATTGCAAGCCTGTTTTATTCAGGAACCTAAAAGGGCATTTTGATATTCAGCCTCTGATAAACTGAACAATTTAAACATTTTATAGTCTAGAATAGCAGACTTGGTTTATCAGTTAATGTGTAATTTGTAATAATACTCACAGGGCCAAGTACAAATAATGAGTTAATTGGGTGGGGCACAATTGCACCAGATTTACTGGTACAGGTCATTAAGTCCATCGAAGGTATCTGAAAGAACGCTCTATTACAAATATTTTGCCTGGTTCTGCACAATTGCCCCTAGCATAAGGCAGTATCAACAAACGTTTAAGTAAAAGTTCTGAGAGCTAACGGCAGCAGGGTCTTACCTAAAAAAAACAAAATTCATGCAGTCTGGAAGACGGTAAAGTTAGTGGGAAGGAATTCCTGTGTAGAAAAAAGAGTGAGACACGCATGTTTCAATCTCCCAAAGCACTTTAGCACATTTGTATGATATGTGAGTTTTTTTAATGAAAATCTTTGTAAATGTATTTTCCTATATGACATTTCGGATCTGAACGTTGCCTATTGGATGTGTTGTTTTATTTGAATAAAAGAATACTGTAATATATGTATGCTCCTTTTAAGGTCTTTGACTGAAATAAAGTGTTTTTTAACGAGAGAAGCTGCTGATAATGGCTAGTAGATGTGAGAGCTCAAGTCAAGGTGAGCATGTGATCTGTTTAAGGCTTACTGTCCAGCCAGTCTCATTGCTCTGTCTTTAGTGTGGTATTGGCAGATTAACAGTTGAAAAGAGCACTCCAGTTCTGGAGATGTTAATACGTAGATGGCATCTTTGAAGTCACGTCAAGCTAGTGTCATGTTTGAACTTATGGAAAGCTGCTATCTTAGAAGAATATTATGATTAAGGCGCAGCAGTTCCCTCACCTCATAAGTGTTACACGAGAGATCAGAAAGGGCCATGTGGCCACTTATGCAATTGTTTGGAATATATTATGAGGGATATTCGTATAGGGATTATGCATGGCAGTGTACGCGTGAAACAATACCTCTGTCATTGTGGCATATCATTGTGACTGGGTCTAAAGATTAGTGATAGGGTGGAGGACCTCCCCAGTAACCTCTGCAAGATCGGGATTAGACTTCAAAAGCTGAAACTCTCTTTAGGGAGTAAATTATAGGCTAGCTTTAGAAGCTGCCTGCTTGTTACTTGCAGGTGCTAAATTACTCCACAAAGATTTGTAATATTGATGGACAAATCTAATGCTTGAGCACATCTAAACCACAAGGAGGCATCAGTTGTCATATCCCAAAATAACTATTTGTTACATAATCAAATATCAAGTACAAGCATTTTCAATCTACTTGTTATGCTGATGCAGGAAGAAAGAAGCTTTTATGGTGAAGCACAAGCTTGGGACTTTAAGCTTGAAATCAAAATAAAGGCTCGAAAAGGTCTTAAAAGCAGTCCTTTTAATTTGTTTGCTGTAGTGGTGCCTCAGAGTTAGTGTTCATTTGTTATTTTCAATAACCAATCAAGAAAGTTACTCCATTGTGTACCAATGCATTTACGAATGCAATACAAATGTCTCGGGACAGAAAGCAGAGAACCAGTAATTGAAGTAATTCTAGCAATCAATTCAAAATGTGCCACTGTAATGTTTTACAATCATTATTGTATTAAAAAATAATCAGCATATGATTCTTATCATGAAGTTGCATCCTTGTGATGACAGACAATCACAATTCCTCAATTCAATTAAACTAATCAGACATACAACCTGCAGCACATAGTTTGTTACATTACAAACATTTTCATTGCATGCCTATCAAAAGAGACTAATACCTGGACAACCCTCATGCTTTTCTCCTACCTCCATGATGCTATATAAATTGCCTTGTGTGAACTAAAAGTGCTGTGTTTGCCCTGACACAAAGCACACCACCTTGCCAACATTTGTATTGTATGTTGTTCAAAAATAATTAATATGATGGATCACCCTTCAGCTTTTCTCCTATCACTGTCATAGGAACATCCCACATAGATCGATAAGTCAGTGTCTTTTGTCATAGGTAAGTTACAGCCATGTGTGTTCATAATATTTTCATCCTGCCAATCCACTCATTACTTAAACAAATGTACA
Source organism: Pleurodeles waltl (assembly GCF_031143425.1). Classification (NCBI taxonomy): domain Eukaryota; kingdom Metazoa; phylum Chordata; class Amphibia; order Caudata; family Salamandridae; genus Pleurodeles; species Pleurodeles waltl. Next base: position 618,799,434 of record NC_090437.1, on the reverse strand, counting down.
TTCTGTAGCAATAAAAAATGCAGAGCGTTTGTGTCATGGATAACCCTTTCCCTTTCACTTATAAATTGTCCATTGGCATAGGGAACATATTATCCAACCCATGTTTAAAAAGAGAAAAACATATCTTAAAGATGTCACAAAAAAGCTGTACATAACAGAGGGTTAGTATATGCTTGTGGCCGTTCCTCTGTTGCTGTTTTATCTCAAAAGAATTGTAAAGGATCATGGTGAGTAAAGTTACCCTGAAAATAAACATGTTTAGTATCTCCAAAGTGAAGATACCTAAGAACCTACAAAGAAGATATGGTGAGGGGATAAAACGGTCCTTTCTGCTGGGCAATGTGGCATATGTCCATGCTCTTCAGGGGTCTAATGAAACCATGTCCACCCGTCTGAGAAATGCAGATTGCAAAGCTCCGCTCGAATGAGACGCTTACAACCCATTTGGCAATGGTTCATGATATACCTAGTTTTTTGCTTTAAGCTGCACCCGTAATGCAAAATCACTACTTTCAACCCTTTCTTAAAGTACTTGGGGATTTTTTTTTACTTTCCCCATAATATTCCAAGACTGTAGTTGGAATAGTAAATAAGCTTACTGAAATTCCCACTTTCCCTAAATCTTCTACTACTGAAGTTAGAATAGGAAATTTAACCTCCCGGTGTCTGCAACTCCCAGCACTGCCCTTAGATTGCATTTCAAGGTAAGAAACACATATGTGTGTGGCTCACACATATTGGTGTATAAGCTGCTCATGTATGTTTTTCTATAAAGCCTGACTATCAGAGAGATCAAACCAGCAGTGTTCAGCTTGTGGGAAACCCTTGATGGCCATACAACAGGACTTGTTTTGTATCCACATAACAGCGGAAGTCAGAAAACATCAGGATATTTATGTTGCGGACACAGAGAATATAATTACCATGGCTGCTATTGCATCATGAAAGTAACCGCTATGAAATTATAAACGCAGTGCTGTGATGAACTCTATGTGGGAACACTAATGTGGATCACATAAAATAATTAAGGCATTGTGTAAAAAATGTGCAATAGGTAAAAACTATCTACAAAGTCATATTATCAAATTGCCACATGTAGTAGGGATATTGGAAATGTCTGATCAACCCGTGAAATGCTTGGATATTAATCCTGCAACTTACCTCTCACAGGTCAACAAAAGTGATGCGTCATGCCGCAATCTGAAACCAAGGTGCTTCTAACTGATTAAAAAGAAGTCTAGCCGTGTGCATGACGAAGAAGCATGATTATGCATAACCATCCAAGGATAGTAGTGGAAATAGCCATGAGGATCCATATACATAATGCAATAAATACCTAATGTGGCTGCCATGCTGTTAGTAAACATTATTAGAAACTCATTTGATTAGAAGTTGTACCAATGGTCTAGATGCCATGTGTGGTTGCTATAGTACAGAGACCATTTGTAAGGCACTCACAAATAAATCAATATAGATGATTATATGTAAATCCAAGGGAAAAATTCTATTTAAATATAGCATTAGCAAAATATAAAACAGCTCACATTAGAAGCATAATATTTTGTCAGAGTAAAATGGAAATACTTTTCAATCCAAATATCCAAATATGTTAAACAGGTTTATAGGCATTACGATAACAAATTGAACACTTCATCTAATGCATTTAGTCCATTTCCACTACGATTTGGTGGCTATATGTATCTGAACTCCATATTTTGCAGTTGTTTCTGAATACCACCACCTCTGTGGTCTTTCTCAGCCTTTGTCAAAATTGACCATTTGATATAGTTCTGTATGTTCTTAATCTGTGAAAAGGCTTGCTAATGGTGCAGTCTTTATTCTCACCCTGGATTTGTGTTGGATAATCAATTTTTTGACCTAGTGTGTTGTGATGCCAACATATGGCACTTTGAATGAACAAGTGATAACATACACCACAATTGTACTTTTTCAATTGCTAAACTGCTTCAGAATGTTTTTTGCCACTCATACTAATTTCCTTGCTGTCATATCCAAATGCACATGCAGAACAGTCCCCACATTTAAAATGTCTTTTTATCTCTAGTATCTCTGGTACCCACATATTCCTGTTAGTTTATTTTGGACTTTTTACCAAAGAACTCTCCCACTTCTTCCTCTGCGCTATGAAAATAGTGGTTGTTGAATCCCTGATGGAAGACACATTTTCAAGTGTTTCCTTGTACCATTTGTGGCTTGGTTTGTAAAGGGGCTCTATGTCATCACACATGTCGAATGATTATACTATAGTTTCTGCTTGGGCATAAGTAACATCTCTCGTAGGGCACATTATGCAGTTTTCATTAACTTGCATGGATCTCACCATTCTACCAATTTGACTCAATTCATATGCATTATTGAAATAATCTTTTGTGAGTAGCTCCTTCTAATCCCTGGTAGTTGTCCATACAAAAGATTCTCTGTTAGATTCTGAAGGCAGAAGCATTTCAAATGGAGCAACATACTGTGGTCAATTGGTTTGGTGTACACGTATTATCTTGCTGTCGTAAACCTGTATTTAATACTGTAGGTACTTAATAGATGCCATGGTGAACCTCTCATCTGTAGTCTTATTGTGGCTTTTCCACATGAAGACTATATTATCTATACAGCATTTCCATTGATTTATCGAACTCCTAAATGGATTATCATCACCAAAGATGAATTTATCATCAAACTATGTCACACAGAGATTGGCCATTTCAGGTGCTAAACAGCAGCCCGCAACAACAACCTTTTCTAAAACTAAAAGTTATCTTTAAAAAACAACAAAATCTTCATTAAGTGCTATTTTTGCTATATCTACTAAGAATTCAACATATATGGTATATGTAAATTTACATTTGTTTAGTGTGTCACATATAACTTCTTGTGCTTCACGCGGGGGTGCTTTAGTGTAAAGAGACTCAAAATCACAACTTACCAAAAGTCCTTTGTCTGGATCAAAGGACATGCCTCCTACAATAATAATGAAATGCACACAGTCCCCGCACAAAGGATCTCATTTTGTAGCAAATTGTTTAAATGAAAAAAAATTATGCAATGGGGTGGCCTGGTAATTTCTTCGTAGTTTTATATCTTTTCGGTAAAACATGCAAAGTAGTTATTCTGGCTCATTTCTTGTTAAAGAGTTCAAATTCTGTTTCATAAATCCAGCCCTGATCTAGTCCAGATTTAGTCCTGTCAAAAAATGTTCATTTTATTTAATTAGTGGGGTTGCTTGTCAATTTTAGCAAGAAGGTGAATTATTAATTGGGGCCTATGGTAGTCTGCTACAAGTAATAGTTGCTAGGCTATTTGTTCCAGACTTTTGTTACAATAATTAAAATCTGAGTTCTTCCCCTAATAGCTTTGGCAAAGAGCAGGCAAGCTTAAGTTAAAGAAAACATGTAAAACATTTACCAAAACAGTTAAGAACACAAAAACACAATGCAATCAAAATCCCACTCAAATTTATAATAAAAGGGTAAAATGACAAAAAGAACAATAGGGGGAAACAAACATATGCATCTTAAAAGATTAAAGAGAAAAAGCATCAAGAAAAATTAAAGCTCCAGTCTGTAATCACTGTTTGCAAGTGACTGGAACTAGGGTGCAATTTCAGGCCAGTCGCGGTGGATTGCCATTTAGATATGTCAAGCAGATTCACCCTGTCAAAGATTTTACTTCTGAAATGAAGGTAAAAATCCTCCAACAGAGCAAGAGACAGCCTGGAACTACCAAAGTTCCTTTGAAGTCAGATAGGCATTGAGCAAGGTCTAGCTGAATCCGCTGATTTTGACAGGAATAGCCCTGGGATAGAGTCAATATCACACCCACGGAAGTCCTCTCATCGGCCAAATACTTTTGGTGCCTTCACCCAGCTAAAATGTCTACCTTTGAACTTAGTCCCAGGACAAGACAGCAAGCTGTATCCAGTAATGTCATACCGAAGTCTCACAGGCCTGCTGTGAGGGTCAGGTGGACTGGAGATTCCTGCTTCAAAAAACTGAGTGGGATCAATCTGATTTTCTTGCCCGGCAAGGTTACACCTTCAGTGGTTGATCCCGGTGCTCTGAGAGTCTGGAAGTCCAAAACATTTTTAAGTCCCACTTTTTCAGAGTTTGTTGGAGAAATCCACCTGGACACTACCAAGGCTCCCAGGACTACAAGGGTCCCAGGACAACAGGGATCACACTTAGGGATCAGAACTCCCTCCATCAGAGGCCATCAGCAGGGTCCAGTCCTCTTACAGTTCCTGATCACTCCAGAAAGAAGGTCTTTTGCAGCTTGTTGTACCCCTGTAGCCACACATGAGGTCAGCAATCTGAGGCTTTGAATCCACTCCCTAGTCATGGTTTCAAGTAGGAGCAGTTCTAGCCCTTCATGCCTCCTCACAGGTTTCAAACAGCAGCCGCAGTCCTTCTTCTGTTCTTAAATAGGTTCAGAAAGCATTCTGGGTAGCTGTAGGTGAGGTACCACCTTTGTAAGTTTCGTTAGCCAGTGGGTGGGAGTGACCCCTAGATGCTCACTAACCAATGGAGAACAAGTTCCTGGGGGCAGACTTCCCACTCTTATACACATCCTGTTTGCCTTACTGCAAACTATCCAAAAGTACACTAGTTAAAGGGAAATCCAAGATGTCACAGGCCTTCTGCCCTGGGAGGGAACTTGTGTGCAGGTACTGGTGTGCATAAGGAAATGAGCAGTCCCCACCCTCTCCATGGGCTGTTGCCCAATTGCTACCTTGGGTCTAAAGAACAAAGACTTACTCTTCCTAAGGTTTCCCATTACATTGAAGTATAAATGGGAAGGCTTCACTTGTGGCCGTTTCATGTTAATTAAGCTCGCCAGCTGTTCTTAGTGAATTGATATTGATCACTCGCCCCACCCTCAGCTCATTGTTCTGCTCTAGGAGAAGTGTTCCCACCTAATTAAGATCAAGCACTGACAGGTAGCTGCTGGCTGGCTATTTTAAATTAGCATCCAGGAGTTTCAGACAGGGGAAGTGTAACTTTATAAAACTTCTTTTAAATATTCATTCAAAATCTAACTTTACTATTATGATTGGATTTTTAATAGCTATTAATAAAGAGTGGCTAAATCATTCTTCTAGCTGGTCCTAAACCTTATATAGGAGAACTAATAATTTAATATATACTCTAGTTTTCTCAGAGGACAGCCAGAGCCTTCCCAAGGATACAATAGCTTTTGGGTGTGTATTACTGCCATGGCATTGTAATATTACATGTGTACGTGCCCCACTTTTAAATACCATGCACCCTACCATGTGGGCTACAAAGCATACATGGAGTGTCATTAATATTTGGACAGAAGGTTTTTCTTGTCAAAAGGGTTATTTTTACAGGCCAGTCTATAGGTTTAAATGGCAGCAGTCAGGCTATATTGGTGGGCCTGAAACCATGCTTTACTTTTTAAGCTAGGAGATGGCACAATAAGTGCTGCAGTCCACAGGGAGCATTTAACTTTAGATGCCATGGGTGTAAAGCCTAAAGCATATGCTATCACTTTACAGGACAGTCAAATATGTTAGCCAGGGAATAGCCAATTTTACACATGTGCAAACCAGTAATATAATTCAGCAAAAAAATGGGGTAACCATAGAAAAAAAGCATTTTCTCAAAACGTCCTATAGTCCTCTGAACTGTGTTACTGTCCTTTTGGTTTAATTTCTCTATTCTTTTATTTACACAACCATTGCTCAGCCCCACTTATCAGCTAGTCTTTTGCAAAAGCATATGAAACGTGTGTTTCTTTTATATATTTATTCTGCTTTTTTAGGACAACACTTTCCTTACAGAATAGCTGATATGGGGGGGGGGGGCAGATATTCTAGCAATTTCTCAGGTCTGTGGTGTCAGTTGTGGATGTTTCTTGAGAATAAGCAAAAAATTGCTTAAGTCTCATTTATCTCAAACATTGTAAAATGTCAATGCTAATATCAAAATGGTCTCTTCAACAAGTGGGTACAAATGATAATCCCTTACTGAGGACTGCCATCTCAATACCTGAAAGGTCATATGAGGGCATACTGTAAACGGGAGTTTGTTTTGTACTAACCACAATATGCCTTTAACCATGTGATAATATCCTCTGGGTTAGATTGATTTGTGTAGCCACTGCCCCTCCCTTTCTTGCCTCCTCTTCCTAACAAAGGTTGTTGGTGTTGTGTCCGTTATTTGGAGGACCTGCCCTCTCTTCTAGTCAGCATGAGTCAAGGAAGTGGGAGGGTCCAATGGCCATATTGGCGTTTCATTGATGATATTACAGATAGAGAATACACAATGAGAGGGGAAGCGTGTGAGGTAATATCAGAAAGGTACGTTACAAAGGTCAATAAAGGAGAATTAAATACTCTATATTATAATAAGTAAAAGCAGGCGCATTTTTAAATGCAATAGTTATGAAATCAGGCAGGCACACTGGTTGTGTAAGGTTAGGAATGCAGAAATAAAATAACAGACATATACACTGAGTGGGGAAGGTGTAAGTCACACCAACGTATTGTATTCAATTTGACTTACAGAGTTAAAAGTCAGAAGATCCCAATCTCTTTCTAAATCACAAAGTTATTATAGTGCTTAATAACTTTCCCTGGGAAGGAATTTGTGATGAACATGGCCAAACCCCCTTGTCCCTACTTGCCTTAGAGGGACAGGCAGGAGAAAAAGATGTGTGGTACCCTTCTACGTGACATGAGTCTATCTCCCATGTTTCTTGAAGACATATAACCTGGCAGTTTGCCACTAACTCTATCCACTCCGGGTCACCCATCTCATTTCTCAACCCTGCAAAATTCCATGATAAATTCTAACTATATTGGGCTCAGGTGGATTTATCACAGGGGCATTCCGATGTGGTTGCCCTACTCCCATTCTATGAGTATCTACAGTTAAGGGTATAGCCAGTCAATCACAACTCTCCAACCTCTCCAATGGCTCAAATATGTTACTGAGCAGGAACCCAGCAGTACTACCATTCTGCACTCCCATATTGTGATAATTAAGTATTATAATAACTGTTTTGATGGGACAGCCCTGCGCATGGCAGCAGCTTTAGAGGCTGCTATACAATGGATTATTAATGATCACCAGAAATCAATGGAGTCCCTTTGGTTAGGTGATTTCAATCCCTACCATTGCCAAATATTTTTAAACGCGGGATGTGGCATAACAGACAGAAAAGATGAATCACTGGCACGTTTTAGGCATAACAAGTATGGTAGTATCTTAAATAACTTTGTTATAAAATACAATCTCACAATAAGGAATGAGACCAGGGAGGTGGGAGGGTTGGTCCCAACCTTTTTGGGTAGGGATCGACCTTCCACTATTGACTATATTTTTAGTTCAGAGCAGTTAGTGTTTTTTTTTGGTTGACTTTGAGGGCGAATTCACTGGTTTTAGTGACCAGGCAAAGCTGTGATGCATCCTGAAGGGGATGGGAGCAAAAAAGCCCCTCACTAAAGTAGGGTGCAGGCTGATTTTAGGAAGAAAAAATGGGTTCACTATTAAATGGGATATGGTAGATAAGGATTACCTCATGCTCACTGTCCCACACAACAAACAGTTGGTTAATACCATATGTCTAGACAGGGAAGTGGAACCCAATGAGATCATGGAAGTCTTTAGGGACATTATAAATTCAGTTAGGCAAGCTTTGACAAGGGAATCTGATCCAGCAAAGTTGTATCCTGGGGGATGATTTATCTCGGCCTGTACCAGAGCCCTTGTTAAGCTTCACACTGTTCTACATGCCAAGTAAAGAGATAGAGTTTTAATAAAAAGGGCACAGATAGAATACCGGGTAATGAAGGAGGCAAGGATAAGGGAGATTAAGGAGATAGCATGTGATAAGCTCAGGCTACGCTGCCTTTTGGAGTGTGTTGAACTCCTCTTACTTTAGGGATCAGGCAGACCTCTCTACAGAGGTTCATGCACAGGAGTCTCATTGGGTTGATCACTTTTTTAAGTACTATTTGCATAATCCTGGGACCTTAGAGGGAGTGGGTCAATGGAAAAAAGTGATGATCCGACGCTTTTTTGTGTCTGAGCTAGAGGAGGTGATGATGGCCTTAAGGGGAAGCTGTAGAGGGACGGCACCTGCACCAGATGGGGTCCCTGCCGACTTTGCCGGATTTGTGGGGGCCACTGATCACAAATGTTTTTAATGCAATCGCAAGGGTCAGACCACCTCCCTCATGGAATAGATCAGTTATTGTCCCTATCTATAAAAAAGTTGATAGGACTCAATCGAAGAACTATAGACCTTTTTGGTTTCCACATTGAAAATAATGGGATGCATTTTGCTTCACAGAGTAGAGGAGTAGGCAAACAGCAACAACATACTTGTAGATACCTAATATGGTTTTAAGAAGGAGATGAGCACAATGGACCAGTGCTTGAATTTGAGCCTGGTAATAGCAAAGTACTCTGTCATTTAGAAAGGTTCTTTGTTTATGGCTTTTGTGGACTTATCAGTAGCAGTCAATTGGGTCTCTCACTCCAAACTCTGGGCACACATGGCTGAGTAGTGGGAAAGATATTGTAAGTTTTATCACACAACTTTACTCGGAGGCCAAGTAACTGTTCGCTATGGAAGGTATTGGTAGTGTACAGATCTCTTTCATATAAAGCAAGGAGTGAGGCAGGGTGGCATTCTCGCTCCCTTCCTCTTCTCTCTCTATGCAAACAGAAACGAGGCAGCATTCACCCTCTGATCCACAGATGTGGGAACCCATCCTCTGCCGATTCTGCTCTATGTGGATGACACAGTTTTAGTCACAAGAACTGGGAGAGCTCTGCAAGGGTTAATTGTTGACTATATTAGTTTCATGAGGGACCTTGATCTACAGGTCAATGAAAGCAAAATGTTCATCGTGACATGTGGGAAGCATCCTAAGAAAAGACCGCTATTCCAAATCAATAATACCAGAGTTGCTGAGACAACTGCCTTTTTGTACCTTGGCATCCTTTCTGACAGTAAATACATATGGAAGCCAATGTTATCTAATATAATTGCCATGTTTGAAAAGACCATAGTAGGGTTACAGAGTTTCTGTAAAAAACTAGGCACTAAACCCGTGAAGGAGCTGTTGACTGTTTATACAGCTAAATCAGTGTCACCTGCTTTCTATGAGGCTGGTATATAGGGTGTGGTGGATACCAATGGGATGCAGAGGGCGGAGAATGTTTTCTTCCAAAATGTTTTAGCAGTCCTTCGTGGTTGCCCCACCTCCCTGTGCCATGAGGAGCTTGGTATGCCTTATATTGAGGACAAAATCAAACTAGCACCGCTTTTGCTCTGGTGGTCCATTTGAGCCAGGGAATCTGCCCAGTTAAACCGTATGGTCATTGAGGATTGTTTAAAACTGTGTGCAGCCCTTGAGATACCTTGGCTAGCGTATGTTAAAGCCACTCTAGAAGAGATTGGGTTACCTGATCTATTTAGCTGTCCTTATTCCTGAAGTAGTTGCCCAAAGGCAAAGTTGATAAAGAAGTTTCTGAGCACGGCTTTGAAAAGTAGAGAATATGTTGATTGTAATAAATCTACTGTGTCTATTTACAAACAGATATTTCCACTGGAAGATATTCAACTGTATTTGTCTATGATTCAGAATCATCAACATAGATATGTGCTAACTATCTTCCTATTATGGTGGGATATCCATCGAGTTATTACTCCTCATCGTAGTTTACTCCCTGCTCTCCTGACAGTGAATCTATCCAGTTAAATTTGACGTTATGTTTTTCTGCCCCTTTTCCAAAATATCCAGGAAAAAGATGCTTTTGCTACTTTTTAAATTATTCAAATTTCGTCAGTGTAAACCAGTGCTTCTATTCCTTCATTCCTTCAGCCACTGTAATGTCCCCTAGTATGCTATTCGGTGGCAGATTTTATATGGCACATACTAAAAATAAGGAGGAATGCAGTTTGCAGATAGGCGATTTAACAGGAATGTATCACTTTATGTGTTTTTTTAAAATGTATGTTTATGAAGGCTGGTACTTTTCATTGCTTTTTATTACAACAACTATTAGATTAGAACTGGTAGTTGTATGGGTTGAAGGTTGGGGGCATAATATAATTGCACCTGTGGTTAGTCTTCCTTTTGTATGAATTAATTTGTATTAATAAGTCTTTTCTACGATTTTGATGATTGTTGAGGTATTCTCTATGTATTCTTGTTTTATGTCTTGTGCTTTCATGCTGCAGAAATGCAGCAAATAAAGAGTGAACTAACCGACAAACAGTTTTTCACAATCAATTTGTGTGTAGATGTAAGAAACTCTTAACAGTATGTGCTAAATAAATAAGCTAAAGGTTTTAAGTCTTCAGTAAAGTTGAGTTCAAACTATTGGGTGCACAATCCTACATTTGTCCCTCCAGTTGCTTCCCCATTTTCCTCTCCTTCCTTACGCTACAATTTTCAAATATTTCTCTTTTATATTTCCCCAATATTTCATATTTGACTTTCTTATAGTCTGAATCTCTGACCACATTTTATTTTATACATTGTGTACTGTTCACAGTTACAGTGCCAATTACATAAAAGTTCATAATTATGGGGTTGGTCATTATGAATACTAAACAAAATGGTATCATAAGTATTTTCAGACTTGAGAAAGCCCCATGCTATTTAGCACTGGGGTGAAACACAAGTTGGCTGTTTAAGAAATGATATGTGATACCAACTAAAGAACCTGATATGGAATAAGCATGTTATTACAACAAAATAGTATTACTTACCAACACAGCAGCCTCATCAATTATACTGCATCTTTGGGATTCAATGTAAATGGGTAAGGGCAACCATACTTTGACATAACACAAAAGCCTGGTGTATATATATAAACTTAATAAATAATGTCAATAGCTTGGACCCACAAAGAATGGTTCAAAAGGATACTTTATTTTCTCATGTAAACAATTGAGGTCACGTATTTTACACTGCATTATCAGTTCAGCAAGTAATAAACTGTACGTAGGTGACTATTGCCCTGGGTGAGATGAATGCAATCTTTGAGAAATGCATAGATAGTTGGCATTAGACATGTGTACTTGGATTAAGTGATAATGTGTTTCCAAGATTATATAGGTCACCATGTAGACGACAAAGAGAGGTTTATATCTATTTATCTATCTATCTATCTATCTATCTATCTATCTATCTATCTATCTATCTATCTATCTATCTATCTATCTAATGGCAGTCAAATGAACAGCCTTCGATAAGTCCAATAAATTAGCAATACAGAGTTATTGGTGATTACGCTGGCTATTCAGGGAGGAGTTTTTATCAAAAATGATTGGATACTAAATGAATAAATGCCCCATTGTTAATAAAACTCCTAAGGTAAAAGACACTGTGTCTGTACTGGATACAAAGGGTGATCCATACAAATTGTTTATGGGGAAGAGTCATGTGCTAGCATAGTCAGTAGTGCATCTCCTCTTTTTTGTTCCATGTCTAAAGGTGTTAATAATAAACTCCATTCACTTTCCTTTTTTCTCACAAGTAGTTCTATGTTGCTTCTTCATGTGATTTTTAGATATATGTTCAATAGCAAAGAAGGAAAAAGTTCAGATATATTCATGAAATTGAAATGCTCAGACAGAAGGGTGGCTGGGTCCATTTGTTGTTTCGATAGTGTTTTGAAATTTGCCGCTTTGCCAGGTGAATGGTACTGCCGATATATCCATTGTGACTACTGCAGTTTATCAAGTGATTTATCTTGAAAATCTGTCTATATTGAAAATACATAGGCCCTCATTACAACCCTGGCAGTCGGTGGAGAAGTGGCGGTAACACCGCAAACAAGCGGGTGGTAAAAAAAAAAGAGATTACAAGCATGGCGGTGACCGCCATGCAAAACCGCCAATTCTCCACTCCGACCGCCAGGGTGGTAATGACCCCTGGGCTGGAGACTTCAGTTTCCAACCCGGCAGCCGCCACTACACCACCGGCGGTATCATGACCCCGCATACCGCCATGGATTTCGTGGGGTTCTGTACTGCCACGAAATCCATGCCGGGAATACGTTACCTGGCACTGATAGGGGTCTCCCCCACCCCCCTTCCCCTCCCCAGAGTCCTCCCCCCAAACCCACGACCCCCCTACTACCCCCAAAGGTGGTAGGACCCCCCTCCCCAAACACCCCTCAACATTGACACCCACACACACACCCACACGCATACTCACACAACTACACATTAACGCACACATACACGCACATACACGCACATACACGCAGACATACACACATACACACAGACACACACACAGACATACACACACACATTTTCCATACACACAACACTCCTCCCACATGCATACACGCACTCACACACCCCCTCTACACACTCACACGCACACCCCCATGCACCCACACCACACACAACACCCCTCCGCCCCCCTCACCTAACGGACGATCACCTTACCTGATCGGTGATCCTCCGGGAGGGAACGGGATCCATGGGGCTGCTCCGCCGCCAGCTCGCCGTCACCAGAACACCGCCACGCCGAATCCTGGGTTGTGATTCGGTGGGCGGTGTTCTGATGACGTGGCAGTGGAGGTGGAGCAGCCTCCACTTCACCGCTGACCGTCAGTATGGCTGCTGGCGGCTCTCCATCCAGAAAAGGGCAGAGGGCTGCCGGCAGTCATAATACGCTGTGCGGAAAAACGCCTGCACTGGCGGGCTTCAGCACGGCGGTACCTCAGCGGTCTTGAGAAAAGACCGCCGAGATCCAAATGAGGCCCATAGTTTTGTTAATCCCAAGTTTGCAATTGAAGCATGTATGACTAATGTAGAGGCTGGAAAGCTTTTGAAATAAGTATGAGATTGTTTTCTTTGGTCCGTGAATTCAGATTTGCATAATAGAATTATGTGGTTTATAGCTTTCTGAAAACCTTAATGTGGAGTAGATGGCTTGACAGGTTAGAAGGAGGGCTTTTCCTGTAGAAGACACCAGTGTTTAGGTGTTTTCCTTAAATTGCGGTGTTCATGAAATTGTACGTCTCATTGATTCAAAGAGTGGTTTATTTTGTTTGTTGTTGGTCAGAAGTCAGGACCTATTCATAGTGCCAATCTCTTTTGAAATCTGTTGTATTTGTAATGTATCATATCTATGTTTTGAGTGTATATGAATAGTTTCTTGTTTTCTAGATTCATAAACATCATCTTTAATGCAATTGTGTTGAGCTCTTAGAAATTCTCATTCTGGGTTATTCCTAAGAATGGATGGAGGATGGCAGCTATCAGCTTCCAAAATAGAGTTGACCACTGTTACCTTGTGATGTAATTCAGTTTGGAGTTTGTTTTTTTGGTTTTGTAATGAGAGGTCCAATAGGATGACTTTGTTGAAGGATATGGGCAATATGTAAGTTGTCTGATATGCCTGATATTGGTCCATTGATGTCTCTCTTCCTTTCTCAGCAGGGTAAAGACTCTAAAAGGACCCTAAAGTTTATCAGCATAAATTGCTGGATAACCTAGATCCTTCAGATCACTGCACTGAGCAGCAGCATTCAGCTTCTAGTCATCCTGTTAATTTGACTATCATAGGTTTTTGGAGCAAAAGTGCCATTTGTTTATAGGTTAATGTGAATATTGCTGTCTCAGTGCACTGCTGAAAACCTTTGCTTATAGTGTCAGCCCAAATGTATAGAAATAGAAGACAAGAAGCTGGTGATAGAAACCTAAGAATGTTTGTTTGGGTACAGGTTAGTTAAACCCTTGGGTGCCTGAGATGAGCTGGACTCACCCTCGGTTGCTGTGTGCCGAGGACAAGACCAGCTCGTCCTGGACCTGGCCCACAGGGGGAGTGGAATCACTTTTCCTTCTACCCCGGATGACGTTGGCACGCTCAGTGTGCCAAGATCATCAAATGTTGCCAGGGATGCGCTGGAAGCCATTTGCTTCCAGGACGTGGAGAGAGAGGACCCTCTTTCGGTAAGTCCTTCTCCTTAGGGAGTTTGAAGGGGGGGAAACAGACACAGGGAGAAATTAAAGAGTTTTTCCTTTCCCCCTGTGCCTGTTTTCAATGGATTCCTGCTCCACGATTACGGGCAAGACCCCCAATCGTGAGCAGGAATCCACCCACCGGGGATTTTTTTTTTTTGGGGTGCGACCCCTTAGGCATGGATCGTTGTCTTGGGGGCAATATAATATCCGTGTTTCCGCCCCCCCGGGGGCTTGATTGGCCATTTTTTCAGCCGATCTGCCCCCTGAGCGGGAGGCGGGGTTGAAACCCACTAGACACCAGGGATTAACTTACAATTATGGTTTAGGGAAGCGACCCCTCGGGGAAGGGTCGCTGCCCTGGGGTCAAGATTTTTTTCTATGTTTCTCCCCCTCTCCCCCACCCCCCGGGGCTAGATTGGCAATGTTTTTGGCCGATCTGACAACCGGGGGTGGGGTTCAAAGCCCACTAGGGTCCAGGGATTGTTTTGTGTGTGTGTATTTTGTTTCTTGGGGGCACCCCTTGGGCAAGGGTCACCACCCCCAAAAGGGGCATATGACTGATGACCATTTATGCCCCCCTTGGGGGCAGGCCGGCCTATTTGTATTTAGGCCCTTAGCCACCAAGATGGCAGGGATTTTTTGGGCACAGAACTGTTGGCCATTTCTGCCCCCCTTGGGGGCAGATTGGCCAATTTATTTTTAGGCCCATGTGCCCCCAGGGGGGCAGAATCCACTTAGGCACCAGGGATCCTGTGTGTGTGTGTGTTTTGTGTGGGAGGATGTGTGTGGGGGCTCCCCCTTGGGCAATGGTTACCCCTCAAGGGGGGCATTCAACTGGTGGCCATTTCTACCCCACTTGGGGGCAGATCAGCCTATTTTGTTTTTTAGGCCCATCTGCCCCTAAGGGGGTCTGAACCCACCAAGACACCAGGGATTTTTTTAACTTTTGTTTTTTTGTGTGGGGGGCCACAACTGTTGGCCATCTGCCTATTTTTTGGTGGCCCATCTGCCCCCAAGGGGGACAGAAACCACTAGACACTGGGGAAAACGTCTTAATGTTTGGTAGCGGGGTGTTTGTCAACTGGCGAAGTATTTGCATTTGTGATTATAACAGTTTATTTCTTCTTTTTGTTCTAGTTCAAAGCTTTTGATTCCTTTGCTGTGGCTCCTTGCGGTGTTTGAAGTGGTCGACCTGCAGTTTGCGTAGTTGCATGTTTTAGGTAAGAAAAATCAATTTACTCCAAAGGAGTATTGTTGCCATGCATGAATGACATTTTTGTAGCTGGTGTACTAAATGCAGGATTGTGTCTGAAATTGTCCTTAGATTTTTGCACAATGATATTTGTGCTGTCTTATGTTTAATTATCTTTTCTTTTTTCTTTGTATTTGGGTATCATTGGTGATTGCTGTGTCTGTGCAGAGTAGTTGCTTGTGAGTTTAGCTTTTTCAGGCAAGTGTGTGGTATAGTTTTTGAGTACATAACTCTTTGTGATAAAGCCACACTTTGTTCATTACTTATTTTAGACAGTGCTGGTTGTTGTTGGTGCATTTGTCAAGTTACACTTCTTAGAAAGGATCATGGCTAGCTGCAGAGTGACCGCTCAGAAGGTTGCTGGTATGCTTTTTGAGTTGTCTTCTGATCATGATTATGAGACAGACTCTGCATCTGAGGTAGAGGAGAAAGTGATAGATTCTGGCAGTGAATTTTCTGTCCGAGAGGAATCTTCTGATGAGGAAGCCACTTTTAGTGCGGACGAAGGGCCTGTTTTAGAGATGGACACTGATGTGCCAATAGTGCAGCAGCCTGGGGCTGAAAAGTTTCTCATTGGAAGACCTGAACTCTGGGTTGCCCCAAACATGAAGCTGCCAGACTTGCCTACCTTTACTTGTCTCCCAGGGTGTAGAGTGAATATAGAAAACTTTTTGTCTGTCAGTTGTTTATGGACAATGTATTTTTGGAAGAGATTGTTGAGCAGACTAATTTGTATGCTGTGCAGTATTTGAGGGACAACGCTGCCAGACTTAGGCCGCAGTCTTGTGGGAATCCACTGAGTAGCTCTAATCTGGAAGAGCTGAAAAAGTTCTGAGTTTAACTTTTTTGATGGGGTTGATAAGGAAGCCATCACTGGCTTCTTATTGGTCTTCTAGTCCCTTGATGGCAATGGCTATATTTCCTGCAACCATGACTCGTAATCAATATTTTCTTCTTCTTCGGATGCTGAATTTTATTGACAATGCCTTAGCCTTGCCACAAGATCACCCTGATTATGAATTTTTAAGATAAGGCCTGTCCTTGATCATTTTGTAGATCGGTTTTCAGAGGTCTATGTTCCTGTGAAAGAAATATCTGTAGATGAGTCTTTGGTCCTGTTCAAGGGGCATTTGGTTTTTAAGCAGTACATTCCTAGCAAGAGGGTGTGGTATGGAATTAAGATGTATATGCTGTCTGAAACTAGTACAGGGTGTGTGTATAATATCCGGGTCTACAAAGGTAGGGATTCCAGTACTGAGCCCCCTGGTTGTCCGCCCATGTTTGGTGTTAGTGAGAAAATTGTGTGGGAACTTGGTAGACGACTGTTTAACAAAGGTCCCCATTTGTATGTAGATAACTTCTACACTGAAATGCAGTTGTTCAGGGAATTATTCAGAGTGGACACTGTTGCTTGTGGACAATTCACTCTAACCGGAAAGACTATCCAAAGGAGGTTGTCTGTAAAAAACTTGAGAGGGGACAGTGCAGTGCCTTGCATAATAATGAGCTGCTAGCTCTGAAATATGCTAACAGGAAGGATGTGTATATGCTGACTACCATCCATGATGAGCGTGCTTTCCCTGTGACTGTTTGGGGTCAAGTTGCCAAAGTGTGCAAACCTGCATCCATTTTGGACTACAGTAAGCACATGAGTGGTGTTGATAGAGTAGATCAGAGGTTGGTACCTTACACTATTGTTTGTAAGTTTTACGTTTGGTATGAAAAGTTGGCTATACAACTCTTCCATTTAGCAACTTTTATTGCTTTTATTGTGTTCAAGGATTGTTCCTCTGAGTAAAGGATGAAATTTGTTAAATTTCAGGAGTCAGTGATAGAGAGCCTTATTGTGGTGGAACAGGCAAGAGTTCCTAGAGAAGTAGTGGTGGAGGATGTGGCTAGATTGAAAGATCTCACTTTCTTGATCACATTCCTCCCACTCCCAAAAAAGACTTGCCCACTAAGAAATGTAAAGTCTGTGCCCGAAGAGGTATCCGGAGGGAGAGTCAGATGTACTGCCCTGATTGTCCTTCAAAGCTTGGGCTGTGTGTGGCTGGCTGTTTCAGGAGTTACCACACCCAAAAGAATTTTTGGGAACTACAGTGAGCGTAAACTGCCTGTTTTATATTTTCATATGTTCAGTTTCACGGTTGGCATTACGGTCATGTATTTAGTTAGAGCTTTTGTGTTTGTAGTTTTGTATTTATTTATAATTAGTTAGTGGTTTCTTTGTTGTTTTAAAAAAAATGATGGCGGTGGGCATGAAGTGGCGCTTGGCGGGCGGTGTGCGAGGAGTGGCGCTTGGCTGGTGGTGTGCATGGAGTGTTGCTTGGCTGGCGGTGTAAATAGTGACTTGGTGTTGGCTACTACAACACACTGCTAAGCCGAGGAGTCTGGGTAAGAAAATATTGGGGGATCCATGCAAACCACACCTCCTGGACTCCTCCAGGTGTCTAGTTTTTTTTTAAATGTGTTGGTAGGTTTCCCTAGATGACTGCCACACCTGGGACAAAAAACGCAGGTGCCCCCGCAAATACAGGTAGTTTTGTAATAGACCATTTTGATGTGTCCACGTTGTGTTTTGGGGCATTTCCTAACGCAGGCACTGGGTCTACCCACACAAGTGAGGTACCATTTTTATCGGGAGACCTGGGGGAACGCTGGCAAATTCGCCATATTTTGAGGTTTGCAAATTATTTTGGGTGACAGAATCTGGCGAGAGCCCCACAAGTCACCCCATTCTGAATTTCCCTAGGTGTCTAGTTTTGAAAAATATATAGGTTTGCTAGGTTTCCCTATATGCCGGCTAAGCTAGACGCCAAAATCCACAGTTAGGCACTTTCCAAAAAACACATCAGATTTCAATGTAAAAATGTGATGTGTCCTTGTTGTGTTTCCTGTCGCGGGCATTAGGCCTACTCACATAAGTGAGGTACCACCGGGAGACTTGGGAACAGAATAGAAGAACAAGTGTTAGTTCCCCTTGTATTTCTCTAAATTGTTTCCTTCCAAATGTATGACAGTGTGTAAAAAGACATCTGTTTGAGAAATGCCCTGTAATTCACATGCTAGTATGGGGACCCCAAAATTCAGAGATGTGCAAATAACCACTGCTTCTGAACACCTTATCTTGTGCCCATTTTGGAAATACAAAGGTTTCCTTGATACCTATTTTTCATTCTTTATATTTCAGCAAATTAATTGCTGTATACCCGGCATACAATGGAAACCCATTGCAAGATGCAGCTTATTTATTGGCTCTGGGTACCTAGGGTTCTTGATGAACCTACAAGCCCTATATATCCCTGCAACCAGAAGAGTCCAGCAGACTTAACGGTATATTGCTTATGAAAATTTGACATCTCAGGAACAAGTTAGAGTCAAAGGTGGAGAGATAGAATAGAAGGAACCACGGCACATCCAAATATTCAAAATAATGTCCTTTATTCTTCCTTTTGGTTTATCCGTTGAAAAAACATCAGCCACAGTGTTCAATGTGGAGACAGCCGACACGTATTTCGTCGTAACAACGACTTTTTCAAGGCTGTGAAATAATGTTCAGATACAATGGTAAATTGGTAATTCCAATCGTCCAGTGTAACATCTTAACTGACACCCGAAATGTGATAAAACCAGATTACTTGGCTATAGAGATTGCCAAAAAACTTACTTCATGTATTTAATTAACTCTACCACAGTGCATGGTGACTTAATAGTAAGCTGTTTAGTGCTCCCTATAGTGTTAGATATAAATAGTAAAAGATAGTAATACTGAAGATAAGTAAATGTTTGTGAATAAAGTATTACACCAAAGAGTGCGCAAATATATATTCAAGTGACCCTAATGAGAGTAGTGCCGAGGAAATCAAGATTTATCTCAGAGGACATACCTTGCTGATATAGTATATAGTACTCAAAGTGTGCCATTTATGTCTATATTGCGGCATTTACAGTGAAGAGTCCTTTCCTTTATGAAGGTACTCCATACTCCTATACTATTTATCCACTGTGGACCAGTTGGCTCACGGTCTACACACCCTGTGGCTGGGTGTGGAACCACCTTGACACTCTTGTAATTTATATGTTCAAGTTTCAATATGATTGACTGTCTTTTCATATTCATATTATAAGCAAAAAACTTGGAAGTGCGCACCACTGTTTTACACAGCCACAATTTGTCCTTTAAGTTTCAAAGGTGGAGAGAAATGGCTGTTTTTTCTCCTCAGTTTCAATATTTTTTTATTTCAGCTGTTATTTTCTGTAGGTAAACCTTGTAGGAGCTACACAAATGACCCCTTCCTGAATTCAGAATATTGTCAAATCAAATCAAATCAAAAACATTTATAAAGCACGCTACTCACCCGTGAGGGTCTCAAGGCGCTAGGGGAAGTGGGTTACTGCTGCTCGAAGAGCCAGGTTTTGAGCTTCCTCTGGAATGCAGGGTGGTCCTGGGTGGTCCTGAGGTTGGCAGGGAGGGAGTTCCATGTCTTGGCCGCCAGGTAGGAGAAGGATTTCCCACCTGCCGTGGTGCGGCGGATGCGAGGGACGGCGGCGAGTGCGAGGTTGGCGGAGCGAAGTTGACGGGTGGGCGTGAAGAAACTGAGGCGACGGTTGAGGTATTCGGGTCCCTTGTTGTGGAGGGCTTTGTGTGCGTGGGTGAGGAGCCGGAAGGCGATTCTTTTGCTGACGGGAAGCCAGTGCAGGTGTCTCAGGTGGGTGGAGATGTGGCTGTTGCGGGGTATGTTGAGGACGAGGCGGGCGGAGGCGTTTTGTATTCGCTGCAAACGTTTCTGGAGTTTAGCGGTGGTTCCTGCGTATAGGGTGTTTCCGTAGTCCAGGCGGCTTGTGACGAGGGCGTGGGTCACAGTTTTTCTGGTGTCGGCGGGGATCCAGCGGAAGATCTTTCAGAGCATGCGGAGAGTGAGGAATCAGGAGGATGATACGGCGTTGACTTGTTTGGTCATGGTGAGAAGCGGGTCCAGGATGAATCCGAGGTTGTGTGCGTGGTCTGAGGGGGTTGGGGCGGTACCTAGGGCCGTGGGCCACCAAGAGTCATCCCAGGCAGACGGGGTGTTTCCGAGGATGAGGACTTCAGTTTTTTCTGAGTTCAGTTTCAGACGGCTGAGTTTCATCCATTCTGCGACGTCTTTCATTCCATCTTGCAGGTTGGTCTTGGCGCCAGTGGGGTCCTTGGTGAGGGAAAGTATCAGCTGAGTGTCATCGGCGTATGAGGTGATGTTGATGTTGTGTTTGCGTACGATGTGGGCGAGTGGGCTCATGTAGACATTGAAGAGAGTCGGGCTGAGCGAGGAGCCTTGTGGGACGCCGCAGATGATCTCGGTGGGGTCTGAGCGGAACGGAGGGAGGTAGACTCTTTGGGAGCGGTTAGAGAGGAAAGAGGTGATCCAGTCCAGGGCCAGTCCTTGGATACCGGTGGAGCGCAGGCGGGATGTTAGGGTTCGGTGGCAGACGGTGTCGAAGGCAGCCGAGAGGTCGAGGAGGATGAGGGCGACTGTTTGTCCGTTGTCCATCAGAGTTCTGATGTCGTCTGTGACTGAGATGAGGGCGGTTTCTGTGCTGTGATTGGCTCGGAATCCGGACTGCGAGGGGTCGAGTAGGTTGTTGTCTTCAAGGAAATTGGTTAGTTGCTTGTTGACGGTCTTCTCTATGACTTTGGCAGGGAAGGGGAGGAGCGAGATGGGGCGGAAGTTCTTCAGGTCGCTGGGGTCCGCCGTAGGCTTCTTCAGGAGGGCGTTGACTTCCGCGTGTTTCCAGCTCTCGGGGAAGGCTGCAGAGGCAAACGAGCTGTTGATGATGGTCTGGAGATGCGGGGCGATGATGTCGTCGGCTGTGTTGAATATGAAGTGTGGGCAGGGGTCCGAGGGGGCACCGAAGTGGATGGAGTTCATGGTAGCTTTGGTCTCCTCCGTGCTGATGTGAGTCCAGGCATTGAGGGTGATGGCTGGGTAGTAGGTTCTGTGGTGGTTGGCTGGGTCTGGTGTCCGAAGCTGTCGTGTAGGTCGGTGATCTTACGATGGAAGAAGGTAGCGAGGGAGTTGCAGAGGTCTTGTGAGGGTGTGATGGAGTTGGAGTTGGCGTTTGGACTGGAGAGCTCTCTGACGATGTTGAAGAGTTCTTTGCTGTTGTGAGTGTTCTTGTCCAGTCTGTCTGTGAAGGAAGTTCTTTTGGTGGCGCGGATCAGCTGATGGTGTTCGCAGGTGGCGTTTTTGAGGGCAGACATGTTTTCTGCGGTGTGGTCTTTGCGCCATGCTTTCTCGAGGGTACGGCAGTTTTTTTTGGATTCCTTGAGGGTGTCTGTGAACCATTGAGGTTTCCTGCTGCTGGTCTGTCTTGGAAAGCGTCTGAGAGGTGCGAGGTTGTCCGTGCAGTTGGTGATCCAATGAGTGAGGCTGAGGGCTGCGTCGTTGGGGTCGGTGGAGAAGGTGGGTTGGTTGTCGCTGAGAGTGGAGCGAAGCTGTTCCGTGGGGATTTTGTTCCAATGTCTGAGTGGGATGGGTTGTGTGCGGAGGTGGAGAGTCTTGCATCTGAAGGTGAAGTGGACACATCTGTGGTCAGTCCAGTGTATTACGGAGGAGTGGCTGAAGGATACGTGGTTGCTGGCGGAGAAGATGGGGTCGAGCGTGTGTCCGGCAATGTGGGTGGGGGTGTTCACCAGTTGCTTGAGACCGAGGTTGGCGAGGTTGTCGAGCAGGGTGGTGGTGTTGGGGTCGTTGTTCTGCTCCAGGTGGAAGTTGAGGTCACCGAGGAGGATGTAGTCCGGCGAGGCAAGGGCGTGCGGGGAGATGAAGTCTGCGATGGATTCGCTGAAGAGGGCGCGTGGACCAGGGGGTCTGTAGATGAGAGTTCCTCTGAGGGTGGTCCTGGGGTCGGTGTGGATCTGGAAGTGCATGTGTTCGGCGGCGAGGGGGGTGTCTTCGGTGGAGGTGGTGATGTTGATGGAGTCCTTGAAAACGATGGCGATTCCTCCACCGACTTGGTTGGTGCGGTCTCTCCTGGTGATCTTGTAGCCGTCGGGGATGGCTATGGCGATGTCGGGGGACAAGGAGGCGTTCATCCAGGTCTCAGTGATGAAGGCGACGTCCGGTGCGGTGGAGTCCAGGAGGTCCCATAGTTCAATGGCGTGCTTGTGGACGGAGCGTGCGTTGATCAGGATGCATTTGAGGTGGTTATTGGCGCTTGGGCTGGAGGGCGGGGTGCAGTCGCGGTGGAAGGTGAGTTTGCAGGTGAGGCATGCAAAGGGTCCATGGGTGCATTTAGGGTTGGCTTGGAAGCAGGTTCTGGAGCGCCCCGGGTTGAGAGCGTGGAGGGAGGTGGGGTCGTAGCGGTGCTGCGGGGTTTGGGAGGGCTGGGGGCCAGGGGTCGTGACGCTGGGCGCGGTCCAGGCGCGGACGGGCGCTGACTGGCTTGCATTTGGCGCGCCTTTGGCGCGCCATCGGCGCAGCCGCACAGCAGCCACCATAAGAGGGAGGAGGGGGAAGGAGGGGGGGAGGAGGGGTCAGCTGGGGGCAGGAGGTGGGAGGGGGCGACGAATGGGAGCAGGGGGGGCGGGGCCGAGCGGGAGGTAGCGGCGGGAAAGCGGAGGGCGGGGGGTCAGGAAGAGGGGGAGGGAAAAAAGATAGGGAAGGGAGGATTACAGAGGAGGAGAGGAGTCAGGAAGAACAGAAGAGAGGGGTAGAAGCCTCAGGGGAGAAGAGTCAAGAGGGGGAGGGGAGAGAAGAGTCAAGAGAGAAGAGTCAAGAGAGAAGAGTCAAGAAGAAGAGGAGAGAGAATAGTCAAGAAGAAGAGTCAAGTAGAAGAGGAGAGAGGAGTCAAGAAGAAGAGGAGAGACCAGAGAAGGGAAGTGTCCAGAAGATGAGGAGAAGGCCACAGATGAAGAAAAAGAAGAAAGAACACGCAGGACGGGGTGCAGAGGAGGAGAAGAGCACAGAAGAACACAGATGAAGAAAAAGAAGAAAGAACACTCAGGACGGGGTGCAGAGGAGGAGAAGAGTACAGAAGAACACAGATGAAGAAAAAGAAGAAAGAACACGCAGGACGGGGTGCAGAGGAGGAGAAGAGCACAGAAGAAAACAGATGAAGAAAAAGAAGAAAGAAGAAAGAACACGCAGGACGGGGTGCAGAGGAGGAGAAGAGCACAGAAGAACACAGATGAAGAAAAAGAAGAAAGAACACGCAGGACGGGGTGCAGAGGAGAAAAGAAGAACAGAGAGGAAGAGCAAAGCAGGAAGAAAACGCGGTGAGGAAGAGGAGCGGGGCACAGAGGAAGAGCAGAAACACGCAGCAAGTGGGCTGCAGAAGAGGAGCAGAGAAAGATGGCTACCAGAAGCAGGAAGGAGGCGCAGGAAGTGAAGGGAGATGGACAGCAGTGGTGCGGAGAGAGGTTGGAGGAGAGAGCGGAAGGCAGAAGACAGAAGTTCAGGGAAAGAGAGGTGAGTGGCACGGGGCTGGGCATGGGGTTGGGGGGGTTGTACTTACGGTTTAGCTGGTCTTGCTGGGAGGTGTCAGGAGCCTGGGCAGGTGGAGCTGCAGCGGCAGGGGGAGCCACCTACCCTAGGGTCAAGGGTCGCTAACTCCGCCGCGCAGTGGCCGCCATAAGAGGGAGGAGGGGTCAGCTGTGGGCGGGAGGTGGGAGGGGGGGTCGACGAATGTGAGCAGGGGGTGGCGGGGCCGAGCGGGAGGTGGCGGCGGGAAAGCGGAGGGCGGGGGGGTCAGTAAGAGGGGGAGGGAAAAAAGATAGGGAAGGGGGGATTACAGAGGAGGAGAGGAGTCAGGAAGAACAGAAGAGAGGGGTAGAAGAGTCAGGGGAGAAGAGTCAAGAGGGGGAGGGGAGAGAAGAGTCAAGAGAGAAGAGTCAAGAGAGAAGAGTCAAGAAGAAGAGGAGAGAGGAGTCAAGAAGAAGAGGAGAGACCAGAGAAGGGAAGCGTCCAGAAGATGAGGAGAAGGCCACAGATGAAGAAAAAGAAGAAAGAACACGCAGGACGGGGTGCAGAGGAGGAGAAGGGCACAGAAGAACACAGATGAAGAAAAAGAAGAAAGAACACGCAGGACGGGGTGCAGAGAAGGAGAAGAGCACAGAAGAACACAGATGAAGAAAAAGAAGAAAGAACACGCAGGACGGGGTGCAGAGGAGGAGAAGAGCACAGAAGAATACAGATGAAGAAAAAGAAGAAAGAAGAAAGAACACGCAGGACGGGGTGCAGAGGAGAAGAGCACAGAAGAACACAGATGAAGAAAAAGAAGAAAGAACACGCAGGAAGGGGTGCAGAGGAGAAAAGAAGAACAGAGAGGAAGAGCAAAGCAGGAAGAAAACGCGGTGAGGAAGAGGAGCGGGGCACAGAGGAAGAGCAGAAACACGCAGCAAGTGGGCTGCAGAAGAGGAGCAGAGAAAGATGGCTACCAGAAGCAGGAAGGTGGCGCAGGAAGCGAAGGGAGATGGACAGCAGAGGTGCGGAGAGAGGTTGGAGGAGAGAGCGGAAGGCAGAAGACAGAAGTTCAGGGAAAGAGAGGTGAGTGGCGTGGGGCTGGGCGTGGGGCTGGGCGGGGGGAGTACTTACGGTTTAGCTGGTCTTGCTGGGAGGTGTCAGGAGCCTGGGCAGGTGGAGCTGCAGCGGCGGGGGGAGCGACCTACCCTAGGGTCGCTAACTCCGCCGCGCAGCGGCCGCCATAAGAGGGAGGAGGGGGGGAGGAGGGGTCATAAGGGGGCGGGAGGCAGGGGCGGGGGCAACGAATGGGAGTAGGGGGGGCGGGGCCGAGCGGGAGGTGTCGGCGGGAAAGTGGAGGGCGGGGGGGTCAGGAAGAGGGGGAGGGAAAAAGATAGGGAAGGGCGGATTACAGAGGAGGAGAGGAGTCAGGAAGAACAGAAGAGAGGGGTAGAAGAGTCAGGGGAGAAGAGTCAAGAGGGGGAGGGGAGAGAAGAGTCAAGAGAGAAGAGTCAAGAGAGAAGAGTCAAGAAGAAGAGGAGAGTGAAGAGTCAAGAAGAAGAGTCAAGAAGAAGAGGAGAGAGGAGTCAAGAAGAAGAGGAGAGACCAGGGAAGGGAAGCGTCCAGAAGATGAGGAGAAGGCCACAGATGAAGAAAAAGAAGAAAAGAACACACAGGATGGGGTGCAGAGGAGGAGAAGAGCACAGAAGAACACAGATGAAGAAAAAGAAGAAAGAAGAAAGAACACGCAGGACGGGGTGCAGAGGAGGAGAAGAGTACAGAAGAACACAGATGAAGAAAAAGAAGAAAGAACACGCAGGACGGGGTGCAGAGGAGAAAAGAAGAACAGAGAGGAAGAGCAAAGCAGGAAGAAAACACAGTGAGGAAGAGGAGCGGGGCACAGAGGAAGAGCAGAAACACGCAGCAAGTGGGCTGCAGAAGAGGAGCAGAGAAAGATGGCTACCAGAAGCAGGAAGGAGGCGCAGGAAGCGAAGGGAGATGGACAGCAGAGGTGCGGAGAGAGGTTGGAGGATAGAGCAGAAGGCAGAAGACAGAAGTTCAGGGAAAGAGAGGTGAGTGGCGCGGGGCTGGGCGTGGGGCTGGGCGGGGGAGTACTTACGGTTTAGCTGGTCTTGCTGGGAGGTGTCAGGAGCCTGGGCAGGTGGAGCTGCAGCGGCGGGGGAATGTTTAGCTCTCTGGGATTCAGCATTGGTTTTACACCCATTTCTGTCACTAACTGGAAAGAGGCTAAAAGCACACAAAAATAGTAAAAATGGGTTATGTCCCAACAAAATGCCAAAATTGTGTTGAAAAATGTGCTTGTCTGATTCAAGTCTGCCTGTTTCGAGAAAGCTGGGAAGATGGCAATTGTAGCACAGCAGACCCTTTGTTGATGTCATTTTCAGGGGAAAAAAACATGCTTTCTTCTGCAGCACTTTTTTCCCATTAAAAAAAAACAAAAACAAAAACAAAACGTTAACTGTACTTTGGATAATTTCTTTGTCTCCTCCAGGGGATTCCACAAACTCTCAGTACCTCTAGAATCCCTAGGATGTTGGAAAAAAACCCGCAAAGTTTGCGTGGGTAGCTTATGTGGACAAAACGTTATGAGGGCATAAGTGCAAACTGCCCCAAATAGGCCAAAAAAAAGGCCTGGCACCTCAGGGGCAAAAGGCCTGGCAGTGAAGGGGTTAAAGACGTATCAATATTCAAACTTGTGTTGTCTAATAAAGCACAGAAAAAATTGAGGAAGGTATTTACCTCCTCAAATTTTTGCAAAGTCTAGAAGAAGGAGCTCGCTCATCCAGTGTTCTAAAACTGAGCTCTTTCAGGCCATAGTTCTATGCTCTGGGTAAAAGGGGCATACACTTCTTCTTACAGCAGCTGGGATGCAGTTTCATCATTCTCCCCCCAATGTAGAGGGTCTTGGAAAAGAGGAACTCAATGAGGCTGTTCCCACCCCTCAATGGTGAGTCACTATTTTCTACTAAGAAGGCCTTGTGGCAGACATTTCTTCATTAAATACTCATGGGAATCAGTAACATCAGATCCTTAGGTCATTCACTCAGTGGGAGGATTAACCCTCGGGTGCCCTTGACGAACCGGTTACGTTCTGGGCAGCACCGCTCGGGTGCACAGGACGTAACCATTATGTCCATACAGGGGCCCACGGGGGAAGCGCTAGAGCTCCCCCTGGGGGCCTGGCATCCCCTTCCCCTGGGCAGGGATGGAAGGGGAATCGCTATTTTTGTTAGGCCAATCTGCCTCCGTGGAGGCAGAAACCACTCGACACCAAGGACTTTTATTTTTTTGCAGCAATTTCACGCAAGGGGAGCGACCCCTTAGGCAAGGGTCGTTGCCCTGGGAGGCAAATTTATATTAGGCCATTTCTGCCCCCCTTGGGGGCAGATTGGCCTATTTTTATTAGGCCGATCTGCCCCTGGGGAGGGGGGTTGGCAGAAACCACCAGGGATTGGTGTGTGTGTATGTGTGTGTTTGGTTTGAGGAGCAGCTCCTTGGGCAAGGGTCACTTCCCATGGAGGGCACATTACTGTTGCCCAAATCTGTCCCCCCTGGGGGCAGATTGGCCTATTTTTGGAAGGCCCATCTGCCCCAAGGGGGACAGAAAGCCCACCAGAGACCAGGGAAGATTTGTTTTCCAAAATAAGAGGGTGGAGGTATGGCCATACCTCCACCCCAATAAATGGGGCCAAAGTTGTTCTGCCCACCAGTGGGCTTATGGCGCAATTACCCCAGATCCGCTCCTGGGGGGGCAGAAAGCATACTAGATGCCAGGGAGTTAAAAAAATATATAAAATAGTGGGGTGGTGGCTACCAACCAGTATGGGCCTGGTTATGCCCCCACCCCAACTGAAGGGAGTAACAGTCTTTCAGCTCCCCCCCACACCAAAACATCTTATCCCACGGCAAGCAAGAGGACATTTGATTATTTTGGGTTTTGGTTTTACATTTGGGCCATGAGAACTTGGCTAACTCTCAAAATCATCCCACTTGGAATAGTGAGGGCTGCACTCTTTGGACTTTAGGACGCTTCCATGTAGAAAAATCCACACGACCTAGACACATTTGAAAACTAAACATATGGGTGATTCCAGGGTGGTGTGCTTCACATGCACCCCACACCATTTTCTTACCCACAATGCCCTGCAAACATCCAACTTTGCTGGAAATCACACTTTTTTCCCCATTTTTGTGATGGAACCGTCCGGAATCTGCAGGAATCCACAAAATTCCTACCACTCAGGATTGTCTCATCTATACTGATAAAAATTCTGCTGCACTTGTCAGCCTAAAAATGTTTTTTTTCCAACTACCCTTTTGGACCCGCTTTGGTTCCCTCTCAATTTTGACATGTTTTTGGCTCTTCCCTGTCACAAACACTTGGCCCACCTACACAAGTGAGGTATCATTTTTACAGGGAGACTGAGGGGAATGTTGGGTGGTAGGAAATGTGTCTCGGTGTGGTGATCCCACAAAGAAATGTGGGAAAATTTAATTTTTTCAGTAATGTTTGCTGAGGACTCTGGGTAAGAAAGTATTGGGGGATCCACGCAAGTCACATCTCCCTGGACTCCCTCGGGCATCTAGTTTTCAGAAATGTCTGAGTTTGGTAGGTTTCCCTAGATGGCTGCTGAGCCAGGACCAAAAACGCTGGTGCTGCTCCGCCCGCAAAAACAGGTAGTTTTGTATTTGATCATTTTGATGTGTCCAGATAGTGTTTTGGGGCATTACCTTTCGCGGGCACTAGGCCTATCCATACAAGTGAGGTACCATTTTTATCAGGAGACCTGGGGGAACTCTGGGTGGAAGGAAATTTGTGGCTCCTCTCAGATTCCAGAACTTTGTGTCTCCGAAATGTGAGGAAAAAGTGTTTGTTTTAGCCAGATGTTGAGGTTTGCAAAGGATTCTGGGTAATACAACCTGGTCAGAGCCCCACAAGTTGCCCCATCTTGGATTCCCCTAGGTGTCTAGTTTTAAAAAATGCACAGGTTTGGTAAGTTTCCTTAGGTGCCGGCTGAGCTAGAGACCAAAATCCAAAGCCAGGCACTTTGCAAAAAAAATATCTGTTTTCTTTGGGAGAATGTGTTGTGTCCACATTGTGTTTTGGGACATTTTCTGACATGGTCACTAGGCCTACCCACACAAATGAGTTACCATTTTTATCTGGAGACTTGGGGGAACACTGGGTGGAAGATTCTAGAACTTTCTGTCACTGAAATGTGAGGAAAAAGTGTTTTTTGGCCACATTTGAGATTGGAAAGGATTCTGGGCATCAGAACCTGGTGAGAGCCCCACAAGTCACCCCGTCTTGGATTCCCCTAGGTGTCTAGTTTTTTAAAATGCACAGGTTTGGTAGGTTTCCTTATGTGCCGGCTGAGCTAGAGACCAAAATCCACAGCTAGGCATTTTCCAAAAAACAGCTCTGTTTTCTTTGGGAAAATGTGATGTGTCCATGTTGTAATTTGGGGCATTTCCTGTCGTGGGCGCTACCCCTATCCACACAAGTGAGGTACCATTTTTATCGGGCGACTTGGGGGAATGTTGTTTGGAAGGACATTTGTGGCTCCTCTCAGATTCCAGAACTTTCTGTCACCAAAATGTGAGGAAAAATGTTGAGGTTTGCAAAGGATTCTGGGTAACAGAACCTGGTGAGAGCCCCACAAGTCACCCCACATTAGATTCCCGTAGGTGTCTAGTTTTCACAAATGCACAGGTTTGGTATGTTTCCTTAGGTGCCGGCTGAGTTAGAGGCCAAAATTCAAAGCTAGGCACTTTGCAAAAAACAGGTCTGTTTTCTTTGGGAGAGTGTGATGTGTCCACATTGTGTTTTGGGGCACTTTATGTCACGGGCACTAGGCCTACCCACACAAGTGAGGTACCATTTTTATCGGGAGACTTGGGTGAACACTGGGTGGAAGGAAATTTGTGGCTCCTCTCAGATTCTAGAACTTTCTGGCACTGAAATGTGAGAAAATAGTGTTTTTTTGGCCAGATTTTGAGGTTTGCAAAGGATTCTGGGTAACAGAACCTGGTGAGAGCCCCACAAGTCACCCCATCTTAGATTCCCCTGAGTGTGTAGTTTTCAAATATGCACAGGTTTGGTAGGTTTCCCTAGGTTCCGGCTTAACTAGAGGCCAAAATCCACAGCTAGGCACTTTGCAAAAAACTGCTCTGTTTCATTGGGAAGATGTGATGTGTCTGTGTTGTGTTTTGGGGCATTTCCTTTCATGGGCGCTAGCCCTACCCACACAAATGAGGTACCATTTTTATCAGGAGACTTGAAGGAACGCTGGGTGGAAGGAAATTTGTGGCTCCTCTCAGATTCAAGAACTTTCTGTCACCACAATGTGAGGAAAAACATTTTTGGGGCCAAATTTGGAGGTTTTCAAAGGAATCTGGGTAACAGAACCTGGTGAGAGCCCCACAAGTCACCCCATCTTGGATTCCCCTAGGTGTCTAGTTTTCAAAAATGCACAGGTTTGGTAGGTTTTCCTAGGTGCCGGCTGATTTATTGGCTCTGGGTACCTAGGGTTCTCGATGAACCTACAAGCCCTATATATCCCCGCAACCAGAAGAGTCCAGCAGACGTAACAGTATATTGCTTTCAAAAATGTGACATTGCAGGAAAAAGTTACAGAGTAAAATGTTGAGAAAAATGGCTGTTTTTTTCACCTCAATTTCAATATCTTTTTATTTCAGCTGTTATTTTCTGAAGGAAAACCTTGTAGGATCTACACAAATTACACCTTGGTGAATTCCGAATATTGTCTACTTTTTAGAAATACTTAGCTTTCTGGGATCCAGCATTGGTTTGACACCTATTTCTGTCACTAACTAGAAGGAGGCTGAAAGCACACAAAAATTGTACTAATGGGGTTTGTCGCAGTAAAATGCCAAACTTGTGTTGAAAAATTGGGTTTTCTGATTCAAGTCTGCCTGTTCCTGACAGCTGGTAAGCTGGTGATTTTAGTACCATAAATCCTGTGTTGATGCCATTGTCAGGGAACAAAACCACAAGTCTTCTTCTGCAGCCCTTTTTTTCATTAAAAAAAAATAAAAAAATCACTGTATTCTGGCTAATTTCTTGGTCTCCTTCAGGGAAACCCACAAAGTCTGGGTAGCTCTGGAATCCCTAGGTTGTTGGAAAAATAGGACGCAAATTTGGCGTGGATAGTTTATGTGGACAAAAAGTTATGAGGGCCTAAGATCGAACTGCCAAAATTGCCAAAAAAGGCCTGGCACCTGAGGGGAAAAGGCCTGGCAGTGAAGGGTTTAAAGAATATTGTTTATTTATGTTTGTGTTATTTGGCTCAGGAGTTGGTCCACTTGTTTCTAGTTTGAGATAGGAATGAAGGGTAGGTTAAGTAATAAATGTAAAGCTTTTGAATTATTTTCCTCTTTACACACATTCCAAAACAGTTGGAATCTATAGTTTTAGGCTTTTCTTGAATCACAATTTGATGATCAAATTGAATTTGCATGATGCATGTCTATTGGTTCCAATGTGATCATCATGTCATCAGTTCTTTCAGTTTTGATGTAGTCCCAAGAAATACTAGTTCATGTCCCTTCCTGTCAGTCTTTCCACAAGCTTTCCGCTCCTGAACCTGGTTGTTGCTCTGTTGAGTTAGCAGAGTATTGTTTATTGTGTATTTCAGTCACATGCTTTTCTCATCTGTCAATCCACTCTAGAGAATGGACTTTGAATGGAAGTGTCTCTCTTAAAGAAAAGAGGCTTGTTATCAAACAAAGGATGTCGATGCTCATTCCATCACAGACAATTCCATTTCTGGGCTTTGTTATAGATTTTGCTATGCCATCCCCTTTTGTACTCCACCAAGCTTCATGTGTTATATTGTGTTTCTGGCAGTGTGAGCGTTGGCCACATTTTTCCTCAAAGATTAGGCAGAAATTTAGATTTACTTTCTGTATCAATTTAGGCTACTTTGAGAGCTCTCCTTCATTACAGGGATGTGTCCTGTCTGAAAGCTCTTCATTTATGAAGAGAAGAGTGCTCCCTTACGCAGGTCTAGTTTTCTTGTCTTCAGACCCAAGGGATGAATTGGGTTGATGGTTCTCCCAAATGAATGCCTCGAATGGAAAATAGATTTTTCAAGGTCCCAGAAAATATATTTGCGTCTGACACCAGCAAGATTGGCTATGGAGTATGGAATGATGGCTTTGTCATAGGAGACAAATGGTCCATGTAGGAGAAGCAATGTCATATAATTTACTTAGAGTTGCTCTCTAGTTCTTCTGTGGCCAGAAATGTAGTGCAAGGCAGGACAAAATGTTGTATTTTACTCAGCATGAACAATGTCTCTTTGCCCATGTAAATGAACAACTTAGGCGAAGCTCGTTCCTGGTGGATTTTGCTAGAGATATTTTGCATTTTTGCCTATACAAAAGTATTATGGTTCACACAAAATATCTTCCACGTTTCGCCAATATCATGGGAGATTGAAGTACTGATTCCTTCAGGACAGGAATGACTGGGCTTTGAATCTGGGAGTCTTCCATCAGGTCAATCATCTTTGGGATCAATTTCAAGTAGTCCTTTTTTCATCTTGTCTCATCACTTGCTTCTGAGACTCTTCAGTTAGAGTCTGAGTATGGAAGAGGAGGCAGTGAATGCTTTTTTTCAGACCTGGGGATATCCTCAGGGTTATGCATTTCCCCCATTATTGATGATTCTACCTCTTTTGCTTCACATCTGGGGAGAGAGGTGACACTTGGGTTAGTAACCTACTTTTTACCAGCTGAGATATTTTACCAGTAACAGGTGAAACTGTTGCTGAATTTTCATGTTTGAATCTTCAGGAGCTTAGCACAACTTCAGATTGTAAGGTCACTTTCAGTAATGGCACGGAAGATTTAATTGGATCTTGGTATTTCACAAGAGGCATTGCCGGTCGTCAGGGATTTACACCATCAGCAAAGGCTAATTACAAGTATGCCTAGATAGATGGCTGGAGTGTGGAGCTTATTGATCCTGTTTTTGCCCTTGAAATGATGACTATATCTTGGTCTACCTTATTTCAAATGAAAATGTTTAATATACAGTTCATGCATACAGATCGGCCATCTCAGCAGGACATGATTTAGAAAAAGCTGAATCAGTGGGTAAACATTTCCGGGTTTGATGAGCTTGGAGGGTTTTTTGTGTTAAAATTCACATGAAACACAATATTCTGATTTGTTGGATGCTTGCATTTTTCTTAAGTTTTTGATGGAATACCCTGGTAATGAGTTTTTTTCTTTACGTTGATGGCTAATTTGATCACATTGTTTTTGTTACTTTCTTTTACAAGGGTGTTCGGGTTGCTGCGGCTTGAGATGTGGAAAGCAAATCTTTTATTTTGAACAGTGTTACATTTTATTTTACTAAGCAAATAAAGTCCCTTTCAACATCTGTTTTTTCATGATTATATGAGACCATGTGGGACTGTCTGTGATGTTATGAATGTCATACTGCCACATCTCTCAGCCTCATAGCAGTGATTGTTTATGTAACCTTATATTCCAGTTTCCTCTACAACGCTAACAAGGGGTCAAGGTAGAGCCTTGCGCTGATTTGGTTTTGTTTTTAACCCATCCCTTGGAGGTTGATATTGCATCAATAGCATGGAGGGCAATATGAAGTGGAAAATTCTTCATTGGAATAAGCATTTAAAAGCAGTGCCTCATGTTTCACCTAATTTGACAATCTTTGACCTGTCACAATTGTTAGCACGTCAGACCTTGTTAAGTAAACTTACAAGGTGACCCGTATAGGCCGATGGACCTTTTGACTGTGCTTCGAGTATTTCCCACCATATAACCCCGTACCAATGCAAATCAGTATCAATAACAATCAATGACATCAATAATTAATAGGAAACAGTAATTTCCACACACCGTGTGTTCAAGAAATGCAAAGTTTCTTCATGCAGTTCGGAACTGAATAATCACTAAACGCTCAAGAAGAATGGGGAGAATGGCCTCTCTCCTCCCAGTGCAGTCCGGTTAAGTTAGATTTCCTAAAACTACTTCCCACGTCCTTATTGGTCAAAGAATAGCATGTTTACACTTAGTCCAATGAAAATAAAACCCCAAATCTAAATGTTTCCTAGTGTATGGTTCACATGTCAACAACTGATTCTCCTCCTCCCATTCTCATAATTGCACTCGTCAGGTATCAATATTGTTGCAGCTTATACTCCAGTCAGTGCATCCATTGTCTTCTTCTGGGAAGGTCGCCTTTACACACTCTACATTAAACATTGTATCCCTAGCTAGTACAGCATCTTCTAGCAAGTAGTTCTCATGAGAAAGATTTCAACTATGAGCACTTGGTCAGTGCAGTGGAAAATCACAAGTTAATTCTCTAAGCAGCCGTTTTATAAGTTGCCTAAGAAATGCAGCTTGACTTGAGGCCGTGGAACTAGGCCCAAGACCTCACTAAGTTAAGGCCTATGATTAATAAAGCTAATACCTAATACATAACCTTTAATATGACATATTACTATTTTAATCGAACATTTGCCCAACATTTTACATTAATAAGCTATTAATAAGTACACTCCGTGAACAGTGGTGGACACTCAAGTGGGTGCAACTTCAAATGCGTGCATTCATTTTCACCAAGTTAATTCATTTCTATGCAAATTCAAACCCAGAATAAATGAATATTCATTAGTGAAATTCAATGTTAACACAATTGAGCCTCCTTCTACTGTAAAAAAATAGAAACATTTTAGATTTCATTAAAGAAAAAGGGGTGTATTCAGAAAGGCATTTTGAAGTATGTAAAACATACTTCTACAGAACTCTTTTATATAATCTTACACAATGTTTGAATTGGCCTCCTAAAATAGGAATAAAATGCAAATATTCAAGGAATAGACATAAACAATTAGTACAAATGGGGAACAAACCTGTGCCCTTTTTCAGTTTTACTAACAAGGAGTTGGACCATTCAAAGTCAATTCACAAACAAAATTAAGAGTAGGTAAAACAGTATTACCGGAGTACATTTTTACTTAGTTCAAAATGGCTTTTGAAAAGGCCTCTAGGAATCCACGAGTATCCCTATTGAACACTCTCTTAATGTTTTGTGTTTTTCTTTTCTAGTTTAATCAAACTGATCATGTTGCAGTCTTGTCTTCGATCCAGTGTGTTACTGTATAGTGCTTAAACTGAGCTCATTGATTTCTAGAAATTCTTTGGAGATTCTTCTGGACAATTATGGCCTATGACAATCCATGTTTCGCACCTTCATTTCAAAGCGTTTTAGATATTGGAGCTGTCTGTTTTGCAAAGAAGAGAATGTTGGAGGATAAGCTCAAGTATTAACAGGTTATGCTGACCGTGGACTGGCGATTATGGATGTTGCAGTCGTAAGAGAGCTACTGGCCTGTTACACTTTAGTGCTTTATTTACTCGATTTGGCATCCATGTTGGATATACTTTTTATGTTTTTCTTTGCTGCCAGATATTTCAGCAAAGAATTTGAGTCTTGATCTTCACCTCACTGTCTTTAATAGACTAAAAGCATCCTGTCACATTAGTGAGGGCGATTCTACATTGCATATATGTTTAAGGCTGGGTTTATTATGATAATGATGGCATCCTTGTTATCAACTTTAAACTGTGTGGTCAACAAAGTAAACTATCTTTTCAACTTTACAATTTCACGCTTCTCTAGTGGCAATATTAACCTCGAGCCTAAAGCAACCCCATGTTCCATGACGACCGCACACTCAACCCAAGGTGACAATCAATGAAAGTCAGTTAAATTTTCCCATACATAAAGCTAAAAATAACCATATTAATCCAAGCGATGGGATTGGGATTAAGAGCCAGATGTACAAAGCGTTTTCCTTGTCGCAAACGTCCCTACTTGCAGAATCGGGCCTTTTGAGACGAGAAAAAAGCATTTTGCGATGCACAGACCCAATTTTGCAAGTTGGTAATCTGTTTACCAAATCGCCAAAAGGGTTTGCGAGTTGCATTTAGGAAGGGGAGTTCCCTTCTTAATTGCGAGTGGTAGTGCGATGTATGATTGCTTTGTGCCCCTGAATTCTGTCGCAAGACAATCACAGTTAGCACCAATTTCAAATTGGTGCAAATCCATTTGCAAACAGGAAGGAGACCCCACGGGACCCCTTCCCCTTTGTGAATGGATGCAAAAATATTTTTTCAGATCAGGCAGTGGTCAAAAGGACCACTGCCTGCTCTGAAAAAATGAAAAGATTATTATTATTTTTTTAAATGCATATCGTTTTCCGTTGAGGAAAACGGGCTGCATTAAAAAAAAAAACCTAAAAAAAAACCACTGCTTTATTTAAAAGCAGTCACAGACATGGTGGCCTGATGTCTCCAGCAGGCCACCATCCCCACGAATGCGGCCATTCTCAATGTGGTCGCAAATTGCGACATACCTCATGAATATTTATGACGTAGGTCATTTGCGACCCCCTGGGAATCGCAAACAGGGTCATTGACACTGTTGCATATCAGGTTTTCTCGCATATTGCAAGTCGGTAAGACTCACAGTTTGCGATTTGCAAAACCTGATATTTGTAAATGCGCAGTTCATTTCTAATAACTCATCAAGTTTTGCTAATGAAACAGTGATCCCCTCCGTGTGCTGTACCATTCCAGCCTGTTACACCCTACTGCTAAATATTTAGAATTTTGTGTAATATTTGCAGGAAATGGAGCTGGAGGAACTTGATTTGTGTATTTTATTCCATTAATATCAGTGTGATAAATGGCTGAAATGTTCCGAACGTTTTGGCACTGTGTCAACAAATACTAGTCTGCAGCAGATGTTTTACCTCCTTGGAAGCTCCCTCATGCTTTCATTACTAGGTATGTTTTTAAAGAAAAGTTATCTTTGGAAGTCATAAATATTGCGTGCTCTAAAGTGTCATAACTACTACCCCCTACAAAGAGAACCCGCCTTTAGCGGAGCCTGCCAGGGCACGACAGCACGTGCAAGAACCAGAGCTCTCTTGGCAGCGAGTAAGGACTGTAGTCAGGTGCTGCTAAACAAGTGAATGCTTATCGGAGCATTGATGCTCATTTCCTAATTTCACTGCTCTAGGCCATGGGTGTGCTGTGTGTTCTTTATTTAGAAACCACAGGCTTCCCGAACAGTAGACACACAATTAAATTCACAGAATTGTATTTTTCATAATACACACCAAAATCAAAAAAATATAGGTGTGTCTAAAATGTAAAAACCTGCATTTCACTGTAAACCAAAACAAAAAATGGTGACATCTTCAGAAATATGCTGACAGACACTCATTCTGAAAGAGAATTCATGCCCGAAATAGAGTCATGCAGCAGTACGTCACAAACTGTCCAGGTGACATGATGCCTAGCAAATCAAATGCAATCTGTTTTGGTCAATACTAGGGGTGGGTGGAATGTTTAATTCCAGCAGAATTGGTGGAACTCAGTGACAAGCACAACGTTCCGGTCAAATTCTGCCAATCTGCGCATGGCAGATTTTTTCTGCTAACCTTCAGAAGCACAAGCGAGATTTGTTGTCCCCTAGCACCATTTTCTAATGGAAAAGCGTCCACTCAATGGCAATCAGAGGGCTGCTTCTCTAGTAGAAATGCTGCTGCTTGCGTAGATTTTCTATGCGAGTGGCAGTAAAATCAACTCAAATGGCTCTCCACTCTTGCGCACCGCATGATGGGCTCACGCTGATTTTTCAGCAGTGCTGGCACTACTCGCATTAAATAACAGTGCAAGCAGCGCAACATGCATATATCCAACTGTTGGTGGAACCCTGTGGAATGTTGCAGAGTTTTTGTGCAACTCTGCGGAATCCCGTGGAGTGAAACAGTACAAAATCTGCCCATTCCTAGTCAATACCCCATGCGGCTTCTGGCTAGGTTTCCAATTTGGCTAATGAACCTATCAAATATTCCGGAGTTTGCACAATATCCCAAACACATATTGGCTGATCTGTGTAGTAGCCTAACAACATCTTCCCAAATTTGACAGACTGTAAACTGCCTGCAACACACATTGGCTACTTTGCTTAATAGCCAAAAATAATGCTGGCCATTTTGAGCTCAACCGAAGCACACATTGCCTCCAAGTTTGCACCATACCCTAAACACAAATCATTCATTTTGCACAAAAGTTATCGCACATCAGGTATGATCCTCCAATCACACATTGTTTTTCAGTATCATAAAAATCTATGGCCTTTGCCTAGCCTGCACAATACCAAGTAGAAATGATTTTGTATTAATTAAGCACTGTCAGCAATCATGACCCTCGTGCATACACAGTGAAAAAGAGAAGGCAAACAGAGACGAAAAAGGAGCATAAAAGACAGGCAATTGTTCTACCACATATTAAGGAAAGTTTTATTGTTCTCAATTCATGTTTCCTTGTCATTTCAGTTATCGCCGCTGTTAAGCTATTCACCATTTATGAATGTAAATTTATTACACAAAGTAAACTTACATGTCTCTACCGCTGACTTCAGATAATGGAGCCTAATTTATGAGTGAAAAGTTACTGGTTGTATCTTTTCATATGTAGCAGGAGATCTTCCCACCATGGTGATTTCCTTATGGTAAATTATAGGGAAAGATTTCAAGTTTATCATATTTTAAAGAATAGTAAAGCTATTTTTGGATACATGTTAATGTAAATTTATTTTCTATATTTATTTAAATATATAAAAAAATAAAAAAAGGTACAATAATATCAGGTTAGTTATGAATGTTTCTATTTATTATGCACTAATAATTACTAAAGGTTAAAGTTACAAATAGAACTAATTTAAATGAATCTAAATAATTACAAAAATAAACAGATTTATTTTTAAATTAAGAAAGGATGTTAAAATAATTTAAATTAAACTGATAATTTTTAATCTACATACTGTATATAAATGTGTATGTATGTATGTATGTGTGTGTGTATTTATAGTTAGGATTTAGTTTCTATAGGAAAAGCCTTTTTTTTTGACTTGGCTATATCTTTGCGCCATTTAACACATCTCCATGAAAGCTTTGGGGTCGAGAAAAAGTGTGTTTTCCATGTTAATTCAAATAGAGATTTTAGACACGACTACAGCCCGAACTGCTGGAAAGGATTACACCAAACCTGTCAGAAAGGTAGCTCTTGGTCCAGAAAGCACCCTTTTTGTTATTTGGTTTAAATAATTTCAGTAGTTTTTGAGATATTTAAAGAAAACCACATTTGTGTAGCTGGGCAAAGCCTAAGCACAAGTTTCATGGTGAGAACAGATTGGCTCCCAAAACCTCATCCAGGAAGTGCTGGCAACCATTATGGGATCAATATACATGACTGACAGGTTTTGAGGATTACAAAAAAGGAGAACATATAAAGGGGAATAACAGATTTTGGTTACAATATAACTCAATAGTTGTCAAGGTGATTTTACCATGTGAAAAAGCCTTCTGCTGGTATTTCATCAATCATGTTTGAGAGAAAACTGTTTTCTCATGATTTTCCCATAGAGGTGATACTAGGTGCTCCAGAAGCTACAATCAGAGGATATTTTCTGTAAGTTCATACTATCTTTCTCAGTCATATGAGAATGAAGTCTGACATTCTCAGGCATATAAACCCAACAAGAGCAGCTGTCAGTTGATTCCCTTATATTCTACTGCAACCTGCCAGAGTGTTCTACAGTAAAGAACAACTAGAACGCTAACAGTCTTACTTATGACAAAAGTGTGGCACACCTGAAGACATCTTGATTGAATCAAACTGGTAAAACTTAAAACATTTAGACCCATATTTAAGGACAAGCATTTGCAATGCAATGGGTCTCACATTTGCTCGAGTTAGAGCTATTACAGCTGTAAATTCCTAACTGGACTTTTCTTGCCACATAAATTGAAAATGAAAAGTGAAACAGTTGACATAAGCAAGGTGATTCAAAGCACCATGGCTGCCATGAGCATGAGCTCAAAGGAAAGACACAAAAGGAAAAAGAAGTTTGCTCGCAGTCAAACGTATCAGTGAACATGCAATTATCCATGTAACAGGGTCGATGGCCAAGGCAGTAACAAAACTGCCCCAAGGAGGGACAAACGTAAAGCATTTACCAATGATAACAAACAAGTTTTGACAGGCAAGCCCATGAATGAGTGATAGTGATGGGCGTGTGGTGGGCGTGGTTAAAAGCCCACAGACAGATTACAACACGTCAGAATGCTTGCATGCTCAACCTAAAAAGGGATGCATCAGCTATGATGCACACTTTTCTTGCACCTCCCCACTGGCACCTAACAACACCATGGTTGCGCCATATTCATAATACAGCGCACCATGGCAGTCGTTAGCACAAAAGCGTCAACATTTTCTATGCTATTGTGGCGCTTTGCTACACTGGCGTCAAAAAAGCTAGTGCAGCAAAGTGCAAGGAGGCCCATAGGTTACTATTGGAGCGTCATTTTAATGCCTGCTCTGAGCAGGCATTAAAAATTAAACCAAAAATGGCGCAGTGAAATCTTTTGAATTTCACTGCACCATTTTTGCGGGTCTCCTAGTGTCGGAACACCCCCCCTTGCATACATCATGCCTGACGTAGGCATAATGAGGCACAAAGGGTTACAAAGTGGCGCAAATGCATGCTTTCTGATTTAACTTACACAGGGACTCGTTTTAGGCCAATTAACCTTTTGACCCTGATTGGAGACTCCTTAGGACGAGATATCTATCTAACATCTCAATTAATGAGTCAATAACCCCATCAATATTCACAATAACTGATAAATCAAACTAATCAATAACATCTAATAAAAGTCAAACACACCATGACCTTTCAGCCATGAATAACCACACAAATCTAGTAAGAGTTAGGATATTTATTCCCTATTAGTTACAATCTAATAGCATGTGTATTAGTCTCAATATCATTAAACACATCAAAACCACTACAATATGGCAACTTGAATAAGATTTTTATCAAAGCATAGATCATGAACGTTAACACAAAGCACAACGTTAACATGCATCAACTTTGGCAGAGTAACATTAGCATGTTATTCAACATAGCAAGAATTCAGTCATTTGTCTATTTGCATCCGATATTAGTGAACTCCTTAACTAACCTCGAATTAGCATCAGCATGTTGGGCTTCATGCAAAACAATTTAGCAACATGAATTTAGAAAACATCTAACTATGGCCTCTATCAAAAGGGCAGTTGGTACCTTGAAAGAAAAGGCAAACAGACAATTACAATATATCATCATATAGTTACCCCTCCAAATGGGTCAGCATACAGCGTCAGTCTTCGTCCTCAGGACATCAGTCGATCCGCTATCAGCCAGGATAAAACAGCTAAGTCTCAGCAAGGCATAGCAAGAAGGAACTCTTCCCTCATAAGGTGGAGAAGTAAGTATCGGACAAGGCAAGAAGGTGAGGATGGTTTAGGGTTCCCTGAGGAGGAGCTGAGGGTCATGGTGGAGGAAATCATCCGGGAAGAGCCACAGCTATTCGGATCACAGGTGCAGCACACCACCATAGCTAGGAAGATGGAGCTATGGCGAAGAATCGTGGACAGGGTCAACGGAGTGGGACAGCACCCAGGAACACAGGATGACATCAGGAAGAGGTGGAACGACCTATGGGGGAAGGTGCGTTCCGTGGTCTCAAGACACCACATCGCGGTTCAGAGGACTGGCGGCGGACCCCCACCTCCTCCCCCAAAACTAACAACATGAGAGGAGCAGGTCTTGGCTATACTGCATCCTGAGGGCCTCACAGGAGTAGCTGGAGGAAAGGACTCTGGTAAGTCACTCTTCACTACTTTCACCCCCCCTACCTGCATGCCATCACATACCCCCACCCTCGCACTCACCCACATCACTCTAACTCCTCACAGATGTCCCAATATCACAAACCACACATCCCAAACCCAAGCCCTGCATGCAACAACAAAGCATGGACACCCATCACCAAAGTATGGCCACTGCACATACCCATACACCCCCCTAAACCATCATCACACAAGGTCCTACACAGGAATGCAAGCACTGGGGTACACGGTTATCCACTCATTGCATACCATGGCACACACAGATGCAATAATCATGCCTTTACACCCCTGCAGGACCCCTACCCAACATCACCGGACAGGAGGGTCCAGATATGTCCACTCCATCCACAGAAGAGGCCCACAGTGATGACAGCAGCTCTGTCCAACTGGATCTAGATGACCAGCCCAGCCCATCTGGGACCTCGGGACAGTCGGTTCCCCTCACACTGGCACAGGCCATTACAGAGCTTCCCCCCTCTGGAAAAACCAGCACAGCACCCACCCAGCGGGCCCATACCTCTGTCCCCAGGACACATCAATCAGCAGTGTGTCCACCACTCCAGGAAACCCAGGCTAACTCACCACACCAACAACACCAGGGACCTGGCAGTGGTAGAGGGCACACGGTTCAGGGGACAGAGGCACAGTAACACAGGGGAAATGGGAGGGCTGCTGTGCGACAGGGGGAGGACAGGCCCAGGGAACCCACTCTCCACGAGGCCCTCTCCAACATCATGGGAGCCTACCACCATTCCCAGGAGACGATGGCAACGGTACTGGCAAAGTTTCAGGAGACCCAGCGGCTGCAGAAGGAACAGTATTTGGGGTTCAGGGAGGAACTAAAATCCATCAATTACACCCTGGGCACCATTGTAGGGGTGCTGAAGGAACTCGTGAAAACCAGGAGGGACACTGTGGCACAACAAGGGGTCCCTGACACTAGCCTGGACGATGAACTGCCCACCACCTCCACCGGCGCTAGTGGACAGGGGGCACCGCCACAGGACCACCACACCAGCACCCCACCCCCTGCAGATGAAGAACCACCCCGCAAGCGGTCCCTGAGATCCAGGACAAAGACAGAGAACAATGCCAAGATCCCCGCCAAGAAATGAGACCACCCTGAATGTCATCCTTCTGTCCCACTTTGTCACCCTGTCTATCCTTAAACTTCCCCAGCTCCACTTCCTATGCCCCTTTGGACAATACACCTGTGAGACTGATAGACTGGACTCCACCATGGACATTCCTCCACCATCACCCCTGACCATTTTACAACACCCTCCAATATTGAGCACTTAAATAAACACCCTTAAATCACAAAACAATCATGAGTGTATAAGCAATAACAGTGGCAAAGTGCTATATCAAATGTAATGTCAACATACCTATGTCACACAGCTCTAGTCCATGTGGAAACAAAGCAGATGTCACACAGTGGGACCCACATCTGTGAAATCGTAAGGGAAAGTGACAACTCAGTGACCATACACTGGGTGAAAATAACAGACAGATGAGAGGTAGTAGAATTAAATCATATGTAGCAGGCAGTGTTGTCTTCTTACCTGTGTCTCACTGGAAGTATTGCAGGATCACTGTGTTCCTGTTGTCTATGTCCTCTTCTTCTGCTTCCTCATCTTCACTGTCCACAGGCTCCACAGCTACCACGACACCTCCATCTGGACCATCCTCCTGCAGAAAAGGCACCTGTCGTCGCAAAGCCAAGTTGTGAAGCATACAGCAGGCCATGATGATCTGGCATACCTTCTTTGGTGAGTAGAATAGGGAACCACCTGTCATATAGAGGCACCGGAACCTGGCCTTCAGGAGGCCGAAGTTCCGCTCTATAATCCTCCTAGTTCACCCATGGGCCTCATTGTAGTGTTCCTCTGCCCTTGTACTGCGATTCCTCACTGGGGTCAGTAGCCATGACAGGTTGGGGTAACCAGAGTCACCTGCAAATGTCGAGGGACAACTGTTAGACACACACTAACTCATAGGGACATCCCCAGACCCAGACAACTATTCACACTGTATTGGGTCCATGTCATCACCTAATAGCCACACACGGTGCCTCTGGAGTTTCCCCATCACATAAGGGATGCTGCTATTCCACAGAATGTAAGCGTCATGCACTGAGCCAGGGAATTTGGCATTCACATGGGAGATGTACTGGTCTGCCAAACACACCATCTGCACATTCATCGAATGGTAACTCTTCTGGTTTCTGTACACCTGTTCACTCCTGCGGGTTGGACCAAGGCCACATGTGTCCCATCAATGGCACCTATGATGTTGGGGATATGTCCCAGGGCATAGAAATCACCTTTCACTGTAGGCAAATCCTCCACCTGAGGGAAAACGATGTAGCTCCGCATGTGTTTCAGCAGGGCAGACAACACTCTAGACAACATGTTGGAAAACATAGGCTGGGACATCCCTGATGCTATGGCCACTGTAGTTTGAAATGACCCACTTGCTAGGAAATGGAGAACTGACGGCACCTGCACTTGAGGGGGGATTCCTGTGGGGTGGGGGATAGCTGACATTAGGTCTGGCTCCAACTGGGCACACAGTTCCTGGATTGTGGCATGATCAAGTCTGTAGGTGATGATCACATGTCGCTCCTCCATTGTCGACAGGTCCACCAGCGGTCTGTACACCGGAGGATGCTGCCATCTCCACACATGCCCCAGCGGATGGTGGCTATGGAGGAGAAAAGCGAGCAGAGAGTCAACCAACTCTGAGGTACATAAACACAGCTTACTCTGAAAATATTAGCAAATCGACATATGCCTGTATGAGTGTTTACGCAAGGCCTAGATATGCAGTCCAAAATAATGACATGTGGGCCCATGAAATGGTGGCTGCCTGACCTGTAAAGTGGGACAAGGGGATATGAGGTAACTGTGCTGGTGTTGTACACCGTCGCGGTAGGCGGTCGAAGACCGTGGTGCAATCCTGCATTGGTTAACATTGGACCCTATGGGTCCCAGGAGCCAATGACGATGTACGCCGGCAGTGACGGTACGCACCGCCACGGACATGACCGCCATTTTCTCTCTGTTCAATCACTTGATACCTGATCTTTGACAGGAGAGGACCTACACTGCAAGTGCTGCTGTGACCTCAGTCTGGAAGAAACAATGGCTCGTGTGTCTGGGGAAAGGGCCCCTGCCTTCAGCACGGAGGAGTTGGAGAAACACGTGGATGTGGTCCTCCCCCAGTACACGCTACTCTACGGTCCTCCAGACAAACAGGTAAGTACACTGTAAGCATGATGTATGGGCAATGCCTGTGTGGACTGGTGTGGATGAAAGATAGGGGGGATGAGAATGAGGCGTGCATGAAACGACGGTGAGTGCATGTGCGTCATGGCAAGGGTAGGGATGCAGGCCAATGACTGTGACGGTGCAGACGGTAATAACTTCTATTTTTCCCCTGTACTATTCCTATAGATAAGCGCCCACCAGAAGAAGGCC
The DNA here is from genome assembly GCF_031143425.1 of Pleurodeles waltl. NCBI lineage: Eukaryota > Metazoa > Chordata > Amphibia > Caudata > Salamandridae > Pleurodeles > Pleurodeles waltl. Next base: position 618,754,444 of record NC_090437.1, on the reverse strand, counting down.
ATTTGGCGTGCCATCGCCAAGGAAGTCCGGACCCTGGGGTTCTACCACAGACGGAGCACCCACTGCCAGAAAAGAAGGGAGGACATTCACCGCTGGAGCAAGAAAATGGTGGAGACCCAGCTGGGGATGGCCTCCCAACGTGGGAGGAGTGTCCGTCGCACCATGACCCCCCTGATGTTCAGGATCCTGGCAGTGGCGTCCCCGGGGTTGGATGGGTGCTTGAGGGCATCACAGCAGCCACAAGGGGGTGAGTACACTCTCATTCTGCTCATTCAGCGTGCATTTTAGGTGTCTGGGTGGGGGAGGTGGGCTGTGGGTTCCCCTAGGCCAGGGCGAGTTTAGTAGGCAAGGACCCTTCTTAAGGCAGGCCCTGTAGCACCCCACCCCACCTGTGTACAGTGCCAACTACACCTAGTCAGGCTCCTGTGACATCCATGTGTGCAGCAATCGGGCATAGCCTTGTAACCCATGTCCCTGTGATTGAATAGGGAACTCCAAGTGCGTGGCGTATTGCAGGGGGCTTCTGTGTCTGTAGTGTCCGCCAACGGTAGCGGTATTGCATGCACTGAACATGTCTTTCTTCTGTCTTCCCCCCCCTTTTTGTGGTCTCCCTGTTCTTGTGAGCATTAGCATTATCAGGCGGGAGAGCAGTGGCCCCGGGGCAGGAGGGAGCTGCATCCCACATGGCCCTGGAGGGCGACACTACGGAGTCTGAATTCACTAGTGGGACGGAGGGCGAGGGGAGCTCCACGGCGGGGACAGGAGCTGACACCAGCGATACGGACTCCTCCTCTGATGGGAGCTCCCTTGCGGTGGCGGGCCCATCTGTGCCCCCGCATCTACAGGTACAGCCGCCACCCCCCTACCAGCACCGCCCTCCCAGCAGCCCCTCAGCATGTGTCCTGTGCCCGCTCACCCAGGAGGGTGGGCATCTCCTTTGCCCCAGGCACCTCAGCCCCCGCCCCTGTCACCCCTGCTGCCCTCAGTGAGGAGGCCATTGACCTCCTCAGGTCCCTCACTGTTGGGCAGTCTACCATTTTGAATGCCATCCAGGGTGTAGAGAGGCAGTTGCAACAAACCAATGCTTACCTGGAGGGCATTCACTCTGGTCAGGCAGCCCATCAGCGAGCTTTTCAGACTCTGGCCTCAGCACTGATGGCAGCCATTGTCCCTGTCTCTAGCTTCCCCCCTCCAACTTCCTCCACCCAGACCCAAACCCCTGTACCTCAGCCTATCCCAAGCACACCATCAGAGCAGCATGCACACACCTCAACACACAAGGGATGCTCTGGCAAACATAAGCACCACACATCCAACAGGCACTCACGCAAGCATCATACACATGCAGACACACCAACATCCACTGCCTCCACTGTGTCCCCCTCCTCCTCGTCTCCCTCCTCCCTCCCTGTCTCGTCTCCACTCACACCTGCATGCACTATATCCTCAGCCACTACGTCCATCACCAGCACACCCACCACCACACCGCACTCACGTGCAGTCACCACCCCCACTACCATTCACACGTCCCCTGTGTCCTCTCCCAGTGTGTCTGTGAGGCCACCTCCCAAGGTACACAAACGCAGCCACACACCCACCCAACAGCCATCCACCTCACGACAGCCTCCAGCCCATGCACCTTCACCCAAAGTCACCAAACGTACACCTCCTACAGCCACTACCTCTTCCTCCACTCCCAAACCCCCTCCAGCTACCCATCCCAGTGTTCCTAAGAAACTTTTCCTGTCCAACCTTGACCTCTTTCCCTCACCTCCCCCACCCCTTCAGTCTCCTAGGGCCCGACTCTCCAGGTCCCAACCCAGCACCTCAGCCACAACATCGGCAGGACCAGTGGTGCCAGTAGTAACCAGCTTCTGGAGTGCGCCAAGCAGCAGGGCAGCCAGTGTGGCAAGGAGCCAGAGCACGGACAGTCCCCCACCTGTAAAGCATAAAAAGTTGGCCAGTGCCCGGCGGGAGAAGGGAAAGAAATCAGCCAACAAAGCCGCTCCCAGGGGTACAGTTGGGAGTGTGGAGACAGCTGCGCCACCATCCAAGGTGGGGAAGGGCACGTCTGAGAAGATCTGCACGGCGGACAAGACCTCCATCAGCCCCACTGCCCAGAACACCGCCGCCACCAGCCCCGCTGCCCAGGACATCGCCGCCACCAGCCATGCCGCCCAGGACACCGCCGCCAGCAGAACCGCTGCCCAGGACACAGCCGCCAGCTGCACCGCTTCCCAGGACACCGCCGCCAGCAGCACCGCTGCCCAGGACACCACCGCCAGCAGCACCGCAGGCCAGTGAGCGCCAATGATTCCGACGCTACTGAGGCTGCCACGGGCAGGATGAAGCACTCTGGGCACAAAGCCCCCTCCAGAACCAGTGGAGAAAGACATCCACTACTTCAGTCCTTGGCAGGATGAAGCACTCTGGGCACAAAGCCCCCTCCAGAACCAGTGGAGAAAGACATCCTCTACCTCAGTCCTTGGCAGGATGAAGCACTCTGGGCACAAAGCCCCCTGCAGAACCAGTGGAGAATGACATCCAGTTGAGAGATTGTGGCTTTGCACTCCCAAGGATAAAGCAGTTGGCAAACCACCCACTGTAGAGACTTGAGAGACTGTGGCTTTGCACTCCCCAGAATTGAACAGTGGGCAAACCACCCACTGTAGAGACTTGAGAGACTGTGGCTTTGCACTCCCCAGGATTGAACCGTGGGAAAACCACCCACTGGAGAGACTTGAGAGACTGTGACTTTGCACTCCCCAGGATTGAACAGTGGGCATGGAGCCCCCTCTTGGATCTGGCGTTGTGAACTCATCCGGCTGAGGTGCCCCCCCTTCCCTTCCCCCTGAGGTGCCTGTTTTATTTCTATCTGATACCCCAGCAGTGTTCTCTCCATCTTGTTCGGGTATTGAGTGTGGGCCTCACCCATGCCTTTTGGGCCCAGTGGTCCATGGACTATGATAGTGGAATAGCTTGGACTTGTATTCTTGGTGTATATATTTGTTTATAGTGTGAATATCTTTATTGATGTATGTATTTTTGATTACTGTCTTTGGATATATTACAATCATTTGACTCATTTCATTTTGTCCTTGCATTCTTCGGGGGGTGGGGGGTGGAACTGTAATGTATCATGATGTATTAGTGTGTGTGTTGTGGGTGAGGGTGGGAGTGTTGCGTGTTGCGTGTGTGTGTCACTGTTTTTTCCCTCCCCCCTCCCCTGTGTCGTAGGTGCAGTACTCACCGTGGTCTTCGCCGCCGGCGTTCGTGCTCCTGGTAGAGGAGCAGGAAGAGAAAGACTGGAAGAATCTGAAGTTCCTGTTCCATGGCATCCTGGTTCCTTGTGGGATGTGTAGAGGTGAGCGTTTCCCCTTCCAAGTCCTGTTTCCACCGTGTTTTTGTTCGCGGTGAATCCGCCCCGGAAAAGGTGGCAGATTGGCCTGTTGTAATTCTGTGGGCAGTACATTGTCCTCCGCCTGTCTGTTGGTGGTTACCGTCGCGGTATTTGTTTGTACCGCCGTGGCGGTCGGAGTGTTAAAGTGGCTGTCTATGTTGGTGGTTTCCGCCACGGTCGTAATTCCATTTTTTTTTATCGCCGGCTTGTTGGCGGTTTTACCACCGCTTTAACACCAACTGCCAGGGTTGTAATGACCACCAAAGTCTTCTTGGAGTAGCTATAGATGGCAAGTAAGAATAATGGATTCAAGAGTGGCAGGGTAAAAGGCATAGAATGGCTGATTTCTCCTTGTGTCACGCCGTTGTATTAAACTTGTCGAACAAGTCTCTTATTTCCCATTGGGCAATATTTGGTGCATCGTTATCTCTGTCCAATGATCCATCACACACCTTACTAGAATTTTAACCTAAGACAGTTCTCACGTAGTTTATTGGCTCCTGTGATTGAAGTCTTCAACGGGTAGAATGTCAGGTAAGAAAAGTTACACTTGTAGCTCCAGTCATTAGTTCCATTGTCCTCTCTTAGCCTAGGCGACCTTGCCCCTGTTGCTAATTACACTGTTGCATTCAACAAGAAAGCCTCCTTGAGCAAGTCGGGTCTCATGAGAAAGAATTTACTACGAGTACACACATATCTCTAGCTTCTGGAAAAGTACAGCTTCACGTCTTTCAGGAAGACAGCACATTGCACGTTTGAAAAACATATTTAATATGAGATCAGGCAGCTAAGCCCAGACCCTTGCTAACTAAGGCCTAGTGATTAATTTAGCAAACCGTAATATTGAACTCATATTGCTAACATAAAATCATGCATTAGTACATTATTAATTCATCATTAGTCAGTTTCATTAATCATCGTACACATTGGTGGCCACTCACCGTGGGCAAATTTCAAATGCGTACATTAGTACCACATTAATACATTTTCTATGCAGCTTCATTATACATTATGTTGCAAGCATTTCATGTTAATACTGATTATAAAAGTTACACTCCAACACCCCTAAATTTAGAAAGGAACAAAATGAGGAGATTCGTTTTATCACAGAAATTATTTTTTGTGCTGTAGAAAGAAAAATTTGAACATGTTTTAAGCCAGTTCTCAAATACTTTTCTCTTATATTTCATTAAAACATTCTGACATGAGGGCTAAAACATGCACTTTCAACACCAGCGGCAGAGTTCCAGTTAACTTAGTTGTGATAAGCAGATTACAGTGTTCTAATGAGCAACTAGAGTGCTAACATTCTAGAACTATGCCAAAAGTGTGCCACATCTGTATGCCATCTTGATGGAATCAAAGTGGAAAACTGAAAAGATTTTCTACTGAGGAGACAACAGTAAATAAGGAAATTAGTGAGCCAGGCCCTGCATCCAACAGCCCCCCTCCATATTGTGCATTGCAATTGGCATCTTACCTAACATTAAAAACAAAAACTAGAAATTTGCTGAAAAAAACTAAGTTTACAAGTACATTATACTTAGCAAATAGAAGAAAAAAAACCTTAGAAATTTACTAGAAGACCAAAGGTTACAGGGTTGTTATAATAAGGTTCAGATTTGACATGCACAAAACCATGAAAATTCAGCTGTTATAGTTTGAGCTATTTCAAGTAACTATAACTCTTGCCCTAAGGTAACTATGACTCGCTTCCTCGCCATGTACTGCTAATTACCTGAGCTGAGACATTACATCACTCATGACATCTTCTTTGATATCATTGATAACATCACTGTATCATTTGCAGTAAAATTATTGATGAGAAAACTGTGCATGGTGAGGGCGTGAGTTATAATTACCTTAGAGCACGAATTAAAGTTACTTAAAATAACTTTAAGTATAACAGCTGTTATAAATAGTTTTGTGTGTGTAAAATCTGTCATTGATAAGATCTTGTATGGCATCTTTGATATCACTGCAACATTTGCAATAACATTATTGAGAAGAAAACTGTGCATGACAAGGGTGTGAATTATAGTTAGCTTAGGGCACTTATTATAATAGTTATTTGAAAGAACTCTATAACTGGTGGATTTCTATGGTTTCGTATGAGTAAATTGAGAACCTAACTATAACGTCCCTATAACCTTTGGTTTTTTCAGTGAAAAAAATAAATATATATATATACATATATATACATATAGATATACATATATATATTTATATATATATATATATATATATATATTACCTACTGGCAGTAACCAGTAGGTAGTTATAGTTAGGACCTAGTTTCCATAGAGAAAGTGTTTTGCTAATAATTTTGGCACCATTTGACAAATCTTCATGACATTTTCAAAATTTGTTTGCCACTCATTTCACTGCTGTGTTGAAAATTTCAGGGTGATTCATCAAGCGGGGGCCAGGAACAAGACTGGGTCCCAAAAACACGTTTTGCCACGTTTTGCCAACGCAATTTTCTATAAGCAATTAAGACACGACTACAGCTAGAACCGCTGGACAGAAATACACCACATTTTGCAGAAAACTTGATCTTGGTCCAGAAAGATCGCTCTGTGTTATTTAGTGCAATACTGCTCATTAGTTTTTGAGTTTCTTAAAGAAAAATATTTATGTATATATAGGTAACCAGAGGGTCCATGGATCCGACAGATCTCATGTGGAGATCTGATTGGCTACTGACACTTCAACCAGGAAGTGCTGGAAGCCATCCCAGGAATTGGTACTCAGCCCAAGTGCCAAAAAAATGCAAAAAAATAAAACCAAAAGGGTGCAGGGTACGAATACCCTGACCACCTAGGCCTGGTGACAAGGTTGGGGCCAAACATTTTTTTTATTTTACTTTCTGTCACAAATTTGCGGAGGGTTCACAAATTTATGTCAAAGTTTTTTTTTTTTAAAGCATTATCTCACATGCTTGTTTTTTAAGTGGTCCCTGCGTGGGCCATGTCCTGTGGGAAGTTTTATTATAAATTTGCAGAAGGGAGCCTATGCAGCCTTCAACTCATGGGGCAGGGCTGATATTTTGAAGGGAGGGGCCTCTCCCCATGCTGATTTTGAAGGCCACCCCCAGGGCCCAGACTCTTGATATATTACAAGAGGGGCACATTTCAGCCCCGGGGACCACCGCCCACCAGGGCCCAGCTATGACAATTAAGGGGGAGGAAGTCTTACAGCCCCCATCCCCTGACCATTCCTTGCCCTGGTGCAGGCAGGGGATCCTGTGTTTGCTCTCGTTTGGTGGGAGCATTTTCAAAGCTCCTGCCAAATGAGAGCAAATAGTGAGTCCACTTGCAGCAAGCAGTTGCATGAAAAATGCTCCAGCCCACTGCAAGCAGACTTTTCATCTGTTTCCCTGACCCCTGTGAAGCCAGTAGAGAAACAGATGAAAAAATTCCTCCCGCCCACAGGAAGCTCCCTGAGGACCGGAGCAATGCCTGATGCTGCGGGAGGCAGTCAGTTGGCTGGGGCCGTGGGTCATTTTGGGTCCCCCTTGTGGCCTCCATCAAAGAGGAAGTGTGTGTCCTAGGTGGACTCCAGGGCACCCACCATTTACTGGCCAGGCCCTGGGAGATGGGGTCCCTGGGGCCAAAATACAACCTGGGGAGGGGGCCACATAACCCACTCCCCAAAAAGAAAGAGGCAGCCCTAAGGGATGGGGTTCTAGGGCCAAAATTAGCCCCAGAGGGAGGGCTGGGTGCCCCCTTCCCATATTGACTGCCTTTGGGGGGGTAGGGTTTAGTGAATTTCTAAGGTTTTTAAAAACTTTATTTCCTAATTATAACATTCCTGTAACCTTTGGCTTTTCAGTGAATATATTTTTACATATATATATATATATATATATATATCTATATAGACATATGTCATGTAATTTGAGATGTCATGAGTGATGTCATGAGTGATGTCACTGACCAATGCCGTGAGTGATGTAATATGTGAGGTCATAAGCAGTGTATTGCAAGGGCATAAGTTATAGTTATTTCAGGTATCTATAACTGCTTAATTTTTATGGTTTTGTGTGAGTTAAATCTGAGCCTAACTATAACGTCTCTGTAACCTTTTGTGTTTTTCAGTGAATTCCTATGTGTTTTTAGGTTAAACGCACAAGTGTCTGATGTGTTGAAATCTATGTGTGGGCTTTTGACCACGCCAACTGCACACCCATCACTATCACTCATTCATGGGCTTGCCTTTCAAAAATCATTTGTTATCTTTGATAAATGCTTTACGTTTGTCCCTCCTTGGGGCAGTTTTGTTGTTTTGTCTTGGTTTCAACCCTGTTACATGGATAATTGCATGTTTGCTGATACGTTTGACTGCCAGCAAACTTCTTTTTCCCTTTGTGTCTCTCCTTCGCACTCACACTCATGGCAGCTGTTGTACTTTGAATTGGTTTGCTTATGTCAACTCGAGCAAATGCGGGACCCATTGCATTGCAAATACTTGTTTTATTCTATTTCCTAACTGTAACGTCCCTGTAACCTTTGGTTTTGTCAGTGAATTTCTATGTTTATTTATATTCGATGTCCTAACTATATGTCCCTCTATTAGGTAATGCACTGCAGTGGTCTGTGTATGTAATCAGGGAGCCACAGAATTGTATCCTGGTTGGTGCAGTGGAGAATAGTGACTTGTGTATCTTTAGTACAAATAGGTCCACGTCTGTGACAGAAAGTATATGGCTATTTAATTCAATATTTTAAACTTGCATTGCACACAATATAAAATCAGGTGCTGCAAAAGGTGCAAAAATGTTTAAGATGAAACAAGCACTTTCAAAATATAGATTTTACTAATACCCAGACTGAATATGGTGCAATTTGTTTTATAACCGTCCTTTAAAAGCAGACACTTCAGCTGAGCTGGTAACTTCCCTTGCAATACCAGTCATGAAGAATACATCTGTGTCATCACGAAGCTTCAAAAGGTTCCCTCAATTAAAAGCCAATACAAGCTTCTGAGCAGCGTTTCCATTTGCAGATTGACCACTTGTGCACATTTACAAATCTTTCAGGCAAACAGCCCCCCTGGAAGAAGAATTGTTTAGCTCTCTGCCCGTCCCTCAGTCTTACAGCACTTACATTGCAGGTAAAGCATTTCACTCACTGAATTAACCTTTCTGGGATCTTGTGACAAGCAGTAGGGGAACTGCTATTCATAAATTAAAAAGATTTAGGCATGGCTTGCCCCTCCGATCCCACCCACTTGGACCACAGCTACTCCTGGCACTCATGCTTACATTGGGAAGTGGTATGAGGACCCCATCAGCTGCGGAACTGAGGAGTATATTTAGAGTTATCTGAACTTTACTTTTTTCAATTTGTTTTATGTTTGCAAATTTGTTGCAACGTTACACATGGGACGTGCTGAGCAATGCAATGCATTCGCGAATATTGCAAGTGGAAAAAAATGTTTTGCAACATGTTGTATGCATAAGGTATCCCCCAAACCCCCCAAAATGCTGTCCATGGGGTCAGGGTACTTCTACCCTGACCCCTTACACCACTCTTGATGTTTAGTTTCAGCCCCGTGGGCCGTGTCCTGTTACTTAAAATGGCATCTGCAACATTTTGCTTAGGTTGTGGCCAGCCAATCACGGCACTCCTGTTGGCATGGGCTTTCATGATTCATCACAAAATAGTTGCAAAGTATACACAAACCTAGCTTTAGAAGTTTGTTGTACCTTTAAAATCTCAAAACCTATTGGACAGATTTACACCAAATAACAAAATGGTGCTTTCCTAACCAAGAGCTAGCTTTCTGCCAAATATGGCGTAATTCCTCCCAGTGGTTTGGGCTGTAGTCGTGTCTAAAATCTCTATGGGAATTAACATGGGAAACACACTCCTTTTGAGCCTCTCTTTTTCTCAGCCAACAATCGACGTATCATTTGAAACTTTCCATGCACAACAAGACCCAACTTGACACTTTTTTTGGACAATTTCATAAAGATTTGTCAAACGGCGCCAAAGTTGTATGTATATATATATATTGTTAGGACTTAGTTACCATAGGAAAAGCTTTTTAGGACTTGCCTATAACTATGGCGTCCTTTGACGCATCTTCAAGATATTTTCAAAAGTTTTGGACTGATTCGTCAAGCGGGTGCTGAGAAAAAGGGGGGGGTCAAAAAAGTGAATTTCCCATGCTAATGACCATAAGGATTTTAAACACAACTTTAGCCTGAACCTATGGATGGAATTAAACCAAATTTGGTGGTAGGGTAGTTCTTGGTCCAGAAAGCTTGATTTTTGTGATTTGGCATACATTTGTTTACTAGTCTTTGAGATATTAAAGGAAAAAGAAATATAGCTATCTGGGCAGAGCCTAAGCACAAATCTCATGGTGAGATCTGGCCTGCTGCCAGTACTTCAATCAGAAAGTGCTAGCAGCCATCTTGGGACATGGCAGTGAATGGCAGGTTTTGAGGGTCACAAAAGGAGAATGTATATAGGTTTATAACAGATTTTAGTTCCAATATAAATAATTTGTTGATAAGGTGATTTTATCCTGTGAAAAAGTCTTCTGCTGGGATTTCATGAATTATGTTTGAGGGAAAACTGTTTTCTCATGATTTTCCCATAGAGGTTATGGAAGGCGCTCCATGAGCTAAAATGAGAGCATCATTTCTGTAAATTCACATTATCTTTCTCAGCCATATGAGAATGAAGTCTGACATTCTCAGTAAAACATTTGATTCCCTTCTACAGCTTCCTCCCTGTGTGTTCTAAAGAACAATTAGTGTACTACACTAACAGTCTTACTTATTACAAAAGTGTGGCACACCTGAAGCCATCTAGATTGTTTCAAACTGGTGTAACTTAAAACATTTAATTTAGAAAAGAACAAAATCAGGAGTTTCATTTTGTCATAGAAATTATGGACACGTTTTAAGTGAGTACTCATATATCTTCCTCTTCTATTCCATTCAAACATTCTGACATGCCGACAAAAACATGCACTTTCAACACCAGCAGCAGACTGCCAATTACCTCCCTGGTGATCAGCAGTTTACTACAGTGTTCTACTGAGCAACTAGAGACTTTGGCCCATATTTATACTTTTTTAGCGCCGCATTTGCGTCATTTTTTGACCCAAAAGCGGCGCAAACTAACAAAATACAATTGTATTTTTTTAGTTTGCGCCACTTTTGCGTTAAAAAGGGGTGCAAATGTGGGTCTAAAAAAGTATAAATATGGGCCTTTATGTCAAAAGTGTGGCACATCTGACCACCATCTTAATGGAGCCGAAGTGGAAAACTGAAAGCATTTTCTACCGGGGTATACTGCAGTACATGAGAAGATTAGGGAGCTTAATAACAAAAAAGTCTCCCAAGATGGCCACTGGAGAAAAAAGAGTGCAAGTGTAGCACACATATCACGCAAATGTGGCCCAAGTATAGCATAATTACAGAAGTGTGCAAAACACTTATTTTCTTGTTTATTGCAATTTTATATAGCGCAGACTTTACCCAAAGGTATTGGAGTGCTTTACATGAGCATCAGTTACACTACAGAAGGACACATTCATTTTGGGCTTTAGGCATGGGGAGATTAAATGGTTTGCCCAGAATCACAGGATGTCAAGCTGATGCCGACATTTAAACCTGGTTCCCCAGGTGAAAAGTCTGCAGCTTTGGCCATAACATCTCTTCCCTAAGTGTAACATATAATCAAGTGATCAACTGGATAAAAAAACTAAAGATGTATATTTGTGTTGTGTGTGTGTGTAAATTCTGATCCTAACTATAGTGTCTCTGTAACCTTTGTGTTTTTTAGTGAATTGCTAAGGTTTTTTAAATGCTAATTCCTAACTAAACTATCCCTGTAACCTTTGCTTTTTCAGTGAATCTTTAAGTTTTTTTTTTTTGCAGCGGGGGGGTTAGCTGCAGGGCCTAGTCTGCAGTCAGGCCCTGCACTCAAGCCCCCACATGCATCAAACCCTATGCTGCGCATGGCTTTCAGCTGTGTGTAGCGGGGGCTGGCCACAGGGTCTGGCTGGGCAGCCCCTGTGTGCAGCAACCCCATGCAATGAGGTAAAAGTAAGGCAAAGGCACTCAAAAAATGGGGGAAAAGACTAAGAGAAAGCAGTGAAAACTAGGGAAAAGCAAGGAGAAGGCACATAAAAAAACAAGCGAAAAAGCAAGGAGGAAGCAGTGAAAAGGATGTAAAATGAGGGAAAGCAAGGAGAAGTCACACAAAAAAGGGCGAAAAGCAAGGGGAAAGCGGTGAAACTAAGGAAAGGCAAGGAGAAGACACAAAAAACTGGGGAAGCAGGGAGTACGTGGGAAAATCAAGGAGAAGACACACAAAAAATAAGGGAAAAAGCAAGCAGAAAGCAGTGAAAACTAGGAAAAAGCAAGAAGAAAGTACAAAAAAAAAAGGAAAAAGCAGGGGGAAAGCAGTGAAAATGAGGGAAAATCAAGAAAGGGGGAAAAGCAAGAAGAAAGCGTGAAAATGAGGGAAAAGTAAGGAGAGGCCACAAAAGAAAAACTAGAAAAAGCACTGAAAATGAGGGACTAGCAAAGAGAAGGCACACAAAAAACTGAGGAAAAAGCAAGGAGAAAGCATTGAAAATGGAAAAGCAAGGAGAAAGCACACAAGAGATAGAGGAAACAACAAGGAGAAAACTGGGAATATGAGGGAACAGCAAGGAGAAGGCACACACAAAATGAGGAAAAGGAGACAGTAGTGAAAATGAGGGAAAAGCAAGGACAATGCACTAAAAAAACAGGGACGAAAGCAAGGAGAAGACAGGAGCAAAAGCGACTCAGCAGTGTGGGGAGAGCTGGGCCTTTTTTTTGCCGCAGACTTGCGGATCCACAGCAATTTTGGGGCAAAAATAAAAATATATATATTTGTGGACTCTGGCGGGATCCCCGTGGGACCCCACCACCAGACATAGAGTTTAGGGTATTCCTACCATGCCCCCTTCTGTTTTTTTAAAATGATCTTTTAATCCCAAAATGACTGCCAGCACTTCCTGATTGAAGTGTTGGCATCCAATCATATCTCATCCGCATAACTGTCAGATCCTCAGAGCATCCGCAACCCTAGATATCTATATTTGTTTTTCCTTTAATATCTCCAAAACTACTCAATGGATGTACGCTAAATCCGTTCAGCGATGGAACCCATGAATCACCAAACACCTTCTTACCAGGAAAAAGACAGGCACTCGCTGGGCAGATCATTCAAAATGTATTTATTGCCAAAGAACAGATGTGTTTCGGCATTGGGCCTTTGTCAATGTCAGTGCACTGATACCCAAAACCCACTTTATAACTGTCATGTGACCAAGAATTCATAAAAACAAATAACTGGCAAGTTGTGCTGACAATAAAGTGCATAATTGAAAGTACAAACACTAAAGTGGCGGCCATCTTAAAACATCTAAAGAAGTATATAGCAGCATACTGTTGTGAGCCCACATTATCGATTGAAGATTATAATATATGACTGGACAGGTCTCATTACAAATGTCCCCATTCAACCTACCTAAACACAAAATAATCTTCTCTATACATCAATCTCAATTGTTCAATACATTTCCTCTTACTATAATGAGAATCCATACCACTATATATATTGTCCATAGTCCATCAAAGGGCTGGTGAGCTTCAAACTCCGCTCTGATTAACGTATAGGGGCAAATGAGATAATTAAAATTTCCTCCTGATGTAAGGCAGACAAATAAAATCACCAATCACACACAATAAGAATTTTGACATTGTTAATTCATTGTACCTGATACACATCCCTATTCAGTAAACATTGCAGCTCCATTGATTGACACACTCTTGTAGTGGGATGAGGGGGGACAATGCAAAACAAATATGAAGGTCGAACAATCACCCCCTGATGGGCAAATTCCCTTATATTTCTTCAGTGTTCCCCTCTTACTACCATCCTATTAAAAACACCCACCTAACCTCCTCTCCTGTGTATCTAATCTCATCCCCTCCTCCCATCATGGATCTATCCTAATTGCCCCCATAAAGGCTCCACGTCCTAACTAAACTAATAACAACCATAGTGAAAATTAAGGGCCTGATTTCAATTTCAGTGGATGGGTTACTTCATCACAACAGTGACGTGCATCCCGTTAACCAAAATATAAATCCTATTATTTCCTATGGAATTCATATTTAGGCGGACAGGCTATCTGTCACCGTTGGGACAGAGTAACCCGTCTGCTTAAATTCAAATCAGGCCCTAAATCTCCATTGACTTTCATACTGTTCACACTCCAAACAGGTACCAAGGTTCTTACTCTCCTATAGGAACCCAAAGCTCCTCATCACTGTTAAGACCTGATGGAACTTTAGCTTGCAAGATAATGATATATCTAGATTCTAGTAGCCTTAACTTATGAATCCTGTTGCCTCCCCTTTCCTCTTTAGGTACTTGGTCAAAGCAAAAAAATCTCAGCTGATTAAGATCACTTTGGTGCATTATTATAAAATGTCTTGCAACAGGGTAGCCGAGGTCTTTAAACTGTTGTTGTTAATACAAAAATCACTCATTTTCAAGATCATGATGTTATGTTCATAGTATTTCAGGGATCTACTTCTCGAGAAAAATTCCACTGCCTTCAAACCAGCAGAGTGTGCAATGATCTTATATAAACACATTACATCAAGGGTGATCAACAAATAATTCTCCTCCAACTGTATTTCATCTATGAGTCTCAAAAAATCCTTTGTGTTGTTAACATAAAAACTAAGGTTTCCGACAAAAGGAAATAGATAAAAGTCAACATAGATTGAAGCATTCTTCAGAAGACTGGATTTGGATGATCAGGCAGCGGGGTGGCATGTTTATGTACCTTTAGGATATGATAGAAGGTAAGCCTAGGTGGAGTGAGTGGAGTCCCGCTATGTGGAACTCCAGGAAGTGGCAAAACAACTCTGCCACACTACATGGATTTTTTATTTGTGATTATTTTTCCCTTTTCTTCCTTAGTCATTTTTTCCTTCTCCTCCTGTTTCTTTTCTTCACCCCACCAGCCAGCACCATGGCAAAGCAGGGTGGCACGGCAAACAGGGGAGTGGCTGCTCCAGGCCCCCTCGGACAGCCATCAACAGCCGTCTACATTGTGGGCCGTGGCGCCACCAAGGGGTACAGCCCCGGCCCATCTTTTGTGAGGAGGATGTGCAGCGCAACCTCCCTCCATGCTGGCAGCAGGCCTGGCAGCAGTTACCCCCTGTGGGAGCGGCAGCTGCATTGGGCTAGGGTGTGTAGGTGTGTTCAGGGCACCACCCATGTCCAGCTCACCACCCAGCATCTGATGCATTGCTGGGCGGATATCAGTGACTGCAAGCAGGACCTGCTTGACCTCCTAGGAATAGAAGTTCTTGGGCTCGGTAAGTATTAACTATATCATTGTGTTTGTGTTCAATAATGATAACTTTTCTTCTGAATAGCATGCTGCTCACACTCACAGGTAAGTTACCTTTAGTTTATGTTAAGAATATTATTTATTACGTGAACCACTTAGAGCTAGGAAGGTGCTCGGTGCTCCACCATCATACTTGTAGGCACTTGCTTTGGCTGATTATTATGGAAGCCATTGCAATGCAGACTCCTCTGTCCTTCTGTCACCATAGTGAATTAGTGATATCAGTGAGTTAACCTTCTCTTTGACTTTCTTTATGTAGCTCGCACAGTACCAAGCTATTTTACACTGATGTAAAATACTAGTATGCCTCTATGAACTGCTAAAAAGGGAGACTGAGTTAGTCCATCAAAGGGGTTGAGAAATGAGAATAGAATCAAAGATCATTCATTGCAATGCACTAGCTTCAAATTCTGTTTTTGCTAAGGCAATTTGGAATAGGGACATTAGAAGTATAGTCAACTCAAATATAGTCGATCAAACTAGTACCATAGGCAATCTGTTTTAAGTTCAGTTTCACTGCGTTTGAATGTCATATAATAATTTTGTGGAGATTAACTGTACCACTACTCTATTTTTTATCTTCTTTATTTCTTAGATCAGCACCCAAGGACAAGAAGAGGGGCACCACAGAGGTGGGTCCGGCAGGAGCTCCAGAGGAGCTGATTAGGCACGCCAATGCTGAAGGCTCTGCTCATCCCTGTATGTCCTATTATTATTTATTATTATTATTATTATTATTTCCCTAACTTTTACCTCTGGCTACTGTTAAACAACTTGCAATGTTGTCTTGTTTAAGTTTTTTAAACTTGCTACTTTTTTTTCAAACTCCTCCTCCCAATTTATGTTTAATTCCTGTTATCCCATTATTATTTTTTTCTGTTGTTCATTGACCATTTTTATTCCATTGCACTTCAATGATTCCTAGTCATCATCATCATAGGCTATAGCTCTGCCCTCTGTTGCGGTTTTTGGTTGGCTTGCCTACCTGGCTTTTCTAATATTGGGAACCAACAAAATGTGCCCAGAGTGATATTTTTGATAGAAGATACTGCAGTGCTAACCGAAATGTAACGATCTACTGCGGTTGCATTTCCTTTATTTAAAAAATTACGGGGAGGTGTACCTGGCATCTAAAAACTGTATAATGTTTTTTTCTAGCCACACCGACCATCAGTGGAGCTAGCTTACGTTCCGCTGTAGGAGCAGATAGAACAAGGGGAGAAGCGGTGACAGAGATGGATGGTGTTGAGTCACATTGTTTGCATACTGACAATTAGAATTACTAGCTACAAGGGCATTGTCATGATCATCTATATGCAACTCAGCAAAAGCGCACATAATGTACGCTGAAAATGATCGCTTGATGGAAACAGAAAAGAATAGAAGTGTAAAGAAAAGAGGGGTGAAATGAGTGAAAGGAAAGGATGTGTTGGTGGGTGAAAGGATGCTGGGTGAGTAGTGGGTAAATAGATGGATAGTGAATTGTGAATTTTGATGAAGGACTGAATGAGAGAAAGTAAAGTTTAAATCATGGTGGGTATGGATGAATATAGTAGGAAGAATGAAAAGTGAAAGGATGATTCAATAATTGTTTAGATGAATAAACAAGGCAGCTCTTCCGTAGAGAGGCATGCTGCTCACCTACTACACTTACTTTGTGTTTTATGGTTATCAAAGCTATGGTTCAAAGTGGGGATATTTTATTTTGTGTTCTAATCCCTTGACTCACTGTATTTGCTAAACAAGGCAGATATCCCACCCTTCATCATCATTCATCAACCCATGACCTAAGAAGAGCAATATGGTTCAATTTGTGCCTGCAGTGTTGGCTGTACAATGTGCATCTACTTCAGTTAATTCAGTTACAAAGTTTTCATTGCAAACCAAAGGTGTGTTGTTTTTCCTTTGCCAACTCAGTCACCTCTTATTACTTCACTCCTTTATTCTTTTCTAAGTTCTTCCATCCCAGCCTACCAAACAAATTTTAAAATCCATTCTTGGCATGTGCCACATTTCTATGGCTATGTGAAGTGTTTCCAAAATATATTTCATGGTTTCCCATAACAAATTTATTTTATGCCAGTTTTTAATTTTTCCCTTTAGACTTTCATCTATACTGTGACTGAATAAGCCAAAGCTTAGGCACATGATGAATTGATTATCAGTGACACCCCTCTATTCTATAGAAAAAGCTCTACCTACCTGCCTAATTCCTCTGCCTTACTCTGCAGCAGAGTAAGTTAAGTTTCCTGTTCTTGCTGCCCAGTGAATGAATTTGCTGGAAGTAATTTGTGGTGATGGATGAGACCAGTGAGTAATGTGGTGCCTGATTTGATTTCAAGTTTGGTGTAAGGAATACTCTGTGATGAGCGTGCCAAATACAATATATATAGCCTGTTCCTTTCCCTGTAGTGCAGTGCATCTTTTTCCCCACTGTCTACTTATGGCAAACAGGATAAATATATCTTCATTTTACACATGACATGTGTGATGTATCTTATTAATTCATCTGCCTCTTTTGCATCAGGGTAGAAACTAGGTGAAAGGCATTTGAAGAAGAGCAGGGCCATTAGAATTCAAGATAGATAATTGTCAACTACTGCTATACCAGCTGCAGACAGTAGCAAAGTACTTGAAGTGCTGGTCAGCATGCTTCCATTAAGTTGGCACAACAACTTGTACTCCATAGTGGATAATGCCTTACTCAAAAATGAGAGGTAATTGATTTTTATTTTAAGTGTCTGTTTAGTAACTACAAAAGCCTTTAAAAGAAAAAAATGAAACCACTTTTTTTTTTAATCTGGTGTTATTCTGCCTTAATTCATTTCTATCAGACAGTCAGTGCTTTTTATTTGAGGCATGTGTGGGTAAACAAATAAAATTGTCTGTGTGACTCTCCTAATCATAATCACATCAAATTCATATATCCCTACGGGACCAGCAATGTAGTCCTACTGTGCTATTCACTACCTACTTTTGAAGAAGTGTTTGTTTGAAGCATTGTTTATAATTTGTCTTTTAAATTTTTGCTTTTTTCGATATAGCTACTCCTGCTGACAACCACCAACCAGGCAGGAGATAGCGGGCCATCTGCGGTAGTAAAGGTTGGAGAACATCCCTGCCGAATACCTGTGGCTGGTGGTCCTGGACGAGGAAGTGGATGAAATAGCTGCCTCGGACCCAGGACCCAGCTCAGCAGCACACCAGCCCTCATCTCGAGCCACCCATCCACTATATCACCAGTGCCACTGCCAGCTGTCAGGGTCCCTGACTGCACCTTCCACTGCCCTGTCCCACTATGACAGGGCATTGCTCTACTGTATCCTGCAGTGGATGGACCAAATGGACCGGATGGAGAGCAGGTTCACCAGGATTGAGCAGATCCTGGAGTAGCTCCAGACCTATATACACAGTGCCCTCTTCTGAGCCCTTTTTTTATTTTTTGTTTTGGTGGGAGGGACTTGTAGGTGTAGAGGGTGGAGAGGGAGTTGGGACAGGGTTTTCATACTGGACTTTTTGTTGGACTTTTTGGGGACAGGGCTATTTGTTTGAGGAGAAGGGTGGGACTGTTGGGGTGGAAAGGGTGGGTTTTCGTATTTGTTAAAAAAGTAAAAAGGGGATAATTAATTTTACTTGATTTATGCCTCAAATTTTTATTTTGGTGTTTTAGTATGCACTGCTGTCTTTCAGTGTAGCCTGTTTTTTAAATCTGGTTAAAAAAAAGCATATGCCATTTACTTATACCCTTGCTCCAGTCCCCTCCACAACTTGACCACTAGGGGGTGATTGACATTGTCTACTTTACCTACAAAAACCTAGATACACACAGACAACATCTTCTTCAGTAGGAGTTAAATACTATCTAAACAAGTTTACTGCAATCCATAGTTCTTCTCTTACCTAACTAGATGAAGTGAGGGAGTTTTCTTACTGCAGGGTTTTTCCCAAGGTGGCGTTGTAAGGGGGTGGTATGTAGAAGTAGTAGCAAGCTAGCGCGCTAACAGGAAAGACATAAGGTGCTACTCACACCTATGCAAACTCCAACTGCAGGATTAATCAAAGGGTTATCCATCACTGCAACTGGATTTAAAGAAAACAGTTAGTGGGCCATATCATGCCATAACTTTAGGATGGAGACCAGGCTACCATAATGGCAGTATTTGACACACAATGAAGAAGACCTGATAAGATAATAAAAACTAGCAATATCAATTTCTTCTGAGCAATGGTGTGGAGCTCGTAGTTAAAAAATAAACTTATTAAATGAAATCATGGAGTCAGGAGAAGTGGGCTCAGAGTCAAGAGTGGGTGGACAAGATTAAGCATTTATGCAACACACAACACAAGGTCTTATTGATGATGTTTATGCAGCTGGTGTGGACTATTTCTCAGGAAATAGAAGGTCATGCAGTGAGTTGGTGTCGCTTTTACCACCCCCCCCCCAGAAGTGTGTGATCCATTTAATGTGTAAAATTAAGTCACACCTCAATAAATCACACAGCCAAGGGGAAGAGGGTTAGGGGCTTGATGAATGGCTGGCAAAGGGGATTGGGGAAAGGTGTGACAAAGATGAACAATACACCAAAGAAACCACAACAATATTAATTGGGGCGCTGAGCAGCACACCATCATCAATCTGTTGTGGAAGGAAACAACGAAGTGATGACACAGTTCAGTTAAATGCATTGCAAACAGTCCTTCTGCCCCAGAGGGACCAAGGACAGTATATCTCTAAATGGTATGCCTTCTAGGTTTTAAAAATACAAATTATGGAGGATTGAAGTTAAACCATTCAGTTCTAAAAAGTATGATTGTTAAAAGAAAAATTATACTGTATTTCCAAATTGGGTGGTGTATCCTAATTCTTCTTGGAATGTCCTTCACTCTGGGGTGCCTGGTTGAACCTGTTCAGTAGGTAGGAGTCTTGAGCTTTCACAAAGGTTTGCTCATGCCCGAGAGGACTACGAGAAGGCCTGCTTATTGAAAAAACAGTAACTGTATTACAGAGTAAAGGAGGAGGACAAAAGGAAGCAAGGTAACCTTCATGAGGAGTCCGGAGTGTACCAAGAAGACTCTGAGGCAAGGCAAGAACATAAGAGGAGTTTGATGGCAGCAATGCAGCAAACACATACTCAGCAGCATTTGCCAAATCAATGCATCTCTCTCCAGTCCACAGAGCTGAGTGTGTTCTAGGCCTCAGAGTCTTCACCATCATCATGGTTTCTCTTTAAAGTCAATAACTTTCTACTTCTAGCTTTTGAGGTAGTCCCACCCTGAGTCCTTCTACCCTCCTCCTCCTGATTCTGAGTAAGTCTGTCCTAGTCCCAAACCAGAGAGTGTGCACTGCTGTCGAAGAACAAATGGAGAAACAGAACTGGAGTATTTTGTGTAGATTCATGTTTGGTAACAAATCTAAAAAGTGACTGGTCTGGTATGAGGAACAAGAAAAACGGAGTAGACCCTGCTGGTAAATTTCACTAAATATGAAAGACCAACCACTTTCAGGAAATAAATGATCACCCATGAGCCCTAACCATTCTAAATCATCAGGATCAAGTTTGCAAATTTGTTGAACTCCCTCCCTCACTGTCTGCCACCACATACATTATCAATCATCACTCACAATCACTCATAAATCACCACTCAAAAGTGGAATAGTTAGTAGTTATCTCTTTTAATCCAAGCCTGGTGGTTTAACAAAATATTATCTCCTCCTTGACTGTAGCTATTAGCAACACATTGGAATTTGGCATTAGCACTGCCAGTCTTTTAATCAATGATCCTCTGCGGCAGCCCTGCTAGGTGATGAAAAAAAGAAAGGCTACGGCATGTGAGGGAGGCAGGAATCATCTGCAATGTCCTGAAGGGAATGTGAGTGCATCTTCACTGCACATGGGTCCAACTCCAACACGCCCATATAATATGTGAAGACAAAATGGTGGGACAGCATAAATCCAACAAAAACATAGACTCTCATTATGAATGTGGCGGGCTTTTGCCAAGACCGCCACAGCCGCGCATACCGGAA
The DNA here is from genome assembly GCF_031143425.1 of Pleurodeles waltl. NCBI lineage: Eukaryota > Metazoa > Chordata > Amphibia > Caudata > Salamandridae > Pleurodeles > Pleurodeles waltl. Next base: position 618,733,589 of record NC_090437.1, on the reverse strand, counting down.
GACCGCAAGTGCTGGCATTCTTCCGACTACCGTATAATGACTGCCACCTGATATCCACACCGCTGGCAGTTGGTTATCCTGCAGCATTCATCACGGCGGTCGGTGGCGCTTAGGCGGTTCCACCACCTGCACCATCACACCAGAAAAGACCGCCCGCCATCTTCTGATGGCATGACGGTGCCAGTGGTGAGAGCGCCGGTCCCGTATCCTAATGGAGGAGCATCTCGTCGGAAGAAGTAAGTGCCGTCTGCAAGGGGAGGGAGTAGGGGTGTGTGAATGGGTGTGTGTGAGTGTGTGTATGCATGTGATGAATGGGGGAGGGGGAGTGCCTGTGCATGTGTGTGTGCCTCTGTGTAAATATGGTGATGTATTTATGTAGTTGAAGGGAGGGTGTGGGGGATGGAGAGTGTATGCATGCATGTGTGAAGTGTTTAGGTATGTACGCATGTCTATTGGGGTGAATGTTGTGAGTTGTGAGTTGGGGGGTGTCTGTGTGTGATTGGTTGTGTGTTGGTGCATGCATGTGTGTGTGCAGAGGTGTTTGGGTGGGGTATTCTGGTGACAGGAACGCAAGTTCCTGTCGTTGGGATACCTTACCATCGGCATTTTGTGGCGATTAGACCGGCAGGAAAATGCTGGCGGTGTCCTGAGTCGAAATGACCACAGCGGTCATCCGACTCCCGCCGGGCTGCAGGTAGAAACCTCCAGCCTGGTGGGCCAAAGTAAAGCAGCAGGATGGGCAGGGACGCAACGGTTTGGAAGTGGCCAATCCGCCACTGTCGTTATATGGTGGTCTTCACCGTCGGTCCTGTGGCAGTGAGACCGTCACAGGGGCCCTGGCGGTCCATGTATTGCCATGGTCATAATGAGGGCCTTCTGTGTTCCATTAGCAATAAAAAAAAATCTGCAAAGAAAATAAGAAGTTCAATGAGAAATAATTCATAAGTTCTATGAAGGCACTGGCATACTCAGTTCCGGAAGTAGAGTTTGTCCTCAAACTCAGATGGTTCACCCAGAAGTTGGTCAGCAAACACACTTGATTCTGACCAATCATTCTCTTCTTCTACCTGTGGTGTTGGAGAACAGTAATCAGGTGATATAAAATGCTGGTTCATTTTAATCATGGTTAATCTCTCCAAATGTTAAGGTGAGAGACTGGTCCTTCTCACTGTTAAAACTGCACCAGCTGCACTGGACACACATTCAGCAGACAGACTGGCTACAGGACAAGCCAGATACCTTATTGCCAGCCTGCTGAGCTCTGGCCATTGGCCCATCTTTCCAAACCAATACACCAATGGGTTTTGATCCACATATACCTCTTTTGGGTCATCCCGATATTCCTGTAAAGTCCTTTGATGTGTCGCTGGTGCTGCCACTGGCTCGACCTCTTTTGCCTTTGCCTCTGCACTGGACTTAAGGTATGCCACTTGAAACCAAGAAAATGCAGAGGTTGGGTCCAATTCTTCTGATGCTGTTGTTACCGGTGTTCTTGTTGCTGATGTTGGCTGCTGTGAGACATGACTGCCCTCTCTGGAAGTTGAAGGTGGCACCCCAGAACTGCAGAGTAGGACTCTAGGTTCCAGCCATTCTTCTTCCAGTTCTCTTGTTTGCTGAACAATCCACCTCTTGTATTTTGAAACATCCCCATCAGAAAAAGGAATGAAATTGTGAAGAAATTTTTTGTAGTGCGGATCAAGTAGGGTGGCACACATGTACTCTTTGGACAAGATAATGTAATTTTGCAGCCTTGCATTCCAAGCCAAACGAAGGATTAAGCTCTCACCTAAGGCATGCGCTTCTGGGTTTTCATTCCCACACCTCCGAGTGCGAATCTGTCAGACACCTTCTTTAGCTTTTCCTGTAGCAGATGCAACAATGGGATAGATTGGCTCATTGTAATATCCCCCTTGTTAACTTACCATATGAAAACCTCAATAGGGAGTAGCATCTGTGTCAGGCACTTGTCTAGGTCCCATTTGTTTGCAACCATAGTCATAGCTCTCCCAATTGCATCTCCTCTTAGAATGACATGGTCATTGATCTGTTTGTACTGCTCAAACAGACATTGCAACATATAATAGGTTTAGTTCCAATGTGTTGACACCTCCTGCAGCAGGGCTTTAACTGGTACTCTGCTACCAGGCTGAATAATTCGCAACTGCTTCCGGGCTTTAAAGAAATGGCTGAAATGAGTGCAGATTCACCTGCAGATAGTCAGTATGTTGCTGACTATGCCTTTTTTTCAGAAAGTCTTGCACAACCAGGTTGATCCAGTGCACCAAACACAGGACCCTGAAATAGCTACTGTCTACCATAGCCTTGACTATGTTACTGCCATTGTCAATGGCAACAAATGCAATTTAGAGACCTCTGAGTCGCAGGCATTCAGACAACTTGCTATTAAATGTGTCCAAGATGCTTGCAGCTGTATGTGATTTCTGCATGTCGATCACGACTACTTTTGCATGCTGCAGATCGCTGTTAACAATTTCTTCAGGGACAAGACCTGCAGATAGCTTTTACTTTACCCCCACAAAAGCGATCCAGTGTGCAGTGATGCACATGCAATCAATAGCCTGACAACTGGTCCACATGTCTGTCATCACTTTGCTGCAAAGCTTGTCCAACCAATTGCAACACATCAAAATGCAGCACTGGAACAGCAACTCAGGTAAAATAGGTAAGTGCTGGCTTAGAACCTTCCATTTTGGGCAGATGTCAGATTCCCACTCCTTCAACAAAATAAAAGTGAGGAGAGTCAGTGTTAACATTTTAGCCAGCTTCCCATTGTCCAAACATGCCATTTGGTGGTTGTGGTCATAGGGCTCCTCCTGCCTAAACATGCCCATAATAGTAGCCTGGATTTTCTTCTGTTCTGGGGCTACTGACGCAGGTGAGTTTTGACATATAGGTGGTTGTAGACTCAATGTGCGTCATGGTGCAGTCACTGTATGCTGTGGTGTCTCCATCTGACTCTGAGCCTTCCTGTGCCACTGTGAGATCATTCTGAGATGATTCTGGTGCACTGCTGGGGAAAAGGCAGCTTTGAGTGAGGATGGCACCCTCTTCTTCCTCACATTCCACCGCAATTTGACCAGTTGTAGCTAGTGTTTCCTGGCTCTCTTCACCGTCACTACCGCAACCACGTTCAGCAAATGTTTTTAGGTGCTCCCCCCACCGGATTGCGTGATGCCTTTTCCTATAGGTCTTCTGGCCTACAGTATCATATTGTGAGCCAGGCTTACCTCGACGAACACTTGAGTGGCAAATACAGCATATCACAATGTTCTCCTCCTGTTTGCTAATTATAAAAAAGTCCCAAAAGGGGGAGAAGTACTTTCTTACTGGGCCACTGCCAATGCCTGAAGAGTTACAGGTTGTTGCAGGTCTCTGCTGGGGCCTTACAAATATGGGAGCTGGCTGTGCTGCCTGTGCCACATCCCTTGGAGCAGGTTAGATAGTAATGCTGGACTCCTCTGTGCCAGCTTCCACAATAACTGTCTCATTGGCGTCATCCACCTCATCATCCTCTTCCATGATTCTAAGATTTTTTGGAATTTTTCTTTTCCCTTGTCTCTCCTGGCCTCTCCCAGATTCTGTCCGGGTCCACTCCATGTCCCTATCATCGTCATCAGAAGTGGTGCTGGGGGAAAATGGTGGAGTACTACCCTTCCTTTTTCTTGCTAGAGATCTGGGAGCCATTGATTCTAAAAGAGGAGGTTCTTGCTCAGCAGGAAGATCAACCTCCTGTATTGCTCAAATTTCAGGAAGATCTAATATTGCTGGCTGCAGCTGCTGTCCACCTTCCTCTGTTTCCTGAAATGATTGGGTACTACTTTGTGAAAGGGACAAATCCAATTCAACACCCCTTCTTGTTGGCGTTGCCATGGTTGCTATGGCTGCTTCACTGAGAGACATGCTTAGGTTGAAATGGTGCTGTAGATGCAGGAGTGCTGCTCCCAGGTTCCCTCCTGAAAGATGGTTTGGCAGGCACATGTCTCCCAAAAAAGATTGTGGTCTGTAGGCCACTGGTGGAAAGCTGCTGCTTCTCACTGACCACTTTCTTGGGAACAACATTCTTTGGGGCAATCTTAAAGCTCTCAGTTGGCAGCAGCACTAAGCTGCACAAGCGGAACAGATTTGAAGGAAGCTGTACAGGCCTTCTCTTTGGTAGTACTGCAGGTGATGTGATGTCTCTTCTCTTCTTGTGCACCTAAATGGAGCCAAGCAAGAAAAACATGTAGTTAGTGAAATGTGACATTGTTGCAGGTTGAAATACTACAAACAAATGCAATCTCAGTACGGTTGGTTACCTATACAATATATACCAATTTAATCAAACAATGTAAAGTCAAACCACACCAACACACCATAAAATGTAATTTTAAATCAGGCAGCACAACATGCAGATATAGCTCTTTGCTTTATCTCTATCTGTTTTAAAGGAGACACTTGTGTTGGTCAGTGAGAAGTGCATGGGTAAATGGAATAATCCTCAAAAAATCTTTGGGGGCAAGGTAGTCCAAGAGTAATGGAATAATCATTAGAAAATTGAATTATGCTGCAGTGCTTTGTCTGCAGTGCGCCACAGCCAGGGTGTCCAGGAGGAAATGAAATTATTATATACCTAAAGGAACCAAATGCTGTAGTGCAGCTATGTGCCTTTGGTGGCTGGATGGATCTAGGAATGGTTATGGATATGAATGGTCGGATGGACAAGGCAAAATGCATAATTAAAATAACTGAAATTTAAAAAACTTAAAATCTGAAAAATGAAAAATCTAAAAAACAAATAATAATTAAAATAAAAAAGAATCAAAAAAATAAATTAAAAAATAAAATAAAAAAATAAAATAAAATAATAAAATAAAAAGCTAAAGTAAGAAAATGAAATAAAAAAAATGAAATTAAAAATAAAACATCAAAATAGAAAATAAAAATGTAAATTAAAATATAAAATTAAAATAAACAAATTATCAATAATTAATGATGTTTGTATGTAAGCCTATGGCAAAGACACTCTGGCTGGATGCACAACAAAGTGGCTAACAGCAACATGGTAAAAAAACAACAAGGAGCAAGGAGGCATGGGAAACAAAGTATACATGCAAGCCTATGGCGAAGGGAGAGACTCTGGCTGGATGGAAAAATGGCCACCTGCTAAGCAAAAAAACAAGTGTCAAGGAAGCATTAGGAACAAAGAAAGTACACATGCAAGCCTATGGCAAATGGACACTGGCTGAATGGACAAAATAACCCCCAGCTACATGGTGAAACAACAACAACAAGGAGCAAGGAGGCATGGGTAACAAAGAACACATGCAAGCCTATGGTAAATGGACACTGGCTGGATGGACAAAATAACCCCCAGCTGCATGGTGAAACCACAACAACAAGGAGCAAGAAGGCATGGGTAACAAAGAACACATGCAAGCCTATGGCAAAGGGAAAGACACTGGCTGAATGGAAAAATGACCACCAGCTAAACAAAGAACAAGTGGCAAGGAAGCATTAGGAACAAAGAAAGAACACATACAAGCCTATGGCAAATGGACACTGGCTGAATGGACAAAATAATCCCCAGCTACATGGTGAAACAACAACAACAAGGAGCAAGGAGGCATGGGTAACAAAGAACACATGCAAGACAATGGCAAAGGAACACTGGTTGCATGCACAAAACTGTCAACCGCATCACGTGGTATAAAGTGTGATCAAGGCTTGAAATTGCTGCTTCTGCTTGCATGGTGTAATCCCCCATGCTCCAGGACCGTGATAACATCATCCCTACCCAAAGTTGTTCCTACAGGAGACAAATGCTCCAACTCTAGTATAGTGATAGATGCCTGCAGGTTGTCACCAGTTACAATATCTGTTGTTGGTAAAGGTTCATTACCTCTGCTGAAGTATTTACTGGGATTCAAGGTATGAATTTTTAATAATTTAAACTTCCTCACAAGCCTGTAGAAGTCAATGCTGGTTTGCGCATAATCAAACTCAGCACTCTGACAGAACATCAGCCCAATCTAAGCCCTTCCATCTCTGTGTTGTTCAACACCCAGTCAGTTGAATTAATCATTGTAAGATTGCTCAGTTGCACATGCCTCCCCATTTGCTCTGAGTTACCCTTTGGGGTGCTGCTTCTTGTAAGCCTTTTCTTACCCCTTATTGTTTTCCTACAAAGTTTCATGGTAGACGTGTTCTTTTATGTAGTTTTCTGCCATGTCTGGTACATTAACTGGTACTCATGAAAAAAAGTCGTACTACCGCTGTTAGAGGGGTCAGGGATACCTACTGCTGCTTCACCTTCAGAAAGGTTGGTGTCTGTGCTGACTTCAGATAAGGTTCATATTGAAAGGTGATCTCACTCTTTTTAATTGACAAATACATTTTTCTTTTCAATTTGCCCAGAAATATCTCATTCTAAGTATATAATCCATCAAAGCCTAAAATACTCTCTATCACTCTCCCTCTCAATCTCTTTCTATCTCTCTAGCTCTCTTTCAATCTCTTTCTCCCACTCGCACACCTACTCAGACACTTATGCACCCACTCACAGACCCACTCAGACACTCATGCACCCACTCACAGATCCACTCAGACCCTTGTGCACCCACTCGCAGCTGCGCTCAGACCCTCACACACGCACTCACAGACCCACTCAGACTCTCACACACACACTCTCACAACCAAACAGACACCCTCACACCCAGATACAACCTGTCACACCTATTCTCACACTCAGAGAGACAGGACATGGCCGTGCAGAGCATAGGGGTGGGTGGTTAGGGGGGTTGGCTGCACCATCTGGCTGCAGGCAACTCCCGCTGTGCACAACTAAAGGCTGTTGGGGTTGGGTTGTTATAGGGATTGACCACAGTCCTTTGATTGGGGTTGGATTAACTTGTAGTAATGAATATTACTTTATGTTAAAGAAACATAGAAATTCACTGAAAAAAAACCCAAAGGCTACAGCGACGTTATAGTTAGGAAATAGAAGTTAAAAAAACATAGAAATTGACTTAAAAACAAAAGGTTACAGGGACATTATAGTTAGGCTCATATTTTAAACATACAAAACCATCGAAATTCAGGTGTTACAGTTAGAGTTATCTCAAGTAACTAGAACTCGTGCCCTAAAGTCACTGTAACTCGTGCCCTCGCCATCCACTGCCAATTACCTCACAAATTACGTCACTTATAACATCTTTGATAACATCTTTGATAATATCTTTGTAGTATGTGCAGTAAAATGTTTTATGAGGGGGTATCATGCACACAGATAAGGTTTCTGTTCTCTTTTGCAAATGCATACTCCAGGTGTGCCTCTGTTGCACACCTGGAGTAAGTTGGCAGTGTGTTCACTAGTGGGAACCAGTGCCATACACCAATTTATAATTGAAGCCACTGTAACACAGTAATAAAATGTACTTCATTAGATAATGGCTACTTGCTCTAAACCTGACCCTGTCCATAGGTGCTTTATAAATCCTCCATCGTCAGCACTCTCTAATCTGGGCTGCAGTAATTCAAGAGTCTATGCAAAGTAAGACCACATCTCCAGTGCTATCTAACCGGGTACTGAACATTTTGAGGCAATATTTCATATTCTTTATCAGGAGTGTGCCGGGACATGATGGCCTTTATATTTGGATTTTTTTTTTTTTTTTACATGCTTCACTCCATTCGACATTGATGCAGATTCACAGGGTAAAGATTAATGAACTTGACATATTGACAACCTCTGATATGCTTCTCAATATTCCAGAAGAGTTGTAGTATGATAAAATGGGCCTGTAAGTAAAACAGACATGCCACCAGTTATAAGGCACAGTTATAGTCCACAATTGTGTATAAAGAATATATAATCCTCATATCAGAGATGCCATAGAGTATATCAGAATTGCCTACCTTATTTAAATGGCCTTCCCATTTAGACATGCAATGTGTATCCGGAATTTCGAGACGTCTCACATGTATTGCCTAAGCGGCAGATCTCGAAAGTGAGTAATAAAAAAATAGGGCTAGCAGCATAACAATTGGATCAAAAAACTGGACACCACGTAGTACCCTTTCTGTCCACTTGTTTACATTGCTCATCAGGTGATAAGCATCAACATCTGGATCTCAGAGACACTGTAGTTGTAAAGGAGGCAATAATGTTTGTCACTAGCCTAATATAAACTTATGAATTATGAAATAGGACAGGCACTTGGATCAGCATCAAATTAGGTGAAGACAAAAAATAGCATTTCAACTTACATACTGAAAGCCAGTGGGCACCAGTGAAAGGAAGGTGCAATCCTGGACACATCTGAAAAAATGTGTGTCTATCTAGCCCAATAGTAAAGCTGATAGTATGAACTCTAATGCAATATTTCAGCACAGTGCATTAAAGAGTGCTCTGATTAGGAACAATTTAAACTTGTTGAGTATGGCACCTCCACCCTGTTTGTCCTCTTATGTGCCAGTAGCTTTTTTAACAAATCAGCATTAGGTTGTTCAATCACCTATACCTCTTTGGTCTCTTTATACACCAGAACAAACTATGTTTTTGCCACATTCAGGGCTAGATATGATCAAAATTGGGAAGATATTTTCCTTTTCTTAACAAATTTGCTCACTATTTTGTTGCATTTCTCAAATAGACAAACATAACTCATGGAACATTGAGAGGGAAATGTTTCTCTGAATGCACAGTAAATGAAAAACTTGTGGCAGAATCACTGGTTTTGGTCGCTATTCATTTGATGATAGTTATCAAACTCAACGGTATACTATACAAACTATACATTTTCTAAATCTGTGTGAACTGAGGTGGTGCAAGCGAGTTCACACTTGCCCTAAATAGCTGGCCAGTACACCACTCATAACATGACATTTGTCATTCTTTTATGATTGTTTTAATCCAGAATATGGTAAGGCCCACCAATCTCTCTTGTGGTGTATCATATACCTGACAATTCTTGACCTCCAGCTTTATTTTTCTGTGAACCCTGAGCTCTGGTGTACCAGATATGTATTGGAATGGATTTCCCATAGGCATTAAACTAGGAGTACTGCATTTTAAACATTTAGAAGCAGTTATACGTGAAATCTGAGTTTAGAGTTCCCTTGTCTGAGGCACAGATATCACCCATGGCTACTACCACCACAACCATATTTTTTCATAACATCTACACATCCTAAGGTTTCTATCACTGAGTGCTAGGCCTCCCTTACCCTGATATGCTGGCTGGGAGATCACACTGAACATGTTTGTTAAATTCTTCCCCGATATGGTAATCTCTCTTGTGGAGTATCATATACCTGACAGTTCTTGACCTCCAGCTTTGTTTTTCTTTGAACCCTGAGCTTTGGTGTACCAGATATGTATTTGAATGGATTTCCTATAGGCATTAAACTAGGAGTACTGCATTTTAAACATTTAGAAGCAGTTATATGTGAAATCTGAGTTTAGAGTTCCCTTGTATGAGGCACAGATATCACCCATGGCTACTACCACCACAACCATAATTTTATAACATCTACACATCCTAAGGTTTCTATCACTGAGTGCTAGGCCTCCCTTACCCTGATTTGCCAGCTGGGAGATCACACTGAACATGTTTGTTAAATTTTTTCCCCCAATATGGTAATCCATGCAGTCTCTCTCATGAGAGAGATATTGGTTAGGAGCTGCTGTCTTTCACATTGAGGTGCTGAATATTTGCTAATACAATTGTTCCTCAAATTTGATGTTATTTCTGGTCAATATCAACTCAGTGCATTGAAGCATTGAAGTAAAGAGGACATCATAAAACCACCCTGTATTCATGCCTGTTTCACTGCTTTAGGAGTTGCAATCCTGAACTGTGAGAAAGTGGATTATTAATTGGGGTGGATGGTAGTCCATCACAACTAGTAAGGTCATTGTAATTTTATGTTCAGTTCACAGTTTCAGCAATTTAAGCCAGAGCTCCTCTCCTGGTAGCCAAGACAGAGCAGACAGGATTAACTTCAGAAAATGTGTAAAACATGTATAAGTACTTAAACAGTTAAAGTCAAGAACACCACACAATGAAATCCCACTCCAACTTATAATTATAGAGAATAATTAAACTAACAAAATGACAAAAAACAATAAGGGGATCTGGACGTGTCAGTTTTTAAAGCTTTAGGTAAAAATAGTGCCAAAAAGCACAAAGTGCCTGTTAGACTTGACAGCCTTATGGTAGTCCTCCCCCAACTTTTTGCCTGCCTCCCTCCCCTTTTGACACTGTTTTTGCTGGTTTTAGGACTCTGCACACTTTACTGCTGCTAACCAGTGCTGAGGTGCACATGCTCTCTCCCTTGAACATGGTAACATTGGTTCATTCCTAATTGGCATATTTGATTTACTTGTAAGTCCCTAGTACAGTGCACTACATGTGCCCAGTGCCTCTAAGTTAAATGCTTCTAGTGGACCTGCAGCACTGATTGTGCCACCCACATACGTAGCCCCTTAACCATGTCCCAGGCCTGTCATTGCAAGGCCTGTGTGTGGAGTTTCACTGCCACTTCGACTTGGCATTTAAACGTACTTGCCAAGCCTTAAACTCCCCTTTTTCTACATACAAGTCACCCCTAAGGTAGGCCCTGGGTACCCCATAGGGCAGGGTGCTATGTAGGTAAAAGGCAGGACATGTACACTACTGTGAGGCCTACTCCTTTCATAGGCTAGCATTAGGGCTACCCTTACATACTGTATGAGTGGTAGGTTATGATCTGAGAGGAGTAACCAGGTCATATTTAGTATGGCCAGAATGGTAATAGAAAATCCTATTTATTGGTGAGGTTAGATTTCATATTACTATTGTAGAAATGCCACTTTTAGAAAGTGAGCATGTCTCTGCACTTAAAATCCATCTGTGCCTTACAGCCTTGTGCCAATCCACATCTGGCTGTGCTGGTTGACAGCTCCCTTGTGCACTTCTCCCAGTCAACCACAAACACAGGATACTCAGTCACACCTACACTCATCTGCACAATGAATGGGTCTTCCTGGGCTGGAAGGGTGGAAGGCCTGACAAATACATTTTAAAGGACAGTGGCCTGCCCTCACACAATGGACTGCCAAATCCACTACTGGGACCCTGGCAGACCTGATTGCACTGAAAGGGGACCTTGTGCACTTCAAAACCACTCACTGAAGTCTCCCCCACTTCAAAGGCATCTTTGGGTATATAAACTGGGTCCCTGACCCCACCAACTCAGACACTTCTGGACCTGAACCTGCAACCTGTCAAAAGGAACTACCTGGCTGCCCAAAGGAATCATCTGGACTGCTTTGCTCTGAAGGACTGCTGCCCTGCTGCCCTGCTGCCCTCTGACTTTGCTGAGAAGTGCTCTCCAAGGGCTTGGATTGAGCTTGTCTCCTGTTTTCTGAAGATTCAGGCCAAAAAGACTTCATCTCTTCTAGGAACTCCTTGTGCTCCAAAAATCGACACACAACCTGCCGGAAACTATGCACAGCCAGCCCTGTGATGAGAAAATCACCGCACAGCCGAACCGGAATGACGCAGCCTGACTTCCGAGTGAAGAAATTACACTGAGCCTGCCTTCGATGCACAGCCGTACCGGATCAATGCACAGCCGAACAGGAATGACACAGCCTGACTTCCCGAGTTAAAAATTGCTGCAGCGCCTGCCGTGCGACAGAAAATTCGATGTACTGCCTACCAGATCAACGCAACGCCTGTGACTTTGTCACGCATGCCGAGGATTTCCCTGCATCGTCCCTGGGCATCAAAGCGAAACCCGCATTGCAGTGAGGAACCAAGAATTCACATTTGAAATCGAGGCAAGCCCCTTGTTGCATGGAAAGAAACAACACATTGCCTGTGCCGGAAAATCCAACGCACACCTAATTTTTCCACGCATCACCTCCTCTGCGGTCTCCGTGAGTGTAATTTTTTACGCAACCCAGGTACTTTGTGCTAACAAGAGACCATTGTTGATTTCTAAGACTTAAGACTCTTCTTAATCTTGCAAATGTGATATTTCGAATTGTGGTTATGGAATCTTTATCAATTTGACCTTAATTTAATCAAATAAATATCTTATATTTTTCTAAACCTGTGTGGTGTATTTTTGCGATGTTTTCACTGTGTTATTGCATGATTTATTGCATAAATACTATACACATTGCCTTCTAAGTTAAGCCTGACTGCTCAGTGCCAAGCTACCGGAAGGTGAGCACAGGATAATTTAGGTTGTGTAGTGAATTACCCTGACTATGATTGTGGCCCCTACTTGGACAAGGGTGTATACCTTTGCCAACTGGAGACCCAATTTCTAACATTGATGATCAGCGGTGAGGATAGGACTTGTGTTTGTGTATTGCTATACAATAGCTACATGTACACCACCTACCCACATTTAAAGACCATTTTGATTTTTTTTCCTGCAAATTTCAGAGCTTTGCATTTTTAATACATGATGTCTCTGGCTGGTTCTACAAGTGGAGCCATGGAGTTTGAGATGACTAAGCTGGAGGAGCATAAAGTTAACCAGTTGAAAAGCTTCTGCACAGGGATTGGTGTACTTGCCTAGAAAAATGTCTATTTGTCTTACTTTTAAATACCATGTACTCTACTATGTGGGTTACAATGCCACCATAGGGATGACATTAATATTTTGTAGAAAGATGTTCTTCTATCAAAAAGGTTTATTTTGGCAGGTAATGATGCCGTTTTAAATTGCAGCTGCCATGCTGCAGTGACAGACTTGGAGTCATGTTTTCCTAATAACACTAGTGGAAGGCGCAGTAATGTTGTAGTCCACTATGGACATTCAACATGCTCTGAGTATACTAGTACTAAGGACTTACAGGAACGCAAAAGCAATTTTGATTTTTTTTTAAACTAATGACTTTAAGCCCGACCACATCCCCGGACAACCTATTCTGACAAAGACTAAAATCATATGTACAGGTAGCATCAGTGTAATGATTGCAAGTAAACAGTATCTTATGGTAACCTCATGAGCTATGTAATGGCTGCTGTAGTGATAAACAGTAACTACAATGCTCTGATACCCTTTGCATCATGTACATGCTAAACTCTCAAAATAAATAGGTAAGTAAATATATCAGTTAGGAGTAGAACCAATTTTTACATGTTTTAGGGGTCAAAGCACAATGCATTGTGGCCTCGTTAGCTGTCAAAAAAAGGAGTTAAAAATGAAAAAAGAGGCACTTTCTCACAGGGTTATTAGCATGTAACACTTCAATTTCTAAAGCTACCAGGAATTGTTGTGTGTCATCAAATTACATGCCTCCTAAAGAATTTAGTGTAACAGTGATATGTGTCATAGGATTTGTTATCAGTTCTAATCCTCTCAAAAAGAAATCAGTCGCAGAACTAAGCCAATCCAGAAATAATGGAATGTCTGGGTGGGGATTTTTCTTTTTTGGCAATATATCTTGCATGCACCATTGAATTTGTTTCTATCAAATATTCAGCCTCTTCTTTTCATTATCCTACCCTACAGCTAGGGCATAATCAACAATATTGGCAATAATTTCATGAAATCCTTTTTTGTAGCTAGGGAAGCATAATTGTTCCAATCTCCAAATAGTTGCAGAGCTCCTTCTCTATGCACAGAAATCTCTATCAGGACTATACTACATCCTAATCCACAGGTTTTATTATGGAAAGTTGGTGTGTTAAATGTAAGGTGTTAACAACTAAAGTGTGTGTTAAATGCATGCAATTCTAGAATGGAGACATCTATAAAAATAGCTTGTTGAGATGGCGCTATTTAATGAGAAAATAAGGAAATTGGAGGGGTGGGGTAACATAGAACAGTTTACCCGTGGTGTACTCTCACACGGTTTTATCTGAAAGAACTTCTTGAGCTTGGTTTTTCCCATTATGCCAGCAAATTCATTTTTTTCAAAAGGTGTCATGGTGGTGGTCTGAACAGATCCAAGGGCCAGATGTACTAAACTCTGGTCGCAAAATACCAGTTAAGGTTTGGGACTAGAGTGCTATTTTGCAAATTTATTAATAGATCAGTTCAAAAATTACCAATTCCTAGTGGGTGGCAAATCGACTTAGTTTATGAATATTAATAAGGTAGATTGAAATGTGCAACTCATTAGGATTCACAGCCATCATAGGGATGGTGGCCTTTTGGGGTCTGCAGACAACCATGTCTTCTGAGATTACAGCAGTATTTTTTGTTAAATGCAACTGCTTTTCCTTAAAGGAAAACAAGATGCATTTTTAAAAAAACATTCAACATATATTTTTAAGAATGAGCAGTCTTAAAAAATGCTTGTTTTAATATTCTCAAGGGAGCAGTGGACACTGTGCAGACCATTTCCCATTTGCCATAGCATTACCACTACACGTTTGTAGTTGGTAAATTTTTAATGTTTTGCAATCGGGTTCCGGTAGAAAAATATGAACAAATACCATTCTGATTCAGTATTTGGAATGGACGCACAAAACAATCCTGTCCTAAACACCGATTTTAACCCTTTGCGCACCTAATTAGCTGACACAACTTCCTTACCCACTTTTGGACGAATTTGGTCCTCATGTCACCACATATGTCATTGGATGGCTGATTTTGGGCACATACAGCTATTGATTTCAAGGGACCTTTACTTGTAAGTACATGTGCGATGAGCCCAATTCCTTTTTGTTTTGTTTTTTAACAGCTACCTGATTTTTCTCACCATACTTACCTACTATTTGCAGAATCCATTTGGGTCTTTACAAAAGCAGACGTGAGTTATTCCATGTGTGTAACTTGGGCACATATTCACAAGTTTCTCACCTGTTTTGTAGGTACTTGTGCAGTACATTTTCAGGTCACCTGGATATGACTGCTTAATTATATACCTATTTTGATGGCTTGATGAGACAGTGTTGCCTACTTGTATTCTCCTTTTTTGATGCAGCAACTTTGATTTAGTGTGCTCAGGTTAATTCCACAATTGTGCAGATGATGACCTTTTAGCGTGGTAAAGGTCAAAACGCTGTTGACAAATACCCAGCTGAGAGAGGCTTTAATTAAATGTCCTCTATGTGCAGAAATCCTATCTTTATACTTGGACTTTGATTTCTCCAGTAACACAGAAGCTGCACATTGTTTGGTTCTTTCTGCCATTTCTTGGTTTTATTGTGATGACCTTATTGTGTCACCCACACAAATTATTGAGCACTGTGTGTTCACTCTACACTAAGCAAGACAATCCAGTCTTTCTGTCAGGGGTGTTTCTCATTGACATTAACACCAAAGGCAATGCGTCAGGCCATTTCAAATTTGTCGATGCACATATTTTCGCCATTCTTGATTTCAGTGTACCATTCATCTGCTCCACCAGTCCTGAGGCTTCTGGGCGATAGCTACAATGCAGTTTTTGCTCAATGTTCAGCGCTGCGCAAAGTAACTTTATCACCTCGTTATTGAAGTGACTTCCTCTATCTGATTCTAAAGAGATCGGGAATCCGAAACGTGGTATTAACTCCCTCAACAATAGTTTTGCAACTGTAAGGCTGTCATTTCTACGTGTGGGGTATGCTTCAATCCAGTGACTAAAAATGCACACAATCACCAACACATACTTTAGACCTCCATGCACAGGCATCTCAATGAAGTCCATCTGCATCCTACTAAACGGGCCACCCGCCCTACCAATGTGGCTCGCGTTCACAACCGTTCCCTTCCCTGGGTTCATCTGCTGGCAAGTGACACATCGATGGCAAACCGCTTCTGCAGCTTGACGAAATCTGGGGTTAAACCAATCAGTTTTGAACAATCTTATCATGGCATCTCTCCCTAGGTGAGCCTGCCCATGATAGAACCGCGCTAGCTGCGATAAAAGACCATTTGGCAAAACAAATTTTCCCTCATTTGAAACCCATAACTCATCTGGTCTGTTTGTGCATTGTGACTTAATCCAGGAAGCTCTTTCATCCTCCCCGACACTATTCTGTAATGTTTTAAGTTCATCCATTGTATCTACGACCTTCAAGGCAAATGCTTCAGCTGGTTCGAGTTCTGGTTCACTTATCGAATTCCATTCGTCTCTGAGTAATATACAATTCAAGGCACAAAATCTTGCGACTTGATCCGCATATGCATTTCCCAGAGAAACATAGTCCTGTCCTTTTGTATGCGCACTACACTTTACCACTGCAACTTCGGCTGGCATTTGAATGGAGTGTAACAATTCCCTTATTCTCTCCCCGTTTTTCACTGGGGATCCTGAAGAAGTCAGGAAACCTCTCTGTGACCATAGTTGGCCAAAGTCGTGCACAATTCCAAACCCGTACTGACTATCAGTGTAAATGGTAACTTTCATCAATGTAGACATTTGGCATGCTCTTGTAAGGGCTACAAGTTCTGCTACTTGTGCAGAATAGACTCCTTGGAGCCAGGATGCTTCCAAGACACCTGTTACAGTACATACAGCATATCCTGCTTTCAAAATTCCCATCCCATCTCTTAGACATGAACCATCAAAAAAAACAATTTGGTCATTTTCATCAAGCTTAGTATCCTTAATGTCAGGTCGAGGTTTTGTGCAAAATTCAGTCACCTGAAGGCAGTCATGCTCGACGTCTTCAGCGTTCTCAATTTCAGCATTTTCACCGGGAAGCAAGGTTGCTGGATTCAATGTAGTGCACCTTTTCAGCTGCACATTCGGTGAGCCCAGAATTATCGTTTCATACCTTGTGAGTCTTGCTCCAGTCATGTGTTGCGTTCGGGAGCGGGTCAAAAGTATCTCAACTGAGTGAGGGACCATGACTGTTACTGGGTGTCCCATCACTATTCCTTCACTCTGAGTGAGGCTGATACCAACTGCTGCTACGGCGCGCAAACACCCTGGAAGTGCTGCTGCGACCGGATCCAAAGTAGCTGAAAAATACGCTACTGGTCTGTTTATGCCACCATGGGCTTGAGTCAAGACAGACAAAGAACATGCATCACGTTCATGACAAAACAATGTGAAAGGCTTTGTGTAATCAGGCATACCTAAAGCTGGAGCCCTGCACATGCATTCTTTCAATTCAATAAAAGCATCCATCTCATCTCCTTTCAGCTCAATTTGATCCAAGGCATCCTTCTGGGTCAGTTTCAGTAGAGGCTTTGCTAGGGTTGAGAAGTTGGGAATCCACTGACGACAGTAGCTCACCATTCCCAAAAACTTCCTCACCTCCCTCCTTGTCTTTGGTGGACTCATTTGGAGTACACTTGTTATTCTTTCCTTCATTATTCTCCGTGACCCTTTCTCTATCTGGTGACCCAAGTATTTCACTTTCTTCTGACAGAACTGCAACTTGGAAGGAGACACCTTGTGTCCATTCCTTCCCAAATGGTTCAACAGAGCAATGGTGTCGGCTGTGCAGCCACTTTCGGTCTTAGATGCAATCAGTAAGTCATCGATGTACTGTACTAGGGTTGACTCGGATGGCAATTCTAATGCTTCCAAGTCTTTCTTTAGAATCTGATTGAAAATTGACGGTGACTCAAAAAACCCTTGAGGAATTCGACACCAACTGTAAACTCTGTCTAAGAATTTGAAACAAAAGAGAAATTGGCTGTCTTCATGAAGAGGCACCGAGAAGAATGCTTGTGACAAGTCGATGACTGAGAACCACTCAGCATCGCAAGGGACTTGAAACATTATCACAGCTGGATTTGGCACGACAGGGCAGCATTTTATTATGATGTCATTTATTTTTCTCAAGTCCTGCACTATTCGGACCTTCCCACTAGGCTTTATTAGTCCCATGATTGGTGAATTACATGGACTGCTTAACACTTCTTTCAGTACTCCCTGTTTTACAAATTCGTCAATGAGTTGGGCAACTTTCATGAGGGTGTCTTGTGCCATGTGGTATTGTGGGGTCTGGGGAAAGGTTGCATTGGGCTTTACAGTCACTTTCACTGGTTCCACTCCTTTCATCAATCCCACCTCTTTCCCTGTCATATCCCACACTTCTTTTCCGACTGTTTCCCGTAATTCAGCTGGAATATCTTCTTCAGTTATCATCGGGAAAAGACAAATCAGAGGATACTCTTCATCGACAGTTTCCATCTCATCCCCCTCTACACTGTCCTCTTCTTCCCCATCACCGCTCGTCTGAATTTTAATTCCATCGTTCGAACACATAATCGAACATCCCAATTTGCACAATAGGTCTCTCCCTAACAGTGCTATCGGGCTTGAGTCACATACCACAAATTTATGTAACCCTAGATAGTTACCAATGCTGACTGGTACTGGATCTGTGATTGGGTTCGTCAGGTGCCTGTTTGCTACTCCCACCACTTGAACTGTTCTCCCTGAGAGTGGCAAATTCGGTACTTCAATGCTCTTAACAGTTGAACGTGTGGCTCGTGTGTCAACCAAGAATGCAACACGATGACCCATTACTCTTCCCTCTACATATGGACCCTTTTGATCAACTTCCAAGGATGCTGCAAGCACACAATCTCCCTCCTCTCCTGAACTTTCACTCTCCCATACATTGTTTATTCCAGTCTCACTGTGTAATGGGAACTGTTGTACGGTGCCATTTGTATTCATTACCTGACCCGAGACCTGTGGAGGAACCATCACTTGCTGCTGACTCATTGGTGCCAAAGGTATTTGCATTTGCTGGTTAGGTACCATGGGAAACTGCTGTTGCATTGGCTGCATTTGCGTCATCTGCATACGGGGCATCTGCATCTGCTGCGGCTGCATAGGTTGTAATCCCTGCAGCTGATTTATGGTCTGAAAATTTGGGTTTGGACCTCTCATTTTCGGTCCCCTCATTGTCTGAAATGCATTGACATCATTGTTTTGCTGACCAATACCTGCACCTTCCTGCACCACCATCGGGCACTCGCGTTTCCAATGTCCGACAATTCCGCACACGTGACACGGCATCACCTTTTTCAATGCCTGCACACCATTCGGAGTCACAACAGTGTTCAAATCCGGACCATTATTCCCAAAACCTCCTCTGCCTCTCGCCTGTGGCTGAAACATCATATTTCCCTGCAACTGCGGCTGCGGTTGCGGTACCTGCTGTTGGAACCCTTGCAACCCTTGCAAACCTTGCAGACCTGTCTGAGCTGCCTTAAGTTGCATCATCATCACTTTCTCTTTCAACCTTTTCTGTTTCACTTCAATCTCGTCGCTACAGTATTTCGCATAATTCAACACCTCATCAATCGGTTTCGACTGGCAACAAATCAAATGCGACTTTATCATCTGACTTATCTCTGGTCTCAGCCCTTCCACAAATCTAAACACAAAATGAAGCATGTCCTTCGCCTCTATTGTTTCCGTGCCACTGTAGATCTTGAACGCTTTCAACAACCTCTCATAGTAACTATGAATCGACTCTTTAGCCTCTTGGGCAGTTCGATCAATCTTCTGCCGATCCACATTTTTCGCGGCAACCTTCGTCTTCAAATGCTCAATCACCTTATAGTACAAGCTCATCACCATAGGTGATGGTGCACCCGTATCCCTGTCTCTCTCCGGTTCACTTGTCGGCCAACCTACAGCTCTTTTGCAATCCTCCCACAAATCTGCCGGAACCACAATCTCAAAGAGGGTGTTCAGATCTTCCCAAAGGCATTTCGCAAGCTTCACAAACCTATCAGTCTGTTGATACCATTCAATCGGTTTCTCTCTCAGTTTGGGAAAATCGTCCGTAAAAGACTGAATGTCGCTTCTGTGCCATGGTACATGTATTAGTTTTCCCCCTGCTTTCTCCCTCATTGGTAACATGGTTACTGCATCACTACTCTGTGGTCTTTTCTCGTTGAGCTCTGGGACACTGTCTTTCCTCTTTTCCTTTCTTTTTACCCATCTGCTTTCCCATTTATCTAAGCACCTCCATACTTGTGCACTCTGCAGCAATTCTCTAAGGTGCGCCTTCATGCCTGCTGACCTCATGTGTTCAAAATCTGTGGTCCCAAAATCCAACCTGTAGCTCCTGCTCAAGTGTTTCATCTTGTCTATCTCCACCCCGTTTTTGTCTGCTATTTCTTGCAACCTTCTATGTACCTTGTCCACTTCTCTCGTAATCCTGGGACATAGATACCTCAGCTCTTCTTCCGAGTAGGACTCTAACCTATTCACACCCATAGTCCCTTCCACCAATTCTTGTGCTTCCATGCTCAACCTGACCCTATTCAGATATTCTTCTCCCTTCCCACTGGCTGAGCTTTGTGTGGAATTCAGACTGTTGAACCACTGTGTCAGCTGTTGCGCATTCAACCCCATCAGTGTAGCATTCACATCGACTGCCATCGATGGTTGCGGCAACTTTTCAGTATTCGATGACAGCGGTATCACCAGTGGGGGACTTGATCTCACCACTGTTGACTGAGCACATATGGGACTAAACTCCATCAAGGACCCAGATCCAGTTGGCAGGGCCGCTATCGGAGTTGTCTCTGGAGTGTTTTGAATGCACCTCCTTTCCATCCCACTCTGCACCATTGATCCTTGACTGCTCATACCTGAATTAGGCTGAATATACAAAGGTACCGGTGGACCTACAGTAATGGGTAGGGATATCGCATCTGCGTTCTGTCCATTCCCCATGTTCTGAGACATGTTCATTCCCACACTATGGGTCATCATTGCCGGCATGCCCATCTGACTTCCCGTCATCTGAGCATGTGCGTTTCCCCCCTGCGTCTGCTTTTGAGGCATCAGAAACTGAGTTGATTCAGCTTGTGCCAATATTGGGTTGTGACCATTCTGTCCTCCCATTACAGTCGGATCTAGAATCATTCCCGTACTGTTGTCACTGCTGTAGTACCTTGGGACCTGCGGCTGATAATTTTCTGCTGGTTTCAACATTGGCACATCTGGATATATTCTCCTAACCCCGCAGGGGTGAACAGTAAACTCGGGTCCTTAGATCCCGATGATGCTCCTGGAATCTGAGTTTCACTGTTCTGTACCGGTGCCGGAGGGGCAGAACTGGTACTTGGACCTTGTCCACTCTCTGCATAAGGTGGTGGACGGTCATTCAGCAATTGCATTATTAACTCCTCGTCCTCTAACTCCTCTTCTCTTCTCAACTTTTCCTCGTCCTCTCTATCCTTGGAACACCTCCTGTTTGTCTTACAGGTAGCTTTCTTACCTGTCTCCTCTTCTTCCTTAGTAATTGCGGGGAACAATTTTATCCCCTGCAACACATCTGACCTCCACACCTTCTGTGCATTATCCCACCTAGCGTCCGCTAGTGTCTTTTCTACCTTCCTTATCCTGGTCTCAAACTTATTTTGCTGTTGCTGTCTAGCCATCAGTTCCCAAATTGCTAGAGCCTCAAACTGTGCTGGCCTTGGAGGTACCTTCATGTCGTACATCGCAAATCTCAAATTCTCTAGGATCCTTATATTGAATGTCCCATGGATCGGGAACGCTACGCTCCCATGTTTCTCTGTCAGCTTGTGCCATTGTTTTAGCCAAAGGCACGGAGCTACCCCTTTTTCCTCCATTACAATGTAAGCTGGTGTACCCTCGGGTGGCGTCTCCTCTCCTACGCTCGCTTTAATGTAAGACTCCCCCTTCATCGCACTCTTTAATGCTTTAAAAAATTTCATTTTCTCGTCTTTTATTTCACAGATTTGTAATCAATAGGTGACTTTAATTCCCGGAATACTCTTTGCTTGCCTTTCCCCTTCCAATCGAGCCCCACGGACTGCGTCCAATCCGTGCGCGACCCTTCTCACCAACCAACCTATCCCAGCGCGGCTCCTAGTGACGTCACACTCACACACACTGCGGCTGACAAAGCCTCGCGGCTAGTCCTCCTTCACTCAGCTCCTCTCGTTACAACTTCTGGCATGTATCGCGAGCTACCAAAAAAATAATAATAAAACAGATCTGTCGGTTTACTACAGGAAGGGTAACACAATCGCTTCAGGACCTTAGGGATTTTTCACTAGCCTCGGCAGTTATTCCATCTTTCTCGGTCCCCACGTTCGCAAGCAAATCTGACCCGCAGACTGCTCTCAACTTGTCAATGATCTATTCTAGTGCACTTAGAATTTTGTCAAAGCCCGAAGTCGAAGTTTTCTTTCACTCCCTTAACACACGTACCGACTCGTTGACCACGCCCGATCAACCTATTAAACCGACCAGACCACAACATAAAACAAGTGTCTCATACACTTTTCAACATACTCCGGAGTCTCTTGACCTCGCAGGGCCCATCTCAACAACAACAACCACGTGGACCTTTTTCTGCACAAAGCGCCACACGCACATGAAGTTCGACGACTTCCCTACTCTCACACTCGGAGTCGCACCTCCGCTATTTCTATGAAGTTCGACGACTTCCCTACTTCTACACTCGGAGTCGCACCTCCGCTATCCTCTAAAATCCTCGCAACCTTTTCACACAATCTGCGGCAATAAGCTGTGCAAGCGCAAAACCCTAACTTCACTCATACCATCACTAGTACCGCCAACGCTGATTCCACACCTCCATTCTCCCCATTCGCAAGCTCCGAGATCCCGGGAAAGTCGCGGTGGACCTAGCCCATCATCATTTTCTCAATCTGTTTTACCCAAGAAAATCTAATTCAACTTCTCGAGTGGGATCTCAAAAGTCGAAACCGTTAATTCAACACCATGTATGTCTCGTGTAGGGTCCCAAAAGTCTAAACCGTCCTCTGCTACCATCTACTGATAGAGCGTTCCGTACTAGTAATTTACCTATATTTGGACGCTCTTTAGGCCGATGAATCTTTTGGCTAAGTGGGACTCTCTTCACCCGAGATCAGTCAATTTAATGTAATCGATAATCAATAACGAACATAAGCAATACCCTGATCAACATAACACTTAACAATTAACCCAGAATACATTTCGGCGAACCCTGACCTTTCAGTCAGGAATAACCACACCAGTTTTATTCAAAGTTAGTGAATTTATTTCCCTATATTAACAAAGCTAGCACAATATAGATGTGTCTCAACACCAAATGATATACGTAAATGAACATTAATAGCTGTCCATAACGGCGGAACAGGTGCAATCTATGCAGCATTTGTATAACAAGGCATTCGATAATAGCAATGCAAATCACTAATACTATAATCTGTAATGAGCTTATTGCATACATTTAGTCAGCATAACAAGGTCTCAAATTGCATCGTGCAACAAAAGGAATCCTCATCTAAACTCAAATTAGAATCGGCATGTGGGACTTCATGCAAAAACAATTTTTAACAACATTAATTTGGAAAACTCCTAGCTAGGGCTCTTGTCAAAAATCAGCAGTTGGTTACCTAAAAGAAACACAATGCAATTGTACAATTTCCTTTCATATTTACCAATTACAATCAGCATTCAAGGAAGTCTTCGTCTCACAGGTACCGTTTCTCGATCAGTTTGGGACGGGGCAAAAGGGGCAGGGGTGGACGGGGCAATTGCCTCACGGCGGCAAAATAAAACTACTACTTCATGCAAAGGGATCAAAGTTAAAGTCTCTAGGGCAAGAATCATTTAAAGTCTCTTTCTCTCGATTAGAGAAAGCATCAGAGTCTCTTTCAAAATGGCGTCGCAGCAAGGTGGGCCATAATAGCTGCAATGTCCTGCAAAATGGCGGGTATCAAGCTGGTAACGGCTGCAATGGCTGCTAATGGCTATAATGTCCGGATAATGGCTATTTTCTTCTCGTGCACCTGGTTTAAATAGACAACAGTTCAAATCCAGTAGGGTCTTCCATTGGAGGGTTCATAGGTTGGCTCCAAATTGTCCAATCAAAAACAACAGTTCTCAAGCTTTTACTTAAGCATACATTATCCTTGGAGACGGGTACGCAAGTTGCAACATTTTATACCAATTAACTCACTTTCAGAGCTTCCATTGTCCGCACCTGCAGATTGACCTTGGAGCAAAGGAAAAAAGATGCCAGGCTGGCACGAAACCTTAAGATAAGCATGTGAACGATCTCAGTGGAAAAGTACAGCTTCAAGCAAAAATACACGTTTATTAGCACATTGGAAAAATACGAGCATCTAAATCGTGAGATCAGACAACTAGGCCGAAGCCTCCACTAAAGTTATGCTAAGCTAAAACATTTCAAACAAGCAAATCCTAGCACACGTTTACGATTATGGCAAATTCGTGCAATTCTAATACAACACGTTATATAAAGCACGCTTATAAATGTTGGCAAACTACTCTAAGGGCACATTTGTCCCCGTACAATCTTTATTAGTTCGGTTAAAGCCACTCTTGATTATTGCAGCACTACGTTTAAGCGCTAATAAATGTAAAACCTTCATTTCTGCGTCATCACTACCGTGTCACCAGTTTATAATGGATAATCTCGAGGTTCGTGCTTAGCGATTTAACAAACTGAGAGAAACTGCACAATACAGAGCACAGTAGCACAAATCTCAAAATATATACATTACAGATATTAAAAAATACCGTGTTGTACTTTAATATTGTTAGCCTTATGTCCCATCGCAGCTTCTTTCTTTGAAGGGTGGGCACAAGCTTTTAGTCTTTGGTTGTACAGCAAGCCCAGCTTGTGTGTGTTTTCTGGATTGTAAAGATTTCCAAACCAGCACGCTATTGTGAAACTCTTACCATTCCAAACATTTCTTCATGTTGTTTTATCATTTTATGCATTTTTGGACCTTAATGATTTTTTCTGATGACGGGGCGTCCATTATATCGAACAACTTGTTTTGTCACATTGATCTGCATTTCAGTTATGTCATTGTTTTTTGTAGGGGCACCATTTGTCAGGAATCGGTCTGGATTGGTACTGGAGATACGCAATTTAGGTTTAGGTGAGCTTTCGGCAGATGGTGTCCCCTACTTTTATAGTAGCTCAGCAAAGGTTCTTCTGAGTTTCTGTGAGAATCAGATTGGTTTTAAATTGTCTTGGGGTTTAAAAGATTTTTGGTAGAACTATGGCACAGATCCATGTAAGTGAATCCAGGAAACCCGTGGGGCAGCTTCGCCATACTTATAACTTAATTTGAGAGTGTCAACAAGTAAAATATCTTTACGTTTACCTCCCCATGTTAATGCAGAATCTTTGTACTAATGACATGCTTGGCTTGTTGAACACTCTGTTTAATGTACAAGTGAGGTGGAGTAAATTAGAGGTCACGTGGTTTGGTAGAATCAACTCCTTAATAGTGTTTTTTTCCATAGATTCCTTAACACACTGCAAATCTTACCAGTCAAGATATCATTGGACATGGTTAAGTTAATTCTACGACAATTGCTTAAGTTCAAATACAGTGGAAATAATACACAATTTCTCAGGAAACGCACCAAGAAAGTTGGAGTTTGCTGTCCAAGAGATTATATTTAAGTCAAGTCTGATGCTGAAGCGCATACATTGTCACTTGGTGATGATCTATTGTGTCAACAAAAAAAACTTAAAAAAGAGGCTGTTTTTAGCACCCCTAATACTTACTATTCATTGGCATCATTACCAATCTTCTATGCTGTCTTCTATTTTGGCTGTGCATGCGAGGCGTCACTTCCTGTGGGGCATGGACCAAGTACAGATTGATTAAGCTTAGTGTCTATCTGCTGTTCGTGCTTTTATTGAGATACTATTTTTTGCTTGTTTTGTGATTTTTTGATAGCGTCACCACAACCCAACCCGACTTCTGTCCGAAATGAAGAACTATGAACTGCCAATGGATATCACCCACTGCAAACCTCAAGAACCAGTGATGTTGGTTGGCAATAGGAATGTGTAAGTAGGCATCTATAAGATCCAAGGTTATCAGGAAGGGTTTGAGTGGTATCAGGGGCATAATATTTGAAGGATTTCCATTTTTAACCTGATATCCTTAATAGAGGAATTGAGATTCTTTAAATCAATTAGCAGGCAAAAATCCCCAGAAGTCTTCAGAAAAGGGAAGAAAAGTGAGAAAACCCCTTAACCCCACTCTTCTCTGGGGACAGGAAAAATTACACCCTTCTTTTGAAGCAATGAAATTGCCTCCAACAATGTCTTCTTCTCGATTTGGTTTAGAGGAAAGGGAGTATGATTGATCCCTAGAGAGACTAAAGGAGACAAAAACTCTATCAGATAACCCCTCTTTATCACCTGGAGCACCCACTGATCCATTGTCAATAGTTGTCACTGAGAAGCGAACTCTTCAGTCCTTCCACCTGCCCTTAATACAGAGACCTCCATCTTGGCCTAGTCAGGAGAACTGTTCTTTAGGGTTCGTATCTGGTTTACTCTTCTTACATGATTTGAAGGAAGATCTAGGCTGAAACCTCGCTGACTGGTCCTGAATCTTTTGCCGTCTTGGGGTCTTCTGAAATGATGACGTGAATTCAAAAGAACTCACTCCTTTTGAAGAATGGCATTAGAATAAAGAGGAATGTTTCCTTTCCTTAAAAATTCAGTACAATCTATCCTCCTGCTCCACACCAAAGAGACACAAGCCTTCAAACAGCATTTTGAGTGCAAGAGCCATTTGTGTTATCTCAGTATTCCAACCCTTCAAAGAAAGATTTGTTCTTGCAGCAATCAATGCCCCTCCTGCAAGCGCTGCTGAGCTAACAACATCAAAGGAAATGTTGGTGAGAAATTCAATCTGACATTCTAGGTTTTCCAACAGGGAAGGCAAGACAGAAAACGAGGCCTTAAAATCAGTGATGTGGGACTGAGATGTGCATGCCTCATACACTCCTGCTCTCATTGCCACATGGGAACCAGAAAAAAACATTTCTCAAAGTAGAATCTGCTTTTTGTCTGAAGAATCCCTTAAAATGTTCTCCTCGGCCATGGAAGAGCAACCCAAGAAGCTGGCTACCACAGAGTCAACATGAACATTGTCTGGCAACACGGAGTCCATATCCTCAAGGGGATATAATTTTGACATAAACCAGGGCAACATAATCTTATCCAGATCCTTCCACTCATGTTTGATGACATTGTTAACATCTGATGTGATAGATAGCCCAGAACTCGATGGCCTTTGGAATTGCTGCAACAGGGATTCATCAGAGGTTCCAAGCTTGTCAATAGGACCAAGTCACATATTCTCTCTTACCTGGGCCAACAAGTCCCCAAGCATGTCCTTTACCCAAGACCCTCAATGCCTCGTCTGGCTTACAAGAGGGAGTGTCATGATGAAGGAAAGATGGCCACATCCTGCAATCCATGCAGTGTAAAGAAGGGCACATTCAGGTCAAGACAACAAGAGAGAACATCGCGTCCTCTTTCTTAATAATGGCCGCTTCTTCCTCGACCGATGCCTGCCACCTTCCAAGCCCGGCAGAAGGGGTGAGTCAGTTCCCAGGAATGCACAGCCCCACTCCAGCAGGGACCTCTCCAAACTCCCCCATCACAGGAAAAAAAAAATGGGAGGAGTCAGGAGTCCCAGCCCGTTTTATGGCACTAAGGTTGGGCAGGTGGGACTGGCCTTCTAGGATCCTCCTGTTCTTTGTTACTGTCCTGAGGTAACATCACCTCAGGTTGTAATGGCTGGGACAAGGATGAGGGATGTAAGGGGTAATGAAGAACTTGACATGAGCACCAGTTACATTACACAAGGTCACGTTTTTAAGGCAAATGAAATGAAGTGAGTTTCCCAAGATCACAGGTTGTTAAATTGTCTCCAGACTCCAACATGGTTCCCCAGTTCTGATGTCAGCAGCTCTGACGGAAATGCCATATCCGTCTTACCCCTCCCCCGCTCCTTCTCCATTTGGCTTCTTGGAACTGATTATCTGTTGTGCAGTTCTCTCTCCATTTTACAAGTTCTACCAGTAGGAATGAGGGTAAAGCGGTAATACTGCACTTTTCACTCTCAGCAAATCTCGTTGTCCCCGAATCTGAAATATTGGTCCCCTCTGCCTTTTGTTGCTGTTGGTATTTTGCTTGGACTTGCACATTCAGACAGAGCTTCAGAGAACAGGATCTGTCGAATTGTGTGTGCTACAGTATGTGCGGATGACCTCCGTTAATTCCTCCAAAATTCTTATTTTCTTGTTGATATTATGATATTATTAGTTTCTGTGGCAACTTGGCCGGCCCATCAATCTCAGTTTTTTGGCAAATAGTTAAACAGTCTGTGGGCCCCCGACATGAACAACAGGACTCAGTGTTGCAACATCTTCGGTGGTAAAGGGCAGATTTAAAATCCTTTGAATGTGAAGAGTGTTCCAGAGAGTGCTGAAGCTTCCTCCTAGAATCTAAAGAAGAAATGATTGGTGTAAAGGAATAAATGTTGAGACGGTAACAATGGCTTCTGTGCAGTCACTTGACCATTGTGCATAGCTGCTGAGTGTAATTAAAAACACATACACCCATTTTTGGAAGGCGTTTGTTTCCCCCTCCCACACATAGCAACCCGTTCGGCAATTCTTCATTTGCAACATGTGAGCTTAACAAACCAATTTAGTTTTTGCAGTGATGATTCTTATATCTTAAGATGTTTGAGACCTTTAGTCTTTCCTGTATCTTTTCTGTATCCCTCACTTCATATTGTCTTGGTTTAGGACTGTT
This sequence comes from Pleurodeles waltl, assembly GCF_031143425.1. Classification (NCBI taxonomy): domain Eukaryota; kingdom Metazoa; phylum Chordata; class Amphibia; order Caudata; family Salamandridae; genus Pleurodeles; species Pleurodeles waltl. The sequence goes on along the minus strand of NC_090437.1, from coordinate 618,705,078 downwards.
TTAGCATGAAATTCCAGTGCTTGGGGATGGCATTTTAAAAGTAGCGCAGTGCACCGCTCTACTGTTGTTGTCAATGGCACTATAGAGTGTATACATACCTCGGGAGGCAGTAAACAGGCCGGTGCTCATCTGGCTCTTTCACTGTGGCCACTTTAAATGTCTTAACCAGCAAGAAACACGTTCGTGGTCACCCGTTTTTGTTGTGTAGTCCACTCGGCTGCTGCACATATAGGGTGGTACGTTTAATGAGTGCAGCATTGCTAACAGGTCCCAGGAACATGAATCTACACCCATTCCGTTACACAACCACGGCAGGGTCCATAAACTCTGCATATTGTCAGAAAACAACTGATGCTGGTGGGAAATCTGACGTTGATGCCTTCAGACATCAACAGCTAAGACATCCCGCTCATGGGCGATGTGTCCAGATTCTGGCTGCTATGCCTTCCATGCACGGGGGCCTCTTGGCTCACAGGGGTCATGGAGAATGTGATCATTATTCGGGACGCTGAAAAGGATGCTGCTAGAAAGGTGTAAACACCGTGTTTTTTATTTATTTATTTATTTTATTTTATACCAAGCCTTTAGTGCTAATTTTTGACTGGCTGATGTTCCTGATCTGAGAGCAGTACTTATGAACTGCTGCTTCGCTTCATGGCTTTCCCGCCATGTTTGCTTTAGTTATTTGTTCAGCATTTTTCATGCTCTGTGAAAGAAAAAAATAGAGAGCAGGATTCCTTCCCTCGCTTTCTGATGAAGCCTGAAATTTGAGTGTTTTTTTGGGAAGAGAAGGCAATTTTTTTTTGCCTCGTTGTGAATGTCAGCAAACCACAAGACCGTTTGCGATTCAATAACGTTTTCAATTTAACAAACCTGTACGTCATCTTGTTAGGTCTTTCCTAGACTTGTTGAGGCTTTTTTTGTTTCTACCAGTAGCCATAGAGGCCGCCCATTGCTTACAATAGGTTGTCTTCATGTTAACTCATTTGCTTCTTATTGGTCAGCTGCTGTGAGCTTCCTTCTTTTTCGTGTGCTTGTCCCTCCCCTGGAGCATGAACACATTAGTTATGTCTTTCCACTGCTCATTTTGTTAGGCACTACTTTTTCCCTTATGTTTGAACAATCTACCAGAATGTGTCTTTTTCAGCTGGCCCTCCCATGTACATCTCCCTCTCTGTGTTCCTCTCTCCCTCCCAGACACATGTTGCTGCTTGCCCACCCCCTCTCCCGGCCCACCGCATTTGTTTCTGCTGGTCTCCATCCTTCCTCCTTTGTCTGTGTTGCTGCTTGCCCCCACCCTCAGTCCCTTCATGTTGCTGGTTTTCCTTAAATTAAAACAGAATGCATTTAAAAAAGAAAATATTTCTTATTGAGTCAGCAACTGCCTACTCCAAAAAATGTTTTTTTGATAATTCACAAATGGCTTCCCTTGACAAATGGGTTAACACCACTTTTCTGTAGTGAGTAAAATATTAATATTTTGTGACCTTATTTGGCCACAAAACATTATCACATACCATAAGGAATCCCTATTTGGAAATGAAGCCCTAAACATGCATTTTCCAATTAGAGATTCCTCATGGTTTCACAAACCCATATAGCAATTTTGTAACATGTTCCTGAACCGCCAACTAAGTTTAGTACATTTGAAAACATATCTTCTGACCACAAACCCAGCTGTTTCCCAAATTGCAGGGTTTGTGATCCGAAATAGTATTTGTACATCTGACCCTTAGTTCCTGAAGGATCATGAAATATCCATCACCATATCATTAAATGAAGAGTCTTCATTTCATTCCATGCTTGGGATACTAAGAATTTTGCATCTGTGGGTACTGCATGCTCAACTCACCATGGACCAGAACTGCACAAAATATTCTCAATTCAATATAGCAGAGCTCCATCTGGAGGGACTTGATAGGTTTTATTATCTACTACTCAAGCACTGGGTTGTGCAAAATAGTTTCTATTTAAAGCCTTGAAGAAAAGTACTAAGCTGGAGTATATGTTTGATGTATTGCTGATGAGGGGCCAATCACTTTTCTTTACTGGGATCCAGGTGTGGAGGACTATAGTGCTCCACTTTGTAATATAGAAATGGGTGCCATAAAACTGAATTTGGGAAGCTCTGAGGTCGTGTGTTATAGCATCTGAGGAAGATCTGTTATATAGTCTGTGTGCTTGTCATATAAAGACACTGCCTGCAGTCTCCTCTACAGTGGCATTTGACTCCTTCCATGTACCAAATCCGCCTTTTCTGTGAATAGTGGCCCCAGGTTTTTTGACTTTTTTTGGACCCTATTTTTGATGGGTTTTAACTCTGTACTTTTAAACAGGAGTGAAGTACCTGTGCTCCCGCTTTGAACATGTCAACATTGGTTTAACTTTAATTGCCATTTTAAAATTCCCTGTAAGGTCATAATATATGGTATCGAAATACACCCATGGCATGGAGAGTTAGATGTACCTATGGACTGTAGTACTGATTGTGTCATCCATTATAGTGACAGAGAAAACATGGCTTCAGACCTAGCCTGTGCAGCCTGCCCACAACAGCCTAACTCCTGCTATTCAGAGAAACCCTGCTTTAAAATATTAAGAGGTCACACTTACATACACCTTGTCACCCACAATGTAGGGTGCCTGATATTTGAAAGTGAAACATGTGTGGAATTAAAATAGGCATGATCCTCCAATGACAAGGCTTCATAAGCTATTTTTACAGACAGGGCTGTAGTCGAATGCTAGAAAAAATTCACAGTACAGATTATAAACTTCAATCTGTCACTTTTGACAGCAAATGGCTATAGTACTTCAAATTTTAATATACATAGTTAGGAAAAGTAACTTTTAGAAAATTAACCTCCAGTAATTCAGCCAGAGAAAAGGTAGTTTGTGGTAGCTCATCATCAGCTGCTAGCCAGTATGTCGCCTTACTGATGTGTGAAGACTGCTCCCAGAGCAGGAACAAAAACCTGGCTGAGGGTAGGTGGTTTTCTTCCCTTAGCAGGGATACCAGTTATATTGGGCCAACAAACTTCTTTAACTTGTAAAGGGACCTGCCTGCATTTTCACAAGTAAATATAAGGTGGGACATGGAGAATGCATCCTTTGTCCTCCCACCAGAATGGCACCAAACCCAGTGGGAGGGGAGCTACTCCGAGACCTTGTTTGGAGTGGACAAAGGGCATTGGACTGGTCATTTCCCTGACCATTCCTCTGGGTGTAAGCACAAGGGTGAAAGGGTTTCATCCTCTTGGATTTTTAAGTAAAGGGCAGTGTGTCTTATTGTTTGTAGTAAGGCAAACAGGAACTAGCGAAAAAGTGGGTAATATTCCCCCTGGGAACTTTTTCCCCATTGGTTAGGGAGTGTCCAGGAGGGATTGTTAGCCACTGGCTGATGCCAGTCATAAATTTTGCACCCCAAGAAGCTCTCTTCATAACACTTTCTAGGCCTGCTGAAGAACAGAAGAGAACTGGGCCCTGCTTGTTGTAACCTGAAAGGAGTCTAGACTTGCACCCTCTTGAACCCGAGACAAAGAAGTGGACTCCAAAACTCTGTAGGTTGAACCTCTTTGTGACTACAGGAGCACAACATGCTGCAGGAGACCGTTTTTCTTGAAGTGACCAGTTGACCAGTAATAAATGGGCCGGGACTGGTCTGTCATCGTGGCCTTTGCTGGAGTGAGTCCTATCCTCTAAATGGTGTCCTTGTGGTACTGGGAGCCTTAGGAGTGGTCAAGGGGTACTGCTTTGGAAACCCTGAAACGTTGTTGCTTAGGGTGGACTTCTAAGACTGCCAGGGCAGTCAGTGGGACTTTACAGCAAAAGTGTGAAATTATAATGCACATTCCTCAGACACAGATTCAGGAATGCCACACTGCAGGATTTTGAGCTCCATAAATAAGAGTAAGATGCCAATTTATACTTTGGCAGACGGAGGATAAACCCATCAAATTTAGAAATTACCGCTAAGCTGGCAGTCATTTCTTAAGCATTGAAAGGAATTGGCCGCATGGTGGCTTCTGCCAGTGCTTTAAGTTTTGTGCAGGGCTCTGCCATCCGTCTGACAAAAGAAGTCCTTACTAAGTAAACTTACAAGGGGATGCGTATAGGCAGATGAACCTTTTGGATCGCATGGAGTATCCTAGCTATGTAGTAGTCGATGAACATCAATTATCAATGTTAGCAATCAATAACCACTAAGAGAATCATTAAGCATGAGAAAATATATCGACATTTCGTGAATAACCACAACTCGATTATATGTTTTATCAATTTTATTCTCCTATTAGATACAATACTAAATCATAAGGTTAATTCAAACTTCATTCAATCAGCTCAGAATTAGTTCATTAATGACCACCAATAACATAATCTAATCAGAACTTGAGAAAACATATGCTAGGATGCTTCAGCATAAGCCAACAAAGATTAATATAACAGCATTAATAGCAGAGTTCAGCAATCAGTCCGTCAATCATTGTCACTGACAGAGTCACCCAAAGAATCCTTACCTAACCCAGATTAGCATTTAGCATGTGGGACTTCATGCAAAAAAATGTAGAAACATGAATTTGGAAAAAAACATCTAGCTAAGAGAACAACTATTAAACAGCGCAGTTGGTACCTAGGAAGAAGGCACAAAAGTTAATCAGTCACATTGTCATAGGTACCTATCCACGGAATGGATTAGCAACAAAGTCAGTCTTCGTCCTCAAGTCATCAATCAATCAGCAACACATCAGGCTCTCAAGAGCATGAGCCCAATGACATAATCTAGAATTGCGTCTTCTGGCATCATCAATTCTCCCCTCGCATCTGAAGTTTTAGCCCCTTGTCATGACTTTTTATTAGTGTGTGTCAGTCCATCCCCCTAATTCCTAATTGGTCAGACAATCGGCAGTTATGACTCTAACCTATAATATTATTTTTACATATCTATGAATTCTAATATTTCCCCATCATCAATTTGTTGAGTGGTTCATTGTACGATGTCCTCATCATCCGGCTCATCAGGTATCGAAAATGTTGCATCATCTTCTCCAGTCAGTGCTTCTATGTTCGAGTACTGGGAAAGTACATTGAGTCTGCCTTACACCAAACTTGTTACATATCCTAGTCCCTCATCTCCTGTTTGCGGGTACATTGCAGAAAACTCTAGCTAAGCAGATTTTATTAATGTTTGCAGTTCAGGGACAGTTCAACGCACCAGCTTCTCTGCAGTGCACTAGAAATTCAGCTTCTGTATGAGGCCTGGAAAATTAGGCTGCAACTTCAATATAATGCAAAACATAGGTTATACATCTTAACATGACATACTACTACATTATTATTTATGCATTTTCATTATTTCACACATTTTTAGTCCATTCAGTACAAGTTCGTATAAGTGGCTGCCATTCCCCATGGGCACATTTTCAAACATGCACATTAATTTTTCTCTACGATTAATTTCTCTCTGAACTTTTAAAAACCATAACATATAAGCATTTATTAATCATTTCTAATTAGTATATCTGCGTCAACAGTGGTGACAGATCGATCTCTGTCGTTGTCAAACTATGGTCTCTCCACATACAGGTTCGGCGGGTGGGCCATTATGTTGGTGGTAAGGATACTCTGTCGCCGTTACGATGGAGTAAGCTTATCACCACTATATAAATCAGCCACTAAGTCAGAAGTTAACATTTTTAATCAGGGCGAACCCTCTTGGTCTATCCGATTGCACTCCATCACAGTCAGTCTGAAATTATGCCAAGGTCCTGGTCTACTGAGTCCATGGACTATGATAGGCGCTTAGTGCTTTTTGTCACTGTTTTTTACTTAAAACATTACAATTTAATATTTCCTGTTCCCCTTTGCATTTTTGCCAGTTTGTTGTTCTAAGGTTTATTACATTTAAATCTATTTTCCTAATTTGGTTTAGGGTTTTTGTTTGGTGTTTTGATTTTATTACTGTGCCATAGCTACCAAGGGGTTGAGTTGAGGATACTTTAGTGACTTTGAGGTTCACCCAGAAAAGTTAGTTTTGTCATTCCTTGATACAGGCGACCACCCACCTAATTAAATACATTTTCTTACAGTCCAGAGTCCGTTTTCTATATGGTGGTTACTGAGCATATTGGGGGGGCTGTTCAGAGTCTGACTCTTTGGTACACATTCGAGGCTCCCGCCCAAAGATCAAGCTTTTCTGCAAAGACATTCTGGCCAGAATCAGAGTATTAACAGGGGTTCCACTGCCAGCCAACCATCTGGGGGTTACCTCTAGACTGTGGATAAGGATGGATGGAATACATTCCTTACATTTTTAGCTCCATATCGGGAAAACGTTAGTTACGAGATAGAAATCAGCTACTATTGCTTTGAGTGACTTCATGCATGGAGAGATTTACGACTGTGTTTAAAAATATAAAAGTGCAAAGTTAAACAAGATCTTCGAGAGCTCTAGAACCATCAGGGCTGCAGGTGTGTTGGGTGATAATGAGAGAATCCCATGTAGTGATTGTTTGCAGTTTTATTTTCTTGCCCAAATCATTGTTTCGGTTCGTCTATAAACGGATCATTTCACAGCTGGAACAACAAGTGTGGGAAAACGCCCCCCTGGAGGAGTTAGTGGTGCAGGAGCTCCCGGGCCCCAGCACCGAGGTGTTTCCAATGACTTGTCCCTCCCCCGGGATGGGACCAAAATAACAGGCGCCACCACGACAACCAAAAAGAAGGGCAAGGGCCCCAGGCAGGGGGGCGGCACAGCGAAAGGCAAGGCAAACAGAGTACAGACCAGGAAGGTCGGAGGGTGGAGCGCAGGAGTCCCTTACAGGATAGGGGCAGAGTGGCACCAGGCCAGGCAGGCTGGACATGGGTGAGGCATGGGACTTGGATGCCAGGATACAGGAACAACGCTGCATAGTGGCAGAGACGGAGAACAGGTGGGCCCAGTTCTGTATGGAGCGTGAGGTGGCAGCGCCATACGGCCAGCAGCTAAAGAGGCCAGCAGAGGGTGCAGGGAGCACAGGGACCATGCCACAGGAAGCTAGGAAGGGCAGCTGGGTTTGGGTACCGAGCGGTAAGGGGCAGGAGGCTGGTGCGGCCAGTGGATTAGGCCGCGCAATGGGTGCCAGTGGTGCACACGGCCACGATTGGCGCGGAAAAGCGATGCCAATACTTGAGGTTAGCAGAAAGAAGGTGATGCCAACGGGGCGCAACACGGCCTCAGCCCTTTGGTCTGAGCCGCTAGAGCGGTCTTCGGCGGCCTTCTCTACTCCGCAGGATCGGGGTTTCCACAGTGATGGTTTGCGCCATGAGGGACATGATGAGGTTCCAGCCAACTACATGATGACGAGAGGTGGTGTTGACAATAGGTTGGATGTGGGTGAAGATGATGTGTTGGAACTCGACTTTGAGGAGGATTTGGATGAATGGGAAGATGGGGAAATACGGGAGGTAGAGGTGAGCAGCATGAGAGGGAGGGGGAGAGGACGCAGGAGCGGCGCAACCCCTCTTTCCGTTTCTATCTTGCAGGATCGGGCTGTTGGTGGAGAACAGCATGAAGGGCGGCAAGGGCCGGCACGTGGCCGAGGGGCCAGGAAGGTTTCACAGCCTTTAGGAACACAAGGAAGAGGTAAAGGGCAATGGTGGTCGGTCGGGGGGGATGTTTTGGGGGTGGAGATACACCCGCACGTAATCCATCGGGTGGGTGATGTTTCTATTCTGGATACAGTGGGGGGCAAGGTTTCTCAAGGGGGGGAGAAAGAGAAGGAGCTACAGGGCAGTGTAGCTGTTATGGACGAAGGTGGGGCTAAGGTAGCGGGGGAGACTACAGGGACAGAGGATAAAGAAAGCGGAAGTCACAAAAAGATGCTTCCATTTGGGGCTGGCTATGCCATTGGGATCTCATGTGGCAGAAAAAACTAAAGCAAGAATATGGAGACACGAGTATGTAGACGTTTTCAAACTCCTACATAGAGACATACAAGCTAAGGAAGGCTCCAAGGAAGAGGAGTGGGAGCTAGCACGTAGGCCAAGGGTACCAATTACAATGGATAATTGGACATCAGCATTTTTGATTTTCGCAAGCATTTATTACGAACAATACCCAGACAGGGCCATAGCACTTTTTAAGTATATGGACATCATTCGGAAGGCGCAAATGCATTTTGGGGGTTTCGCTTGGTTGAGTTACGATGAGGAGTTCAGGGCCAGAGTAAGTGTTAATCCCGACAAACCATGGGGAGATGTAGACCCAGAATTATGGATGCAGTGGATGGCGTTGTCGCAATCCACAGTGTCTACACATACTGCTAGTGGACTGCCTGTGGTCTATAAGCCTTTTCAGGCTCGTCCCACCCAAGGAGGGGCGGGCGTGGGGCAGAGAGCCGCGACTAACACAACGGGAGCTTGCTGGAACTTCAACAAAGGTTTTTGTTCCAGACAGCCTTGCAAATTCAAACACGATTGCTCCAAATGCGGGGGCCGTCACCCGGTTACACAATGTTTTTCACTATCCAGTCCAGCAGAACAGTGGAGAGCAGCCAAGGGCAGGGGCGCCCAAAACGCTCCTGTCCCAAAGGGGTCCTACGCCAGTTAAGATTGACTTTATCATACCCTGGCTACAAAGATACCCCAATAGGGCCACAGCGATTAAGCTAGCACAGGGTTTCCAGGAGGGTTTTCGGGTCAATTACCAAGGTCCGCGTAGGAGGCGTTTGGCAGATAACTTACAGTCTGCAAAAGAATTGCCACAGGTAGTTAGGAGTAAGCTGGATAAGGAAGTATCATTGGGCAGAATTGCAGGGCCTTTTTACAATTGGCCGAGTCCAACTCTGATGATCTCTCCATTAGGAGTAGTGCCGAAGAAGGCCCTGGGTAAGTTTTGGTTGATACACCACCTATCATGGCCGGGGGCGCATCTGTCAATGATTTCATTGCGGCAGAAGGCACCAGGGTAGTATTAAGCATCTGTGGACGATGCAATAAAACTGGTCAGGGGATGTGGCAACGGGGCAGAATTGGCAAAGTGTGACATACAATCATCTTTCAGACTACTGCCTATACACCCAGGAGATTTTGACGTGCTGGGGATGCAATTCGAGGGGGCCATTTATGTGGACAGGGTCCTTCCTATGGGTTGCGCGATATCCTGCGCCCTCTTTGAGGCATTTAGCACTTTCATGCAGTGGGTTTTCGTCAAGGTGAGTGGGCATTGTGAGGTGACCCATTACTTGGATGATTTCCTTTTTGTAGGCACAAGTGACTCTGGGGCTTGCGGGAAGGCTTTGTTGGCCTTTCAAGATATGGCGCGCCAAATGGGGGTGCCTCTGGCTTCGGAAAAGACTGAAGGTCCTTTGGCGATACTCACTTTTTTGGGCATCGAGCTAGACTCCATTACCTTGACAGCCAGGCTAGCAGCACAAAAAGTCAAAGAAATGCTGGAATTCTTGGGTACCGTGAAGGAGGCACGTAAGATTGATTTACGAACTGCACAGAAGCTGCTAGGCTACCTCAACTTTGCATGCAGAGTAGTCAGAGGAGGGAGGACTTTTTGTAGGAGGCTAGGGCTGGCTATGTCCTGGGCAGTACTGCTGCATCACAGAATACGAGTTTCCTTGGGCTTGAGGGAAGATGTGAGGGTATGGGAAACATTCTTGAAACATTTCAATGGGGTATCCATGTTTTTCTGTGAGGATGAGACAGTGTGGCAAGTGCAGATATTTTCGGATGCAGCAGGAGCAAAAGGATTTGGAATTTTCTGGGGCAGCAGGTGGTGCGCTGAGTATTGCCTTTTTGGAATTCTTTCCCCTTTTGGTGGCAATGGCAGTTTGGGGGCAGGAGTTAGCGAATAGAACAGTCTTATTTAGAGTAGACAACATGACAGTGGTAGAACTCGTCAACAGACAGAGGGCTAGGGACCTTAGGGTTTTGCGCTTGTTGCGCCAGTTTATGCTGCAATGTCTATCATTGAATGTCATTTTTAAAGCGGCTCATATACCAGGAGTATACAATGAGATCGCGGATTCCCTGTCGCGTTCACAGTGGCAGCGTTTTCGCAACCTGGCGCCTGGAGCAGAACAGAACAAGATAGCGGTCCCTGCAGACATTTGGGAGTGGGGGGCATGATGATCACTGGGCTGGTGGAGATGTCCTTAGCGGAATCTACTCGGCGAAGTTACCGGCTGGCTTGGTTGGATTTTCAATCATTTGAGCGTTTTACAGGGAACTTTTGGCTGCAGAAGGGTAAACAGTTAGAGCACCGGGCGTTGCGTTTCGTGCTTTTCATGATTCAGAAAGGTTTGTCATCGGCGACTATCGGTGGGAAATTAGCTGGGGTGTCATTTTACGGGAAACTGTTTTTTTATCACGACCCAGCTAGAAATGATCTTTTGGGCAAGATGTTAAAAGGATGGGGCAGGGTTAGGTCAGCAGAGGGTAAAGTGTCCAGAGAAACTATTAGTTTTGAGTTGCTCTTGGAGTTGTTACATTTGCTGCCAGTGTGTTGTACAGATGAATATGAGCTGGCATTGTTTCGTTTATGTATGGTGTGGATGTTTTTTGGTGCATTTCGTGTGTCTTAATTGCTGGGTGTCGGAGCAGCGGTAGGGGTGCAGTATAAGGAGGTTTGTTTACATGGTGAACGGTTGGGGATTTGGTTTAGACGCTCTAAGACCGATCAGCTAGGCAGGGGGAAATGGGTGTGGTTGAGAAAAGGGGGCAATGCTCTGGCCTGCCCAGTTCTGGAATGGACAAAGTTCCAAACATTAAGTTTTTCCTCTAGAGAGGCTGGGGTGTTTGTACATAGGTCCGGGTCCAAGCTTACTAGTTTTCAGTTCTTACGCGTTTTGAGGATGGCTCTGGGACGGACAGGCCGTAGGGCCATGGATTTTGGCACACATTCGTTCAGAATAGGGGCTGCCACGGCCGCGGCACATTTGGGTTGGGACTGGGCTAAGATAAGGGCGATAGGACGCTGGAAGTCAAGGAGCTGTGAACGTTACGTGAGGCCCTGAAGGGCGGGGGAGCGACAGCAGTTTAGTAACAAAGGGGGGGGGTGCCTGATAGGGTAAACATGTTTTACAGTTCTTTTTCCATTACAGGAGAGGCGTCCGGCCCATCGCATGGCAAAATGGTCACGTGGCTGATAGGCCATTCCTTTATCCACTGGGCGGCGAAGTTCGCAGAGAAACAAGTCTATGGCCGGACATTAGGACTTCCCAGTAAACAGCACGAGGTGCTGTGGTGGGGGAAGAGCGGCATGCAGTGGGGTAACCTGCTTCCTTTCATCACATCTAACTTAATGAACTGGGGGTGCCCGGATTTGCTAATTATCCACCTGGGTGAGAATGACCTTGTAAAACTATCGGGACTCACGCTACTGCAACACATGCAGAGAGACGTGGAAATCATTAAGCATAAGTTGCATGGCACCTGCTTGGTGTGGACGGAATTTGTGCCTCGTAGGGTATGGAGGGGGGCAGTCAAATATGGAGCCATGGAGCGGGCTCGCAGGAAACTTAACAGAGCTATGAGAGTTTTTTGCTGGGTGCAGGGGATAAAAATCCTGAAACATGAGGACATCACAGAGCAAGACAAGGCACTCTTTAGGGATGATGGTGTACACTTGTCCACGTTAGGGAACGCATATTATCTGATGGACTTGAGGTTGTTGGTGGGGGATTTGTGGAGAGAGAACATGTGGGTCAGGGATCAGGAGTGACGTGGTCAGGTTGCAGTAGTGTGCATGCTGGGGTGGGGCAGCAAAACGCCAATTAAAGTTATTAAAGTTATGGTTTTCAAGATAAAGTTAAGGTTATTTTGCTTGTTGCAATCCTGTCCTAATAAATGACCTTTTACACTAAATGGCTGTCACTGGTTTATGTCCCGAGGGAGGGGCCCGCGGAGAGGAAGAGACCCGTTCTAGTCTCTCCGCAGGCTCTTTCGGGAAGGGAAGTGACGGCGCGGGACGGGATTGGGGTAGAGGTAAGTGGGGGTGGGACTCAAGGATGGGGATAAAAGAGGGTGTGGGGGAGGGACCAACCTCTTTCCGCGTAAACCCATCGCGCGGTTGGTTTGGCCTCCCACCCAACCTGCAAAGGTTAGAGATGAGAGAGGAGTAAAAAAATTTATTTAAGCGAAAGAATGGGTAAGGGAGAAGGTTGTCAGTTAGGGCAGGTTGCAGGAAAGGGTAGACAGTTTATGGGGGAGGGTGGTGAGTCAGATGTGGGCTTGGCCACCTTTCCAGGAAATAAACAAGCAGGTGAAGGCTGTGAGTGGGGGGTACGCACAAACCAAATGCGGCATGAAAGGAAAAGGGGAGTGTGTAGGGGAATGGAAACGAAATGAGGGTTTGAATATTAAAGTTATGTAAAGTTAAGGTTATTTTGCTTGTTGCAATCCTGTCCTAATAAATGACCTTTTACACTAAATGGCTGTCACTGGTTTATGTCCCGATAACCTCATTACCTCAACCGTCTGTTTCGGGGCTGCATCCTGATGACACAGCGCAGTCCCGAGCGCCTTTCTTGCCCCAGAAGTGTCTAAATTTCAAACCTATACCTGGGAATTTCTCAGAGCTAATGCATGGGATTGAGACAGAACAGGTCGGAAAGCGAGAGTGGAAATCTTTGCATGCTCTTTCCGACGTGTTGTTTAAAGTTCAGGTAACAACTCGGACCCACGCAAAAATATAGCGCTCGGCTTCGTGCAAGTCATACTGATATGGCCCATTAGTGTTCAGCTCGTAGAAGATTTTGAGGTCAAGTGTTGCTAGCGGCGTTACGCAAAATTACGGTGCCCCCTACAGAATGAGATAGGAGCCATGAGCCTCTTATACGTTACAGATATACATTGCATTGGTCTGAATGGGGTCCCACTGAAGGGAGGGTGCGCTACGTCGCAGGGGTTTGTGCTACACACCTTGCTGTTGTTGCACATGCCTAATATATCACTCATTACACATTTATCTCACTAGTGTACAGTCCAAAATAGTTGCCAATGGCCATTTTGTTTGGTCAAAAAGTGCACTCTTAAATGTCTATTTTCCTAAAAGCTGTGAGTTTTCATTCAATTTCAGTTTCAATTTCACTTGCACAGTTGTACACAAACACGGCTGTTATTACTGCAACAGTTTGATGCTAATTTGTGTTTTTTTAGGGCGCACCTGTCTCCGGCCCCAGACATGGAACAGGAAACTGAAAACATGGTACTAGTGAGGTCACCTTTTTCCTTAGCGGCCTTACTCTCGCACTCAAGTTGTCGTGACTCACATGAAAACTGGCAGTGAGACTGCTTGTAATTGGGATATTTCTGGTCATTTTGTGCGGGACACCAGCTATAAACATAGGGTGCGTGGGTGGCACTGCATGATGGGTGGGATACAAGCTGGGCATTTTGTGTTTCTTGATGTCCAAGCTTTCCATTTCTGCATTTGTGCTGGCGGCAGGTCCGTGTTTTTTCTCTTAATTGAGAAGTCTGAGCCAGGCACTTGAAAACCCTGCCTCTCTCTACCAGTGTTCGCTTGAGCCAAGCCATTTCCCGCAGGGAAGGCCGCAGAGAGGTTTATTGGCGGGTCCTGTTTGGTACTTTCCAAAGTAGTGTCGCACTTTAAATTGCATTTCTGGGGTTGTGAAGAAACGCCTGTAGGTGTGGCGCAACATGGCTCACGTTTCTCACCGTGCGAAGGAATAGAAAAGGGATTACATGAATACAGTTCCATTTGAATTGGGATATTTACTTATGGTTATTGTCCCACCGTGGCTTTTAGACGGAAAGAAATACAAAGGCAGAGACACTGGAGGGAGAAACTGAGTTAGTGAGGGACAGATAAAGATGGAGAGAGAGGCAAACAGATAAAGACATTAACAGCCAGAGTCAATATGAAACTGAGACAGACACCTAAAGAAAGCGGAAAACGAAAGAGAGGGACTATGAGAGAGTCAAACTGAAGCAGAAAAATGCAGTGTCACACAGAGATTGGGAGAATCGGAGACTGGAGTAGAGAGAAAGAAAAGCAGCGATAGTAGAAAGACAGTGCAATTGCAGATAGGAATGAGGCAGGGAAAGGGAAAGAAAGAGAAAGCAGGAAAGACAGAGACAAAGACGGAGTGTCAGCAAGAGAAAAGAGAAAGAAAGAGAAAAGGACAAGGCGAGACAGCCAGAGAACAGGAGAGATGATGGGAAGCGTGAAAGAGACAGGACAAAAGATGGAGAAAAACAAATATAGAATGGGGAGAGAATAGGGAAAGGGGAAAGGAAGAGACACAGCAAGAGACAGTAAATTAGTGACAGCTGAAAAAATGGAGAGATGTGGAGAGAAAGAATCTCGAAGAAAGAAAATCAGTGGAAGATGGAGTGACAGGATGAGAGGAAGTCAGAGAAAGGTAGGGGAGAGTCAGAGAGGAACAAATATACACAAGGAAAATAAAAATTAGGAGAGAGTGAGGAAAACAAAATAAATATCTGGTTTATAAAATGTGTGCTTTTTCACATATGCTTTAAGATTTGTCACTTACTGAAGTTATTTGATTCTTTGCCTCCGTTGACTTGTGCGATTTCTTGGCGTTGGTAAGACTTTTTTCTTCCTTGATTAGGCGTGACTCTAGATTTTGAGTTGCTCCTTCCCACCACTGCAGAACAAACCACCTCTAGCCTTCCTCCAGGACTGGAATTGGGGCCAAAAGCCGCCTGTCTGCATATGGCCCGGACTGGGTGGTCCTTTTCTGATGTTATGCCCAACTCCGGGCATCCACGAAGGTGGCAAGTGCTACATGAAGGACTGCCTCTGCGTCCTGTGAATCTTGTAGGCCTTTCTCTCCAGAACCAACACACAGGGCAGTAATGGCTCAACTGTCGGCCTTTTACAGGACTATTTGTAAGGTGTGTCCCTTGTTTCACACTTTGAAGTTTGAGGATTTCCTCATTCATGCAGGGTTGTTGGCTATGGTGCGCTGCTCAGCACCCCTACCTTCTCACCCATACCGCCAGGGTGGTGTTTTTCCCCTGTTAGGTAGTCCCTGGTGTGTGGTGAGCAGAAAGCTCCAATCTTCACTCTCCTTCCCCTTGTGGAGATGATGCCCGTGCTGTACAAGCATTGTGTCCAGAGAAAGGCGCGCAATACTGCAGTAGTGCTGCTCATCCCTGGTTTGTGTGCGTGTGAAAAGCTTGTACTGCTTCTGTTTCTGATTCGCTAGATCAGCTGCCCTCTGTTCATGCTGTGACCCACTATGGACCACCCCAAGGGCAGCAAATGTGACAAGGAGAACTGCCAACGGTGCTCTGCATCACAATCTGCACCTACAGCTTGCTGCATTGTAGACAGGACCTTAAATGTAGGTACAAAGGAGTGTATAAGGGTTGAACGGAAGTGTAGAGAGATGGAAACAGTTGGTGGAGTAGAAAGATGTAGTAACGAAACAGGAAGGAGGAGCAGAGCGGTAGCAAGGAACGTATGAGGAGATTATAGAAAGAGCTATGAGAGCAGGAAGAAAAGAGGAGAAAGGAAGAACAAGACACAAGAATAGAGAGGATGGGTGAGAGGAGAGTAGAGGGAAAGCAAAGATGAAGGGATGAGAGGGACAACTGCATGAGAAGACAGAGCAAGAAAGGGAAAGAAGATTATAGAAATGGGAGAAGAAAAGGATTTAAAAAAAGAGGGATAAGAGATGTGTTGGGGACACAAAATTAGAGGAAAAGAGATGAGGATGGGAAAGGAGCAAAGGAAGGAGGGCCAATTAGAGAAGGTAGTGGGTATACATCAAGATGATGAGGCAATGAGCAGTAAATAAATATCACTGGTGAGGAGTCTTAGCTGTGAGATAAATCTGAGGACTGCAGGGCAGGGAATGTTCCCGCTATTTACTTTAATGCTTGTCTCCTATTTCTGTTCTGTCTAATGGTCCATCTCAGCTCTCTTTGATTACACCAGGTCATTTACTTGATGGAAGGGCTGAACGGAGCTGCAGCACAGCCGTAAACAGAGGTGACCAGTTTCTATTCGCAAGGTCTAAGTTTGGCATTCGCTGGGTGAGCATTGTGTGGATAGATTGGACCAGTGATACACTGAGCATATCTGATGGCATGCACCCCGAGTTCTGTAGTGAGTGGGATGTCTTCCTGCTCTGAAAAGATTTGTTAGTTACATGATGTAGGCTGCATTATTTACAGGTGTTCAGTATGGCATTTCACTGGGGTCAGGCACGCAACGCCCATTGAGCAAGAGGGCTTCAGCCACCCTCCCCCCGTCAGTTTCCATGGATAGGGCCGGCTGGGCTGGTGCTGCCGGTCGGAAGGTCAGCTGGCATTCTGCACGTCCTGATAATGTCTGTTACAGGCTTAACCAAGCCTGCAGTCTGATTCTTATGAATGCTTTCTGTGAAGTTGGGTGACATGTGGCCAGTGCTCAGTTTCTGTTCAGAGATAACGAGCAGTAACTTAGAAGATTTAAAGTGCCCAAGGTACAAGTGTGAAATCACAGCAGGGTCGAAACCTGCTGTTGAGAAACACCTCATAATTTGCATAAAGACCAATAAGAGTGCCCTACAACACCCCTTTGCAAAAAAAAGGACAGATTAAAAAGCTCCCATTAAAAGTTCAAAGAGAGTCAGTGCTATCTAAAGTTGAATAATTTTTGCTTTTTTCAAGTTAAAAACGGCTTATATAAACATAACATACTGCAGCAGTGACTTGTTTTATTTGTTTAAATTATTATGATGTCATTCATAATGTACAATGTACTGCAGAAGCAATAATTAATTCACGCATAGGGTTAAAAAAATAAAATTAAATTATTTACCGATGGTTCTATTCAATACATGATACATAGTGTTATCCAGGTAGCTATATTTGCTAATAAGTGCCCTCTGGAAATATTTTTTACATGCTACACTTTTGAATCTCAGCAGGGTATTTCCGCCGTTCATCCTTCTGATATCAATAAAATAGATATCATTGAGTTGACTACACTTGCCATTTACAGGACTGTAAAACTGCAAATTGTGCTGTGGAAAGTGCTTGGGGAGAACAAACAATATATATGTATATATTTGTTAACTGAATAATCAAAGGTACAAACACAGTTCATGTTTAAAACAGCTGTGGAATACAGCACCAAATAAAAGTCTCAAAAGTAGAAAAGCACATCAGTTTAGGTAATTTTATTACCAAAATGAAATTAAGCACTATAACTCTTCCTAACTAATGCAGTCACACCGTGCGCTGTCAAGTACTACAGGTGGTCAGTCAAAATTAAAGGTTTTGTATGAAAATAGGATGTGGTTTATTAAAGAGTTCCATAGCTGATGTATTGCAACCCTTCTGTAAAATATTTTTAGTGTTAAAGTCTACACCCAACAAGGTCTTAATTCCTCTTCTATTGTTGACCATGCATCAGAAGCATCTACCCCTATGGCATTTGCTTCTCACCTGTGGCTCAGACAACTACTTTCACAAGCCTACCAACGATCCAGGACAATGTCAAACCAGAATGCATGCATGATCTTTTGTGGGTTCCCTACCTGATTTCTGGATATTTATTTTAATTGTCAGACACTGTCCAGGGAGCTACAGGACAGACAGGAGCAGGTTGAGGTGCACATTATATTTTTGCCAGAGGTTCAAATACGTATTCAGGTTGTTTTACACTTACCCCTGTGATACTTCAGGTAGACATAGTCTTAAGTCCTTGCTCCCTCATCAGTATGTTGCAGTTCCTCTGTCCTGATCGCAGGTGTGGCCCACCATACTTGCATGTATCTTCTGAAGTAATTGCGGAGAAGGTCAGTCACAGCCCACTTCTTCAGAGTGTGCAGACTTCCTGGAACAGATGAGTGTAACTCAATGGGGCCTTTTTGCAGTGATCCGGCACCTTCAACAGTCACAGTCCACTTTTCTGGCTGGTGCAGTGTGCTCATATGACAAGACAGCTCCAACCTACCTCCAGACTGGTTCAGGTGGATCCTATGATGATGTAGTTACAGCCCACATCTGGACCAATGTAGACGGACCCCAGAGGCAAGGTATTTGCAGCCCACCTCTTAGACCATTGCAGTGGGTCCAGAAGTGACAGACCAGCAGACCAACTGCTGAAAGCATAACTCCTGGCTTTTCTCTCTCAGGCAGTCCGCTTTATCTGGGTGTTGCTCAGGCCAAGAACATGCTGGGCTTCCTCTCCCAGATAGTTGCTCCTCTTTTAGGGTCAGGGATATTTCTTCCCTATCTCAGGAAGCAGGCAGGCTTCAAGGTACTCTGTAGACTCTGAGCACCTCCAGCAGAAAGGGCAGACTTCAGGTAATTTCCCGAACCTCTCTTAGACTGGCTGTAAGGTAGACACCAGTCCTGGTCACATAGCAGTCCTTCAAGTACTCTGCAGTTCTTTCCCTTCCTTCGTCATGAAGAACTGGAACAAGGTGGGATGGTTTGGCTCCCCCTTTTATACACATCTTCCACACAGCAGATGTGGATCCACTGACTCAACCTTCAGACTGGGGTTGGCTTGATTCTCTTTGAAGGTGTCATCCTCTTGCTGCTCTCTAGACCCAGTATTTATGTAAAGTGATGCTTCTCAAAGCAGGTAGCAATGGGGCTGTTTCCAAGCAGAAGCACCCATGACAAGAACACATTGGCGTGTGAGGTTTCTCATTTGTCTATCACCAGGCCCTCTGACCACTAGTCTGGGGTAAACAAAAAGGCAACATCAGAACTAGAAACTTCTCCATCTTGCACTATGGAAAATGTAGTCCCGCCCTACAGTTCTACCATCACTCAAATGGGAGTGTTCATGAAGAACTAGTCAACCTGCAGTCCTTTTCTTACAAAGTGTTCACTGAATTTCGATAGGAGCCCTTTCTCCATCCCAAATGTCTAGATGTCCATTGTAAGAAATTGGGTAATTGGTTGAGGGGGTGAAACCTTATTCAAGCAGCAACCACAATCTTTGTCAGGGTGAAGTCACAATCAAACCCCAAATTAACCTGAGCTCAACCCTCTGGTAGCTTGGCACAGAACAGTCCAGATTAACTTAGAGGCAATGTTTAAACTATTTGTTCAATACTTCAAACAGTAATAATGTGAAAACTCAACACTAAATTAGAAACATTGAGTACATTTTATTAAATAAAGCAAGACCAAACGGATAAAAATCCAATCAGTAGAACTGGAAAGATACAGGTTTAAAAAGTTTAGAGAAAATCGGACTGTGGATAGACCGGGACAAAGTCACAACTTCAGGCAACCGCGATGGAGCGCAGATTAGCTACAGGGACCCATTTAGGCCAGCTGAACAAGAGTACCATAAATCCTGGTTGCAGAGCATTGCAAGATCCCGCATCGAGGATGCATTGCGCAGCTGAGGCGATGTGAGGTCGGGTTGGAGATGCATCACACAGCGTTGGTTCTGGAGAGCTGCAAGGCCGCAGTGCGAGGTCCTGCATCATCCTCAAGGAGGCCATCAATGAGGTAAGCTTGCTATGTGAAGCCTGCGTCGAGGCTGCATCACACACTGGCTGGTTCCGAAGAGACTGCAGGCTTGCAAGGAGAAAGAAGTCCTGTGTCATCATCAAGGCTGGCATCGACGAGAGTCTTGTGATATGAGGGTGATGCATTCAGCTGCACTGGTTCCAATGAGGCTGCGGGCTGTGAGGTCAATGCAGAGTCCCTGCACTGGAAGAGTCCACACAGCAGAGGCAACTTATCAGTTCTGATCGGGGTGCACCCTGAAGAAGAGGAGATGTGTCAGTTCTGCTGGATCCACAGATGGGCTGGCAGAGCACCATCAGACCCCCTTCCAAGGGTCTAGGAATGGGTAGGACCACTCTGCAGGGTGTAACTCATAGTTGTAGATTCCAGGTGCTAGATGCAAGAGACTAGCCATTGGAGTCACTCTGGAAGTCCTGGGTACAGGTTGCAGGTCCAGTCATTATCACCCAGAGAAAAGGAGAGTAGGTTGCAGTCCTTTCAGCAACACAACAGTCCTTCTTCCTGGAAGAGTCTTCCACAGGTCAAGAAGTGTGCTGAAGCGTTGGTGTCGGAGGTCCAATATTTGTACTTGGTGCCTTTTTTGAAGTGGTAGAAACTTCTAGAGGATTCCCTTTGAAGTGCACAGGTTTCTGCCTCACCTGCCCTGGCTCTAGACTAACTATAGGGGATATGCAATCCTTTGTGTGAAGGAAGGACACAGCCCATTGAGGTGTAAGTGGGGTTGTGCCTAGCTCCGCCCTCCCATCCTGCCAGTGATGGCCCATACAGGAACACATAACTTCTCTATTATGTGTGGCTTTCTAGGAGGACTATACAAAGACCAGCTGCCAACTACATCCTGTCATGTGACCCAGAGACAAGCTACAGGCACTAAATGGCTAAGGCAGGAAAATAGACTTTCTAAAAGTGACATTTTCAAAATTGCAAGCCAAAATCTGACTTTACCATAAAAGAGGATCTTACATTGGAATTCCAAAGATACCAAACATGAACTGGTCACTGGTTTCCATTTGGAAGCTGTCCTTATTAAATGTGATAAGGTCACCCCAATGTTATCCTAAGGGAGAATTGCAATAGTGAAAAACAAATTCAAGAGTTTTTCACTATCAGGTCATGTAAAACATAACATTATATGGCCTACGTTTCAAATACATTGCACCTTGTCCTATGGGCTCTTTGGGGCCTAATGTAGGGATGACTTATATGTATTAAAGAGCAAGGTTTGGGACCGGCAAAAAGTTTATTTTACCAGGTTGAAGTGACAGTTCAAAACTGCACCCATAGGCTTCAATAGCAGGTCTGAGACATGTTTAAAGGGCTACTTAAGTGGGTGGCACACTCAGTACTGCAAGCCCACTCATACCTTTTAATTTAGAGGCCCTGGGCACACGTAGTACCACTTTACTAGGGACTTACAAGTAAATTCAATATGCAAATGGGGAGAAAACAATGTTGCCATGTTTGAATGAGTGAGCACAAGCATGTTAGCAGTGGTAAAGTGCACAGATTCCCAAGGTAAACAAAAAAAAGATCAGAACAATATGGAGGAGTAAGGCAAAAAATCAATCGGGGGAAGACTACCCTAAGGTTGACAGGTTTAACGTCCATCCTGCAGCTATAGAAATGCAGGCAATTCACTCCCACACGTCTGGGGAAGCTGCCATCCTCTTCCATGTCAAACAAGAGGCATCCAAAATGGATCCCCCTGGCTTTTGTACTCAGACAGACAGGCGCACACACACACACACACATGCTCTATATGCTCACTGTACACACAGATTTAACATACATACTGCCCTAGTTTTATTAGGGCATGAGTTATAGTTCCTTGAAACAACCATAACAGCTGAACTTCTATGGTTTTGTGCTTATAAAATCTGAACCTAAATATAACGTCCCTACAACCTTTGTTTTTTTAGTGACTTAAAACCCAAACATGTGAAGGCAAATATTGGTCATAATTATCAGTGCACAAAATAGAAACACCAATAAACAATCTAACGAGTGCCCAGAGCCAAAGCCTGCCAATAGAGGTGCACTGCTTGGTGTGTGGGAGAGTCGTGAAGGCCTTTCGCAGTCCCTGCCCCCGAGTCTGCCCACAGTGGGAACATAAATGTTACCTTGGGCATTTCTGTTCCGAACTCCACCATGGCTGATCCCAGGCCCAGCTGCAAAAGGAGGAGGGTTATCCATGGGGCTAGCAACCCCACCATGTAAAAATAATCCTAGCTACAGAAACATTAGCCAAATCACCAAAAGACATCCTGGACTTGGGAAGAGAGGAATCTCCTTCATAGACATCTAAGATGCCTTGTGGTTAAAGCCAGAAAAACCAGGAAGACACAACGGTGGTCTACCTGCTTTCAAACAAGACTGTCACCATGGGGGCATGGAAAATGAGGACCATGCACGAGGCAGACAAGAAAGCTAAAGTGGCCGTGGAGATGAAGAAAACAACCTTCTTGTGCTTGGCATTAGCAAGACCAGATGAATACAGTCCGAACAGAAAAGGCTGCCTCCAGGAGGAATGCTGATGTGTTCTTAACATGAGGAAGAGAATTCCCCACACACTCAGGGAGTAGCACTGATGCTATTGCTAGCAGCCGACAGAGCTATGATTGGAAGGTATGCCCATGGTCACAGAATCATCACAGTGATCTTCCACGCAAAGAAAAAGAGGATCAACATGAATGTTTTCCAGTGCTAGGCACCTACAAATGACAGTGAAGAATAGGTAAAAAATATTTTGCTGCAGACTCAAGTTCATCCTGGAGAAATGCCCTGAAAGAAACATCACCATACTGATGGGGGACCTCAATGCCAAGATTGGAGGTGACAACACCAGATATGAAGAAGTCATGTGCAACAATGGCCTTGGCAACATAAATGAGAATGGTGAAAGACTAGCAGGTCTCTGTGCCCTGAACAGTTCGGTGATAGTTGGCAGTGTATTCCCACACAAAAAAAAACACAAGGCAACATGGGTGTTACTAGACCATTCAACAGAAAATTAAATTGACCATGTTTGCATTGCCAAGAGGTTCTGGAGGTCCCTGCAATATCGTGAAAGTGATGAGAGAACACAGGCAAGGTGTTAAGCCATCACCTTGTCATAGTCAGGCTGAAGAAAGCATGGATGGAACCTACAAACCAATGCCAGGGTTATAACACGACCCTCCTCAAAGATACACAAAAACTGAGGGAATACTCAGTCACCCTCAGCAACAAGTTTCCAGTCCTGCATGAACTAGAGAACAATGGAGAGCCAGTAGAAAGTCAGTGGGAGAACACCAAAGAAAAAGTGACATCAACCTGCCTGGATGTACTGGGTACCAAGAAACACCGGCATAAAGAGTGGATCTTCACTGAGACTCTCTGGAAAAAGTCCAAGAGAGAAAAGAAAAGGAAGCTGCAGTGAACACCAGCTGAACAAGAGCAGAAAAGGTGAAATCTAAGAGCGAGCACACTGAAACCAACAAGGAAGCAAAGAGAAGCATGAGAGCAAACAAGCAAAGACTCATCAATGGTCTTGCTGAGGAAGTCAAGGAACCAGTAAGCCATTGAAACTTGAAAGAGACATGAAAGGAAACTCTCTGGCAGATACAGTAGCCAGGAAGACCTGTTAAAGATAAAGCTGGGAAGCTAATTTAGGTATAACGTAGGCCAACTATTAAGATGGGTGGACCACTTTGAAGAACTACTGAATCAGCCCATGCCGCAGTCTCCACCAGACGTACAGCCAGCCGACATGGACATGCCAATCAACTGTAGTAGACCAACCAAGGAAGAGGTACGGCAAGCCATCAAACATCTGAGAAATGGGAAGGCAAAAGGACTTGATTCCTGCAGAGGCACTGAAGGCAACCATTGAAACATCAGTAGGCAAGCTATACCCCATGTTTGGAAGAATCTCAGAAGAGGAAGAAGTTCTATCAGACTGGAAGGAGGGATTTCTTATCAAGATCCCCAAGAAAGGTGACGTGAGTAACTGTGCAAACTACAGAAGAATAACTCTTCTATCAACACCAGAGTAATTGTTCAACAGAGACATCCTGAACAGAATGAAGGAACAAATCAGCGCTCAGTTGCGAGACCATCAAGCTGGCCTCTGCAAAGATTGATCCTGCACAGACTAGATTGTAGCACTGCACATCATCAATGAGCTGTTGATGGAATGAAACACCCCCTCTATGTCAATTTCATGGACTATGAGAAGGCATGCGACAACATGGACAGAAAGACTCCTTGGAAATTCCTCCACCATTATGGTGTGCCAGATAAACTCATACGAATCATCAGGAACTCTTACAAGGGAATGACCTGCAAGATAGTGCATGGAGAACAACTTTCAGAAGCCTTTCAAGTGGGGACTGAAGTCCACCAGACATGTTTTTCCTTTTCCTGCTACCCATAGGCTGGATCACAAAGACATCCACAGCACAGAAAAGAAATGGGATCCAGTGGACACCTAGGATGCAGCTTGATGACCTAGACTTTGCAGACCACCTGGCACTACTCTCCCATACCCATCAGCAGATGCAAGAGAAGAGCAGCAATTGGCAGCTCCATCAGCACAAGTTGGCCTCAACATCCACAGGGAGAAAACCAACATCCTGAAAGCTAACAAGGCCTGCACAGCTGCAGTCACTCTTGCAGGTGATGCACTGGAAGAGGTTGAAACCTTTATGTACCTGGGCAGTGTCCTTGACAAATAGGGTGGCACAGACTCCAACGCCAAGGGAAGAATCAGCAAAGCAATGGCTGCTTTCATTCAGCTAAAGAAGATCTGGAGCACCAAGGACCTAACGTGGCAAACCAAGATCAGGGTTTTTAACACCAATTTAAATTGGTCCTTCTGTATGGAGCACAACTTGGACACCAAAAGTGACCACCACCACAAAATTCTAGACCTTCATCAGCACCTGTCAAAGGAAAAATCAGCAGTAACAACCTATGGCAGAATATGTTCTCAACTTCCTGCCCATGAAAAAATCATAAAAGATGATTAGGCTGGATAGGCCACACCCTCTGCAGGCCCAAACATCACCAAGCAACCCTTGCCCTGACACCCTCAAGGGAAAAGGAAAAGAACAAGGCCAACTAACACCTGATGCTGAGATCTCTAGGTTGACTGCAAAGAAATGGGCTATACCTGGGGTCAGATTGAAACACTCAAGCCAGAGACAGATGGATAGTCGTGGCTGATGGCTTACACCCCAGGATGGGTAGTAAGCAGAGGTAAGTAGTAAGTATTTCGGTTCCCACATATGTCAGACAGAATACAAAGATGACTGTGAGAGGACGGTTATGACCATCAGGTCCGTCCTGATTTTTCGCTTTGTGATCACCTGTTTTTTAACCTTTTGCTGTGAGGGAGCCTCTTAGGCGGGGACTGACACACAGTAAACTCATGGTAAAATGGGCTGCAAGTGTTTATCGCCAGTGCTGCCGTGCTAAGGAAAGGCTGCTGTGGCGCAGCAAGAGTAGGAGGCCCCGGGCGGGTTACACATGACCTTGTGTGCACATGCATGTGCAACCATGTGAGGTCTGCGTGGGGAGGATTCCTGGTGTGCGCAGCCCAAGAACTGCGCTTAGGTAAGCCTGGCGCAGGATGGACTATGCAGAGTGGGTGGTGACCTGAAGTAGGCCTCATGAGAGGGGTGTACACACGTGAGGGATGATCAATGTGCTTATAATAAATGCCAATGTCAGTGTGCTTACTGTATTTGCATTGTGGGGACACTCCATTAAATGTCAGTGGGAAAGGATGGCCTAGGGTGCAACTCCAGTCCTCTGGGGTTCACCGAGACCGAAGTCACACCAAGGAACACTGTAACCTGTAAGAAAAGAATAATGCAGAAGGTTACAAGAACATAGGTGTACAACATATGGGTCATCCAGGGATGTCATCTTTCTTGGACTCTGCTCAGGATTAGGGCCAATTACTGCTCTGTCCAGCTGCTTGAGCAGGGCCTTGCATCAATCAGCCAGCTGTCATTCCGTGCCAGGAGCAGGCTGGAGAGGCCCTGGGAGGAATGTCCGGGAGGAGGGGCTGAGACTTTCAGAGCACATGTGGCAACTATCTACTGGATAATGCCATTTTGAGCTATCGTAGAAGACTGTGCAGGAAGGAGGGGACAGGGGCAAGGAAGTGATGTGGCACATCTGGATAGGCCAGAGGTGCAGACCTGCTGGACACGTCCGTCCTGCACAGGGGAGAGCACTATCTCTCTTGGCTGTGCTTCACTGCTGGACACTGGTACTGCAGACAGGCGTCATGGGCAACTGGAAGGAAGAACCTCTAACTGCCCCCTGGGGCAGGGACCCTGCCCCTGAAGGACTTCAGGCCCAGCGAGGCACATGCCAGGGCCAGGTAAGCTGGCCCCTTTATCCCCCCTGAGGATTAGTTGGGGGAAAGACCAGGCTAGCACCAGGAGAGTGCACTGCCCAAAAGGAAAGGAGGACACCCAAGGGAAAGGCTGGTGCAGGGAGCCATTAGGACTGGCCCCCTACATCTTGGAACCTTCTAGACAAGGAGTCCTAAGGAGAGTTCTCCTGGTGGCAAGGGCTTGTCACCAGGAGCGAAACAACATCAGAATCATGAAAATCTGCCCTTGGTGACCCGAGATATTAAGGGGAGAAGAATTGTGAACTTTGACCTCTCCAGAGGGAGCAATGAAGTGTGTGGGGCTCCGCTGCTTCTCCAGACTGTGCCCCTGGGTTGGGCAATGTCCCGGGGGCTGCCCCAAGCTGAAGAGGAGCAGAGGGAATGCCATTGTACTCCTCCTATGGAAGAAGAAGGGGCCCGAACCCCATCCTGGGGCCCAGTGAAGCCTGGCCTATTGAAGGTGCTGGGGGGTGCTCTCATGCACCCCCCCGGCCACGGTGATATAGGGACCCCACGCCCCATCCCGGGGCCCCCTGTTGTCAAAGTAAAGTCAAGGAGTGTCGTCACGCTCCCCATGAACATGGTGAAAAGGTGCCAAGGACCTCATACCGGGACCCCGTGAAGAAGGATGAGTGGGGGGGCACCATTGTGCACCCCGGCAAGATGGCTGCTGAATGTGGAAGGGGCCAGCGCCCAAAGAAGAAGCCGGGGAGCACCGTCGCGCTCCCTGTGATGATCGGGACAGGGGGCCCGGACCCCATCCCGGGGCCCTACAAGAAGCCAAGTCGGGGGCGCCGTCGTGCCCCCCCTGTGAAAATTGCCTAAGGGGCCCCCTGAGGAGGAGGACGTCGGGGAGCGCTGTTGCGCCCCCATGAAGGTGAGGAGGTGCCATGGACCTCATCCGGGGGTCCCGAACATGCTGAGGAGGAGGGGGAGTGCCGTTGCATCCCCCCTGGTGGCTCATCCGGCCACAGCCCTGCACGCATCTGCCTGAAGGAGCAGGCAGACACCACAGAAAAGGCCAGCTCCCGCGGCATCACATGGAGGTGCTGGCTATGCGGGGAGCTAGCGGAGGGGGCCAGGGGTCAGCTCCCAGCGCCACCCCCCAACGAGGGAGCAGTTACCCGGTGTGGGGATGTCCGGTTGGGACCGGGCACCCAGAATGGAGAACACCAGCTTTGGCAGCACCGCGGCTCACTGTGGCTTAACGGGACAGCCCCTTATTTAATACGCGGCCTGCCACAGCATGCCTTGCAGGGTACCAGCATTTTTCTAGGCCCTTAACCAGATTGTGGTGACCCCAGGAAGATGGGGCCACCACCAAACAAGCGTCCATGGATAATGGGAGCTGCAGGAGCAGCGGAGCCTCCCCCCAACACAGTTTGTGTTCCCACCCTAGGTAGAGTGGGACAAAAGAATGGTAAAGATACAATGCTAATCTATGGTAATCTGAATGTTAATCGAGAGTAATTTGAAATGAATCCAAAGGTAATCCAAAAGTAATCCTAACCTTTAAATTGCTTAAACGTGTCTCTACATGTTACTTGTTGAGTAATTTGAGTAATGAGACTGACAGCCACTTCTTGGCTTGGTAGGTGTGCTTAATTGCAGATTTAGGTGCGCTCATTCTACATTACAATCAAATGTTGAATTAGAATACCGGGGATTGTTTTGCCAGGTGGGTAGTCCGATTATATTACCCCCTGAGGGGAGACATGAGAGATTACACAATGTCATCCAAGAGTAAATCCATCACTTTGTGCATATTTGTAAATTGTTGCATAGTATTGAGGGTGTGTGTGTGTGTGTGTGATTGTGTGTGTGTGTGTGTGTGTGTGTGTGAGAGAGAGAGAGAGAGAGAGAGAGAGAGAGATAAAAGTACTTTTACTTTACCAAAAGAAAACACACAGACTGGACAATCATTTATTGAGGGTCATGCTTGTGTGCTTGTGAATGGGGATTACTGGCCCACACTACCTCCCTTGGACTGCTCTGCAACGCTACCCTAGTCAAGCGATACAATGGGGGGGTTGATTTCCAGGGGTGGTCACGTGCGGACCCGTTACTTGTGCAGGCCACACAAATAATGACACCTTTCAACAATGACATTTTTATGAAGTTTTTCAATGTGCCATTTCGGATTGAACATCTGTTATTTCATCAATTCACCTTTCTCATTACGAAGTTAGTTGAAATACAGAGTATAGAAAGTGTTTGTCTCTCTAACCACTGCCTTTTAATGCTCCCAAAAATGCAGGGTTCAGCTATATGATAATGAAACATTGACAACTGCACCTTACTCCAAAAGTCATCTTCTTCCAGGAAAATGTAATTATATCTCAGTTTATGCACTTGTCTTGGAGAACAATTATTATTTTGGAAATTAGAGTAGCTAGAGAATGATAGAAGAATATGGCCACATCAATAATTTCATGATCAGCAGCCATACCTCTATATCAATTCCAAACAACTAATAAACCATTAAAAAAAAACAAAAAAAAAACTTACCTTATAATTCATTGTTCAGGCAATCGTTAGTCAGGCAAAATCGTTGTTTAGACAGTAGTTGTTCGGTACTCCATTGTAGAGACTTTTTAGTCGAGTGTTTAGCAGTAGTGGTTTAGGCAAGTAATTGTTTAGGACCTAGTTGTTCCATCACATATTTGTCTGAGAGGCTTTTGTGGAGTGGTAACAGCAGTAGTGATCTCTAATTCTACTTAGATACTTGCTATTATTTGACTTTGCTGTCTTTAACCCCTTCATTGCTTACTCCTCCATAACATTTTCCTACATACGGTATCCATGCCAAATTTGTGTCCTTTTTTCTCGACATCATGGGGATTCCAAAGGTAGAGTCCTCTGGAGGGGTCCAAGAAAATAGTCAAAATATAATTTTGTTTGGGAGGGGGGCTAGGGGAAATCCTGCTCTGTAAAAAAGTATCTGTTTTTTCCTGAAATGGCATCAAAAAATGTTTGCTGCGCTAAAGTCAACGTTTCCCAGCTGTCAGGATGAAGCAAAGCTGTATCAAAACATGTTTTACCACATTTCTGACATTTTTCTAAGAAGTAGGCTATTTTTCCTAACTTTTTCTGTTTGTGGTGGAAACAGGTGTTAAATCAATGGGTGATGCCAAAAAAGCGATACAGTTTGGAGAAGTAGACAAATTTTGATTTCAGCAATGGGTCATTTATGAAGATCTCTCACATTCTTTCCCAAATATGCTAACTGTTGAATAAAACACATTTAAAATGAGTTGGAAAAACAGCCATTTGTGACAACATGTTCATTATTTAATTCTTGTCATGATAGCCAATTTACAAAACCAATATACCTTTACATCCGCTAGACCCTTCTGGTCATGATATATATATGGTGTTTGTAGGTTCTCCTAGAAACTGAGGTACCCACAGGCAACACCTGAATTGCAGCTTTCAGTGGGTTTTCACTGTGAACAGAGAGTATAGATCAATTCATATGGTGAAATATACAGAATGAAAAATGGGTATGAAGGAATCCTATGCATTTCTGAAAATAACACCAGGTAGTGAGGATGGGAGCATTGGTTATTTGTACCTCTCGGAATGCGAGGCTACCAATCCTAGTATGTTATTCAGAGGGCATTTTGCAAAATGTTTTCTTTCTTGCACACTAGCTTTTATTTAGAAGGCACAGATGAAGAGAAATCCAATTGGTAATATCAAATGTTCTACTATTCTGTGTCCCCACACACTTACTAATTTAAAAAAATACTCCACTTGTGTGGCTTTATAATGTGGGTACCTTGGGGAGGGGTATTTTTGGCCCTAGCCAAGCAGCCACCCAGGAAAACCTAAAATACCCAGACATTTCAGAAATTTAGACACTTGGGGGTTTTCAGGGGCATTTGGCGTGTATGGATCTAATAGAATTTCTTACCCAGAAAAACATGCAAACCTTAAACTGTGCCTAAAATACACATTGTCCTCATATTTCTGTGAGGGAAAGTTGTGGAATCTGGGGGTCCCCTTGCAAGGTCTCCCATTAACTTTGTTTTGACCTGCTCCTTTTGGTGGTGGTTGACTGCCTTCTCGAATGTCAATATCTTTGGTAGCATTTCGAAAGTGGAGTGGGTATGAAACCTAGGTCTTTATTTAGTTCTCCCTCTCTCTGTAAGGGTCCATTCACTGTAGTTAATCGTGATATACTGGTAGGGTCTTATACCTTATTAGGGCTCAGGGTTGATTCCCTTATAGCATTGGCTCCTTACTGATTTTCCCTATCCTGCCATGATACTCTTTGGTCTTTTCTCTTTCTTCTGTCCTTTCCTATCTCTAAAAATACCTACATTGTGTAGAACCAAGGGAACTTTTGTGGATGGGGTAGGAGGATAATCCATAGTTTGGAGGCCATACCCAAGAGTTTTCATTCTGAGGGGCAGGTATAAACAGTCCTTGAGGGGGAAAGAAACCACTTCAGTTCCACCATCTCCCTCTTTGCTGCCTCTATGTAGGCATAGGAGAGACTACTCCTCAAGGATGTGCATGAGGTGGCAGGGGATCTTGCCACATAATCCTCCTTTGAATAGGGGTACATGGTATCATGAGAGCATTGTTTTGGATCCTTCTGAAGTTTGTTGATCTTTGTGCTAAGAATTGATTGAATTCTGAAATAATTTTATCAATTTCTTCCAGTTTCTGTTTAAATACGGAGGTAATCAATCCTCTTTTTAGGATGTTTTCGCTAGCCTTGATCTGTATCATAGGACCCGACAATCTTTTGGCAGTTTTGATTATGAGGACCAGTCAATCTCAAGTACATTTCCAGGAAATAGGTGCCCAACCTTTTATGAATTCCTTATCCTTTAGGAATATCCTCGGTTCGTTGGTAACTATCAGTACCCGTGGAGCCACATTCCCTCACAAGTATTCGGCCATAACAGTTCCACGGAGCAACATTTTGACTTGGGATCTTTTACTTTCAATCAATGTGCCCCAATCACCCAGCTGAGATATGGCCTGTGTTAGGGTAGTGTTTCCCAAGAGTGAATGTGCAGCCAGAATGGTCGACACCTCGTAGTCATCAAATGACAAGCCTTCTCTTTCTAAAGTCAGGACTACTATTAACTTGCTAAATGGAATACAAATCTTTTTATTAGCTCAGTTACCTCTCTCTGCAGGGACTGCTGTACCAATAACTTTAAACACACAAGACAAGAGGTGGCGGTAATTCAGCACATATCCTCCCTACAATCTAGACCAACACAAACAGGTGCAGTGACTAAAAACAGGATAAGACGGTGTGGTTTTTGCCCTGAGTAAAGACTTACAGCAAAATGACCCTCTATATTCTTTAACCTCAGGTCTAGAAAGTTCACCCTCTAGATATCATAATGCATGGTGAAATTGAGATGATGTATGTGGTCATTCAGCCATATTTAGAAAGCCTTAAACTCTTCTTGGGAGCCTTGCCAGATAACGAACACATCTATGCATCTGTAACAATGTTTGGGATTACTTTTGTAAGGGTTGTTTTTCTTGAAAATCCATCTCTCTTCGAAGCATGACATGAAGATGTTAGCTATTTATGTGGTGAAGCTACACCCCATTGCCACATCTTTTATTTGAAGATAAATATCTGATTTCAATGCAAAAAAACTTCTGATTTTGTTAAGCAGATTGTTGTTAAATTAATGAGAAAATCAGTTGGTAATTAATGTGGTGTTGTTTTTTTTATTCAGAATATCCTCTGCACTGCTAGTGTCTCATCCTGTGGGATGTTAGTATAAAGCACCTCTGGATCCAAGCTGACAAGAACTCCATTCTAAGGGTTGAAATAAATATTTTCAAGTTCAGAAATACGCTACATAGAGTCCCCTATATAAGCTCTTGTTTGCTGAACTAAGTGCTTATGAAAGACATCAATTTATTGTGATATAGCCTCTAAGATGAACCTGCATCCTGGTGTAATCAATCTACCCAGGAGGGGTCTGTGCATTTTTTATGTATTTTAGACAGTATATACATCACTGGGATCTTTGATTCTGTTCTATTGAGAAACTCAAATTCTTTGGAACAAAGCCATCTCTTTGCTAGCCTCTCTTCTGTGATAATTTTAATCAGGTCTCTAATCTCATTGGAGGGATCTGCAATGTTCTTTCTGTAATGCATATTATTGCAAAGTTGTCTTATCCCTTCTTTGTCATAATTATCCCTATCCATAGTGACAATTCTTTGCTTTATATGTGTGCTTAATTGTAATAACTCAGTTATTTGCTAATCCTTGTAGCACTTGCATTTTACCCTTGGTTGGAATATTTTTTTCTGATACATATCATCAATTTCTTTCAGCACAATGTATTTAAAAGTAATTATTTGAGATGGCATGTCTATTATTGATGGACATAAAGTAGACTTGTTAAGTTCAGTAAAGTTAAATGTTTTTTCACTGTCCTTGTCTACAAAGTACATTTTTGAGCCTTGTTTTCCATAAAGAATTGCAGGATCTAATTTTTACTCTCTACTCTATTACACCTAGCAGCATGATAAATGATAGTCCTCTGCTTAAAACTATAATTTCTGCAGGATATAAATTATATGTTGATAGATTGTAAATGGGTTTAAATTCTGTGTTAAGTGTTCCTCCTTGTTGAAGTTCCCCTGAATTCTGGGCTTGACCTGTTCTGCCCTGGCCTCTTCCTCTCTTCCCAGGTTGGTCTAAATAGGGTCTGTTATATTATTTTCATTGCTGGTTGTGAAGAAATGTTCTCTTAAATATGAATATATATCCTCTATACTGTAATTCTTTGTCTTTGGATACCTTGGTGCTTTTCAAGTTCATAGTGAAGATCTTAAATTATGCAGTCCTTCAACCAATCTCATCTAAGATTTTTTTTTAGCATCTTTAAAATTTGCTTCTCGTAGAATCTCTCTTTTGCGTCGTTCTATCACTTTTAATTCTTCCTCAATTCTTCATATGGATACTGCTAGCCAATCACGCGAACACTTGGTGCCAACTCCACTAAAGTTGGTTAGATATACCCTGTCATCTGTGAAAATCACTGGTATATTTTTCAGTTGTAGGCCCAGTGGGATGGTGTTGTTTTTAAGGTGTTCAGTAGAACCTGTGTGTGGGGATAAGGTTTCATTTGTTTTTTCTTCAACTGTTTAAGTTTGTCTAAACTGTCATATTTATTTACAGAAGGTTCAC
Organism: Pleurodeles waltl; assembly: GCF_031143425.1. NCBI lineage: Eukaryota > Metazoa > Chordata > Amphibia > Caudata > Salamandridae > Pleurodeles > Pleurodeles waltl. Next base: position 618,672,040 of record NC_090437.1, on the reverse strand, counting down.
TAGAGCTTCCGCTTCACAGTGAACAGTTGTCAAACAACTTTGAGATTTGCTCTTCTGTGTAGGTCGCAGTGAGTGTTTCTGACATGCTCTGTATCAGAGAGGTAGGCTAAAAATATTCTGAATTTGCCTAAATGAAATTTGCACAATGTGATACCTTGGGAATTTACTAGTCATTAGTCCAAAACTGTGAATACCTTCACAGAGTTATCCATCGCACCGATCAGAGACAATGAAACTTTTGATCCAAACAAAAGGGAGGCATGACTATTCCTATGCAAACATGCGCAAAACAGAAAAAAGGGGTAAGTTTTCAGTAATGGTCAAATTAATGACCTCAGTAAGGTTGAGCAGCAGGAGCACTGCTTACTGTTGGAATAGAAAATATTTGCTGTCCACACTCTTCCGAATTATGTCCAATAAAGCACGACGTACAATTACACATAACAACATAATAAGACATACAACATAATTTTCTGTACAAACAATGTCCTACGTGTTCATTATCTCCTTGACCTCTAATTTAATTTATAGATGTCTTCTAGTTAATTGCAGAAATTAGTCCATCTTAGAGTAGTTCCACCAATTTAAAAAACCTGACCCAAGTGGAGATATAGTTTAGTCCCAGGAGTTCATAGTTGATTATATCCTTTGATCTATTCTTGTTTATGGAATGAGGAATTCTCATAATGTAATGGTCAATGCATTTTGATCCCTTCCTTTAAGGCCTCCTCTGGGAATAACACAAGAGCGAAGGAGATATACAGATTTTACCTTAAAACAAAAAATATATGTACAAAACTTTATTGTTAGTTTGCTCAATTAGTTATACGAAGGGCCACGAGTTCTAAAAGCTACAGCACTAGATATCGACACGTGGATTCTCCTGCATACCTCAAAGTTACATTTGTGCACTTTTTCATTAGAAAGAGATACTTCCATGTACTTTACCCAACAGGTGATCTCACAAACAAGCTGCTGCAGGAATCCTTGCGGCAAAACCAAACTGTACCACATGCCACATTGCAGGCTTTGTACAGTTCGATCAACAACTCCACTTCTGTGTACAAGTTGTCCATATAAAGCTCATAACGCATATGAAGGAGTGATTGGACAAAGTTCCTATACAGACTTGCAATGATTCCTAGCTTGAAAGGGCAACTTACAGGTTTTAAAACAAAGCCCTTCCCTGTATACACTTGCACGATGTAAACATAAGCAGTGAAGCTGTCACACAACATGTACATTTTGATGTTGTAGTTCACTCTCTTGCTCGGTATGTATCTGCCTGAACAGCAGTTGCCTTTTGTATAGGATCAAGAGCACATCAATATATTCTTTCCAGGAGTATAAATCTCTGGAAACCTGGCACACGTTCCACAACAGGCTGTATTTTGAACAACCTGTCATGGTCTTGAGGGTTCTCATTTCTGACGTAAAAGCAACATAAGGCAGCACAATGCGCTGTTACTCTGTACTTTTTTTTTTTTTTTTAAAGCTGTGCAAATTGCTGTATAGGTGTTTTGCACAGTGTACTAGACTGCATGCATTTGTGCTGGCTTTAGGCAATATTTGTGGTAAAACCAGGAAAATCATTACTGAAAACCAGGGCTCATTAAAGGGGTCCACACACTCCAAGGTGGGCCATTGGATAAGAAGACATTTTGCTTTTGATCATGCTCCCTAGGGGAAAACAAACATATTAAAAATACAATTAAGCCCCTGAGAGGGTCTGTGTGCTGCTGCAAGGCAGCTGCTTGACTGCCAGAAACATCACAGACTCACTTTGGTAGGATGAAGACTTTGTGTACTGTAGGAGAACAAGCACACTGTTATCTTATAAAGAGGTAACCTGCATCTGAGCCTAAATCAGGCTATCATGTTTATTCGTACTCAGAGGAACCATCTGGACTAGGAGGGGTGGAACTTGGGGGAAATAAGATAGCTGGCCAGGGTGAAGCCAGCCCCTGCTTTCAGCACACCTTAAATTGTGTCAGACCACTATTGTATGTGTAGTATTTAGTTTTAATGTGTAAAGTATTTTTATTCCTGAAAGTACAACATTGGACTGGAAAGTCAATTAGTGCATTGCAGTGTTTTTGTTGCTGTGACTGCTTGCAATTGCTGTCACTGACAGTTAAGTCCGGAAGGGGTTGTATGTGGCCCTGTTTGCAAAGCCATAGTAGTAAATTGTCTCTGGTCCATCAGAGGCAACAACCTCAATACCCGCGATTAAGGCCTTTAAGGCCTAGTAACCCTCACTCAACTGTGGGTGTTGGGGTTGTATGTATTTGAAGTCCCAAGGTTCATCCTACTGTGGCTCATGGAACTAGATCAAGTACAAACCATTTAGCATTTGACTCCCTGTAGTAATGATGGTGAACAGCCACGGGCTTCTAAGGGATGTAGAGTGGGGTTGCTTGAGCTCACACCTCACCAATCACACAGCAGCACAAAAACTGATTGTCAAACCCAGTGGTTTCCCTTTATGGAGAAAAGTACTTTAATGCACACTAAAACTAAATACTACACATACAACAGTGGGCAGATAAAATGTTGTTTCCTGGGTGCTGGGGCGGTCTGTGCATCAACCCTCTACTTTATCCCCATCTTTTCCTCCCTCCTAGTTCAGACCGTTCACAAATTTGTGATTTAAGCTCAGTTGCAGACTACCCTCTTCTATAAAATATCAAATAGCTGAATTCTTTACAGTTCACACAATCTTGTATCTCAGTGTAGTGAGTTCATAATGAATCCAGCTATCATGTAGGTGCCTGACTGGAGCAATTACATTCCCTCTCTTGCTTCTTGTAGGATGAACACACCAGGACTTCAGCTAAGCCACTTCCGGCTGCCGAGCATTTGTGGTTGGCAGGCAGTGGCTGAAGCAGTTCTAATAGCAAGCAGTTATCCGGTAGTAGGAGCAGCTCCTACATGGGCATATCTTGTCATAGACATGCACAGGCCATTTTCAGGGTACAATACTTTGCACAGACCACGCCCATCCTTGTGAGGCAACTCAGGCCAGCCCAGAAGCTTCTCAGGCCCAGGACGACACAGGAAAATTTGAATCTTCCTGCTGGTTTTAGTGGTGCAGATCTGCTGCAATTGTTCTCTGGGCCACAGAGGCGTCAGTCCCCCACAATTGATTTGTAGGTTATAGTGGTGCAAGTCAATCGCAAGTCAATCGCAATCTTCATCTTGGACACATGCCAAATGCAATTTAGTGGTTCCCACGTGCAACCATTAATAAGAGTTTCGTATCTAGGAACACCTGGGGCAAGTAGTTCACTGTCCTCTGTTCTCTTCTGGCAGAGCCACCCAACGAACTCCAGGATCTCACTGCACGTGGCACTACCTGGACAGTCACTACTCCTGCAGGGTTGGTAGACTACTTACCGCTCTCAGCAGACATGCTGGCTGGTTACCCGACTAAATAACACAATTCATTTTTCTAGAGCACATTTCTGCTTATCTTTTCAAAGAGGCATACAGTGAAAAAAATCAGAGAAACTTCCCTATTTTTTTTCCTCCAGGTGCTGTTATACGTTATAGTCGCAGATAAACACTAACTGAACAGTAATATGAAAATTAACCCAGTTTCCTGACTCTTTTTCTCTGCTCCCAAGGAATTGCTGTTTTAGAAAGGTTTTTAATCTTTCTGCCTGTATGGATTCCCTGTGCTATTTTAGTTGTCTGCTTGATCATGGTTAAAACGCAAGGAGTATAATATTCTTTGAGAAGATTCTGGGAGGATACCCAATGGGAAGACTTATTCGATGTTTCTAAATCTTACAACCCCCATAGATTTTGGCACCTAGGCCCTCATTACGAGTTTGGTGGTCTTTGGGCAAGACCGCACTGGAAAATCCTGCCACCATCCTGCCAGTGTTGGCGGTACAGTGTCTGCCGTATTGCGAGTCACAATCACCAAGCTGACGAAACACCGCCAGAAATGCAACACCGCCAGTGCCACTGTCCGCCCGCCAGGCCCGCCACCATATTATGAGTTACATTTCAGCACAGCGGAACATGCACAGCAGGAAACCATTGGTGGTGGGCACTGCGGCGGGCTAGAAAAGCACTGCCAATAGAAGGTAACACCAGATTGGACAGTTTGAATACCCCACACCTGAAACACATACACACACCTGTTCACTGCACCATAATACACACCCACTCAAACCCTTGTGAATACTACCACAACCCAGAAACACACAACCCACAAACCACTGCACATAGAGCATTGATTTCACACGGTGCACGCACCGCCACAACATGTCACACCACAAGCACCCACGCTTCACCGACAATGAGTTGCGGGTCATGGTGGATGAGATCATCAGAGTAGAGCCACAACTGATGGGAGCACAAGTCCAGCAAACATCTATGGCCAAGAAATCAGAGCTATGGCAGAGGATCGTCGACAGGGGGAACGCAGTTGGCAGCTACCCACGCACAAGGAAGGACATCAGAAAGAGGTGGAACAACATCAGGGGGAAGGCCCGTTCCATAGCATCCAGGGACAAAATTGTGCCTCCACCTCCTCCCCTTGACCTGACATCCTGGGAGGGGAAGGTCTTGGACATCATTCATCCTGAGGGCCTGACTGGAATCATCGAAGGGATTGACTCTGGTAAGGAAGCAACACCCCCCCTGAGCACTAACCACTCCATCCCTGCATGCCTCCCAACCTCCACCACTCCCCATTCTATCACAAACCACAAGAATGCACCCCCCACTATCACTCCACCTTCCTACTCTGCATGCCACACCACCCTGCTCCCACCATCCACACACCCACCCCGCACAATGCACGCTAAACCTTCACTATCTCCTCAACTAGCACTCCCACAATCCTTCACTATGCATGCCGGATCTGAGTCACACTCACACCTCACAATGTAGCACCTGCATGGACAACCATTCCACAGACCACCCCGACTTCTAGTCAACACCGCCTCACTAACTATGGCAATTACAGCAATGTCAAACAGCAAACCCATGATCACATATGATATGACAAGCATGGCCCATAGCCCATTCACCATGCAGTGTCTGCATAGCTGCAATTGTCATTGCCATACCTGGGTAACTAATCCACCCACTGCAAGCAGCACACCATGATACTACAACAACATATCCACGTACTAACTCTCACCCTTTCCATCCACAGCTAACCCTGCTACTGCCACCCACCAGAGGATGCCAGGGTCCGACAGCCCTCCCCAGGATGCAGGCCCCAGTGGAAGTCTGGAGGACAATGAATTGCCAGGGCTATCTGGGGTGACTGGCCAGTCCACTCCCAGCATCCCCCACCTGAACACATTGGAATCACCCTCCCGTGTGGCTACTACACCTCAGCTAGCCCTTGCTCCCCAACCCTGTGCCTCAGGGATCACTCAGTTAGAGGTGTGCCCCACAGTACAGGGGCCTGAGTCAAGGGCACCCACCCCAAACAATGAAGGCCCTGGTACTACTGGGAGTGGGCACACTGTGCCAGGGGTACAGGCCCAGGGGGCCAGGGCTAGTGGGAGGAGATCTGTGGTCCAAGGGAGGGTGCAGCAACAACATCAGACTGGCCAGGAGGCCCTCACCCAAGTTCTGGGTGCATACCACCAAACCCAGGACACCATGGCCAAGTTCCACACTATCATGTAGGAGACCCAGAGGCTTCAGAAGGAGATCCATCAGGAGGCCATGCAGCAGTGGCAGACCCTCAATGCCACCATGGCCTCCATAGCAGGGGTGCTGACGGAACTTACCATCATCCTGCGTCAGTCCACCTCCCACCAGCAGGCCCCTACAATTAGCCAGATCACGTCTCAGCCCTTCACATCAGCCTCAGCCAGTGGGAATGGAGGCCCTGCACAGGACATGCAGGACACAAGCACCCCTTCCCCTGTAGCTGAGGAGCTCCCATGCAAGTGAGGACGTCCAAACAGACATTCAGCCTCCACTGATACCAAGACCACCACCAGGAAGTAAGCCACTTCTAGACATATCCCCTTGTGTGTCACAGCAACACCCAGTCATAACTCCCTTTTCACATGGCCATCATACTGGACTTCGACTCCCCAAAGGTGAGCTAAGTACTGTGATGATCCCACTCTCCATAACCCCACTCATCAGCCCTTGTAATGAAAATAAACACCTTTGAGCACAGTTTCTGCCTATGTCTTTATCTACCATAAGTTCAAAATATACAGCCATGACATGTGTAACAGGCAGACCATTGCCCTACCAATGTATGTGACAGTGCCAGAAGGGGGAGCAATTATTTACAAGTTCTGTAATACAGATAACAGCACCACATCCAAAGTAATGGGTTCACCCAATCCCCACTTTGAACCCACAACCCTGGTGGGAGCTGTGCAAACGGCAGACATTGCTACTGGTTACATAGCATGGCTTTTACACATACCTGTGTGTCAGCAAATGTATTGTTGTATCAGCTCTGCTCTGGAATCAGCTGTATCATCGTCATCCTCCTCCTCATCACTCCCATGTCCTCTTTATCAGTCACTGGCACAGGTGCACCCTCCTCAGCATCCAGTAATGGGAGGTGACGTCTGAGAGCCAAATTGTGTAACATGCAGCATGCTACAATGATCTGGCACACTTTCGCTGGTCTGTACAGTAGGGCCCCTCCAGTAAGGTACAGGCATCGGAGACTGGCTTTCAGCACTCCAAAGGTGTGTTCGATGACCTGTTGGGTCCTACCATGGGCCTCATTCAAACAGTTTTCTGCTGCTGTAGTCAGATGCTTGAGAGGTGCTAATAGCCATGGCAGGTTGGGATAACCAGAGTCACCTGTGTGCACAGAGGTAATAGGCATATTGAAAACTGTAGGTACATCTGAAAGGTGGTATAGAGTGTTCAGAATACAGAGGCACGCATATGACATGTTACATACCGATAAGCCAGGCACAATCCCTTTGCAGTGGTGCCATCAGGTGTGGGATGCTGCTTTTCCACCGAATGTAGACATCCTGCACTGAACCTGGAAACCGGGCAGTCACTTCTGTGATGTAGAAGTCTGAAAGACATACCACCTGAACATTGGTTGAGTAGAAGTTTTTACACTTCCTAAATACCTGTTCACTCCTCCTGGGTGGCACCAGGGCAATGTAGGTACCATCAATAGCCCTGATCACATGTGGCGCATGTGCTACAGCGCAGAAGGCTGCTTTCACAGTGGGCAGATCGCCACATTGGGGGAACCTAATATAGCTGCCTATATGTTTGAGTAGGGGACATAGGGTGTACTTCATGAGACTGAACATGGGCTGGGACATTCCTGCAATCCAGTCCACTGTCATTTGGAAGGACCTTGAGGCAAGGAAGTGGAGGACTGACAGTACCTGTACTGTGGGTGTGATGGCATTGGGATGACGAAGACCAGGCTGCAGATCCAGCTCCAACAGCCTCACAAGCTCCATGATGGTCTGAGGGTTCAGCCAATAGCACTGGATGATGTGCCACTCTTCAAAGGCGGCAAGATCGACCAGGGGCCTGTAGACGGGAGCACTTCTCACCATCATTCTTCCACCCTATTTGGGAATAGGAGGGAGGAGCAATCATTATGTGCATAAAGAACTGTATGGACGCAGTGGAGCTGTGCACAGGTCACTGTAATACATCCATGATGCATCTCATAAACCCCCTCCATACACATTGTAGAATTAAAATGGCAGACGTCTGTCCTGCATGCACAGGACAGATGGAAGTGAGCAAATCCTGCCGGTGTCAGACGTCATGGCGGTGTGCGGTCACAAACGCCGTGCAACTCCTCATTGGTTAACATGGTTGCTTATGATGGACATGAGCCAATGACAATCACTGCCGGTGGTTACGGTGATGTCCGCGGTGGCTGTGGCCACCATTTCATGTATTCATGTTCACTTGACTCCTGGCTCTCGTGCTGAGAAGACCTCCACTGTGTGTGCTGCTGTGTTCTGCGACTTGTAGCCAAGATGCCACGTGCTGCAGGGGATAGGGCCCCAGCCTTCTCACAGGAAGATCTAGAGAAGCTTGTGGAGGGTGTCCTACCCCTGTATGCCCAGTTGTATGGGGCACCAGGGCAGCAGGTGAGTCCACTATGATTGTTCTGTCTGTGAGTGATACGAATGTGGACGGGGGCCTTGGGACGAGGATGAGTGACTCGTGGAAGGATCTGGTTGAGGGCTGTGAGGACAACTGGAATGTTGAAATCTGCATATGTTCAGGAGATGTGTTGTGTCCAATGCAGTCCCTAAGATGCCACGTTACATGAATGTCTCCTTTTCTCTGTGTCATCCATGCAGGTAAGTGCCCATCAGAAGGAGGGGATTTGGCGTGCCATCGCCAAGCAACTGCGGACCCTGGGGGTCCATGCCTGGTGGAGCACCCACTGCAAGAAGCGGTGGGAGGACCTGAGACGCTCGGCAAGGAAGACTGGTGAGGCCCAGCTGGGGACGTCCTCCCAACGAGGGAGGGGTGCCCATCGGACCCTGACCCACCTAATATCCCGCATTTTGGTGGTGGCGTATCCTGAGGTGGATGGGCACTTGAGGGCAGCACAGCAGCCACAAGGGGGTGAGTTCACATTCGTACTTAGGTTATGCTGTGAGTGATAGGTGCAGCCTGTGCAGTGTATGAAGGCTGTGGAATGTGTGCTTGGTAGCTACTGTCAAACTAGACTTGGGACACAGAGGACGTATGTGCTACATCCATTTGTTAAAATGCTGTAGAGGATGTGAGTTGAGGTTAACTTAACTGCTAAGTAGTATCGATGACATGGCAACTGTGTAGTAGATGAGCAGGGTATTTGATGTGGACAGGGTTCCTGCTCCTGGAGTTTACACATATTGTACTACTAACTACCGAAACAGTGTTGCTGGGGCCATATTCCTATGTACTGGCATGTGGTGTATGTGTAGTCTGTGAAGTCTGAGGTTTCACATCACACAGCTATATGTGCATGAGTTATGTGGCTGTGCAAGTGTGCCTCCAAACGCACGTACAGTATTTAGTTTGCGTTTTGCGATCGAAAAGAGCCATTACCCAATGGGCTGGTACAGCCATGTGTTGAGGGTATGGCTTTCATGATGTACAGGATTGAATGTGTGTCAGCACGAGCAAAATTCATGTGCATGACTGAGGTGGGACACATGGGCTGTTATTGGAGTGGCATGTGTGAGTTTATGGCATGGCATGTAATGACATGGTATTAGAGTATGTTGTAGTGACTTATGTGTGGCTGTTGTGCTGGCATTGACAAATTGCTCCCTGTCTCTCTTTCTCCCACCCTGTCTCTCACTGTACTACCCTCCCTCCCTGTCCTCCTCTGTCTTTGTGTGCATCAGCATCATCTGGCGAAGGACAAGGGGCACCGGTGAGTGGGGAAGCTGCATCCCATGGGACCCAGGAGGCTGATACCAAAGGAGCTGCGGGGACCAGTGGGACTGAGGGCGAGGGGAGCACCATGGGGGAGATAGGAACATCTCCACCATCATCAGATTCTTCCTCCGATGGTGGCTCCCTGGTGGTGGCGAACCTTCAGGCCCTATGCCTGCACCATCTTTGTCTGCCACCCCTTTACCAGCACCACCCTCCCTGTAGCTCCCCACCCAGTTGCCCGTGCCCGCTCACCCAGGAGGGTGGGCATTTTCTTCATCGCAGGCACCTCTGGCCCTGCCCCAGTCAGCCCTGCTCCCTCAATGAGGAGGCTATTGACCTCCTGAGGTCCATCTCTGTTGGGCAGACAACCATCGTGAATGTCACCTGGCATTCCAGAAGCAACAGTCAAATGCGTTCCTGGAAGGCATTCACGGTGCCCTGTCTGCCCTTCAGAGATCATTTCTGGCTCTGGCCTTCTCATTGACGGAAGCCAGTGATCCTTCTTCTGTCCCCCCTCCAACAACCTGTTTCCACTCACACATCCCTATCTCATTCCCATCCAAAGCACACTTTCATTCCAGCATGCATCCCCTCCAACAGACCCAGAGTGCAAGGACAATCACATGCACCACAAATGCCACCACTGCCATGCACACACCCACCATTCAGATGCACACACAACATCCACTCCATACACTGACTCACCACCTCCTCCCCCCTCACAGTCACATCGCCACTCTCACATGCAGACACCACATCATCAGTCCCAGGTCAAGCCACATGTGCCGTCACTGCCACCGTCAAAACCACAGCAGACCCCCACACAAGCACCCAATACACCACGTCCACACGCACCACAACAGTCAACACAACCACATGTAGCACATCCACCCTATCTGCACACCCCACCCCAACATTTCCACACACATACCCTGCCATCTCCCTGTGTCTCCTCCATTCCACCCCAGTACACCTATACGCCCACACTCGTCCACCCAACACATACCCAGCACACATACATCATACACCCATGCACCAGCACCCAAACTACATCCACGTACACACCTGTCAACCATCCCCTCTCCCTCCACTCCCAAACGCCTTACCCATGATCTACCCGCTGCCCCTAAAAAAAGTTTCCTCCATGAGTTTTCTCTCTTCCCGTACCCTGGTCCAGTCCCTGTTCCCCCCAAACACCCTCCTACCCTTGCCAGACCCCAGTCTTCGACCTCCCTGTCCTCCTCTGGTCTGAGCCATGTCCTGCAGACAGCAGGGCACACCTGCCTCTCACACCTCCAGTCCTGTTAGCACTCCCCATCTGAGTCTCCTACTGTCGTGGCGTCCCTCGCCGTCCCACCAAATAAGGCAGGAAAGAGGGGCAAGGCTAAGGCGTCCCCCCCGAAAGCAGGACAGTAAGGAGTGGAAGCCTAAAAGAAAAGTAGGGACCCTCGTACAAACCCTGATCAACCACCCCCACCGATCCCCATTCCTGAGGTGCATGCATGCCTCATTGAGGCAGCTGCCCTGTGGAGGTCTGCACATTGCAGTCAGGAGTCAAGTTGGGCACCTCAGATGCCTAGTGTGCCGGAGACATTAGGGCATTAATGCTCTGGCCCTTGTGGCATTTTGTAAATAGTTGTTTTATTTACATATTTTATATTTCATATTATATTTATCTACGATGGCACCGTTGGTGTCAATGCTAATTAGCTTGTCCTGGCTTTCCTCGCGCATGTATGTGTGGTGACTAAGTTTGTGCGTGTGTGTGTGTGTGTAGGAAAGTACCATCTTGCCTGGTATGTTACCCCCATATTTCACAGTATATATGTTGTTTTAGTCTATGTGTCACTGGGACCCTGCCAGGCAGGGCCCCAGTGCTCATAAGTGTGCCCTGTATGTGTTCCCTGTGTGATGACTAACTGTCTCACTGAGGCTCTGCTAACCAGAACCTCAGTGGTTATGCTCTCTCTGCTTTCCAAATTGTCACTAAAAGGCTAGTGACCAATTTCACCAATTCACATTGGCATACTGGAACACCCTTATAATTCCCTAGTATATGGTACTGAGGTACCCAGGGTATTGGGGTTCCAGGAGATCCCTATGGGCTGCAGCATTTCTTTTGCCACCCATAGGGAGATCTGACTATTCTTACACAGGCCTGCCAGTGCAGCCTGAGTGAAATAACATCCACGTTATTTCACAGCCATTTACCACTGCACTTAAGTAACTTATAAGTCACCTATTTGTCTAACATTCACCTGGTGAAGGTTGGGTGCAAAGTTACTTAGTGTGTGGGCACCCTGGCACTAGCCAAGGTGCCCCCACATTGTTCAGGGCAAATTCCCCGAACTTTGTGAGTGCGGGGACACCATTTCACACGTGCACTATACATAGGTCACTACCTATGTATAGCGTCACAATGGTAACTCCGAACATGGCCATGTAACATGTCTAAGATCATGGAATTGTCACCCCAATGCCATTCTGGCATTGGGGAGACAATTCCATGATCACCCGGGTCTCTAGCACGGAACCCGGGTACTGCCAAACTGCCTTTCCGGGGTCTCCACTGCAGCTGCTGCCAACCCCTCAGACAGGTTTCTGCCCTCCTGGGGTCCAGGCAGCCCTGGCCCTGGAAGGCAGAACAAAGGATTTCCTCTGAGAGAGGGTGTGACACCCTCTCCCTTTGGAAATAGGTGTGATGGCTGGGGAGGAGTAGCCTCCCCCAGGCTCTGGAAATGCTTTGATGGGTACAGATGCCGCCCATCTCTGCATAAGCCAGTCTACACCGGTTTAGGGATCCCCCAGCCCTGCTCTGGTGCGAAACTGGACAAAGGAAAGGGGAGTGACCACTCCCCTGACCTGCACCTCCCAGGGGAGGTGCCCAGAGCTCCTCCAGTGTGCCCCAGACCTCTGCCATCTTGGAAACAGGGGTGTTGCTGGCACACTGGACTACTCTGAGTGGCCAGTGCCAGCAGGTGAAGTCAGAGACTCCTTCTGATAGGCTCTTACCTTTCTTACTAGCCTATCCTCCTTCTTAGGTAGCCAAACCTCCTTTTCTGGCTATTTAGGGTCTCTGCTTGGGGGAATTCTTCAGATACCGAATGCAAGAGCTCACCAGAGTTCCTCTGCAACTCCCTCTTCACCTTCTGCCAAAGGATCGACCGCTGACAGCTCAGGACGCCTGCAAAACCGCAACAAAGTAGCAAAGACGACTACTGCAACCTTGTATCGCTTCATCCTGCCGGCTTTCTCGACTGTTTCCTGGTGGTGCATGCTCTGGGGGTAGCCTGCCTCCTTTCTGCATCAGGAGCTCTGAAGAAATCTCCCGTGGGTCGACGGAATCTTCCCCCTGCAACCGCAGGCAACAAAAGACTGCATCACTGGTCCTCTGGGTCCCCTCTCAGCACGACGAGCGTGGTCCCTGGAACTCAGCAGCTCTGTCCAAGTGACTCCCACAGTCCAGTGACTCTTCAGTCCAAGTTTGGTGGAGGCAAGTCCTTGCCTCCCCACGCTAGACTGCATTGCTGGGTACCGCGTGATTTGCAGCTGCTCCAGCTCCTGTGCACTCTTCCAGGATTTCCTTCGTGCACAGCCAAGCCTGGGTCCCCGACACTCTAACCTGCAGTGCACAACCTTCTGAGTTGTCCTCCGGCATCGTGGGACTCCCTTTTCTGACTTTGGGTGGACTCCGGTTCACTCCTCTTCTAAGTGCCTGATCCGGTACTACTGCGGGTGCTGCTTGCTTCTGTGAGGGCTCCCTGACTTGCTGGGCGCCCCCTCTGTCTCCTCATCCAAGTGGCGACATTCTGGTCCCTCCTGGGCCACAGCAGCATCCAAAAACCCTAAACGCGACCCTTGCAGCTAGCAAGGCTTGTTTGCAGTCTTTCTGTGTGGGAACACCTCTGAAAGCTTCTTCACGACGTGGGACATCAATCCTCCAAAGGGGAAGTTCCTAGTCCTCTTCGTTCTTGCAAAACACCAAGCTTCTTCCATCCAGTGGCAGCTTCCTTGCACCCTCAGCTGGCATTTCCTGGGCTCCTGCCCACTCTCGACACTGTTGCGACTCTTGGACTTGGTCCCCTTGTCTTACAGGTACTCAGGTCCGGAAATCCACTGTTGTTGCATTGCTGGTGTTGGTTTTCCTTGCAGAATCCCCCTATCACGACTTCTGTGCTCTCTGGGGGTTGTAGGTGCACTTTACACCTACCTTACAGGGTCTTGGGGTGGGCTATTTTTCTAACCCTCACTGTTTTCTTACAGTCCCAGCGACCCTCTATAAGCTCACATAGGTTTGGGGTCCATTCGTGGTTCGCATTCCACTTTTGGAGTATATGGTTTGTGTTGCCCCTATACCTATGTGCTCCTATTGCAATCTATTGTAACTTTACACTGCTTGCATTACTTCCTTTTGCTATTACTGCATATTTTTGGTATTGTGTACATATATCTTGTGTATATTTGGCATCCTCATACTGAGGGTACTCACTGAGATACTTTTGGCATATTGTCATAAAAATAAAGTACCTTTATTTTTAGTATATCTGTGTATTGTGTTTTCTTGTGATATTGTGCATATGACACCAGTGGTATAGTAGGAGCTTTGCATGTCTCCTAGTTCAGCCTAAGCTGCTCTGCTATAGTTACCTTCTATCAGCCTAAGCTGCTAGAAACACCTCTTCTACACTAATAAGGGATAACTGGGCTTGGCACAAGGTGTAAGTACCTCTGGTACCCACTACAAGCCAGGCCAGCCTCCTACATTGGTTGTGCAGCGGTGGGATAAGTACTTGTGACTGCTTACCACTTTGTCATATTGTACTTTTCATAAGAGAAAAATATACAAAACAAGTTCAGTGTATGTACACCTAACCAAAAAGTTTTGCTTTTCTTCTCTTACACTTTCTGCTAAGTGCTGAAAAGTACTCCTAAACTTTCTAAAAGTTTGAAAAAGTTTTTTTCTGTTCTTTAAAAAGTCCTGAAACTTTTTCTCTCTACTCACTGTCTCCAAACCTTCTTCTATCATGTTTGATGTAGAACTTCTCTTAAAATGGTCAATACAACTTATGACAATCTTAACTTTAAGAGCCTAAGGAGTCTCTGCATTGATAGAGGTTTAGTGGTAGGAAAGAACCCTTCTAGAGAATTTCTGTTTAACATGCTCATTGACAATGATAAGTCCCTAGCTGGCACTTCAACTGAGAAGTTAGTAGATAGCTCACACTCTGACTCAGGGGAGCCCCTTGAGGGAAGTGTACAGGGTTCTCTTCCAAATCTGCCCCTTAGCAGACCTCCTAGCAATGCTGGTAGTAATAGAAGCTCTCATCATAGTAGAAATGTTTTTGTTCCTGAAGGCCAGGTTGTTAGAGTGCAAACTGTTAGGGACAGGTCTCCCTCTGTTAATTCCAACATATCCTCAGTGTCCAAGCATTCCCAACCCACACACCCTGAAGACAACATGTTAGAAAGGGAACTCAAAACGTTGAGAGTGGAAGAGACCAGACTGAAGCTTAAACAGCAACAGCTGGCTCTAGACAGGGAATCCCTAGACCTGGAGAAGGAGAGACAGAGGTTGGGGTTAGGACCCCATGGTGGCAGCAGCAGTATTCCTGATAGCAATCCTGTGAGAGAGCATGATTCCAGGAATCTGCACAAGATAGTGCCCCCTTACAAGGAGGGGGATGACATTAACAAGTGGTTTGCTGCACTTGAGAGGGCCTGTATGGTTCAGGGGATCCCTCAAAGGCAGTGGGCTGCTATCCTATGGCTATCTTTCAATGGAAAGGGTAGGGATAGGCTCCTTACTGTGAGAGAAAGTGATGCCAATAATTTTGCAGTTTTGAAGGATGCATTCTTGGATGGATTTGGCTTAACCACTGAACAATACAGGATTAAGTTCAGAGACACCAGAAAAGAGTCCTCACAAGACTGGATAGACTTTGTTGACTGTTCAGTGAAGGCCTTGGAGGGGTGGTTACATGGCAGTAAAGTTTCTGACTATGAAAGCCTGTATAATCTTATTCTGAGAGAGCATATTCTGAATAACTGTGGCGGTCATTCTGACCCTGGCGGTTGAAAACCTCCAGGGCAGAGTGCCGCGGAAGCACCGCCAACAGGCTGGCGGTGCTTCATGGGCAATTCTGACCGCGGCGGTAAAGCCGCGGTCATAAAAGGGCAACCGGCGGTTTCCCGCCGGTTTAACCCTGCCCCCTGCATGGGCAGTGCAGGGGCCCCCTAACAGGGCCCCATAATGATTTTCAGTGTCTGCGCAGCAGACACTGAAAATCGCGACGGGTGCCACTGCACCCGTCGCACACCAGCAACTCCGCCGGCTCCATTCGGAGCCGGCTTCATCGTTAATGGGGCTTTCCCGCTGGGCGGGCGGGCGGCCTTTTGGCAGTCGCCCGCCCGCCCAGCGGGAAAGTCAGAATGACCGCCGCGGTCATTTGACCGCGGTGCGGTCTTCTGGCGGTCTCCGCCCGGCGGGCGGTGCCCGCCGCCCGCCGGGGTCGGAATGACCCCCTGTGTGTCTGACTTGTTACACCAATATCTAGTGGACTCAGATCTGACCTCTCCCCAAAAATTGGGAAAGAAGGCAGACAAATGGGTCAGAACAAGAGTGAACAGAAAAGTTCATACAGGGGGTGACAAGGATGGCAAGAAGAAGGATGGTAAGTCTTCTGACAAGGGTAGGGACAAATCTAAAAATGAGTCTTCATCAAGCCCACAAAAACACTCTGGTGGGGGTGGTGGGTCCAAATCCTCTTCTAATCAAGTAAAAAAGCCTTGGTGTTATTTATGTAAAGTAAAAGGCCATTGGACAACTGATGCCAGTTGTCCAAAGAAAAACACCAAACCTCCCAATACCACAACCCCTACTGCAACCTCTAGTGCCCCTAGTAATAGCAGTGGTGGTGGGAGCAAACCTACTAATAGCCAATCCAAGGGAGTAGATGGGCTCACTTTTGGTAATTTAGTTGGGGTTGGTCTTGTTAGGGAGACCACAGAGGCTGTGTTAGTCTCTGAAGGTGCCATTGATTTGGCCACCTTGGTTGCTTGTCCCCTTAATATGGATAAGTACAAGCAACTTCCCCTAATCAATGGTGTTGAGGTTCAGGCCTACAGGGACACAGGTGCCAGTGTTACCATGGTGATAGCAAACTGGTACACCCTGAACAACACCTACTTGGTCACCAGTACCAAGTGACATACGCTCATAACAACACTCTTAGCCACCCCATGGCTGTTGTGAATCTCAACTGGGGAGGGGGGGTTACTGGTCCACAGAAAGTTGTGGTTGCTTCAGATTTACCTGTAGACTGTCTACTAGGAAATTATTTAGAGACATCAGCTTGGGCAGAAGTGGAGTTGGAGGCTCATGCAGCAATGCTGGGCATTCCTGGGCATATTTTTGCTTTAACCAGGGCTCAGGCCAAAAAGCAAAAAGGACAGGGTGACTTGGATCCTGGAACAATGGACCAAGTGCTCCCTAAAGCTAGGGGTAGCAAGGGTAAATCCCTACCCACTATCCCTCCCTCTACAGATGATTCAACTTCTGAGGAAGAAGAATTTCCTCCCTGTGCAGAACCTTCACCAAAGGAGCTGGCACTGCAGACACTGCTGAGCTTTTGGGTAGAGGGGGGCCTGCCAGGGAAGAGCTGAGTGTGGCACAGCAATCCTGTCCCACATTAGAGGGTCTCAGACAGCAAGCTGTCAAGCAGCAAAATGGGGATGTCAGTGACTCACATATATTTTACTTGGAGGACAACCTCTTGTACACAGAGGCAAGGGACCCAAAACCTGGAGTAGCCAGGAGATTGGTCATTCCCCTGCAGTACAGAGAGTTCCTCCTAACTCTGGCACATGACATTCCCTTGGTTGGGCATTTGGGTCAGATTAAAACATGGGAAAGGCTTGTCCCCTGTTTCACTGGCCTAGTATGTCAGAGGACACAAAAGATTTGTGTAAGTCTTGCGTGACCTGCCAAGCCAGTGGCAAGACTGGTGGCACTCCAAAGGCTCCCCTTATTCCACTACCTGTGGTTGGGGTTCCCTTTAAAAGGGTAGGGGTTGACATAGTTGGCCCCCTTGACCCTCCTACTGCTTCAGGCAATAGGTTTATCTTGGTGGTAGTGGACCATGCCACAAGATATCCTGAAGCTATTCCTCTAAGGACCACTACAGCACCTGCAGTGGCAAAAGCCCTCCTGGGAATCTTTTCCAGGGTGGGTTTTCCAAAAGAGGTTGTATCAGACAGGGGTAGCAACTTTATGTCTGCATACTTGAAGGCCATGTGGAAGGAATGTGGTGTAACATACAAATTCACCACACCTTATCATCCACAGACAAATGGACTGGTAGAGAGGTTTAATAAAACTCTCAAAGGAATGATAATGGGACTCCCTGAAAAACTCAAGAGGAGATGGGATGTCCTGTTACCTTGCCTCCTTTTTGCTTACAGGGAGGTACCCCAGAAAGGAGTGGGCTTCAGCCCCTTTGAACTCCTATTTGGGCACCCTGTAAGAGGTCCTCTGACACTTGTGAAGGAAGGTTGGGAACAACCTTTAAAAGCTCCTGAGCAAGATATAGTGGACTATGTACTTGGCCTAAGATCCAGAATAGCGGAGTACATGAAAAAGGCCAGTAAAAACCTTCACGCCAGCCAAGAGCTCCAAAAGCAATGGCATGGCCAGAAGGCTTTTCTGATTCAATACCAACCAGGACAGAAGGTGTGGGTATTGGAGCCTGTGGCTCCAAGAGCACTCCAAGACAAATGGAGTGGACCCCATCTCATTGTTGAAAAGAAGGGCAAGGTCACTTACTTGGTTGACCTAGGCACTGCCAGGAGTCCCCTTAGGGTGATTCATGTCAACCGCCTAAAACCCTACTATGACAGGGCTGATCTCACCCTGCTCATGGCAACAGATGAGGGACAGGAAGAAGAGAGTGACCCTCTCCCTGATCTCTTCTCTTCCACAGTAGAGGATGCTCTAGTGGAAGGTGTAGTATTGGCAGACTGTCTTACTGCTGAGCAGAAAGACAACTGCATAAATCTCCTAGGTCAGTTTTCTGAACTCTTTTCAACTGTGCCAGGCACCACATCTTGGTGTGAACACAAAAATGATACTGGAGACAGCATGCCTGTCAAGAGTAAAATCTATAGGCAGCCTGACCATGTCAGGGACTGCATAAAGCAAGAAGTTCAGAAAATGCTTGACTTAGGAGTGGTTGAACATTCTGAAAGCCCATGGGCCTCTCCTGTGGTGCTTGTACCAAAGCCTCACTCAAAAGATGGAAAAAGGGAGATGAGGTTTTGTGTAGATTACAGAGGTCTCAACCAGGTAACAAAAACTGATGCTCACCCTATACCCAGGGCAGATGAGCTCATAGATACACTGGCATCTGCCAAGTATCTAAGCACCTTTGATTTGACTGCAGGGTATTTGGCAGATCAAATTGTCAGAGGATGCTAAAGCAAAAACTGCATTTTCGACTATTGGAGGGCACTACCAATTCACAGTAATGCCCTTTGGTTTGAAAAATGCACCTGCCACTTTTCAGAGGTTGGTGAATACAGTCCTGCAAGGGTTGGAGGCTTTTAGTGCAGCATATCTAGACGATGTAGCTGTCTTTACCTCCACCTGGGATGATCACCTGGTCCACCTGTGGAAAGTTTTGGAGGCCCTGCAAAAGGCAGGCCTCACTATCAAGGCTTCAAAGTGCCAGATAGGGCAGGGGAAAGTGGTTTATCTGGGACACCTGGTAGGTGGAGAACAGATTGCACCACTTCAGGGGAAAATCCAGACAATCATGGATTGGGTTCCCCCTACAACTCAGACCCAGGTGAGAGCCTTCCTATGCCTCACTGGGTATTACAGGAGATTCATTAAAAACTATGGCTTCATTGCAGCACCACTTAATGATCTCACTAGCAAGAAGATGCCTAAAAAGGTATTGAGGACAGCTAGCTGTCAGAAAGCTTTTGAGGAGCTCAAACAGGCCATGTGCACTGCACCTGTCCTAAAAAGCCCATGTTACTCCAAGAAATTCATTGTTCAAACTGATGCATCTGAATTAGGGGTAGGGGCAGTCTTATCACAACTCAATTCTGAGGGCCAGGATCAACCTGTTGCTTTTATCAGCAGGAGGTTGACCCCTAGAGAAAAGCGTTGGTCTGCCATAGAGAGGGAGGCCTTTGCTGTGGTCTGGGCACTGAAGAAGTTGAGGCCATACCTGTTTGGCACTCACTTCATTGTTCAGACAGACCACAAACCTCTACTTTGGCTAAAACAAATGAAAGGTGAAAACCCTAAATTGTTGAGGTGGTCCATATCTCTACAGGGAATGAACTATACAGTGGAACATAGACCTGGGAGTACCCACTCCAATGCAGATGGACTCTCCAGATATTTCCACTTAGACAATGAAGACTCATCAGGTCATAGCTAGTCTTATTGTCCTTCGTTTGGGGGGGGTTGAGTAGGAAAGTACCATCTTGCCTGGCATGTTACCCCCATATTTCACTGTATATATGTTGTTTTAGTCTATGTGTCACTGGGACCCTGCCAGGCAGGGCCCCAGTGCTCATAAGTGTGCCCTGTATGTGTTCCCTGTGTGATGACTAACTTTCTCACGGAGGGTCTGCTAACCAGAACCTCAGTGGTTATGCTCTCTCTGCTTTCCAAATTGTCACTAAAAGGCTAGTGACCAATTTCACCAATTCACATTGGTATACTGGAACACCCTTATAATTCCCTAGTATATGGTACTGAGGTACCCAGGGTATTGGGGTTCCAGGAGATCCCTATGGGCTGCAGCATTTCTTTTGCCACCCATAGGGAGATCTGACTATTCTTACACAGGCCTGTCAGTGCAGCCTGAGTGAAATAACATCCACGTTATTTCACAGCCATTTACCACTGCACTTAAGTAACTTATAAGTCACCTATTTGTCTAACGTTCACCTGGTGAAGGTTGGGTGCAAAGTTACTTAGTGTGTGGGCACCCTGGCACTAGCCAAGGTGCCCCCACATTGTTCAGGGCAAATTCCCCGAACTTTGTGAGTGTGGGGACACCATTTCACACGTGCACTATACATAGGTCACCACCTATGTATAGCGTCACAATGGTAACTCCGAACATGGCCATGTAACATGTCTAACATCATGGAATTGTCACCCCAATGCCATTCTGGCATTGGGGAGACAATTCCATGATCCCCCGGGTCTCTAGCACAGAACCCGGGTACTGCCAAACTGCCTTTCCGGGGTCTCCACTGCAGCTGCTGCCAACCCCTCAGAAAGGTTTCTGCCCTCCTGGGGTCCAGGCAGCCCTGGCCCAGGAAGGCAGAACAAAGGATTTCCTCTGAGAGAGGGTCAACGGAATCTTCCCCCTGCAACCGCAGGCAACAAAAGACTGCATCACCGGTCCTCTGTGTCCCCTCTCAGCACGACGAGCGTGGTCCCTGGATGTCAGCAACTCTGTCCAAGTGACTCCCACAGTCCAGTGACTCTTCAGTCCAAGTTTGGTGGAGGCAAGTCCTTACCTCCCCTCGCTAGACTGCATTGCTGGGTACCGTGTGATTTGCAGCTGCTCCAGCTCCTGTGCACTCTTCCAGGATTTCCTTCGTGCACAGCCAAGCCTGGGTCCCCAAAACTCTAACCTGCAGTGCACAACCTTCTGAGTTGTCCTCCGGCATCGTGGGACTCCCTTTTCTGACTTCGGGTGGACTCTGGTTCACTCCTCTTCTAAGTGCCTGATCCGGTACTACTGCGGGTGCTGCCTGCTTCTGTGAGGGCTCCCTGACTTGCAGGGCGCCCCCTCTGTCTCCTCATCCAAGTGGCGACATCCTGGTCCCTCCTGGGCCACAGCAGCATCCAAAAACCCTAAACGCGACCCTTGCAGCTAGCAAGGCTTGTTTGCGGTCTTTCTGTGTGGGAACACCTCTGAAAGCTTCTTCACCACGTGGGACATCCATCCTCCAAAGGGGAAGTTCCTAGTCCTCTTCGTTCTTGCAAAACACCAAGCTTCTTCCATCCAGTGGCAGCTTTCTTGCAGTCTCAGCTGACATTTCCTGGGCTCCTGCCCACTCTCGACACTGTTGCGACTCTTGGACTTGGTCCCCTTGTCTTACAGGTACTCAGGTCCGGAAATCCACTGTTGTTGCATTGCTGGTGTTGGTTTTCCTTGCAGAATCCCCCTATCACGACTTCTGTGCTCTCTGGGGTTGTAGGTGCACTTTACACCTACCTTACAGGGTCTTGGGGTGGGCTATTTTTCTAACCCTCACTGTTTTCTTACAGTCCCAGCGACCCTCTATAAGCTCACATAGGTTTGGGGTCCATTCGTGGTTCACATTCCACTTTTGGAGTATATGGTTTGTGTTGCCCCTATACCTATGTGCTCCTATTGTAATCTATTGTAACTTTACACTGCTTGCATTACTTCCTTTTGCTATTACTGCATATTTTTGGTATTGTGTACATATATCTTGTGTACATTTGGCATCCTCATACTGAGGGTACTCACTGAGATACTTTTGGCATATTGTCATAAAAATAAAGTACCTTTATTTTTAGTATATCTGTGTATTGTGTTTTCTTATGATATTGTGCATATGACACCAGTGGTATAGTAGGAGCTTTGCATGCCTCCTAGTTCAGCCTAAGCTGCTCTGCTATAGCTACCTTCTATCAGCCTAAGCTGCTAGAAACACCTCTTCTACACTAATAAGGGATAACTGGACCTGGCACAAGATGTAAGTACCTCTGGTACCCACTACAAGCCAGGCCAACCTCCTACAGTGTGTACTAATGTCCTTCCCTCCAGTGTGTTGTAGGCGGGGGTACTTACAGCTGGTGTACATGTCGGAGCATTGGAAAGACTTGCAATTCGCATACCATGGCACCTACGGACATGCCTGTGTTCTAGAAGGTGGGTGCTTCCTTTTATGTTGTTCGTTTCCGCCATAGATTTTGTGGCGGTTAGCCCGCCCCGGAAGTCCTGGCGATGTGCAAGCTCATAATACGGTGGGTGGAAACTGTCTGACCACCAGCCTGAAGAGGCCTTCCGCCAGCAACAGCGGTCCATCCACAATGGCAGTCCAGATAGAAACTTGACTGTGTTCTGCAGGTGCCTTCCCAGTACTCGTAATATGGCAGTCTATACCACCAGGCCTGCGGCAGTTCGACTGCCATCTCCACCGCAGCGGTCCACTGACCACCAAACTCGTAATGAGTGCCCCAGTGTCATAAGGTTGTTTGGCTGTGTCTCTGAATTACACATCACATAGAAGGCCAGGCATTCATACTTTTTTTAGCCTGTGACAACAACAGTTATTCCATTGACCTAGGTATTGAGAGATCCTGGAACATCCTATATGGCAATTATGACATCCACTGAATTGTTTTCCTATGAAGAGGTTTTAAGTGCTATGTAGTTCCAAAAAAGCTTCAGGACACTCGGTCCCAATAAAATTCCTGTTGACTTCTGTAAGCCTGAACCTCTGACCTGGAGCCACTATTTCCTGATTCCAGCCAGTGCCATTTTGCAGGGCCCTCATTTGTTCCCTTCCTGATTTTGTGCTATTATAATCTCTATGTTTAAAAAAATACCCCAACAATTATCACCCAGTCATCCTTATTGGCTCCTCACATTTTGTTTCGTGAAGATGACCCAATCAAGACTGGAATCTTGAATGAAAGATAACATCCTTTTGCATTGTCTGACTTCTCACATCTAGCTAAGGCTGATAAAAGGTTTTTGAAAGATCTCTTGGGCCTTCTACAGAACAACCCTAATGTTGCCCTAAATATGGAATTGGGTATGAGAACTATTGAAACTGTGCCCATTCTTTACTGGGTATTTATTTGTAGTCTTGAAGAATTATGCTCATATAAACCTGCTGTTGCATATCTGCTGACCCTGGAGCTAGCAAACTGAGTTGCTTTAAGTATGCCTATGAGTCACTCGTAACCATTGTGCTTCCAGATGTAGTACAGTTAGGCTTCTAAAATCATCTTATTAAGTATGGTTTGAAGGTAATTATTAAACAACATTTATGCAGATGAACTAACCGAAGCTTTCCTGCTTTCTAAAAGTGTTCTAGTATTTGAAGGCTTTATGGATCATATGAAACCTCCATTGACAAACTGATGGTACATTAAGTTTTACCATTAGCTGTGTGTACGTCATCTTTGAGGCCTTTCCCAGGTCATTATAATGCTGTCTTCATTGCCTTAGTCTTGTGGAATCCGAGACACATTTTAAAACAGCTGGTGTTTGGCATTTCCAGGTATTTACTTTCAGTATGGAAGATCTTGGGCAGATACTTGAAGTTGGCAATTTGAGTTGCAAATATTGGTGAAGTTTTGTGACAGAACCACCCTGATTGAGTCATCTAGTGGAAAACTTTGCACATTTATTATGGCAAGTGGTCTCAAATACTAGTATATTTGGCTGTAATGGGTGATCATTAATTAATTATTATCATAACGCCATCTTACAGTGTTTTCCTTAAAGCATTTGAACATGGAACCTGTCTTTCTTGAAAGTTTTTCTATGATACCGGTGTTTAAGATTTTGGAATGGTATAATTATTTGTGTCTTTCAATTTGTTGGAAATGTATGTATCCACTGCAACAGCATGAACTGAACTGCCTTTGAATTTTTAAACTTTTAAAACATTTTTAAATTGCATATATTTTTATGGCTTTGTAATCCGAAATAGACTTGATTTCATTTAAACATGGGTTGAAATGACATGTGACCTATTTCAAATGGTTTTGCACAGATCGGTGTTTTTTTTCCACACATGCATTTTTTGCCCACTCCAGAGTATGACAGACAGTTTTAGAAAATACACACAAATAATGTGGAAAATGTGGGTGCACTTAAAGCCACATAGTTAACGCATGCAGATTTAGCGCCTGATTTAGATTTTAGCAGAGGGGTTACTACATCGCAACTGTGACAGATATGCTGTCCGCCGAAATCTAAATACTATTGTTTTCTATGGTATTTAGATTTCTGCAGATGGGATATCCATCATCGCTGTGACAGAGTAACCCGTCTGCAGAGATCTAAATCAGGGTCTTAGGCCCAAATTTAAGAAGGCCTAGAGCCACATTAGCGTCATTTTTTCTTTGCTAATGTAGCATTAGGCTTGTAAAATCGCAGCGCCATATGTACAAAGTAGTGCAATGTATGCATTACACAACTTTGTGACCCGCGGTGCCACATTATGCATGCGCCATGCATAATGTATGCAAAGGGTGCATTCCAACACAAGGGGGCCCGCAAAAAGGGAGCAATGAAATCTACAAGATTTTATTGTGCCATTTTTTGAGACATTTTAACGCCTGCTCAAAGCAGGCATTAAAAGGACTCACCCATTGTAATCAATGGGCCTCCTTGCACTTTGCTCCACTAGCGTCAACATTTTTGACGCTAGTGGAGCAAAGCGCCAGGATAACGTAAAAAATGTTGACGCTATTTTCTCTAATGCTGTCATGGTGCGCCGTATCATAAATACGGTGCACACATGGTGATGTTAGAGGGATGAAGGGGGGTGTAAGAAAAGTGGTGCTGCATCCAATGCAGCAACACTTATCTTAAATTCGGCCCTTACTGTTTAACTGGCTTAAAATTCTCAGTGAAACATTATTTCTACATTGGAGAATCGGTCAAACGGCAGGGATCTATGGGGCAAATTATGGGGCTGTTTAGGTATTTCAGTTCTCTATTAAATCACAGTATCTATCAGTCTTGTCTTTAATTGGTCTAATGGTGTAACCTAGTTCATTTCATGTTTTATCTTAAATATTTAAATGTTCTGTAAAATCTCTGACATGTACAGCAGAAAATTCTTCCTGGCACTTGGCAATCTTCTTTTATTAAAATATGCTGGGCAACAGGCTGAATATTTTATATTTGCTTTTCACCTACAATTTTAACCCACAAGAGAAAGTTGCTTTGTGGATAAGGTTGCGTATTTTTCCACTCATATTTTCTTCGCTCTGCCCAAATGTTAATTGCTACATATATCTTATCTAGAGAGCCCGTAGTGTACACACCGGATTCTGAATTTAGTCTCTGCTACGAAGTGACAATAGTGGGAAAGTATTATTTTCCCAATGTTGAGATGTCATGAGAAACAGTTTTTTCCTGCCTTGTCAATATCTTCAGAGATCAGGCCAAAGTGGTGGAATGGCAGGTTATGGTCTTACTGGAATCTCTCCGGTCTGCCCAGACCCAGGAGTGGTTAGAGAACATGGTCCATGCACTATCTCTGCCAACTGTCCTATTTCCTGTCGAGCTGCCATATCAGCTCATAAAAAGCATATCTGCACAGTGCTGTTTCAGAGCAGAGACCACAACTTCAGGCAGGGAGGGGGAGGGAAGCAGCAGAGATTTGTGCATCAGGGTGGCAGAAGGCAAGGTAAATATTATTATTTATCAGATGTGGGCAATACCGAAGATTGTGTGGCTGACAGGACACCAATTGCCTGTAAATATTTGGGCTGGAAAGAGGAGGGCTACGTTAAGAGTGGTGGGGGTGTATGCAGGACGGTAATCATTTCAAATATTTGGGTGGGGGTGAAGAAGCTAGGTAGTGTATCGAGTGGTGTGATGGACATACTTTTTTTATTGAATACAGGACAGAGGGAAGGTGCTGAGACCATGCTGCGCATGGCTCCAGTGCTTCCTCTCTTGCTATGCTGCCGATGTGAGCAGAGGTCATGGATTTTGGGGGTGCATACATAACTTAAATTGTAGAGGAGCAGATGCTTTTCATCTCAGTTTTAAGAATGAAATCAGAGGTAACTCAGGCTCCACTCTTGTTGAATTTACTCAGAACCCCCCCAGTTAAAAAAAATCCACATTATTCTCAGTTACCCATCGATAATTTATATCTAGCACTTTCCATAAATAGACTCGACCAGGATCAAGGTCTCATAAAGTCTACTTAGTTGTGCTTTAGTTTCCGCAGGTTTCTACATGATTTTTTTCCTTTAATAATTGATGTTAAACGAGGCACATTCGCCATTCAACTAGGATTTTGGAATGATTGTGCCATTTGGCCAATGCAAAGCACACCCTTTGGCAAAAGAGCCACTCCCTGGTGCAAGTTTCAACGGCATCATAGCAGATTATGGGGGTCATTACAACTCTGCCAAGCTGTAACCGCCGGGCGGCCGCCAATGCGGCCTCACTCCCGTGGTGCCCATTTGGACATCCCCGCTGGGCCGGCGGGCGGAAACCAAGTTTTCACCCGCCAGCCCAGCGGGGATGTGGGCCGAAACATGGGAGCCGGCTCCAAATGGAGCCGGCGGTGGTGCGGCCGTGCGACGGGTGCAGTTGCACCAGTCGCGCTTTTCACTGTCTGCATAGCAGACAGTGAAAAGCCGCATGGGGCCCTGTCAGGGGGCCTCTGCACTGCCCATGCCAGTGGCATGGGCAGTGCAGGGGCCCCCAGGGGCCCCACGACTCCCTGTACCGCCAGCCTTTTCCTGGCGGTTCATACCGCCAGAAAAAAGCTGGCAGTCGGGGACTCGTAATCCCCTGGGCAGGCGGATTATCACCGCCGGGGCAAAAGTGGTGGAATACCGCCGGCCCCGGCGGTGCGACCGCAGCGCTTCCACCGCGGTCGTAATAGGCCAGGAAGCACCGCCAGCCTGTTGGCGGTGCTTCCGTCATTTTAGCCCTGGCGGTCTCGGACCGCCAGGGTCAAAATGACCCCCTATGTCTCCTAGATTTCGCTTTTTGTATTTGGGTCTTTAGCAGTTACTGAACTATCTTTTTGATTCCAGGTGCATCTTTTGCATTGTTCTCATGTAAGCTTACCCATTGAACCCATATCTAATTCAATATAAAAAATGCATATGATTCAACTGAATCCAGTAGAAACTGCAACAGGTAATCTGAAATGTGCAGCAGGGGCAAGTTAGTATTTTTTGTGTTTTGCATTATTAGTTCATCTACTCTAAAACGTCGTTTGCTTCTTTGAGAGTGTTGTTACCTGATAGCCTTACATTGTTGAACAGATGGGAA
This sequence comes from Pleurodeles waltl, assembly GCF_031143425.1. Classification (NCBI taxonomy): domain Eukaryota; kingdom Metazoa; phylum Chordata; class Amphibia; order Caudata; family Salamandridae; genus Pleurodeles; species Pleurodeles waltl. Next base: position 618,644,612 of record NC_090437.1, on the reverse strand, counting down.
AGAGGCCAAATGTTATAAGTTTCCTGAAGGTCTACGGTCTAGAAGAGGTCCAAATGGTGTTCTTTGTGCGGGTGCAACAACTCACCTGTTGCACAAGTGCCACTGGAGGGCTCCATTCTTGTCTGGTCTACAAGGAACAAGGACTACGCATGTATGCAAGAAAATCAAATCCTCTTGAAGATGCAGCACAAATGTGTGAATGGATCAATTCCAGGAGCAGATGGGAGCGACATGTTTGATAGCTGTAAATTGTGATGATACAAATAAAGTTTATTTTTATGTAACCCATCACACCTTACTTTGGTCATTTGTAAGCGCTGTAAATATCAGGTGCTACTGTTATCAAATGGTACAGAAGGATGGCAAGTTGAGTCGGCTCTACTGGGTCTCAGACTTGTGAACAGTAGATCACTAACTGCATGTTTCAGCGACGAACATACAAATCTCTGGGCGTATCACCTGCAGCAGCAACACCATCTACAGCAACAGACAACTCAAGAGAATGCTTTGTCGTCTGTTGACATAAATTTGCACTTTATATGCACCTTTTCTTAGAAACCGGAGCTCACCAAGGATTAAGGAAGTAGCTGCTTCCTACCTTTCCAATGATTACTATTTCAGTCAAAACTGGGATGATTAAATGGGCATTCGTTCCACAGCAGCAGTTAGAGATTTATCTTTCAGTGGAAAGATCAACAGGCTGCAGCTAACGAGCTGATATCCAGGCTACATTAGGTACCAGTCCTGTTTGCATAACATTCCTGTCAATGATTTACACGTTGTGCAGGCAGGGAAGTGAAAGATGACTAGCAGAATCAGTTACTCATTACAACATTTTTTCAGTGTTTCCCTCCCTTTCTGGTGCTCAAGGCGGCAAGGGGGCTGGGGACATATTACTTGTCTGCTTGGAAATTATTGCTATCTAAAATATTTGTGCCTTTCCCAACTTTCCCATCATCTCTTTTTTCCACTTACCCAACAGCTTTACAGAGGACTCCTACTGCCGCATCAATCAAGTAACACAAAATGGAGCAAGCAGATTTTCTTCACTCCACGTCATCGAAGAGTTTTTGCACCTGGGCAAAAATGGTGAAGGCATATTAGGAAACCATATAAAACATACGTAACTTATAAAGTATTTTAAATGAGTCAAACATTTTAAAGAAAGGAATCCTAATTCATGCAGAAAGCTTTGAAAGTTAGAACAAGCCGTTTTTAGCAATAAAGTAAAACTAATTGGTTTTACCCGAAATGAAATTGCACAACACTGCACAATTAAAAAGTAGATGAAAAACATTTTATGCACTAAATAATATGTATATAACAAAAATAGTGTGACATTGGTTCACTTTCAGTAACGCTCTTTCACAATATTTGCTTCATTCCATATTGCACAAACAGCAAAGATGGTAGAACTGGAGATATTTACTTTTAAAGATTTTAGTAAAAATTAGCGCCAAAAGCACAAAGCTCTAACTGTAGTAATCTGGTCAAACCGGAAGAAAGTAACAAGTGCAGGCCGACCGCATTGGAGTGCCTGCCGGATACATGCACCAAGTTAGGCCCGAGGAGGCTTGTACTTTATGTCATTGATGCGAGGCTTCACGTGGCTCAATATTGGTTCCGAACAAGAGCTGTATGGTGCTGTTGTGTGGACTGCGATGCAAGTTCCTGCTATGAGTTGCATTAGTTACAATGTGAAGTCCTTCTTTGGATTTGATGGAACCCAGAGTTAGGCCGGGAGGAGTACAATCTGATGACAGCCTAGGGGACCAGGACCTGGGGGTCACCCCTTGGGTATCAGGACTCACTCCAGGCAAGGACAGTGTGGTGTCCCTGTAGCTCACACAAGAGGTCAGCCAACTGACCCTTAGAGTCACTCTGGACAGTCATGGATGAAGGCAAGCAGGTCCAGTCTTTCTTCTCAAACAGCAAGACAGTCCTCCGGCAGTGGGGCAGACCTTCTATAACTCCCACAGGTCCGGGATTGTTCTGAAGAGTGACTTTAGAGGTCCAGTATTTATACCTGGTGCCAGCCTTTGTGTGTTGGGGATTCCATGTCCTATCTCCACATCTGGTTCGGGAAAGTTGTTCACCCTTCCGCTGTCCAGGCTCCAAACTGTCTGGAATTACAATAGATTGGGCACGCCTGGTCTCAGATTCCTTTGTGTGCCGGAGGCAAAACCTTGTCAAATGTATGCTACAGCCCCAAATTAGTAATCTTGCCAGGATGGCCCATCCTGTCCACACCTAAGCCCTATTTGTGTTACTGTCTGAAAGCAATACAGTAATACCAACGGCAGAGCCATCAACAGTCATATGACCCAGGACACGGGCAGAAGTCATAAATGCTCAGGCTAAAAAATGTGAACTTTCTAAATGTGTCATTTTCAGAATTATGAGTGTAAACATCACATTTCTGCCTGCTCTGAATCCAAATTTATCACTGATAAAATTTAATAGGCTAACCCACTGTTAGTCAATGAGAGAGATAGGCCTTACAAATGAAGAGTGACTTTATGAGTTTTTACTGCAGGACATGTAAAACATAAGCACACATGCTGTACTTGGTAAATACTGTGTATCCTGCCTATTGAGTTTTCACCCCCTACCTTAGGGGTGACATAAGTAGTAAAAAGAAAGGTTTAGGCCTAGCAAAAAGTTTAATTTGCCCATTTGAAATAGCAGTTTAAAAAAGCTGCACTACATGATGCAGGGGCAGGCCTGGGACATGTTTTAAAATGCAACTTTAGTGGGTGGTACAATAGGTGCTGCAGGCCCACTAATAACATGTATTTACAGGCTCTGGGTACATGAAGCACCATTTACTAAGGGAGGGCGTTACAATTAAGTAGAATGTATCAACTAGGTGTAGGACAATTTTACCATGTTTGAAGGGGGAACAGAAGCACTTTAGCACTGGTTGGTAAAGTGCACAGAGCCCTAATACCAACAAAAACAAATTCAACAAAACGGTAGGGGTGAAGGAATAATGTTTTGGGGGTTACCACACCAAGGATGTCAGGCCTAACATGTGTTCCCACCCCTCCAGCGGAAAGTAGGTAGAACTTCCTAACCTCATGGGAGTTCTCATCGCTAAGGCGGAAGAACCCGGAAAGACCATCAGAACTGGTGTGATCTGTTCCAGGGCGATGTTCCACCATAAAGTCCATTCCCTGTAGGTAGGTGGATCACCTCAACAATTAGAGATTCCCACTCCTCATCTGCAAGAACTATTGATGGGGTCTGTGGTCTCTCTGAATCCAGAAATGAACCCCAAACCAGTATGGTCTTAACTTAGTCAGTGCCAAGCCAGTTCAAAGGCTTCCCTTTCAAGTGCATCCCACCTCTGTTTTCTGGGAAGTACCTGCTGGCTGATGAAGGCTATAGGTTGGTCTAGGTCCTCTTCGTTCAGCTTTGAGAGTACAGCCAATATGCCATGCTCTGAGGCATCCTATAAGGAATGTATTGTCCACACAAAGTCAGGGCCCTCCTTCAAAGTGTCTAAAGCATTCTGGTACACCTCCATTCAGATCACCTTCCTGGTCTGCTTTGTAGAGGTCAGCTCTTCCAAGAGGGCAACAACAGTACCATGCTGTTAAAGAACTCTGTAGTAACTAGCGAGGCCTAACAAGGCTCTCACATCAGTCTGTGTCTGGTGGGTGCGGGGGGTCCCAGGCCAGAATGGTCTGGACTTTTCCCTGGAGGGGCTCTACCTTGCGCCAACCATCCTGGTGGCCCAAGTAAACTACAGATCCCTGCCTTATCTGACACTTCCTTGTCTTGATAGTTAGGTCTACCTTCTGCAGAGCTTGAGCACTTTTTGGAGGTGGAACAGGTGGTTTTCCCTGCTAGATCTGGAGACCACAATGAAGTCTAGATAGGTGATGCTGAAAGCCCCCATCCCAGTCAGGACCTGTTTGATTGGCACCTGGATGGTGGCAGGAGCATTTTCTAACCCAAAGGGCATCACCCTAAACTGGATGTGGCCCTCTGAGGTGGAGAATGCAGACCTTTCCTTAGCACCCTTGTTTAAGGAAATCTACAAGTACCCTGATGTTCTAATGTACTCAGGAACTTGGCAGCTCCCAACAGGTCAAGGAGCTCATCAACTCAGGTGAGTTGAGTCATCTGTAATCCACACAAAACCTGGAGTTGTGGTGTGGTACCCAATGAGGTACCTTTAGGTACCAGAACTAGAGGCCTGGAAAGGGGATACTGGAGTGCTCAACCACTTATAACTGCAGCATTTTGGAGACTTCATCCGTAATACTGGCTCTTACCTTATCACACAGACTATACATTTTGTTTTTGACAGGCATGCTGTCCTCATTGTCAGTGTTGCAGTGGTGAGCCTTGAGGTAAGTGAGAAAAGCGAGGAAGACTGCCCAAGCAAATGGGTCAGGGAAGGTGAGAGAACTCCTCCTTCCATTGACCCATCCTGCTCCTTGGAGGATAGTAGTTTGAGGAAAGGCTTGCTTTCCTCTTCCAACTAGTTGTCCGTCACCAGGAGCATGTTTATCGCTGACCTCTCAAAGTGGGACTTGAAGCGGTTGACATGCAGGAACCTTAAAGAGCTCCTGGGGGTCTTGAGGTTCACTGGGTAGGAAACCTCCCCTTTTGCTCCTTTACTTCATAGGGCACACCAGCCTAGCAAGGTCAGGGGTTCCACTGGTTCATTACCCACACTTTTTTGACCAGGCTAAACTCAACCTGAGTGGCCATCTGGTCATACCAGAATGTATGACTTCCTGTCTGGCTTCCAGATTTCAGTGGCTTTCTTCCACAAGCGCTTCGTCTGCGTCTAGAGAGCCAACATGTAACTGACTACATTCCAGGGAGGTTTATTGGAAGCTTAATACCACCCTTTCTTGACAAGGCTTAGAGGCCCTCTGACTGGTCATACAGAAGCTCAAAGGGGCTTAACCCTATTGTGGCACCACCCTGTAAGCAAGCAGGTATTGCAAGAAGACGTCCAACTTCCGCCTCAAGGGCTCGGACAGGCATGTGAACATTCCTTTAGAGCTCTTGTTAAAGCTTTCAGCAAGCCCATTGGTCTGGGGATGGTAGAGTGTGGAAAATGTATAGGTTACTCTACACTAGTGCCACAGTGCCTTCATGTTTGCTGGCATGAGGTTGATGCCCCTAGTCAGACACCATCTCTTTGGGAAAATCTACCAAGGTAAAGTTCCCCATCAGTACCCTGGCCTCCGCAGGCACAGTCACGTCCTTAGAGGTATGGTCTTCAAATACTGAGTGGCATGGTCAACCAGGACTAAAATGAACCTGTTGCCTTAGACAGCCATAGGGACTAGGTGCCCAACAGTATTGATGCCCATCCTCTCAAAAGGAGGTGTCTGTGACAGATAAGGGAACCAGGGGGGCTTTCCGCTTTCCCCCTGACTTCCACTGACTTGGCAGGTATGAGAATACCCTCAGAATACATCCTAGGTCACCCATCCAGGGCCCCAGGATAAGTGGGTGAAAAGCCTGGCAAAGGCCTTGTCCTGCCCCAGATTTTATCAGTGGTACATCATGAACTACACCCAGTAGGAAGTACGGATGGCACCGGGGACCCACCAACTCACAGGTTCCCTCAGGCTCAGGAACTATAACCTCGCTTTACAGGAGACCATTCTTCTAGTAAATCAGATGATCACCAGACGTCAGGTCTGATGGCATATTCATTTGTGTGTCAAGAAGGCAAAGCCCTTTCAAATGTAAGTGGGACTGGGTACAGCCCCTTCCATTCATTCTATCAGGGGATGGCCTGTCTGTCCACATCTAAGCCCCCTTTGTGTTGCTATCTGGAAGCAATACACAAACATCGACAGCAGAGCATTAACAGTCATGTGACCCAGGACGCTAGCAGAAGGTACAAATGGTTAGGACAAGAAAATGAAAACCTTTGAAAAGTGGCATTTTCATAATTGTGACTTAAAATTTGACTTTACCATTAAAGAAGATTTTACATTACAATTTACTTGTAGGTAATCAGCATATCTGCTCCCAATCCAAAGTTACCACTTATTAAATGCAGTATGGTAACCCAGTGTTCACCAAAGGGAGTGATAGGCTTTACAACAGTGAATACATACAAAGCTTGAGTACACATGCCCTACTTTTGAAATACAGTGCATCCTTCCCTATGAGGCTTTAGGGTCTACATTAGGTGTGACTTATAAGTATTAAAAAGGAAAGTTCAGACCTGGCAAAGGTTTATTTTCCCAGGTTGAAACAACAGTTTAAAAAGCTGTACTATATGGTGCAGTCTGAGATGTTGTAAAAGGCTGCTTTAGTGGATTTCACAATAGGTGCTGCAGGTCCACTATTAGCTTTTAATTTACAGGCCCTGGGTACATATAGTACCATTTACTAAGGGCTTACAAGTAGATTAAATGGGCCAATTAGATGTAGGCCAGTTTGACCATGTTTGAAGGAGGGAGCCCAAGCACTTTACAGCTGGTTATCAGTGTTAAAGTGCACAGAATCTTAAAACCAAAAAAACAATTGCATCAAAACAGGAGGAGTGAAGACAAAGAGTTTGGAGGAATACCAAGCCAAGGATGTCAGGTCTGATAATAGGCAAGACACATAGGCCCTCATTACAACCCTGGCGGACGGTGTTAAAGCGGCAGTAAGACCGCCAACAGGCCGGCGGTAAAAAAATTGCAATTACGACCGTGGCGGAAACCGCCAACAAAGACAGCCACTTTAACACTCAGACCGCCACGGCGGTACAAACAAACAGCGCGGCGGTCACCGCCAACAGAAAGGCGGGAGACAATGTACCGCCCACACTATTATGACAGGCCAATCCGCCACCTTTTCCGGGGCGGATTCACCGCGGATAAAAACACGGCGGAAACAGGAATTTCGAAGGGAAAACGCTCACCTCTACACACCCCACGAGGAACCAGGACACCATGGACCCGGAACTCCAAATTCTACCTGTGATAGTCTTCCTGCTCCTCTACCAGGAGCACGAACGCCGGCGGCGAAGCCCACGGTGAGTACTGCACCTACGACACAGGGGAGGGGGGAGGAAAAAAACAGGGACACACACACGCAACACCCCCACCCTCACCCACTACAACACACACACTAATACATGTTGATACATTACAGTTACACCCCTCCAAGCCCCCCGGAAGAATGCAAAGACAAAAGGAAATGAATGTAACCATTGTAATATATTAAGATACAGTGCTCCAAAATATATATACACCATAAACAAATATATATACACCAATCATACAAGTCCAGGTATTGCACCATTTATAGTCCGTGGACCACTGGGCCCAGAATGCATGGGCGAGGCCCACACAAGATACCCGATCAAAACAGAGAGAACACTGCAGGGGCATCAGATAGAAATACAACAGGCACCTCAGGAGGAAGGGAAGGGGGGGCACCTCCGCCGGATGAGTGCACGATGCCAGATCCACGAGGGGGCTCAATGCCCACTGTTCAATCCTGGGGAGTGCAAAGCCACAGTCTCTCAAGTCTCTACAGTGGGTGGTTTGCCCACTGTTCAATCCTGGGGAGTGCAAAGCCACAGTCTCTCAAGTCTCTACAGTGGGTGGTTTGCCAACTGTTCAATCCTGGGGAGTGCAAAGCCACAGTCTCTCAAGTCTCTACAGTGAGTGGGTTGCCCACTGCTCTATCCTGAGGAGTGCAAAGCCACAGTCTCTCAAGTCTCTCCAGTGGGTGGTTTGCCCACTGCTTTATCCTGGGCAGTGCAAAGCCACAGTCTCTCAAGTCTCTCCAGTGGGTGGTTTGCCCACTGCTTTATCCTGGGGGGTGCAAAGCCACAGTTTCTCAAGTCTCTCCAGTGGGTGGTTTGCCCACTGCTGCATCCTGGGGAGTGCAAAGCCACAGTCTCTCAAGTCTCTACAGTGGGTGGGTTGCCCACTGCCATATCCTGGGGAGTGCAAAGCCACAGTCTCTCAAGTCTCTCCAGTGGGTGGTTTGCCCACTGCCATATCCTGGGGAGTGCAAAGCCACAGTCTCTCATGTCTCTACAGTGGGTGGGTTGCCCACTGCCATATCCTGGGGAGTGCAAAGCCACAGTCTCTCAAGTGGATAACAGTCTCCACTGGTTCTGGAGGGGGACTGGTGCCCAGAGTGCTTCATCCTGTGTAGGACAGAGGTAGTGGATGGATGTCTCCACTGGTTCTGGAGGGGGACTGGTGCCCAGAGTGCATCACTCACCCCGTGACGGACCCAGTTGCGTCAGTGCCCCTGCCGCTCACGGGCTAGCAGTGCTTGATTTGGCAGTGCCCTATTCAGCGGTGCTTGATTTGGTGGTGCCCTGTTCAGCGGTGCTTGATTTGGCGGTGCCCTGTTCAGCGGTGCTTGATTTGGCGGTGCCATGTTCAGCGGGGCTTGAGTTGGCGGTGCCCTGTTCAGCGGTGCTTGATTTGGCGATGCCCTGTTCAGCGGTGCTTGAGTTGGCGGTGCCCTGTTCAGCGGTGCTTGATTTGGCGGTGCCCTGTTCAGCGGTGCTTGAGTTGGCGGTCCTTCATGGCCCAGCGGGGCTTGTGCTGGCGGTCCTTCATGGCCCAGCGGGGCTTGAGTTGGCGGTCCTTCATGGCCCAGCGGGGCTTGTGCTGGCGGTCCTTCATGGCCCAGCGGGGCTTGTGCTGACGGTGGCCTCCTGGGCAGCGGGGCTGGGGCTGGCGGTGGCCTCCTGGGCAGCTGGGCTGGGGCTGGCGGTGGCCTCCTGGGAAGCTGGGCTGCGGCTGGCGGGGCCCTCCTGGGCAGCTGGGCTGGGGCTGGCGGTGGCCTCCTGGGCAGCTGGGCTGGGGCTGACGGGGGACTGGTGCCCAGAGGTAGTGGATGAATGTCTCCACTGCTTCTGGAGGGGGACTGGTGCCCAGAGTGCATCACTCACCCCGTGACAGACCCAGTAGCGTCAGTGCCCCTGCCGCTCATGGGCTAGCGGTGCCTGAGTTGGCGGTCCTTCATGGCCCAGCGGTGCTTGTGCTGGCGGTCCTTCATGGCACAGCGGTGCTTGTGCTGGCGGTGCCCTGTTCAGCGGGGCTTGTGCTGGCTGTCCTTCATGGCCCAGCGGTGCTTGTGCTGGCGGTGCCCTGTTCAGCGGTGCTTGTGCTGGCGGTCCTTCATGGCCCAGCGGTGCTTGTGCTGGCGGTGACCTGTTCAGCGGTGCTTGTGCTGGCGGTCCTTCATGGCCCAGCGGTGCTTGTGCTGGCGGTGCCCTGTTCAGCGGGGCTTGTGCTGGCGGTCCTTCATGGCCCAGCGGTGCTTGTGCTGGCGGTGCCCTGTTCAGCGGTGCTTGTGCTGGCGGTCCTTCATGGCCCAGCGGTGCTTGTGCTGGCGGTCCTTCACGGATCAGCTGGGCTGGTGCTGGCGGTGTCCTCCTGGGCAGCTGGGCTGGTGCTGGCGGTGTCCTCCTGGGCAGCTGGGCTGGGGCTGGCGGTGGCCTCCTGGGCAGCTGGGCTGGGGCTGGCGGTGGCCTCCTGGGCAGCTGGGCAGCTGGGCTGGGGCTGGCGGTGGCCTCCTGGGCAGCTGGGCTGGGGCTGGTGGTGGTCTCCTGGACAGCGGGGATGATGGCGGTCTTCTCCACCGTGCAACTCTTCCCAGACTTGCCGGGTTTCTTGTGGCCCTTCCCCACCTTGGGAGGTGTCACAGCTGACTCCACACTCCCACCAGGACCCCTGGGAGCGGCTTTGGTGGCTGGATTCTTCCCCCTCTCCCGCCGGGCACTGGCCAACTTCTGATGCTTCACAGGTGGCGGACTGGCTGTGCTGTGGCTCTGTGCCACACTGGCTGTCCTGGTGGCCGGTGCACTCCACATACGGGTGACTACAGGCACCACTGGTCCCGGAGATGTTGTGGCTGAGGTGCTGCTTCGGGACCTCTGAGATGGACGGGGTGGGGGAGGTGTGGGAAAGAGGTCAAGGGTGGACAGGAAAAGTTTCTTGGACACACTGGGACGGGTAGCTGGAGGGGGTTTGGGAGTGGAGGAAGAGGTGGTGGTAGTAAGAGGTGTACGTTTGGTGACTTTGGGTGCAGGTGCATGCGCTGGAGGCTGTCGTGAGGTGGATGGCTGTTGGGTGGGTGTGTGGCTGCGTTTGTGTACCTTGGGAGGGGGCATCACAGACACACAGGGAGAGGACACAGGGGACATGTGAATGGTAGTGGGGGTGGTGACTGCACGTGAGCGGGGTGTGCTGGTGGGTGTGCTGGTGAGGGACGTAGTGGCTGTAGAGGTAGTGCATGCAGGTGTGAGTGTAGACGAGACTGGGAGGGAGGAGGGAGATGACGAGGAGGGGGACACAGTGGAGGCAGTGGATGTTGGTGTGTCTGCATGTGTGTGTTGCTTGCGTGAGTGCCTGTGGGATGTGTGGTGCGTATGTTTGCCTGAGCTTCCCTTGTGTAGTGAGGTGTGTGCAGGCTGGTCTGATGGTGTGCTTGGGATAGGCAGAGGTACAGGGGATTGGGTCTGGGTGGAGGAAGTTGGAGGGGGGAGGCTAGAGACGGGGACAATGGCTGCCATCAGTGCTGAGGCCAGAGTTTGAAAAGCTCGGTGAAGGGCCGCCTGACCAGAATGAATGCCCTACAGGAATGCATTCGTTTGTTGCAACTGCCTTTCTACACTCTGGATGGCAATCAAAATGGTAGACTGCCAACAGTGAGGGACCTCAGGAGATCAATGGCCTCCTCACTGAGGGTAGCCGGGGTGACTGGGGCAGTGGCTGAGGTGCCTGGGGCGAAGGTGATGCCCACCCTCCTGGGTTAGCGGGGACGGGGCGAAGGCAGAGGGGCTGCTGGGAGGGTGGTGCTGGTAGGGGGGGTGGAGGCTGTAACTTAGACGCGGGGGGCACAGATGTTGCCACCACCACAAGGGAGCTCCCATCAGAGGACGTGTCCGTGTCGCTGGTATCAGCTCCTGTCCCTGCCGTGAAGCTCCCCTCGCCCTCCGTCCCACTGGTGAATTCCGAGTCCGTAGTCTCACCCTCCAGGGCCATGTGGGATGCAGCTCCCTCGTTCTCCGGTGCCACTGCTCCTCCGCCTGATGATGCTAATGCACACAAGAACAGGGAGGACACAAAAAGGGGGGGGGACGACAGAAGAAAGACATGTTGAGTGCATGGATTACCGCTACTGTTGGCGGACAAGACAGACACAGAAGCCCCCTGCACTACGCCGCGCTATTGGGCTCCACTTTGCAATTACTGGGAAATGGCCTACAAGCCTATGGACGACATCTGCAGACATAGATGACACAGGGGCATGAATAGCTGTACTTGTCAGTCTACAGAGGTGGGCTGTGGTGCCACATGGCCTGCCTTACGGAGGGGCCTTGCCTACGGAACTCACCCTGGCCTAGGGAAACCCACAGCCCTCCTCCCCCACCCAGACACCTCCACTGCGCGCAAAGTCAACAGAATGAGAGTGTACTCACCCCCTTGTGTCTGCTGTGTTGCCCTCAAGCGCCCATCCAACTCCGGGTAGGCCGCTGCCAGGGTCCTGAACATCAGGGGGGTCATGGTGCGACGGGCACCCCTCCCATGTTGGGAGGCCATCCCCAGCTGAGCCTTCGCCGTCTTCTTGCTACAGCGGCGAATGTCCTCCCATCTTTTCCGGCAGTGGGTGCTCCGTCTGTGGTAGACCCCCAGGGTCCGGACGTCCTTGGCGATGGCACGCCATATATCTTTCTTCTGGTGGGCGCTGACCTACATGAAATGTACAGGGGAAGAAGAGAAGTCATTATCAACTGCACCGTCAAAGTGATTGGCCCCCATCCCTACCCTTGCCATGTGGCACATGCATTCACCGTCTCTCATGCACGCAGCACTCTGCCCCGTTCCTTCTTACATCCAGCCCTCTCCACACATGCATGGCCCATACAACATGCTCCCTGTGTACTTACCTGTTTGTCTGGAGGACCGTAGAGTAGCGTGTACTGGGGAGGACCCCATCCACAAGGTTCTCCAACTCCTCCGATGTGAAGGCAGGGGCCCTTTACCCAGACGCACGAGCCATTGTCTCTTCCAGACCGAGGTCACAGCAGCACTTGCAGTGTAGGTCCTCTCCTGTCGAAGATCAGGTATCGAGTGATTGAACAGATAGAAAATGGCAGTCAAGTCCGCGGCAGTGCGTACCATCACCGCTGGCGTACATCGTCATTGGCTCCTGGGACCCATAGGGTCCAATGTTAACCAATGCAACATTGCGCCGCGGTCTCCGACCGCCTACCGTGACGGTGTACAACGCCAGCGCAGTTACCTCACATCCCATTGTCCCACTTTACAGGTCAGGCAGCCGCCATTTCAGGGGCCCACATAGCCTCATTTTCAACTGCGTCACACATACCTAGGCCTAGTCTCAACACACATACAGGCCACCCTTTGTGTATGATTGGTGTTCTGTGTAAACTGTGGGTACGTATCTCTGAGTTGTTTGACTCTGTGCTCGCTGTTGTCCTTCATAGGCACCGTCCGCTGGGACATGTGAGGAGATGGCGGCATCCTCCGGTGAACCGACCTTTGGTGGACCTGTCGACAATGGAGGAGCGACATTTGATATTCACCTACAGGTTTGACCGTGCCACAATCCAGGAACTGTGTACCCAGTTGGAGCCAGACCTGATGTCAGCAATCCGCCATCCCACAGGAATCCCCCCTCAAGTGCAGGTGCTGTCAGTGCTCCATTTCCTTGCAAGTGGGTCTTTTCAAACAACTGTGCCATGGCATCAGAGATGTCCCAGCCTATGTTTTCCAACGTATTGTCCAGAGTGTTGTCTGCCCTTCTGAAACACATGTGGAGCTACATCGTTTTCCCTCAGGTGGAGGATTTGCCTACAGTGAAAGGTGATTTCTATGCCCTGGGATATATCCCCAACATCATAGGTACCATTGATGGGACCCATGTGGCTTTGGTCCCCCCCCACAGGAGTGAACAGGTGTACAGAAACCGGAAGAGTTATCATTCTATGAATGTACAGATGGTATGTTTGGCAGACCAGTACATCTCCCATGTGAATGCCATATTCCCTGGCTCAGTGCATGACGCCTACATCCTGTGGAATAGCAGCATCCCTTATGTGATGGGTCAACTCCAGAGGCACCGTGTGTGGCTATTAGGTGAGCACCTGGAAGCAAGACAGTGGGAATAGTTGTCTTGGTATATCCCTACAGGTTAGTGTGTATCTAACAGTTGTCCCTCGCCATTTGCAGGTGACTCTGGTTACCCCAACCTGTCATGGCTACTGACCCCAGTGAGGAATCCCAGGACAAGGGCAGAGGAACGCTACAATGAGGCCCATGGGCAAACTAGGAGGGTGATCAAGCGGACCTTCGGCCTCCTGAAGGCCAGGTTCTGGTGCCTCCATATGACAGGTGGATCCCTATTCTACTCACCAAAGAAGGTGTGCCAGATCATCGTGGCCTGCTGTATGCTTCACAACTTGGCTTTGCGACGACAGGTGCCTTTTCTGCAGGAGGATGGTCCAGATGGCGGTGTTGTGGCAGCTGTGGAGCCTGTGGACAGTGATGAGGATGAAGCAGAGGAAGAAGACATGCAGAACAGGGACTCATTGATCCAGCAATATTTCCAGTGAAACACAGGTAAGAATACAATCCTGAATACTACATGTACTTTTACACTACTACCTCTCTCCTGTCTGTCGTTTTCACCCAGTGTATGGTCACTGAGTTGTCACTTTCCCTTACCGTTTCACAGATGTGGGTCCCACTGTGTGACATCTGCTTAAATTCCTCATGGACTAAAGCTGTGTGACATAGGTATGCTGACATTACTATTTCAATAACATTTTGTCACTGTAATTGCAAATACACTCTTTCGAAATCACAGACAGACTCCAGATCATTTTGTGCTTTAGGTGTGTTTATTTAAATGCAAAATATTGGAGGGGAAAGTTAAATGGTGAGGGTTGATGGCAGAGGAGTGTCCATGGCAGAGTCCAGTCTATTAGTCTCACAGGTGCATTGCCCATATGGGCATAGGAAGTGGAGCTGGGGCAGTTTAAGTATGGACAGGGTGACAATGTGGGACAGTAGGATGACAATCAGGGTGGTCTAATTTCTTGGCGGGGGTCTTGGCATCGTTCTCTGTCTTTGTCCTGGATCTCAGGGACCGTTTGCGGGGTGGTTCTCCGCCTGCAGGGGGTGGGGTGCTGGTGTGGTGGACCTGTGGCGGGGCGTCCTGTCCACTAGCGCCGGCGGAGGTGGTGGGCAGTTCATCCTCCATGCTAGTTTCAGGGGCCCCTCGTAGTGCCACAGTGTCCCTCCTGGTGTTGAGTACTTTCTTCAGCACCCCTACGATGGTGCCCAGGGTGGAGCTGATGGTTCTGAGTTCCTCCCTGAAGCCCATATACTGTTCCTCCTGCATGCGCTGGGTCTCCTGAAACTTGGCCAGTACCGTTGCCATCGTCTCCTGGGAGTGGTGGTATGCTCCCATGATGGAGGAGAGGGCCTCGTGGAGAGTGGGTTCCCTTGGCCTGTCCTCCCCCTGTCGCACAGCAGCCCTCCCAGTTCCCCTGTGTTCCTGGGCCTCCCTCCCCTGGACCGTGTGCCCACTGTCACTGCCCCCAGGTCCCTGTTGTTGTTGGGGTGGTGGGTTATCCTGCATTCCCTGTAGTGGTGGACACACAGCTGATTGACGTGTCCTGGGGACGGAGGTATGGGCCCACTGGGTGGGTGCTGTGCTGGTGTTTCCAGAGGGGGGAAGGTCTGTGGTGGCCTGTGCCTGTGTGAGGGGAACCGACTGTCCTGAGGTCCCCGATGGTCCGGGCTGGTCATCTAGATCCAGTTGGACAGAGGCTCTGTCATCACTGTGGGCCTCTTCTGTTGGTGATGTGGACATGTGTGGACCCTCCTGTCCAGTGACATTGGGTAGGGGTCCTGCAGGGGTATAAAGGGATGTTTGTTAAATCTGTGTGTGTAATGGTGTGCAATGGGCGGGTGACCGTGTACCCCAGTGCTAGCATTCCTGTGTGGGAGCTTGTGTGATGGTGGTTTAGGGGGGTGTATTGGTATGTGCAGTGGGCATGCTTTGGTGATGGGTGTCCATGCTTTGGTGTTACATGCAGGTCTTGGTGTTGGGATGTGTGGTTTGTGAAATTAGGACATTTGTGAGGAGTTGGGGTGCTGGGGGTGAGGGTGGGGGTATGTGATAGCATGCAGGTATGGTGGGGGATGTAATAGTAAAGCTTTGACTTACCAGAGTCCATTCCTCCACCTACTCCTGCGAGGCCCTCAGGATGCAGAATCGCCAAGACCTGCTCCTCCCATGTTGTTAGTTGTGGGGGAGGAGGTGGGGGTCCGCCGCCAGTCCGCTGAACCGCCTGGTGGTGTCTTGAGACCACGGAACGCACCTTCCCCCGTAGGTCGTTCCACCTCTTCCTGATGTCCTCCCGATTTCTTGGGTGCTGTCCCACTGCGTTGACCCTGTCTACTATTCTTCGCCATAGCTCCATCTTCCTTGCTATTGAGGTGTGCTGCACCTGTGATCCGAATAGCTGTGGCTCTACCCGGACGATTTCCTCCACCATGACCCTGAGCTCCTCCTCCGAGAACCTGGGTTGTCTTTGCCGTGCCATGGGGTGGTGTAGGTGATGTGTGGGGTGGAGTCTGTGGTGATAAGTGTGGTGATATGTGGTGGTGTGTTGTGTGAGGTGCGTGGAAGTTGTGTGGGTGATGGTGTTATGTGCCTGTGGATGCTGTTGTACTTGCTGATGGTGTCTCTCTCTGGCCTTCTTTCTGAATTTTTTGTCGTGGGGGTTTGTGGGTGAAGTGGGTGTGTGTTTTATATTGTAATGGGTGTGTGGGAGTGGTGTGTGTATGTGTCTCAGGTGTGTGTATTTTGAATTGGCCAATGTGGGGATGTTTTGTAGTAGTGTGTGTATTTTGAGTGCGGCGGTATGTACCGCCAATGGAATACCGCAGTTGAAAGACCGCCGCGTGGATTCGTGTGTCGTGGTAGTGTGGGCGTATTTCTGTTGGCGTGACGGTGTCGGTTTTGTTTTCGCCAGTTTATCACTGACTTTTGTTGTGGCGGACTTGTGTGGGTGTCTGAATTTTGGCGGATTCCGAGATGTGGGTCATAATAGCTGTGGTGGAATTCCGCTGCCGCGGCGGTGTGTTGGCGGTCTTCTGCACGGCGGTACGCGGCTTTTACCACCAATGTTGTAATGACCGCCATAATGCACAAAAACGCTAATATATGAAGACTGAGGTAGCAAACGTAATACTTACATCATTATAAGTGGCCTAGCATGGAATGCTATAATCATTGCATCAGATTTACAAAACTGAATAAATTAATAAAAGCACCAAGGTGTTTTATTTATAGGGTGAGATCCTTTTTGCCAATTACAAGATTTGCACTTAAAATGGGGGACAAAATGGGAATGTTATTGTTTACTGCACTAAAATCTATATGTCCTTGTATTAACCATTTACTTTTCTCCCTTTAAATTCCAACAAGTTTGAATTAACAAAATTCAATCGGAGTTGAGAACTTTATCGCACATGGTTATTATCAGATGCAGTAATTATCCCACTACTCATATTACCAATACCCACACAAACGGAATTTGCTGAGCGATCGGAATTCACTGGGTCACTCTTAACCTACATGCATTTAGGTTAACCTATAGCTTGAATAGTAAATGCTAAGCTTCACTCAGAAATGAATACTGTGAAGTGACTGAGATGTAACACGTCACTTCAATATAAAGCACTGAAATAAAATTGGAGTAACTTGCAATAGTGTAATCCTGCAATAAAACATCTTAGCAAACCGTGATGCAGGCAAATGCTTTTCTTCTTCATGTAAGTGAATAGTCTAATGCAGCAGTAGCCATCGGGAAATCTCAAGGGTAGGGGCGGGCAGGGGAGGGATGGGGGAATAAAAAAATGAAAACTCACCTTTTGTCTTTGCCGCCTCCTTCTGCCGCGTTCCTCTTCTTCCTTCGATGTG
The DNA here is from genome assembly GCF_031143425.1 of Pleurodeles waltl. Taxonomy (NCBI): domain Eukaryota; kingdom Metazoa; phylum Chordata; class Amphibia; order Caudata; family Salamandridae; genus Pleurodeles; species Pleurodeles waltl. The sequence continues at coordinate 618,627,641 of NC_090437.1, read as the reverse complement.
GTGTCCCAGCATCCACTTGGACATCAGCACAGGCTCCCCAGCAATCCTGGTACTGCCTTCGTGCTACAGCTAGCATGAAAATAACATCAGGATTAGTCTGAGTGGCTTGGACTGCCACTCAGGCACAACTCTGGGGTTTGTGTAGTTTCTCCAGCCTGGCTGTTCAACACAGCCGGGCTGGAGAAACTGAGGGGCATATTTATACTCTGTTTGCGCCGGATGTGCGTCGTTTTTTTTAACGCAAATCCGACGCAAAACTAACTCCATATTTATACTTTGGCGTTAGACCCGTCTAGCGCCAAAGATCCTGGAGTTTGCGTCATTTTTTAGCGTGGACACCTTTCTTGCGTTAATGATATGCAAGGTAGGCGTTCCCGTCTAAAAAATGACTCCGAGGCATGTGCGCCGTATTTACACTCCCGGGCAAAAATGACGCCCGGAGTGGGCGGGTCAAAAAAAATGACGTCCAGCCGCTTTAGCGTAATTTTTTACCGCCTGGTCAGGGCAGGCGTTAAGCGACCTGTGGGCTCGGAAGGAGCCCAGAGGTGCCCTCCCATGCCCCCAGGGACATCCCCTGCCACCCTTGCCCACCCCAGGAGGACGCCCAAGGATGGAGGGACCCATCCCAGGGAACTTAAGGTAAGTTCAGGTAAGTATTTTTTTTTTTTTTTTGTGGCATAGGGGGGCCTGATTTGCGCCCCCCTACATGCCACTATGCCCAATGGCCATGCCCAGGGGACATAAGTTGCTAAGACAGGAGTCATTTGAATGGGGGTTGGGAGTAAAAAAAAATGGCGCTAATCGGGTTGAGGCGAAAATTTTGCCTCAGCCTGACTTGCCCCATTTTTTGGCGCCCAAGCTCCATTTTCCCCTACGCCGGCGCTGCCTGGTGTAAGTCATTTTTTTTGACGCACACCAGGCAGCTCCGCCGGCTAACTTCCTTCCATAAATAAGGCGCCCGCATGGCGCTTTGGAATGGCGTTAGCCGGCGTTAAATTTTTTGACGCACAACTGCGTTGGCGCAGTTGTGCGCCAAAAAGTATAAATACGGCCCTAAGTGTGCACATGTGTTTGGCTGGCCTGAGACGGCTGGCCAAACACACATCCACACTTAGGTGCACTCTCTCCTCCTCACACCTCTCACCTCCCATGGCACAACCCCGTCCCTCCCTTCACATACTGCTGGCTTAGCCAGGGGGACGACACTCCTTCCCTATTGCAAAGGAGCAGCCCCTGGTCTAATGGTATGTTCATGTCTAGCATGAAACTGCCTTGCCCCACCTCACCTCCTGGGAACCTCCTTTAATGAACATTAAAGCATTTTTTCTGCAGTCCCTGAAAAAAAGGGTGTGCCCCCCTTTAAGAGTCAAGATCCGCCTTCTGTTGTTTGGAAAGAAGGTTCCTCAGACCTCGTTGAACTTTTTCATTGCAGTCTTCGATGGTTGACACTGTTGACACTGTATTCATGTTGTTCATGATGTTTTGCCACATTCTTAAGTTAATTGAGCTGACTATCTCTCTATGCTCCTTCTTGATGACCTCAGTATCCACCAGTAGCCTTCCTTCAGAACATTTCTGCTTTCAGTTCAGAGGCCACAGAATTAAGTATAAGTGATGCATGTTGGAGGATGGTTATCCTGGTGTGATGATGGCAATGGATTGTGGTTTCCATATTTTGTAGGCGTGAATGATCCCAAAATGGCTGCTTGGAGCGGATTTGGAGATAGGATGCTGGAACAATGGCGTAGCAGACTATAATTTCCTTAGCCAGTACAGGAGAGATAACAGAGGCTTCCTTTCCTTGTTTTGGTCACTCAGGAATAATGAAATTCTTTTCCCATGGTCCTATGTCATGCTCTACTCATTGGCGGTAATACCTGGTGTGGGAACCTGATATTACTAAGGGTCACTCTGCAGATAAAGTATTACCTTATCCCAGTCAATATATTCGGCCTGAGTTTAGTAAACTGAGGGGCTGATTTGAGAAAAGTGGCTCGCACCCAGTGCAGCACCACTTTCCTTGCGCCCCTTAGTGCCCTCCTACCGCCACAGTGTGTGAACCATATTTAAAATACGGTACACCATGGCGCAGGGTAGGGGACAATAGCATCAGAATTCCTGACGCTATTGATGTACTCTGCAGGAGTTGCACCAAAGGTTTGGTACTACTCCTTCAGTGTACATAGGGGCCCATTGTATTCAATGACATGTCCCCTTTTAACAACTGCTCTGAGCAGGTATTAAAAGTGCTGAAAAAAATGGTGGAAGGAAATCTCTTAGATTTCCTTGCGAAATATTTTCAATCCCCTTGCATACATTATGCCTGGCGCAGGCATAATGTGGAACAAGGGTTCACAAAGTGGCGGAATGCATGCATTGTGGCACTTTGTAAATATGGTACCTGTAAAAAGCCACTTTAGCGCCTCCTTTGCGTCAATAAGATGAAGCTATGGCGGTGCTAAAGTGGCATTGGGGCTCTTAAATCAGGCCCTCAGTCTGTATCACCAAGTGCAGCACTACTGCACCCATTAATATGGCAATTCATAATGAGGGCTGTAGTGTTGCAACAAATCTCTCTTCATTTGAGTTTGTTTGCAATAGATGCTTCTCAGAATGAATATTTTGCTTGCATTTATGTCTTATTGATGTCTTACCGGTACATGGCTAAAATGGAAATCACTAGAGCTTGGCTGGACACAGATTCACATACACATGCTCCCATTTTAAAAAAAACAAAGGTTACAGGGACGTTATAGTTAGGAAATAGAATTAAATGAACCATAGAAATTCACTTTAAAAAAAAACAAAGGTTACAGGGATGTTATAGTTAGGCTCACATTTTAAACATACAAAACCATAGAAATTCACCTGTTATAGTTAGAGTTATCTCAAGTAAATATAACTTATGCCCTAAGGTAACTATAACTCGTTCCCCCTCCATGCACAGTTTTTTCGTCAAACATTTTACTGCAATTATTACATTGATATTATCAATTTATAATTGAGGTTATAAAAGGTGTTATGAGTGCAGTAATATCTGGGGTAACTAGCAGTGTATGGTGAGGGTGCAAGTTGTAGTTACTTGAAATAGCTCTGACTAGAACTACTGAATTTCTATGGTTTTGTATGAGTAAATTCAGAACCTAACTATAAGGTCCCTGTAACCTTTGATTTTTTCAATGATTTTGTATGTTTTTTAAATGTAAGGTAATTTTACATGAATTGAACCACTGCCACGCACAGCCTTTGGCGGTACGCGACATGGGTTGCTGCCCTGTGGCCTACTGGTGCATGGCAGGAGTTGGCCGCAGGGTCTGTCTTTTGGGGTGTGAGAATAGGTGTGAGAGGGTGTCTGTGGGTGTGAGAGTGGATGTTAGAGTGTTTGTCTGGGTGTAAAAGTGTGTGTGTGTGTGGGTATGTGAGTGGTTGTGTGATAGTCTGAGTGGATCTGTCAGTGTGTGCGTCAGTGTCTGAGTGGGTGTGTGAGGGTCTGAGTGGGTATGTGAGTGGTTGCGTGAGTGTTTGAAGGGGTCTGTGAGTGGGTGTGTGAGGGTCTGCGTAGGTCTCTGAGTGGGTGCATGAGTGTCTGAGTGCATCCGTGAGTGGGTATGTGAGGGTCTGAGTGGATCTGTGAGTCTGTGAGTGGGTGTGTAAGTGTCTGAGTGAGTCTCTGAGTGAGTGTGTGAGTAGGTCTGTGAGTCAGTGTGTGAGTGTCTGTAGGTCTGTCAGTAGGTATATCAATGTATGAATGTGTCTGTGAGTGGGTATATCAGTGTCTGAGTGGGTCTGTGAGTGGGTGCGTGAGGGTCTGGCTGGGTCTGTTAGTGGGTGCATAGGTGTCTGAGTGGGTCTGTGACTGGGTGCACAAGCGTCCGAGCGGGTCTGTGAGTAGGTAGAAGAGGGTCTGAGTGGATCTGTGAGTCTGTGAGTGGGTGTGTAAGTGTCTGAGTGATTCTCTGAGTGAGTGTGTGAGTGTCTGAGTAGGTCTGTGAGTCAGTGTGTGAGTGTCTGTAGGTCTGTAAGTAGGTATATCAATGTATGAATGTGTGTCTGTGAGTGGGTATATCAGTGTCTGGGTGGGTCTGTGAGTGGGTGCGTGAGGGTCTGACTGGGTCTGTTAGTGGGTGCATAGGTGTCTGAGTGGGTCTGTGACTGGGTGCACAAGCGCCGGAGCGGGTCTGTGAGTAGGTAGAAGAGGGTCTGAGTGGGTCTGTAACTTGGTGCGTGAGTGTCTGAGTGGGCCTCTGAGTGGATACATGAGTGTGAGTTGGTCTGAAAGTGGGTGTATGACTCTCTGAGTGGGTCTGTGAGTGGGTGCATGAGTGTCTGAGTGCTTCTATGAGTGAATGATTTACTGTAAGAATGAATCTGAGAATTCTTTAAAAACAATTGTCACCGATATTCACAAATGTGTTGCAACCTTAGACAGGGGACCATGCTGAGCTTCATGACATCTTAATAAATATTGCGCTGTGTGAAAAAAAATATTTTTAATATCATAATCTGACCCTCAAAGTCCCCTATACCACAGCCGTGGGGTCAAGGTACACCCACCCTGCCCCTTTATTCTACTTTTCATTTTATTTTTCAGCCTTAGGAGACTGTGTCCCATTACCTAAAATGTCAGCCGCAACTTTCTTGTCAGGTTGCGACCAGCCAATCACACCATTCCTGTTCACACGTTTATTTGTAAACTCGCTGCGATCGGGCAAAGATATCTAGATGGATCCGCAGCGCTAGATATACAATTTTATTTCCCCTTTAATATCTCAAAAACCACTGAACAGATTTACACTAAATATCCAAAAGCGTTATCTGCGTACCGAAACCTACCTTTCTGCAAAATTTGGTGTAATTCCATCCAGCAGTTTGGGCTGTAGTTGAGCTCAAAACTTGGATTCCAGGATGTAAAAATCAAAATAGAAAACATTAAATTAGAAACAACTTTTTACAGGAAACTGAGTGCAGGGAATAGCATTCCTCATGCCACGAGTTGTAATTCGAAATTGCTCGCCAATGGTATGATCAATGGTTAAGAGAAAAACAGCTTTGCAGTGTAGAGAAGAACTTTGAAGATGCTAAGATTGAGATGTTACAATAATTGAGCAAGAAAGGCTACAATGAGATAGTGTTGAAGGAAGCATGTAAGAAGGTTGATGCGAGAACCAGAGAGAGTATTCTATTTAATGGAAAGATTAGAAGATCCACCAACAAATCACTACACAGATTCATAACAAACTACAGTAGTGGTTACCAGAGAGTTAGGACAGCATTACAAAAACATTGGCATTACCTAAAAGTGATCCAGTGATTTGACACCCTCAAATAACATTCAGTGGAAGAATATCGATGAGAGATAGGTTGGTGAGGAGTGATGTGAGCGATAAACAGAAGCATGTGGTTACAACATCGAAAAGGATTCATAACATGTGCAAAATGTCAAGCGTGCAAAAATAGAGAGAATATCAGGTGTGTGGAGATTGAAGAGAGAGGAGTACACAGAATCCAAGGCAAACATAACTGCAAGAGCAAATTTGTGGTGTATATGTTGAAGTGCAGTTGTCCTAAAATATACATAGGAAGCACTATACTGCAAGCTCATAGAAGAAGTTTACAACATTTGAGGGCAGTACAGAATAATGATGTTACCTACCCTATAGCGCAACACATCAGAGAAGTACATGCAGGAAAGGTGGACAATTTGAAACAATGTAATTGATGGTGTTGCCAAGGATCTGAGAGGGAGTAACAGGGAAAGAAAATTGTGGATCTTAGAATCCAGGTACATAGTAGCATTTGATACAAAAAAGCCAAATGGGTTGAATTGCAGTGAAGGACTGCATGTACATGTGTAATACAAGTATGATGGCCGTTTCTTTGCTTTCATGAAACTGTAGATAAAGGAAAAAGTACCAGTTTTTTTAACATTGTTTTCATTATCTTGGTAGGGCTGGATTAATCAGAGCAATTGGAGACGCAAAGGAGTTATTATATCTTTCAAAGCAGGACTTTCAGGACCATAGGGCATTGAAGAAAGACAGTATGGTTTGCCTACTTGGGCATAATTATGATGCTATTTAATGTGTGTTAATTTAACAGATTGATCAAAAATAAAGTTTATAATCTACTATGGGGTGGAGGGTCAATTTTTCCGTTATGTGGACAATTTATACAGTGAGGCGTGGTTTAAGACAGAATGGTTTCCCCACTTGAGCATAATAAAGACAGCAATTGAATGTTTGCATACAATACAAAATTGGTTACAAAAATTCAAGAGAACGGTTTTATAAATGATTTGTTATTAGGAGAATTTAAACATTTTGGATGATAAGCTCCCTGCGTCTTCAATGTCTTCATTTGTGTAACTATTAGCTACATTGTGCAATGTTTGGGCAATATACCAATAGGGTTTGCCGATGCTGGATAATCTTTTAAAGCATTGAAAGATTATTTCAAAAAAATAAGTTCATTTGAATGTTATATGCAAATAAGATGTTTACCAGGGAGCAAAGCATGTAAAAGGTATGGTTTTACAATCACATTGTAAGGTGAAAGTTAGTCACGTGTGGGGTTAAAAGCCAGACATCAATGGCAATGACCAGGTTGAGAAAGGCAGCAAGTGCCGAAACGCATTCCTGTTCCTGAGTGTTGTACCCTGCACAATAAAGTATTAACACAAGCTCCATGGAGAAGGAGTGACGATATATATATATATAAAATGAACATGTCTGTGAGTCTTTCTTGTTACATAGTTTTTATGATTACATGTCATGGGCTGAAACATGTTAAAAGAAATCAGAGAACTGTTATTTTTTTTTGTTATTAAAAAACTGTCTCAAAGCCTTTCTTTTAACATTTTTCGGGACACTAAATGCAATTTAAAAAAAAAAGCAAGAAGAGGGTGTTGCACTGTGTTGGAAATGGCCCTTTCTGCAGGGTCACCCCAAACCTTTTGCCTTCTTCTGCCTGTTTTTCTGCCTCATTTGTTTTAGGATTCTGGGCACTTTATCACTGCTGACAGTGCTAAATTGCAAGTGCTATGTACTTCATTACATTGACTTCTCCACGATTGCCATATTTAACTTACTTGGAAGTCTCTAGTAAAGTGCACTAGATGTTCCCAGGGTCTGTAAATTAAATGTTACAAGTGGGCCTGCAGTACTGGATGTGCCACCCACTACAGTAGCCCTTCAAACATGTCTCCGGCCGGCCATTGCAGAGACTGTGTAGGTTTTAAACTGCTATTTTGCTTTGTACCCACTTACCAGGCCCAAACTTCCTTTTTTATTTCACTTGATTTAACCCTAAGGTAGGCCCTTGTTAGCCCCAAAGACAGGGTGCAGTGTATTTAAAATGGTTGGACGTGTACTTTTAAGTTTAACATGTTCACTATTGCAGGGCCTATCCCTCTCATAGGATAACATTGGAGTTACCTTAAACCATCTTTGTAGTGCAATTTCCAAATGGGAAAAGATAGAAATATGTAGTTTGGTGACTCTGGGCTCAGAATTTAAAATCACAGCTAATGGTGAAAATCGAATTTTAAATTGTAAGTCTGAAAATGCCACTTTTAGAAAGTTGCCATTTTCTTACTTTAACCATTCTGCGCCTCTGCCTGTCTCTGAATACATGTCTGGAGTAGATGACAGCTGGGCTGTGTGCATTTCCTCTAGACAGTCAAACAATGAGAGCTTAGATGTGACTTAATGGGCATTAATAGCCCATTAACGGGCACGATGGGACGGAGATGAGCATTGCCTCATTTACACCAAATAGGGTGATGCCTCTCCTCACACAAAGGGCTACCTAACCTCCTGTAGAGTCCCTGAAGCCAAGGAGGGCAGAACAGGTACTTTGTGGATGTCAAAGGAATGCCAGGAATTTACTCCCACATTCCAGAACTATGACACCAGAATATAAATACTGGACCCCAATCTCGACCACATCAGAACTCTACTGGAACCAAGGACACTTTGACAGGAAGAAGGACTACTGTGCTACCAGGAGGGACTGCCACTTTTCTGTTTGCTCTGCTCTGTTGGCCTGCTGCCTGCTGGTACTGTCTTACAGTGAGAAGGATTGGATTTGTTCTCTGCATCCTTAGAAAGTCTCTGAGGGCTTCTTAGCTTGCCCACTGTTCTTTTGCATTCTCAGGGACATCAAAGACTGCTTGCAACTCTCCTGTTGCTGCTCAACTCTGCCACCTGTGAGTTCTACCATTGCCTTAGGTTCCCCTCTCCAGTCCTGGGCCTCAGAAGTGGGTTCTGCAGCTTCAAACTTCAAGAAGTGATACATCTCCCTGAGTGCTGTAGAAAAATCAGCGCATCTCCGACATAGAAGCTACCCGACAACATTGGCTTCACCTTCTGTGTGGCCCAGCGACAATGCTCTGTGCGGCCCACCGGTGACACATCTCATCCTCTTCTACAGAGCCTGACGACTAAGCATTGCTCCTAGTGCACCAGAAATTTTGATGCATCCTGTCACTCCCCCGACGCATTGCTCCAACAAAGGTACTGTTCAGCAAGCCCTGTGTGGGTTCTGTAGCTGGCCTCCCCTCCATTGCAGTCAGCCTGGATTTTGGACTTGCACCAGTCCCTCGTGACCTCAAATAACCTTTTTACCACTATGGACTTCTAAGCACTGTCTTCACATTTAGGCCCTCATTACGACATTGGCGGTAAATGCAGCTTACCGCCGTGCTGATGGCCGGCAACATAGCGTGAACTCGGCGGTATACCGCTCCGGGTATTATGACCCACACAGAGAAATCCGCCACTATACAGACACCCATACAAGTCCGCCAGCCCAAAGGTCAATGATAAACTAGCGGTACCAAAACCTACACCGTTACGCTAACAGAAATTCGCCCACAGCATCATGACCCACAAATCACTGCGGCGGTCATTTAACCGTGCTAAACCATTGGCGGTACACACCGCAGCGCTCAAAATGCACACACACTAAGAAAACAACACTACATTGGACAATTCAAACTACACACACCTGAAACACATACACACACCACACTCACACACTCAGACCACTATAAAACACACACCCACAATACCCAGAACCCCTTACAACAACAAAAATATCGGCAACTGAAAGAGAGAGACAAGCCAGGAGCACCTACTGAATCTGAGCCACATAACACCATCATCCATACACCATCCACGCACCTCACAGCACACACCCCAGCACATCACCCCACACATACCACTCACACTACACCCATGGCACCACAAAGACACCCCAGGTTCTCAGAGGAGGAGCTAAGGGTCGCTGGCAGGCAGGTCACTCCCCGCTCCGCCTTTCCGCGCTCCATCCTGTTTTTGCTTTTTTCCCGCCGCTGCGTCTCCTGCGGCCCCTCCCACCTCCCCCCTCCTTCTCACCACTTGTTTAGGCATTTTTCCTGCCGCTGCGTCCCCTGCGGCCCCTCCCGCCTCCCCCCTCCTTCTCACCGCTTGTTTAGGCAAGTTACGGAAGACCAGCTTACCAACACCCTCGCCCAGAACCCACCCCCCGACTCCACTGACTCGGACACCACCGCCAACAACCTCACCCTATGGATCAACGACTGCGCCAACACCCTCGCGCCACTCAAAAAACCCACCGACAACCAAGCCAGAAGAAAAGCCGCCTGGTTCACCGACGATCTCCTAAATTCCAAATGCGACTGTCGGAAGCTAAAAAAGGAATGTCTCCTCAAACGCACACCTGACAGCCTCACAGCCCACAAGGACGCCACCCGCAAGCACCACCAACTCATCAGACAAGCCAAATGATCCCACTTCAAAGACCGCCTGGACAACAACGCACACGACAGCAAAGAGCTCTTCAGCATCGTGAAAGAACTCTCCAACCGTAGCGCCAACATCAACGACATCCCTCCATCCCAAGAACTCTGCAACGCACTGTCCCCCTTCTTCCACCGGAAGATCACCGACATCCACGACAGCTTTGACGCCACTCCCACGCCAGACCCCACCCCCGAACACTCCACCTGTGCAAACCACCTGACCTCCTGGACCAACGTGAACGACACAGAGACACGCAAGGTCATGAACTCCAACCACTCAGGATCTCTGTCAGACCCCTGCCCCCACCACGTATACAACAAGCCGACTCCACCAACGCCCCCCAACTACGGAAGGTCATCAACATCTCCTTCGAAACAGCAACATTCTGTGAAAAATGGAAACACGCCGAAATCCTCGCCCTCCTCAAGAAGCCCAAAGCAGACCCCAACGACCTCAAGAACTTCCGACCCATCTCCCTGCTCCCTTTCCCAACAAAGGTGATTGAAAAAAATCGTCAACACACAACTAACCAGCCACCTCGAAGACAACGGCATCCTAGACCCCTCCCAGTCCGGCTTCAGACGAAACCACAGCACCAAAACCGCCTTCTCGCCGCCACAGACGACATCAGACGCCAAATGGACAACGGCGAAACATCAGCCCTCATCCTCCTGTACCTATCTGCTGCCTTCGACACAGTCTGCCACCGCACCCTGAAATCACGCCTCCACGAAACCGGAATTCAAGGTAAAGCCCTCGACTGGATCGTCTCATTCCTCTCCGGCAGAACCCAGAAGGTCCGCCTCCCCCCCTTCGGTTTCCGCCGTCGTCATGATTCCATTTTTTTTTACCACCGGACTTTATCACCAACCGCCAGGGTTGTAATGAGGGCCTTAATCTTTAAAAATTCATATCTCGACTTCTACTGATTGGATTATTATGGTTTTCGTCATGTTTTACTCAGGTATTTGACATTTTTCTAACCTGGTGCAGTGCCCTTTTGTGGTGTCTTTCACTGTGTTACTGTAATTAAGTTTGCACAAATACTTTACACATTGCCTCTTAAGTTAAACCTGACTGCTCTGTCCCAACCTACCAAGGGATGAGCACAGGTTAATTTAGGGAGTTTAATTGACTTACACTGACTAGGATTGTGCTCTCTATTTGGATGGAGAGCAAACCCCTGCCAACTCAAGACCCAATTTCTAACTCACTCCAGCTGAAGAGCATAAAACGTCAGCTAGGAGTGTTTTTGAAAACTACAGTAAGTTCTCCTGTGGTAATTGATTCAATGACTCAGGAGACTTATTGTTCTTTTCTTAATGTTGCTTGTGGGCTCCTGCAGTCCTCCAGCAACATTAAACAACTGTTTGTTGTGCCCCTACTTCATCTATATATATATATATATGTATCTCATATGGATTTGGAAGGACTGAGATACATATATTTTCGAGGTATGTGACTCTCCTCGTCTATTTATCTTCTTTAAATCAACAATGGTGGTTTTTCCTTTTTCCTTTGTATATTTTGTATTATAAACTTTGCCACAGTTTACACTGGGCTCTCAATGCAGCTATATTACTATTAGTATTTTCTGGCTTAACTAGGCAAGGGGAACTAGGAATTTTTCCTAGGGGATTCACCGCTTTTGTTTTCCATTTTTTGATCTTATCCATTGCAATGGATGATGACATAGAGAACGAGAGGCGGTTGGCAGCACAAACATTATTTTCGAAAGACACAATTAGGAAGAGTCCACTTATGCATCATCAGGAAAGTAATAATGATTTGAGTGCTATACTAAAGAAATTGGAGAAACTGAGCAAAGCTGAAATATCTAAATGGTGGGAGGCTACATCTCTGCAAAATTACGTGGATCAACAGATGGTTCCAAGAGGCCTACGTATTTTTATTACCCCATCATACGAGACACCCAACCCAGAGATGTTAAGGGAATGGGCAGAAAATTCAGCTTTGAGCTCCAGACATATGCTTCAGATACTCATAAAATATGCATGGCAGGACCGGAAAACCCTATTAGGGGATATTAAGAAATTAAAAGATGATTTGGACTCACGTTCTGAAAAGGAAGTGATATTAAAATTCATGGAGACTATGACTGTTAGATTAAAGAAATATGAGGAGGAAATCAAAATCAAGAAACAACAGAAACTACATAGAGACATAGGGGACTATGAAAGCGGAAGAATTCTGACTTTTAATAGGAAATATGACCATTTATACAAATCATCCCTTGTGTGTCTTCCTATGGAGGAGAAACAATCTTCCTTGGAAACTGACGTGGAAAGTGCAAGAGAATCTGATACTCCTAGTTCCACTGAGAGTGAGAAATCTATGGAAGAAGTCACCAGTAAACCAGCAACTTTTTTAGACGAATATCGCCTGCTGCGACACGGCAGGCAAGTATCCAAAAAGCAGCATGGACAGAGCTCCGATTACAAAGGCAGGACATCAGGCCGAAGAGGAAGACGAGGCGTAATCAGAAGAGGCGAGAGAGAGTCAGAAATCGCAGTAAGAACAAATTTCGATATGGGGCAAGTGGGAAGAATAACAAGAAGCTCCAACATACTAACATAATGGATGTAAACATGGTGAATAAAACTATTGTGAATCTATCTAATTTTATGTTATCTGACAGTGATAAATCTACACTATGTTTAGGCCTCTCTTTTTGCACTACAGAACGTTTTAACTATGCTGAAACAAGGATTGACTTTTTTAAATTTATTAGAAAACTGAAACTGAGAAAATGGTTTAAACAAAAGAACTCGCCTGATGTGAGGGTTGGAGGCCCCCAGAGGGATATTTTCCATGATGTTCTTAATATCAGTGATGTGGACTCTCTGATTGCACTGTACGAACTGGAGAACAATGTGGTAGACTCTAGTACAACCAGGAATGTCTATCAAATTCTTGATGATTTAGATATTACATATGATGTGGCTGTCCCCACTGGATTTAAGCCTAGATCTACATTCTTTCCTATCATGAATCATGATAATATCGATACATTTTATGATTTGGTGGTAAAAGATTTGATCCAATTTTGACATAGAACATGGTTCAAACCTAAATGTAATTACAATTTAACTCAATCTCAAAAAGATTTTATTATGACTTTGGCAAGCGATACAGAAACTATTGTCTGCCCTGCAGATAAGGGCGGCAATATAGTACTTATGGATAAACAAAAATACATTAAGGAAGTTATGTGCCAACTTAATAACACACATTTTTATAAGGTTTCCACTAAAGAAAGTTACACAAACAGTATTGTGGGGATTTGGCAGTTACTTATGGAATGGAAAGACAAAGGCTTATTACTGTGGGAAGAGTATTGTTTTCTCAAGAGAGATTTTCCCAAATTACCGGTGTTGTACATTCTTCCCAAGATTCATAAAAATAGAACCAATCCACCAGGAAGGCCTATAGTATCTTCATGTGGTAGTGTATTAGAAAACATCTCCAAATATGTCGATTATTTTCTGAGGGAATTTGTTGTCAATCTTCCATCCTATGTACGTGATACTAAGGATTTCTTGGGTAAACTTGAAGGAATTGTTTGGGAAGATGATTTCCTATTATTAACTTTAGATGTCAATTCCCTGTACACTATTATCGATCATGATATGGGCATTGCAGCTTGCAGACATTTTCTGGATGCTAGATCACTAAAATACTTGGCACATACTGAAATGTTAATAGACATGATAAGATATTGTCTGACGAATATTTTTTTTCTGTTCAATGGGGTCCTTTATCAGCAGATCCTCGGAACTGCGATGGGCACTTGTTTTGCTCCAAGTTTTGCCTGCCTTTTTTTAGGCTGGTGGGAAGAGAACATTTTTAAAGATGAAGAAAAATATCCTGAAACCAGTCAGGCTATCTTATGGCTAAGATATATTGATGATCTTTTTATCATTTGGAAAGGTTCCGAGGAAGAAGCTTCTGATTTTGTTTGCAAATTAAACAATAATGATTTGAATATAGGACTGACGCACAAAATTAGTAGGCCATCTATTGAGTTTTTGGACACATTGATAAAGATTGATGAAAATAAGGTTAATACTGAACTCTTTCGTAAATGTACGGCAGGTAATAGTTTATTACATGCTTCAAGCGGACACCCAGAAAATTTAAAGTGGAGTATTCCGTATGGAGAGCTGTTAAGAGCTAAAAGAGTTAGCAGCACTGATGAAGCTTTTGCAATTGAGCAAAAAGAAATGATTTCGAGATTTAAACAACGGGGATACCCTGATTGGGTTATTAAAAAAGCAATCAATAAAATCAAGGTAACTAAAAGAACTGATATATTATTTGACAATATTCCTAAACAGAAGTTGGATGATAATGACGAAACCAGACTGATTATGACTTTTTGTGATGATACAAAACAAATTAAGAATATCATTACAAAAAATGGGAAGATATTGAAAAGCGACCCTGTTATTGGGGATTCAATACTAAATAGACCTCAGATTACGTATATAAGAGGACGTAGTTTACAGGATATGTTAAGATCTAATGATATTACTACTATATCTCAACTTAGAGAACATGGCCTACAAGGTTTCTTTCCTTGCGGGCATTGTAAAGCATGCCGCAATAGTGTTATGCGTAAACAATATACACTATGTAAATCTGGTAAAAACAGGCTAATTAATCAGTTTATAACATGCAGTACTCCGTTTGTGATCTATATATTGGAATGCCCCTGCAAAAGATGGTACGTTGGAAGTACCAAACATAGTGTTAAAAAACGGATCTTGGAACACATGCGTGCCATAACTTCAGTAGATGAGCATTACCCAGTAGCAAGGCACTTTAGAGAGAAACATAGCTCTGATTGGACTCAGTTGTCCTATTTTGGTATTGAACATGTCCCTTCATCCCATAGTGGGGGTAATAGGGAACTAACATTGAGGAAGAAAGAGTCAAAATACATCTTAGATCTAGAGACTAAGGTGGTCATTCTGACCCTGGCGGTCTTTGACCGCCAGGGCGGAGGACCGCGGGAGCACCGCCGACAGGCCGGCGGTGCTCCAATGGGGATTCCGACCGCGGCGGTAAAGCCGCGGTCGGACCGGCACCACTGGCGGGGTCCCGCCAGTGTACCGCGGCCCCATTGAATCCTCCGCGGCGGCGCAGCTTGCTGCACCGCCGCGGGGATTCCGACCCCCCCTACCGCCATCCAGATCCCGGCGGTCGGACCGCCGAGATCCGGATGGCGGTAGGGGGGGGTCGCGGGGCCCCTGGGGGCCCCTGCAGTGCCCATGCCACTGGCATGGGCATTGCAGGGGCCCCCGTAAGAGGGCCCCTACATGTATTTCACTGTCTGCTGCGCAGACAGTGAAATACGCGACGGGTGCAACTGCACCCGTCGCACAGCTTCCACTCCGCCGGCTCGATTCCGAGCCGGCTTCATCGTGGAAGCCTCTTTCCCGCTGGGCTGGCTGGCGGTCTGAAGGCGACCGCCCGCCAGCCCAGCGGGAAAGTCAGAATTACCGCCGCGGTCTTTCGACCGCGGAACGGTAACCTGACAGCGGGACTTTGGCGGGCGGCCTCCGCCGCCCGCCAAGGTCAGAATGAGGGCCTAAGACACCTAAAGGACTGAATACTGGGGAAGAACTGAATACCCATTTATATGATGATTGAAATATAACTATAATAGGGTACAATTTGGGTAGTTATGATTATTAGCGTATTTATTAAAAGATGAAAGTATTTAATGAATGTATTAACTTTTTTTAATATCAAATATTAGATTTTTTACTTGTTTTTCTTTTCCTTCTCTTCTTTCCTCTTTCTCCCTCCCCCTTTTTTCGGAATTAATTTAGTGTTTAAGATATGGTTCTAGTAGCTGTTTAGATTTGGATAGTTATGGTCACCTATTTAAATATATGTATATGTCTTTTCCAGATTTAATTGGTCGGTTGAAATTAATGCTGATGTCTACTTGCCACCGCTCTCGTCGTATTGCACATTATTGGGTGTTGGCAGTGCAGGTTATAAGATAAGAAAATGTTATAAGAATTTTTTATTATATTATTGGTCTGGTGTATTAATATTAATCATGTATGAGGCGATATAGGGTTATTATTATCACAGTCACTGTGCTTTAGGAATAATTATTTTAATTATCCTTCGCACTGTGTGAAGTATAGTTCTCCGTTGGGCTTATAAGTGACAATATTTTATAATATTTTATTATAACATAATAACCCGTTTCTCCATTTTGATATCAATTATCTTTACCTTCAGCCTCTCCATGATATTGTTTACATATTCATTTTATACGGTCACATGGTTGTATAATTGTATATTTGTATATTTATATATTTATATATTTATATGTATTTATTTATTTATATACTTGACAATTGTGTGTACTGGTATAGATTCCACCAGTTATTATAATCCAGATATAATGTAATATTGTATAAGGGTGTACATTTGGGTTTCTATCTTGTACCTTGTATCTGTTGTTTGTCTTATTTTTATGTCTATGGTTGAATAGTATTTAGTAATGGTTGATTGGTGGTGATAATCACGTGACCAAGGCTGCTGTGTCAGCCGAAACGCGTTGTGTTTGATTAAACTTGGCTTTCACTTGCCCTGATTCCTGAGCGTGCAAATTTTACTTTTTTCGGTTTTGTTTTGGTAAAATACATATATATATATATATATATATATATGCATATATATATATACATATACATATATATATATATATATATATATACATATATATATACACATATACATATATATACATATATATACATATATATATATATATACATATATATACATATACATTTATATACATATATGTATACATATACATATATATATATACATATATATACATATATATATATATACACATATACATATATATATATACATATATATATATATATATACATATATATATATACATATACATGTACATATACATATATATATATACATATACATGTACATATACATATATATATATACATATACATGTACATATACATATATATATATACATATACATGTACATATACATATATATATATATATATATATATATTTATATATATATATATATATATATATATATATATATATATATATCACACTGTGGCAGTCAATGCTTAGCCACACTTTGCACTGAAAGACATGTTTTGATTTGCTTATAACTTTGTAACCCGTAGATGGATCTGCACCAAATTTTGTATTAAAAAAACATAGTTAGCTATGGTCTAGCATGTCAATTTTTATGCAGTTCTATGCAGGTGAATAAAATGGGAGGGTGGGTCAAATCATGTGTTTTTCTCCTTTAGGTTTCATAGAAAATTTTGCTTGGCCAATACAATTGACTGGATTTACGGCAAGCGTGATATGAAGGTAAAACTTTACCCAAAAATTGTGCTTTTGTTGGTTTTGTGTAAATCCATTCAGAAACAAATGGTAATTTGAAAGACGTGTCAGATGGGTTTGAAAGTGTTAACACCTTTGTACATCTTGGCTGGTTCAGTCCGTGGAGGATAGTGGACCACGTTGATGGCCAGCTACAGACTAAAAATGTAAAAAAAAAAAAAAAGGCCACCCATTGGACAGGGGAACTTTTCACTCCCATAGCTTGGTCATTTTGGATATGTGGGAAAATAGTAGAGGCCACAGTGTTCTGTGGAGCCACTCATCTGAATTCCAAGCGTTCAATGGGGCAATGACAATTCCCCATTCCAGGTGAGGACTAACGTGACCCCGATGAAGAGTACATTGCCCTCTTGCAAGGGGAAGGAGTTTTGGGGAAGAGACAAACAGAAAATACCAACTTCTGCTTCATGGACTGCATGTCAGGAATAAGGCCCTGCGCTGTCCAGGTCCCACCCGAAACTCCGCTGCACGGCTCTGCAGCGCTTTATACGCCACTTGTCATCCCCTCTTGTTCCAAAGGTGGCCAGCAGTGTTGTCTGCCCTGTGGCAAAGCTCATAGAGCTGCAGGTTCAGGACATTGGTGGACAAGATGCACTTATCAGTGCTATTCCATGAAGGGGCATACAATTCCCATGTTTTTAGAGGCAGCAGCCATCTTGGGGTTTGGCAGGCCTATAAAGCCCAGCCACACACTATTTTGAAGACTTCGATGCAGTCAGACCTCGTGGAGGGTACTCTGAAGAAGAGCAGAGTTCCTGCATGGCAGAGTGACATCCAATCAAAGTATCCTTGTTTCCATGGTAAATTCAAAAACGAGTAGGTCGTACTCGTAACGGTAAGGCCTTGATGAATCCAATTTTGGAGGAAGTCATTACTTCCAGAAATAAAGCGCCCCTTAGCACAACGAGCAAAGCATTCTCAGTTTCCAGAGTACAGCAGCCTTGGCGCGACAATCAAAGGCGTTTCAGAGCACAGGTGTAAAGCGCTCTTTGCACGGCAATTCAAGTGCTTCAGTTCACAGATGTAAAGCGCGCTAGGCACGGCAATTCAAGCACTTCAGTCCACAGGTGTAAAGCGTTCTTGGCACGACAATTCAAGCGCTTCAGTCCACAGGTGTAAAGCGCTCTTGGCACGGCAATTCAAGCACTTCAGTCCACAGATGCAAAGCGCTCTTGGCACGGCAATTCAAGCGCTTCAGTCCACAGATGTAAAGCGCTCTTGGCACCGCAAACCAAGCGCTTCAGTCCACAGATGTAAAGGGCTCTTGGCACGGCAAATCAAGGCCTTTGGTCCACAGGTGTAAAGCGCTCTTGGCACGGCAATTCAAGCGCTTCAGTCCACAGATGTAAAGCGCTCTTGGCACAGCAATCAAAACGCTTCAATTTACAGGAGTAAAAGGCTCTTGGCACAACAATCAAAGTGATTCAGGCCGCATGAGTAAAGCACCCCTTAGCATAACGAGCATAGTGTTTCAGGCAAGACAAGGAAAAGCACTTCCTAGTATATAAGTAAAGCGCTTCAAGTTCAATGAGTAAAAACTTTTCGGCGTTTATAGTTGTGAATGTGAAAGTATTTTTGGAGATAAGCAAATCATAGTTTTCATTGTTTTTTGGAAAGCATAATATGTGAAAAGCATATTTAATTATTTGAGATTTTCTAGGTCATGATCAAAGGTTTATGTTATGAATGCATAGATGTTACAGGATTGATATTCTGAGTATGAGCATAGTCCAAAGCTTTTGCCATCTCTTGGTTCTGAGGTCATAGTTTATTCTTCTTCCATGATTCAAAAAAGGGGCTTTGCCCTCATTTCAAAAGGGGCCTCCATCTGATATCTCGGAGACGCATTTAGTCAAGAGTCTATTGATGAGTTATCTTTCTATGAATGAGTAAGTGCATGTTTGTTCTAACCTTTTCTTTTCAGATCTCTCTCCCTGCTATTCCCTACCCTAATTCCCTTCCCCCCGACTGGCTTCATCATAACTCTGTGCTATAATAGCTTTCTGAGTTGGTGACGCCGGAAGGTGGGCCTTTTGTTCAGCAACGTGCAGATACCGAGAAAAGGACACTGACAGAATAGTGAGCCCACAAGTTTTATACTTTCATCTTGGTCTGTACGTGAGCTGTGCAAAATGGCCACCCTAGATACCCTTATGCAAGTAATCACTCAGATGCAAAGGGATTTGACAGACTCAAAAAACGTTACAGCTGATTTAGTTAATAAAGTAACTCAGTTACAGTTTAAGGTGGATGGTTCTGAATCTGAGTCTCGTCCTACGCCTTCCGCACCTACTAACATAGCTGTGAATGTGCAGACACAGATTCCTTTAGCTGCACCAGAGAGGTTTTCTGGGGACCACAATAAGGTTCAAATTTTTCTCACACAGGTGGAACTACATTTCACGTGTCGGTCCAGTGCCTTTCCGGATGCACAATCTAGAATTGCATTCCTTATATCATATCTGAATGGTGATGCAGCTAATTGGGCAGTGCCATTAGTCCAATTAGACAGTCCTCTTTTATATAACTGGCATCGTTTTGTAGAAGAATTTATAAAGGTTTTTGACAGACGCGCAATAACTGTCTGCAGACAAAGAGCTAATAGAATTAGGTCAAAGAAACAAAGACATGCGACGAAAAAATGGTCAGTGTCTGTATTGTGGAAAAAAGAGTCATTTCGTAAAAGAATGTCATAAGAAACCCAAAGGGAATATTGATCCAACATTTGTGACGAAGAAAAAGATAGTGGTTGCTTTGGAAAACTCACAGGAAAACTAAAGTGCCCAAGAAAAAATGAAGGGGACCTCTTGGGCAAATTGACAATCCCTTCAGTGTGCTCTTGCACAACTCGTTATGTCAAACATTTTTTAATTTTAGTACAAATGACTGTGCGGGGAAAAAGACATAATGTACAAGTTCTTATTGATTCAGGGGCAACAGGAAATTTTGTGGACCAACAAATTGCACTAGACTTGCATATACCCAGTGTCAAGAAAAAGGTTCCAGAAGTTGTGTATGTAGTTGATGGTAGTGAGTTGGCAGGAGGTCCCATTACTAAACAAACCTTTTGTTTTCAGATCTCTCTTCCTGCTGTTCCCTACCCTAATTCCCTTCCCCCAGACTGGCTTCGTCATACCTGTGCTATAATAGCTTTAGTAGCTTTCTGAGTTGGTGACGCCAGAAGGTGGGCCTTTTGTTCAGCAACGTGCAGATCCCGAGGAAAGGACACTGACACTGCAGAATCAGACTGATGGACCCTGGACAGTATGTCGCATTGGGCATCAGTACTTCTGATTTCTTAAACTACTGGGTTTTTGGTTTTTAGGATTCTGGGCTGCAAAAGAATTACGTCATTAATACATTGAACTTGTATAAACAATTGTACATAGCATAATATCAGTTATTGTTGACACATTGTGCAAATGTTTCTATAAGGTGGAACAAGTCTATTCCTCTTTTTACCATACTATCAGAGTCTCTGAAGCAATGTCCAAACTCAAAAACAATCAACTTGACTAAAGGGCTTCTTTGAGTTCTCAGGGAAGCGCTTGTCACAGGAAATACATCTTTCCTTAATGTCTGTTTAGCGGTATCTTGAATTCCGACTCAAATGATAAGATACGCGAGTTCTATTTGTCATAAATTATTCAAAAGACAGAGCTCTGTTTTGTTTCATTTAAGCGATTAATCTTTTTTTAACTTGAAATGGAGTTACTTGCTTGAAAATTTCAGAAGAACCCAAACTGGTTTTTTTTTCACCCTTCTTATTTTGTCTCTTTTACAGGAAATACAGTGCATCAGGAGAAGATGGAAGAGGAGAGCTGGGACTCTGCAGAAAGCCGATCGGAGGGCAAGGATTGCTGGAACTCGACTGGAGGCTGTCCAGAGGATGAGAAATGCTGGAAGTCAACTGAAAGCTGCTCGGAGAATGAGGAACGCTGGAACTCGACAAGAGGCAGGCTGGAGAACAAAGAACTTGACTTGCACTGGAACTCATCTGGAGGCAGGCTGGAGGACAAGGAACTTGACTTGACTGGAAACAGGTGAGCAGAGCAATAGGTACAAAGCCAAGCAAGGCCTCAGAATTACAAGCATCCTTAAATAATCAAATGTGCACATGTGCCTTTTGGCAGTTGATTGCTTGCTAAGTAAATTATCCTCCTGGTTGTGGCACATGTTCAGTACAGATCACATTGTGAAGAGCATATGTTTTGGCAGTTACAGTTGGAGCAGGTGGAAATGCTATGTGCATAATCAACAAGAATTGGTTATAATAAATGAGACATTTAACAAGCATTGGTTATTGCAAACTTGATATTCAAGGACGTAATTAATATACACAAATAAGCCTGAATGTTGCAAGCAACAGCATCTTACTGTAATCGACCTCTTGGATGTGCTACTGTACCCACAACACAATGACCCTGACAGCACTAATTGGCCACCTAACACCTGTGGCCAACATTCATGGATGTGGAAGACGGTCCCTAAATCCAAAAAATATAATTGAAAATATAAGAAATATCAAGATAATATTGAAAAGGCAATATAAGGAGGCAGGATGAGCATGCCATGACCCCCAAGCCATTGTACAGAAAAATGGAAAAAAAATCATGGACCAGCTCAAAAGGTCAGGGAATCAGTACACCTAAAATGGCAGCAGAAGTCTGTGACCTCAAAAAGTAGGCATTGGTTTGATACATCTAATACATCTATGGTGGCACATACTGATTGTGGACTACTGCCACCATCTTAGGTGCATCAAGAACACAGCATATTGTGGTTTCCCAACACCACTTTGGCTGTGTCGACAAAACTAGTCGACAGACTCTCTAAGTGTGAACTGAGACCACATTCCAAGTTTGGGGCGGTCAATCATATGTAACTTTTTTTTCTTGTGCTTCGAGTCTGCAGGCTATTTCTGAAGGCCACATTCTTAGTTTTAATTTTAAAGACTATTCTGATTGGATGCCAGCTCAGGGAACCTTGCCTTTCAAGAAAAAGGTGCAATAAGAGGAGGAAATCAAAGGATGAAAATGACAAACTAATACTGCACTACTATATCATAGCCTAAAATGCGGCCACCATATTCACAAAGACACCATTACTCCACATAAATAATTTATGCTGAATGCCCATCAAAGGACCTCCATAAGATTTTTGCAGAATTCTGCAATCCAGAGTGCCAAAACACAGAGACATTACAATCTTGAGCCTTCTACTACAAAATCTAACCAGATCACACCTCAAAAATGTAAAAGATAGAAAACTAGCTGAACAGCAAAATAACTAACTGTCCCCCTCTGCATAATAAAACCCACTGTAAAGATGAATAGCATCTATCTCCTATTTCTAACCACCTCCCAGGGCCTCTGAAAATCAATCCTATCAGCACAAGCAGACAATCAGGATCACCTTTTGTCCCAACTCGCACCCTTCCAAAAAAAACTTTAAAGATATCTTTCTCACAACCCATGCAAGGGGTATAGCTAGAAGCATACTAAACAAGTCCTTTGAACTAGGATCTTTCACACCCGAGTTGAATACCTTTTAAATCAGACCACTTCTCAAGAAGAATCTCAACCCATCTAATACAGCAAACTAAAAGCCAATAGTTAATGGTCTAACCCTAGGGAAACTATTCAAAACAGATGTTTTTCCTCAACTTTCCAATTATGTTGATGAAAGTATGCAAAATGCAACTAATCTAAAATGCTGCAACGAGACTCGTCCTTATCTATCACACAAGAGAACACATGATGAAAGCCCTGCTAGCACTTCACTGGCTACCTGTAGCTAGATGATCGATGCTCAAAGCACCTTGCATCATCCGGTGTCCCTCAAGAAAATGACCACTATGCATGTGAATTAAATGTAAGCAATACAAACAAAATAGCACACTGCCCAAAGGCTAGCACCATTAATCGTCGTGGCACCCTGCAAGAAGAAATCCATAGTAGACTCCACTTTCTTGATAAGTCATGAAGCTCAGGAACTTATTGGTAGCCAAGATTTGAACCATCCATGTGCATTTAAGATTCTGAAAAAATGCTGAAAACATGATTGTTCCAAAGATAATTACATCAACTGCTTACTTTGGGAGAGAAGCCAGAACAGTAACTCTCCTACCCGCATAAAAATGGAATAGGAGGCACTCTGCTATTTTTTTTTATAAACATATTTGTTTTTGTCCTCAAGTTTGAGTCTAAATTTAGGAACAAAATGGTAGTACATTCATTTCATCATATCATATATATCCCCATCTAGGTAATATATATTTATTATTTATTTATTTTATCGGCAATATGCTCTGGTTATATATATGGTTATATGACATATTACATCAAACATTCTACTAACAATAATATATATCAGTGAAATTGCAACAGTTTAGTTTTCTATTTAAGAGTCTAAGAATCGTTAGTTTAAATCTTCCAAGTTTTTAAAATATTTTTGTTCACAAGAAGGTTTACAATTCTTTTCAGGTAGGTTCTGCACCAACACGTTTCGCTGCTTCGGTGCAGCTTTAGCAAGACATAAGGACATAAGACATGATATATTGGATAGAGGGAAAATAATGAAAAAGTGAGAATGGTTTGTGAATAAATCTATATCTTAGATAATATATGAATGAGTTCATTACACATATTTTATTCATTAATGTACGGATATGCATGTCAATAAATATTGTAAAAATATTGACAACCCTTACATTTCTCAGAAACTAGGTTAACTGAAATAGTAGATGAAATAGTAATGATCACTTTTTGAGTAACTTGGAGGTAGGTTCTTTGGTGTTATCAGCTAGGCCAGATGAATTACCCCTTCCAAGGGCCACTGAGGTAGCGTCAATGGGGGTTGGGGTGTATGTGACAGCAGTGACCTGCTTTCTGTGGAATTGCCAGCTGCTGATGTTTCTGGGACTGAGCTGACAGCATATGGTGATTGATCATGGAAACACTGCTGTGGGCAATGTTCTGAAGTAATCCTGCACTACCCCAGAATGTTAGGACACACAGGTTGAAGGTTGAGGAGATTATTTCGGTCCCTCTGGTTATTATTCTGGGCCTTCAGGATATCGTTCTGTGTTGTTAAGAGGTTTATAATCTGGAACGGTTTATCATCATGTAGCTGCACCCATCAAGTCCGTACTCATGATATTCACATTGTTGAACACACTCTATCTACCTCCTCGCAGCAGGTCGTGCCCCAGCCCTTTCCAAATTGCCCTACCATCTTGAATTAGTGGCCACAGGTGTAGTGTGTCCTCTCTGTACAGCAGATGTTATGGCTGTGGGTGTGATAAGATACAGGATAGAGGTGGCCACAGTTGTCCAGGATATGGGTCCACATGGGGCTTGTGAGCACACTGATGTTGATAATTAGGACAGGCCTCTGCTGGATGTTTCTGACCTTGTGTCCTCAGGGAGAGAGAAATGCCTACGATGCTGGTCACATAAGGCTATGGGGCCGAGCTGGTCTTCAAGATCTTCCTTGTCTGCTGGAGTGCTGCTCCCACTGAAGGTTTGGGATCTTGTATCCTGTGGCAGAGTACCCAAAACAGTTAAGGCTTATGACTTTAATCTTGCTGTGACACCTTGCAGAAAATAATAAAAAAATATTGTTACATTTTTTTAAATGATAGTTGTTACTATATAAATTGCTATGGGATGTTATTGAATATTTGGCCCTTT
This sequence comes from Pleurodeles waltl, assembly GCF_031143425.1. Taxonomy (NCBI): domain Eukaryota; kingdom Metazoa; phylum Chordata; class Amphibia; order Caudata; family Salamandridae; genus Pleurodeles; species Pleurodeles waltl. Next base: position 618,602,692 of record NC_090437.1, on the reverse strand, counting down.
CTGATGTTTATGTCAGGCTGCTCACCAATAGTTTCTCTCACCCTAGTGATAGAAAGGAGGGGCCCAATTTAACTTTTAAGCAATATAACTACAAAATATGAAGTGAGCTATTGATACTGAGTGAGGTGACGTGGCTTAGGAGTCCACTGGCCTAGTAGGTCACAGCTCTAGAGCCTAGGGTTGTTCGGTTTTCCTGTCCCAGGGTCTATCCTACTATGCTTTAGCAACACTGTGCCAAATAGAACCATTTAAGTACTTGATTGTCAGTATGAATGGTAATCTATCCTAGGCTTCTTATTGAGGTGAGTGTGGTCTTTCAGCACAGACACCGATTTTCAAAATGATTCATTTTGACTGCAATATAAAATGTTCTATTAATTTCAAATTAAAACGACTAAACTCATATAGGCAATATGCATGTGTGAGGTAAATACATCTTTTATAGAGTTGAGTTGCAATACTCCTCTCAGTTCTTTAATAATATCTGTATAAAACCCACCTTTCCTGCATAGCCACCACAGATTTTCAGCTAGTGCTGGACCCTATATGTTTGCTACCTTTAGAACTATGTGCAGTGTGTCCCTACTAACCAAGAGTAAAGTGCCTATGCTTCCTCTTTAAACATGGTCCTTACTATATGGTACAAGGTTTGCAGCGGGACTGTAAGTTAAATGTCACTAATAGATTGCAGCATTTATTGTGCAATCAACTACAGTTGCAATGCAAACACGGATTCAAGGCTACCATTGTAGTGCAACAGTAACAATAAAAAAATGCACTGTGACCAATCGGGTAAAAACCTTCCTCCAAATACTAATGTGTCACCCCTCAGTAGGCGTTGTAGCCCAGAAGGTATAGTACATGGTATGTAAATGTAGGTCATGTAGAAATGCAATGTTAACATAGCCTTATATTGGCTAGCATTCAAAAGCTATTTTCAGGGTTCGAGGCCTAGCTGTCCTGTGTAGAAAAACCAGAGTACAACTTAAAATACTGAAACTGTATCTTGGTAAAAGGACCTGCTAGATAAATACTTAAACAACTATTTTAATAGTTATTTATGAATCTAATTTAATGGTGAATTCTAATTTGTAATAAATGTGAGGGAAAAGTAACAATTAAAACGTTACCCTTTATCTGCCTGAACTGTCATAAAGTCAATTGACATGAGCCTCTACCAACTCCCAGCAAATAATCATCCTCGCGTAAGTGCAAATACGTGTGAAATGGTGTAGTAAAGTATCATCTTTCTTGGCATGTTAACCCCAATTTCTACCTGTATGTCAGTATGTCTTGTCTGTCTCACTAGGATCCTGATGGTCAGGACCCCAGTGCTCATAGTTTGTGGCCTAATGTGTGTGATGTCAGTAGTGCTCAACTGTGTCACTGAAGTTCTGCTAACCAGAACTTCAGTGCTTATGTGCTCTCTGCTTACAAATTAGTCACTATAGTTTAGTGACTTCATTTACCAATTCCAATTGGCACACTGGACCCCCCCTTATAAGTCCCTAGTATATGGTACCTAGGAACCCAGGGCATTGGGGTTCCAGAAGATCCTTATGGGCTGTAGCATTTCTTTTGCCACCCTAAGGAGCTCAGACAAACCCTTTCACAGGGCTGCCACTGCAGCCTGCGTGAAATAGTGCACACACTATTTCACAGCCATTTTCACCGCACTTAAGTAACTTATAAGTCACCTATATGTCTAACCTTCATTTACTGAAGGCTAGGTGCAAAGTTACTAAGTGTGAAGGCACCCTTGCACTAGCAAAGGTGCCCCCATGCTCTCCAGGGCCAAATCCCCAGACTTCATGAGTGCGGGGACACCATTACACGTGTGCACTACATATAGGTCAATACCTATATGTAGCCTCACAATGTAACTCAGAATATGGCCATGTAGGTTTCTAAGATCATGGAATTGTCCTCCCATTCTAAATCTGGTATTGGGGGGCCAATCCCATACATCCTGGGGGCTCCACCATGGACTCCCAATGCTGCCAAACCAGCTCTCCAAAGCTTGCACTGCAGCTACAGCTGCTGCCACCTCACAGACAGGGTTCTGCCCTCCTGGGGTCTGAGCAGCTCAGTCCCAGGAAGGCAGAACAAAGCAGTCCCTTTGGGAGGAGGGTGTCACACCCTCTCCCTTTGGAAATAGGTGTTACAGGCTTGGGAGGGGTAGCCTCCCAGAGCCCCTGGAAATGCTTTGAAGGGCACAGATGTTGCCCTCCTTTCATAAGCCAGTCTACACCAGTTCAGGGACCCCCCCAGTCCCTGCTCTGGCATGAAATTGGACCAAGGAAAGGGGAGTAACCGCTCCCCTGTCCATCACCATCCCAGGGGTGGTGCCCAGAGTTCCTCCAGAGTGTCCCTGGCGTTACCCATCTTGTTTTCCAGGGTGTGGGGACACTCTGGAGATCTCCGAAGGCCAGTGCCAGCAGGTGACATCAGAGACCTCTCCTGATAGGTGGATACCTGGTTAGGTAGGCAATCCCCCTCTCAGGGCTATTTAGAGTCTCTCCTGTGGGTTCCTCTTCAGATTCAGCTTGCAAGTTTCCACCAGGAATCCTCTGCAACTCCTGCTTCATCCTCTGACCATAGGATTGGCCGCAGACTGCTCCAGGAACCGCTGTAACTGCAACAAAGTATCCAGAAAGGCTATTGTGACCCTGCAACTTCAGCTCTAGCCAACAATTGCAATAGTTTCCAAGGTGTGCACGCTCTGGGGACTCACTGTCTCACCCTGCACCAGGAGGACTGAAGACTTCTCACGTGGAGTGACTGAGTCACTTCCCTGCTCCAGCAGGCATCTTCTAAGATGATGACCGGTTCTCTGGGACTCCTCTCCTGGTGATGAGCATGCTCCCTGGAACACAGGTGGTGGACCCCTTCAACACACACTGTCCTAAGCTTGCCTTCCCTGTTTATGACAGTACCCCTGTGCACCGCGTGATCTCTACCTCCTGAGGTCTCTGTGCAATATTTGCAAGAATCCTTCATGCACAGCCTGGCCCAGGCCCCCAGCACTCTATCCTATGAAGCTCAACTCACTTGGTTGTTCTCCGGCAGCGTGGGACCTTCTTTTGTAGTGCTGGAGCAACCGCAATTTGCACCTTCTTTGTCCCTGTGTACTGGGACATCCGTGGGTTCTGCCTGGTCATCTGTGGGTTCCCTCCAGTGTTGGGAGCCCCCTCTGCCTCGTCAGTCCGAGTTGAGCCTTCAGGGCCCTCCAGGGTCCAGGCAGCGCCATTTTGAGACAATGCGTGACATTGCTTGAACCAATGCTTGTTGGATGAATCCAGCACTGCAACTCACCTGCATCCAACATCTCGATGTATCATGCAGGAACTCACAGCCATTTTCTTTGGTGCTCTTCTGCAGACTTCTTCCAACCGCAGAATCCTCTTGTGCACCATCTTCTAGGTTAGCAGGGGCTCCTGTCCTTCCTAGAATCTTCTGCAACTTCTGGACTTGGTCTCCTCTCTTCACAGGTCTTCAGGTCCAGGAATCCACCATTTGGTTTTTGCAGTCTTGCTTGGTTCTTGCAATAACTCTAATCACGACTTGTAGTGTGTCCTGAGGAAACTTGCAGTACTTTTACTCCTACTATTCTGGGCTCCGGGGTGGGGTATTTTACTCACCTTTGTTGTTTTCTTACACTCCCTGCACACCTCTACACACTGCACTTGCCTGTGGGGAATTTGTCATTCGCATTCCACTTTCTCAGTATATGGTTTGTGTTGCCCCTAGGCCTATTTCTTTCTATTGCATTCTATGATATTTTCTATTGTTTGCACTATTCTGTGACTATTTACTTACCTGATTTTGGTCTCTAGTGTATATATTGTGTATAACACTTACCTCCATTACCTTTATTTTTGGTAATACTGAGTATTGTCTTTTATTGGGTATAAGTACTGTGTAACTATAGTGGTATTGCATGAGCTTTGCATGTCTCCTAGTTCAGCCTAAGCTGCTCTGCTACAGCTACCTCTAACAGCCTAAGCTGCTAGAACACTACTACATTTCACTAATAAGGGATAATTGGACCTGGTGTAAGTACCCAAGGTACCCACTACAAGCCAGGCCAGCCTCCCACATTGGTGGCAGCGGTGGGATGATAAGTACTTGCAATTGCTTTACTGCTTTGTTACTAGTGCTTTTCACAAGAAAAGCTTGCTCCAATACTTAGAACTCTACATAATTGTACCTAGAAGTCACTTTTAACTTTCTAAAAAGTCCGGTAAAACTTTCTAAAAGTTTCTGAAAAGTTTTCTTTTCTCTAAAAAGTTAGGATTAATAGCCTGCCAACTTCTCTCTCTTTTTCCCTATACTCTTTCTATCAACATATCCGTGTTAGAGGCTACCCCTAGAGTTGTGAAAACAACATATGAAAGTTTGAACTTTAAAAGTTTGAGGGGTCTCTGCATTGAAAGAAGTTTAGGGATTAGGAAGAATCCCAATAAGGAATTCCTCTTAAATCTTCTCATAAAGGATGACCAGGGACTTAGCACTGGTCAGAAACAGCCAGAGGGGGAAGTAGAGGAAAATTCCAACCAGGTAGGCCCAGAGGAGCATTCTGATAATCCTGGGGAGGGTCCTTCCACTGATCTTTCCATCAACAAACCCCCTAATATAGCTGGGAGTGGGAAGGGGTCACACACCAGTAGGGCTCCCTTCACACCTAGAGGCCAGGTAACTAAGGTGGCTCAGGTTAGGTAAAGATCTGCATCTGCCAATTCCAATGTTACTTCTGTCTCAGATGTATCCCACACTTGTAACCCTGAGAACTAGTCCGTAGATAGGGAACTCAGAAAGCTGAGGTTAGAGGAGGCCAGACTGAGGCTTCAGCAGCAACGGTTGGCCTTAGGCAGGGAATCCCTGGCTGTGGAAAGGGAAAGGCAGGGGTTGGGGGTTAGTTCCTCATGGTGGCAGCAGCAGTTTCAGGAATTCCAGTGTTAGGGAACCTACATTTGATTCCAGAAATCTGCACAAAGTTGTTCCCCCTTACAAGGATGGGGATGACATCTATAAGTGGTTTGCTGCACTTGAGAGGGTCTGTAAAGTTCAGAGGGTCCCTCAAGCACAGTGTGCTGCTATACTGTGGTTGTCTTTCACTGGCAAGGGGAGAGACAGACTCCTTATTGTCAGGGAGGATGACTCAGACAACAATCACATTCTCAAACATGCACTCTTGGATGGGCTGGGCTTTACCACTGAGCAATATAAAGTTCAGAGAGAACTGAAAAGAGTCTTCACAGGACTGGGTAGACTTTGACTGTTCTGTGACAGCCTTAGAAGGTTGGTTAAATGGCAGTAAGGTGACTGACTACGAAAGCCTGTATAACTTAATTCTGAGAGAGCATATATTCAACAATTGTGTGTCTGATTTGTTGCATCAGTATCTTGTGGACTCAGATCTGACCTCTCCCCAAGAATTGAGAAAGAAGGCAGACAAATGGGTCAGAACAAGGGTGAGCAGAAAAGCTCATACAGGGAGTGAAAAATACAGCAAAAAGAAGGATGGTAAGTCTCATGCCAAGGGTGGGGACAAAGAAATAAACTCTTCAGAGTCTTCATCAGGCCCACAAAAATCCTCTAGGGGTGGTGGGTCCAAATCCTCTTCACACAATCAGAAAAAGCCATGGTTTTATTTATGTAAAATACAAGACCATTGGGCAAGTGACCCCACTTGTCCAAAGAGAAACACCAGCCTCCCACCACCACAACCCCCACTGCTTCCACTAGTGCCCCTATTAATAGCAGTGGTGGTGGGAAGAACACTGCAAATAGCAAGTCCAAGGGTGTAGCTGGGCTCACTTTTGGTAATGTAGTGGGGGTTGATCTAGTTAGAGAGACCACTGAGGCTGTTTTAGTCTCTGATGGTGGTATGACCTTGCCACCTTAGTTGCTTGTCCCCTTAATATGGGTAAGTACAAGCAACTACCCCTAATAAATGGTGTTCAGGTTGAGGCCTACAGGGACACAGGTGCCAGTGTCACTATGGTGATGGAGAAACTGGTAGCCCCTGAGCAACACCTACTTGGTCATCAGTAACAAGTGACAGACACCCATAACACTGTTAGCCACCCCATGACTGTTGTGAACCTGAAGTGGGGGAGGGGGGGTTACTGGTCCAACTAAAGTTGTGGTATCCACTGACTTACCTGTAGAGTGTCTCTTAGGAAATGATTTCGAGACTTCAGCTTGGGCTGAAGTGGAGTTAGAGGCCCATGCAGCAATCCTGGGCATTCCAGGGCATGTCTTTGCTCTTACTAGGGCTCATGCTAAGAAGCAAAGAGGACAAGGAAACTTCAATCCTGGAACATGGAGCAAGTGCTCCCAAAAACTAGGGGTAGGAAGGGAATATCCTTGTCCACTATCCCTCCCTCTCCAGATGATTCCCCTTTTGATGAGGAGGGGTCTACTCCCTGTGTATAACCTACACCAGAAGAGCTTGAAGCTGACACAGCTGGTCTTTTGGGGACAGAGGTGCCTGCCAGGGAGGAACTGAGTGTGGCACAGCAGACTTGTCCCACACTAGAGGGTCTCAGACAGCAAGCTGTCATACAGCAAAATGGGGATGTCATGATGCCCACAGAGTTTACTGGGAGAATAATCTCCTCTATACTGAGGCAAGGGACCCTACACCTGGTGCCACCAGGAGACTAGTCATCCCTTTACAATGTAGGGTATTCCTCCTAGCTCTGGCACATGACATTCCTTTGGCTGGACATTTGGGGCAAAGTAAAACATGGAACAGACTTGTTCCCCATTTTCACTGGCCTCATATGTCAGAGGACACTAAGGAGTTTTGTCGCTCCTGTGTCACCTGCCAAGCCAGTGGCAAGACTGGTGGCACTCCAAAGGCCCCCTTAATCCCACTGCCAGTGGCTGGGGTGCCCTTTGAGAGGGTATGGGTTTATATTGGTGGCCCCTTGACCCTCCTACAGCTTCTGGCAAAAGATTAATCCTTGTGGTGGTAGACCATGCCACAAGGTATCCATAAGCTATCCCCTTAAGGACCACTACAGCACCTGCAGTGGCAAAGGCCCTCCTGGGAATATTTTCCAGGGTGGGTTTCCCTAAGGAAGTTGTATCAGACAGAGGTAGTAACTTCATGTCTGCATACCTCAAAGCTATGTGGAAAGAGTGTGGTGTAACATACAAATTCACCATCCCTTATCATCCACAATCAAATGGATTGGTTGAGAGGTTTAATAAAACTCTCAAATGCATGATCATGGGACTCTTTGAAAAACCCAGAAGGAGATGGGATGTCCTCTTGCCATGCCTCCCTTTCGCCTAGAGGGAGGTACCCCAGAAAGGAGTGGGCTACAGCCCCTCTGAACTCCTCTTTGGTCACCCTGTTAGGGGTCCCCGTGCTCTTGTAAAGGAGAAAAGGAGGGTTGGGAGCAAGCTTTAAAGCCCCATAAACAAGACATTGTGGACTATCTACTTGGCTTAAGATCCAGAATGGCTGAGTACATGAAAAAGGCCACTAAAAACATACAGGCCAGCCAAGAGCTCCAAAAGCAATGGCATGACCAGAAGACTGTCCTGACAGAGTACCACCAAAGACAGAAGGTGTGGTATTGGAACCTGTGGCCCCAAGACCACTCCAGGACAAATGAAGTGGACCCCATCCTATTGTGGAGAAGAAAGGTGAGGTCACCTACTTGGTGCACCTGGGTGCTTCATGTCAATCTCCTTTAGCCTTACTATGATAGGGCTGATTTAACCCTACTCATGGCCATAGAGGAGGGGCAGGAGAAAGAGAGTGACCCTCTCCCTGACCTCTTCTCCAACACTGAAGCTGATGGCTTAGTGGAAGGAGTAGTGCTTGCTGACTGCGTCACTGCAGAGCAGAGGGAGGACTGCAAAAACCTCCTAGGACAATTTTCTGAACTCTGCCCCCTCATACCTAGAACAAGTACCTGGTGTGAACATCCAATTCATACTGGAGACAGTTTGCCTGTCAAAAGTAAGATTTATAGGCAGCCTGACCATGGCAGAGATTGCATTAAATCTGAGGTGCAGAAAATGTTAGACCTAGGAGTTATTGAGCCCTTTGTTGCCTCTGGGCCAGCCCATTGGTGCTTGTCCCAAACCCTCATTGAGAAGAAGGAAAGAGAGAAATGTGGCTTTGTATGGACTATAGAGGGCTTAATACTGTAACCAAAACTGATGCTCACCCTATACCCAGGGCAGATGAGCTCATAGATACACTGGCTTTTGCCAAGTATCTAAGCACCTTTGATCTGACTGCAGGGTATTGGCAGATCAAGTTATCAGAGGATGCAAAAACAAAAACTGCATTTTCAACCATAGGAGGGTGTTGGAAATGGCCTTTCTGCAGGGTCATCCCCAGACTTTTTACCTTCCTCCTTCTCTTTTTCTGACCTCATGTTTGCTGGCTTTAGGACTCAGTGCACTTTACCACTGCTAATCAGTGCTAAAGTGAATATGCTCTCTCCTTCAAACATGATGACATTGGCTCATACCCAATTGGACTATTTAATTTACTTATAAGTCCCTAGTAGAGTGCACTAATTGTGCCCATGGCCTGTAGATTAAATGCTACTAGTGGGCCTGCAGCACTGGTTGTGCCACCCACTTAAGTAGTCCTTTAACCTTGTCTCAGGCCTGTCATTGCAAGGCATGTGTATGCAGTTTCTCTGCCAATTCGACTTGGCATTTAAAAGTACTTGCCAAGCCTAAAACTCCCCTTTTTCTACACATAAAACACGCCTAAGGAATGCCCTAGGTAATCCATAGGGCAGGGTGCTGTGTAGGCAAAAGGCAGGATATGTACCTATGTAGTTTACATGTCCCACTTCTGTGTGGCTGCTCCTTTCATAGTCTAACATTGGGGCTGCTCTCATACATTGTTTGAGTGGTAGCTGCTGATCTGGAACGAGTGGGAAGGTCATATTTAGTATGGCCAGAATTGTGATACAAGGTCCTGCTGTCTGGGTGAAGTTGAATTTTTAATTACTATTTTAGAAATGCTACTTTCAGAAAGTGAGCATTCCTCTACACTTAAATCCATCTGTGCCTTACAATACACGTCTGGCTAGGTTTAGTTGACTGATCCCTTGTGCATTCACTCAGACACACCCCATACACAGGAAACCCAGCCTCATTTGCATACATCTGCATTTTGAATGGGTCTTCCTGGGGTGGGAGGGTGGAGGGCCTGACACTTGCATGTCAAAGGACAGTAGACTGCCCTCACACCAAGGACTGCCACACCCCCTACTGGGACCCAGACAGACAGGATTGAACTGAAAAGCCACTCTTCGAAGTCTCCCCCACTTCAAAGGCACATTTGGGTATTTAACAGGGCCTCTGCCCCTACCAACTTAGACACTTCTTGGGGTAGACACTCTACCTCACAGACACTTCCTGGAGAAGCGATCCTGAACCAGAACCTGCAACCTGCCAAGAACACCTGCCCCGCTGCTCAAAGGACTCACCTGTCTGCTTTCTGTGAAGGACTGCTGCCTTGCTGCTGTCTGCCTGTGGTGAAGAAGTGCTCTCCAAGGGCTTGGATAGAGCTTGCCTCCTTGTTCCCTGAAGTCTCAGGACCAAAAAGACTTCATCTCTGCAAGAAGGACTCCTTGTGTGGCAAAAATGGATACACAGCATGCCAGAAATGATGCACAGCCTGCACGCGGTGAAAATGTCACCGTATGGAAACGACACAGCCCGACTTCGCAACGAGAAGATCGCCGCAGTGCCAATGTAGCGACCGGAAATTTGACGCACTGCCTCACCGTATCGGCACACAGCCGAGCCGGAAGGACGCCGCCTGACTTTCAGAGAGGAATCGACGCAGCGCCTGCTGTGCGGTAGAAAATTCAACGCAACGCCTACCGGATCGACGTAGCTCCTGTGACTTCATCCTAGCAGCGCCGGAAACCCGTGCAACCCAAAGAGGATCCACGACCGAGCGCCGGAATTCAACGCACAGCCGTCCCTTTGTGAAAACTAAACGACACATCGGCGTGTGAGGCCCGAGAAATCGATGCACACCCTTTTGTTTACACGCATCTCCTCTTCTGCGGCCCTTTGCGGAGATTTTTCACGCGAACCAGGTACTTTGTGCTTGAAAAGACTTTGTTCGCTTTTAAAAGACTTAAGACACTTTGGGGGTCATTACAACATTGACGGTAAAAGCCGCTTACCGCCGTGCAGAAGACCGCCAATAGACCGCCGCTGCCGCGGAATTCCGCCACGGCAAATATGACCCACATCTCGGAATCCGCCGAAACTCAGACACCCACACAAGTCCGCCACACCAAAGGTCAGTGTTAAACTGGCGAAAACAAAACCTCCACCTCCACGCCAACAGAAACACGCCCATGCTATTACGACACACGAATCCACGCGGCGGTCTTTCAACCGCAGTATTCCATTGGCGGTACACACCGCCGCGCTCAATATTCACACACATCTCCAAAACACCGCCACATTGGCCATTTCGAAATACACACACCTGATACACATACACACACCACTCCCACACACCGAACACAATATAAAACACACACCCACAAACCCCTACGACCAAAAATACAGGAAGAAGGCCAGAGAGAGAGCCCAGAATAGACAATACCACCACACAGAGGCACACAACACCATCACCCACACAACATCCACGCACAAAACACCACACACCACTACACATCACACACTCATCACCACATACACCACCTCACACATCACACACACCACCCCATGGCACGCCAAAGACACCCCCGATTTTCCGAGGAGGAGCTCAGGGTCATGGTGGAGGAAATCCTACGGGTAGAGCCACAGCTATTTGGATCACAGGTGCAGCACACCTCCATATCCAGGAAGATGGAGCTATGGCGAAGAATAGTTGACAGGGTCAATGCAGTGGGACAACACCCAAGAAATCGGGAGGACATCAGGAAGAGGTGGAACGACCTACGGGGGAAGGTGCGTTCAGCGGTCTCCAGGCACAACATCGCGGTACAGCGGACTGGCAGCAGACCCCCACTTCCTCCCCCACAACTAACAACATGGGAGGAGCAAGTCTTGACCATCATGCATCCAGAGGGCCTCGGAGGAGTCGGTGGAGGAATGGACACTGGTAAGTCAAATCTTAACTATCAGATCCCCCACCCTACCTGCATGCTATCACACACCCCCACCCTCACACCCTCCCCTATCACTCCAACTCCACACTAATGTACTAAGAACACAAACCACACATCCCAACAACAAGCCCTGCATGACACAACTAAGCATGGTCACCCCTCACCAAAGCATGCTCACTACACATACCCAGAACAACCCCCTAACCATCATCATACAAGCCCCCACACAGGAATGCTAGCACTGGGGTACACGCTCACCCACCCATTGCACACCATGACACACACACATGCAATAATCATGCTCTTATGCCCCTGCAGGATCACGAAGGACCGTCACCACACCGGATGGTCCAGACATCTCCACTCCACCCACAGAAGAGGCCCACAGTGACGATAGCAGCTCTGCCCTACTGGAGCCTGATGACCAGCCCGGACCATCGTTGGCCTCGGGACAGTCAGTTCCCCTTGCACAGGCACAGCCCAACACTGACCTTCCACCCTCTGGTAGCACCAGCACAGCACCCACCCAGCGGGCCCAAACCTCCGTGCCCAGGACAGGTCAATCAGCTGTGTGTCCACCACTACAGGGAACCCAGGATAACCCACCACCCCAACAACAACAGGGACCTGGGGGCTGTGGTAGTGGGCACACGGTCCAGGGGACGGAGGCACAGGAACACAGGGGAACTGGGAGGGCTGCTGTGCGACAGGGGGCGGACAGGCCAAGGGAACCCACTCTCCACGAGGCCCTATCCTCCATCATGGGAGCATACCACCACTCCCAGGAGACGATGGCGACGGTCCTGGTCAAGTTTCAGGAGACCCAGCGCCTGCAGGAGGAACAGTATTTGGGCTTCAGGGAGGAGCCCAGGACCATCAGCTCCGCCTTGGGCACCATCGTAGGGGTGCTGAAGGACATACAGCAGACCTTGAGGGACACCGTGGCACTCCAAGGGGCCCCTGACACTAGCATGGACGATGAACTGCCCACCACCTCCGCCGGCGCTAGTGGACAGGAGGCACCGCCACAGGACCACCACACCAGCACCCCACCCCCTGCAGATGGACAACCACCACGCAAGCGGTCCCTGAGATCCAGGAACAGGACAGAGCAAGATGGCAAGACCCCCGCCAGGAAATGACACCACCCTGATTGTCCCCCCACCGTCCCACTTTGTTACCCTGTCCATACTTTAACTGCCCCAGCTCCACTTCCTATGCCCAGATGGGCAGTGCACCTGTGAGACTAATAGACTGGACTCTGCCATGGACATTCCTCCACCATCACCCATCACCATTTTACAACCCCCCTCCATTTTTGAGCACTTAAATAAACACCCTTGAACCACAAAACATTCTGGAGTCAGTCTATGATTTAGTAAAATGTATGATCAATGACAGTGTCAAAATGCTTTTTCTATTGTTAAGGCAACATACCAATGTCACACATCACAAGTCCTTGAAGGATGCATGCAGATGACACACGTTGGTAACCACACCTGTGAAACCGTAATGGAAAGGAACAACTCAGTTACCAAATAATCCCTTTCAATTACACACTGGATAGAGTAAGACGTGTGACAGTGAATGTCATGTTAAAAAAGAAAATGTTCTCACCTGTGTGTCACTGGAAATATTGCTGTATGACTGACTCCCTGTTGTCGTTGTCTTCTTCCTCAGCTTCCTCCTCATCACTGTCCACAGGCTCCACAGCTGGCACAACAGCGTCATCTGACCATCCTCCTGCAGAAAAGGCACCTGGCGTCGCAAAGCAAGATTGTGAAGCATCGAGCAGGCGATGATGATCTGGCACACCTTCTTCGGTGAGTAGAATAGGGAACCACCTGTCATATGGAGGCACCTGAACCTGGCCTTCAGGAGGCCGAAGGTGCGTTCGATCACCCTCCTAGCCCGCCCATGGGCCTCATTGTAGCGTTCCTCTGCCCTGGTCCTGGGATTCCTCACTGGGGTCAATAGCCAGGAAAGGTTGGGGTAACCAGAGTCCCCTAATAGCCACACACGGTGCCTCTGGAGTTGACCCATCACATAAGGGATGCTGCTATTCCGCAGGATGTAGGCATCATGCACTGAGCCAGGGAACATTGCATTTACCTGCGAGATGTACTGGTCTGCCAAACAGACCATCTGCACATTCATCGAATGATAACTCTTCCGGTTCCTGTACACCTGTTCACTCCTGTGGGGGGGGACCAAAGCCACATGGGTCCCATCAATAGCACCTATGACGTTGGGGATATGTCCAAGGGCATAGAAGTCACCTTTCACTGTAGGAAGTCTCCCACCTCAGGGAATATGATGTATCTCCTTACGTGTTTCAGCAGGGCAGACAACACTCTGGACAGCACGTTGGAAAACATTGGCTGGGACATCCCTGATGCCATGGCCACAGTTGTTTGAAAAGACCCACTTGCAAGGAAATGGAGCACTGACAGCACCTGCACGTCAGGGGGGATTCCAGTTGGATGGCGGATTGGTGACATCAGGTCTGGCTCCAACTGGCTACATAGTTCCTGGATAGTGGCACGGTCAAACCTGTAGGTCACGATTAAATGTCGCTCCTCCATTGTCAACAGATCCACCAGCGGTCGGTACACCGGAGGATTCCGCCATCTTCTCAATTGTCCCAGCTGACGGCGCCTAGGAAGGACAACAGCGAGGATCGAGTCAATATTTTTCCAGGTATGTACCCACAGTTACACAGAACACGACACCAAACAAAAAACCCTTCCTGTATGCGTGTTGAGTGTAGGCCTAGCTATGTGTGACGCAGAAGGAAATGGAGCCATGTGGGCCCCTGAAATGGTGGCTGCTTGACCTCTAAACTGGGACAATGGGATTGTGGGGTAACTGCGTTGGCGTTGCACACCGTCGCGGTAGGCGGTCGTAGACCGCAGCGCAATACTGCATTGGTTTACATCGGACCCTATGGGTCCCAGGAGCCAATGAGGAAGTGCGCCGGTGGTGATGATACGCACCGCCGCGGACGTCACCGCCGCGGACGTCACCGCTGCGGACGTCACCGCCATTTTCTATCTGTTCTATCACTAGATACCTGATCTTCGACAGGAGAGGACCTACACTGCAAGTGCTGCTGTGACCTCGGTCTGGAAGCGACGATGGCTGCTGCGTCTGGGGAAAGGGCCCCTGCCTTCACTGCTCAGGAGTTGGAGAAACTGGTAGACGGGGTCCTCCCCCAGTACACGCTGCTCTATGGTCCTCCAGACCAACAGGTAAGTACACTGGGAGCACGTTGTATGGGCTAGGCCTGGGTGGAGAGGGCTGGTTGGAAGAGGGAAGGGGGCAGAGCTCAGGGAACATTAATGCATGTGAATGAATGTGCCACATGGCTAGGGTAGGGAGGGGGGCCATGCACATTGACGGTGCGGTTGTTAATGACTTCTCTTCTTCCCTTGTGCATGTCATGTAGGTCAGCGCCCACCAGAAGAAGGACATCTGGCGTGCCATCGCCAAGGACGTCCGGACCCTGGGGGTCCACCAGAGACGGGGCACCCACTGCCGTAAACGATGGGAGGACATTCGCCGCTGGAGCAAGAAGACGGCGGAGGCTCAGCTGGGGATGGCCTCCCAACGTGGGAGGGGTGCCCGTCGCCCCATGACCCCCCTGATGTTCCGGATCCTGGCGCTGGCCTACCCTGAGTTGGATGGGCACTTGAGGGCATCACAGCAGACACAAGGGGGTGAGTACAACATCATTCTGCGGACTTTGCGCGCAGTGGAGGGGTCTGGGTGGGGGAGGAGTCCTGTGGGTGTACCTAGGCCAGGCTGACATAGGTAGACTAGGCCCCTCCGTAATGCAGGCCATGTGGCTCCCTACCCCGCCGCAGTGGAGTGCCAAGTACAGGTATAGATGCCCCTGTGGCATCCATGTGTGCAGAGGTCCACCATAGCCATGTAGGCCAGATCCCAGGAATAGCATCTGTAGAGGCCAGGAGCACGGCGTAGTGCAGGGGGCTGCTGTGTCTGTAGTGTCCGCCAACGGTCGTGGTATGCCATGCACTCAACCTGTCTTTCTTCTGTCTCCCCCCCCCCTTTTTGTGCTCTCCATGTTCTTATGTGCATCAGCATCATCAGGCGGAGGTACTGTGGCACCGGAGCACGAGGGAGCTGCATCCCACATGGCCTTGGAGGGCCACACCACGGACTCTGAATGCACCAGTGGGACGGAGGGCGAGGGGAGGTTCACGTCGGGCACTTGATCACCAACCAGCGACATGGACTCGTCCGACGATGGGAGCTCCCTTGTGGTGGCGGCACCATCTGTGCGCCCCACTTATACAGGTACAGCCGCCACCTCCCCTACCAGCACCGCCCTCCCAGCAGCCCCTCAGCGTTCGCCCCGTGCCCGCTCACCCAGGAGGGTGGGCATCACCTTCGCCCCAGGCACCTCAGAGGCCCTGCCCCAGTCACCCCTGCTGCCCTCAGTGAGGAGGCCATTGACCTCCTCAGGTCACTCACTGTTGGGCAGTCTACCATTGTGAATGCCATCCAGGGTGTAGAAAGGGAGTTGCAACACGGTAATGCATTCCTGGAGGGCATTCATTCTGGTCAGGCTGCCCTTCAGCGACCCTGCAATCTCTGGCCTCAGCACTGATGGCAGCCATTGTCCCTGTGTCTAGCCTGCCCCCTCCAACCTCCTCCACCCAGACCCAATCCCCTGTACCCCAGCCTATCCCAAGCACACCATCAGACCAGCATGCACACACCTCTACACCCATAAGTAGCTCAGGCAAACATAGGCACCACACAACCCACAGGTACACACGCAAGCATCACCCACGTGCAGACACAGCAACATCCACTGCCTCCACTGTGTCCCCCTCCTCGTCGTCTCCCTCCTCTCTCCCAGTCTCGTCTACACTCACACCTGCATGCACTACATCTACAGGCACCAGGACTCGCAACAGAACACCCAGCACCACACCCCGCTCACCTGCACTCACCACCTCCACTACCATTTACACGTCCCCTGTGTCCTCTCCCAGTGTGTCTGTGACGCCCCCTCCCAAAGTACACAAACGCGGGCACCCACACACCCAACATACATCCACCTCACGACAGCCTCCAGTACCTGCACCTGCACCCAAAACACCTAAAGTGACACCTCCTACAACCACCTCCTCTTCCTCCACTCCCAGACCCCCTCCAACTACCAATCCCAGTGTTTGTCAGAAACTGTCCCTGTGTAAAGTTGACCTTTTTGCCCCCCCCTGCACTTCATCAGTCCCGTCGTAGCACCTCAACCAAAAAGCCTCCAATACCAGTGGTGCCTGTTCAAGGTGTGTGGAGTGCACCGGCCACCAGGACTGGCAGTGTGACCCGGAGCCAAGGCACTGGCAGCCCGCCCCCTGTAAAGGCTCTGAAATTGGAAAGTGGCCGACGGGACCCTGTGAAGACTCCTGGTGGCAAAACAACTCACAGGGGTTCCAGGTGGATGGCAGAGTCAGCTGTGACTCCTCCAAAATTGGGGAAGGGCCAGAGGAAGTCTGCACAGCCTAGTGTGAGCAGCACAGCGGAGAAGGGCGGCATCCTTCCCGGCGGTCGGGACGCCACCGCAAGCACCGTCGTCACTGGTCAGGGACCACCGCCAGAGTCATTGCCCAGGAGGGCCCAAGTATCGTCACTGGTCAGGAGACCACCGCCAGAGTCAGTGCCCAGGAGGGCCCAAGTACCGTCACTGGTCAGGAGACCACCGCCAGAGTAATTGCCCAGGAGGGCCCAAGTACCGTCACTGGTCAGGAGACCACCGCCAGAGTCAGTGCCCAGGAGGGCCCAAGTACCGTTACTGGTCAGGAGACCACCGCCAGAGTCAGTGCCCAGGAGGGCCCAAGTACCGTCACTGGTCAGGAGACCACCGCCAGAGTCAGTGCCCAGGAGGGCCCAAGTACCGTCACTGGTCAGGAGACCACCGCCAGAGTCAGTGCCCAGGAGGGCCCAAGTACAGTCACTGGTCAGGAGACCACCGCCAGAGTCAGTGCCCAGGAGGGCCCAAGTATCGTCACTGGTCAGTAGACCACCGCCAGAGTCATTGCCCAGGAGGGCCCAAATATTGTCACTGGTCAGGAGACCACCGCCGAAGTCAGTGTCCAGGAGGGGCCCGGCTGCCACAGCCCCGCTGGGCAATGAGGGAACGTCATGCCACACACCAATGCCCAGTCCAGAGAACGTCATGCCACACACCAATGCCCAGTCCAGAACCGGCATGGCAAAGCACCGCTGAACAGTCCAGACACCGCCATGGCAAAGCACTGCTGAACAGGGCATGCACCGGGGAAGTATGAAATGTCCGCCACATCAAGCATCGTTATCCCATGTGCTGGTGGGCCAGGGACGGTACAGGAACTTCCACGGGGAGACTAATCCATTCTGGGCACCAGTCCCCCTCCTGAACCAGTAGAGGCTGTTATCTACTTTGGAAACTGTGGCTTTGCACTCCCCAGGATGGAACAGTGGGCAAGCCACCCACTTGTGAGACTTGAGAGACTGTGGCTTTGCACTCCCCAGGATGGTACAGTGGGCAAGCCACCCACTTGTGAGACTTGAGAGACTGTGGCTTTGCACTCCCCAGGATGGTACAGTGGGCAAGCCACCCACTTGTGAGACTTGAGAGGCTGTGGCTTTGCACTCCCCAGGATGGTACAGTGGGCAAGCCACCCACTTGTGAGACTTGAGAAACTGTGGCTTTGCACTCCCCAGGATGGAACAGTGGGCATGGAGCCCCGTCGTGGATCTGGCTTTGAACTCCTCCGGCTGAGGTGCCCCCCTTCCCTTCCCCCTGAGGTGCCTGTAGTATTTCTATCTGATGCCCCGGCAGTGTTCTCTCCGTGTGTGGACAGGTATCTTTTGTTGACCTCACCCATGCATTTTTGGACTAGTGGTGCACAGACATTTATATGTGCATATCTGCACTACTTCTCGAAATGTATATACTTCTGTATGGTTAGCTAATATATCTGTATATTTTTTAGACATGTATATTGATACATTACAAGGTTTGGACTGATTTCGTTTTGTCTTTGCTTTCTTCCGGGGGGTTGTGGGTTGTTGATGTTAATTTTGTAAATGCTTTGGTGTGTGTGTTGTAATATGCGAGTGGGGGGTGGGGGTGTTGCGTGTGTGTCCCCCTAACTTTTGCCTCCCCCCCCCATGTCATAGGTGCAGTACTCACCGTTGTCGTCGCCGGTGCAGGCGTTGGTCTTCGTAGATGAGTAGGAAGAGATGGGCCGGTAGGATTTGGAGTTCAGGCTCCATGGAGTCTTCCTTCCTCGTGGGATGTGTTCAGGTGAGCGTTTTCCCATTGCAGAAACAGTTTCCGCTGTGTTTTTATCCATGGAGCATCCGCCCCGGAAAAGGTGGCGGATTGGCGGGTTGTGATACTATGGGCGGTACATTGTCTTCCGCCTGTCTGTTGGCTGTGACCGCCGTGCTGCTTGTCTGTACCGCCGTGGAGGTCGGAGTGTTAAAGTGGCTGTCTTTGTTGGCGGTTTCCGCCACGGTCATAATGTAAAAATTTTTACCGCCAGACTGTTTGCGGTCTTACCGCCGCTTTAACACCGTCCGCCAGGGTTGTAATGACCACCTTTATATAATTTTTCAGAGAGATCTCTACATTTACTTATTGCATCTTTGATCATTTAGACCAGCACTTATCCAGATAAATATTATATATTTTTCTAAACACTGTGTGGTGTATTTTTGTGGTACTATATTGTGTTATTGTATGATTTATTGCACAAATACTTTACACATTGCCTTCTAAGTGAAGCCTGACTGCTCAGTGCCAAGCTACAGGAGGGTGAGCACAGGATCATTTGGATTGTGTCTGACTTACCCTGACTAGAGTGAGGGTCCCTGCTTAGACAGGGGATAACCTGACTGCCAACCAAAGACCCCATTTTAACAGAGGGCATTACCAATTCACAGTTATGCCCTTTGTTTTGAAAAATGCACCTGCCACTTTCAAGAGGCTGGTGAATGCAGTCCTCCAAGGTTTGGAAGCTTTAGTGCAGCATACTTAGATAACATTCGTGTATTTAGCTCCACCTGGGATGACCACCTGGTCCACCTATGGAAAGTTTTGGAGGCCCTGCAAACAGAAGGCTTCACTATCAAGGCTTTAAAGTGCCAGAGAGGGCAGGGGAACATGGTTTATCTGGGCCACCTGGTAGGTGGAGAACAAATTGAACCACTACAGGGGAAGATCCAGACAATTATGGACTGGGCTCCCCCTACTTCTCAGACCCAGGTCAGAGCCTTCTTAGGTATCACTGGGTATTACAGGAAGTTCATTGAGAACTATGGCTCCATTGTTGCCCCTCTTAATGACCTCACTTCAAAGAAAATGCCTAAAAAGGTATTATGGACAGTCAGCTGTCAGAAAGCTTTTGAGGAGCTTAAGCAGGCTATGTGCACTGCATCTGTCTTAAAAAGCCTAATTACTCCAAAAAAATCATTGTCCAGACAGATGCTTTTGAACTGGGGGTTGGGGCAGTGTTATCACAACTTAACTCAGAGTGCCAGGATCAACCTGTTGCTTTTCTCAGTAGGAGGTTGACTTCTAGAGAAAAGTGTTGGTCTGCCATAGAGAGTGAGGCCTTTGCTGTGGTTTGGGCCTTGAAGAAGTTGAAACACTACTTGTATGTGACTCACTTCATTGTTCAAACAGACCCCAAACCTCTCTTATGGCTAAAACAGATGAAAGGTGAAAACCCTAAATTACTGAGGTGGTCCATTTCCCTACAGGGTATGGACTTTACAGTGGAACATAGACCTGGGAGTACCCACTCCAATGCAGATGGACTCTCCAGATATTTCCACATAGACAATGAAGACTCATCTGGGCAAGGTTAGCCTTATTGTCCCTCGTTTGGGAGTGGGGGTTGTATAGGAAAGTACCATCTTTCTTGGCATGTTACCCCCAATTTCTACCTGTATGTCAGTACGTTTTGCCTGTCTCACTGGGATCCTGCTGGTCAGGACCCCAGTGCTCATAGTTTGTGGTCTAATGTGTGTGTTGTCAGTAGTGCTTAACCGTGTCAATGAAGTTCTGCTAACCAGAACTTCAGTGCTTATGCGCTCTCTGCTTACAAATTAGTCACTATAGTTTAGTGACTTCATTTACCAATTCCAATTGGCACAATAAACCCTCCCTTATAAGTCCCAAGTATATGGTACCTAGGTACCCAGGGCATTGGGGTTCCAGGAGATCCTTATGGGCTGCAGCATTTCTTTTGCCACCCATAAGGAGCTCAGACAAACTCTTTCACAGGACTGCCACTGTGGCAGGCGTGAAATAGTGCACACACTATTTCACAGCTATTTTCACTGCACTTAAGTAACTTACAAGTCACCTATATGTCTAACCTTCATTTACTGAAGGCTAGTTGCAAAGTTACTAAGTTTGAGGGCACCCTTGCACTAGCAAAGGTGCCCCTACGTTGTCCAGGGCCAAATCTCTGGACTTTGTGAGTGCGGGGACACCATTACACATGTGCACTACATGTAGGTCAATACCTATATGTAGCTTCACAATGGTAACTATGAATATGGCCATGTGAGGTTTCTAAGATCATGGAATTGTCCCCCCAATCCAAATCTGGTATTGGGGGGCCAATCCCATGCATCCTGGGGGTTCCACTGTGGGTGCCAGTACTGCCAAACCAGCTCTCTTAGGCTTTCACTGCAGCTACAGATGATGCCATCTCACAGACAGGGTTCTGCCCTCCTGGGGTCTGAGCAGCTCAGTCCCATGAAGGCTGAACAAAGCATTTCCTTTGGGATGAGGGTGTTACACCCTCTCCCTTTGGAAATAGGTGTTACAGGCTTGGGAGGGGTAGCCTCCCAGAGCCTCTGGAAATGCTTTGAAGGGCACAGATGGTGCCCTCCTTGCATAAGCCAGTCTACACTGGTTCAGGGACCCCAATTCCCTGCTCTGGCGTGAAACTGGACCAAGGAAAGGGGAGTGACCACTTCCCTGTCCATCACTACCCCAGGGGTGGTGCCCAGAGCTCCACTGGTGTGTCCCTGGTGTTAGCCATCTTGTTTTCCAAGGTGTGGGGACACTCTGGAGATCTCTGAGTGGCCAATGCCAGCAGGTGACGTCAGAGACCCCTCCTGATAGGTGCATACCCGGTTAGGTAGCCAATCCTCCTCTCAGGGCTATTTAGCGTCTCTCCTGTGGGTTCCTCTTCAGATTCAGCTTGGAAGTTTCCACCAGGAATTCTCTGCAACTCCTGCTTCATCCTCTGATCGTCGGCTCAACCACAGACTGCTCCAGGAACTGCTCTAACTGCAAGAAAGTATCCAGAAAAGCTACTGTGATCCTGCAACTTCAGCTCCAGCCAGCAACTGCAACAGTTTCCAAGATGTGCACGCTCTGGGGACTCCCTGTATTCACCCTGCACCAGAAGGACTGAAGAAATCTCCAGTGGAGTGACAATGGCCCTCATTCTGACCCTGGCGGTCGGTGATAAAGCGGCGGCCAAGCCGCCAACAGGCCGGCGGTCTAAAATATGCAATTCTGACCCTGGCGGGAACCGGCAACACATCCCGCCAACTTAACACTCCGACCGCCACAGCGGTACAAACAAACAGCGCGGCGGTTCCCGCCAACAGCCCGGCGGCAGACAAAGTACCGCCCACCCTATTACGACCCACCAATCTGCCACCTTTTCCGGGGCGGGAGCACCGCCGATAAGAACACGGCGGAAACAGACTACGAACGGGAAAACGCTCACCTCTACGCACTCCACGCGAGATTCCGGCAGTATGGAGCCAGAGTTGCAGGTCATCCCCGCACTCCTATTCCTGCTCATATACCAGGAGCACGCCCGGCGGCGCGGAAGACATCGGTGAGTACGGCACCTACGACACAGGGGAGGGAAAAGATTACCGGCACACACCCACCCACCCACACCCACTACAACACACACAGCAATGCATTCCCACAGATCACTGTCACAACCCACAAACCACCCCCCTCCGAAATAATGCAAAGACCAAAAGAAGAGATCATAAACGGGCAGATATATTGAAATATGTACACCAGTAATCCCAATTAATAAATAAACTATGTACAAAATATATACAGCTACTAAATGTAGTCCAACCACTGTCCGTGGATCACAGGGGTCCTGTGCAAAGGGGCAAGGCCCAGTCCCACGACAAGAACTCCACGAAGAAAACACTGCAGGGGCATCAGAAAGAAAATAGGACAGGCACCTCAGGGGGAAGGGAAGGGGGGGCACCTCAGCCACTTGAGTACACGACGCCAGATCCACGAGGGGACTCCATGACCACTGGCCCATCCTGGGGAGAGCAAAGCCACAGTCCAAACAGTCCATACAGTGGGTGGCCTGCCCACTGGGCCATCCTGGGGAGAGCAAAGCCACAGTCCATACAGTCCATACAGTGGGTGGCCTGCCCACTGGGCCATCCTGGGGAGAGCAAAGCCACAGTCCATACAGTGGGTGGCCTGCCCACTGGGCCATCCTGGGGAGAGCAAAGCCACAGTCCATACAGTCCATACAGTGGGTGGCCTGCCCACTGGGCCATCCTGGGGAGAGCAAAGCCACAGTCCATACAGTCCATACAGTGGGTGGCCTGCCCACTGGGCCATCCTGGGGAGAGCAAAGCCACAGTCCATACAGTCCATACAGTGGGTGGCCTGCCCACTGGGCCATCCTGGGGAGAGCAAAGCCACAGTCCATACAGTCCATACAGTGGGTGGCCTGCCCACTGGGCCATCCTGGGGAGAGCAAAGCCACAGTCCATACAGTCCATACAGTGGGGGGCCTGCCCACTGGGCCATCCTGGGGAGAGCAAAGCCACAGTCCATACAGTCCATACAGTGGGTGGCCTGCCCACTGGGCCATCCTGGGGAGAGCAAAGCCACAGTCCAAACAGTCCATACAGTGGGTGGCCTGCCCACTGGGCCATCCTGGGGAGAGCAAAGCCACAGTCCATACAGTCCATACAGTGGGTGGCCTGCCCACTGGGCCAACCTGGGGAGAGCAAAGCCACAGTCCATACAGTCCATAACAGACCCCACTGCCACTGGAGGAGGCAAGTTGGCCAGAGGACATCCTGCAGCCCTGCCCGAGATAGATCCTGCCCTGCCACGTCTGCCAAAGGGCCAGCGGTTCTTGCCCTGAAGGGCCCAGTTCAGCGGTTCTTGAGACGGCGGGGCCAAGTTCAGCGGTTCTTGCCTTGAAGGGCCCAGTTCAGCGGTTCTTGAGACGGCGGGGCCCAGTTCAGCGGTTCTTGAGACGGCGGGGCCCAGTTCAGCGGTTCTTGCCTTGAAGGGCCCAGTTCAGCAGTTCTTGAGACGGCGGGACCCAGTTCAGCGGTTCTTGAGACGGCGGGGCCCAGTTCAGCGGTTCTTGCCTCGAAGGGCCCAGTTCAGCGGTTCTTGAGACGGCGGGGCCCAGTTCAGCGCTTCTTGAGACGGCGGGGCCCAGTTCAGCGCTTCTTGCCTTGAAGGGCCCAGTTCAGCGGTTCTTGAGACGGCGGGGCCCAGTTCAGCGCTTCTTGCCTTGAAGGGCCCAGTTCAGCGGTTCTTGAGACGGCGGGGCCCAGTTCAGCGGTTCTTGAGACGGCGGGGCCCAGTTCAGCGGTTCTTGCCTTGAAGGGCCCAGTTCAGCGGTTCTTGAGACGGCGGGGCCCAGTTCAGCGGTTCTTGAGACTGCGGGGCCCAGTTCAGCGGTTCTTGCCTTGAAGGGCCCAGTTCAGCGGTTCTTGAGACGGCGGGGCCCAGTTCAGCGGTTCTTGAGACGGCGGGGCCCAGTTCAGCGCTTCTTGCCTTGAAGGGCCCAGTTCAGCGGTTCTTGAGACGGCGGGGCCCAGTTCAGCGCTTCTTGCCTTGAAGGGCCCAGTTCAGCGGTTCTTGAGACGGCGGGGCCCAGTTCAGCGGTTCTTGAGACGGCGGGGCCCAGTTCAGCGGTTCTTGCCTTGAAGGGCCCAGTTCAGCGGTTCTTGAGACGGCGGGGCCCAGTTCAGCGGTTCTTGAGACGGCGGGGCCCAGTTCAGCGCTTCTTGCCTTAAAGGGCCCAGTTCAGCGGTTCTTGAGACGGCGGGGCCCAGTTCAGCGCTTCTTGCCTTGAAGGGCCCAGTTCAGCGGTTCTTGAGACGGCGGGGCCCAGTTCAGCGGTTCTTGAGACGGCGGGGCCCAGTTCAGCGGTTCTTGAGACGGCGGGGCCCAGTTCAGCGGTTCTTGCCTTGAAGGGCCCAGTTCAGCGGTTCTTGAGACGGCGGGGCCCAGTTCAGCGGTTCTTGAGACGGCGGGGCCCAGTTCAGCGGTTCTTGCCTTGAAGGGCCCAGTTCAGCGGTTCTTGAGACGGCGGGGCCCAGTTCAGCGGTTCTTGAGACGGCGGGGCCCAGTTCAGCGGTTCTTACCTTGAAGGGCCCAGTTCAGCGGTTCTTGAGACGGCGGGGCCCAGTTCAGCGGTTCTTGAGACGGCGGGGCCCAGTTCAGCGCTTCTTGCCTTGAAGGGCCCAGTTCAGCGGTTCTTGAGACGGCGGGGCCCAGTTCAGCGTTTCTTGCCTTGAAGGGCCCAGTTCAGCGGTTCTTGAGACGGCGGGGCCCAGTTCAGCGGTTCTTGAGACGGCGGGGCCCAGTTCAGCGGTTCTTGAGACGGCGGGGCCCAGTTCAGCGGTTCTTGCCTTGAAGGGCCCAGTTCAGCGGTTCTTGAGACGGCGGGGCCCAGTTCAGCGGTTCTTGAGACGGCGGGGCCCAGTTCAGCGGTTCTTGAGACGGCGGGGCCCAGTTCAGCGGTCCTTGCCTTGAAGGGCCCAGTTCAGCGGTTCTTGAGACGGCGGACGGTCTATGGCCAACTGCTAATTGCCTGGTGGTGCCCTCCTGGGCAGCGGGGATGGTGCTCCTTCACTGCCCACCTGGGCTGTGGGTGGTGGGGCCCTCCTGGCCAGCTGGGCTGGGTCCTCCCTGGGCAGCGGCTATGGGGGTGGTGGGCTCTCCCGGGGCAGCTGTGCCGGTTCCTCCCGGGGCAGCGGCTATGGGGGTTGTGGGCTCCTCCTGGGCAGCAGGCCTGCTGCCTGACCTCTCCAACTTGCTGCCCTTGCCCTCCTTAGTCGTCGGCCTGTGGCCCTTTCCTCCCTTTGGAGCTGTGGCTGGTGACTGTCTCTGGGTGGTGTCCGGGGGGGATGTAGAAGGCGGGCTCCTGCGGCGCCCCTTCCGCCTTCTGCTCCTCTTCCCAGGGGGTGGGTGGCTGTCCCCTTGCTGCTGGGCGAAGATCCAGACATGCGGGCTGGCGGGCTCCAATACCCCTGCACCCTTGTCAAGGGGGCTGCAGGGCTGGTGGTGGCTGAGGTGCTCTTCTTACCCCGACGAGAAGGAGGGGGGGGCTCAGGGTCAGGAAAGAAGTTAGTAGTGGCGAGGAAGAGCTTCTTGGGACAATGGAGAGTGGTAGGTACAGTGGGAATGGGAGTGGAGGGAGAGGATGTGGTTGTAGGTGAGTCACGTTTGCTGTCTTTGGGTGCAGGTGCAGGAGGGATAGGCTGTCGTGAGGTGGATGGCTGTTGGGTGGGTGGGTGGCTGCGTTTGTGTGGTGTGGAAGAGGGGGTGACAGACACAGTGGGAGAGGACACAGGGGACGTGTAAATGGCAGTGGGGGTGGTGACTGCACGTGTGCGGACTGGAGTGGAGGGTGTGCTGGTGATGGAAACACTGGCTGATGGTGAGGTGAATGGAGGTGTGAGTGTAGACGTCACAGGGAGGGAGGAGGGAGACGAGGAGGTGGGGGTCACAGAGGTGGTAGTGACTGTTGGCATGTCTGCATCGGAATGTTGCGTGTGTGAATGTCTGCGTGATCTGTGGTGCTTATGTTTGGATGAGCTTCTCTTGGGTGTTGAGGTGTGTGCAGGCTGGTCTGATGGTGTGGGTGGGACAGGCAGAGGAACAGGAGACTGGGAGGAGGGAGTTAGTAGAGGCAGGCAGGAGACAGGGACAATGGCTGCCGTCAGTGCTGAGGCCAGAGCCTGGAACGATCGCTGATGGGCAGCCTGACCCGAATGAATGCCCTCCAGGTACGCATTGCTGCGATGAACCTCCCTCTCCACCCCCTGGATGGCATTCAAAAGGGTAGTCTGCCCAACAATGAGCGTTCGGAGGAGGTCAATGACCTCCTCACTGAGGGCAGCGGGGGTAACAGGGGCAGGGCCTGAGGTGCCTGGGGCGAAGGAGATGCCCGGCTTCCTGGCAGAGCGGGCACGGGGCGAACGCGGAGGGGCTGCTGGGAGGGCGGAGATGGTGCGCTGGGTGGCGGCTGTACCTGTAATGGCGGGGGGCACGGATGGTGCCACCCCCGCAAGGGAGCCCCCTTCCGAGGACGTGTCCGTGTCGCTGCAGGATCCAGTCGTCTGTCGTAGAGCTCCCCTCGCCCTCCGTCTCACTGGTCCAGTCTGACTCTGTGGCATGGCCCTCCTGGGCCATGTGAGATGCAGCTCCCTCCTGCCCCGATGCCACTTCTCCTCCGCCTGATGATGCTGATGCACACAAGCACAGAAAGACAAACAAAAAGGGGGGGGGAGTGAGAAATAAAGGCATATTGAGTACATGGATCTCCGGTACAGTTAGCGGACATGACAGACACAGATGCCCCCTGCACTAAGTTGCGCACTTGGGGTACGCTACGCATTCCGTGGAACATGGCCTACACGCCTAGAGTTGACAACTGCACCCATGGATGACACGGCCCAGGGATGGCTGTACTGACAAACTACTGAGGGTGGTGGCTGGGGACACAGGGGCTTACGGGGGTGCCCAGCCTACAGATATCGCCCTGGCCTAGGGGGACCCCCAGCCCTCCTCCCCCACCCAGACACCTCCACTGCGCGACAACAGAGTAGATAATGCTTGTACTCACCCCCTTGTGTCTGCTGTGCTGCCCTCACGCGCCCATCCAATTCAGGGTAGGCCACCGCCAGGATCCGGAACATCAGGGGGCTCAGTTGACGGCAGGCACCCCGCCTATGTTGGGAGGCCATCCCCAGCAGAGACTCGGCGGTCTTCTTGGTCCCGCGGCGGATGTCCTCCCACCTCTTGCGGCAGTGGGTGCCCCGTCGATGGTGGACCCCCAGGGCCCGGACTTCCTTGGCGATGGCACGCCAAATCCCGATCTTCTCATGGGCGCGGACCTATGTGACACGTAAAGGGAGGGAGAAATACCACGTTCAAGTTTCTCAGCATTTTCCTTTCCAGTGGCCCAACGCCCCCCATCCCCGCCATGCCCCCCGCCATGCCCAACATGCCCCCCATCCCCGCCAGGCCCCCCGCCATGCCCCCCGCCATGCCCAACATGCCCCCCATCCCCGCCAGGCCCCCCGCCATGCCCCCCGCCATGCCCAACATGCCCCCCATCCCCGCCAGGCCCCCCGCCATGCCCCCCACCATGCCCAACATGCCCCCCATCCCCACCAGGCCCCCCGCCATGCCCCCCGCCATGCCCAACATGCCCCCCATCCCCGCCAGGCCCCCCGCCATGCCCCCCGCCATGCCCAACATGCCCCCCATCCCCTCCAGGCCCCCCGCCATGCCCCCGCCATGCCCAACATGCCCCCCATCCCCGCCAGGCCCCCCGCCATGCCCCCCGCCATGCCCAACATGCCCCCCATCCCCGCCAGGCCCCCCGCCATGCCCCCCGCCATGCCCAACATGCCCCCCATCCCCGCCAGGCCCCCCGCCAGGCCCCCCACCAGCCCCAACATCCCCCCATCCCCGCCAGGCCCCCCGCCAGGCCCCCCGCCAGCCCCAACATGCCCCCCATCCCCGCCAGGCCCCCAAGCCAGCCAGTGGCCCCAAATCCATATTGAATTAAACTCACTTGTTGGTCTGGAGGACCGTAGAGTAGCGCATACTGGGGGAGGACCCCATCCACAAGTTTCTCCAACTCCTCTCCAGTGAAGGCAGGGGCCCTTTCCCCAGTCGCAGCAGCCATTGTCCCTTCCAGACCGAGGTCACAGCAACACTTGCAGTATAGGTCCTCTCCTATGAAAGTTCAAGTCGCAAGTGGATAAGTAGATAGAAAATGGCGGTCACGTCCGCGGCGGTGCGTACCGCGGCGGTGCGTCCCGCCACCGCCGGCGCCCTTCGCCATTGGCTCCTGAAACCCATAGGCTTCAATGTTAACCAATGCGGCTTCGCGCCGCGGTCTTCGCCCGCCGCCCGCCGCCCGCCGCGGTGTGCCACGCCAGCGCATTGACCTCACATCCCATTGTCACACTTCACAGGTCAGGCAGCCGCCATTTCCAGGGCCCACATGGCTCAATTTCAACTGCGTCACACAGGCCTAGGCCTTGCATAGCCACTCAGACACGCCATTCACTGCATAGAGAATCGTATACTGTGCTAGCTGTGAGTACGTACCTGTGGGTTGCTTGACTGTGTGCTCCATGTTGTCCTTCCTAGGCACCGTCCGCTGGGTTGGGCGAGGAGACGGATGAATCCTCCCGTGTACCGACCGCTGGTGGACCTGTCGACAATGGAAGAACGCCACATTATCCTGACCTACCGTCTTAACCGTGCCACTATCCATGAACTGTGTGCCCAGCTGGAGCCCGACCTGATGTCCCCCATCCGCCAACCCACAGGGATTCCCCCTCTGGTGCAGGTCATGTCAGTACTACATTTCTTGGCAAGTGGGTCATTTCAGACAACCGTGGGAATTGCTTCCGGAATGTCTCAGCCCATGTTTTCGAAGGTGTTATCCAGAGTGTTGTCTGCCCTGATGAAATCCGTGAGGAACTACATCATTTTCCCTGAGGTGGGCGAATTGGCTACAGTGAAGGGTGATTTCTACGCCCTTGGACATATTCCCAACGTAATTGGTGCCATTGATGGGACCCATGTGGCTTTGGTTCCCCCAAGAGACAGGGAGCAGGTGTACAGGAACAGAAAAAATTACCATTCAATGAACATCCAGGTGGTGTGTTTGGCTGACCAGTACATCTCGCATGTAAATGCCAAATTCCCAGGGTCAGTGCATGACGCCTACATCCTCAGGAATAGCAGCATCCCTTACGTGATGGAACAGCTACAGAGACACCGTGTATGGCTAGTGGGGGACTCTGGGTACCCCAACCTGTCGTGGCTACTGACCCCAGTAAGGAATCCCCGGACCAGGGCAGAGGAACGGTACAATGAGGCCCATGGGCGTACTAGGAGGGTGATCGAACGCACCTTTGGCCTCCTAAAGGCCAGGTTTAGGTGCCTGCATATGACAGGTGGATCCCTAATGTACTCACCTAAGAAGGTGTGTCACATCATCGTGGCCTGCTGCATGCTTCACAACCTGGCTTTGCGCCGTCAGGTGCCTTTCCTGCAGGAGGATGGTCGAGACGGTGGTGTTGTGGCAGCGGTGGAACCTGAGGAGAGTGACGAGGAGGAAGACGACGGGGCTGAAACAGACAACAGGGACAGAATCATTGAACAGTACTTCCAATAGGACACAGGTAACATTTCAAAGATAATTTAGTAAATGTTAACTACTCTGCAGCATCTCTGCTGCCTGTCTATTTGCCCCAGTGTATGATGACTGAGTTTTGGCTTTTCCCTCCCTATTTCAGATCTGGGGTCCCCACTACGAGTCCTGTGCTTCGTTTCCCCATGGACTACAGCTTTGTGGCAGCTGTTTGTTGACTTCACCATGTACAAGGACATATTTGCACTGTCATGTCAATTACAATCTATTGAAATCACAGCCAGACTCCTGATATTTTGGTGCAAAATAGGTGTTTATTGAAGTGCTCAAAATGGGATGGGTGGTTTCAAGTGGGTGGGGGCTATGGTGAAGGAATGTCCATGGCAGAGTCCAGAGTAACAGTCACACAGGTGCATTGTCCAGAGGCCTGTGGAGAGATGGAGCATGGGCAGTTCAAGGATGGACAGGGTGACAATGTGGGACAGTGGGATGACATCAGGTGGTATCCTTTGCTGGCGGGGGTCTTGACATCCTACTCTGTCTTCTTGCGAGATCTCAGGGCCCTCTTGCGGGGTGGTTCTTCTCCTGCAGGAGGTGGGGGTCTGGTGGGCTGCTGCTGTGCGGGGGCCTCCTGTCCACTAGCGCCGGCGGAGGTGGATGGCTGTTCTTGGTCCAGGCTAGTGGCAGGGGCCCTTGGGTGTTGTTCAGTGTCCGCCCTGCTGTTTACGAGGTCCTGCAGCAGCCCTACCATGGTAACCAGGGTGGTGTTGATGGCTCTGATGTCCTCCCTGTACCCCCGATAGTGTTCCTCCTGCAGCACCTGGATCTCCTGGAACCGGGCCAGTACCGTCGCCATCGTCTCCTGGGAGCGGTTGTATGCTCCCATGATGGTGGTGAGGACCTCGTGGAGAGTGGGTTCCCTGGGCCTCTCCTCCCCCCCCTGTCGCACAGCTGCCCGCCGAGTTGCCCTGTTTCCCTGGGCCTCTGCCCCCTGGCCGGTGTGCCCACTACCACTGCCCCCAGGTCCCTGTTGTTGTTGGGGTGGTGGGTTATCCTGGGTGCCCTGTAGTGGTAGACACACCGCAGATTGACGCGCCCTGGAGACAGAGGCATGGGCCCGCTGGGTGGGAGCTGTGCTGGTGTTCCCAGAGGGGTTTGGGTCTGTAGTGGCCTGGGCCTGTGTGAGGGGAACCGACTGTCCAGAGGTCCCCGATGGTCCGGGCTGGTCATCGGTGTCCAGGTCGACAGAGCTGCTGTCATCGCTGACGGCCTCTTGGGTGGGGGGTGTGGATAATTCTGGCCCCTCCGCCGCGGTTTGTTGACGGTCGGGTCCTGCAGGGGTATAGAGGTATGGTTATAGTTTAAATGTGTGGCATATGGGTGTATCTGTGGGTTCTCGTGTCCCCAAGTGCTGGCATTCGTGTGTGGGGGCTTTGGTGAGGGTGGCTTGTGGGGGGGATGTGTATATGCATTGGGCATGCTTTGGTGATGGGTGTCCATGCTTAGTGGACGCATGCAGGCCTAGGTTTTGGGATGTGTGGGTTGTGATGGTGAGACATTGGCGGGGAATAGGTGTGCTGGGGTGGGGGTGAGGATGGTGGTGGGGGTGAGGATGGTGGTGGGGGTGAGGGTGGGGGTGACGATGGGGGTGGGGGTGAGGGTGGGGTTCGAGGATGGGGGTGAGGTTTGGGGTCTGATTTGGCATGCAGGTGGGGGGGAAGCAGCATTGAAGCTTCAACTTACCAGTATCCATTCCTCCGCCGACTCCTGCGAGGCCGTCAGGATGCAGGATGTTCAAGACTTCCTCCTCCCATGATGTGAATTGTGGGGGTTGAGGTGGGGGTCCTCCGCCAGTCTTCTGCACGGCGATGTTGTGCCTGGATACCATGGAACGCATCTTCCCCCGTAGGTCGTTCCATCGCTTCCTGATGTCTTCCCGATTTCTGGGGTGCTGTCCCACTGCGTTCACCCTGTCGACAATCCTCTGCCATAGCTCCGTCCTCCGGGCAATGCTGGTGTATTGTATCTGTGTGCCGAACAGCTGGGGCTCTACCCGAACGATTTCCTCCACCATGACCCTGAGTTCTTCGTCTGTGAAGCGGGGTTGTCTTTGGGGTGCCATGGGGTGGTGTGTATGATGTGTGGGGTGGAGTATGTGTATTTAAGTGAGTTGAGTGTGGTGGTGTGTGTTGTTTTGTGTGTGGATAGTGTGTGGGTGATGGTGTTGAGTGGCTGTGGCTGTTATGTTTTGGATGCTGGTGTCTCGCTCTTGTCTTCTTTACGAATTTTTAAGCGTAGGGGTTTGTGGGTGATGTGGGTGGGTGTTTTATATTGTATTGTGTGTGTGGGAGTGGTGTGTGTATGTGTATCAGGTGTGTGGGATTCAAATCGTCCAATGTGGCTGAGTTTTATTCGTTTGTGTGTATTCTGACCGCGCCGGTGTGTCCCGCCAATGGAATACCGCGTTTGAATGACCGCCGCGTGGATTCGTGGGTCGTAATGGCATGGGCGTATTTCTGTTGGCGTGGCGGTGGAGGTTTGGTCACCTCCACCTTTCCGCCGACCGCTGGTCTGGCGGTCTGTTGTGGCGGTCGGATTTTCGGAGGTTTGCCTTCTGCGGGTCAGAATGACCGTGGCGGGTTTCCGCGACCGCGGCGGGATTATGGAGGATTTCTGACCGGCGGTAGGCGCCTTTTACCGCCGAGGTCAGAATGACCACCAGAGTCACTTTCCTGCTCCAGCAGGCACCTTCTAAGACAACAACCTGTTCTCTGGGACTCCTCTCCTGGTGACGAGCATGCTCCCTGGAACACATGTGGTGGACCCCTTTGACACAGACTGTCCTAAGGTCCAGCTGTCCAAATTTGGCAGAGGTAAGAGCTTGCTTACCCCGTTTACGACAGTACCCCTGTGCACTGCGTCATCTCTACCTCCTGAGGCCTCTGTGCACTATTTGCAAGAATCCTTCATGCACAGTCTGGCCTAGGACCCCAGCACTCTATCCTGTGACGCGCAACTCATTGAGTTGTTCTCCGGCAGCGTGGGACCTTCTTTTGTAGTGCTGCAGCAACCACAATTTGCACATTCTTCGTGGATGCTGCCTGGTCATCTGTGGGTTCCCCCCAGTGTTGGGAGCCCCCTCTGCCTCCTCAATCCAAGTTGAGGCCCCTAGATCCTTCCTGGATCCAGGCAGCGCCATTTTGACACACTCTGTGACATTGCGTGAACCAAGGCTTGTTGGATGAATCCAGCGCTGCAACTCACCTGCATCCAACATCTCGACAAGGGTCATCCTTTGCATCATGCTGAAACCCACAGCCATCTTCTTTGGTGATCTTCTGCAGACTTCTTCCAACTGAGGAATCCTCTTTTGCACCATCTTCTAGGTTGGCAGGGGCTCCTGTCCTTCCTAGAATCTTCTGCGACTTCTGGACTTGGTTTCCTCTCTTTACAGGTCTTCAGGTCCAGTAATCCACCATTTGTTTTTTGCAGTCTTGCTTGGTTCTTGCAATAACTCTAATCACAACTTGTAGTGTGCCCTGAGGAAACTTGCAGTACTTTACTCCTACTTTCCTGGGCTCCGGGGTGGGGTACTTTACTCACCTTTGTTGTTTTCTTACACTCCCAGCGACCCTCTACACAGTACTCTTGGCTTTGTGATTTGCATTCCACTTTCTTAGTAAATGGTTTGTGTTGCCCCTAGGCCTATTTCTTCCTATTGCATACTATGGTATTTTTAATTGTTTGCACTATTCTGTGACTATTTACTTACCTGATTTTGGTCTCTAGTGTATATATTGTGTATAACACTTACCTCCATTACCTGTATTTCTAGTAACACGGAGTATTGTCTTTTATTGTGTATAAGTACTGTGTAATTATAGTGGTATTGCATGAGCTTTGCATGTCTCCTAGTTCAGCCTAAGCTGCTCTGCTACAGCTACCTCTAACAGCCTAAGCTGCTAGAACACTACTACATTTCACTAATAAGGGATAACTGGATCTGGTATAAGGTGTAAGTACCCAAGGTACCCACTACAAGCCAGGCCATCCTCTTACAAATGCCTCCTAGGAGCAAACTACAGGCTGACTTGAATGGCCATGGAAGACACCTCTGAATCCCACAGAATATGCAGGATGGGCCTATGCCCTTTTGACACTAAAGGGTAAAATCCTACTTAAGTGTCAAATCCTGCTTGTCAGGTCTGTTGGATTAACAAGTGATACTTGAGGCACACTTGAAAGGAGAAAGAACAGGATACCAAGACAATTATTTTGGATCTATTGTCTGCTTGGTGAAAAACTCTGCTTTTGTCCTAACAGACTTCTGTCTCTGAGCTTATTGTGGTACAGTGGCTGCCTCAAATGGGATTTTTCAGATTTGGGAGGGCACTAAGATTACTATAGTGACCTCACCACACACATCATTAGCCCTCGCAGCCCAAGTTTAGTGTGGTTGAAGACCATTTTGAAAATGCCCAAAGTGTATAGGGTTGGCTCTTTGAACTTTTACTTCATTGGTTAGGGTGTGCCCTGGAATCATTCCTGCCCCCTAGGTAGTGTCTGGCATAAATCTGATATCAAACATGCAAAAGATGATGGGAGGATGCTTGCAATATTTCTAAATGCTGACAATCTCTTGGGGTAGCATTCCATCCCATGACACAACCTCAGTGTGGACCCAGCAATATGCAAATCAGTCTTGACTCTTCTCTAACAGGAACAGCCAAGCCCAAAATCCCATGAAAGTTCTTTCTTGAAATGGACTACAAGGAACCTAAGACCACTTGCTCCCTGATTGGGGCTCTTCAGCTGTATGTAGCGTAGTTCTAGTGGCACAGTGAGCACGGGACACATGTCAAGTGTAAGAAAGTGGATTTTTAGTTGGGGGGTGAGTCCTCTCCAAGTAACAATGTCACAATTCCTTACCTGGTTCAGTTAGGTCTCAATAATTTAAACCTGAGCTCAACCATTAGTAGCTGTAGCACAGAGCAGACAGGCTTAACCTAGAAGAAGTATGTAAAGCATTTATCAGTAACAAAACAGTTAAAAAGTAGTAAACACAACACAATAGAAATCCTACTCCAATATATAACAATAGAGTACAATTTAATGAGTAAATAGATACATAAACAACTAAAATTGGACTTAAGGAACTGGATATGTGATTTTTAGACTTTTAAGTCAAAATAACACCTAAAAGACCAAAGTGTCAATTGTGGCTATGTGGTCACACTAGACAGGGTCCAAGTCAAATGTTGCAGCCAACTGTGCATTTCTGCTTATCGGGTACAGGGATTACGTTTTTGCCAGCCACAGCTTTGCGTTGGTGCCTGTCTCCATTGGTTCTCTAGAGGGAAAGTTCTAAAAATGTTTCCAAGTGTCCAGTTTCCCGGGTTTTAAGGTCAGAGGACTACCCCTGTACACCAACCAATGGCCCAGGATCGTGTGGGCATCACTTGGAGGTTTGGAACCCCTCCCCCACAAGCCAACAGCAGGGTCCTTGGAAAATCCAGTTCTAACTGGCCGAATCGTCTCTTGGAAAAAAGTAGACTTCTTGAATCTTTTGTGGTCCTGTAGCTTAACATTAACATGATGTCAGCCAACTGACCATTGGAGTCGACTTCATTGTTTTGGGTACAAGTTGGAATAAGTCCAGCCCTTGGGGGTGTCTATCCACAGGTTCAACAGCAGGTGCAGTCCTTCTTTTGTTTTCCACAGGGTCCAAAGGTGTTCTGAAGAAGTTATCCAGCTGTGCCACGTTTATGCCTGTCACTACCTTCTGGATGGGGGACACTCCGTGACCAATAGGGAAAGTTCCAGGGGCAACCCTACCCACTTTGACATCATTCTCTGGGGGTTTGGCCATAAACAATCCCACAGTGCACTGTTCTGTTAAACTCCAACATGGCAGAACTGTTCTTTCCCTAGACACCTATGAGGTGTGTCTAGTGAAATGAGAAACTCCCCTTACAAACCAGTTCTGAAACATGTCACCCCCCCACTGGGGTTGGTGCCTTCCTGACTACCAGGACAATGGAAGGAGCTAGTCTTGGTGTGAGTTACATCTGCCTGTGACTGGGGGTGCCCCTTTGAAGCATGTGCAATTGGTGGGCACATCCACCAGGCCACCCTGTCAGGAGGAGGTCACAGCTCCTCCCACCCCTTTTGTTTCCTTTCCTGGGAGCCATTCACATCTCCTTGCCGTGGCCCATCAGGCTGCCATGTGACAGTTGGAAATTAACTCTAGAAGGTCACAGATTTTTGGTTAAAACCTCTAGTAGCCTTTTCAAAGTTATTATTTCTGAAATAGTTGGACAAAATTTGGCTTTAACATTAAGTTGGATTTAAAAATGGATGTTTGAAATATATTTCTAGCTAGCGTAACTCTGAATTTAGCTTTATTAGGTGTAATAATGTAACCCAGTGCTTTCTATGGCACAGCCAGCCTTGGTGCAGTAAAAACCATGTTTAGGGCCTTTTTCACTGTAAGGACATGTAAAAACATTAAATAAATATGTTCTGCCTTAAAGTACTCTGCACCCAGCTGCAGGCCTTGTAAGACCTAATTTTGGGGGTGCTTACTACTATTTAAACATAACATTTAGGCCTGGCAAATGGTGATTTGATAGTTGGAAATAGCAGTTTTAAAACTGTTCAGTGGGGCTGATGTGACAGCCATGCTTTACATGGTCACTTTAATCGTGGCACAATCAGTGCTGCAATTCACTAGTGCTATTTAACATGTAGGGCCTAGGCACCAGGGGCACCATATACTAGAGATTAATATGTATGTTAATTGTGCCAAACAGGGATTTTAACCAACTTGACAAGTTTCAAGGGTTAGAGCACATGCAATGGGGTCTGCTTAACCCAGTCCCATTGTAGAGAGTCCAAAAAGCATAAAAATAAAAATGGGTGTGATCATGCAATAGAGGCAATTTCTGGCACACCCTTGGCCACTTAGGGCATTACATCTAACACAC
Source organism: Pleurodeles waltl (assembly GCF_031143425.1). Classification (NCBI taxonomy): domain Eukaryota; kingdom Metazoa; phylum Chordata; class Amphibia; order Caudata; family Salamandridae; genus Pleurodeles; species Pleurodeles waltl. The sequence goes on along the minus strand of NC_090437.1, from coordinate 618,566,107 downwards.
AAAAGTTGATGGGAGGATGGTTGCAATATGTCTACTCACTGGGTATTGCTCAGGATAGCCTTCCAGCACATTGTTCTTTTGCCCATGATGCCACCTCAGTTTGGACCCAGCCATATGTAAATCTGCGTTACTCTGCTCCAAAAGGAACCATCCAAGCAATATTCCGATAAACTTTTGTGTGTTTGATGTAACACCCTAAGTGGCTATGTGTATGCCCAGATTGAACAATAAAATACATGTGTACCTTAAAGATATATTTTTCGCAGATGCCTGTCTCCAGTTCGTCAGAAGTTAAGTCTTTACAATTGCAAGTGAGTCCACTGAGAAACACTAGTCATATTATACTTTCTCATGTCTTGAATTAAACACTATATAGAACATACCCTTTAATACACTACAGTTAGCCCATAATTATTTATGACTTAATTGTTTTGAATTAACTCAGCCTATGTTTAGAGAAGAGAGGAACAAGTTTGTACCCTAATCTTTTCAAGGTGTTATACGGCCTGTTCACAAAGACATTTTGGAGCACATTAAGTAGTACTCCTGTAGTACTACTACAGGCATTGCTGATTTGACCCCAACACATCTAAAATATGAATATAAAGAGAAAATCCATATATATATACTTTTAGTGCAGATAGATTGTTTTCTCTTTGCACTTTGCTAGTAGGGAGTTGGACGTTTCATAGATAATTCACAAAAACATAGAAGAGCAAGTAATCGAGCCCTCCTGTAGTCCTACTTCCTGTACTCATAAATGCTTTTGTTTATAGGCCCCATTTTAGCTTCTGCACCCCAAAATAATTGAATCAATCTAGTTATTAAGCAGCCTAATGATTTAGACAAGAGATTATCATATTTGTGCTAATACACCCTTCACTAAAATACAGCATGGCTAATTCTTGTCACTACATAGTGACTCACAAGTTAAGGTCCATTATAATGCCTTTTCATTTTGAAAGAAGCAGTGCACATACTACGTATTTTCAAATGTATTGTTTCAATTCAATTATTATCCGACAGTATTGACTTCAACGTTTTCTCAAGTGTGGTGATGCTTTTGGTGAATGCTTTTCGTAATTAATCAAACCATGCTATCCTCACGTAAATATGTTTTTATTATTCATAGATATAATTTTTGTCATTAAAGTATCTCTGATATGAGCATATTATTATATTCTACTTGTTATTTATCAGATGAATGTTGTCCACTTCAAACCTATTTGATTAGGATATCAGTATGAATGAACAGTGCAGTTACAAAAGATACAGATACAAAAAGAAAATAATGGAGGCCTGCTTGTAGAGAGCTCAAGAACATGATTCAGCCTTTAGAAGTAATATAAAACTCTACCAAGAAAAATGCTGCTACTCCATCTGAAAGCTTGGCACTTTAACTCTTCTCACCCAGCTTCGCTGGCTGGCTGTACATAGAAAAAATTCCTTTACTGGAAAAAATGGTAGAACTGCGTATGCCCTTAATCTTTAAACTAGGGCTATGGTTTCTTTATATTTCCCCACTTTTAAACAAACCCGTCACCCTCTGAAATCAAATAAAGGGCCAGATCCTGTGGCACGTGCACTCATACACAGTAACAGCTTCTTTGCAATGTCGAAGGAGTGTCACCCCCTCGCTAAGCCAGAAGCTGAAAGATAAAATAATATTTCTTTATCTTTTTAACTTTCAGCTGCTGGCTCAGCAAGCAGCATGTGAAGGGAGGGGTGGGCTGGGACATGGGCAATGGGAGGGGGAGAAGAGGAGAAGGTGCACCAAAGTGCGCATATGTGTTTGACCAGTCATCTCAACAACTGCACAGACCTCAGGGTTTTGTCTGAGTGGGAGACCAAGCTGCTCAGACCAATCCTGTGGCTGCTTTCATGCTTAAGAATGAAAGCAGCACCAGGGTTACTGGGGAGCCTGTGCTGATGTCCCAGTGAATGCTGAGACACCAGAAGAGGATTGAATCAGAAAGTGGCTGTGGCAATGGGAAGATGTAAGTTTTTTTTAATTGTTTTTTATTCCCTCCCCCCTCCTCCCACCCTCATCCCTGTTAATCCACCCCCTCACCCAACCCTCCCCTTGAGATTTGAGATGGCTGCCCCTGCTCATACACATAATACAAATATCCCTGACTGGATGGACAGTCCTTAACATACCTTATCTCTGGCCAATCTTCAGACTCCGCATTCATTCTCCCTACCTAACTTTACTATTGCCAGAGCACAGGCGAATAAGATCCATCCACGGGCGATATCACGATGCTGTTTTCTGCACTGTGCCAATGCAGCAGGGATCTTTGCTCTTTTTTTTGGCATCTTGAGTGCATATATTAACTCAAAATATCTCTGAGTTAATGCATCTTTTTCTGACAGCTGAGCTCAGAAACGCAAACACTGAGCAGTATTTGCCTCTTTGTAGTTCTGAACTCTTCTGTCCAATGCTAGCATTAAAAAAATACTCTGGAAACTCATAAGTTGGGGTGTTAAGGTGTGGCAGAGAAAAGTGGGTGATGTCACAAGGGGTAGAGCTTAGAAAGCAGAGAATTACCTTCAATTTACACATTTATCTTTTTTTAATCTGCTGTAATGAAACTAGCAACAAGGATACATGATGGTAAGTTTGTTCTAGATTACTTCATTAGCTATGAAGAGGATGCATTGTAAAATATCTAACAGGGGTAAGAAACCTTCTGCACAGATAATTGAGTGCACAACAATTTTGAGATTATATAGTGGGAACGTAACTCTAGTGGTTAACACAGTTCTGGAAGAGTTCTGTGTTTTTCCAGTCACAGTTTTCACTCATAAAGTAGCATAGAAGGTTAATGTTCCTGCTGCAAAACACATTGTGTAACATGCCGATCACAGATTTGTATTTTATTTGGATAGGTAAGTGGGCTACTGCTTTTGACACTGAAATCATTTTGTTACTTCTAGTTCCTAAGCTGCAAGCCTTCTAATATAATACAATGACCTATTTACTTGAATGCAAGCTGTAAGTCATGGGTTTGAACCATTATTGTTTCTTTCTCAATCTGTATTCTAAAGTTCCAACGAAGGGTTCCTTTAGGAAGTAATAAAGTCTTGTTAGTATAGACCAGTGGTTCCCAACCTTTTGACTTCTGTGGACCCCCACTTTATCAATACCGGAACCCAGGGACCCCCACTGAATCATTATTGGAATCCGGGGACCCCCCACTGAGACAATAATAAAAGTTGGTGACCTAATATGCTAATATTACTTAATTTTCTTAGCAGTCGCAGACCCCCTGTGGAGGCTTTGCCGTCCCCCAGGAGTCCCTGGACCACAGGTTGGGAACCACTGGTATAGACCACCAGTCATTCTGTTAAGTTTTATATCCCAAATTTGTGTTTCTCCCACCATTCACTCAACATAATATCTACATATATAGATTATATGTGATTCCTACACCTTATAACCCTCATTGCCTTATGTAACACTTTCTCTATATTGATTTACATGCTTGCATGATTTATTGTGCCTTTGCGTGTGATGTAAAGCACTCTGATGCCCTCAACTGGCATGATTAGCATGGAAAATCATTTTTTAACCCCTTCGCTGCCAGGCCTTTTCCCCCTCCTGTGCCGGGCCTTTTTTTGCCTATTTGGGGCAGTTCGCGCTTAGGCCCTCATAACTTTTTGTCCACATAAGCTAACCAAGCCAAATTTGCGTCCTTTTTTTCCAACATCCTAGGGATTCTAGAGGTACCCAGACTTTGTGGGTTCCCTTGAAGGAGGCCAAGAAATTGGCCAAAATACAGTGAAAATTTCGTTTTTTTCAAAAAAATTGGAAAAAGTGGCTGCAGAAGAAGGCTTGTGGTTTTTCCCCTGAAAATGGCATCAACAAAGGGTTTGCGGTGCTAAACTCAGCAGCTTCCCAGCTTTCAGGAACAGGCAGACTTGAATCAGAAAACCCAATTTTTCAACACAATTTTGGCATTTTACTGGGGCATACCCCATTTGTGCAATTTTTTGTGCTTTCAGCCTCCTTCCAGTCAGTGACAGAAATGGTCATGAAACCAATGCTGGATCCCAGAAACCTAAACATTTCTGAAAAGTAGACAAAATTCTGAATTCAGCAAGGGGTCATTTGTGTAGATCCTACAAGGGTTTCCTACAGAAAATAACAGCTGAAAAAGAAAAATATTGAAATTGAGGTGAAAAAACCATCAATTTTTCTCTACGTTTTACTCTGTAACTTTTCCTTGCAATGTCAGATTATCGAAAGCAATATACCGTTACGTCTGCTGGACTCCTCTGGTTGCGGGGATATATAGGGCTTGTAGGTTCATCAAGAACCCGAGGAACCCAGAGCCAATAAATGAGCTGCACCCTGCAGTGCGTTTTCATTCTATACCGGGTATACAGCAATTCATTTGCTGAAATATAAGGAGTAAAAAATTGCTATCAAGAAAACCTTTGCATTTCCAAAAAGGGCACAAGATAAGGTGTTGAGGAGCAGTGGTTATTTGCACATCTCTGAATTCCGGGGTGACCATAGTAGCACGTGAATTACAGGGAATTTCTCAAATAGATGTCTTTTTTACACACACTCCTATATTTGGAAGGAAAAAATGTAGAGAAAGACAAGGGGCAATAGTACTTGTTTTGCTAATCTATGTTCCCCCAAGTCTCCCGATAAAAATGGTACCTCACTTGTGTGGGTAGGCCTAGCACCCGCGACAGGATATGCCCCAAAACACAACATGGACACATCACAGAAAACAGAGCTGTTTTTAGCAAAGTGACTACCTGTAGATTTTGGCCTCTAGCTCAGCCGCCACCTAGGGAAACCTACCAAACCTGTGCATTTCTGAAAACTAGAGACCTAGGGGAATCCAAGGAGGGGTGACTTGTGTGGCTCGGACCAGGTTCTGTTACCCAGAATCCTTTGCAAACCTCAAAATTTGGCTAAAAAAACACATGTTCCTCACATTTCTGTGGCAGAAAGTTCTGGAATCTGAGAGGAGCCACAAATTTCCTTCCACCCAGCGTTCCCCCACGTCTCCCGATAAAAATGATACCTCACTTGTGTGGGTAGGCCTAGCGCCCGCGACAGGATATGCCCCAAAACACAACGTGGACATATCACAGAAAACAGAGCTGTTTTTAGCAAAGTGACTACCTGTAGATTTTGGCCTCTAGCTCAGCCGGCACCTAGGGAAACCTACCAAACCTGTACATTTCTGAAAACTAGAGACCTAGGGGAATCCAAGGAGGGGTGACTTGTGTGGCTCGGACCAGGTTCTGTTACCCAGAATCCTTTGCAAACCTCATAATTTGGCTAAAAAAACACATGTTCCTCACATTTCTGTGGCAGAAAGTTCTGGAATCTGAGAGGAGCCACAAATTTCCTTCCACCCAGCGTTCCCCCACGTCTCCCGATAAAAATGATACCTCACTTGTGTGGGTAGGCCTAGCGCCCGCGACAGGATATGCCCCAAAACACAACGTGGACATATCACAGAAAACAGAGCTGTTTTTAGCAAAGTTACTACCTGTAGATTTTGGCCTCTAGCTCAGCCGCCACCTAGGGAAACCTACCAAACCTGTACATTTCTGAAAACTAGAGACCTAGGGGAATCCAAGGAGGGGTGACTTGCGGGGCTTGGACCAGGTTCTGTTACCCAGAATCCTTTGCAAATCTCAAAATTTGGCTAAAAAAACACATGTTCCTCACATTTCTGTGGCAGAAAGTTCTGGAATCTGAGAGGAGCTACAAATTTCCTTCCACCCAGCGTTCCCCCAAGTCTCCCGATAAAAATGATACCTCACTTGCGTGGGTAGGCCTAGCGCCGGCGACAGGAAACACCCCAAAGCGCAACGTGGACACATCCTAAATTTTGGAAAAAAACAGAGGTGTTTTTAGCAAAGTGACTACCTGTAGATTTTGGCCTCTAGCTCAGTCGCCACCTAGGGAAACCTACCAAACCTGTGCATTTCTGAAAACTAGAGACCTAGGGGAATCCAAGGAGGGGTGACTTGCGGGGCTCGGACCAGGTTCTGTTACCCAGAATCCTTTGCAAACCTCAAAATTTGGCTAAAAAAACACATGTTCCTCACATTTCTGTGGCAGAAAGTTCTGGAATCTGAGAGGAGCCACAAATTTCCTTCCACCCAGCGTTCCCCCACGTCTCCCGATAAAAATGATACCTCACTTGTGTGGGTAGGCCTAGCGCCCGCGACAGGATATGCCCCAAAACACAACGTGGACATATCACAGAAAACAGAGCTGTTTTTAGCAAAGTGACTACCTGTAGATTTTGGCCTCTAGCTCAGCCGCCACCTAGGGAAACCTACCAAACCTGTGCATTTCTGAAAACTAGAGACCTAGGGGAATCCAAGGAGGGGTGACTTGCGGGGCTCGGACCAGGTTCTGTTACCCAGAATCCTTTGCAAACCTCAAAATTTGGCTAAAAAAAAACATGTTCCTCACATTTCTGTGGCAGAAAGTTCTGGAATCTGAGAGGAGCCACAAATTTCCTTCCACCCAGCGTTCCCCCACGTCTCCCGATGAAAATGATACCTCACTTGTGTGGGTAGGCCTAGCGCCCGCGACAGGATATGCCCCAAAACACAACGTGGACATATCACAGAAAACAGAGCTGTTTTTAGCAAAGTGACTACCTGTAGATTTTGGCCTCTAGCTCAGCCGCCACCTAGGGAAACCTACCAAACCTGTGCATTTCTGAAAACTAGAGACCTAGGGGAATCCAAGGAGGGGTGACTTGCGGGGCTTGGACCAGGTTCTGTTACCCAGAATCCTTTGCAAATCTCAAAATTTGGCTAAAAAAACACATGTTCCTCACATTTCTGTGGCAGAAAGTTCTGGAATCTGAGAGGAGCCACAAATTTCCTTCCACCCAGCGTTCCCCCACGTCTCCCGATAAAAATGATACCTCACTTGTGTGGGTAGGCCTAGCGCCCGCGACAGGATATGCCCCAAAACACAACGTGGACATATCACAGAAAACAGAGCTGTTTTTAGCAAAGTGACTACCTGTAGATTTTGGCCTCTAGCTCAGCCGCCACCTAGGGAAACCTACCAAACCTGTGCATTTCTGAAAACTAGAGACCTAGGGGAATCCAAGGAGGGGTGACTTGCGGGGCTCGGACCAGGTTCTGTTACCCAGAATCCTTTGCAAACCTCAAAATTTGGCTAAAAAAACACATGTTCCTCACATTTCTGTGGCAGAAAGTTCTGGAATCTGAGAGGAGCCACAAATTTCCTTCCACCCAGCGTTCCCCCACGTCTCCCAATAAAAATGATACCTCACTTGTGTGGGTAGGCCTAGCGCCCGCGACAGGATATGCCCCAAAACACAACGTGGACATATCACAGAAAACAGAGCTGTTTTTAGCAAAGTGACTACCTGTAGATTTTGGCCTCTAGCTCAGCCGCCACCTAGGGAAACCTACCAAACCTGTGCATTTCTGAAAACTAGAGACCTAGGGGAATCCAAGGAGGGGTGACTTGCGGGGCTCGGACCAGGTTCTGTTACCCAGAATCCTTTGGAAATCTCAAAATTTGGCTAAAAAAACACATGTTCCTCACATTTCTGTGGCAGAAAGTTCTTGAATCTGAGAGGAGCCACAAATTTCCTTCCACCCAGCGTTCCCCCACGTCTCCCGATAAAAATGATACCTCACTTGTGTGGGTAGGCCTAGCGCCCGCGACAGGATATGCCCCAAAACACAACGTGGACATATCACAGAAAACAGAGCTGTTTTTAGCAAAGTGACTACCTGTAGATTTTGGCCTCTAGCTCAGCCGCCACCTAGGGAAACCTACCAAACCTGTGCATTTCTGAAAACTAGAGACCTAGGGGAATCCAAGGAGGGGTGACTTGCGGGGCTCGGACCAGGTTCTGTTACCCAGAATCCTTTGCAAACCTCAAAATTTGGCTAAAAAAAAACATGTTCCTCACATTTCTGTGGCAGAAAGTTCTGGAATCTGAGAGGAGCCACAAATTTCCTTCCACCCAGCGTTCCCCCACGTCTCCCGATAAAAATGATACCTCACTTGTGTGGGTAGGCCTAGCGCCCGCGACAGGATATGCCCCAAAACACAACGTGGACATATCACAGAAAACAGAGCTGTTTTTAGCAAAGTGACTACCTGTAGATTTTGGCCTCTAGCTCAGCCGGCACCTAGGGAAACCTACCAAACCTGTACATTTCTGAAAACTAGAGACCTAGGGGAATCCAAGGAGGGGTGACTTGTGTGGCTCGGACCAGGTTCTGTTACCCAGAATCCTTTGCAAACCTCATAATTTGGCTAAAAAAACACATGTTCCTCACATTTCTGTGGCAGAAAGTTCTGGAATCTGAGAGGAGCCACAAATTTCCTTCCACCCAGCGTTCCCCCACGTCTCCCGATAAAAATGATACCTCACTTGTGTGGGTAGGCCTAGCGCCCGCGACAGGATATGCCCCAAAACACAACGTGGACATATCACAGAAAACAGAGCTGTTTTTAGCAAAGTTACTACCTGTAGATTTTGGCCTCTAGCTCAGCCGCCACCTAGGGAAACCTACCAAACCTGTACATTTCTGAAAACTAGAGACCTAGGGGAATCCAAGGAGGGGTGACTTGCGGGGCTTGGACCAGGTTCTGTTACCCAGAATCCTTTGCAAATCTCAAAATTTGGCTAAAAAAACACATGTTCCTCACATTTCTGTGGCAGAAAGTTCTGGAATCTGAGAGGAGCTACAAATTTCCTTCCACCCAGCGTTCCCCCAAGTCTCCCGATAAAAATGATACCTCACTTGCGTGGGTAGGCCTAGCGCCGGCGACAGGAAACACCCCAAAGCGCAACGTGGACACATCCTAAATTTTGGAAAAAAACAGAGGTGTTTTTAGCAAAGTGACTACCTGTAGATTTTGGCCTCTAGCTCAGTCGCCACCTAGGGAAACCTACCAAACCTGTGCATTTCTGAAAACTAGAGACCTAGGGGAATCCAAGGAGGGGTGACTTGCGGGGCTCGGACCAGGTTCTGTTACCCAGAATCCTTTGCAAACCTCAAAATTTGGCTAAAAAAACACATGTTCCTCACATTTCTGTGGCAGAAAGTTCTGGAATCTGAGAGGAGCCACAAATTTCCTTCCACCCAGCGTTCCCCCACGTCTCCCGATAAAAATGATACCTCACTTGTGTGGGTAGGCCTAGCGCCCGCGACAGGATATGCCCCAAAACACAACGTGGACATATCACAGAAAACAGAGCTGTTTTTAGCAAAGTGACTACCTGTAGATTTTGGCCTCTAGCTCAGCCGCCACCTAGGGAAACCTACCAAACCTGTGCATTTCTGAAAACTAGAGACCTAGGGGAATCCAAGGAGGGGTGACTTGCGGGGCTCGGACCAGGTTCTGTTACCCAGAATCCTTTGCAAACCTCAAAATTTGGCTAAAAAAAAACATGTTCCTCACATTTCTGTGGCAGAAAGTTCTGGAATCTGAGAGGAGCCACAAATTTCCTTCCACCCAGCGTTCCCCCACGTCTCCCGATGAAAATGATACCTCACTTGTGTGGGTAGGCCTAGCGCCCGCGACAGGATATGCCCCAAAACACAACGTGGACATATCACAGAAAACAGAGCTGTTTTTAGCAAAGTGACTACCTGTAGATTTTGGCCTCTAGCTCAGCCGCCACCTAGGGAAACCTACCAAACCTGTGCATTTCTGAAAACTAGAGACCTAGGGGAATCCAAGGAGGGGTGACTTGCGGGGCTTGGACCAGGTTCTGTTACCCAGAATCCTTTGCAAATCTCAAAATTTGGCTAAAAAAACACATGTTCCTCACATTTCTGTGGCAGAAAGTTCTGGAATCTGAGAGGAGCCACAAATTTCCTTCCACCCAGCGTTCCCCCACGTCTCCCGATAAAAATGATACCTCACTTGTGTGGGTAGGCCTAGCGCCCGCGACAGGATATGCCCCAAAACACAACGTGGACATATCACAGAAAACAGAGCTGTTTTTAGCAAAGTGACTACCTGTAGATTTTGGCCTCTAGCTCAGCCGCCACCTAGGGAAACCTACCAAACCTGTGCATTTCTGAAAACTAGAGACCTAGGGGAATCCAAGGAGGGGTGACTTGCGGGGCTCGGACCAGGTTCTGTTACCCAGAATCCTTTGCAAACCTCAAAATTTGGCTAAAAAAACACATGTTCCTCACATTTCTGTGGCAGAAAGTTCTGGAATCTGAGAGGAGCCACAAATTTCCTTCCACCCAGCGTTCCCCCACGTCTCCCAATAAAAATGATACCTCACTTGTGTGGGTAGGCCTAGCGCCCGCGACAGGATATGCCCCAAAACACAACGTGGACATATCACAGAAAACAGAGCTGTTTTTAGCAAAGTGACTACCTGTAGATTTTGGCCTCTAGCTCAGCCGCCACCTAGGGAAACCTACCAAACCTGTGCATTTCTGAAAACTAGAGACCTAGGGGAATCCAAGGAGGGGTGACTTGCGGGGCTCGGACCAGGTTCTGTTACCCAGAATCCTTTGGAAATCTCAAAATTTGGCTAAAAAAACACATGTTCCTCACATTTCTGTGGCAGAAAGTTCTTGAATCTGAGAGGAGCCACAAATTTCCTTCCACCCAGCGTTCCCCCACGTCTCCCGATAAAAATGATACCTCACTTGTGTGGGTAGGCCTAGCGCCCGCGACAGGATATGCCCCAAAACACAACGTGGACATATCACAGAAAACAGAGCTGTTTTTAGCAAAGTGACTACCTGTAGATTTTGGCCTCTAGCTCAGCCGCCACCTAGGGAAACCTACCAAACCTGTGCATTTCTGAAAACTAGAGACCTAGGGGAATCCAAGGAGGGGTGACTTGCGGGGCTCGGACCAGGTTCTGTTACCCAGAATCCTTTGCAAACCTCAAAATTTGGCTAAAAAAAAACATGTTCCTCACATTTCTGTGGCAGAAAGTTCTGGAATCTGAGAGGAGCCACAAATTTCCTTCCACCCAGCGTTCCCCCACGTCTCCCGATAAAAATGATACCTCACTTGTGTGGGTAGGCCTAGCGCCCGCGACAGGATATGCCCCAAAACACAACGTGGACATATCACAGAAAACAGAGCTGTTTTTAGCAAAGTGACTACCTGTAGATTTTGGCCTCTAGCTCAGCCGGCACCTAGGGAAACCTACCAAACCTGTACATTTCTGAAAACTAGAGACCTAGGGGAATCCAAGGAGGGGTGACTTGTGTGGCTCGGACCAGGTTCTGTTACCCAGAATCCTTTGCAAACCTCATAATTTGGCTAAAAAAACACATGTTCCTCACATTTCTGTGGCAGAAAGTTCTGGAATCTGAGAGGAGCCACAAATTTCCTTCCACCCAGCGTTCCCCCACGTCTCCCGATAAAAATGATACCTCACTTGTGTGGGTAGGCCTAGCGCCCGCGACAGGATATGCCCCAAAACACAACGTGGACATATCACAGAAAACAGAGCTGTTTTTAGCAAAGTGACTACCTGTAGATTTTGGCCTCTAGCTCAGCCGCCACCTAGGGAAACCTACCAAACCTGTGCATTTCTGAAAACTAGAGACCTAGGGGAATCCAAGGAGGGGTGACTTGCGGGGCTCGGACCAGGTTCTGTTACCCAGAATCCTTTGCAAACCTCAAAATTTGGCTAAAAAAACACATGTTCCTCACATTTCTGTGGCAGAAAGTTCTGGAATCTGAGAGGAGCCACAAATTTCCTTCCACCCAGCGTTCCCCCACGTCTCCCGATAAAAATGATACCTCACTTGTGTGGGTAGGCCTAGCGCCCGCGACAGGATATGCCCCAAAACACAACGTGGACATATCACAGAAAACAGAGCTGTTTTTAGCAAAGTGACTACCTGTAGATTTTGGCCTCTAGCTCAGCCGCCACCTAGGGAAACCTACCAAACCTGTGCATTTCTGAAAACTAGAGACCTAGGGGAATCCAAGGAGGGGTGACTTGTGTGGCTCGGACCAGGTTCTGTTACCCAGAATCCTTTGCAAACCTCAAAATTTGGCTAAAAAAACACATGTTCCTCACATTTCTGTGGCAGAAAGTTCTGGAATCTGAGAGGAGCCACAAATTTCCTTCCACCCAGCGTTCCCCCACGTCTCCCGATAAAAATGATACCTCACTTGTGTGGGTAGGCCTAGCGCCCGCGACAGGATATGCCCCAAAACACAACGTGGACACATCTCAGAAAACAGAGCTGTTTTTAGCAAAGTGACTACCTGGAGATTTTGGCCTCTAGCTCAGCCGCCACCTAGGGAAACCTACCAAACCTGTACATTTCTGAAAACTAGAGACCTAGGGGAATCCAAGGAGGGGTGACTTGTGTGGCTCGGACCAGGTTCTGTTACCCAGAATCCTTTGCAAACCTCAAAATTTGGCTAAAAAAACACATGTTCCTCACATTTCTGTGGCAGAAAGTTCTGGAATCTGAGAGGAGCTACAAATTTCCTTCCACCCAGCGTTCCCCCAAGTCTCCCGATAAAAATGATACATCACTTGCGTGGGTAGGCCTAGCGCCGGCGACAGGAAACACCCCAAAGCGCAACGTGGACACATCCTAAATTTTGGAAAAAAACAGAGGTGTTTTTTGCGAAGTGCCTACCTGTAGATTTTGGCCTCTAGCTCAGCCGGCACCTAGGGAAACCTACCAAACCTGTGCATTTCTGAAAACTAGAGACCTAGGGGAATCCAAGGAGGGGTGACTTGCGGGGCTCGGACCAGGTTCTGTTACACAGAATCCTTTGCAAACCTCACAATTTGGCTAAAAATACACATGTTACTCACATTTCTGTGGCAGAAAGTTCTGGAATCTGAGAGGAGCCACAAATTTCCTTCTACCCAGCGCTCCCCCAAGTCTCCCGATAAAAATGATACCTCACTTGTGTGGGTAGGACTAGCGCCCACGAAAGGAAAGGGCCCAAAACACAACGTGGACACATCACATTTTTTTATAAAAAGCAGTGCCTACCTGTCGATTTTGGCCTGTAGCTCAGCCGACACCTGAGGAAACCTAGCAAACCAGTGCATTTTTGAAAACTAGAAACCCAGGGGAATCCAAGATGGGGTGACTTGCGGGGCTCTGACCAGGTTATGTTACCCAGAATCCTTTGCAAACATCAAAATTTGGCCCAAAAAACACTTTTTCCTCTCATTTCGGTGACAGAAAGTTCTGGAATCTGAGAGGAGCCACAAATTTCCTTCCACCCAGCGTTCCCCTAAGTCTCTCGATAAAAATGGTACATCACTTCTGTGGGTAGGCCTAGCGCCCACAAAAGGAAATGGCCCAAAACACAACGTGGACACACCATATTTTTTCACAGAAAACAGAGGTGTTTTTTGCAAGGTGCCTACCTGTGGAGTTTGGCCTGTAGCTCAGCCGGCCCCAGGGGGGGGGGCAGAAATGCCCTAAAATAAATTTGCCCCCCCACCCTCCCCCGCCGGGAGCGACCCTTGCCTACGGGGTCGCTCCCCCTACGTGACATTGGCACCAAAAAACAAATCCCCGGTGCCTAGTGGTTTCTGCCCCCTTGGGGGCAGGTTGACCTAAACTCAGCCAATCTGCCCCCAAGGGGGGCAGAAATGGCCTAAATACAATTTGTCCCCCAGGGGAGCGACTTTTGCCTGATGGGTCGCTCCCCATCTCTAAAAAAAAAAAACAAAGAAAAAAAAAAAGAAAAAAAAGAAAAATTCCCCTGGCGCCTAGAGGTTTCTGCCCCCCCCCCCCCCGGGGGCAGTTCAGCCTAATAATAGGCCGATCTGTCCCCCGGGGGCGCAGAAATGGCCTAAAATAAATTTGCCCCCCCAACCCCCACCACCCCCCCGGGAGCGACCCTTGCCTACGGGGTCGCTCCCCCTGCGTGACATTGGCGCCAAAAAACAAATCCCCGGTGCCTAGTGGTTTCTGCCCCTTTGGGGGCAGATTGACCTAAAATTTGCCAATCTGCCCCCAGGGGGGCAGAAATGGTCTAAATACAATTTGCCCCCCCAGGGGAGCGACCCTTGCCTGATGGGTCGCTCCCCATCTCTATAAAAAGAAACAACAAAAAAAAAACACACACAAAAAAAAAATTGCCCTGGTGCCTAGAGTGTTCTGCCCCCCCCGGGGGGCAGTTCGGCCTAATAATAGGCCGATCTGTCCCCCGGGGGGGCAGAAATGGCCTAAAATAAATTTGCCCCCCCAACCCCCACCCCCCCCCCGGGAGCGACCCTTGCCTACGGGGTCGCTCCCCCTGCGTGACATTGGCGCTAAAAAACAAATCCCCGGTGCCTAGTGGTTTCTGCCCCCTTGGGGGCAGATTGACCTAAAATTGGCCAATCTGCCCCCAGGGGGGCAGAAATGGTCTAAATACAATTTGCCCCCCCAGGGGAGCGACCCTTGCCTGATGGGTCGCTCCCCATCTCTAAAAAAAGAAACAACAAAAAAAAAAACACACAAAAAAAATTGCCCTGGCGCCTAGAGTGTTCTGCCCCTCCACCCCCGGGGGCAGTTCGGCCTAATAATAGGCCGATCTGTCCCCCGGGGGGGAAGAAATGGCCTAAAATAAATTTGCCCCCCCAACCCCCACCCCCCCCCCCGGGAGCGACCCTTGCCTACGGGGTCGCTCCCCCTGCGTGACATTGGCACCAAAAAACAAATCCCCGGTGCCTAGTGGTTTCTGCCCCCTTGGGGGCAGATTGACCTAAAATTGGCCAATCTGCCCCCAGGGGGGCAGAAATGGTCTAAATACAATTTGCCCCCCCAGGGGAGCGACCCTTGCCTGATGGGTCGCTCCCCATCTCTAAAAAAAGAAACAACAAAAAAAAAAACTGCCCTGCGGGGTCGCTCCCCCTGCGTGACATTGGCGCTAAAAAACAAATCCCCGGTGCCTAGTGGTTTCTGCCCCCTTGGGGGCAGATTGACCTAAAATTGGCCAATCTGCCCCCAGGGGGGCAGAAATGGTCTAAATACAATTTGCCCCCCAGGGGAGCGACCCTTGCCTGATGGGTCGCTCCCCATCTCTAAAAAAAGAAACAACAAAAAAAATATCACAAAAAAAAAATTGCCCTGGCGCCTAGACTGTTCTGCCCCCCCCCCGGGGGCAGTTCGGCCTAATAATAGGCCGATCTGTCCCCCGGGGGGGCAGAAATGGCCTAAAATAAATTTGCCCCCCCAACCACCACCGCCCCCCCGGGAGCGACCCTTGCCTACGGGGTCGCTCCCCCTGCGTGACATTGGCGCCAAAAAACAAATCCCCGGTGCCTTGTGGTTTCTGCCCCCTTGTGGGCAGATTGACCCAAAATTGGCCAATCTGCCCCCAGGGGGGCAGAAATGGTCTAAATACAATTTGCCCCCCCAGGGGAGCGACCCTTGCCTGATGGGTCGCTCCCCATCTCTAAAAAAAGAAACAACAAAAAAAAAAAAACACAAAAAAAAAAATTGCCCTGGCGCCTAGAGTGTTCTGCCCCCCCCCCGGGGGCAGTTCGGCCTAATAATAGGTCGATCTGTCCCCCGGGGGGGCAGAAATGGCCTAAAATAAATTTGCCCCCCCAACCCCCACACCCCCCCCCCCGGGAGCGACCCTTGCCTACGGGGTCGCTCCCCCTGCGTGACATTGGCGCCAAAAAACAAATCCCCGGTGCCTAGTGGTTTCTGCCCCCTTGGGGGCAGATTGACCTAAAATTGGCCAATCTGCCCCCAGGGGGGCAGAAATGGTCTAAATACAATTTGCCCCCCCAGGGGAGCGACCCTTGCCTGATGGGTCGCTCCCCATCTCTAAAAAAAGAAACAACAAAAAAAAAAAACACAAAAAAAAATTGCCCTGGCGCCTAGAGTGTTCTGCCCCCCCCCGGGGGCAGTTCGGCCTAAAAATAGGCCGATCTGTCCCCCGGGGGGGCAGAAATGGCCTAAAATAAATTTGCCCCCCCAACCCCCACACCCCCCCCCCGGGAGCGACCCTTGCCTACGGGGTCGCTCCCCCTGCGTGACATTGGCGCCAAAAAACAAATCCCCGGTGCCTTGTGGTTTCTGCCCCCTTGTGGGCAGATTGACCCAAAATTGGCCAATCTGCCCCCAGGGGGGCAGAAATGGTCTAAATACAATTTGCCCCCCAGGGGAGCGACCCTTGCCTGATGGGTCGCTCCCCATCTCTAAAAAAAGAAACAACAAAAAAAAAAAAACACAAAAAAAAAAATTGCCCTGGCGCCTAGAGTGTTCTGCCCCCCCCCCCGGGGGCAGTTCGGCCTAATAATAGGTCGATCTGTCCCCCGGGGGGGCAGAAATGGCCTAAAATAAATTTGCCCCCCCAACCCCCACACCCCCCCCCCCCCGGGAGCGACCCTTGCCTACGGGGTCGCTCCCCCTGCGTGACATTGGCGCCAAAAAACAAATCCCCGGTGCCTAGTGGTTTCTGCCCCCTAGGGGGCAGATTGACCTAAAATTGGCCAATCTGCCCCCAGGGGGGCAGAAATGGTCTAAATACAATTTGCCCCCCCAGGGGAGCGACCCTTGCCTGATGGGTCGCTCCCCATCTCTAAAAAAAGAAACAACAAAAAAAAAAAACACAAAAAAAAAATTGCCTTGGCGCCTAGAGTGTTCTGCCCCCCCCCCCCGGGGGCAGTTCGGCCTAAAAATAGGCCGATCTGTCCCCCGGGGGGGCAGAAATGGCTTAAAATAAATTTGCCCCCCCAACCGGCACCCCCCCCCCCCGGGAGCGACCCTTGCCTACGGGGTCGCTCCCCCTGCGTGACATTGGCGCCAAAAAACAAATCCCCGGTGCCTTGTGGTTTCTGCCCCCTTGGGGGCAGATTGACCTAAAATTGGCCAATCTGCCCCCGGGGGGCAGAAATGGTCTAAATACAATTTGCCCCCCCAGGGGAGCGACCCTTGCCTGATGGGTCGCTCCCCATCTCTAAAAAAAGAAACAACAAAAAAAAAAAACACAAAAAAAAAATTGCCCTGGCGCCTAGAGTGTTCTGCCCCCCCCCGGGGGCAGTTCGGCCTAATAATAGGCCGATCTGTCCCCCGGGGGGTAGAAATGGCCTAAAATAAATTTGCCCCCCCACCCCCCCCGGGAGCGACCCTTGCCTACGGGGTCGCTCCCCCTGCGTGACATTGGCGCCAAAAAACAAATCCCCGGTGCCTAGTGGTTTCTGCCCCCTTGGGGGCAGATTGACCTAAAATCGGCCAATCTGCCCCCAGGGGGGCAGAAATGGTCTAAATACAATTTTCCCCCCAGGGGAGCGACCCTTGCCTGATGGGTCGCTCCCAATCTCTAAAAAAAAAAAAAAGAACAAAAAAAAAAAACACAAAAAAAAAATTTGCCCTGGCGCCTAGAGGTTTCTTCCCCCCCTGGGGGCAGATCGGCCTAATAATAGGCCGATCTGCCCCCAGGGGGGGCAGAAAAGGCCTTCCCAAAAAATTGCCCCCCCTGGGAGCGACCCTTGCCAAAGGGGTCGCTTTGTTGCGTGACATTCGTGCGCAAAAACAAACTCCCTGGTGTCTAATGGTTTCTGCCCCCCTTGGGGGCAGATTGGCCTTATCAAAATAGGCCAATCTGCCCCCAAGGGGGGCAGAAATGGCCTAAATATATATTGCCCCGTAGGGGAGCGACCCTTGCCTAAGGGATCGCTCCCCACCTAAAAAAAAAGAATTCATCACAAAAAAAAAAAAAAAAAAAAAATGGTCCCTGGTGCCTAGAGGTTTCTGCCCCCCCTGGGGGCAGATCGGCCTAATAATAGGCCAATCTGCCCCCAGGGGGGGCAGAAAAGGCCTTCCTAAAAAAATGCCCCCCTGGGAGCGACCCTTGCCCAAGGGGTCGCTCCCTTTTGCCAATTTCAAGAAAAAAAGAAAAATCCCTGGTGTCTAGTGGGGTTTCAAAAGCCGGATTGCAAGCAATCCGGCTTTTGAAACCTGTGAGAGACTTCAAAGGGAAGGAAATACATTTCCTTCCCTTTGAAGCCTCTCGGGGCCTCCCCCATGGGATTGAAAAAGAAATGCAAAAGCATTTCTTTTTCAATCGCGCTGGAAGCTCTGCTTCCAGCGCGATGGGGGAGACCCTGTGACTAATCAGCTCGCGCGCTGACGTCACAGGGGGGGTTGGGGGGGGTCGGGGGTGGGAGGGGAAGGGCTTCCCCTTCCATCCCTGACTTGGGGGGGTGGGGGGGAACCCCACAGAGGGAGCGAGAGCGCTCCCTCTGGGCTGTGTGCCGAGGACGTAGTGGTTACGTCCTCGGCACAGCAGCACTGTGCCGCAGGACGTAACCACTACGTCCGCGGCACAGAAGGGGTTAAAAGCATGTAGTAGAATTACTCATATAGACAGATATGCTTTTCATTTTTATAGTGCAGGGATATCTCTCACATAGGAAATTAAACAAAGTCAAAAACCTGCCTTTTGTTAAGTACTTGTAAAGTGATAAAAAGCTGTGTGCCCTTGTTTCCTTCCATTGCATTGGCCTAGGTGTTCGGCTGCAGAACGCTCCCAGCCAGGATTAAAATTGAACACTACCCTTTAAATCAGGCATTTATTCTGGGTCCAGCTGGAAGTGAAAATAAGAACTCCCTCTGGCTGCCTACAGGTTGCTGCTCTGAATGGAAAGCAGACAATAAGCAGGCATTGCTGAATTATGTCCTGTTGTCAGAAAATGACACTAGGACAAATTCAGATTGTTTCCCTGGAAAATTCTTGCTGAACCGGGATCGGAGGGCTTCCCCATACTTTCCAGCACTGTTTCTGTCAGAAAAAAACTGCATTATCTCTGTGCTATTATGAGTTATTATTGCGCTGAAGTCACCAAAATGAAGTGCATAGATCTGGCGCAGAAAAATGCATCATGATACATCCTCAGGCCCTTCTTTTTCAGTCTCCTGTGTGCTTTTAAAAATAGGGAAATTCAAAGTAGTAGGTTCTTTGAAACTCACTCCACTCTATGGACCTCATTATGACCCTGACGATGAGTGATGAAGTGGCGGTAATACCGCCAACAGGCTGGTGGTAACTACTGCCAAATTATGACCATGGTGGTGATAACTCCCATAGACAGCCAATGTACCACACCAATTGCCAGGACAAAACAACACTCACCATGGCAGTAGCCCCCAACAGCCAGGCGGAAGGCAAAGTACTGCCCACCATATCATGACACAGTAAACCATCACTTTTTCCGGGGCGGTACCAACACCATCAAATGTCTGGTGGAAACACATCACTGAAGAGAGCTGACTCACCATCGGAGAAACAAGGAAGAAGAATGCCGCCATGGAACCCGAACTGCAAGTTTTCCCAATGATCTTCTACGTTATGCTCCACCTGGAACACCAACGCTGACGAAGACGGTGAGTATAGCTGCCTCGCACACAAGGGAGGACATTGAGAGTGACACACACATGCACAACACACCCCCAACACAGACACCCCATAAACATGTCCAGCTGCAGATGAAAACAATTGGCAGCCGATACACCGCAGAATAATGTAAGGATAACAGGAATGCATGAAAGTGAATGTATTAATATCAACAACAAATAAATTATCGAATTGTCCATGAAACAGATATGTATACATGTACACAAAGGGACACTGCCTAGTCCAGTGTTCAAAGGGCCCACATGGCCACAGGGCACAGTCTAATGCCCAACGCGAATCCTGACTTCACCCAGATAGAACTCTGCAGGGGCATCAGTTTGCAAGTGGGCAAGCACCTCGGGGGGGGCACCTCAGCCTGATTCGTGAAAAAGCCCACTGGTTCTGGAGGGGGCTCCATGACCATTGCTCTGTCCTGGGGAGTGCAAGGCCACAGTCTCTCAGGTGGGTGACTTTCCCACTGGTTCTGGATGGGGCAACTTTCCATTTGTTTTGTCCTGAGGAGGGCAAGGCCACAGTCTCTCAGGTGGGTGACTTTCCCATTGGTTCTGGATGGGGCAACTTACCCATTGCTCTGTCCTGGGGAGTGCAAGGCCCCAATCCCTCAGGTGGGTGACTTTCCAACTGGTTCTGGAGGGGGCCCTACGCACAGCAGCCCCTGGAGGGTGGCCTAATGGCATCCAGTGGTGGTGATGGCTGCAGTGTGGTGGCAGATGGAGGGGCCTCCTGGGCAGCCTCTGGAGGTGGTGATGGCTGCAGTGTGGTGGCAGATGGAGGTGCATCCTGGGCAGCCGCTGCAGGTGGTGATGGCTGTACTTCCTCAACTGGCTGTGGGGGCCCCGTGACTGCTGGTGGTGGTGGAGGTGCCACCCTGACAGCCTCTGCTGGAGTAGAGGGCTTCGTCCCCTCCATGACATGGGGTGTGGATTCCTTATCCTCCCTGGCAGGGGTTGATGGCTTCTTCACCTTCTTGCCTGGAGGCGCAGGCTCCTTCCCCTTTTTGGATGGAGGTGCAGGCTCCTTTCCCTTCTTGGATGGAGGTGCAGGCTCCTTCCCCTTCTTGCCTGGAGGTGTGGTATCCTTCCCACCATGAGTAGGTGGTGCCACCACTGTCCCCGTGGACTGTTTGGCTGAGGTGCTGGGCTGGGTCTTTGGGACCCTGCTCTGATGGGCAGGAGGGGGGGAGGGAGAGGGAAGAGATCAAGTTCGGCAAGGAAAAGCTTCTTAGGGATGGGGCGGGAGAAGGGAGGAGGGATGGGATTGGAGGTTGAGGGAGTAGTTGTAGGAGGTGTATGTCTGCTGGATTTGGGAGCAGGTGCATGGGCAGTGTGCCAATGTGAGGTGGATGGCTGTTGGGTGTGTGAGTGCTTGCATTTGTGTCCTTTAGGAGGGGGGACATACAGGGTGGGAGAAGACAGAAGGGACATGTGCATGGATGTTCTGGATGTGTCTGCTAGTGAGGTGTGTGTGCTGCCTGGTGTGGTGATGCTAGCGGTGGATGTTGATGTAGTGCATGCAGGTGTGATTATGAACGTGACTGGGAGGACGGTGGAGGAGGAGGAGGGGGGAGACAATGGAGGCAGTGGATGTTGTTGTGTCTGCAACTGTATGGTGTTTGTGTGAGTTCTTGTGGGATGAAGTGCGATGCTTGTGTTTGCCTGTGCCACTCTTGGGTGATGTCTTGTGTGCATGCTCATCTGTAGGTGTGCCTGGGATGGGTTGGGGTTGGGGAGAATGGGACTGGGAAGTGGTAGTTGGAGGGAGGATGGTAGAAACAGGGAAAAAGGCTGCCAGCAGAGAAGAGACTAGAGCCTGAATCGATGTCTGTTGGGCCGCCAATCCACCATGAATACCCTCCAGGAATGCATTGCTGCATCTGGGATGCCAGCCCCTGGATGGCATTCACAATGGTTGATTGCCCTACAGAGATGGATCTCAGGAGGTCAATAGCCTCCTGACTCAGGGCAGCAGGGCTCACTGGGGCAGGGCCTGAGGTGCCTGGGGCGAAGGAAATGCCCACCCTCCTGGGTGAGCTGGTACGGGAAACTTACTGAGGTGCTACTGGGAGAGCGGGGCTGGGACGGGAGGTGGCGGCTGTACTTGCAGCTAGGGTTGTCACAGAGGTGTCCGCCACCACCAGGGAGCTTCCATAGGAGGAGGTATCTGAGTCTGTGTTGTCACCTCCTGTCTCTGCAATGGTGCTCCCCTCGCTCTCTGTTCCACTGGTTCCCTCGGCGTCAGTGGACTTTGCCTCCTTGGTCCAGTGGGATGCAGCTCACCCTGTCTCTGGTGCCCCTGCTCCTCCATCAGATGATGCTAATGCACACAAGGACAGGATGGCGGAACAAAAAAGGGGGGGAGAGAGACAAAGGAAACACTGGGTCAATGACTGCACCAACACCACAGTTGACATACACAGCACCGTCACACACAGCGAACAGGCTTAGGCACTATGCATTGCACTGCCAATGATATGGCTAGATGCTAAGGCAAGATGAGGACCACACACCGCCAACTGCACCCATCTTGGAACCCATGATGCCCTGCCTGAAATGGACTGCTAACAAGCTAAGTTACCTATATTTGCTATACACCCATTAACCTAGAGATGACCCATGCTCCAATGTCTGCCTGGCCTTAGGGGCACCCAGTAACTCACATCCACCACCCGGATCCCACCCCACCTGCCAACATTTATAATGATACCCACTGTACTCACCCCTTTGTGGCTGCTGTGATTCCCTCAAGCGCCCATCCAGCTCAGGGTAGGCTACTGCCTGTATGCGGGCCATCAGTGGGGTCAGGTTCTGACAGGTACCCCTTCCTCATTGGGAGGCCACCCCCAGCTGGCCCTCCGCGGTCTTCCATGGCCAGCGTCTCAGGTCCTCCCACCGTTTCCGACAGTGGGTGCTCCACCTGCCATAGACCCCCCAGGGTCTGCACGTCCTTGGCGATGGCACACCATATTCCCTTCTTTTGATGGGCGCTGACCTGCAGAGGCAATAGAGACAGGAGAACACCATTAAATAAACAGTCCAGCCTGTCACAGAAATGGCCCAACATACCCGTTTCCATCTCCATTGCCACACACATTCCCCAGCGCACACCATGTACACCACCACAAGGCATTACCCCCACCCTCCCCTTGCACAATGCTTGCACACACATCTCCATGCATCCTTCCCACATGCATCTTGCCCAAAGTGTACTCACCTGTTGGTCTAGAGGCCCATAGAGCAGTTCATACTGGGGTGGGACCCCATCCACCAGTCACTCCAAATCCTCCGAATGAAGGCAGGTGCCCTTTCCCCGGTTACACAGGCCATGGTAGGTTCCTGACACATGTCACAGCAGCACAAGCAGTGTAGGTGTTCTCCTGTTGAAGGTCAGGAAACAAGTGAGGAATCAGATAGAAAATGGCAGTCACGTCCGCGGAGGTGTGCACCGTCACCGCCGGCGCTGATCCCCATTTGCCACTGTACTCCACAGAGCCCCATATTATCCACTGAAGAATTACACGGCGGTGCAAGACCGGTTTCTGCCACGACGCCCAAAATCGGCGGAATCACCTCACTTCCACATTAACTGCGTCAGATTAGATTGACACATACCTCGCCATTAACACTGTCCACTTACATTAGTGAACGAAGAAGACTGCAGTTGTGGTTCCATTGTTCAAACTGTGACAGCCTACTCACCCTTGTGTCCCTTAGGTACCTACTGCTGTGGATGAATAGGAGGTGGAGACATAGCCCGCATACAGACCCCTGGTGGACTTAGCTACACTGGAGGACAGGCACATTAGCCTCACCTATAGACTGGACAGGCCCACAATCACAGAGCTGTGTGCCCAATTGGAGCCAGAACTGATCTTATCTATACATCATTCAACTGGGATCTCCCCTCTTGTGCAAGTGCTATCAGTGCTCCATTTCTTGGCAACTGGTTCCTTCCAAGTGACAGCGGGCTTGCAGCAGGAATTTCACAGCCAATGTTCTCAATCGTGCTGGCAAGAGTGTTGTCTTCCCTGGTAAAACACATGTGCAGCTACATTTCTTTCCCCCAGGTGGACGAATTGGCCACTGAGAAGGCCGGATTCTATGCAATGGGACATATCCCCAATATTATTGGGGAGATTGACAGTACACATATTGCATTTTTCCCCCCCGCCAGAATGAACAGGTGTTCAGGAATCGTAAGAGTTTACACTCACTGAATGTGCAGATGGTGTGCCTGACGGACCAATACATCTCCCACGTCAATACTGTATCCTGGGTCGGTGCATGATGCCTTTGTTCAGAGGAATAGCATCTTCCCAAATGTGATGGCCCAACTACAGAAGCACAGGGTGTGGCTAATAGGTGAGCCTTAGGACCAGATTTAGGTACATTCCAATTTGCGACTTGCAAATTATGAGTCAGAGCGACTCGCAATTTGCCTGACACCATCTACGACTCGCAAGGGAATCGCAAAGGCCCACCTCATTAATATTAATGAGGTGGCTCGCAATTTGCGACCCCCTTGAGACTCGCGGCACTCACAGGGATGGTGGCCTGCTGGAGACAGCAGGCCACCATGTCTGTGACTGCTTTTAAATAAAGCATTTTTTTTTTTTTGTAATGCAGCCTGTTTTCCTTAAAGGAAAACGAGATGCATTACAACACTAACAAATGAAACGTTTTCGTTTCATTTTTTCAGAGCAGGCAGTGGTCCTTGTCAAGGATCTGGCCCATCATGTCCTGGGAATGTTGGTAGTCTCCCCGGATCTCAGAGAGGGCCTCCTGTAGAGTCGGTTCCTTGGTCCTGTCCTCCCCTTGGTGCACAGTAGGCCTCCCAGTATCCCTGTTGGCCTGTGCCTCTGTCCCCTGAACGGTGTGCCCAATGCCACTGACCCCAGGTCCCTGACTGTTTTGGGGCGAGGTTGGCCTGGGGTCCCTGTACAGGTCAGCACACTGCTGATTAATGTGTCCTGGAGAAAGAGGTGTGGGGACGCTGGGTGAGTGCTGTGGTGTTGGATACTGAAGGGGGAGGCTCTGTGGTGGACTGTGAGTGGGCTTTTGTGACCAGCTGTCCAGTGGTCCCTGATGGGCCAGATAGGTCATTCAGATCCAAAGTCCAGAGTTACTGTCATCACTGGGTGCATCTTCTGTTGGGGACTAGATAGTCGTGGCACCTCCTCTCCCCTGACATTGGCTGGGGCACCTGTGGGGGTTTAAGTGATGTATTATGCTTCATGTGTGTGGCATATTGTACATCCCTGGCTTCCCCTCTATAGTTGGTGTTGCCCTGCCACCTTTTGCTTGTGTATGGTGATGTATTGTGGGATTGTTAGTTTCCCTATGCTGTGCATGCTTTGGTGATGGGTGCCCATGCAGGGCTGGAAAGCTGTCATGCATTGGTATAACATGCAGGGCTTGGCATTGGGGTTAGTCATCTGTGTTGGTGCAGTATATGGGATGGAGTGGAGTGATGGGAGTGAGGGTAAGGGTCTGAGATGGCATGCAGGTATGGGAGGTGATAAGTGGTAATTGTTGACTTACCAGTATCCAGTCCTCCAGCTACTCCAGTGAGTCCCTCAGGATGCAGAATTGCCAAGACTTGCTCCTCCCATGATGTGAGCTGAGGGGGAAGAGGTGGGGGTCCACCACCAGTCCTCTGTATGGCGAGCTGGTGCCTTGCTGCTGTGGAATGTATCTTCCCCTATAGGTCGTTCCACCTCTTCCTGATGTCGTCCCTTGTTCTTAGGTGCTGTCCCACGGCGTTCACCCTATCCACGATTCTCCGCCATAGCTCCATCTTCCTGGCAATGGAGATCTGCTGTACCTGTGCTTCAAACAGCTGTGGCTCTACCCTGACAATTTCCTCCACCATGACCCTTAACTCCTACTCAGTGAAGCAGGGGTGCCTTTGTGGAGACATGGGTGTTGTGTGGTATGTGTTGGTGGGAGTGTGTTGAGTAATGTGGTTGAGTGTGTGATGTGGGGTGCATGAGGAATGTATGGGTGTAAGTGGTGTGTGTGTCTAGCTGTCGCAGTGGCTTGCTGTCATTCTTGTGGTAATAATTTGTATTCGTAAAGGGTTGTGGGTACTGTGGGTGTCTGTTTTATAGTGCTGTGGGTGGGTGTGGTATTTGTATGAATGTCAGGTGTGTGTTTTTCGTATTGGCCAATATAGTGTTGTTTTGTATGTTGGTGTCCATTCTGAACGCAGTGGTATGTACCGCCAATGGTTTACCACCAATGAATGCCCACCGTAGTGATTCGTGGGTCATAATATGATGGGCGTTGTTTTGTTGGCATAACGGTATGGGTGTTGGGACTGCCACTTTAGCACTGACCTTTGGGCTGGCAGATTTGTGTATGTGGCTGTATTTTGTCAGATCGGTGTGTGTGTCATAATATGGCAAACGGATATAGCCACCACTGCGGCAGTATGTTAGCGGCCATCACCGTGGCGGTAAGCGGCATTTACCGCTAATGTCTTAATGAGGGCGTATGTGTACCTTGGTTTATTGACTGATATTAGTGTGAGAACTTTTGACAAAAGCTGTGCAAAAGCAAGACCATAAATAAATCAGTGCATAACAATCAGGGCCTGACTAGGAACCAAGAGCAGCTCTGGCAAAATGTTCAAATCAGCCACGTCCACTTACTCCTCTTCCTTCTTTCTCCCTACCTCTCTGTCTCCTAAAGTACTAGTTGTGCCTGCAGGAAGTAGCATAGGAGAGCTGAGGAAGTGGCAGAGGCGCCAGAAACAGACCTTTGCCTTTAAAAAACTGAAACACGCGAAGACAAGGCCCTTCACCAAGAGTTAAAGTAACAGGAAAAAAATGTAAAGCCCTAGAAAAGTGCTAGTTTATGTTTAATGACCTGCAAGTCTCAGGTAATCTCTCCACGGCCGCGCAATGTGGTACTTGCGATGTGTTAGCTGCCATGCTGGTTGGTGATTATTGGAGATAACTGAGAAAGGTAAATACATATGTGAATGTTATCCGTCTGTCCGGCAGGGCATTTCCGTGATCGCCCATGTGATGAACTGCCTGAACCCTAGACAAGGAAACACGTAATCCTGGGCATGTGTTGAAATCGGTGATAGTGCGGAACGACTGACATAACTACGCACGTGATATGTACATAAGGTGAAGAACAAACAGACCTA
Source organism: Pleurodeles waltl (assembly GCF_031143425.1). Lineage (NCBI taxonomy): Eukaryota > Metazoa > Chordata > Amphibia > Caudata > Salamandridae > Pleurodeles > Pleurodeles waltl. The sequence goes on along the minus strand of NC_090437.1, from coordinate 618,539,571 downwards.
ACCTCAGATTTCATGACTGAAGCTGAATTTAGAAAGCTTCTGCTTACCATGCGTTCAATGTTGTATGTGTTACACGTCCACCTTAAATACCTGCTGCTGTTTGAGGTGTGCCACAAACGTGCAGCGCTTTGGAACTGTAAAGCTTGTTAAAGGAGATTTAATGAGTGGCAGTGCCAGCTGCCAGTTTCAAAGTGCTAACGGTTACAACCAATGCTATCAGCTGTATCGGAACCAGAAGTTCACTAGGCAACCAACTAAGGCCCGCATTCCAAGTGGTCCAGGTTTCCGGATTGAGATTACCAGGTCTGCAAAAACAGGATACTGAAACACTAGCACTGAATTTAGGAGGCGCAGGTTTCCAACTGGGAAAGCTCAGGGGCGAAGCTTGGTCAGTAAAACTGGAGGGTGTGAGCTTGTGTTTCCAAACAATCACGCAGACATGAGAGAGCCAGTGGAAAGGTAGAAGAATGCGGATTGGTAGTGGTACTAAGTAAGCGAAAGCACTATCGTTTGTAAAATAATCGACATTTTTGAAGATTTTCAAAACAGCGAGAGGGAGAGTGTATGTGCGTTTTTGTCTGTGCATATTTAAAAAATCCCCGGTGAAATCCGACAGACAATTCGCCATAACCGACGGAGGGTATTTTTGCCTAACAATTCAACCGAATATACATTAGTGGTGTGCAACACCCCAAACACCCCCTGAAGCTTCGCCCCAGGGAAAACTGGCTAGTGGTAACAGGGGGCGGGGGCTTCCGAGAGAAACACAGCTCGCCTCATCCCACTTGTGCTGCACCGTGGGAAATTGACAACTCTACCTCTCCCTTACCCTGCTACTTGCCACTCCCATAGGGCCTCATCCAGTTAAAAAAGTGATGTCCTGGGGAAGAGACAGTGGCTCAGACAAGACAAGCCACCATCTGCCCCTGTCAACTACAAAGGGGAGCAAATAATTCTCACCCCACATTCACCCAAGGGCCTGTCCAGCATCCTACATAGCCGTGCCCCCCAGCATTAATCCCCAAGGGAATTCTGTGCATAATTGGACATGGAAAAGCTGGGTCTGCAATGTTATTCCCCTTTCTGTTGAGATTAACTCATGATTGCATGATACGGGTGGGGTGTTTTCGGGACGGTAACAAATGTGCAAAGTGAGACATTGAAGTCAATCAGCATTATGTGGAGTTAATCATAAGTCACTACTTCAGTCGTGAGCAGGAGCACTTCAACCACATAACACACTTTTACTCTCTAGACCGACCTTCACTACAATTCAGAAAACCTCATAACTAGTAGTGTCACTAAGGGAAGGCCAGGTATGGCCGTCGCCACATATGTAACTCTTCTGGCTAGCCCTTGTGCCCCACCACTAGGTGACAGCCGCAGTCTGGAGAAAAAATACTGTCCTCTGCCCTGGAACAGCAATGTTCTCCCTGTTTACATTTCACGTTGCACTTACGTTTGCATTCCCTAAAGTATTTGCTCTTTCCAGGATGATGTTTCTGTGTTTTGTGTCATGCAACATATGACATCACTCAAGTATAGTGCATACTGCAAAGACAATCGCTTCCATGAATCTGTGTGAGTTCAGGTTGTGGGTGGCTGTTTATAATGGGCCACAAATGAGAGCTCGGGAGTTCAAGCCAAAGGCAAGTTGAATTCCCCATCACTTTTCTCATCCAATTCTTGGCCTCACTGTGGAGTGCTGAGACTAATAATCAGGTGTGTCAATTGTAATTATGATTCTAACCGAAGGTGTGTGAAGGAGGTACAGAGCAAAGGTTAAAGAAAATGTAATGCTTAGGGGCGAGTGGATGCATTGTAGGCGTGGGAGAAGATACAAGGAAATATGGGCAGTATGAGCAATACCGATAATTAAAAGAAGAGGCTGATGAGGAAATAGATGAGATGTGAGATATGCACATGGAGAGTTTCAGAAAGACGTCAAGAGAAAGGGTGCAAATATTTAACTAACTGGGCTATTGCGGATGAAAATTATGTGAAAATGTGAACAGGCATGAATGATAATTGACACAATCTGAAGACCACTAACCCTTTCACTGATCTTTGAATTAAAACATTACTCAGTCTGTATATATTTATATATATTCACTGAAAAAAATAAAGGACATGGACGTTATAGTTAGGTTATGAATTTGCTCGTACAAAACCACAGAAATTCAGCAGTTATAGGTATTTCGGCTGACTATAACTGGCGCTCCCGTAATGCACTGCTTATGACCTCTCATATTACATCACTCATGACATCACTCATGACATGGTCAGTGACATCACGGATGACATCCCTGATGACATCATCCAGTGAGTGTAAGTGTTGTATCGATGTGTGAGTGGGTGTGTAAGTGTCTCTATGGGTGAATGAGTGGTTGAATAATTTGCTATATGGGAGACTGAATGGATGTGTAAGTTTCTGTATACGTGAGCAAGTGACTGTGTGAGCAGTTGCATTACATTTATTGTGTGGGTCAGTGGGTGGTTGCGTATGTGAGTGAGTGGTTGTCAGAGTGGTTGTCTGGGTAAGTGAATGGGTACCACTGTATTGTGAATGACTTGGTGACTCACTTACTGTATGGCTATAAGTAGAACTGAGTGGCTGTGTCAGTAACTGTATGCGATAGTCAGTGGGTGTATGAGTAGCTGTATCGTAAACTGAGTGGGTGAGTCCGTTTTATATAGGATAGTGGGTGGATGAGTGAGAACTTGTGTTGGTCAGTGAGGGGCTGTTTGAATGGCTGTATGGGTGACTGAGAGGGTATGTAAGTGCCTGTTCATGTGAGTCAGTTGGTGTGTGAATAGTAGTACATTTGAGTGTTTGAGTGTGTAAGTGACTGTAATAATGAGTCAGTGACTGTATGGGTGAGTGTGTGGATATGTCAGTGTTTCTACAGCTGATTAACTGGATGTGTCACTAGAATAGTGATCTATTAATGGGGTGCGTGAGTATGAATGGATGTGTAAGTAACTGTATGGGTGTGTGGGTGAGTGAGTGGCTGTGTCAGTGACTGACAATGAATGTATATCACTACTCATGCATCTCTGAATAGGTATGTGAGTAGATGTGTGTGGGGGTATACAACAGTTTGTATCAGCAAATGAGTGGGCGTATGACTGTGTGTGGATGATGCCATCAGTGATGTCATCAGTGATGTCACTGATAATGTCATGAGTGATGTAATATGTGAAGTCATAAGAAGTGCATTACGGGAGCGCAAGTTATAGTTAGCGGAGGTACCTATAACTGCTGTATTTATACGGTTTTGTACGAGTAAATTCAGAACCTAACTATAACATCCATGTAACTTGTTTTTTTCAGTGATTTTCTAAGTTTTAAAAAAAAATTCTATTTCCTAACTATAACGTCCCTGTAACCTTTGTTTTTTTCAGTGAATTTCTAAGTTTTTTTTTAAATTCTATTTCCTAACTATAACATCCCTGTAACCTTTGTTTTTTTTCAGTGAATGTATATGTTTTTTTTTTACATATATTAATTTAAATTACTATACATTAATCCCACCACCACAGTGCACAGCCTTTTCAGCATGCTCAGCAGAAGCTAGCCACAGCTTCTCTGGATGTGAGAAATAGATGTGAGAGGGTGTATCGGGGGTGAGAGTGGCTGTCAGATGGTCTGTCTGGGTGTGAGAGTGCATACATCAGTGTTTTAGTGGGTGCATCAGTGTGCACGGGTCTGAGTGTGTGCATGAGGGTTTCAGTGGGTCTGTGAGTGTGGGAGAGTCTAAGTGGGTCTTTGAGTGGGTGTGTGAGGGTCTGACTAGGTCAGTGAGTGCATGCGTGAGTGTCTGAGTGGGTGTGTGAAAGAGATTGGGAGAGACAGAGAGAGAGAGAAAGATTGAGAGGGATAGAGATAGAGAGTGTTTTATGCTTTAATGTATGATATATTTAGAATGAGATATTTCTGCACAAGTTGAAAAGAAAAACATATTTGTCAATTTAAAACAGTAAGATCACCTTTCAGAGTGAGCCTTAAACATTTGCAGTTGAAAAGAAATTAAAAGAGGGAAATGACTACAGCTTGAGTCGAACCCTCAACTCTCACGGGGAAAGTCTGTCACCTTCACAATTACGCTATAATTTAAACATTTTTAGCTATTTTCTTTGGCCTTTATGAACTATCTGGGACGAGTGTGAAGGCCTACCTCATGGTCCCACACCATTTTTATTTTTTATACATTTTTGGCAGGTCCTTTACGGGCTATCTGGGACCGTGGGGTGCCTCAAGGCCTCCCTGTGTAGTCCCTGATGATTTTTTCTTCACCCTTTATGGGCTATCTGGGACATCAGGGGGGAGCCTCCAGGAATATCTGCGTGCAGGGAAAACAGATGAAAACTCAGCTTTCCGACGGCGGGACCTGCTTGACAGGTCCCGCTGTCAGAAAACGGAGCTATGTGTGCTGTCAAAGCTGTGCAGCTAACACCTATGCCCCGGGGTGGGCACCCAGGGAAATAGCAGGAGCTGGCACCAGGGGGTGGTGGTCCCCAGGGCCATCAGTGGCTCTTCACGGGGGATGCACGGCCCCCGGCCAGTGTGGAATTAGCCCCAGGGAGGTAGTGGTCCCCAGTACTGTGGTGGGCCGTCCACACCCTGCACCAAATCTATTGAATGCCCCACGGAGGTGCTGGTCCCTGGGACTGCGGGGGGCCCACGCAGCCCCTGCATTAATATTGCTTTACGCCTCGGGGAGGTGGTGGTCCCCAGGGCTGCGGCAGAGGCCGAGGGGCCTCCCCCACACAATTTAAATATAGCCCCAGAATGGTGGGGGTCCCCGGGGCACATGGAGGCCGCACGCCGCCCCCTACATATTTTCTGCATTGCCCGGGGAGGTGGTGGTCCCGGGGCTACAGGTGGGCCAGGCAGCCTGTGGACTATTGACAATACCATTTGAATGTGTAATGACTGTTTGCCCCCGCTTTCAATGTGTGAGATATTTATTGCATAGGCAGCTTACTGGCCTAAAAGGTTTAGGTCACTCGTTATGTGGGAAATTACTATCTAGTGAGTACCTACAGCATAGAGGAACCTAAGAGAATATAACTCTAATGTATCTTGAAGTGTTCTCCAGTAAAGAACCCTTCGCAGAAACAATGGGTCTCCCCTGAGGATTATTAACATTTTAATGTAACCCGGGGAGAAGATATAGTATGGGAATCCTCAATTTCTCACACTTCAAAAAGGAGCTTTCTTTCCATTCTATAAGACCCCTGTCATTCCAATCAATAACCATTTCTGAATAGATTTGTTTTGCATTCTTGCAGTCAGCGCTACTCAAATCTCATAGCAGGAATTGACTGACAACTGACTTCTAATTTCTTCTGGGTACAATCTGTTCAATTACATAACCACATTGCCCCCTTTTATCAGACTGATGTATGATGATGTCAGGGTCAGTTTTTAAGCTCATCAATGCTGTGAATTGCGAGGGTGTTAGATTTTTCTTTGCCCCATTAATACGGTCAAACCTCATCTTTTTCAAATCTGCAATCACACCTTTTTCAAAGACATTATAATGGCCTCACAGTTGATCATAGGTAGAAATATGGATTTTGTTTGAAACTTGCTTAAACAATTCATGCCCACATCTATACCTAAGTCCAGAAGGTTAAAAAAGGATCCTCATGGCATGAGGTGGGATCCAGTAATGACGTCAAACTGTGCAATGTATCTATATCATCACCTGTGAAGTTGCTAACACCTTGAACACCACCTGGGATAACCCTTGCCAAAGGCATGGTTGCAAATCATTTTTTCAATTTCATTTTTCTCATGAAGTGGAACAAGTCTACTCTGCTTTGTACATAACTTAAAGCTGTAGTAGGGCAGAACGATAAATCCAAAGGTAATAACTCAGTCGCTTCCTTAGCACACGGCCTGATAAATTATCACATTCATGGGGCTTGTGCTCTGCCTCTCGTCAACATTCCCATGGAGGCCTTGTTTTCTTCTACTGCATCTTTCTTGCTGCCGCCCCTTCCTCTTCCTCCTCTGCGTCTTAGATTTCCACTGTCTGAAGTCTGCTCTGACCTGCTTGGATTCAAAAGTTGGAATTATTTAAAAAAAAACATTGATGTGCCTGTCTCATCTCATTACATGCCTTACTGGATTCAGAGACATCCAAGGGACTGCTGTCATAAACTTCACTGTTGGAGGTACCATCATGCCTTTCCCGGTATCACAAGTCCCTCCAGAGGGCTCATCAACATATAAGAAGTCATACTTTCTATGGAAAGTTAAAATCCATCCAGCCTGATAGTCATTGTAGTCCTTAATGTACTTGTGCTGCTTTTTGGCAGTAATCTCAGATTCCATTTGTTCCAGTCCAGACTCCAGTTTCCTCATGAAGTCTTCAAGATGTTCTTTTGATATTTCTTTCACTAGTACACTTTTTAATTTCTCATTTTCTTCAAGTAATCTTGCTCTATCTTCGGCTGCATATTTGACCAAAATGCACATCATGGTAATAGAACATTTGTTGAAATTTTCAGCCCACTCTTCCAGAATCTCATGGTTAGGATAGTCATGTTTGGGAATTGTAAAAATTGTAAACCCCTGGGCACTCGTTTAACCTCAATATATTTTAACAGGGATTCAATTTCCCACCACTTCAATAAATGTTTCTTGCAAAGTTTTTCCAACTTGTCAAATTTTGCTTATACTGACAAGCCCCTACTGCATTACTCCCAGTTCCAGATGGATGTTCCCGTGTGACAGAAAAACATAGTTTATTCGCGGTCTCCTTCCTCTTAGCCTCAGTACTAGCAGAAGCCATGTTAATTACTTGTAATATATTCTCAACAGCGTTCTGTAATTAGGAACACAATACAACAAGTGCAACCTTACACTGCTATCTTCATGCGATGTAAGCAAATGCTATTAAGAGTTATGCTAGGCAGCTCCATCACCACTCAAATCTTGCTTCCAAATGACTCTAAAAGACAAACGTTGCTCCAACTTACCGCATGCACCATGTGACACGCTTGGGTTCTCCGGCTCGCTCGCAGTCACTGCTGCTGCAGTACTTGTGAAGCCAGGCTCTCTGAAATCCAAACGGGTGTGGGACTTGAGGTAATGGCTTTCATCACAGATGCTGAATTGCGTCATACTCTCTGGTGGCAGGGAAAGTAAAGTCAAGCTCTAATGACAACCAGACAGGAGCGGAGCTTGAATTAATGGTTTATTTACACCACATATGCAAAGTTGCGTTGAACAATCTGCTGGCAGAAAACGCAGTCTAATCCAGTTGTTCCCCATTGCCACAGTCCCAGATGAGTGGTCGACTTTAAGTATAAATCCCTACACACACACAAATATAGCCGGTACTCCAAGGCCCTTGATGGTAGTCCTGGCACAGGTCTGGTCGCCCACAAATACAACTCACACAGTATCTAATCAAACATAGATACGCCCGGACACAGCATAGGTTGCAATCATGTTTTATCAAAGGCTTCTCTGCAATGTGTGTTGGCCCACCTGGGCCTTGATTACAGGTACAATAGCAATCCTCTCCTCCCCCCACTGTAAAATTGCAAAATAAACATAGGTGAAGGACAATTAAAATTTCACAATAAGCACACCTGAGAATCCCTGGGCACCATCTTGAAGTGTAGCTCAAAACTACTGAAACATCAATATTGATTGATCAATACATAGTAGTTTGTCTGGAAATGCCCTTTGACAAAACATAATCTCACATCATTTACATGAATAGAATAAGTCATCAATAGAAAGGGTCACCTCCCCGTTTAGCCCTGGGGTGGTGGCAGTCCCCAGGGCTGCAGAGGAGCCGCTAACCCTCCACGTAATTGTTAGAAATAGCCCAAGGGAGTTGGTGGTCCCCGGGGCTGTGGGGGCCATGTGCCTCCCCCACATACAACAAAATTTTAGCCTCATGGAGATGGCAGTCCCCAGGTCCTGGAGAGTTCACAGGTCAACCCCCACTATACGTTAAACATTTTTCCCTGTGGAGCTGGTGGTCCACTTGGCCCACCCAGGGGCTTTATTAAAACAATTGCAATAGACCTTGCATATTTTTAAATTTTTTTTGCCACAAATCTGCAACATCGTCACAACATTTTGCAACATTTTTTTTTAAAGTGCTTTTTTGCCCTGGTGGGACCCCAGCACCAGAGTTTAGGGGGCAGGGTGTCCCTACCCTGGTCCCTTTTCTTCTTTTTTCACTTTTTTTTAGGAACTCGGCTGAAGCCAAGTCCCAAGAAGCCTACCAACACATTCTGGTTGAAGTGTTGGCAGCCAATCAGAGCTCTGTTGATCTCTGGATGAGCTCTTGTTATTCAGGAAGTTGTTGGGGAGAATCCGCAGCCTTAAACACACATATTTGATTTCCTTTCATTTCTCTTAAACTTCCAAACAGATTTGCGCCAAATAACAAAAAGTGTAATCTGCGTACCAAAGCTACCTTTCTGCCATATGTGGTATTGCTCCATCCAGCGGTTCGGGCTGTAGTCGTGTTCAAAACTCTTATGGGAATTAACATGGAAAACTCATGTTTTTTTACCCCCCTTTTCCTCAGCCCTACTTGACGGATCACCCCGAAACTTTCCATGTGCAACAAGAATCACCGGCATACTTTTTTTGGAAAAGGTTTTGAAGATTTAGCAAATGGTGCCAAATAAATAGACAAGTCAAAAAACACTTTTTCTTTGCAAACATGATCCTAACCATAACCACCTACTGGTGACTGCCAGTAGTATATATATACATATACCTGCACACAATCTTCATGTTTGCCCATTCTAAGTAGACCACCAGTTTTATTGTTAGTCCTTTGTGTGTGCCCCCCCTAAAAAAACACTTCTAAACATGTCACTGCTTATATGATGGTTTCTGCTCTGATTTTTTGTATGGTATGGTTTATTACAACAAGATGACATAACACTCTTTCATGCAGTGACTGTTGGATAGGTAGGTTGCATTTTTTTATGCGAGTGTCATTTTGAAGGACTTATATAAACCCATGCGGTTCAATTCACAGTGAATATGGTGGTGAAGTGAAATTCATAACAGGGAAGCATGAACCTGATCAGTCCTGAAATTAAACTTTGTAGCATTAAGGCTGGATAAAAAGTCAATTCATTAGTGGTAACTGGTAGTTGTGTCCACAATAAAAAAAATACACTTACCTACGTGTATACTGTCAATACATGCATCCATATGTATTTTGCATCGTAATTTTATGTTTGGCAGGGGTTAAATTCATTTCACAGAAAGTAACCATTTCCTCCCACTCCCTGTTAATTTGTGGGGGGGCTAGAGGGATTGGGATTGATATTGGTATTGGACACATTTCTTGGTGATAAAAGAAGGATCCGTGAAATAGTAGGTGTTATGGACTAGACATGGTCAAAGTTATTAAGCTTAGACAGAACTCTAGCCGTCATATATTTTCAAAGTCAAGCAATTAACTTTGAAGTCAAAGTTAGTTAGCACTGTTGCTGTTAGGGTCACGATCTCCCCCAGGGCATTACGGAGTATGTTTCCCCTCCTGGACTTTTGTGTGGTGGTCTTGTGCATTCTGGGTATATCAGTCTTGTTTTGCTTTCATAGAACCTATTGGACAGAAAGATTTTATCAATGATGTGTACTTATTTTGATAGGACAGCTGTGTTAGTAATTGAAAAATTGGCAAATGACCCCTGTTTGCCAGTGCAGATATAAAGTCAGTATCACACATGCCCTCTATGCTTCTACAGAGTTACACATTGTTGGGATTTGCTGTGGTGCAAATCGTTTACTTTGACAGATGATTGTTCTTGGTGTGCTTTACATCAATTACAGTGTTCAACCACTTTTGTTTCCTTCTTGAGTGGTCCATGCTACAGGTGATAAAGAATCAGACACCCCGGGTACATACTATAGTATAACCCTGGGGATGTAACTTGAAGTTTCACTCATTCTTTGGGCAATTCGATTACACAGAAGTGGCAGCATTTGTTTATATGGCCCCTTCTGTAATGCGCATTAGTTGTGCTGTAGTTCTGCACTTTAGGATCACAAGGGGCATTCTCTCATCTGTGTAGGTTCTGAGTCCCATCTTTCTATGAATAGTTTAACTGTTTCACATCCTCACTGGACATCCTCCTGCTATATCATCAGATCTGCAGCCTGCAAGGATCACAAGATGGTTGTGGGTGGCTATAGCATTTTCTTTATTAAAAGCAGGGCCAGCCTTAAGCATGTGAGGGCAGGGCCCACTCCCAAGGCGCCGAGGAGCAATAGAGCCTCCGGCAGCACTCTCCCTACGACTTAGGACCAAAGAAAAGTGTGTTTAAATACTTTTTCTGAAAGCTGCTGAGCTTTTTGTTTGTTTTTCTTTTCACGGCGCTCCTTGATCTTGCACCTTCACCTTCCTTCTACTCTTCCCACATTGTCAATGCATAGCAAAGGAACAAGGCAAGTGGGACGGGGATACCAACCCTGATTAAAAGATTTGGCCATTTTGTTCCTATATTAGTTCTAAATTAAAATTCTGTATGACCACTTAATGTTATTTTTCGCATTTCCAAGCACACTTTACATTTGGCTTTGCATTTTAATGTAAAAATACGTAATAACGATATTCATAAATGCAACATTAACAGTTTACGATGCAGAGTACAAAGCAACGTTACTACGGTCCTCGTGTTTACTCACACATTCTGTCGTCAGTTTCCAGCCTTTTCTTGTGTCTCCAGAAAGGATCAATGTGACAAATCAATCAAAGCAAATGAGCTGTAGTGGGGCTCCACTGTCTCTGCTATGGATTCAACATGTCCAGTTTAGGAGTGTCTGGTAACGTTTCTTGATAAGTACATTACAATTCTAGCATTAATTATACAGGTTAGAGTAGAGGTGGGCGAGCTACTGAAAGCTGAAACCTGGCTCTGGCTCAGCTTGAGGTCCTGTTGGATCCTTGAGCCCATAACGAGCCGAGCTTTCATTTGGCTTCTGCCTGCCACCCTTTCTCTGCCCTGGATGTGGTATAAGGGGCACAGCTGCCGACTTTGGAACTTGGGAGCCATGTTCCAGTCTTGGCTCAACATCCTGTGATTCTGGGCAAATCATGTCATACTTTTAATATCCCCCTGCCTACAACAAAATGTAAGTTATCTTGTGTTGTGTAACTGGTGCTCATGTAAAGCACTCTAAAGGGTCTAGTTCATGCTATTTAAAAACTAACTAAATAGGTACCATTTAGTTGCTGATTTGTATGAAGTGAAATCGTGGCTTCCCTCCTAAAATTGTGCAATCTTACACATATATTTTATTTCACCAAAACTCCTTTTTCTTCATTATCACATATGCAAGTACTTTCAAATATGTGAGTTTAGAATCTCAGTTGTACATCAACCTATTGTGTTTGTTTTAATAGACTCTAATGCTGCTATATAGTGATCTTGGCCATGCACAGGGTTTGCACGACAACTGTCTTGTCTCTTAGTTCACCACTTGTTCAGGTTAAAAAAACTATCCCTGTTAATAAATACTTCTCAGTGCAGAGGAATAATGTGACGCAGGGCTAGCCTTAGGGTGGTGCAGCAATGGCGGCCACACTGGGTGTTGATGTGGCGGGGGGGATGCACTGACCTCAGAAAGGGGCGCTGTGTGCAGCTATAGCTCAAGATTTAAAAGCACTCAGGCTGCAATGACAATGTCAAGGTAACTATTTTGATTAATATTCCTGCTAGAGAGAGAGACTGGAGATTTGTCTGGCGGCAGTTTTGACTCACCGTAAAGAAGAGCAAAGGGTTAATATGCCTACTGCAAAGAACAGATCTGTATTTTGTGTGGATAGCTGAGTGAATTAGTAAAGCCAGCCTTTACCAGCACTTTAAAACAAATGAAATATGAAATGTATGTGAAAAGAGGGGCTATGAAGAAATGAGTGGCACTTTTCCTTGGTAGTAGTGAGGGAATCTAAGGAGGATGTCATGATGGGGGCACCAGGAGGTACTGGGTGTCACCATCGCGAAAGCCGGCTCTGATGTGACACATTAACGTCAAAGCTTCCACATGTTAAAGAAATGCACTTTTATGAATTTTCAAGAGACTTTTTAATATTTTCTGTGATGTTTGTTGTATAATTTACATAGAAAATCTTGAGGGCTTGGCTCGTGCACGGACTCTAAGATCTGAGCCAGACCCTTGGCTCAGCTTTCCCTATTAATTTGCTGGCACACCCACCTCTAGTTCAGAGTGAGAATGATACTCTTCTTTGTTTGGTGTAGGTTATTATGCTCTTCAAGTGTACAAATGGGCCACCAAAAGGCTAACACAACATATTGCCCCTTTCAAAAGCATACATAATAGGAGTTCAGTTGCCGCTGTAAATCTCCCTGTGCACACTGCTGTACTTTAGAGGGTCATTATTTGAGATCGTCTGAGGGATGCCACTGTGAGAGAGCAAGAGAGGAGTATTTTGAAATGTAAACAGTATCTATGTTTAAAGCAATCAAATACTTCTAAGCATTGAGGTTTCAGTCTGTTGTACAAAAAACAGAACCTGACTCTGATACACTGCCAATAAAAAGCGTGTAGTGTATTGAGGACATACATTGTGACACCTGCATGTTACAAGCAACAGAGCTAATAAGATAGCTTGAGTAGTTTAGTGTCATGGTGCTGTCTCTATGTCACTGATGCTCACGCCAGTCAATAAGATGGCTTGGTGGCTTATTTCGCATCTTGCCAGGAAGGAAGGAAGGAAGGAAGGAAGGAAGAGAGAGAGAGAGAAAGAGACATTCAGTGGGGACGGGCAGAAGCAGAGGAGAGAGCTGCACAAACTATGACCTGGAAGGTGACATGAAACGCAGCACAGCATCCAAAGTTGCTGTGCTGCGTTGCGTGAGAAGGAGAGAGCAGGAGAGTGCCATATTCTCACAGAAATGGCACTCTCTTTCCCTTGCACAGATGCTGTTTACAGCTGCTGTGCACCACACTCACACCTTAGCACCATAGTGCTAGGGTGTGTGCGTGAATCTAGCATAGGTTTTGTACAGGAAGTGTATCCTTCCTGTACAAAATACTATGCCTACACAAGTGCAAATGTTTTTCCCACTTTGTATGTGTGCTACTCATAGCCACACACATGGAAAGTTGGGAAAGCAGGGAGAAAAGAAAGCATTTCTTTGTTTTGCACCTGCTTTTCTAAGGCATTAATGTTTGGTGCTAAACCCTTTCTTCTGATGTTTCTGAATCGTGTTTAGAGTCAAAATGCATCGGTGGTAGTACAGATACACCCATGTACCACCCATGTAATGCCCTCTTCAAGAAAATTAACACAAATACCTATTTGCATTGCTTTTTGAATGCCAAAAAATGTTTAGCATTGGTTTAGCGTTAAAAAAGTAACACTAAACTGACGCTAAGCCTTTGAGAATCTCTGCCCATGAGTTTAGTTTCCCTAGTAGTAATTTTAGGACAGGATGCTCGGCATAGAAAAAGATGGACTAGTCCTATTTTTTTATATGCGGAGTTCTCTGCTCCGACTGCAGAGTCTCCACAGTTGCAAAATTACTATTGGTAAAATTAATTTCTTAGTTTGTGAATACCAAAAAAAATAGTAAAGTTACCCAAAAGTGTAAGTTTACCTTTATGAATCAGACCCTTTGTTTTATTTTGCCCACCATGGGAATGCAAATTAATTGTGGTCCTCCTCCATAGGAACAGTCCAGCATAAACTGCCAAGCCAGGTGCTCTCTGAACTAGAACACAAGTAACCCATGGCCACTTTTGGCATACTTTCAGCAGAATGTCATCAGAAGCTGGCACTAGCCGCTTCAGTGGGCCATTAGTAAGTAATACACCATGCAACTGATTTTTATAATCCCCAATTACAAATGAAAATACATCCATTGGTCAGCAATCTCACAAGTTGAACCTGCGATGTCACTTTTCGTGGTCACATGAATCTAAGGTCAGAACTTATAGTCCCTCCTGATGCCCATGCATATTACATAACTTGAGGTTTATAATCTAGAACAGGCCTGTAAGTGCAATTCCTTTCTGAAAAGGTGAATGGAGCTGTGGGCTGAAGGTGTTCGTGGTATCGGAGCCTGCTTTCTCTGCATAAGATTATTGTTACACAGATACCAGTCCCTTTACTGATTTCGCTTGAAAAAGGCGCATGAATGACTGGGCTTAGCCGAGCTCTGCTTCATAAATATGCAGTCAGTAACATCAAAGATAAGATATGCAGTTGCTTTCAACATTTGTTTCGAGCTGTGCAACATAATAAAATAAATAAGTGCCCGTGGCCTTTCTGCGTGCCTTATCAAATCCTGGCTGCGCTTTTTCACTCGGCTTCCCTTCAGATAAGGCCCTTGTGTTCGGCCGGCCTTCGGAAGCGAGCCCGGGGGGCCGCCTGCAACGTTTACACAGGGAAGGAAATAATCAATTCAGCGCCGTTACTCAATGAGGTCTTATCGGGTTCATTTCCGCCCTTTTACTTCATTGGCTAAAGATTGCTTGTTCACGGAGGCACTTCAAAGGGAGCAGTGTCCTCAGCTCCTTGTGGCAATGAACGAAAAACCAGTGCCAACGTGGCACCTGGCACTCGTATCTCTGTAATCTCACTTTTCGGATTTACAAACCAAGTGAACGTTTTAGTTTTTTTTTCTTTTTTAATTCATGTAATATGTATTGCGATTAATCACCCAGTGTTTTCTCTGTGATAAAACTAATAACACGAAAGGGGAGGGGACACCTCCTGGCCTATGTCTTATTAGGAGTTATTTGTAAGGTTTCTTCAGAATAGGTCATGTGGTTCCACAGAATAAGAGAAAACATGACATTTAACTTGAGTGAGGAAGCCTATTTGAGAGGACTTTGCTTTTTACTGAAAAAGAGCAAAACCTTCATCATACTGCCACTGAACTCATACGGTTGAGAGACTTTTGCTTTGGAAGAACACAGGGGCCTATTCACAAGAATACATTTGCACTTGAGTACATCTACACTTGAAAATGTAGTCTTAGACTTTGTAGTTATTTTACTACTTGTTGGCAATTCACAATTTCTGAGTGGAAATTAACTATAAAGTTTAAACTTACATGTCTCCATCAACTAAAACAGAGCGGAGCCTAAATTACGAGCGTAAAGTAACTACAGCCAAAAAGAACAACACAACAATAAAATGTGAACTGTAGATTTATATAGCACGGCTTATCACCATGAGGGTCTCAAGGCGCTGCCCCTGGGCACAGGGAGATTAAGAGATTTGCCCAGAATCACAGGATGTTGCGCCACCACCACGAGGCCCCTAATAATAGAGACAAGGAAAATCATATATTTTGACATTTAAAAAAATATAAATTTAACATAATGCTAAGAAAGATACATAAACAACATATGTTATTTTACAATTAAATACTTCAACGAACTTTTGGAATTAAAAAATGAATGCAATTTTTTAAAAATAATTAATTTAGTTTAAATGAATTATCTACATACATTTATGTAGTTTTTAATACACCATTAGAAAATATAAACTTTTTTTCTTCAGGTGGGATCTTTTTTAATAAACCTTTAAAAAATACATTACATTTAATATGTTAAAATTATTTAAATATTCGATTCACAATAAAGTTAACAGTGTAAAGTTACTACTAGTAACTTTTCACATGCAAGGGATTTCTCTGTCACCTGGACATAGATCTCCCTATAGCATGGGGAAAATTCTAAACCTTTAATAAAATATAAAATAAAAAATAGTAAAAATATTTGTGTTACATATTAATATATTATTTCTATATATTTATTTTAAATGTAGAACAAAATAGAAAAATGCAACAACACTACCAAATTAATTATGCTGAGATGTATTGAACTTGATTATTGATAAAGACCCTTCCCTGGTTTCTTACCGTGCTCTTTCCTGCCCACACAAAAAGGAAGCTGATATCAGATGCCAGACACCGGTTGCTGCTGCGGGACTGGTATTGGAGCTCTGATTACGGATTCCATCAGATTCCATTGGATTCTTTTCACTGGCAGCCTACAGATAGCTTTGGCCTTTCTTCCCTGCATTATTCAGTTTTCTCCACCCCCTCCCCCCTCCGCCCTTCTTCTGTGTCGTGCTGCAGTCAGTTGCAAGTACCAGGCCAGGCCTGGATATTAGTCTATATCTAGGCCATTTGCCTGCAGCCTATGGCCTTTTTTATTCTGCCCTTCCAGCACCATTCCGCCTTTCTTCTGTGCAGATCGGCTACAGGGCGTGCTTTTGGGGAGGGGAGGGCACTCTCCCACTGTGCTCTGTCTCTGGGGAGACGAGGACTGAATGAAGCATGCAGTAGGGTGGCCTGGGGCTGTTGCAAGGCTCTTCTGTTTAACACTCTCACACTTGGATACTGTGTAGATGTTAGTGAAGGATGAAGTCCTCAGTGAGTGTTGCCTTGCTTAGCCTAGCTTAGCTCAGCTCAGCACAACGCAATATAGTCCAGTACTGCATTTCCTTTATAAGACAAAAAAATAAGGCCACTCAGGGTGACCTACGGCCCAGGGTCTAGGGCCGGTATTGCACCGCTTTGTCTACCTCTTTGCCAGCTGCTTCAGGGTCTTAGTAGCAGTGTCACCCTCCTGTCTTTCTATCTAATGGGTGGATGACAATCTGTCTGATAATCATTGCATCATCATTGGATGTGATCCAGCTTAAGGTCGGATTTAAGATCATTTCAAGGATGAAAGGTTAAGCAGCATGAGCAACGTAAGCTCTTGAATCATATTGACCTACACCTTCATCTACACACTGATCACATTACTGCCTCTCCTCCCTTACTCACCTCCTATTTACCTGCCATTTCATCTCCCACCATTTAAGTCAGGCTGAAGAGCTCTTCATTGAAAGCAACACCCTGAACATTCCAATGTATCCCCTAGGACATCTCAATCTGTGGGTTGAGGCAGTGGTTGAGGCAGTAATCCCAGGTGGAGGTGAGTGCATCCTTCGTTGATTATCAGTTTATTTGTGCTGTACTAATTACTTGCCTACTGTAACTCATGCAGCTACCACTACTTCTGCAAGTTCCAATATCAGTTGTGGCATCGGCATATACTGCCAACTGTTAATGAGAGGAGTGCAGCTGGAGGTTTCTTCCAGTTTTACCCAAGCTCGTCTATCCTAGATCAGCTGGGATGGGCAAGCGCAAAATTGGGACCAATGATCCCGCCCAAAGCAATAGTATGACTACACATGGGCTCTTGAAGCAAGGAGTGGAAGTCATTAGTAAAGAGATTGAATTGGCAGAAAGGTGCCTTACACTTACAGCAGTTCTTCCAGAGTCTCAAGCTGCCCTTGCTCTTCCTCCTTCCTTGCAATGCTCATCACTGCCACTACATTCTGTAGACAGAGCAGTAAGCCCAAGCACAAGCCTTGTATCTGCTGACACGTGATTTACACCACACGTTTGCCTCAGCTGCAGAGCCAAACCTAACTTTGTGTCCTGACATTGATCTCCCAGTAAAACAAAGAAAACATCCTCCTTCAATAAGGACCAGGCCTAGGGAATTTGTGCTTACCCCCCTTAACCTTCCTGGATGCAGCTACTTGGGTGCCCCCATATTTGAAGGGTCTCTAAAATGACTGCTGTCTCTGAATCTTCCAAACTGCCCATGCAATGGAAAGGACAGACAAACAAAAATTAATTTCATGTTATTCTGTAAATTCTATAAATTCTATAAAGACATCAGGATTAGTATAATTTGCCTTCTTTTCTTGTCCCAGAGCCTCTTGTATTATGAAGAAGCCTTCAATCACTTAATACATTTGACAAGCATTAACTTGTGTTGTGCAGTCCTTGTGTATATAGAGAAGGCCATCAGAAGGACGTAAATCACTCTCATAGCTAGATTGCTTATGCTAGGAAGATACATGTTTTGAACATGGTGATGGCACTTTATAGGACTGCTCCTATTACAGGGGACGTTTCTTTCTATTCTACCCTTTTGAACTTAGATTACTTTGCTGATGGTTGCTTTTAAATAGGTAATGAATTTATTTTCTAACACGTTTATAAGGAATCCTGTGATTATGCTGCTATCACTTTTTCAACACTGAACTGTACCATGTATTCATTTATAACTAAATGTATGTGAATCTTTTTTCTGATTTTTAATTTTGTCGTGTTTTTATGTTCACTTACAATCAAATGTAGGTGAATTCATTTTTGTGGTTTTCAAGGTACTTTTATAGATCAAAATGTAATCCAGGTAAAGAATGTTGACTTGACTTGACTGCTATCTTAGATACAAGCCTTCAACCTATATACAAGCAGATGGGAGCTATAGGAAGCCATTTGTCTATACATGGGCCGTGCCCTGACCACCCAGACCATATAGACCTTTCAGTCAATGCACCCCCATCCCACACAAACTATTGTCCAATCTATTGTTCTTCCCCTTCAAACCCAGTGCAACACCTTCTTAAATCCAACCAAGTACTTCTCTAAGTTCCTTCAAAGTACAAGTCGGGGTGGTTGGGGAGGGGGGATGAGAAGGGTGTCAAGGTGCTGTCGCATAGGCTCTCATTATTTTAACGAGACTACTGGATTTGAGCGGCAGAATCGCCTGCGGTGTGGGAGACTGAGTCTTAACCACTACAGGTGACACCTGCCACCATAATCCAGGGTTTGCTCTGGCTAACTAGCAGTGCCTCATCTCTACCCAAGAGCAGAGATGATTGGGCAGCCGAGCGCGTGACACAATTGACTTCAAGGAAATCGTGGTTACTCAGGTCTCATCCATTTCTCTCAGTTACATGGATACAAATGACAAAAAGAGGCAGTATATGTTTCAATAAGGTTTTAATGAAGCAACTGAATCTTCAACAATAAAGCATGTATTGCAATAACCAGGACGATAAAGCTTGACAGAATTAGAATTGTGACAAGGAGAGTAAAGCATAGGCATAATGCTACTATATTGTCACTAGAGTTAGGTAGACTAATTCCTTCCTGGGCTATATTAGAGCACAGCATGTTAAGCTCTAGTTCTGCCATTCAGGTTCCCTTGGGAAGACATCATCACCCATACCTGAGCAAAGGCCTGAAGTCTTCATAAGCAGCTGCAGCGAAGCGTTCAGCAATAAGCATACAGTCGTGGTCCTCTGGCTGGAATCTCCCTCTAACGTGTCAGGGACAAGGAAGTATTTTTATAATTCAACAGCTGATGTTCTGAGAATATGTCCCTACGTAAGGATATATATTTTTCTATGAATACCAGAGACAAAACCTTTACCATGTTCACCGGCAACCTATCTTACTACAGCTTTGAAAGAAGCACAGAGTGCTTGTTTAAGAACACAGTGCTAGCCTAAGCAAAGAATAGCTAGATAGAGAGAAATAAAACAAGACCGCAAATGTGGCTATTGTTAAAATAATAAACAAAGCTGAATAAAATATATCAAGGCTAAAGTGCACAGCGGCAGGCCCAGTGTGCTAAAATAACATGCATGGAGCTAAAACTAAAATGGCTACACAACAGTGGGAGCCCATAATCCACCTCTTGGGACCACAACTGGTTCATCTATTTGCTTTGCGGGTGGGAAGGGAAGGGACTTGATGGCGCTGCGGCTGTTGCTGACTATTGTAAGGCCCCTCTATTTGCAATACATACTCCCTCAGCAGCCCACCCGAATATTGTTGTCCTGGCCAATGTCCCACCATTACCTCCTAATGGGTCCAAATTCTTTGACCAACTTAAAAACAAAGTCCTTCACTGGCTCCACAAATACGATGATTTTTCCCTGGTGGTCACCCATAGCATTTTGATGACCCGTAGAGTTGCTTTGGTGGGGCCCATGCCTAAATGTTTTACTGTGATTGTGTTATCATCAGTTTCGGTCAGTCACTGTTTTGTTAAGGAAACATTTGTCTTCCACAGGTCAGTTTCCCTTCCACTCTAGTACAATCACGCTTTTCCCATTGAGTTTTTTTGTACAGCAATCAGGAGAATTGCATTAGGCTTACACCATTTTGATTGTGCTCCTGCTATCCATACCGCTAACCCATTTGCAGCACTTGCACAATTTCTAGACGATTGACTCCCACAAGCCTTCCTAATTCTCCCAACCCTTTTGTTACCTAGCAGTTCATCGCCAACCTATGCTATGGCTAGGAATGTATCTCCTTCCCTAGCAGGTGTAGTCAGGTTTCACTTGATCTGAATAGGAACATGTTCTCACATCCAGTGGGAGTAGCTAGGAAGTTGCTAGGCACATTTGTTAAAATCCCTAAGGTGAAACTATCACCCTCGGTTCTAACATCAGGTATAACTACCACTACCTCTGGGGTGGAATGGCCACCTGAGTCAGCAAAACCCTGTAGCCGGGTCCATGCTCTTCATAAGGATATTCCTTCAGAAACAATGTCCTGGGCATCAACCAGCACATTTTGTTCCATTTCCTGTGCTAAACCATCAGCATTATTTAGTGAGGTTGCTTTCACAACTACCCTCTCTTGCTGTGATACTTTATCAATATTGAGCTGGAACATAACAGGGATCCATTCTAAATGAAGTGATAGCGCATAGGGACACATTTCTGATGGGCATGAAATCTACATGTTTCAGGAAACATGGACTCTAGAGAATGTTTTTAAATGCAAGTTTTAAAGTTTATTTATTCCAGCAGTAGCGTAAGCTGCAGGCAGAGCATCTGGAGGTCTACCAGTATGTCAGAAAGTCACTCTACTGTGTTCTGTTACCCAGCAGCACACTAGGCCCGGGGATATCTTTTAGTATTCACTCTAGCAATGAGGTACTGGGTTTTTCAGAACCGGTACTGATCCGGTAACCCAGCGGTGCCAGGGTACACCCAAAGACCTCGGGTACTTTCCTGATTCAGACCACAGAAACTCAGAGTCTTCTAGGTGAAGTCAAAGATCGAATTTATTGGCTGCAACCAAATGACAAGCGTCCTAGAAGTACAACAGCACGGTTTGTATGTTCTCAGGAGACTGTGTTTCAATGCAAAGTCAGGTTTCCTTATATACAGTTTTTTAAGCTTCAGGCAAACATTCTTGACATTTTGGTTGGTCATTCACATGTTTTCACTACAAAGGAAAAAACAGTGTCATGATGAAACCTCATATTTCATGTCATCCAACCCATAATAAATTACACGGCAAGGCCTAGTATTTTACATCAGATAAGTGTGGACCCCCAATAAAAACGGGCACCTCCCCCTCGTAAAGTAAGAAGAAGAAAAGAGCAGGTGCAGGTGTGAGCAAGATTAGGCAGGGTGTGTGAGCGATAATAAGGGTTTTATGGCATGGTGTGCCTTGATGCTATCTGATTCGGCCACTGGGAGAGGGACTGACCAAACAGGTTTGGCCTGAGGCAATGGTTCCAGCTTGCCCAGGTCAGAGAAAAGTCAATCAAGGTGTACGTGTCCTTGGAATCAAATCTGACTGTATTATAAGCCTATGTGAGGGCAACTTTTAAAATGGCTGCCGTGTATAAAATGGGAGCCACGAGTGCAGGACGAAAATGGCGATTTCGAGGTGAAAACGCTGCTGGAATTGAGCAAACATGGTCATGCTTAGTGTACTAGTCATTATCGGTCTTTTGATACTAAAATCGTACTGCTGTGGCAAAGTAAATTACATGGGTCCAGAATTTTTAGAACCACAAACCCTCCTTTTGCCCTTACATAGGCAATAAACCTATTGTCATGCTAATCTGAGTCCAGGTCTATGTTTATAAGGCCATGGAGATGTTGCTGGAGCAAAATTCTAGTACTTGGTAACTCTCTCTGGACAGGTCTCATCGAACATGAAGTAGCACAAAAGGCCACATATGGCAGGACAAAATAAGGAATACCTCTATCTGCAGTAGGTGGCATAAGATCACACACCCAACAATTAGTGATGTTCACTACTAACTAGTGTTGATGCAGAAGCTGTACAAAAGAATTGCTTACAAATTCTGATCTTCTAACCTGCTCATGTTCAGGAAAAGGGTGAAAAGAGTGCAAAGAAACAATAGTAGGAAAAGACATAGGTTGGGAAGTGGGTGCAGAAGTCAATTGAGTAGAGAAAAACAATCCCACCCATAAATGACAACGTCATGTTTAAAAGACACTAGAAAACTCGTTATTAAGAACATATAGACAACGGGAGAAAGTAGTGACCACTAATACAAATGAAATAATAATTTTTCACAACCCTAACCAAAAAGCAAATCCTAAAATTATCTAGTAACATTTTTAGGGCTCCTCTGCATTTCAGTAATTTTTGTATGTTCAGGTGGAACAGTGGTGACTCTCATCAATGCTCTAAGGTGAAAAGGGGGTACTCTTTCCACAGAAAATGGACTTTATTCTGCTTTTACTAAACAGAATAGTACTTTAAAACAATGCCAGCAAAACAATCAGTCTTCTAACACCTAGTCTATACAATCACACGGAAACCTCTTGTGAAACCAACTATGCCCAGAGTCCGTTCAAAAAGCCTCTCTGGCAGGCTTCTATTGTCCATCAAATTTTCTTTTGTTGTTTTCTTTCGCATGGGCCTCTCAATTCAGGCCTCTTCGTGAGAAAAGTACTGCTTAGTTGGAGTGCCCTCCTGACAAACACCCACAGCTCACTCGAAAGTCTCAATGTCTTAAAGCAATGCACCAGTGTCTCTGCTCTGTGGCAGATACTACAAACAATGTGCTCTTCATTGATCAAGGGCACAAATCATCTCGTGCAGACCCAAGCACCATTAATTGGGAAATAGCTCAAGCTCAGCAGCACTTTCAGACTCCAACACTCATTATTTAGTGTCAGAGGACGCTCAAGCTGCTCTTTCATGAGCACCACAATATAGTGCCTTTTTCCAAACTTGAAATCTCCGGTGCACTGCCCTTCTTCCGTTGGAGCAAAGAAAAGGGGGGGTGTGGCCAAAACTCAGGCCAAGGGGCTCAAGGGATTGCACACTGTCAGAGGTTACCAGCACATGACAGGTAGAGAAATGAAACCTCAAAACAGCTCTGCCATCAACAACAGGAATCCTTCTCTTGAGCTCTTTTACACTGAAACTTTGGTTTTGTGATGTCCAACGCCGTCTGATGGAGCAAGTACGATACCATGCGCTGGCGATCGCTGTCCAGCTTTGCTACTTTCTGGGTGCTGAGACTGTAGGGCCAAGACGTCCGTCTTTCATCTGCAGCTGTCACTGATGGGAATTAGGCTTAAATCAATGTCCTGCAGGTTATTATGACTTGATACCAGCAGAATCTAGTGACGTAGGAAGTGTGCCACAGCTGTTAGTTTCCTTCAATTTAGTACAAAAACAGTTCATGGTTTTTAACAAGGGGACTGCAAGCAGGTGGTCTGCAATCTTCAAAGGAGTAGCCATACACCATGGGCATAAAATACAAAGACAAAGGCAGAAGGGCAAAACAGGGTCTGTAGCATCTTTAATTCAGTTCTCTCCATTATTCTCTGCCATCTATAGCTACATGCGAATTCTATCTGAATGGATTTCCTCACACAGTGGCATTGTCTAATGGGGTAAACACATATTTTCCTCAATGATTAAGTCTAGGTGTTCCTCCTTACCTTAGAACATCTCAATAGAGAAATCACATGATACCGATTATCAGGGACATGTAGAAACCTTCCTTTAAAAACTGTGCATCAGGTGCACTATGCAATACACAGGCTAATAGTCAAATGTGCAAACAAAAAGACAAGAACTAGAGGGTCCTGATATTTGCATGATTAGGACACATCTGATCCCACAAAAAATTAAAGTAGCAGGAACAGAAGGGAACCGAAAACCAAATTAAAATAGACATTGAAAATTCGTCATGTTCAAAAAGGTAAACATAAGATATCTCCTATTGAAATAGAAAACTTGTCTTACGATAATATTGAGTCAGTTAACCAGTCTATCGCTACCCTGACAGTCAGGCTGGAAAACATTGAAGCAGGCCTAAGGCAAATTCTTGAAAACCAGTCTGGTCATACCAAAGGGAATTATACATAACATGGGGGTCCCTGGTACATCACTGCAGTCTGGAAATGTGAACCTGAACAATACATCAATAATAATAAAAGGGCTGACTGGTGAAAGGAATTCGAAAAAGAGAAATGGGACTAGGACATAGCTAAAATCTCAATAACTAAGCATGATGCGACATTGGTCAGGGGAAGTAACAAAAGAAAAAAATCTATAGGAAGAACAAAAAAAATTATTTGGGTGATAGTCAGGCATGTGACACAACACCAAGAGTACGGGTGATACACAAAGGCCAAAGTTACACAAATTTTAACTCTACCGTTGGCGACTACACCATATACGGTACTCCTAGCTAATGTTTCAGTTCCTTCTTCAGGAAAAAATTAAAACCTGGTTTTCTTTTAAGGAACGAAAGCCATATGCTACTTAGGAAACAGACCATCATTAACTAATGTAATATAGAAATTAGGCCACCTTGAGTCACAGATCTATAATTTCATCCTTAGGTCCAATCAAGGATACATAAATGTAGTGCTGCCTGTTCTTTTAAGGGAAGGGGCAGTAACGTGACTAACTGCAGGTGACACACTTTGATCCTGTATATCTCTTTTTATTTCCCTTCAATACCATTATAGCCAAATAGAGATGCACTGGTGAAGTGTTGTCTTTTATGTTCACAGCATGAAATATCATTATCTGTGGAATTTAGTAACCAGAACAATTCAACCAACTGTTGCGTAGCGATGGGCATCGTCATGACCATCCCCTCACAACACAGGGGAGCTTGTAATAGTATCAAAAGCAGCAACAAACATGCAAAAATAAAAAATAAAAAAAAATAATAAAAACGCACAAACGTCAAGCCATCAGATATACTTGCTGTGTATCAAGCACAAAAAGCATAGACAAAACAATAGCATGTGTGAATAAGCGGTGACACACAACACCATGTCATGTACTTTATGCACTGTAAACCTGCAGCCCAAAACCCAATATTTGGGCCTGTTTAATTTGTCAGGTTTAAAATCCTTACCCTCCTTTTGACAGTAGATCACCAGGCAATGGAAATCTGCTGTCAAATATAACTTTACTGTTTCTCTTCTAACATACAGGACCAGCAAGAACAATTCATGATAGGACCAAATACATGAAAATAAATTTCCATTACTTAACTGTTACCCTCTTGTCAGTTACTTCGCAACATCAAGCCACCTTAGTCTTACCTTTCTAAAAGTAAAAATTGTTACACTGACACTCCATATTAATTTGGCACCTACAATTTCCACTGTGAAAAATAAGTCTTAATTGGCAAATCGTTCTCATTAAGGCATGTAGCCTTCAAAATTTTAGAAAAGGGCTGCATCTTATTTTCTGTCTAAGACTTAATGCAACACTTCGTTTTCTGTCAAATAAAAGCAACTAGCAGGCATAATTTCATTTTTTTAGAGCGGAGACACAAATGTATCAGTTCTGCAGAGCATTTAACATGATGTTGGGACTTTCGAAGAAACCCCTTTTTTTTTATATTTTCCCTTTGGAATTAAGTTATTTAATTGTATTGATGTTCTTATGGAGAAACCAGAAATCACACTTATAGAGGCCCGGTAGGGTCATTCTGCATTTCACAGAGACAAGGCCCTAATTTAAAAGGTCACAAGTGTCAACATGACAGCCTCCTCCATTGTTTATGGGAAAACTAAAGATAGCATCTCAGCAGCATAACTAGAGCCAGCCTCTGTAGCTCTCCTATCTTCTGCCACTCTGAATCTGTCAAAGACAGTAGGCCTTCTTATTTTCCTTCTAACCTGCAATAATTCACTCTATTTTGAAAAAAAAATTTTTTCCTTTTTAGGCGCTAAAAAAAAATTATCTCTATTTCCATATTATTAAACTACATTTACTGTGAATAATTCACAAACCTTAATAACACACATACCAGTTGTTAGAATAAATGCTTGTTGCAATCCCATGCAATGGTACATATTTCATCAACCTCGAATGAATGAACGTCTCAGTAGGCCCAGCTGAAGTTAGAACCTTCAACCTTGATATTAAAACAAGCCTTTGTACTGGCACATTGACTCATTGAATCATAAGAAGGCACAACCTGCAAATATATATCAAACCTAAATGTATGCATTTACTGAAGCCTGAGACACTTTAAAAAGTACTCTGAATGAAAGAAAATGCAGTTTAAACAGTGCTTTTGCCCAAAATCGACTTTGATATTTTAGGCATTAAAAAATCAATATCCTACAATTTTCTTGCATAATATGCATTACCAGAATGTCTATTACACAATCCATGAGTCAGCCATTGAAAATATTACTTATACTTTATAGAAATGAGCTTGTTTGCTCCTGCGCCAAGGGAAAATTGCACATACAAATGTCATTTTAGCGGTGCAACATAACTTAAATTAAATTTTAATGTTAGGAGGTCATAGTATAGGTATTAAGCTTTATAAATATTAAAAAACGATTTTGAAAGGCACTTATTTTTTAAATAATTTTTCCATAATTAATAATTTTCTTTAAAAAAAAAAAAAAAAACCCAATTATTATTTTTTGGGTGATAATTCCACATATAAAAGCAAGCTGCATCCCTTGCCTATTATTTGGGATACATTAACTCACAAGCCTAAGCGCATAAGCCTAACTTGAAATGCGTTACATTTTTGCGCCACTTTCATTTAAAAGGAAGGTTATGCAAAATTCCACCCATGTTTAACTGGGAAAGTGCTGGCTGAATTGAACATTCCTATCAAATATACTGCAGCTGAAAAGTTTGCCTGTGAACATCTAATACAATGCATCTAAGAAAAATGCTGTAAATGTATTCATTATTTTGCAAAAATAGATAATTTCGTTTTTTTTTGGGGCCCTATTTATATCTATTGAATGTGTTTTCTAATTTATTAAGCATTTAACGGCAGTTTTGTATATGTGCACAATTGCTCATTCTATAAATTAAAGAGCAACATATAGCTATGTTAGCACATCAGATGGTTCATTTCTGGATTTTTTCTAAGTTTCTACTTAATATTAATTAACCAACATTTTACTTAACAAACTGTAAACATCAAGAAGACCCACAAACACACATTGAGCTCATTTCAGATATAAACAGAAAACACTCAGTACACATAATACAGCGCGCTTTAGCCATTTTTCATAAATAGCGCCGTCGCAATTTACTTACAGAACCATTTGCAGATCCTAGTTGTAAGTCATATTTACAACAAAAAAAGAAAACTTTTCTCAATTATTTCCAAGAATAGCGGACCCATACTTTATTAAACGTAATGGGGCCCACTCCGTGCTTCACATATAGTTCATAGGTTGGAGTTCCAATCGGAGGAACCGGACATGAGTCCTCCAACCGGGAGTCCCTTTTACAACCAAGACAAAACAAATTTCCAAGTCTGCTAAGACCAGGCATCTTCGCTCACTAGTCGAGCTTCAAACTTCAAAGGATTATCGTTTACGATAGTCTCGTGAATACACGAGTCCTTCGGCTTTGGTACTTGCAAGTTCCAAATCAAAGTGATCCCAAAGGGATACCAAACCAAATGTCCAACTAAGGACCAAACCAAGTGTCCAACTAAGGACCAAACCAAGTGTCCAACTAAGGACTGGGAGACGCTCCACTTATACTTAACTGAAAATATCGATGACGTCACCAGAAGACTCGTCTTATCGTTTCGCTCTACTAAACATCAAGGTTCCAAATCAGGGCGATAGCCAGGGCAGCAGTCCTTCATAGCCGTCGGGAAGCGGGGAACCTCGCAACAAAGACTTTCGGACCACGTCGACATGCAGGGGTCGATGAAGTGGCGGCCTTCCTCCAGAATTTTCACACGAAGCTCCCCACGGACCTCAGGCTTGGACCGGTACCGCTGGTATCGCCCCACGTTGGGCGCCAACTGAGGTACTGGGTTTTTCAGAACCGGTACTGATCCGGTAACCCAGCGGTGCCAGGGTACACCCAAAGACCTCGGGTACTTTCCTGATTCAGACCACAGAAACTCAGAGTCTTCTAGGTGAAGTCAAAGATCGAATTTATTAGCTGCAACCAAATGACAAGCGTCCTAGAAGTACAACAGCACGGTTTGTATGTTCTCAGGAGACTGTGTTTCAATGCAAAGTCAGGTTTCCTTATATACAGTTTTTTAAGCTTCAGGCAAACATTCTTGACATTTTGGTTGGTCATTCACATGTTTTCACTACAAAGGAAAAAACAGTGTCATGATGAAACCTCATATTTCATGTCATCCAACCCATAATAAATTACCCGGCAAGGCCTAGTATTTTACATCAGATAAGTGTGGACCCCCAATAAAAACGGGCACCTCCCCCTTGTAAAGTAAGAAGAAGAAAAGAGCAGGTGCAGGTGTGAGCAAGATTAGGCAGGGTGTGTGAGCGATAATAAGGGTTTTATGGCATGGTGTGCCTTGATGCTATCTGATTCGGCCACTGGGAGAGGGACTGACCAAACAGGTTTGGCCTGAGGCAATGGTTCCAGCTTGCCCAGGTCAGAGAAAAGTCAATCAAGGTGTACGTGTCCTTGGAATCAAATCTGACTGTATTATAAGCCTATGTGAGGGCAACTTTTAAAATGGCTGCCGTGTATAAAATGGGAGCCACGAGTGCAGGACGAAAATGGCGATTTCGAGGTGAAAACGCTGCTGGAATTGAGCGAAAATGCTCATGCTTAGTGTACTAGTCATTATCGGTCTTTTGATACTAAAATCGTACTGCTGTGGCAAAGTAAATTACATGGGTCCAGAATTTTTAGAACCACAGCAACTGGCAGGCCTGTACTTGTAATAACTTCTCTAATAGAAGCGTTAGCTTCTAGAAAGATTCTCCCACTCTGTGCCTATTGAATGAAATATTTTCATGCTACACTAGTCCTTAATATGTGATTATTGCCGGTGATTTAAATTTTACCTATGAGCGCTTTGGCTTCAGGCAGGACTTAGTGGCCTCTGTAGATTTTTTCTGGGGTATCCGCGAGTTATCTGCCCCAAACAAAAAGCAACTGTCAAAGTCGGCTCTGCAAATGGCTGACATATCTCTCTCAAACGGCCTCCGTGTCTGTATTAGCAGTTCCAAAATTTTTGAGAGAGGCCTACACCAGCCACTTAGATTACATTCTCCTTGATGTCCGGATCTGGAGATACATGAAGGGCTTGAAGGCCATTCCCAGAGCGGCAAGTGACCACAAACACATACCTTTCAGGACTTCTTATTTTCTTCCAAGCCCATTCATGTGTCCTCTCTTAACAATGCTGTGGTTCTCAGAAACAACCAAAGAAATGTCAAATGAAATGCAATCTTCTCTTTACCTGATCCTATACCCAAAATGTATGGGGCGGTGGCTACCACCTTGGGGTCAGTGGCCATGAGAAACTGGGATAGCCACAATGTAATACTCGAGGCACATAACAAGATGTTCATGAAGTTGAAAGATTGGTGCCAAATGGCCTTCAAAAGGGCATTTAGATTTCCCAATCATAAGGATGGTTCACTCCTTCTTATAGAAGTGCTAAAGAAATTCTTCTCTCTACCCTCAAGTTAGGTTACAGGTTTAGATTAGGAAAGCTGGAGCATTCTATAGGGGAGCTTTAAAGTGCACAAAATCTGATTGAGAAAGCAGGAAGTGGGATGACCATCTTGGAGTGGCTAGGAAAAAAGACCTCAAAACCTTCTGGCACATTGTTAGACAGGGGATAAAGATCATATGATTATTCCTGAGGTACACATTCAATTAAGGGAGTGGTCTGTCCAGTTTGCATCCCTTAATTCATCTTCACATAAGCCAATACTAGGACTGTCTTGTGTGGTCCATGTAAGCAGTCAGATGCAGTGACCTGCCTTGCCTCCGGTTATGTTCTCACTTGCTGACACTGAAGCAGCAGTTATGTTCCAAAAGCAGGGAAAGGCCCTTGAGTTGCATAAGATACCTTTGGACCTGTGCCGCTCTGATCTCTCTATTTGGGTCCCTTCTAATAATCTGGTTTGACATGCAATAGCAGTAGGAGCTCCAATCCCCCACCAACATGGAAGGGCACTGCCATAGCTCCGGTCTCAGAAAGGTTGTCAGAACCCTCCCCGCACCTATTGTCCCATTAGTCTCTTCGATAATTTGCAAAATATGTTTCGCAAACAGGTTCTTGTGAAGCTATTAGAATGGACCATAGATAATGATATCTTGACACACCTGCAACTGTTTTTTAGACCAAAGACCTGTATTGAGGATCAAGTCTTCTGCTTCTTATTGATCAAGTGGAAAACCGTTGATATCAGTGGTGTGAACTTTTTGTGGGTTTTATTGATCTTTGGGAAGTGTTGGCTAGTATGGGTGTTCCTATCAACCTTCTAAAGATTATGATAAGCCTCCACAAGGGCAATTATGCCCAGACACAATGGGGCCCACGTGGCAAAGTCACTGAGAAAATTGGTGTTAATAAAGGAAAGCACCAGGGTTGTGTCCTGCCCCAAACCTTTCCTTTTGTTAATCAATCTCTGATTAGGTGCCCTATCAGATTGTACTAAGAAATCTCTGGTCTTAGTGGGCCAAAAGGTGCCCGCACTATTGTTTGCGGATGATACCCTTTTATTTTCTAAAAATGTGGCAACACACTCTCGTTAGCAGATTTTCGCAGTTCTGCGAGTCAAATGCGTTGGAAATTAATGTGCTGAAAACCAGATGTATGGCTTACAATAAACTGAAAACGTTTAGGGGAACCATGTGCTTGGGAACTAACACCTTGGATAGAGTCAGAGAACTTGATTACTTGAGGATTAGATCATCTGTTGAACTGTCTTGGTCATCCAAATCTTTTAGAAATCCTTATTGATAAAGCATAGGGCTTCAGCCCTGGTGAGGTTGGCTAAAAAGGTGTTCTACCACCGTATTTTGCCTGCATTAGTTTACACACTGACCAGATTTGAAGTGATGTACTGTATGATGTAAAGTTGTGGGGTTATTGTAGCACATCTACTATGGTGGTAGGTGAAAATAACTGAATTAGGTCTTTTTGAAACCTTTCATGTGCCACTCCTATTCTGACCTTGACCTTTGACCTCACTCTAAATCCAATATTGGAACAGGCAAAGCTTTGCCCTATCCTATTTTGGTTACAAGTATGTAGAGCTGACACTTTATAGAGATGCACTTATTTATATTATTAGCTGCTGTAATAGCCATAGGATCCCTTGGTTGGCTTTTGTCAAACATGCTCTGATTGACAGAGGCCTGTGAGGGTTCTTTAATATGCACGTCCTTGAAGGCTGTTGCAAAGAATAGATTTTGTGGTAAGTGTTTCAAGCAAAGCGAAGTATTAATCTTACCAGCAATTGGTCCAAACCCTTCCTCCTCCATAAAAATGTACTTCGGGCAGTAGAATTTCCTGATCTCGTGAACATCTTCAAGCAATTCTACGTTGTTTCTGCTGTGCTGGTACCCTATAGAGACCAAAGACCAGCTATTTTTCTGTCCAACATACAACAAACCATGATCTCGTTGGATCACCCCTATGTGCTGATTATTGGGGCTAACAAACCAGCAGCGGTTGCTTGCCTGGGGTAAATGTAGTATCTAAGTTTTTGCACTCAGCATGGCTGACTCCATTGCATAGACTGACTTTCCAGCAGAATTAGCTTCCTCTTTCTATTTCAAGTATTGACTTACTTGCACTGATAGGGTTTACAATTGATCTTAATCTGTGTTTGATTTTATTCTGTTTTTATATGTTGTATGTACTGCTTATTTATATGTGTATTCACAATTGCTATTTTTGATGAAAATATATTAGTCTATATGGTCTACTGATTTTTACTGTTATTTTGCTTGTGTGTTGATTTTTTTATATTCGATCTGACAAAAAAAATTGAAAAATGGAAACTGAATTATGAATTCAATACTTAATTTCAATATTTTAAATTAAAATATATTTTTAAACATTTACTTTAAAAATCCTACTTAAAATGAAATGTTTTTATTTACCTATGTACTAAACACACAAAAGGTTTATAACGTTATTAAAGCATTCGACCGTAAAAAAAATCTTTTATTAGCTGTCATTTTTTAATATTAAATATAAATTACATATATTTCTTAGAAGTCAAAATAAGTTATGTTAACTTTATTTCCTATGGTGTTCTCTTTTAAGTCCCTGCCTCCATTATTTTCCATGGGAAGGGTTTGGAGTATTATTGTTTTGGATCCTTTTTGGCTGTATTATCTTTAGAAGAGCAGTTTTGAGTAACAATGGGCTTACAGTTTTGTGGGAGAGTGCCTGTCCCTTCTCAAACCGCTCTTCAGCACTCCCTAAACCGCTCCCATTTAGCAATACATATTCCCTGTTTTACAGCAACATTTACTACTAGATAGTAAAGTTACATGTGCGAGGCTCTCCCCATAGGAAAGATAAGAGAGATGAAGTACAGGTTTCAACTCGAAGGTCTGTGAATTTTATTTTGTTGTAAGTAGTACTAATTTACATAGTACACAATGCAGCATGTGACCCACATTGTCATGGTCTGTAAGAAATCAGCCCCCTAACTACGTTCAGGTGAGCTTTTTGACAACAGCTTGATAAACACCGTCAGCACTTTGGTTAAACTTAGAACAGTTTCTTGTCTTTGTAAATGGGTTGTGCAACTCAGTGGCTGTAGCGTCGTGTCTATCATTGTTGCCACATATCAGGGATACAATGGCTTTCAGAGAACCTGCAATTCTCTCTGCATGCTGAAGAGAATACTTTCAAACAAAAAGTTGCTGGAGCCCACTTTAAATGATATTATAAATATTTATTTTGCAGGAAGAGACCCATGGTCTTAATACATTTGAGGATGAATGTACTCGGTGAAACCCCAGGAGAATTGCATTAGGGATTACATCTAAACTACTGACATTTGGTTTTCTTAAAAAAAAATTATGACACTTATGGTGTCACACACAAGATGATATTGGGGCAGAAATTAAGTGCTGCTCCCGTTCAGCATGAAGTATATCCTCTTTTGTTTTGTGCTCTAAACAGGATACAGGGTTAACCCAAGGCACAATTACAAATAGTTCAGCCCTTTCTAATTATCTCTTCATCCAGGGGTAAGGGCCAGTGAAAAGTGAAAAGGGCCCAAGTATTGGGTTTGACTAAAATGGGCCCAAAGCATAGGTATTGCTCAGTGTTTCTTAGAGGTATCACTTGCAGGAGGGCTCAGTGGGTTAAGTACTTGATGTCACTGCAAAATTCTAATACAGATTCCAATTTAAATCCCAGCAAGTCCAACTCGGACTCTCATTCTTCTGAGGTCAGTAAATTAAAGGTCTGAGCTTTTCTATGCAGTGCTCCATAGGATGTGGAAAATGGCTAAGAAGGTGATAGTTCATGGATGCTTTCATTTGCTCAGGGGGATAAGTTTTCAATGGGTGTATGAAGTTGCAAAGATTTTGTTCCTCATAACCTTATAAACATAGGAAATCATTTGATCCCTGGATGTTGGTTAGACACTCAGTTTTTAAATTGTGACTATCTTGATCGTCAGATATAATTATGGGGCACTAAATGCCACCAAAAAGCTTTTATAAGCTAAGATCGTGCATTTGTAAGTGGGATTGCCAGGATTCTATGCTGAACCAACCTTACTTGGGTCTCTGTGTCTCTTAGTATTGTTCTGATTATTGTTCCTAGTAATTGTAAGGTTTCTTAGAGCTATCAGAGCCATGAAGTCAGGGGTGTAACAAAGGCGCCTGCAGCCCCGCGGTCTCGGGGGACCCCCGAGCTCTAGGGGTCCCCCTCAGCACAGCTCCTGACCTGAGTGAGTCTCTATGCAGGGGGGTGCGGGGGGCTCTCTCCAGTTTCGTTACAACACTGCATGAAGTACTTTCCAACTTGACAGTGCACTAACTAATGGCACTTCAGAGAATGTGAGTGACCCTCCCGGCCTGGATAGAGAATAGGTTAGTTAAATATTTTATGGGGAGATATTTTTTTGCCTAGACCGCCTATTTTTACCTACACAGTCACACCCTACTTATTCTATTCCTTCTTTCAGTGTTTAGTTACTCATGGTTCCATCAATCCAAACAGCTCTTTTATTGCCACAGTGATCTACAGCTTTCTGGCCACCGTCCAATTTTGGTTGATTTCCTTGAACTTGTAATTAATTTACAATCCAAAAAAAGTAATATCCTGATCACTGGAGACTTCAGTCTGTAGCTTTACAGACTATATTCCAGGCATGCAATGGAACTCCTTAAGAATATGTAGGCCTCTGCATTCCATTAGGATGTGGTTAGTCCAAAGCCTAATTCCATTCACAACCTGGATTGTACAAAGTTACATTCACCTACAACATCATAAAGCGAACCTGCATTGCAAACACTAATATGAATGGTGCACTAGTTCACTACATCAACCTGCCCAACCTAATTGTAATCCCTCTACCCAGATCAGAAACTTAGGAGCCTGGTATGCAAAAAGACAGATTGCAAATTGTGCACAATTTGTGACCTAGCTCCGATTTATTTATGCATTCTACAAAGTAATAGGTCATGTCACAAAATCTATTGTGTGTGGGGGGGGGGGGTCTGCCTAATGAATATTAATTAGGCAGATAGCTGTTTGCAACATGCTTATTATTGGCTTCAAAAACAAGGATGGTGGCCATCCAGGCGTTGGCATTCTTAAAAGGGAATTATGTGTTCTTTAAGCAGCCTATCTTCCGTTCAGGAACCAGTACTGATCTAAAAAAAAAAAAGTTTGACATTTGGGAAAACATTGGGAGGAGCAGGCCCACTCCTTGACCCCCAGAGGCTGCAGACACCATTTATAAAGGGGAAGGTGTCCCAATGGGTATTGGGACACCTTACGCTTCGTGAATCAGTTTCCACCTCCCCTGAGGTGTTGGTAACTAATCAACGGTTTGCTATCACAGTTGTGATTCAGTATGGGTGAAGAGCCATTTTGTGGATAAGGAATGGTTTTCCAAATCACAAAAGGGGTTTCATAGATATAAAAAAGCCCTTTTGTTGTCACAAATATTGTGATTCTCAGGGTTTGCAACCATTTAATCCAAACAATCCAAGATGGGCATGAAAGCAACAAACAAGTGTTCACTGGAGAACTGGCAGAGGTGAAACATCTGCCAACTGGAATGTCAGTCGCACAAAATGTATGTTTCTGTGGATAAAAGTTTGCAAGAAAAGGATACCACAATGTTATCAAAAGAGCTAAAACCCCTTAATGTACCAAATGCATCTTCAGGTTACTAAATCAGAGGAGTGAAATTTTCACCATTTATTGTGAATTTGTTATTTCTTTTTTGAGAATGACTGGCCGATGTACTTTGATTAATAAGGATTTTTCCTGAATGGACAGATACACTTATGTGACCAGTCTAAAAAAAAATATAGGTTATGAGGGCCCTTAGAATATGAACAAATAATCTAAAAAGTCTGTGAGCTCATTTACTCACTTAGGAGCATGCCTCTATTTTTCCATAACACGAACCCGCGCATAGGAGGACGCGCGCTTGCACTACACACGGGGAACAGAGGGATCGGAGGGGCTTCACGTCTCTAGAGATCTGTGTGAAAGGGAGGTGTATTTAATGTGCACTTTTCCTCCATATGAAGTTAACAACATTGGCACCTAGTGTTCACTGTTTGTGTATGCCTAGGATATTTGGATGAAAATTGGTAAGTCATCGTTTTGGCAAGGTAGTTTTCCGATATATGTGCAACTACGTGTCATATTTATGGTGTGATCACGGTGGCAAAGGGAACTTTCTATTGTGAAAGGGAGAACACGGAGGAGGGCACACTTACATACTGCACTCAGGGACAGCCAGAGATTAAGATGGACAGTGAGAGACGAGCAGTGGCACATGCTGTGTTTTCAAAGATTCGGCCGCGAGGTAGTGACCCACTCGAGAACAAAAATGACAAGGTGGGACTTCAAGAAAAGCCTAAGAAAATTGGAGAAGCTCAATAAATCGTAGATCTGTAAATGGTGGGAAGCAACCTCCCTCCAGAATTATATTGATAAGGATATCATTCTAAGGGGCTTACGCATATATACAGTCCTGTTTACAACTCCTCGCACCCTCAAGTGCTGGAATAATGGGTAGAAAAAAATTCAATGGCCAGTTCAAAACGGATGCTGCAGATTCTTATAAAATATTCCTGGTCGGCTAGGGAGGCACTGTTGGCAGAAATTAAAACTATTGTGGAGGAACTGAAGATGAGATCAGAACGTGAGGTGATAGAGGATTTTCTGTCTGCCATGAAAAGTCAGCTGGTGGAGAATGAAGAGGAGATAGTGGCCAGGAAACAAAGAAAGTTACTAAGAGACTATTATGATTATGAAAAAGGCCAGATCCTGACTTTTAATCACAAGTACAACTCTATTATTAAAGCAGATAGGGTAGCACAAGGTGCTGCAGTAAACCTGACTGTGGCATCATTATCTGAGCCTGGAACTGCAACAGATAACGAATCAGACACCTCAGGTACAAGTGAACCTAAGACATCAGGAAGTGAATGTAGTTTAAAACCAGGGACTTTTTTAGACAAGTATCAGCTCCTACAACGGAGCCGTCAGTCCGCTCAAAGTACAATAATCCAAGGGCAAACTGCCTACAGCAACAGATCCAGAGGAAGAGAAAGAAGCAGAAGAGGAACCGGCAGAGGCGAAGGAGACTCCAACAGAAGCAGCAGAAGAGGAGGAAGAATAGGGCACATGGGAACGAGCAAGAAGGCTCCCAACCAAGGACTATAATGGATATGAATATAAATAAGACTATAGTTAACTTAAGCAACAAAACATTAACAGATTTAGAAAAGATGACCTTATGCTTGGGCTTATCATTTTGCCCCTTAGACCATTTTGACTATGCGGAAACTAGGATAGATCTGTTCAAATTTATAAGAAATTGAAACTCAGGAAATGGCACTTTATGAGAAAAGACAAGGAAAAGCCAGAAGGGTCTCCTGAGACAGAAACATCCATGAGTGACTTAAAAATTGGTGATACAGATCTTCTTTTGACATTATTGGAACTGGACAAGGATGGTGATAATCAGGACTTGCCCCTGAACCTTCACACACTTCTTGATACTCTAGGTATTGAATATGATCCTACAAGCCATAGTGGTTTCAAACCACAATCTACCTTTCTCCCCATAATGCCTCATGATAATATTGACACATACCATGACATGGTGACAAGCAGTTTGAAGACACTAAAACAGAAGGAATAGTAAAATAGAAGTGGGCAACATAACCTAAGTTTGAACCAAAGACTAGCTACAGACAAACTTGGCCAAGACAAGGATTTGATTATTAGACCATCTGATAAAGGGGAGAGTATTGTTTTGATGACTAGAGAAAGCTATGTGACAATTGAGCAATACTAGATTCTATGAAGTCATCAATAGAGAGGAGTGCACTAAGAGTGTCCCGAGTACATGGGAGAAACTTACAGATTGAAAGGACAGAGGCATGCTTGTGTGGGAAGAATATTGCTTCCTGAAAGTTACCAGATTTTCCCAAATTACCAGTGTTTTACATACTGCCTAAAGTGCATAAATACACAACTAATCCTCCTGGTAGGCCTATTGTTTCATCTATAGAAGTGCCCTAGAAAATACATCCAAATATGTTGATTTGTTTTCTTAGAGAGTATGTGTCCAGTCTTCCCTCCTATGTAAAGGATAAGAAATACTTCTTGGAAAGACCTGAAGGCCTACATTGGATAAATGATCTTGTGTTAATGACTCTTGACATGGGCTTGCTTTACACTATTATAGATCATGATAAAGGTGTGCAGGCATGCACACATTTTTTTAAAGCAAGAGCCGTTAAATTTCTAACACACCCTGATATGTTACTTGAAATGATCAGTTTCTGCCTGTGTAACCACATTTTCTTGTTCAATGGTACCCCGTTCAGACAAAAGGTCAAGACAGCAATGGGTTCTTGCTTTGCATCGAGCCTAGCAAATTTATTCCTAGGGTGATGGGAGGAAGATCTGTTCCAAAAGAGTGATGTGTTTCCTGAACTTGAACAAGGTATATTATGGCTTAGGTACATAGACGACCTGTTCCTGATATAGAAGGGCACTGAGAAGGAAGCGGTAGCCCTTGTGAAAAAGTTGAATGATAACCCACATAACTTAGTTTTCACGGAGAGCATCAGTAAGAATTGTATAGAGTATTTGGATGTTAAAATTGAGGTTAAGAACAATCACATATTAACTAGTCTTCCGAGAAAGGCTACGGCTGGTAAAAGTCTCCTCCATGTCCTCAGCAGTCACCCTGAAATTTTGAAGTGGAATATTCCCTTAGGGGAACTGTTGAGAGAAAGGGAAATAGTACAGAAGACATTTACAGGTATGAAGAGAACATCATGATACAAAGGTTTAAGGAGAGAGGATATCCACAGTGGGTGTTGAATAAAGCTAGAAAGAAGGTGAGAGGCATAACATGAACAGAAAACCTTTCAAACATAACACCAATCCTACTACTGATGACCAATCCACCACGAGGATCATACTGACAAGCAACAATTAATCCAGGGATATCCGTAGTATCATGGGGAAACACTGGAAGATTCTAAAGAAAGACCCTTATATTGGAGGCACGGGGGGGAGACCCCAGATTACTTTTAGGAGAGGTTGTAGCTTGAGGGATATCTTGGTACGAAGTGACATCATTTCCACAAAAAGCCTGCGGGACTACACACTACAAGGCATTTTTCTGTGTGGACATTGTAAAGCATGTAGAAACAGCAGGATGGTACAAAAATACTCTGTGCCTGGTGGCAAGAGAGAGCTCATTATAAAGCAATTTATTACATATAGCTCCCAATTTGTAATCTATGTCCAGGAGTGTCCCTGTCACCTTAGGTATATAGGCAGCATGAGACACATGGTGAAGAAATTGGTGTTGGAGCATATATAGGCCATCACGAATGAGGATCCACACTACCTGTGGCTAGGCATTTCAAAGAGCAACATAACAAAAATGTTTTGTTCCTCTCTTTCTTCGCCATAGAACAAATACCTAATAGCGTGAGGGGGGAAACAGGACACTGAGATTCCGCAAAAAGTAATCTAAGTTTATCCTAGAACTATAAACTAAGGCCCCTGGGGGCCTGAACTTTGACAAGGAATTGTCAATACATTTATATGAGGATTGAGTCCATCTACCTGACTGGCCTAACTGTATGCTTTATCTTAATTGGTTTTAAATGGAAGTTCAAATTGATTGAGGTTTTTGTAATTTTGTTGTTTTTAATACAAGCTGTATTACACTTTATAACTCTGTCTGCTTGTCTTATTAGGAAGAAAAGAAGGGGTCCACGAAAATGCATGAAGTACCTGCAGGATGGTCCCCTACCCTTTTCTTCATCACTACGCAGAGAGAAGTACAGATAAGAATGTTCTTGTTTGTTTTCCCCGGGTGGACTATGGATTATGTGAACTTACCTTGAGAAATGTTACAATTGGAATTAGTTAGCTTTTTAAATTGTTTTCAGTTTAGGCTGTATTCTAGAAAGTATTCAGAAGGGTGTTATTCCAATAGTGCCTTCTCTAAACCTATAGGTGGGGAGCCCCTGTCATATATTATATTTTGTTTGTTTTCCTCTATTAGTTTTGGTATTTTTATGAGCTCATAAGTGTTGATAGTATGTGTTCTTTATACAATAAATAGGTAAGCATTTACATTGGAGAAGGGACTTAATTATTTATTGAATTTATTATTTTTCCTGCTTGGAGAAGACTTTAACTAATACAGTATAAGTAGCCTTAATTTAAGGAATTTAAGACATTTAGATATGATATAGACACATATAGTCATGCGAGTCTCAGCCTAAAATGTATTTTAATATGTTCACTCAAGTGTATTTTCACATTACAAAATTGCCGCTGTAGTTTATCTGATGTTGGACGAAGACTGCAAACTCTAGTCTCTTGTTTGTTTTTATCACAGAATGTTTAAAATACACACTTGAATGCTTTGTGTTCATGTGATCAAGCCTGTTCGATGGGCGAAATGCGTTATGAACAACTTGCAGTAAAGTGCCTGCTTCACCGCATTTTCCGAGTGAGCGTTGTTGCTTTCTTCAACTTGTTATTGGATAACGATATATATATATATATATATATATATATATATATATATATATATATATATACACACACACACATTGATTAAAAAAGAAAAAAAAGGTTACAGGGACGTTTTAAATGTAAAACACTAAAGAAATTCACCTGTTATATTTAAAGGTATCTCAAGTAACTATAACTCGTGCCCCTGCCATGCACAGTTTTTGCTTAATTTTTTTTACTGCAAATATTCAAAGATTTAAAAAAATCTTCATTTTGGCCCAATGGCCATAAAAAAACATAAATAAAATACACGAAACACTGTCTAAAATAGATCTTATTTAAAATTACAGGACATATAAAAATTCATTAAAATACATTATGATAGAAGACCAAGATAAATTAGACACAAAAAAATTAAAATGCAGAACAAGGAGTGAGCACAATTCATCCAGTATGCACCTTTTTCTGCTGTAACTTCCACATAGACATCAAGTGCCTTGAGGCAGGGAAAACTATACACTGCCTAGTGTCACTTATAAGTATTCTAACGCTATTTTATGACTTCTGAGCTCCAA
The DNA here is from genome assembly GCF_031143425.1 of Pleurodeles waltl. Classification (NCBI taxonomy): domain Eukaryota; kingdom Metazoa; phylum Chordata; class Amphibia; order Caudata; family Salamandridae; genus Pleurodeles; species Pleurodeles waltl. The sequence goes on along the minus strand of NC_090437.1, from coordinate 618,498,900 downwards.
GTTGTAACAAACTGGCAGAATCCACTTCTTCCTATAACCATGATAAGCTGGACATAATAATATTACATGTTCAACCACCTCCACCACTCCAGGACAAAAAGGACAGGTTCTAATAAAAACAGAATTGGCACAATTCAATGCAGCAGTGAAGGCATGCATGGGTAAAGAAACTAAGCATAATTTAATATACAAAATTCGTGGCATAAAAGTGCTCAACTTCATCCAGAAATCTTTCCTGACAATAATCAGCCTTTCACTCTAAGAAAGAAGTAGTAAGGAAACCTACTCTGGATAAGCTCAGAGCACATTGATCTGCAAAATGCCATAAGGTACTTTTCAGTGTCTGTTTTGAGATTGATGCAACATCTGCAGGACTGGACCAAAGGCTCTCAAACCCAATCTGCCTTAGACAATTCCTAACAACCCTAAGCTAGGGGATGTTCCAAGCCCCAGACTGCCCCAGCATCCCTTCTAGAGCCTTTCAGAAGGATGTTAGCTCAGGAGATTCCCACAGTCTCTGCCTATACAGTAGTGGTTTCCGACATACTGTGTCAATGACACTCCTTAGCCCATAATCTAACCACAGTGGATGCAAGGGAATACTTGCTGGGAGGTTATTTAAACATTTCATAAACCGATTTTCTACTGATTCAAGACACCTAACGTCTAAATGGCCCCATAGTTCTCCACCGTACAAAAAAACTCCCAGCGCGGCACCTATACATCTTGAGGGCTGGGGTAATTGGGCGACATACCCAAGAACTCTGAGCCCCCAGGTTGCCCCCACAGTATTGCTAGAGCTTTAATCTACGCTTCTGGACATGAAATAACAGTCAAAATGCTCTGAAAGTGTGACCCCTAAGTAATTAAACACTCAAACCCATTCTAACCGTTCACCATTGAGAATCGGATTCAGACGTGATGTTGGGCATGGCTTAAATATCTTACATTTGGTCTTGCCAAGGGTTATCTCCAGCCCCTGCTGGCTGCAGAAAGCCCAAAAGCAATCCAGAAGCCTCTGAATACCCACAGGCGATTTAGATAGCAGAAGGGTGTCGTCTGCAAAAAGTAGGGCCGGGACCTTAACCCCGGCAAGAGACAGGACGTCACCCTCACAATTCTCCAAATGGAGTACTAAGTCATTAATATAGAGGAGGAAGAGGTTTGAGGCCAGCAAGCACTCCTGCCTCACACCCCGATTAACAGGAATGGGGTCAGTTAGCTTGCCCTGGGAGCCGCTTCTAACTTGTGCTTAGTTCTTAGAATGCAATCTAATAACAGGTTTTAAGAGATAAGCAGGAACCCCCCATCTCTGTCAAGACCCTCCAAAGGATTCTCTGGGGAGTAGGCTGAAACCAGATCGAAGAAATACAAAGATTACATAGAGACAGCCTCCCCTCAATGTTCCATACTTTCAATACAATAGCTGTAAACAAAAAACCTGATCAACAGTACCTATACTGTCTCAAAACCCAGCCTGCAATGGGGTTAGGACATCTGCCATCCACTCGCACAGCCTATTCAGAAAAATGTGAATGAACAACCTTTGTGCTCTATTAATTAGGCAAATTGGTCTGTAATTGGCATGGGAGGATGTGCAGCCCTTCTTATAAATTGGAATTATCTCCGCCCCAGCCTCCGTAGGTGGCATATGAGCGCCAGCCAGTAGAGCATTGAAAAACATAACAAAATAAGGGTACCATATGTCCTTAAAATTTTAAACAAGTTGCCAGGCACTTTGTCCAGCCCTAGGGCCTTGTTAGGTGTAATCATGTCCAAGGCTATGGAGGTTTCTTTGTCCGATATATAGGGTACTTGTTGTTGCACTAGGTCAATAAAAGGATCAGTAGGGGCCTCAACAGGGGTGTTGTCACTGTTCCACATAACTTTCTTAGCCAGGATTGTAATATATGATGGTATCATAGCAGGGGTCTAGTCCTGTGCAATGTCTATCAAATGTGACTTGATTGATTCCCAGACTTCTTCCCCAGCATACAATTGGTAAAAATACTTGACCTAGGTGTCAGCCGCAATATTGTTATCTATTGCAGCATAGATTCCTGAGTTGCCTCTTGCTACTAAGTGCCAGAAAGTACAGTTATATTTGCATTTTATTGTGTCCAGCATTGAAACCCATCTGTTGTTCTCCCATGCTCTTTTTGCTTTAGTAATTGTGGCTTTATAGAATGACCTAGCTCCCCAAATGGTATATTTTCCCCAGCCCTTATGGACCTTAGTAAAGCATGCTATGGCCCTCATTCTGACCCTGGCGGTCGGTGATAATGCGGCGGCCAAGCCGCCAACAGGCCGGCGGTCCAAAATATGCAATTCTGACCCTGGCGGGAACCGCCAACACAGCCCGCCGCATTAACACTCCGCCCGCCATGGCGGAACAAACAAACAGCGCGGCGGTCCCCGCCAACAGCCAGGCGGCAGACAATGTACCGCCCACCCTATCACGACCCACCAATCCGCCACCTTTTCCAGGGCGGGAGCACCGCCGATAAAAACACGGCGGAAACAGACTACGAACGGGAAAACGCTCACCTCTACGCACTCCACGCGAGATTCCGGCAGTATGGAACCCGAGCTGCAGGTCATCCCCGCACTCCTATACCTGCTCATATACCAGGAGCACGCCCGGCGGCGCGGAAGACATCGGTGAGTACTGCACCTACGACACAGGGGAGGGAAAAGATTACCGGCACACACCCACCCACCCACACCCACTACAACACACACATCAATGCATTCCCACAGATCACTGTCACAACCCACAAACCCCCCCCCCCCCGAAATAATGCAAAGACCAAAAGAAGAGATCATAAACGGGCAGATATATTGAAATATGGACACCAGTAATCCCAATAAATAAATAAACTATGTACAAAATATATACAGCTACTAAATGTAGTCCAACCACTGTCCGTGGACCACAGGGGACCTGTGCAAAGGGGCAAGGCCCAGTCCCACGACAAGAACTCCACGGAGAGAACACTGCAGGGGCATCAGAAAGAAAATAGGACAGGCACCTCAGGGGGAAGGGAAGGGGGGGCACCTCAGCCACTTGAGTACACGACGCCAGATCCACGAGGGGACTCCATGACCACTGGGCCATCCTGGGGAGTGCAAAGCCACAGTCCATACAGTGGGTGGCCTGCCCACTGGGCCATCCTGGGGAGTGCAAAGCCACAGTCCATACAGTCCATACAGTGGGTGGCCTGCCCACTGGGCCATCCTGGGGAGTGCAAAGCCACAGTCCATACAGTCCATACAGTGGGTGGCCTGCCCACTGGGCCATCCTGGGGAGTGCAAAGCCACAGTCCAAACAGTCCATAACAGACCCCACTGCCACTGGAGGAGGCATGTTGGCCAGAGGACATCCTGCAGCCCTGCCCGAGACAGATCCTGCCCTGCCACATCTGCCAAAGGGCCAGCGGTTCTTGCCTGGAAGGGCCCAGTTCAGCGCCTCTTGCCTTGAAGGGCCCAGTTCAGCGGGTCTTGCCTTGAAGGGCCCAGTTCAGCGGGTCTTGAGACGGCGGGGCCCAGCGGAGCGGTGCTTGAGACGGCGGGGCCCAGCGGAGCGGTGCTTGAGACGGCGGCCCAGTTCAGCGGTTCTTGAGACGGCGGGGCCCAGTTCAGCGGTTCTTGAGACGGCGAGGCCCAGTTCAGCGGTTCTTGAGACGGCGGGGCCCAGCGGAGCGGTGCTTGAGACGGCGGGGCCCAGCGGAGCGGTGCTTGAGACGGCGGGGCCCAGCGGAGCGGTGCTTGAGACGGCGGGGCCCAGCGGAGCGGTGCTTGAGACGGCGGGACCCAGTTCAGCGGTTCTTGAGACGGCGGGGCCCAGTTCAGCGGTTCTTGAGACGGCAGGGCCCAGCGGAGCGGTTCTTGAGACGGCGGGGCCCAGCGGAGCGGTGCTTGAGACGGCGGGGCCCAGCGGAGCGGTGCTTGAGACGGCGGGGCCCAGTTCAGCGGTTCTTGAGACGGCGGGGCCCAGTTCAGCGGTTCTTGAGACGGCGGGGCCCAGTTCAGCGGTTCTTGAGACGGCGGGGCCCAGTTCAGCGGTTCTTGAGACGGCGGGGCCCAGTTCAGCGGTTCTTGAGACGGCGGGGCCCAGTTCAGCGGTGCTTGAGACGGCGGGGCCCAGTTCAGCGGTGCTTGAGACGGCGGGGCCCAGCGGAGTGGTGCTTGAGACGGCGGGGCCCAGCGGAGCGGTGCTTGAGACGGCGGGGCCCAGTTCAGCGGTTCTTGAGACGGCGGGGCCCAGTTCAGCGGTTCTTGAGACGACGGGGCCCAGTTCAGCGGTTCTTGAGACGGCGGGGCCCAGTTCAGCGGTTCTTGAGACGGCGGGGCCCAGTTCAGCGGTTCTTGAGACGGCGGGGCCCAGTTCAGCGGTTCTTGAGACGGCGGGGCCCAGGGGAGCGGTGCTTGAGATGGCGGGGCCCAGTTCAGCGGTTCTTGAGACGGCGGGGCCCAGCGGAGCGTATCTTGAGACGGCGGGGCCCAGCGGAGCGGTTCTTGAGACGGCGGGGCCCAGCGGAGCGGTGCTTGAGACGGCGGGGCCCAGCGGAGCGGTGCTTGAGACGGCGGGGCCCAGTTCAGCGGTTCTTGAGACGGCGGGGCCCAGTTCAGCGGTTCTTGAGACGGCGGGCCCAGTTCAGTGGTTCTTGAGACGGCGGGGCCCAGTTCAGCGGTTCTTGAGACGGCGGGGCCCAGTTCAGCGGTTCTTGAGACGGCGGGGCCCAGTTCAGCGGTGCTTGAGACGGCGGGGCCCAGTTCAGCGGTTCTTGAGACGGCGGCCGGTCTATGGCCAACTGCTCATTGGCTGGTGGTGCCCTCCTGGGCAGCGGGGATGGTGCTCCTTCAATGCCCACCTGGGCTGTGGGTGGTGGGGCCCTCCTGGCCAGCTGGGCTGGGTCCTCCCTGGGCAGCGGCTATGGGGGTGGTGGGCTCCTCCTGGGCAGCAGGCCTGCTGCCTGACCTCTCCGACTTGCTGCCCTTGCCCTCCTTAGTCGGGAGTCTGTGGCCCTTTCCTCCCTTTGGAGCTGTGGCTGGTGACTGTCTCTGGGTGGTGTCCGGGGGGGATGTAGAAGCCGGGCTCCTGCGGCGCCCCTTCCGCCTTCTGCTCCTCTTCCCAGGGGGTGGGCTGGCTGTCCCCTTGCTGCTGGGCGAAGATCCAGACATGCGGGCTGGTGGGCTCCAATACCCCTGCACCCTTGTCAAGGGGGCTGCAGGGCTGGTGGTGGCTGAGGTGCTCTTCTTACCCCGACGAGAAGGAGGGGGGGGCTCAGGGTCAGGAAAGAAGTTAGCAGTGGCGAGGAAGAGTTTCTTGGGACAATGGAGAGTGGTAGGTACAGTGGGAATGGGAGTGGAGGGAGAGGATGTGGTTGTAGGTGAGTCACGTTTGCTGTCTTTGGGTGCAGGTGCAGGAGGGATAGGCTGTCGTGAGGTGGATGGCTGTTGGGTGGGTGGGTGGCTGCATTTGTGTGGTGTGGAAGAGGGGGTGACAGACACAGTGGGAGAGGACACAGGGGACGTGTAAATGGCAGTGGGGGTGGTGACTGCACGTGTGCGGACTGGAGTGGAGGGTGTGCTGGTGATGGAAACACTGGCTGATGGTGAGGTGAATGGAGGTGTGAGTGTAGACGTCACAGGGAGGGAGGAGGGAGACGAGGAGGTGGGGGTCACAGAGGTGGTAGTGACTGTTGGCATGTCTGCATCGGAATGTTGCGTGTGTGAATGTCTGCGTGATCTGTGGTGCTTATGTTTGGATGAGCTTCTCTTGGGTGTTGAGGTGTGTGCAGGCTGGTCTGATGGTGTGGGTGGGACAGGCAGAGGAACAGGAGACTGGGAGGAGGGAGTTAGTAGAGGGAGGCAGGAGACAGGGACAATGGCTGCCGTCAGTGCTGAGGCCAGAGCCTGGAACGATCGCTGATGGGCAGCCTGACCCGAATGAATGCCCTCCAGGTACGCATTGCTGCGATGAACCTCCCTCTCCACCCCCTGGATGGCATTCAAAAGGGTAGTCTGCCCAACAATGAGCGTTCGGAGGAGGTCAATGACCTCCTCACTGAGGGCAGCGGGGGTAACAGGGGCAGGGCCTGAGGTGCCTGGGGCGAAGGAGATGCCCGGCTTCCTGGCAGAGCGGGCACGGGGCGAACGCTGAGGGGCTGCTGGGAGGGCGGAGATGGTGCGCTGGGTGGCGGCTGTACCTGTAATGGCGGGGGGCACGGATGGTGCCACCCCCGCAAGGGAGCTCCCTTCCGAGGACGTGTCCGTGTCGCTGCAGGGTCCAGTCGTCCCCGTCGTGGAGCTCCCCTCGCCCTCCGTCTCACTGGTCCAGTCTGACTCTGTGGCATGGCCCTCCTGGGCCATGTGAGATGCAGCTCCCTCCTGCCCCGATGCCACTTCTCCTCCGCCTGATGATGCTGATGCACACAAGCACAGAAAGACAAACAAAAAGGGGGGGGGAGAGAGAAATAAAGGGATATTGAGTACATGGATCTCCGGTACAGTTAGCGGACATGACAGACACAGATGCCCCCTGCACTAAGTTGCGCACTTGGGGTCCGCTACGCATTCCGTGGAACATGCCCTACACGCCTAGAGTTGACAACTGCACCCATGGATGACACGGCCCAGGGATGGCTGTACTGACAAACTACTGAGGGTGGTGGCTGGGGACACAGGGGCTTACGGGGGTGCCCAGCCTACAGATATCGCCCTGGCCTAGGGGGACCCACTGCCCTCCTCCCCCACCCAGACACCTCCACTGCGCGACAACAGAGTAGATAATGCTTGTACTCACCCCCTTGTGTCTGCTGTGCTGCCCTCACGCGCCCATCCAAATCAGGGTAGGCCACCGCCAGGATCCGGGACATCAGGGGGGTCAGTTGACGGCAGGCACCCCGCCTACGTTGGGAGGCCATCCCCAGCAGAGACTCGGCGGTCTTCTTGGTCCCGCGGCGGATGTCCTCCCACCTCTTGCGGCAGTGGGTGCCCCGTCGATGGTGGACCCCCAGGGTCCGTACTTCCTTGGCGATGGCACGCCAAATCCCGATCTTCTCATGGGCGCGGACCTATGTGACACGTACAGGGAGGGAGAAATACCACGTTCAAGTTTGTCTGCATTTTCCTTGCCAGTGGCCCAACGCCCCCCATCCCCGCCAGGCCCCCCGCCATGCCCCCCGCCATGCCCCCCGCCAGGCCCAACATGCCCCCCATCCCCGCCAGGCCCCCTGCCAGCCCCAACATGCCCCCCCATCCCCGCCAGGCCCCCCGCCAGCCCCAACATGCCCCCCCATCCCCGCCAGGCCCCCCGCCAGCCCCAACATGCCCCCCCATCCCCGCCAGGCCCAACGCCCCCCATCCCCGCCAGGCCCCCCGCCATGCCCCCGCCAGGACCAACATGCCCCCCATCCCCGCCAGGCCCCCCGCCATGCCCCCCGCCATGCCCCCCGCCAGGCCCAACATGCCCCCCATCCCCGCCAGGCCCCCCGCCAGCCCCAACATGCCCCCCCATCCCCGCCATGCCCCCCGCCAGGCCCAACATGCCCCCCATCCCCGCCAGGCCCCCCGCCAGGCCCCCAAGCCAGCCAGTGGCCCCAAATCCAGATTGAATTAAACTCACTTGTTGGTCTGGAGGACCGTAGAGTAGCGCATACTGGGGGAGGACCCCATCCACAAGTTTCTCCAACTCCTCTCCAGTGAAGGCAGGGGCCCTTTCCCCAGGCGCAGCAGCCATTGTCCCTTCCAGACCGAGGTCACAGCAACACTTGCAGTATAGGTCCTCTCCTGTGAAAGTTCAAGTCGCAAGTGGATAAGTAGATAGAAAATGGCGGTCACGTCCGCGGCGGTGCGTACCGCGGCGGTGCATCCCGCCACCGCCGGCGCCCTTCGCCATTGGCTCCTGAAACCCATAGGCTTCAATGTTAACCAATGCGGCTTCGCGCCGCGGTCTTCGCCCGCCGCCCGCCGCGGTGTGCCACGCCAGCGCATTGACCTCACATCCCATTGTCACACTTCACAGGTCAGGCAGCCGCCATTTCCAGGGCCCACATGGCTCAATTTCAACTGCGTCACACAGGCCTAGGCCTTGCATAGCCACTCAGACACGCCATTCACTGCATAGAGAATCGTTTACTGTGCTAGCTGTGAGTACGTACCTGTGGGTTGCTTGACTGTGTGCTCCATGTTGTCCTTCCTAGGCACCGTCCGCTGGGTTTGGCGAGGAGACGGATGAATCCTCCCGTGTACCGACCGCTGGTGGACCTGTCGACAATGGAAGAACGCCACATTATCCTGACCTACCGTCTTAACCGTGCCACTATACATGAACTGTGTGCCCAGCTGGAGCCCGACCTGATGTCCCCCATCCGCCAACCCACAGGGATTCCCCCTCTGGTGCAGGTCATGTCAGTACTCCATTTCTTGGCAAGTGGTTCATTTCAGACAACAGTGGGAATTGCTTCTGGGATGTCTCAGCCCATGTTTTCGAAGGTGTTATCCAGAGTGTTGTCTGCCCTGATGAAATACGTGAGGAGCTACATCATTTTCCCTGAGGTGGGCGAATTGGCTACAGTGAAGGGTGATTTCTACGCCCTTGGACATATTCCCAACGTCATTGGTGCCATTGATGGGACCCATGTGGCTTTGGTTCCCCCAAGAGACAGGGAGCAGGTGTTCAGGAACAGAAAAAGTTACCATTCAATGAACATCCACGTGGTGTGTTTGGCTGACCAGTACATCTCGCATGTAAATGCCAAATTCCCTGGGTCAGTGCATGACGCCTACATCCTGAGGAATAGCAGCATCCCTTACGTGATGGAACAGCTAGAGAGACACCGTGTATGGCTAGTGGGGGACTCTGGGTACCCCAACCTGTCGTGGCTACTGACCCCAGTAAGGAATCCCCGGACCAGGGCAGAGGAACGGTACAATGAGGCCCATGGGCGTACTAGGAGGGTGATCTAACGCACCTTTGGCCTCCTAAAGGACAGGTTTCGGTGCCTGCATATGACAGGTGGATCCCTAATGTACTCACCTAAGAAGGTGTGTCACATCATCGTGGCCTGCTGCATGCTTCACAACCTGGCTTTGCGACGCCAGGTGCCTTTCCTGCAGGAGGATGGTCGAGACGGTGGTGTTGTGGCAGCGGTGGAACCTGAGGAGAGTGACGAGGAGGAAGACGACGGGGCTGAAACAGACAACAGGGACAGAATCATTGAACAGTACTTCCAATAGGACACAGGTAACAATTCAAAGATAATTTAGTAAATGTGAACTACTCTCCTGCATCTCTGCTGCCTGTCTATTTGCCCCAGTGTATGATGACTGAGTTGTGGCTTTTCCCTCCCTATTTCAGATCTGGGGTCCCCACTACGAGTCCTGTGCTTCGTTTCCCCATGGACTACAGCTTTGTGGCAGCTGTTTGTTGACTTCACCATGTACAAGGACATATTTGCACTGTCATGTCAATTACAATATATTGAAATCACAGCCAGACTCCAGATAGTTTTGTGCAAAATAGGTGTTTATTTCAGTGCTCAAAATGGGATGGGGGGTTTCAAGTGGGTGGGGGCTATGGTGAAGGAATGTCCATGGCAGAGTCCAGAGTAACAGTCACACAGGTGCATTGTCCAGAGGCCTGTGGAGAGATGGAGCATGGGCAGTTCAAGGATGGACAGGGTGACAATGTGGGACAGTGGGATGACATCAGGTGGTATCCATTGCTGGCGGGGGTCTTGACATCCTACTCTGTCTTCTTGCGAGATCTCAGGGCCCTCTTGCGGGGTGGTTCTTCTCCTGCAGGAGGTGGGGGTCTGGTGGGCTGCTGCTGTGCGGGGGCCTCCTGTCCACTAGTGCCGGCGGAGGTGGTTGGCTGTTCTTGGTCCAGGCTAGTGGCAGGGGCCCTTGGGTGTTGTTGAGTGTCCGTCCTGGTGTTGACGAGGTCCTGCAGCAGCCCTACCATGGTAACCAGGGTGGAGGTGAGGGCTCTGATGTCCTCCCTGTACCCCCGATAGTGTTCTTCCTGCAGTACCTGGATCTCCTGGAACCGGGCCAGTACCGTCGCCATCGTCTCCTGGGAGCGGTTGTATGCTCCCATGATGGTGGTGAGGGCCTCGTGGAGAGTGGGTTCCCTGGGCCCGTCCCCCCCGTCGCACAGCTGCCCTCCGAGTTGCCCTGTTTCCCTGGGCCTCTACCCCCTGGCCGGTGTGCCCACTACCACTGCCCCCAGGTCCCTGTTGTTGTTGGGGTGGTGGGTTATCCTGGGTGCCCTGTAGTGGTAGACACACCGCAGATTGACGCGCCCTGGAGACAGAGACATGGGCCCGCTGGGTGGGAGCTGTGCTGGTGTTCCCAGAGGGGTTGGGGTCTGTAGTGGCCTGGGCCTGTGTGAGGGGAACCGACTGTCCAGAGGTCCCCGATGGTCCGGGCTGGTCATCGGTGTCCAGGTCGACAGAGCTGCTGTCATCGCTGACGGCCTCTTGGGTGGGGGGTGTGGAGAATTCTGGGCCCTCCGCGGCGGTGTGTTGACGGTCGGGTCCTGCAGGGGTATAGAGGTATGGTTATGGTTTCAATGTGTGGCATATGGGTGTATCTGTGGGTTCCCGTGTCCCCAAGTGCTGGCATTCGTGTGTGGGGGCTTTGGTGAGGGTGGCTTGTGGGGGGGATGTGTATATGCATTGGGCATGCTTTGGTGACGGGTGTCCATGCTTAGTGGACGCATGCAGGCCTAGGTTTTGGGATGTGTGGGTTGTGATGGTGAGACATTGGCAGGGAATAGGTGTGCTGGGGGTGGGGGTGAGGATGGTGGTGGGGGTGAGGATGGTGGTGGGGGTGAGGGTGGGGGTGAGGATGGGGGTGGGGGTGAGGGTGGGGTTCGAGGATGGGGGTGAGGGTTGGGGTATGATTTGGCATGCAGGTGGGGGGGAAGCAGTAGTGAAGCTTCAACTTACCAGTATCCATTCCTCCGCCGACTCCTGCGAGGCCGTCAGGATGCAGGATGTTCAAGACTTCCTCCTCCCATGATGTAAATTGTGGGGGTTGAGGTGGGGGTCCTCCGCCAGTCTTCTGCACGGCGATGTTGTGCCTGGATACCATGGAACGCACCTTCCCCCGTAGGTCGTTCCATCGCTTCCTGATGTCTTCACGATTTCTGGGGTGTTGTCCCACAGCGTTGACCCTGTCGACAATCCGCTGCCATAGCTCCGTCCTCCGGGCAATGCTGGTGTATTGTATCTGTGTGCCGAACAGCTGGGGCTCTACCCGAACGATTTCCTCCACCATGACCCTGAGTTCTTCGTCGGAGAAGCGGGGGTGTCTTTGGGGTGCCATGGGGTGGTGTGTATGATGTGTGGGGTGGAGTATGTGTAGTTAAGTGTGTTGAGTGTGGTGGTGTGTGTTGTTTTGTGTGTGGATAGTGTGTGGGTGATGGTGTGGAGTGGCTGTGGCTGCTAGTTTGTGGATGGTGGTGTCTCGCTCTGGCCTTCTTTCAGAATTTTTTGGCATAGGGGTTTGTGGGTGATGTGGGTGTGTGTTTTATATTGTATTGTGTGTGTGGGAGTGGTGTGTGTATGTGTATCAGGTGTGTGGGATTCAAATCGTCCAATGTGGCTGAGTTTTGTTCGTTTGTGTGTATTCTGACCGCGGCGGTGTGTCCCGCCAATGGAATACAGCGTTTGAATGACCGCCGCGTGGATTCGTGGGTCGTAATGGCATGGGCGTATTTCTGTTGGCGTGACGGTGGAGGTTTTGTCACCTCCACTTTTCCGCCGACCGCTGGTCTGGCGGTCTGTTGTGGCTGACGGATTTTCGGAGGTTTGCCTTCTGCGGCTCAGAATGACCGTGGCGGGTTTCCGCGACCGCGGCGGGATTATGGAGGATTTCTGACCGGCGGTAGGCGCCTTTTACCGCCGAGGTCAGAATGACCACCTAAGTATCTCTACATGTCTTTGTACATCAAGAGGAAGTTTTTTCCTGATCGCTGTACCTGCTGATTCTTTCGTGAGTAGGATCCTAAGGGAGACAAACATACAACTATGTATTTCACATAATTTTGCCATGGAATCTTTATGGCTGCTGGACACATTCTCAGCTCCCACAGCTTTCAGTCCTACAGTCACCATATCAAACATCTTCTCATGGGTTTTCTTTGACTCAACCACCACACTCCACTTGATCCTATGCCGATTACTAGCAGGGACAAGCCTCCGATCTAGAGCCCCATTTGGGGCCTTATGAAGGGAATCACCCAGAGCTACCAGTTTTAGACCCAAGGCTGGTCACTGTTGTGGTATCTTGTATTTCCTGTGTTGGTTCATCCCTGGCCCAGGTGTCCCCTCTGACCCTTATCATAATGGGCTCTCCCACCAGGATTCCAGGAGGAGAGCTGAGACTGTTGGAGGAGATCTGAGGGTGACAAGGACTGTGATGTGAGGTGGCTGGGGCGTTGCATAATTAAACTTATCATTTCACTGTCATCGCTTTCCTGTGTGATCATTGGCCATCTCTACACTGGCGACGAGGATGGGATCCTGTGATGCAAAAGAGAACACGCCCCAACACGGCAAGTTGTGAACAGCACATACGAACTGTGAAGAAGGATTAATTGAGCGCTGTAGTCCTGAGACAGATTCCGGTGAGGCAGTGTCTTTTACTTTTCACGAGGGATGGTGAAATTTAAATGTAACCCTGCTGTGTAGAGATGGCCAATGATCACACAGGAAAGCGAAGAAGTTTTCACTGAGAAACTGCGATGCCTCAAAACATACATTCACAAAATAAAACTGAAGCAGAATGCAATCCCAGTTGTTTCTAAAGTCCGACGACTACCAATAAGTATCCTAGATGCTGTGAGGGATGAGTTAGAGAAACTTTGTAAGCAAAATGTCATTGAACCTGTTGAAGCACTGGAGTGGCTTGCTCCGATTGTAGTGGCTCGCAAAGCGGATAATAAAGTGAGATTATGTGTGGACTTGCGTGCACTAAACAAGGAAGTGGTAGTAGACAGATTTCCCCTACCTACTATTGCAGAAATGTTCTCCGCCCTAAAAGGAGCAAAGGTCTTTTCAACCCTAGATCTGGCCTCAGCATATTTCCAAGTCAGATTACACCCAGATTCCCAAGACCTAACCTCTTTTATCACACCTATGGGTGCATATAAATTCAAACGTATGCCTTTTGGATTAATTTCAGCATCCTCGGTCTTCCAAAGAGCTATGACGGAAATCCTAAAAGGTATTCCAGGCGTTTTCTACTACCAAGATGATGTGCTAGTTTGTGGAGCAACCAACATGGAACATCAAGCTAGGGTTGAACAAGTCCTCAAAAGATTTAAGAAATTTGGCCTCACAGTGAGAGCGGACAAATGTCAATTCGCATGTCCAGAGATATCCTACCTAGGACACAAAATTTCAGGCAAAGGGATCGAATCAATAATAGATTTATCAACTCCATCAAACAAAGATGAACTTCGATCATTTCTTGGGATGGTGGAATTTTACAGTAAGTTCATTTCTAACTTCTCTGAAAGAACATTCCACATGAGATCACTTTTGAAATCCAAAACAGAATTTATGTGGGACTCCTTCTGTGATAAAGAATTCCCGGATGTGAAACAGTGCCTCAGGAATGCACCCAACCTCAGTGCCTTTATACCAGGGAGGAAAGTGATAGTGACCACAGACGCCAGCACAAAAGGTCTGGGAGCTGTCCTATCCCAAGTTAATAGTAAAGGAGAAGTCACCATAGCGTTTGCCTCAAGATCATTGAGAGGAGCAGAAGCCAACTACTCGGTGATAGAAAGAGAGGCATTGGCTGTATATTGGGCACTCCAAAAATTTTAAAACTTCATTTGGGGTAGTGAATTCAAGGTCAGAACTGATCACAAACCGCTAAAGGAGATATTTGAGAAGAAAGGTCTAGATGCTATATCAAGTCGCATTAGGAAGTGGATAATCAATCTGCAGGAGTACACATTCACAGTTGACTACATCCCAGGTGTAAAAAACAAAGCAGCAGACTGCCTATCCAGATTACTTCCCAGCACAGATAGTGTCGGGGATGACAAACAACTTTCAGAGGAGGAAGATGTTGTGCTCTCGAATGTCTGCGTAATATCTGAAGGGGTGATAACAGAAGCAGAATGGAAAACAAACCTCAGAGAAGATGAGGATCTGAATTTGGTCAGGCAGTACTTGAACAGCAAATGGCCGTCTAAAACCCAAATCAAAGACAAACTGAAGGCATTTTGGTGTGTGAGGAATGAATTAGCAGAACATGATGACTGCTTGTTTAGAGATACAAAACTGATACCCCCAAGTAATCTAAGACTGAAACTTATAAACAGAGCTCACGAGGGTCATTTTGGTGTGTCCAAAACCAAAGAGAGAATACGAATGGACTTTTGGTGGCCTGGTATGGATATCCAAATTGAAAGATGCATAAGGGAGTGTGTACCCTGCAATGAGAGTGACAAAATTCTAATTACAAGAAAACCACCAATGCAGTTGCGTAAACTCCCAAAACACCCGTGGGATGAACTGGCACTGGACATTTTAGGGCCCCTACAAGGTGAACAGGCCACACCATATATCATAGTTGTAATCGATTTGTACTCTAGGTGGCCTGAAATAAAAATCACAGCCGACATCAGCTCCAGTAGTGTCATAACATTTTTAAGTGAACTATTTGCAAGAGAAGGATTACCATCATCAATACAAACGGACAATGGTGTCCAATTCTGCTCAAATGAAATGCAAACATACATGAAAGAGAATGGCATAACACATTGTCATTCAGCTTTATACCACCCAGAGACCAATGGAGCAGTTGAATGATTTAACAAAACTTTAAAAGAGTTCATTCAGCTTGCTAAAGTAAGTTCCCTCAACTGGAAGATGGAAATAGCCAAAAGAATTATTGAATATCGCCTGACTCCACACCAAAGCACTCGGAAAACACCTTTTGAACTACTTAAAGGGAGAAAGCCCCATTCACAACTACTTCCATCATGGATGAAATGGGGAAAAGGATTGGTCACGATAAACACGAAACAGCCATGGAGACAGCAGGAAATCCAAAAACAGGAGAGGAGAAAGGAGAAATATGACAGAGATAATCACACAAAAGACAATAAGGTTTTGGTAGGTGACTGGGTAAAGGTCAAGGCTCCCATGGGAAGCGCTAAGGACTCGAAATTCTCAAGAGCAATGAGAGCGGTCAAATTGTTCCGCAATGCTGTGAAAACTGATGATGGCAGAATATGGAACCTAGGGAGCATAGCTATAATCAAGCCTTCCTCAATTGGATATACAACCCACAATGCCAGTAGAGGAGGATCAAACAAAAACAAACCACATGGAATTGTGGAATCCTCGTCAACACCGCGTGAAAGTGAAGACACCTCATGGAGATATCCCTGTAGAGTACGAACACGACCCGTTCGACCCCCGAAATATTTAATGGACTATGTTTGTAACTAAAAACAACCTCAGATTATTCTCTGATTTGTGCAGGTTGTCTATTGTATGTTTTCCTTCATTCCTCATTATATGTTAACAGCCGTGGTTATTTGATGTATTACACATATGGTTAAAAAGCGTCACATGTTCCTTTTAGATTTAATTAAGTTCTGGTTCTTTCCCCTGTTCACCCCTTTTCCCTACTCTGGGATCATCGGTAACTAACTTGTTTCTGTAATGAAAGGGGGATGTGTGGTATCTTGTATTTCCTGTGTTGGTTCATCCCTGGCCCAAGTGTCCCCTCTGACCCTTATCATAATGGGCTCTCCCACCAGGATTCCAGGAGGAGAGCTGAGACTGTTGGAGGAGATCTGAGGGTGACAAGGACTGTGATGTGAGGTGGCTGGGGCGTTGCATAATTAAACTTATCATTTTACTGTCATCGCTTTCCTGTGTGATCATTGGCCATCTCTACAACTGTCCTGCCTTGGAATTACCACACTGTCAATCAAGACTGGCCACAGCCTAATATCCAAAAAGAATATAGTCAATTAGTCTGGTACAATGCAGACGATTATATGTATGGCTCCCCCCCCCCCTTGTCTGGTTTAGATCTCCTGTTGCATGCCTGAAGGCCATTATTCAGAGTAAACGCATTCAATTGCAAAACTGCGACAGACCATCTCTTCACAGGGGGAAGTGTAATTTCAGAGGCCCTCCAGATGACCAGCGTAATCTCCTTGAGTATGCATCCTAAAGATGATTTGACCCAGATAGATAACACCCCTGATGGCCTACATTTCCCTGAGATGGTTGCAGTCACACAAAAAAGTTGACATATCCTCCACGGAATTGCGGACCCAGAGCCCACGTTTCTTGGAAAGCACACATTTCACATGGATCTATAAATGTGTCCCATGTGGGACAAGAGAGCTTCAATGCTAAACCAGTAACATTCCATGATAATAACATGGTGAAATTAGGGGGTTGAAAAACGGAAGCATCTAATTCAAGCTGACCTGGTGCTAGCTATGGAGTAGGAGGTTAAAACTCACACTTGGTTGAAGGTACAACTGAATCAAGGTGTTCATGATCTAAATGAAAAGGGCTGATCAATGAGAATTTCGCTCCAACCGGTTCTCGGCAGGAGTTTACCTCCCTCCACTCCCCAGCCAGATCAGTGACTGAAAAGTCACTATAGCCATTAACTAAAGCTTAGCATCAATGCTGACCACCCAGATCACTTAGGGCTGAAAACCCATTAGAAATCAGAACTTGGGATTTGCTATCACTAGTAACCCTTTGTGACAGAGCTTTAATAAAACCCTGCTGCTCCAATTGAAAGGGCCTGTAAAAGAACCAAATTTATACCAACTCTCTGTTACAACTCTGTCGTCTCATTTCTAGAGGGCGCTGTAAGGGGACTCTCGGTAGCCTGGGAATCACCTTGAACACTTATCTAGAGTCCCTTGCTGACTCACATTTGTTTCTCTTTTCGCCATGGTATACTTTTTTCGTATTACATTTGCTTCCTGGGATTGTAAATCCTATAATGCACAGCCTGGTAGTCAGGAAAGCCTGGATTCTGTTTCCCATTGTTTGCTATGGGAGAAGTCCAGTTGCTCCTTTTTACCGGATCCTCTGCTCCAGGACTTGCGAGTGTCTGAAACTACACAAACCTGAGACCTCTCCTGTGCAGCCCAGTCATGTGATTCCACCTGGGTTTTTCTACAGCTTGGAACTGCTTATCAGCAGCCATTTCCTCAAGATCCCCGTCATGCATTGGAGTTCTATTCCTTGATGTTACAGACCCCTTATCGGATGGTGTTCCAGCTTGATCCTGTTTCATGTTTCTCTGCCCTGCTCCTGATTGATCCAGCCAGAGTCTGCTCCCTATCTCTTAGCCGTGTACCTATTTGTTTGTACCAGAGCCTGCTCCTTGTTTCTCTGTCCTGCTCCTGCCTTGTTAGAGCCTGAACCTGCTCTCTGTTTCCCGGTCCTGTCTCTGTTTGTTCCAGCCAGAAGCTTGCACCCTGTTTTCCAGTTCTAGTCCTGCCTTTGCTTCAGCCTGAATCTGTTCCCAGTTCTTGCCTCTGCCTCTTAGTTTGTTTCCTTCTATTTCCGTTTCCTCTCTGTATTTGTGTCTGGTAAGTGTTCTATCAGTCTTCACCAATGTATAAGTGTCCTCCTTTGTACTGGGGTTGGCTCCTGGTTTCCAGGGGGCAATTCCAGCCCCCATCCTTGTCTAGTGTTATACATTGTCTTGTGTGCCTAACAGTGACAGTGTGCTATTGCTGTTTTCCAGGAATCGCCACTGTGTTTCCAGCTGGACCCACAAGAACGTGGCTTGTGTATGTAAGTACTATCCTTGTTTGTGCTCTAGGGTCCAGAGACAGAATCACTTCTGCTGCCTCCTTTCTGTGGGGCTGGCAGGGTGACTATCTGTAAGAGCAAACTGCACAAAGGCATTGACATTCCCTGTCACTGTCGGAGGTTCTGTGTACAACCCCAGCGTGTTTGTCCATTAGTAATCCGTTTCCTGTCTGTTCACACAAGGGTTGCTCTGCTTTTACTTTCCTATTTCCTGTGCCTGTCCATAGCTGTCCTTTCCCGTGTATGCCTTTAGCTGCTCTTCTGCCCCAGTATACCACCTCTTTAGGATATTCGGTGACCTCAAGGGGTGTCCCAACCAGAGTTCTGATCAGACCCGCCTGAATCTGTGACACTTTCATCATTCCCCCTAACACTCATAATCAACCTCTGATCCAGGGCTCTTACAATTCAAAACAACACAGTAACCCTCAATATTCTTGGTCCTAGGGCCAACCCACACTCCTGAATAACAAAACATCATCATATTCTGACATAACTGGTGTTCTGCGCCAGCCAATGACAGACTTTATTTTTAAGATCAACAAAAGATTCTTTACGAGGGAGCCAGGAGGGGGGAACTCCTGTAAGAACAGCTAAGTAATGGCAGCAGTCAGTAAGAAGGCCCAGTTGGGATTACGCCTGCACATTAGAGTCTTTACCATGTGAATTGTGCCTTTGTTGAGAATCACTCTGCACCCTGTTTTTAGGAACCTCACTCTGGCCTGCTGCCCTGGCTTCCTAGCCCCGACCATTGGGCATCTGTTAATGGGATGGGTCATCCGGGACCTGACAAGTGAACGTGGGCCACCACCACTTCTGGTAACAGAAGGAGCCACCATACAGGCAGAGATAGTATCAGGAAGGGTCAGCTGCACGTGAGGTTGGCTCTTGAGTTCCAAAAGAAGTTACCGTTGGAGCCACCTGCCTTATGAGAAGATCTAGTGAATGTAGCCTTTCTACCAAAGGCGATAAGCATTTCTGTGCCAAAAACTCAAACCTCACCAGAATCTCATCTCAATCAATGTGTTGTAACTCATTTGGCTGCTGTAAAGGGAAACTTGCTGGCTCCTTAATTCAACTACAACTCATGCTCCAGACCCGAACGCAGCCCCCTTGCTTTGTTTCTGCTTATGCTTAGTGCAAGGGCCATTATCACTAAGGGGTGTAGCATCAGGAACACAATGAAGTGTCTAAGGAGCAGTCTAGTAGACAGATGACAAAGCCCTTCCCAGCCTCCATGCTGCCCCACAAGGTAAACAATTGGTCCCAATACAATTGGAATAATTTGCTGCCCTCTTTCAACCAGACAACCAGACAGCAACTCAGACACAAAAAGTTTCTAGGATTAATAAGCACTGCTGGGGGTTGTAAAAGCTTGTAAAGTAACCAAGGCTCCCTAATATAAGATTGTTATTGAACACTAACCATTGGCTCCAGGACACAAACTGACCGTGTCTGATGTTTCAAGTAAGAGGGCCTAATTTGCGTTTAAGGCCCAGGAATGATCCGCGCCAGGTCAAACCGTACCAGGAGACACAAGACACATGCCTGCAGGATGAGCAAAGGGGGGGTGCCCCCGCTCCACCTCTTCCTGCACTGACAGGCACAGGACAGCCCCTCCCCTTGTCCTGCGTACATCCTGTGCTGTGGGATTGCAAGGAGACTTTAAGCATGAAAATGGCCCCAACCACTCTGGGCTGTCACTTCACCTGCACCTCCTGGTGCATGGTGAGCTGCAAAATGAAGCCCGCCGTAAGTAGGAGGGTGGGTGGAAGCCAAAGACCCCTGGTACCACCACTCACACTACCTGCGGTGCAGGATTTCAAGGAGTGCTTTAAGTGCATCTAAAGATGGCCCCACCCGCTCTAGGCTATCACTGCACCCGTGCCTCATGACATGTGCTGGGCTGGAAGATGAATTCCACAGTAAGAAGGAGGGTTGATGGAGGCTAAAGACCCCGGGTACCACCACCAACACTAATGCAAAAATTACATTGACATTATCAATGACGTTATCAAAGATGTCATAAGTGCCATCATTGTGGGGTAATTAGCAGTGCATGGCGAGAGAGTGAGCTAAAGTTACCTTAGGGCAAGAGTAATAGTTATTAAAAATGACTAACTATAACAGGTGGATTTCTATGGTTGTGTACGTTTAAAATTTGAGCTTAACTATAACGCCCTTGTAACCTTTGGTGTTTTATGTGAATTTCTATGTTTTTTTAAGTCTATTTCCTAACTATAATGTCCCTGTAACCTTTGTTTTTTTCAGTGAATTTCTTTTTAACATAAAGGGCCTGATTCTGATTGAGGCGGGCGGGGGTAGCCGCCCGCCTCGCGGGAACCGCCATATGGCCGCTCCGCAGTCGAAAGACCGCGGAGGCCATTCAGGCTTTCCCGCTGGGCTGGCGGGCGACCGCCAGAAGGCCGCCTGCCAGCCCAGCGGGAAACCCCTCCTCACGAGGAAGCCGGCTCCGAATGGAGCCGGCGGAGTGGGTATGTGCGACGGGTGCAGTTGCACCCGTCGCGTATTTCAGTGTCTGCTTTGCAGACACTGAAATACTACGTGGGGCCCTCTTACGGGGGCCCCTGCAGTGCCCATGCCATTGGCATGGGCACTGCAGGGGCCCCCAGGGGCCCCGCGGCACCCCCTACCGCCATCCTGTTCCTGGCGGGAGACCCGCCAGGAACAGGATGGCGGTAGGGGGTGTCAGAATCCCCATGGCGGCGGAGCGCGCTCCGCCGCCATGGAGGATTCTGTAGGGCAGCGGAAAACCGGCGGGAGACCGCCGGTTTTCCCTTTCTGGCCACGGCTGAACCGCCGCGGTCAGAATGCCCTTGGGAGCACCGCCAGCCTGTTGGCGGTGCTCCCGTGGTCGTTGACCCTGGCGGTCAACGACCGCCAGGGTCAGAATGACCCCCAAAGTTTTTTCATTACTATACGTTAATCCAACCACCGCCGTGCACGGCCATCGGCCAACCCCCTAGAACCATCCAAACTTGTACCGTGCATGGTTGGGTTTGGCACAGGGTTCTGTTCTATCACTATGTCCCAGGTTTGGTAAGGACACAGTGGGGGCATATTGCTCATGCAGCTATGCCCTCACATATAATATGGTGCACCCTTTCTTAGGGCTGGAAGGCCTGCCAGAGGGGTGTCTTATGCATAGTGTGTGCAGTGTATGGTTGACAGGGCATACAGGCAGTGTGCCATGTTGAGTTTGTGGTTTAGGCTTGCACCAGGACACTCAACCTACAATGGCAATGCTGTGTGCATCTGGATGTATGGCCCTAGAGGGTGGCACAATCAGAGCTCCTGCCTTCAAGGGCCTACCTTTAGTACCCCATGCCCTGGGTACGTAGGTATCTTTTACTAGGGACTCATAGTGATAGCTAGAGGTGTATCCAATTGTGCCAATGCATCACAACAGTTTTAGGGAAAGAGCTCTGGCCCAGGGAATCTGGTTAGCAGGGACCCTGGAAACTGCAATTTCTAGGCTACATCATACACAAAGCAAAATTTGGGGAATAACCATGTCAGAAAGAGGCATTTTCTCACACTACCCTCCCACCCAAACGAAAGAGGATGAGACTACCCTTTCCCTATTGTGCCTTCATCTTCTAAGTGAAAGAACCTGGAAAGGCCATCTCCATTGGCATTAACGGTTCCTGGTCTGTGTTCCACTTGAAGTCCATTCCCTTAGGGAAATGGACCACCTAAGCAGTTTGGGGTTTTTACCCTTCATCTTTTGCGGCCATCTGAGAGGCCTGTGGTCAGTCTGAACAATGAAGGGAGAGCCATACAGGTATGGTCTCAGGTTCTTCAGTGCCCACACCATAGCAAAGGCTTCTCTCTCTATGGCAAATTTTTCTGGGAAAGGACCGCTCCTATCCCCATTTCAGAAGCACCTATCTTGGACTATGAACTTCCTGGAGTAGTCTGGTGCTTGTAGGACTGGAACAGAGCACATAGCTTTCATCAGAGTGTCAAAAGCCTTTTGACAACTCACTGTCCAGTTAACCATTTTGGGCATTTTCTTGGAGGCTAGCTCTGTGAGGAGGGCAACTATGGTGCCATAGTCCTTCACAAATCTTCTATAGTTCCCAGACACACTAAGGAATTCCCTGACCTGTGTCTGGGTTGTTGGAGCTTCCCAAGCCAGAATGGTCTGAATCTTGGGTTGGAGGGGCTGTACTTAGCCTCCACCAACCAGGTGGACCAAGTAAGCAACTTTCCCCTGCCTTATCCGGCACTAACTGGCCTTGATAGTGAGGCCTGCCTTCTGCAGAACCTCAAGGACCTTCCCTAGGTGGATTTTTGATCCTGCCAGGTGGAACTATAGACAGCTATGTCATCCAGATAAGCTGCACTAAAAGAGTCCAGTCCAGCAAGGACTTGGTACACCAACCTTTGGAAGGTGGCAGGTGTATTTTTTAGTCCAAAGGGCATAACAGTGAACTGATAATGCCTACTAGGGGTAGAAAATGCTGACCTCTCTTTTTCTCCTGGTGTCAGACCAATCTGCCAGTACCCAGATGTCAGATCAAAAGTACTAAGATAGTTGGCTGCCCCTAATCTGTCTATGAGCTCATCAGCTCTTGGAATTGGGTGTGCATCAGTTTTTATCACAGAGTGGAGCCCCCTGTACTCCACACAAGTATGGGATAGGGCCAAGACAATTTGTCCTGGAGGGCCCTTGAAGCAACAGGCTCCAACACCCAAACTTTCTGCCCTGGTTGGAACTCCACCATAGCAGCTTTCTGGCCATACCAGAGCTTTTGCAGCTCCTGGCTGGCCTGAAGGTTTTTGCTGGCTTCTCCATGTACTCAGCCATTCTTGAATGTAGGCCAAGCACATAGTCCACAATATCGTGCTTGGGCACTTTGAGAGGCTTCTCCTAGCATTCCCTAATGAAATGTATGGTCCCCTAACAGGATGCCCAAACAAAAGTTCAAATGGAGAGAAACCTGCTCCCTGTTGTGGCACTTCCCTCTTGGCAGAAAGCAGGCAAGAAAGCAAGAAACCCCATCTCCTTCTGACTTTTTCAGGGAGTCCTCCAATCATGCCTTTTAGGGTCTGGTAAAATCTTTCAACTAGCCCATTTGTTTGAGGATAGTATGGGGTACTGAACTTATAGGTCACCCCCCATTCCTTCCACATGTGTTTTAAATATGCAGACATGAAGTTTGAACCAGTGTCTGATACTACCTCCTTAGGTAACACTACCCTTGTGAAGATGCCTAGGAGGTCTTTGGCAACTGCAGGTGCAGTAATGGTCCTAAGGTATATAGCCTCAGGATACCTAGTGGCATGATCCACTTCCACTAATATGTATCTGTGGCCTGATGTTGTTTGAGGGCCAACAATCTCGACCCCTACCCTTTCAAAGGGTACCCCAACCACAGGTAGAGGCATTAAGGGGGCCTTTAAATGCCCACCTGCTTTGCCACTGACCTGGCAGGTGGGACAGGACTGACAAAAGTCTCTCACTTTTTGGGACGTTCCTGGCCAATAAAAGTGGTTAACTAACCTGCTCCAAGTTTTATTTTGGCCCAGATGCCAAGCTAGGGGAATGTCATGGGCTAGAGTGAGGGGGAATTCTATGAACTGCTGGGGCACTATCATCCTTCTGGTTGCACCAGGTGTGAGGTCTCTGGCCTCAGTGTAGATGAGTTCCTCCTCCCAGTTAACCCTGTGGGTAACACTGACGTTCCCCAACTCTTCCTGTGCAGCTTGCTGCCTCAAGCCTTCAAGAGTCGGGCAGGTCCTCTTCCCCTGGCACAGATCTTCCCTGGAGAGTCCCCCTGGGCCCAGGAGCTCTGTTTGGTAAGGCCCAAGCTCTTCAGGCTTAGTTCCCTGCAAGAAGGTTGACTCCTCCTACTGAGAAGAGGGATCCTTATTTGTGAGCTGTTTTGAAATTGGTCCCCTTGTCGTCTTGCCTTTTCTCTTGGGAGGCTGGTCCACTATTTCAGGATCCAGCTCTCCTTTTTCTCTCTGAAGGTTGCTTTGTGTCCTTGTCTTGACACATGCGCATTCAGGGATCCCTAGCATTGCTGCATGGGTCTTCAGTCCCACATCAGCCTAGGGGGAATGCTCCAGGTAATGTCCAAGCAAGCAATTTACTGGGATGGATGAGGACACAACCACTTCTCTTTGCCCTGCTATTCTGCCTCAATCAAAGGTTACCATAGCCATGAGATGGAACTTTGTCTCAGTGGCAGCATTGGTGACAGGATACGAGTTCCCTACCTGGAAATGATTTGAGTGAACCAAGTGCTGAGTTAGC
Source organism: Pleurodeles waltl (assembly GCF_031143425.1). Classification (NCBI taxonomy): domain Eukaryota; kingdom Metazoa; phylum Chordata; class Amphibia; order Caudata; family Salamandridae; genus Pleurodeles; species Pleurodeles waltl. The sequence continues at coordinate 618,474,777 of NC_090437.1, read as the reverse complement.
ATGGTAACACTAGCTCCTGTGTCCCTCAGTGTGTCCACTTTCTCCGCAATATTCAAAGGGTGCTGTCTGTAGTTTTGCACATTACTTGGCCAGACAGCACAGGATAATTCTACCCCATCCTCAGTGACTAATGTTGCCTCCGTGGGGTCACTGACATGGTCAGGCCACACTGCTGATCCCATCTGGAGATTGGCAACCGCATTTACCACAGGTTGACCAGAGGCATTATTTTTGTTTTTACAGCTAGAGTCTCCAGTTTGGTGCCCTTTATTCCCACAGCCATTGCACCAAGCCTTGCTGGGATCAAAGTGTATTCCTTTGTGCCCCCTAGACTGTGAGGAGACTCTGCCCCCCCCTCATGTAAAGATTTTGGGGGGCCTTGAGAAGACTCTTTGTTATTTTTGTTTTAATTCCCATCCTTCTCTTGGGGGTGCTTTTTGGCTTCTTTCTTTTGGTCTCCCCCACAAGTGCTAGTTTTGGTCACCCGTGTCTTGACCCAATGGTCTGTCTTCCTCCCCAAATCTTGACTGGAAAGTGGATCTAGGTCTAACAGATGTTGGTGCACCTATGATTGAAACAATTACTCAGCAGATGCTCTTTTAAGACCAGGTTGTACAGCCTATCATAATATTGTACCTTATTTCCAGCTAACAAACCACCCAGCATTTTTACTGAATAGTCCACAAAGTCTACCCAGGTTTGGCTCTGGGCTTTGAGCCTCCATGAACCTTATTCTGTACTCTTTGGTTATAAATCCAAAGCCTTCAATCAGGGTACCCTTCATGAGGTCATAGAATTTAGAATCTGCCTCATTCAGTGTCAGGAGCCTATCCCTGCACTTTCCTGAGAATATCTCCCACAACAGTGTGCCCCAATGCTTTTTCCCAACCTCCCACCCAATGCAGGCTTGTTCAAAGGCAGAAAACCATTTGACTATATCATCCCCTTCAGTGAAGAGAGGGACAACTCATTTTGGGAGTTTGATGTTGAAAGATTTCTCCCTCAACACGTGTATGCTGCCACCAGAGATGGGTCCTAAGCCTACCTCTTTTCTCGGTTTTTCTATTTCCAAAAGCTGACTCTCTAAGGCCAGTCTCTTGGTCAGCCTGGCACTGGACAGGTCTGTTTCTGTGGGTACTCTAGTGCTTATGGTAGTAGAGGAACTACCCTCATCCCCATTATCCACAGGATCTTCTTTTCCCACCACAGATGTATCATCTTCTTCTTCATTTGGGGGGTGAAGGGGGTTCTCTTTTTCATACTGGGCCACCAGAAACCTACATTTCTCTGCACTGGGGCTTTTTCCAGTACAAATTTAGTATAGCCTGCAGAGTTTCTTTAACCGGTCATAGCTATATGCCTCATAAGGTTCCAGGTCGAGCTCCTGGTTCTTGGTCTCTGTATCTGTCATTTTTACTTACCCAAAGTTGGGACCTTTTTAAGAACTTGGAATCCCCTTTTTGGACAGGCCAACTAAAGTAAGGACTTTTAAAACGTTTTGCTAAAGTTGTAGGGACCTAACCAGGTCCTAAACAAGTATTTAAAAAAATTGCAAAAAATGTTTAATCAATTAAAAATCAAAATATAATTAACTAAAGGCAATTTGAAGAGCTATCCGAGTGCTCACAAAATTCACAAAGTGGTATCAGCAAATGCAAAGTCTTTATCCCACCGCTGCAAACAAAATGTAGGAGACTGGCCCTCTATGTAGTGTGTAAAGCTTTGCACACTGTGCAGGGGGTGCAGGCAACAACACCTTGGTTTACAGGGGTAAAAACTAGATCACCTAATGCTCCAATGTTTAAGGTAGCTTGGTTGAGCAGTTAGGCCAATCTTGGAAAAGTGCAAAACATTTGTTGTGCTCACAGCATTAATCTTGCAAATCACACATTTATAGGAATAACTCAAGACCAATGTATAAAAATACTCCGAATGTGTACGTAATTTTAAGACCAAGATTTTCAAAATTGGTTAAGTACTTTTTGAGATATGAATTTTTGAAATTTGATAAAAATAGTCTTTTTGTGTGTAATTACCCACCATAGGAATCAATAGAGGATCACCATTAAAAAATACATATAAAATCGCACAGTTGGTTTACCAAGTTCTTCTTTTGCAGCATGGTCGAGGTCATCCGTGGGCATACTGTGCCAGCTGAAGAAGTTCAGGTGTCCCCTGGTTCTGGCAGGAGCAGCATTGAAAGGTATCTGGAGCTGGTGCAGGGCCGCTGCAGGGAACCACTTGGAAAAGCACTTCCTATGTAACTTTAAAGGTGGAACTTTGGTGTCCTCTTGGAGTGTCGAGGTCGCAAGGGGTGGGGGACCGTTAGGGCACAGTAGGTTCTTTGTAGCAGGGCACAGGACGGCCGGGTGCAGAACGCATACCTCAGCCAGAGGTTGTGTGCAAGGATGCCCTCTGGAGCAGGAGGTAAATTGGTTCAAGGGTTGTTTTCAGGACAATGGAGATACTCTGGTGGGAGGTCCAGGGTGTTCCTGAAGTCTCTTGATTGGGGCTTCCTCCTGGTCCTTTTTCAGCCCTGGGTGGGCTGGTTTTCTTGGTGTCTTTTTTTTATGATTTACAACCAAGATTTTATTGGTTCTCGTTTTAGTGTACACACTATTAACACATTCTGTACAGTTGATGTTTAGTGTTATTTAGCAATCCATTATTCTTGACATCCATTCACAAGTAATAAGATAATGATGGAATGGATTGCAACGTACCAGTTTTCGGGTCTGTTGCCTCTGCTAAGCAGAATGTGCCATTTTCAGGAACAGCCCACATTTACACATCCAATGTAAAAATCCAATCGTCACAGCACATTCACAAAAAAAATGAAGCTACCGAAACGTCACATGGCACATGTTTCTAAGAGGGAGACCCAATGAACAATGTGGGCAGAGACCAAGAAAAAAAAAAAAAGGTTAACCCTCCTCCTCCCCCCCTAATATCAATTCTTCACATTACTCTCCCGATTAAAAACATTGTCTGATTACAGCATAAGGAATGTTTTACACAGCTGGTCATCTCCATCCCACGCTGGCTTTAACAATTCATTTTAAAAAACAAGATCCCACAAACTGTAATAGGTTTTACAAAAAGGGGAGGATGTGGGAGGAATCCCTCCTATTTTAAAAATGTTCGCTAGAACTACTAAAAAAAAAAACTTGCATTTACAAATTAGTTGATAAAAATATTCCTCTGAATTGTACAAGGGAGGTTACAGGGGGCCACCAAGAGCACTTGCGCAGATTATTCAGATGCTTCTTCCTTCTCTGCAACAGCAGCAGGTTCCTCGTCCTTGGCTTCGCCGTTCCCAGAGGGTAGATCTTCCTTTGTAGCCTCCTTATTGGCATTGTCATTCTGCTTTCCCTTTGGTTCTTTTTTACCTATAGTGGGAGCCTTTTACTTTGCAGCTACTTTCTTTTGTTTGGAGTCTGGTTTAGGAGGAGCGGGTTTAGACTATAACCGTGCAGACCTCCCCTTTGGCTCATCCTTGGCTGCAGCGGCATCATTGACCTTTTGTTTGGGCATCTTAAAGAGCGTTGGTGATGTCTGTCCCTGACGTGAAACTTGCAGAGGTTCAACCGAAGCTGCTCTCACAAGGTTACAACAAGACACTACCTCTTGTCTGAAATTAGCTGACCAATATTGAGGGTATTGGTACGGTTTGACCACTGGTGGACCCAGTGCCACTAAACTTGGCACACTTGCAGGGTTTGTCCTTGTGGTCGTAGTGTGTTGTTTGGTCCCGCTGTGGCTTTCGGTTCGGGAGTTAGCAGCTGGTCCGTGAAGTGACCTTTACTGGCTTGCTGGTTACTTGCTGTGTTAGAGTGGTACCTCCACTCTGATGGGAGTTCTATGGTGATTTTCAAAGCCTGGAGGTCCTCTGGGGTTCTTTAGAGGTTTTCCAGTTGTCCAGCAGCTCCTCAGTGGTGATTGTCAGGTCCTGGGTGCAGCAGGCAGGGTTTGGTGCCTTTTCTTTGTTGCAGCAGGCCCACACTTCTCGTGATTTGGATCTTCTTGGTCTCGGGATGCCCACTAAATACTGTATTTATGGGCCATCTGCCTCAGGGTGTCTACACCCACTAAAGTGACCACTTCCAGTGGGAAGGGTCACTTCGCTATCCCTGATTGGCTATTCTCCTTCCATCCAACCTGGAGGAAAATGAAATGGAGTGCCACCTCGCAGGCAACACCTTAGGGGTGGTACATGCCAGGTGGGGCCATTCCTCCTACTCCCACCGTTGCTCCTGACAAAAGTTGGGATTTGGCATTTGTTACCATTTGCTGCTAACATCAGGTCTGGGGGTCGAGTTCAAAGATGGTTATCCCTTTGAAGCTCGCCACCAGGGCAGTGCACATTCCTGAGGGAGGGGTGTTGGCACCTCCACCCTGGAAGGGCTTTGTTCTACAAACCAGAGAGACAGTTCCCTCTCTCTCAAGGTTTGTAGATTGGGTGTCTGGAAGTGGCAGGATGGATAGGACCAGTCAACAACCATGCCAGGGTAGTTAGCTTTTGCTAAGGGCACCTCTAAGTTGACCCCTGGGAACTTTTAGGGATTAATTCAATACTGGTACCAGTTTGGATTTATCATTCTGAGTTGTTTGATACCAAACAACCCAGGGTTCAGAGTGACCATTATGCGTCTGGAAAACTTGCATTGACCAGTGTCCAGCACATGTATTAAAATGGCTGCTCTGTTCACTCACTATGTCCCAGGTTTGGTAAGGACACAGTGGGGGCATATTTCTTATGCAGCTATGCCCTAACATATAATATGGTGCACCCTGCCTTAGGCCTGGAAGGCCTGCCAGAGCGGTGTATTTTCCATAGTCAATGCAGTGTATGGTAGACAAGGCACGCAGGCAGTGTGCCATGCCAAGTTTGTGTTTTAAGCTTGCACTGGCAGTGCTGGGTGCATCTGGATGCATGGCCATAAAGGGTGGCACAATCAGTGCTGCTGCCCTCAAAGGCCTACCCTCAGTACCCCATGCCCTGGGTACCTAAGTACCTTTTACTAGGAACTTATAGTGGTAGCTAAAGGTGTATCCAATTGTGCCAATGCATCACAACAGTTTTTTGGGAAAGAGCTCTGGCCCAGGGAACCTGGTTAGGAGGGGCCCTGGGCACTACATTTTTAGGCTACATCATACATCAGGCAAAAAGTGGGGGCTAACCATGCCAAAAAGGGGCCTTTTCTCACACATACGCCCAAGAGTGTTCTATTGTTCAGTATATATTGACCCGTGAGGTCACTCCGTCAGCCTTTACAATACACCCTGTGTGTTATACTTATCCATGGGAGGACCAGTCCTTATTTCAATACCACATAAATGACCTCTTTTCCTTAAATAGTGCAGTTATTAAATCTTGTATACACATTTCTCTTCGATTGTATGAGTAGTCAAATGAGCGTCTATGATTCAACATCTGTACAGTCTTAAGGTGATCAGTTCAATATTTAGGGCAATATATAGATCCTCATTTTGACAGAAGGATCACATATTCTCACAAGTGCACACAAAGTTCCTCATCTGCGTTAAGCCCAAAAAGTACATTGGTGCGTAGTCTCATTATGTACATTCTTTCCAACCTACAGAGCTGCAGGGTTCTATCTTCACCTCTGTCATTTTTCTGTGTTTGTGCTACTCTATATTACCGCACTGTCCTCCACATGGGAAGTAGCATAGTGCTTGGCCATAGCATAGCTCATGTCTTTATTCTGTACATTGCGTATATGCTCCAATATTTGCTTTTTTAGAAGACATGTGGTGCTACCCACATATTTTAGTCCACAAGGACATTCTATGACCTAAATTGCAAAAATGGTGTTACATGTTATTTTTGATTCTATTGGGATTTGTGCACCCTTAAATTACAAAACAGTTTTCTTTGTCAAGCCTATTGTGCATGAATTGCATGTAGTGCATTTTACAAACCCCTTTTACAATCATTGAGTCAATTGCTTGGTTTCTGACCTACAAAGTGGCTGCACACTAGCATGTCCTTTAGGGATTTTGCTTTTCTATAAGTGAAAAATAGCTGTTCTCCAACCAATTTCACAATGCCTTTGTCACCAAGCAAAATATACCAATGTTTTTGGAAAACATTTTGAACTTCAGCACTTTCTTTGGTATAGGTGGTTATCATCCTTGTGTTATTCTGTTCTTTTTGTGCCTTAGATTCTGTATTCATGAGAATTTGTGACAGAGTCTTCTTCCCCACCTTTTTGCTGCTCCCCGTTCAATGCTGAAACAAGAGTATCCTCTCTGATGGAACATCTTTTTTTACTTTTTTGAGCTGGTCTTCTGTGTCCTCTTCTTTTGAACAGTTTTGTTTAGTGTGGATGAACTCACCATATGGAATGCTATTGATGAACGCTTTAGGGTGGAAATTTGTGCCATGTGATATACTATTAGTGGCTGTGGAATTTCTATACAAGGTCGTTTCCAGTTAGTTCTCCTGAACATATACCCTGATGTTCAGAAAGTCCAATTATTCATGACTCACATTATAAGTGAATTCCAGGCCATGCTGATTCTTGTTCAGTTCTTGAAAATACTGTCTAAACTGTTGTTCTGTTCCATTCCAGATCAAGAATAGCTCATCAATGTATCTTAGCCAAAAGATCACTCTGGCCAAATGTTGTTCATACTTCTCATCCCAAGCAACCTCCCACCAGCCAATTGTAAGATTTGCATAGCTTGGGGAGAAGGAAATTCCCATTGCTGTCCCACATATTTGTTGAAACAGTTGACAACTGAAAAGAAAAATGTTATTTTATAGACACATTTCAATCATCTCCACGAGCATGACAGCATGTTTCTTCTGTTTGTTACTTCTCTGTTTAAGAAAATAATCTACTGCATGTAAACCTACATCATGCTTGATCACTGTGTACAGTGAGACCACATCAATGGTTATTAATAGAAAGTTTTGTTGCCAATCAATTTCTGATATTCTTTGCAGGAAGTCACCAGAGCCCTGAATAAATGAAGGGAGTATTTTGACCATTGGTGCTAAATAATAGTCAATGTATTGTGACATGTTTTCAAAAATGGATCCCCAACCCAATACTATTGGTCTTCCTGGTGGATTGATCAGAGTTTTGTGGATTTTTCGTAGAAAGTATATTGATGTATTGTTGGGTTTGATGCCTTCAAGAACTCATATTCATCGTCATTCAATAATTGTTCATCATGCCATCCTTTAAGGTTTTTGTTGTAATTCATGATCATAATGTTCATTGGATTGTATTCTCACTTTTGGTAGCTTCTCACATTTGTCAGCTGTCTCTCTGCTTCCTTGATCTAGTCCTCCTTATTGAGTAGTATTATGTTGCCCCCTTTGTCTGCTAGTTTTATTATTGTCGAATCATTCAATTTTAGACTCTCCAACGCTCTTCTTTCCACAAGTGTCAAGTTTTCCTTCCTTTGCCCATTTCTCTTATTTTTGATTTTTTCTAACACTGTAATTACTGCATCATGAAAAACATCAGCTTTGTTGCCTGGGGGTAAGGAGGAACAGAATATAGACTTTGATTTAAAGGGACTAAATTCATGGCCATCAATGTGAGTTCCTGCATCTTCCAAGATTTGGGTCCCCAATATTTCTACTTCACTAGCTTCATACATTAAGTCGAGTAATATCTCAAACTCCTCTGAAGATTTGTTTGAAGCGTCCAGAGTGTCCCTCTGCCAAGCTGTAAGTTTGTATATCATTGATTTCCTTATTAGCAAAATAATTTCCCTAGTTTAACTTTTCGGATGAATTTGTAAACATTAATTTTTGTTTCCACTAGGTCCACATGTTGTTCAGGGCAGAAGGATAGACCTCTGTTGAGGAGTGTCACTTCTTGTGGTGTAAGCTGGTACTTTGAGAGATTCACTACTAGATTCAGATTTTTCTCCATGTTTGATATTACTTCTTTTGTCAGTTGTGTAGAGGGCACATTCTTCTTCCCATGCCGTCTTCTACTTTTTCTGTATCCTCCCGCATTTGTCTTTGCTGGCCTCTGCAACTGTTGCGTCTTCGGCCTTTGCCTTTTGATATCTGGTGATCCAAATATAACAGCTGCATCTCCTCCTATAGGGTGGTCCTGGTTGTATTTTCCGAGGAACGTTCACCCTCACTCGGATTCACTAACCTCTCCAGAGGGCAAAGGCACTTTAAACTTAGCGTCTGCAGAATATTGTTTTTTTAATGCATTAAACCTTCTTGGAAACGTATATATTGTGCCATTTTGATAATTTTGTTCGTCCCTCATGTATTTCCTCTGTTTTCTTAGTTCTATGTCAGATTCATGTTTTTCCAACCCTGATTCCATCTTTTTCTTAAGTTTTTCACTTTCCTCTTTTTCGGGACAGTTAGAAATCTGATCCTCGGTTTGTTAAATTGATTTGGTTAATTCCTCTACATCCATCTTGGCATACTTTATAACAATCAGCATCATATTATTTTAACAAGCCATGTTATTTTCACTCCATACACATCTGGGGCTTAAAATCGGGATGGTTTGGCATAGTAAGTATGCGGAGCCCCCTTGGAACTCTGTCCATTGCAGTGAATTTCTCTAATTCAGTTATTTCCCAGCTCTTGGTAATTTCTCTGCAATTAAATGTTTCTAATTGTGGGAACATCTCAAACTTGGAGATTGTGTCTCCATTCTGGTTGTAGTGTTGACCCTCTCCAATGTCACCCCCGACTGCTTGACTGAAAATAATGTTTCTGCCCGTACCTTAGGGCACGTTTGGCTCCTCTGATCTCCATCATAAAGACCGGTTTAATACTTTACAAAAAAAGACCTACCACACGTTTGTTCAGAATTTTAAGCTATTTATTAAACTGCTATTGAAGGTTGACCCAATAATTAATTATCGTGAGTTATATTGATACACATGAAAAAAATAGGCAAGGGCACTCACTTGGGGAGACTCCGGGCTCTATGGCGTCCTCCAACCCCGTATGTCTGACGCGCAACCCAAGTTGCCTCTGTGCATGTGAGTCTCCCACTTACTCTTTCATTCATTGAAAACCGGACTGCACCATGTCAACCATTTTCGGCCTGGTGTCACTCCTGACTCCGGTATGTCAGACTGTATCCCGGGCTCATTTTTGTGTGCGATTGTAATGGTGGTTGCTGGTTTGGACAGGATCACCTTTATCCAATATTGTCAGCTTCAGTCTTATAAGGCATTGCCGGAGTTGCAGTTTCTTGCTTATTTATCTTTGGCAGTCTACAGATTTCAGGAGGAACAGTCAACATTCCTTGTCGCCCTGCTCGGGTAACACTTTCCTTTGTGCCACTAAGAGGAAACACGTTACTGAAATGCCATAGTGAGGGCCGAACTTTTCTTACGTTTGTCCTGGTCCCTCAGTACCGGATGGGCCGGTACTGTCCGGTACTGAGTACCGGCACTTTTTTATTTTGAGAGGGGGAGTACCGGCACATCTCAAGAAAGCGGTAATGCTTTTAATTGGAGAATACCGGCTCTTCTCAGAAACAAGCAGGTACCCTGGCACAGAGTCAAGCACTGCTTATTTGAGTCAAAGTGTCACTCAATTACCCTTATGTAACTTATTACCTGCCCGTGAAATTGTTTTGTGAGCTTGTTTGAATTGCATGCTTATGCCACTGTCAACAATCGATCTGAAGGTTTAATTTCCCTCATTTAGCCTCACAAAACCGAAAGAGCAACCTCAAGAATTCAGGGAAGGCGGATTGCATTCCTCAACCCTCCACTCTGCTACAATGTATCCATAAGTGTTCTCGGGAAAACAATCATGAAACACGAGCCCATTCAATAATCCATTAAAGTCTATCACCAAAATAAGGCGATTCAGGGTAAACTGCCAGCACTCCTTGTCGATCGCAGTGCAACGTTGTATCGGGTGCAGCCGCCGAAGAAAATAGTTAAACATAAAGCTGCCTTCACAGTGTCATCGCGGTGCACTACTCTACTATCTGTGCAGGCAGAAAGGAAAGACCGATATCCCCAAAATATTCCAAACAAGGTAGACAAATGTCAATGCCGCATTCCAACCTTCGTTATCAAAGCATCTATATTTCTCGAGAGCAAACTTCAACGCCTTTCTTCTCAAGTAAGCCTTGATCACAGTTAGTGAGCCCTTCTTTTATTGCAATGTTTATACGAGTCGCCCGCCGTGCCAACAACGAAGCATCCTGGGACATGTAGTAAGTTAAACATTATTACAATGACAGAAGACATTCATCTGAGTGAGTCAGGACAAATTTGTTTGGTGTTCTGGGAGAAACATGAAAACATTTCTATATTTGTTATATATTTTTCATCTTATTTTTACTTTTTCGTTTCCAAACCATTTCGCTAAATGACCACCTGCACCATTTCTTGATCAGGGACAAATGCCCTTGTTGTTGGCAGAGTCCCTTTACCATTAATCATAATGATGTTTGTTGCTTATATATATGTAATTCAAAATCGGACTGAGTGCCCACATTTACCCCATCCCCAAGGCTGTATGTGCATGGTCATACTCAAAACATTATTATATGTTTAGAAAGGACTGAAACGAGATTAAAAAATGTCCCTATTGTTCATTCAAATATCTTCAATGTCAGAACCACTGATCCACATGTGTTAAAATGGCCAGTGTCAGCCAATAAATGACACTGGACCAGTTTTAATACATGTGGATCAGTGGTCCTGACATACATATATGACACGCACATGCAAGATATTATACTATATATAAATATTTATAACTATAACTACCTTCTACTTACTGGCACCTGCCAGTAGGTGATATCTATCTATTAGAAATATATATATTATCTACTGGCGGACACCAGTAGGTAGCAATAGTTAGGACCATGTTTCAATAGGAAAATAATTTTTTAATTTGCCTATATCTTTGGCACCGTTAGACAAATCTTTATGACATTTTCCCCAAAAAGAGCTCTGGTAATTCTAATGCATACAGAAAGTTTCAGGGTGATCCAGTGGGGGGGTCAAAAAAAAAAGTTGCATTTCCCATGTTAATTCCCATAGGACTTTTGAACATAACTACAGCCCGAACCGCTGGACGGAATAATACCAAATGTTGCAGAAAGCTAGCTTTTGGTAAGCAGATTGTGTTTTCACTTATTTGGTGTTCAGTAGTTTTTTAAAAGAAATTAAAGGAAAAATAAAATTGGGTATCTCTGGTCATTAATTTGTTGTGGCATTTAAACTGTGACATATTCGTGAATGCGTGCATCAACTGGAATGCTGTGATTGTTTGGTCACAACCTGACTAGAAAGTTGCAGCTGCCATTTTATGTTACAGGAGAGGGTATCCGGGGCTGAAAATAGAAATGATAAGTAGTATAAGTGGTCAGAGGGGTGGTACCCGGACCCCATAGGTGTGATATGGGGTTTTTGAGGGTCAAATCATGGGTTTAAAATGTTTTTTCTTTACTATGCACGATATCCAAGAATATTCTCGAATATTTGTGAATATTCATGATTAAGCAAAAAAAATTAAAGAAGAAAATAATTCACAGACTCATACATACACAAATTCATTCACTCATTCATGCACCAGCAGTCTAATGCACCTACTCACACACCCAGTCAGACACTGATGCACCCACTCAGAGCCACTTATAGACTCACCCACCCACTTTCAGACCCACTCAGACAGTCACACATCCACTCACAGATCCACTAACAGAGACAGGCCCTGTGGTCAAACCCCACTACGCAAGGCTAGAGGGCGTTCATGGCGCAGGGTTGGGAAATTATAAGGGCATGGCTTCAGCAACCTTCCATATGGTTCTCCAGCCACTTTGAATGGCAGCTTGCGCTAACTGGCGTGGAAGCTTTGGGCAAAATCTTCAAACGTATGGCATCCAAAGGAACACACTGGCACGAAAGCTTATGAAAAAGGTGCTATGTGATTTATTGAGGTAGCAGCAAACCTGTCATTCAAATATTTTGGTTCACAGGTATGTGATTTACTGTATATGTGAATATATATGTGGTCTTCAATTTTTAGATTGTCAGCATGTCGCACAGTTGTGCTACGTGGGACCCACCAAATTAATTATGGTTGGGCCGCGATAGAAGGTAGGGATTACAATTACCTGCACATCAGGTGCAGGTGGATTAAACAACTTTATTTAGTATGGAGATTTTTTCATCCAGTACAAGTAGTACAATGAATGTGACTATAATTTACAATTTAATTTCAAATCTTGTCAATGTTCAAGCTTAAACTAGTCAAATATGGCGAATAGGGCACTAGATCTTTTGATGAAAATCATTTGCACAGTCCGTCTTTGTTGTTAACTTTTGAACCGTTACTTTATAATCACCGTTACAAGTGCCTTCTTACCCGTGAGCAAGGGGAGCATTCCTGAAACGCGTTGGGTATATGATGCTGCTACCTCAATAAATCAAATAGCAATTTTTCGCACAAGCGCTTATGCCAGTGTGTTACTTTAATAGCCATTAAAATACTGTAGGAAGTTGGCTCTGTATGTGCTATTTCAAAGTAAGGAATAGCATGCACAGAGTCCAAGGGTTCCCCTTAGAGGTAAAATAGTGGTAAAAATAGATAATACTAATGCTCTATTTTGTGGTAGTGTGGTCGAGCAGTAGACTTATCCAAGGAGTAGTGTTAAGCATTTGTTGTACGTACACATAGACAATAAATGAGGTACACACACTCAGAGACAAATCCAGCCAATAGGTTTTTGTATAGAAAAATATCTTTTCTTAGTTTATTTTAAGAACCACAGGTTCAAATTCTACATGTAATATCTCATTCGAAAGGTATTGCAGGTAAGTACTTTAGGAACTTCAAATCATCAAAATTGCATGTATACTTTTCAAGTTATTCACAAATAGCTGTTTTAAAAGTAGACACTTAGTGCAATTTTCACAGTTCCTAGGGGAGGTAAGTATTTGTTAGGTTAACCAGGTAAGTAAGACACTTACAGGGCTTAGTTCTTGGTCCAAGGTAGCCCACCGTTGGGGGTTCAGAGCAACCCCAAAGTCACCACACCAGCAGCTCAGGGCCGGTCAGGTGCAGAGTTCAAAGTGGTGCCCAAAACACATAGGCTAGAATGGAGAGAAGGGGGTGCCCCGGTTCCGGTCTGCTTGCAGGTAAGTACCCGCGTCTTCGGAGGGCAGACCAGGGGGGGTTTTGTAGGGCACCGGGGGGGACACAAGTCCACACAGAAATTTCACCCTCAGCAGCGCGGGGGCGGCCGGGTGCAGTGTCGAAACAGGCGTCGGGTTCGCAATGTTAGTCTATGAGAGATCTCGGGATCTCTTCAGCGCTGCAGGCAGGCAAGGGGGGGGTTCCTCGGGGAAACCTCCACTTGGGCAAGGGAGAGGGACTCCTGGGGGTCACTTCTCCAGTGAAAGTCCGGTCCTTCAGGTCCTGGGGGCTGCGGGTGCAGGATCTCTCCCAGGCGTCGGGACTTTAGGTTCAAAGAGTCGCGGTCAGGGGAAGCCTCGGGATTCCCTCTGCAGGCGGCGCTGTGGGGGCTCAGGGGGGACAGGTTTTGGTACTCACAGTATCAGAGTAGTCCTGGGGTCCCTCCTGAGGTGTCGGATCTCCACCAGCCGAGTCGGGGTCGCCGGGTGCAGTGTTGCAAGTCTCACGCTTCTTGCGGGGAGCTTGCAGGGTTCTTTAAAGCTGCTGGAAACAAAGTTGCAGCTTTTCTTGGAGCAGGTCCGCTGTCCTCGGGAGTTTCTTGTCTTTTCGAAGCAGGGGCAGTCCTCAGAGGATGTCGAGGTCGCTGGTCCCTTTGGAAGGCGTCGCTGGAGCAGGATCTTTGGAAGGCAGGAGACAGGCCGGTGAGTTTCTGGAGCCAAGGCAGTTGTCGTCTTCTGGTCTTCCGCTGCAGGGGTTTTCAGCTAGGCAATCCTTCTTCTTGTAGTTGCAGGAATCTAATTTTCTAGGGTTCAGGGTAGCCCTTAAATACTAAATTTAAGGGCGTGTTTAGGTCTGGGGGGTTAGTAGCCAATGGCCACTAGCCCTGAGGGTGGGTACACCCTCTTTGTGCCTCCTCCCAAGGGGAGGGGGTCACATCCCTAATCCTATTGGGGGAATCCTCCATCTGCAAGATGGAGGATTTCTAAAAGTTAGAGTTACCTCAGCTCAGGACACCTTAGGGGCTGTCCTGACTGGCCAGTGACTCCTCCTTGTTATTCTCATTATTTTCTCCGGCCTTGCCGCCAAAAGTGGGGCCTGGCCGGAGGGGGCGGGCAACTCCACTAGCTGGAGTGTCCTGCTGGGTTGGCACAAAGGAGGTGAGCCTTTGAGGCTCACCGCCAGGTGTGACAATTCCTGCCTGGGAGAGGTGTTAGCATCTCCACCCAGTGCAGGCTTTGTTACTGGCCTCAGAGTGACAAAGGCACTCTCCCCATGGGGCCAGCAACATGTCTCGGTTTGTGGCAGGCTGCTAAAACTAGTCAGCCTACACAGATAGTCGGTTAAGTTTCAGGGGGCACCTCTAAGGTGCCCTCTGTGGTGTATTTTACAATAAAATGTACACTGGCATCAGTGTGCATTTATTGTGCTGAGAAGTTTGATACCAAACTTCCCAGTTTTCAGTGTAGCCATTATGGTGCTGTGGAGTTCGTGTTTGACAGACTCCCAGACCATATACTCTTATGGCTACCCTGCACTTACAATGTCTAAGGTTTTGTTTAGACACTGTAGGGGTACCATGCTCATGCACTGGTACCCTCACCTATGGTATAGTGCACCCTGCCTTAGGGCTGTAAGGCCTGCTAGAGGGGTGTCTTACCTATACTGCATAGGCAGTGAGAGGCTGGCATGGCACCCTGAGGGGAGTGCCATGTCGACTTACTCGTTTTGTCCTCACTAGCACACACAAGCTGGCAAGCAGTGTGTCTGTGCTGAGTGAGGGGTCTCCAGGGTGGCATAAGACATGCTGCAGCCCTTAGAGACCTTCCTTGGCATCAGGGCCCTTGGTACTAGAAGTACCAGTTACAAGGGACTTATCTGGATGCCAGGGTCTGCCAATTGTGGATACAAAAGTACAGGTTAGGGAAAGAACACTGGTGCTGGGGCCTGGTTAGCAGGCCTCAGCACACTTTCAATTGTAAACATAGCATCAGCCAAGGCAAAAAGTCAGGGGGCAACCATGCCAAGGAGGCATTTCCTTACACAACCCCCCCCCAAACGAAAGAGGATGAGACTAACCTTTCCCAAGAGAGTCTTCATTTTCTAAGTGGAAGAACCTGGAAAGGCCATCTGCATTGGCATGGGCAGTCCCAGGTCTGTGTTCCACTATAAAGTCCATTCCCTGTAGGGAGATGGACCACCTCAACAGTTTAGGATTTTCACCTTTCATTTGCATCAGCCATTTGAGAGGTCTGTGGTCAGTTTGAACTAGGAAGTGAGTCCCAAAGAGGTATGGTCTCAGCTTCTTCAGGGACCAAACCACAGCAAAGGCCTCCCTCTCAATGGCACTCCAACGCTGCTCCCTGGGGAGTAACCTCCTGCTAATGAAAGCAACAGGCTGGTCAAGGCCATCATCATTTGTTTGGGACAAAACTGCCCCTATCCCATGTTCAGAGGCATCAGTCTGCACAATGAACTGCTTAGAATAATCTGGAGCTTTGAGAACTGGTGCTGAGCACATTGCTTGTTTCAGGGTGTCAAAGGCCTGTTGGCAGTCCACAGTCCAGTTCACTTTCTTGGGCATTTTCTTGGAGGTGAGCTCAGTGAGGGCTGTCACAATGGATCCATATCCCTTCACAAACCTCCTGTAGTACCCAGTCAAGCCAAGGAATGCCCTGACTTGAGTCTGGGTTTTTGGAGCTACCCAGTCCAGAATGGTCTGGATCTTGGGTTGGAGTGGCTGAACTTGGCCTCCACCTACAAGGTGGCCCAAGTAAACCACAGTTCCCTGCCCTATCTGGCATTTGGATGCCTTGATAGAGAGGCCTGCAGATTGCAGAGCCTTCAAAACCTTCCTCAGGTGGACCAGGTGATCCTGCCAGGTGGAGCTAAAGACAGCAATATCATCAAGATAAGCTGTGCTAAAGGACTCCAAGCCAGCAAGGACTTGATTCACCAACCTTTGGAAGGTGGCAGGGGCATTCTTTAAACCAAAGGGCATAACAGTAAACTGATAATGCCCATCAGGTGTGGAGAATGCTGTCTTTTCTTTTGCTCCAGGTGCCATTTTTATTTGCCAGTACCCTGCTGTCAAGTCAAAGGTACTTAGAAATTTGGCAGCACCTAATTTATCAATGAGCTCATCAGCTCTTGGAATTGGATGGGCATCTGTCTTGGTGACAGAATTGAGCCCTCTGTAGTCCACACAAAACCTCATCTCTTTCTTTCCATCTTTGGTGTGAGGTTTGGGGACTAAGACCACTGGGCTGGCCCAGGGGCTGTCAGAGCGCTCAATTACTCCCAATTCCAGCATCTTGTGGACTTCCACCTTGATGCTTTCCTTAACATGGTCAGACTGTCTGAAGATTTTGTTTTTGACAGGCATGCTGTCTCCTGTGTCCACATCATGGGTACACAGGGGTGTCTGACCAGGGGTTAGGGAGAAAAGCTCAGGAAACTGTTGTAGGACTCTCCTACAATCAGCTTGCTGTTGGCCAGAGAGGGTGTCTGAGTAGATCACTCCATCTACTGTACCATCTTTTGGGTCTGATGACAGAAGATCAGGGAGAGGTTCACTCTCTGCCTCCTGATCCTCATCTGTTACCATCAACAGATTGACATCAGCCCTGTCGTGGAAGAGCTTAAGGCGGTTTACATGGATCACCCTCTTGGGGCTCCTGCTTGTGCCCAGGTCCACCAAGTAGGTGACCTGACTCTTCCTTTCTAGTACTGGGTAAGGGCCACTCCATTTGTCCTGGAGTGCCCTGGGAGCCACAGGCTCCAGAACCCAGACTTTCTGCCCTGGTTGGAACTCAACCAGTGCAGCCTTTTGGTCATACCAAAACTTCTGGAGCTGTTGGCTGGCCTCAAGGTTTTTGGTTGCCTTTTCCATGTACTCTGCCATTCTAGAGCGAAGGCCAAGTACATAGTCCACTATGTCCTGTTTAGGCTCGTGGAGAGGTCTCTCCCAGCCTTCTTTAACAAGGGCAAGTGGTCCCCTTACAGGATGACCAAACAGAAGTTCAAAGGGTGAGAATCCTACTCCCTTCTGTGGCACCTCTCTGTAAGCGAAAAGCAGACATGGCAAGAGGACATCCCATCTCCTTTTGAGCTTTTCTGGGAGCCCCATGATCATGCCTTTTAATGTCCTGTTGAATCTCTCAACCAAGCCATTAGTTTGTGGATGGTATGGTGTAGTGAATTTATAAGTCACTCCACACTCATTCCACATGTGCTTTAGGTATGCTGACATGAAGTTGGTACCTCTGTCAGACACCACCTCCTTAGGGAAACCCACTCTGGTAAAGATACCAATGAGGGCCTTGGCTACTGCAGGGGCAGTAGTCGACCTAAGGGGAATAGCTTCAGGATACCTGGTAGCATGATCCACTACTACCAGGATATACATATTTCCTGAGGCTGTGGGAGGTTCCAGTGGACCAACTATGTCCACACCCACTCTTTCAAAGGGCACCCCCACCACTGGAAGTGGAATGAGGGGGGCCTTTGGATGCCCACCTGTCTTACCACTGGCTTGACAGGTGGGGCAGGAGAGGCAAAACTCCTTAACCATGTTGGACATATTGGGCCAGTAGAAGTGGTTGACTAACCTCTCCCACGTCTTGGTTTGTCCCAAATGTCCAGCAAGGGGAATGTCATGGGCCAATGTTAGGATGAACTCTCTGAACAGTTGAGGCACTACCACTCTCCTAGTGGCACCAGGTTTGGGGTCTCTGGCCTCAGTGTACAGGAGCCCATCTTCCCAATAGACCCTATGTGTTCCATTTTTCTTGCCTTTGGACTCTTCAGCAGCTTGCTGCCTAAGGCCTTCAAGAGAGGGACAGGTTTCTTGTCCCTTACACAGCTCTTCCCTTGAGGGTCCCCCTGGGCCTAAGAGCTCAACCTGATAAGGTTCAAGCTCCAAAGGCTCAGTTCCCTCAGAGGGCAGAACTTCTTCCTGAGAAGAGAGGTTCCCTTTCTTTTGCTGTGTTGCAGTTGGTTTCCCAACTGACTTTCCTGTTCTCTTGGTAGGCTGGGCCATTTTTCCAGACTCCAGCTCTACTTTTTCACCCTGTGCCTTGCATTGTGCTCTTGTTTTCACACACACCAGTTCAGGGATACCCAGCATTGCTGCATGGGTTTTTAGCTCTACCTCAGCCCATGCTGAGGACTCCAGGTCATTTCCAAGCAGACAGTCCACTGGGATATTTGAGGAGACCACCACCTGTTTCAGGCCATTGACCCCTCCCCATTCTAAAGTAACCATTGCCATGGGATGTACTTTTCTCTGATTGTCAGCGTTGGTGACTGTGTAAGTTTTTCCAGTCAGGTATTGGCCAGGGGAAACCAGTTTCTCTGTCACCATGGTGACACTGGCACCTGTATCCCTCAGGCCCTCTATTCTAGTCCCATTAATTAAGAGTTGTTGTCTGTATTTTTGCATGTTAGGCGGCCAGACAGCTAGTGTGGCTAAATCCACCCCACCCTCAGAAACTAGAGTAGCTTCAGTGTGAATCCTGATTTGCTCTGGGCACACTGTTGATCCCACTTGGAGACTAGCCATACCAGTGTTACCTGGATGGGAGTTTGGAGTGGAACCTTTCTTGGGACAGGCCTTGTCTCCAGTTTGGTGTCCATGCTGTTTACAGCTATGACACCAGGCCTTTTTGGGATCAAAGTTTTTACCCTTGTACCCATTGTTTTGTGAAGAAGCTCTGGGCCCACCCTCCTGTGCAGGTTTTTGGGGGCCTGTAGAAGGCTCTTTACTATTTTTAGTTTTGGTTGTCTCATCACCCTTCTGCTGGGGAGTCTTTGTGACCCCTTTCTTTTGGTCACCCCCTGTTGAAGTCTTGGACACCCTTGTCTTGACCCAATGGTCCGCCTTCTTTCCCAATTCTTGGGGAGAAATTGGTCCTAGGTCTACCAGATGCTGATGCAGTTTATCATTGAAACAATTACTTAACAGGTGTTCTTTCACAAATAAATTGTACAGCCCATCATAATTACTTACACCACTGCCTTGAATCCAACCATCTAGTGTTTTCACTGAGTAGTCAACAAAGTCAACCCAGGTCTGGCTCGAGGATTTTTGAGCCCCCCTGAACCTAATCCTGTACTCCTCAGTGGAGAATCCAAAGCCCTCAATCAGGGTACCCTTCATGAGGTCATAAGATTCTGCATCTTGTCCAGAGAGTGTGAGGAGTCTATCCCTACACTTTCCTGTGAACATTTCCCAAAGGAGAGCACCCCAGTGAGATCTGTTCACTTTTCTGGTTACACAAGCCCTCTCAAAAGCTGTGAACCATTTGGTGATGTCATCACCATCTTCATATTTAGTTACAATCCCTTTGGGGATTTTCAACATGTCAGGAGAATCTCTGACCCTATTTATGTTGCTGCCACCATTGATGGGTCCTAGGCCCATCTCTTGTCTTTCCCTCTCTATGGCTAGGATCTGTCTTTCCAAAGCCAATCTTTTGGCCATCCTGGCTAACTGGATGTCCTCTTCACTGGGGCTATCCTCAGTGATTTCAGAGGTGTTGGTCTCTCCTGTGAGGGAACCAGCATCTCTGACTATTATTTTAGGAGTCAGGGTTTGAGGGACCCTGTTCTCCCTAGATAGGACTGGTAGGGGGGAATTGTCCTCCAAGTCACTATCCTCTTCCTCTGAGTTGCCACCCTCAGAGGGGTTGGCCTTTTCAAACTCTGCCAAAAGCTCCTGGAGCTGTATTTTGGTAGGTTTGGGGCCCATTGTTATTTTCTTTAGTTTACAGAGTGACCTTAGCTCTCTCATCTGTAGATGGAGGTAAGGTGTGGTGTCGAGTTCCACCACATTCACATCTGTGCTAGACATTATGCTTCTAAAAGTTGGAATACTTTTTAAGAAACTAAAACTGATTCTAGAATCTAATTCAAACTTTTAACAAACTTTTAAACTCTAAAAGAAATGCTAAACAGGATCTAACACAAGGCCCTAGCAGGTCTTTTAAGAATTTAGAAAACTTTTCAAATTGCAAAAATCAATTTCTAATGACAATTTTGGAATTTGTCGTGTGATCAGGTATTGGCTGAGTAGTCCAGCAAATGCAAAGTCTTGTACCCCACCGCTGATCCACCAATGTAGGAAGTTGGCTCTGTATGTGCTATTTCAAAGTAAGGAATAGCATGCACAGAGTCCAAGGGTTCCCCTTAGAGGTAAAATAGTGGTAAAAATAGATAATACTAATGCTCTATTTTGTGGTAGTGTGGTCGAGCAGTAGACTTATCCAAGGAGTAGTGTTAAGCATTTGTTGTACGTACACATAGACAATAAATGAGGTACACACACTCAGAGACAAATCCAGCCAATAGGTTTTTGTATAGAAAAATATCTTTTCTTAGTTTATTTTAAGAACCACAGGTTCAAATTCTACATGTAATATCTCATTCGAAAGGTATTGCAGGTAAGTACTTTAGGAACTTCAAATCATCAAAATTGCATGTATACTTTTCAAGTTATTCACAAATAGCTGTTTTAAAAGTAGACACTTAGTGCAATTTTCACAGTTCCTAGGGGAGGTAAGTATTTGTTAGGTTAACCAGGTAAGTAAGACACTTACAGGGCTTAGTTCTTGGTCCAAGGTAGCCCACCGTTGGGGGTTCAGAGCAACCCCAAAGTCACCACACCAGCAGCTCAGGGCCGGTCAGGTGCAGAGTTCAAAGTGGTGCCCAAAACACATAGGCTAGAATGGAGAGAAGGGGGTGCCCCGGTTCCGGTCTGCTTGCAGGTAAGTACCCGCGTCTTCGGAGGGCAGACCAGGGGGGGTTTTGTAGGGCACCGGGGGGGACACAAGTCCACACAGAAATTTCACCCTCAGCAGCGCGGGGGCGGCCGGGTGCAGTGTCGAAACAGGCGTCGGGTTCGCAATGTTAGTCTATGAGAGATCTCGGGATCTCTTCAGCGCTGCAGGCAGGCAAGGGGGGGGTTCCTCGGGGAAACCTCCACTTGGGCAAGGGAGAGGGACTCCTGGGGGTCACTTCTCCAGTGAAAGTCCGGTCCTTCAGGTCCTGGGGGCTGCGGGTGCAGGATCTCTCCCAGGCGTCGGGACTTTAGGTTCAAAGAGTCGCGGTCAGGGGAAGCCTCGGGATTCCCTCTGCAGGCGGCGCTGTGGGGGCTCAGGGGGGACAGGTTTTGGTACTCACAGTATCAGAGTAGTCCTGGGGTCCCTCCTGAGGTGTCGGATCTCCACCAGCCGAGTCGGGGTCGCCGGGTGCAGTGTTGCAAGTCTCACGCTTCTTGCGGGGAGCTTGCAGGGTTCTTTAAAGCTGCTGGAAACAAAGTTGCAGCTTTTCTTGGAGCAGGTCCGCTGTCCTCGGGAGTTTCTTGTCTTTTCGAAGCAGGGGCAGTCCTCAGAGGATGTCGAGGTCGCTGGTCCCTTTGGAAGGCGTCGCTGGAGCAGGATCTTTGGAAGGCAGGAGACAGGCCGGTGAGTTTCTGGAGCCAAGGCAGTTGTCGTCTTCTGGTCTTCCGCTGCAGGGGTTTTCAGCTAGGCAATCCTTCTTCTTGTAGTTGCAGGAATCTAATTTTCTAGGGTTCAGGGTAGCCCTTAAATACTAAATTTAAGGGCGTGTTTAGGTCTGGGGGGTTAGTAGCCAATGGCCACTAGCCCTGAGGGTGGGTACACCCTCTTTGTGCCTCCTCCCAAGGGGAGGGGGTCACATCCCTAATCCTATTGGGGGAATCCTCCATCTGCAAGATGGAGGATTTCTAAAAGTTAGAGTTACCTCAGCTCAGGACACCTTAGGGGCTGTCCTGACTGGCCAGTGACTCCTCCTTGTTATTCTCATTATTTTCTCCGGCCTTGCCGCCAAAAGTGGGGCCTGGCCGGAGGGGGCGGGCAACTCCACTAGCTGGAGTGTCCTGCTGGGTTGGCACAAAGGAGGTGAGCCTTTGAGGCTCACCGCCAGGTGTGACAATTCCTGCCTGGGAGAGGTGTTAGCATCTCCACCCAGTGCAGGCTTTGTTACTGGCCTCAGAGTGACAAAGGCACTCTCCCCATGGGGCCAGCAACATGTCTCGGTTTGTGGCAGGCTGCTAAAACTAGTCAGCCTACACAGATAGTCGGTTAAGTTTCAGGGGGCACCTCTAAGGTGCCCTCTGTGGTGTATTTTACAATAAAATGTACACTGGCATCAGTGTGCATTTATTGTGCTGAGAAGTTTGATACCAAACTTCCCAGTTTTCAGTGTAGCCATTATGGTGCTGTGGAGTTCGTGTTTGACAGACTCCCAGACCATATACTCTTATGGCTACCCTGCACTTACAATGTCTAAGGTTTTGTTTAGACACTGTAGGGGTACCATGCTCATGCACTGGTACCCTCACCTATGGTATAGTGCACCCTGCCTTAGGGCTGTAAGGCCTGCTAGAGGGGTGTCTTACCTATACTGCATAGGCAGTGAGAGGCTGGCATGGCACCCTGAGGGGAGTGCCATGTCGACTTACTCGTTTTGTCCTCACTAGCACACACAAGCTGGCAAGCAGTGTGTCTGTGCTGAGTGAGGGGTCTCCAGGGTGGCATAAGACATGCTGCAGCCCTTAGAGACCTTCCTTGGCATCAGGGCCCTTGGTACTAGAAGTACCAGTTACAAGGGACTTATCTGGATGCCAGGGTCTGCCAATTGTGGATACAAAAGTACAGGTTAGGGAAAGAACACTGGTGCTGGGGCCTGGTTAGCAGGCCTCAGCACACTTTCAATTGTAAACATAGCATCAGCCAAGGCAAAAAGTCAGGGGGCAACCATGCCAAGGAGGCATTTCCTTACAAATACACAAAGGTTAAAGTGACATTATAGTTAGGAATTGTACTAATATCTTACTTTTCAATGTGTTATAAATGGTTGTGTGATGCCTACTCGGGGTCAGTGACTGTTTAGAAAGGAATGGTATACACTGACAAAATCAGAGCATGCATTTTGAGCAACAAATACAAAATGATATGTTACCTTCATCTATTTGGCTTTATCTTATAAAATTAAAACCACATCTGAAATGCTCTAACCTTCTGATTGAAATTGTAATTTTTTCATGTGCTGGTGAATTAAATAATATATTTCATAACTTGTGTATTTGTTTGATGTGCAAATGTTTGTGCATTTTTGTCTAATGTTTTGACTTTCAAATCATAGAAATTACTTAGGTTGGGATCTTCGGGTTCCACTAATATTCAGTGGGGGTCCACAGAAGACAAAAGGTTAAGAACTGCTGGTTTAGCATTCATGATGTTTTCCAATTTGCTGCTTTCCAATCCAGTGTGGTATTTATGCATCTCTTTTTACAAGCAGTGCTGTCCTCTCAATCTTCAATGACAGCTTTCGTGGCATTTAATGTTTAGGCATGGGTGACAGCTAGATCTCTGTGGAAATGGCAACATCCATTGTAGAGACAGTTGTTACGTACAACATCTGTGATTGACTTAAAAGTTAAATCAGTTTCCTTGATTTGGTTGCCACCAGGCCAAAATGTCTGTCCTTGATTATCTGTCTGTACCTTGCACACTGAGCATTTCTTTTTATTTGCATCTGTTAGCACGCAAAAATATATTACAAATGTGTTCTTTTCAGTTTATGCAGTCTTTATTTAAGAGGAGACATTGGTGGTCATTACAACCCTGGCGGACGGTGTTAAAGCGGCGGTAAGACCGCCAACAGGCCGGTGGTAAAAAATTAGAATTACGACCGTGGCGGAAACCGCCAACAAAGACAGCCACTTTAATACTCCGACCACCATGGCGGTACAAACAAACTGCTTGGCGGTCACCACCAACAGACAGGCGGAGGACAAAGTACCGTCCACAGTATCACAACCTACCAATCCGCCACCTTTTCCGGGGCGGATTCACCGCGGACAAAAACACGACGGAAACAGGACTTCGAAGGGAAAACACTCACCTCTACACACCCCACGAGGAATCCAGACGCCATGGAACCAGAGCTGCAGATACTGCCAGCCCTTATCTTCTGGCTCCTCTACCAGGAGCATGAACGCCGGCGGCAAAGACAACGGTGAGTACTGCACCTATGACACAGGGGAGGGGGGAGGGAAAAAACAGGGACACACACACGCAACTCCCCCACCCCCACCCTCACCCATGACAACACACACACTAATACAGCATGATACATTAAAGTTACACCCCCAACCCCCCCGGAAGAATGCAAAGACAAAAGAAAATGAGTGTAACCATTGTAATATATTAAAATCAAGTACGCAAAAATATATATATATATACACTATAAACAAAATATACACCAAGCTTAGTAGTCCAGGTAGTGCTCCAATGAAGTCCTTGGAACACTGGGCCCACACGGTATGGGCGAGGCCCACACAAGATCCCCGACCATGACGGAGAGAACACTGCAGGGGCATCAGATAGCAAGAAAACAGGCACCTCAGGGGGAGGGAAAAGGGGGGCACCTCAGCCGGTTGAGTGCACAACGCCAAATCCACGAGAGGGCCACATGCCCACTGTTCCATCCTGGGGAGTGCAAAGCTACAGTCTCACAAGTCTCTACAGTGGGTGGGTTGCCCACTGTTCCATCCTGGGGAGTGCAAAGCCACAGTCTCACAAGTCTCTACAGTGGGTGGGTTGCCCACTGTTCCATCCTGGGGAGTGCAAAGCCACAGTCTCTCAAGTCTCTACAGTGGGTGGGTTGCCCACTGTTCCATCCTGGGGAGGGCAGAGCCACAGTCTCACAAGTCTCTGCAGTGGGTGGGTTGCCCACTGTTCCATCCTGGGGAGTGCAAAGCCAGTCTCACAAGTCTCTACAGTGGGTGGGTTGCCCACTGTTCCATCCTGGGGAGTGCAAAGCCACAGTCTCACAAATCTCTACAGTGGGTGGGTTGCCCACTGTTCCATCCTGGGGAGTGCAAAGCCACAGTCTCACAAGCCTCTGCAGTGGGTGGGGTGCCCACTGTTCCATCCTGGGGAGTGCAAAGCCACAGTCTCTCAAGTGGATGACAGTCTCCACTGGTTCTGGAGGGGGCATTGTGCCCAGAGTGCTTCATCCTTCTAAGGACTGAGGTAGTGGATGCATCTCTCCACTGGTTCTGGAGGGGGCATGGTGCCCAGAGTACTTCATCCTGCTAAGGACTGAGGTAGTGGATGCATCTCTCCACTGGTTCTGGAGGGGGAATGGTGCCCAGAGCGCTTCATCCTGCTAAGGACTGAGGTAGTGGATGCATCTCTCCACTGGTTCTGGAGGGGGCATGGTGCCCATAGTGCTTCATCCTGCTCGTGACGGACTCAGCAGCGTCAGTGCCCTTGGCGCTCATGGGCCAGCGCTGCTTGTGGCGGCGGTGCCCTGTTCAGTGGTGCTTGTGGCGGCGGTGCCCTGTTCAGCGGTGCTTGTGGCGGCGGTGTCCTTTGCAGTGACTCAGTTGCTGGTGGTCCTGTCTGGCCCAGCGGGGCTGGTGCTGGCGGTCCTGTCTGCCCCTGCGGGGCTGGTGCTGGCGGTCCTCTCTGGCCCAGCGGGGCTGGTGCTGGCGGTCCTCTCTGGCCCAGCGGGGCTGGTGCTGGCGGTGGCCTCTTGGGCAGCAGGGCAGGTGCTGGCGGTGGCTTCTTGGGCAGCAGGGCAGGTGCTGGCGGTGGCCTCCTGGGCATCAGGGCAGGTGCTGGCGGTGGCCTCTTGGGCAGCAGGGCAGGTGCTGGCGGTGGGCTCTTGGGCAGCAGGGCAGGTGCTGGCGGTGGCCTCGTGGGCAGCAGGGCAGGTGCTGCCAGTGGGCTCTTGGGCAGCAGGGCAGGTGCTGGCGGTGGGCTCCTGGGCAGCGGGGATGATGGCGGTCTTCTCCGCCGTGCTGCTTTTCTCAGACCTGATGACTTTCTTGTGGCCCTTCCCCACCTTGGAAGGTGTCGCAGCTGACTCCACACTCCCACCTGTACCTCTGGGAGTGGCTTTGGTGGCTGGAGTCTTCCCCCTCTCCCGTCGGGCACTGGCCAACTTTAGATGCTTCACAGGTGGGGGACTGTCCGTGCTGTGGCTCTGTGCCACACTGGCTGCCCTGGTGGCCGGTGCAATCCAGATTCCGGTGACTACAGGCACCACTGGTCCCGGAGATGTTGTGGCTGAGGTGCTAGGTTGGGACCTGGAGAGTCGGGCCCTAGGAGGCGGACGGGGTGGAGGAGGTGTGGGAAAGAGGTCAAGGTTGGACAGGAAAAGTTTTTTGGAAACACTGGGACGGGTAGCTGGAGGGGGTTTGGGAGTGGAGGAAGAGGTTGTGGTTGTGGGAGGTGTTTGTTTGGTGACTTTGGTTGAAGGTGCATGCGCTGGAGGCTGTCGTGAAGTGGATGCCTGTTGGGTGGGTGTGTGCCTGCGTTTGTGTATCTTGGGAGGTGGTGTCACAGACACTCTGGGAGAGGACACAGGGGAAGTGTGAATGGCAGTGGGGGTGGTGACTGCACGTGAGCGGGGTGTGGTGGCGTGTGTGCTGGTGATGGCAGTAGTGGCTGTAGATGTAGTGCATGCAGGTGTGAGTGGAGACGAGACTGGGAGGGAGAAGGGAGATGAGGAGGAGGGGGACACAGTGGAGGCAGTGGATGTTGGTGTGTCTGCATGTGTGTGATGCTTGTGTGAGTGCCTGTGGGATGTGTGGTGCTGAAGTTTGCCTGAGCTCCCCTTGTATGTTGAGGTGTGTGCATGCTGGTCTGAAGGTGTGCTTGGGATAGGCTGAGGTACAGGGGATTGGGTCTGGGTGGAGGAAGTTGGAGGGGGGAGGCTAGACACAGGGACAATGGCTGACATCAGTGCTGAGGCCAGAGTCTGAAAAGCTTGCTGATGGGCCGCCTGACCAGAATGAATGCCCTCCAGGAATGCATTTGTTTGTTGCAACTGCCTTTCTACACCCTGGATGGCATTCAAAATGGTAGACTGCCCAACAGTGAGGGCCCTGAGGAGGTCAATGGCCTCCTCACTGAGGGCAGCAGGGGTGACTGGGGCAGGGCCTGAGGTGCCTGGGGCGAAGATGATGCCCACCCTCCTGGGTGAGCGGGCACGGGGCAAAGGCTGAGGGGCTGCTGGGAGGGCGGCGCTGGTAGGGGGGGTGGCGGCTGTGCCTGTAGATGCAGGGGGCACAGATGTTGCCGCCACCACAAGGGAGCTCCCATCAGAGGACGAGTCCGTGTCACTAGTGTCAGCTCCTGTCCCCGCTGTGGAGCTCCCCTCGCCCTCCGTCCCACTGGTGTACTCCGACTCCGTAGTCTCGTCCTCCAGGGCCATGTGGGATGCAGCTCCCTCCTGCTCCGTTGCCACTGCTCCTCCGCCTGATGAAGCTAATGCACACAAGAACAGGGAGACCACAAAAAGGGGGGGCGACATGTTGAGTGCATGCATTACCGCTACCCTTGGCAGACACAACAGACACAGAAGCCCCCTGCACTATGCCGCGCACTTGGCCTCCACTGTTCAATCCCTGGGACATGGCCTACAAGGCTATGGATGACATCTGCGCACATCGATTTCACAGGAGCCTGACTAGGTGTACATGGCACTGTACACAGGTGGGGTGGGGTGCCACAGGCTCTGCCAGCACAAGGGGACCTTGCCTCCTGTACTCGCCCTGGGCTAGGGAAACCCACAGCCCACCTCCCCCAACCAGACACCTCCACTGCGTGCAAAATCAGCAGAATGAGAGTGTACTCACCCCCTTGTGGCTGCTGTGATGCCCCCAAGCGCCCATCCAACTCCGGGTACGCCACCGCCAGGATCCTGAACATCAGGGGGGTCATGGTGCGACGGGCACCCCTCCCACATTGGGAGGCCATCCCCAGTTGGGCCTCCGCTGTCTTCTTGCTCCAGCGGCGAATGTCCTTCCATCTTTTACGGCAGTGGGTGCTCCGTCTGTGGTAGACCCCCAGAGTCCGGACGTCCTTGGCGATGGCACAGCAAATATCTTTTTTCTGGTGGGCGCTGACCTACATGAATTGTACAGGGTGAAAAGAAAAGTTATTACCAAATGCACCGTCACAGTCATTGGCCCCCATCCCTCCCCTTGCCATGATGCACATGCACTCACCGTCGTTTCATGCATGCCTCAATCTCCCCCCCCATCTTTCATCCACCCCACTCCACACAGGCATAGCCCATACAGCATGCTCCTAGAGTATTTACCTGTTTGTCTGGAGGACCGTAGAGTAGCGTGTACTGGGGGAGGACCCCATCCACGAGTTTCTCTAACTCCTCCGATGTGAAGGCAGGGGCCCTTTCCCCAGTCGCACGAGCCATTGTCTCTTCCAGACCGAGGTCACAGCAGCACTTGCAGTGTAGGTCCTCTCCTGTCGAAGATCAGGTATCGAGTGATTGAACAGATAGAAAATGGCGGTCACGTCCGTGGTGTCACCGCCGGCGTACATCGTCATTGGCTCCTGGGACCCATAGGATCCAATGTTAACCAATGCAGCATTGCGCCGCAGACTTCGACCGCCTACCGCGACGGTGTACAACGCCAGCGCAGTTACCTCATATCTGTAAGGAAATGCCTCCTTGGCATGGTTGCCCCCTGACTTTTTGCCTTTGCTGATGCTATGTTTACAATTGAAAGTGTGCTGAGGCCTGCTAACCAGGCCCCAGCACCAGTGTTCTTTCCCTAACCTGTACTTTTGTATCCACAATTGGCAGACCCTGGCATCCAGATAAGTCCCTTGTAACTGGTACTTCTAGTACCAAGGGCCCTGATGCCAAGGAAGGTCTCTAAGGGCTGCAGCATGTCTTATGCCACCCTGGAGACCTCTCACTCAGCACAGACACCCTGCTTGCCAGCTTGTGTGTGCTAGTGAGAACAAAACGAGTAAGTCGACATGGCACTCCCCTCAGGGTGCCATGCCAGCCTCTCACTGCCTATGCAAGTATAGGTCAGTCACCCCTCTAGCAGGCCTTACAGCCCTAAGGCAGGGTGCACTATACCATAGGTGAGGGTACCAGTGCATGAGCATGGTACCCCTACAGTGTCTAAACAAAACCTTAGACATTGTAAGTGCAGGGTAGCCATAAGAGTATATGGTCTGGGAGTTTGTCAAACACGAACTCCACAGCACCATAATGGCTACACTGAAAACTGGGAAGTTTGGTATCAAACTTCTCAGCACAATAAATTCACACTGATGCCAGTGTACATTTTATTGCAAAATACACCCCAGAAGGCACCTTAGAGGTGCCCCCTGAAACTTAACCGTCTGTCTGTGTAGGCTGACTAGTTCCAGCAGCCTGCCACACTAGAGACATGCTGCTGGCCCCATGGGGAGAGTGCCTTTGTCACTCTGAGGCCAGTAACAAAGCCTGCACTGGCTGGAGATGCTAACACCTCCCCCAGGCAGGAGCTGTAACACCTGGCGGTGAGCCTCAAAGGCTCACCCCTTTGTCACAGCCCAGCAGGGCACTCCAGCTTAGTGGAGTTGCCCGCCCCCTCCGGCCACGGCCCCCACTTTTGGCGGCAAGGCTGGAGGGAACAAAGAAAGCAACAAGGAGAAGTCACTGGCCAGTCAGGACAGCCCCTAAGGTGTCCTGAGCTGAGGTGACTCTAACTTTTAGAAATCCTCCATCTTGCAGATGGAGGATTCCCACAATAGGGTTAGGATTGTGACCCCCTCCCCTTGGGAGGAGGCACAAAGAGGGTGTACCCACCCTCAGGGCTAGTAGCCATTGGCTACTAACCCCCCAGACCTAAATACGCCCTTAAATTTAGTATTTAATGGCTACCCTGAACCCTAGAAAATTAGATTCCTGCAACTACAAGAAGAAGGACTGCCTAGCTGAAAACCCCTGCAGAGGAAGACCAGAAGACAACAACTGCCTTGGCTCCAGAAACTCACCGGTCTGTCTCCTGCCTTCCAAAGAACTCTGCTCCAGCGACGCCTTCCAAAGGGACCAGCGACCTCTGAATCCTCTGAGGACTGCCCTGCTTTGACGACGACAAGAAACTCCAGAGGACAGCGGACCTGCTCCAAAAAGACTGCAACTTTATCCAAAGGAGCAGATTTAAAGACCCCTGCAACTCCCCGCAAGAAGCGTGAGACTTGCAACACTGCACCCGGCGACCCCGACTCGGCTGGTGGAGAACCAACACCTCAGGGAGGACCCCCGGACTACTCTACGACTGTGAGTACCAAAACCTGTCCCCCCTGAGCCCCCACAGCGCCGCCTGCAGAGGGAATCCCGAGGCTTCCCCTGACCGCGACTCTCTGAAACCTAAGTCCCGACGCCTGGAAAAGACCCTGCACCCGCAGCCCCCAGGACCTGAAGGACCGGACTTTCACTGCAGAAGTGACCCCCAGGAGTCCCTCTCCCTTGCCCAAGTGGAGGTTTCCCCGAGGAAGGCCCCCCTTGCCTGCCTGCAGCGCTGAAGAGATCCCTTGATCTCTCATTGACTTACATTGCGAACCCGACGCTTGTTCTAACACTGCACCCGGCCGCCCCCGCGCCGCTGAGGGTGAAATTTCTGTGTGGGCTTGTGTCCCCCCCGGTGCCCTACAAAACCCCCCTGGTCTGCCCTCCGAAGACGCGGGTACTTACCTGCAAGCAGACCGGAACCGGGGCACCCCCTTCTCTCCATTGAAGCCTATGCGTTTTGGGCACCACTTTGAACTCTGCACCTGACCGGCCCTGAGCTGTTGGTGTGGTAACTTTGGGGTTGCTCTGAACCCCCAACGGTGGGCTACCTTGGACCAAGAACTGAACCCTGTAAGTGTCTTACTTACCTGGTAAAACTAACAAAAACTTACCTCCCCCAGGAACTGTGAAAATTGCAGTGTCCACTTTTAAAATAGCTATTTGTGAATAACTTGAAAAGTATACATGCAATTGAAATGATTCAAAGTTCCTAATGTACTTACCTGCAATACCTTTCAAACAAGATATTACATGTTAAATTTGAACCTATGGTTCTTAAAATAAACTAAGAAAATATATTTTTCTATAACAAAACCTATTGGCTGGATTTGTCTCTGAGTGTGTGTACCTCATTTATTGTCTATGTGTATGTACAACAAATGCTTAACACTACTCCTTGGATAAGCCTACTGCTCGACCACACTACCACAAAATAGAGCATTAGTATTATCTCTTTTTACCACTATTTTACCTCTAAGGGGAACCCTTGGACTCTGTGCATGCTATTCCTTACTTTGAAATAGCACATACAGAGCCAACTTCCTACAATATCCCATTGTCCCACTTTACAGGTCAGGCAGCCGCCATTTCAGGGGCCCACATGGCTGAATCACACATAACTAGGCCTAGCCTCAACACACATACAGGCCAAATATCGGATTATGATTTGTGTTCTGTGTAAGCTGTGTTTACGTACCTCTGAGTTGTTTGACTCTGTGCTCGCTGCTGTCCTTCATAGGCACGTCCACTGGGACATGTGAGGAGATGGCAGCATCTTCCGGTGTACAGACCGCTGGTGGACCTGTCGACAATGGAGGAAAAGACATGTGATCATCACCTACAGGCTTGACCGTGCCACAATCCAGGAACTCTGTGCCCAGTTGGAGCCAGACCTGATGTCAGCTATCCGCCATCCCACAGGAATCCCCCCTCAAGTGCAGGTGCTGTCAGTACTCCATTTCCTTGCAAGTGGGTCATTTCAAACAACAGTGGCCATAGCATCAGGGATGTCCCAGCCTATGTTTTCCAACGTGTTGTCCAGAGTGTTGTCTGCCCTGCTGAAACACATGCGGAGCTACATCGTTTTCCCTCAGGTGGAGGATTTGCCTACAGTGAAAGGAGACTTCTATGCCCTGGGACATATCCCCAACATCATAGGTGCCATTGATGGGACACATGTGGCTTTGGTCCCCCCGCAGGAGTGAACAGGTGTACAGAAACCAGAAGAGTTATAATTCCATGAATGTGCAGATGGTGTGTTTGGCAGACCAGTACATCTCCCATGTGAATGCCAAGTTCCCTGGCTCAGTGCATGAAACTTACATCCTGCGGAATAGCAGCATCCCTTATGTGATGGGTCAACTCTAGAGGCACCGTGTGTGGCTCTTAGGTGAGCACCTGGAAGGAAGTCAGTGGGAATGATTGTCTGGGTCTGGGGATATCACTCCAGGTTAGTGTGTGTCTATCAGTTGTCCCTCGCCATTTGCAGGTGACTCTGGTTACCCCAACCTGTCATGGCTACTGACCCCAGTGAGGAATCCCACGACAAGGGGCGCTACAATGAGGCCCATAGGCAAACATGGCGGATAATAGAGCGGACCTTCGGCCTCCTGAAGGCCAGGTTCAGGTGCCTCCATATGACAGGTGGATCCCTATTCTACTCACCAAAGAAGGTGTGCCAGATCATCGTAGCCTGCTGTATGCTTCACAACTTAGCTTTGCGACGACAGGTGCCTTTTCTGCAGGAGGATGGTCCAGATGGCGGTGTTGTTGCAGCTGTGGAGCCTGTGGACAGTGAAGACGAGGAAGCAGAAGAAGAGGACATGGACAACAGGAACTCGGTGATCCTGCAATATTTCCAGTGAGACACAGGTAAGAATACAAACCTGCCTACTACATGTACTTTAACACTACTACCTCTCTACTGTCTGTCGTTTTCACCCAGTGTATGGTCACTGAGTTGTCACTTTCCCTTACGATGGTTCCCACTGTGTGACATCTGCTTTGATTCCTCATGGACTAGAGCTGTGTGTGTGTTGACATTACAATTGAAAGAGCATTTTTGCCACAGTACTTGCTAATACACTATTCCGAAATCACAGACTGACTCCAGATTGTTTTGTGCTCAAAGGGTGTTTTTTTAAGTGCTCAATATTGGAGGGGGTTGTAAAATGGTGAGGGGTGATGGTGGAGGAATGTCCATGGCAGAGTCCAGTCAATTAGTCTCACAGGTGCATTGCCCAAATGGACATAGGAAGTGGAGCTGGGGCAGTTTAAGGATGGACAGGGTGACAAAGTGGGTCAGAAGGATGACATTCAGGTTGGTCTCATTTCTTGGCGGGGGTCCTGGCATCGTTCTCTGTCTTTGTCCTGGATCTCAGGGACCGTTTGCGGGGTGGTTCTCCCTCTGCAGGGGGTGGGGTGCTGGTGTGGTGGTCCTGTGGCGGTGCCTCCTGTGCACTAGCGCCGGCGGAGGTGGTGGGCAGTTCATCGTCCATGCTAGTGTCAGGGGCCCCTTGTTGTGCCACAGTGTCCCTCCTGGTGTTGAGTACTTCCTTCAGCACCCCTACGATGGTGCCCAGGGTGGAATTGATGGCTCTGAGTTCCTCCCTGAAGCCCAAATACTGTTCCTCCTGCAGGCGCTGAGTCTCCTGAAACTTGGCCAATACCGTTGCCATCGTCTCCTGGGAGTGGTGGTAGGCTCCCAGGATGGAGGAGAGGGCCGCGTGGAGAGTGGGTTCCCTGGGCCTGCCCTCCCCCTGTCGCACAGCAGCCCTCCCAGTTCCCCTGTGTTCCTGGGCCTCTGTCCCCTGGACCGTGTGCCCACTACCACTGGCCCCAGGTCCCTGTTGTTGTTCGGGTGGTGGGTTAGCCTGGGTTCCCTGTAGTGGTGGACACACTGCTGCTTGATGTGTCCTGGGGACAGAGGTATGGGCCCGCTGGGTGGGTGCTGTGCTGGTGTTTCCAGAGGGGGGAAGCTCTGTGGTGGCCTGTGACTGTGTCAGGGGAACCGACTATCCAGAGGTCCCCGATGGGCCGGGCTGGTCATCTAGATCCAGTTGGACAGAGCTGCTGTCATCACTGTGGGCCTCTTCTGTTGGTGGTGTGGACATGTGTGGACCCTCCTGTCCGGTGACGTTGGGTAGGGGTCCTGCAGGGGTATAAAAGGATGTTTATTACGTCTGTGTGTGCCATGGTGTGGAATGGGTGGGTGTCCGTGTACCTCAGTGCTTACATTCCTGTGTAGGACCATGTGTGATGATGGTTTAGGGGGGTGTATGGGTATGTGCAGTGGGCATGCTTTGGTGATGGGTGTCCATGCTTTGTTGTTGCATGCAGGGCTCGGTGTTGGGATGTGTGGGTTGGGTTAGTGGAACATTAGTGAGGAGTAGGAGTGATGGGGGTGAGGGTGGGGGTATGTGATGGCATGCAGGTAGGGTGGGGGATGTAATAGTTAAGATTTGACTTACCAGAGTCCATTCCTCCATCTACTCCTGCGAGGCCCTCAGGATACAGAATCGCCAAGACCTGCTCCTCCCATGTTGTTAGTTGTGGGGGAGGAGGTGGTGGTCCGCTGCCAGCCCGCTGAACCGCAAGGTGGTGTCTTGAGATCACGGAACGCACCTTCCCCTGTAGGTCGTTCCACCTCTTCCTGATGCCATCCCAATTTCTTGGGTGCTGTCCCACTGCGTTGACCCTGTCCACGATTCTGCACCATAGCTCCATCTTCCTAGCTATGGAGGTGTGCTGCACCTGTGCTCCGAATATCTGTGGCTCTACGTGGATGATTTCCTCCACCATGACCCTGAGCTCCTCCTCAGAAAACCTGGGGTGTCTTTGCCGTGCTATGGGGTGGTGTGGGTGATGTGTGGGGTGGTGTGTGTAGTGATAGGTGGGGTGATATTTAGTGGTGTGTTGTGTGAGGTGCGTAGAAGTTCTGTGGGTGATGGTATTGTGTGCCTGTGGATGCTTGGTAGTTGTTTGTGGTGTCTCTCTCTGGCCTTCGTTTGGGATTTTTGGTCGTAGGGGTTTGTGGGTGATGTGGGTGTGTGTTTTATATTGTATTGGGTGTGTGGGAGTGGTGTGTGTATGTGTATCAGGTGTGTGTGTTTCGAATTGTCCAATGTGGTAGTGTTTTGTACAAGTGTGTGTATTTTGAGCGCGGCGGTGTGTACCGTCAATGGAATACCGTGGTTGAAAGACCGCCGCATGGATTCGTGTGTCGTGATAGTGTGGGCGTATTTCTGTTGGCGTGATGGTGGAGGTTTTGTTTTCACCAGTTTATCAATGACCTTTGGTGTGGCGGACTTGTGTGGGTGTCTCAATTTTGGCGGATTCCGTGCTGTAGGTCATAATAGCTGTGGCGGAGTTCCGCGGCCGCGGCGGTGTGCTGGCAGTCTTCTGCACGGCGGTAAGCGTCTTTTACCACCAATGTTGTAATGAGGGCCATTGTTTGTTAGTTCAGTATGTACGGTTCATCTTCACTTTGAGTGGCTTTCTCTAAAGGATCTTGAAATGTCTGAGAAATCATTCTCTTCCACTGTTGAGCTCTGAAACCTTATAATTTAAGGGTGACGTGTTTGTTCATTTTGATCATCTCCAGCACCTTCACCCTTTGAGGAGACAGAGAGGTCTGTCTAACCATGACAATTGTCTAAGCATAGCTGAAAAACCCATTCAAGAATATATTAGCTAAGGAACATGATAGATATGTTATTGCCGTCATGATGGGTACTGATTACTGTTCCTTTACCCCGTGTCAATAGATCACTGGGAATGATTTACTGTGAATCTTCTTTGGTTATCTAAGTATTCACATAGCATCTTATTTGTTGTTTCAGTTGGCATTTGCTCATTCTGAGTTTCCTGCATCTGTGCACTTGTTGAAAAATCCTGAAACGCTTAAAAAACAAGGCCGAGCACAGAGAGTGTTTCTACTGCTTCTATTGCTGTTGAGGTTTCTACAGCAGAAGCTTTGATATGACATGTGAATTGTTTTACCAGTGGTGTGAGCTGCTGTTTCAACATGCTGTTGAAAGCTACCATGGGCTCAGCAGAGGTTGGCTAAGATTTCCCTTGAGTTATTCCTTGTCATTGAAGTGCCAGCCTTTCAAACATTAAGGTTGACACATCCTTCATTGTCCACCTCTTATAAATGTAGATATCCAGAGATGTATTGGTTTTGTCAGTAAACAATCAATGTTTGTCCCTCACTTCCTGTTTAGTGGCACATGTAACCTCTTTGCAGGACATAGGCTGTCATTTTGACCCTGGTGGTCGGTGATAAAGCGGCGGCCAACCCGCAAACAGGCCGGCGGTCAAAAAAATGGTATTCTAACTCTGGTGGGAACCGCCAACACAGGCCGCCACATTAACACTCCGACCGCCACGGCGGGACCGACAAACAGCGCGGCAGTCACCGCCAACAGGCAGGCGGCAGACAATGTACCGCCCACCCTATCACAACTCACCAATCCGCCACCTTTTCCGGGGCGGGAGCCCCGCCGATAAAAACACGGCGGAAACAGACTACGAATGGGAAAACGCTCACCTATACACACTCCACGAGGACGGAGGACAGCATGGAGCCCGAATTACACATCCTACCAGCTATTGTCTACCTGCTCATCTACCAGGAGTACGAACGCCGGCGCAGACGACAACGGTGAGTACTGCACCTACGACACAGGGGAGGAGGGAGGAGAAAAGCTTACGGGCACACACATGCACCATACACCCACCCCCCCACCACAAATACCTATACCCCAAT
Organism: Pleurodeles waltl; assembly: GCF_031143425.1. Taxonomy (NCBI): domain Eukaryota; kingdom Metazoa; phylum Chordata; class Amphibia; order Caudata; family Salamandridae; genus Pleurodeles; species Pleurodeles waltl. The sequence goes on along the minus strand of NC_090437.1, from coordinate 618,438,241 downwards.
GCCGAGCAACAAGTCAGAGTGACACCACACAAACCCCCCGGAATAATGCAAAGACACAATTTAAATTTTCGATAAAATATATGTATAAATAGCTCCATTGAAGGAATGGCAAATATGCCATATAAAAGATACAAAAATAAGGAATGAACATAGTCAACAAGATATCCATAGGCAAAAAGTCCTGCACATTCCGTCAAAGTTCCATAGTCCGTGGGCCAATGTGCACAAACACATGGGCAAAGCTCCCCCTCTGGTGCAGGTTCTGTCAGTACTCCATTTTTTGGCAAGTGGGTCTTTTCAGACAACAGTGTCCATGCCCACTGTCCCATCCTGGGGGGTGCAAAGCCACAGTCCATCAGATGGATTACCGACTCCACTGTTACTGGAGGAGGCATGATGCCCCGAGTGCTTCCTGAAGCCCTGCTCGACACAGAACCGGCACTGTCAATGGGCCAGGGTGCTTGAGATGAAGGGCCCAGCGGAGCGGTGCTTGAGATGAAGGGCCCAGAGGAGCGGTGCTTGAGATGAAGGGCCCAGCGGAGCGGTGCTTGACAGGAAGGGCACAGCGGAGCGGTGCTTGAGATGAAGGGCCCAGCGGAGCGGTGCTTGGGACGGCGGGGCCCAGCGGAGCGGTGCTTGAGATGAAGGGCACAGCGGAGCGGTGCTTGACAGGAAGGGCCCAGCGGAGCGGTGCTTGAGACGGCGGGGCCCGGCGGGGCCCAGCGCAGCGGTGCTTGAGATGAAGGGCCCAGCGGAGCGGTGCTTGAGATGAAGGGCCCAGCGGAGCGGTGCTTGGCAGGAAGGGCCCAGCGGAGCGGTGCTTGAGACGGCGGGGCCCAGCGTAGCAGTGCTTGACAGGAAGGGCCCAGCGGAGCGGTGCTTGACAGGAAGGGCCCAGCGTAGCGGTGCTTGACAGGAAGGGCCCAGCGGAGCAGTGCTTGAGATGGCGGGGCCCTGTTCAGCGTTTCTTGTCCCGGCGGGGCCCGTTCAGCGGTTCTTGTCCCGGCGGGGCCTGTTCAGCGGTTCTTGTCCCGGCGGGGCCCTGTTCTGCGGTGCTCCTCCCGGCGGGGCCCTGTTCAGCGGTGCTCCTCCCGGCGGGGCCCTGTTCAGCGGTTCTTGTCCCGGCGGGGCCCTGTTCTGCGGTGCTCCTCCCGGCGGGGCCCTGTTCAGCGGTGCTCCTCCCGGCGGGGCCCGTTCAGCGGTTCTTGTCCCGGCGGGGCCCTGTTCAGCGGTTCTTGTCCCGGCTGGGCCCTGTTCTGCGGTGCTCCTCCCGGCGGGGCCCTGTTCAGCGGTGCTCCTCCCGGCGGGGCCCTGTTCAGCGCTGCTCCTCCTGGCGGGGCCCGTTCAGCGGTTCTTGTCCCGGCGGGGCCCATTCAGCGGTTCTTGTCCCGGCGGGGCCCGTTCAGCGGTGCTTGTCCTGTGTGTCTAGGGAGCCAGACCTGGGCAAGACTTCCCGCTCATTCACCATCCGAACTTGCGGTCGCGGCGCCCTCCTGTGATGGAGTCCTGGGCCCGTGGGTGTCGTCCGTCACACCCGGAATGGGGCTGGTGGGGCCCTCCTGGGCAGCTCGCCTGCTGCCTGACTTCTCCGCCCTGCTGCCCTTGCCCTCCTTCGCTGGAGCTCTGTGGCCCTTGCCTCCCTTGGATGATGTGGCAGGTGACGGGGCAAGGCTACTGTCCTTGGTGGCAGCCGTCTCAGGCTTGTCGCGCCAGGCCTTTTTCTTTTTTGTCCTCTTCCCAGGGGGGGGGCTGGCTGTCCCCTTGCTGCTGGCCGATGTTCCTGCCCTAGGATCTGGTGGACTCCAATAACCCTGCACTATGGTCACAGTAGATGCAGGGCTGGTGGTGGCTGAGGTGCTTTTTTTGGTCTTACCAGATGGAGGGGGTGGGTCAGTGATTGGAACGAGCTCAAGGTTGGAAAGGAAAAGGACTTGGGGAGGACAGGGACGGGTAGCTGTAGTGGGTTTGGGAGTGGAGGAAGAGGATGTGGTTGTAGGAGAGTCAAGTGTGCTGTCTTTGGGTGCAGGTGCTTGTGACGGAGGCTGTTGTGAGGTGGATGGCTGTTGGGTGGGTGGCTGCCTGCGTTTGTGTGCTTTGGAAGAGGGGGTGACAGACACACTGGGAGAGGACACAGGGGACGTGTAAATGGCAGTGGGGGTGGTGACTGCACGTGTGCGAACTGTAATGGAGGGTGTGCTGGTGATGGAAGTACTGGCTGATGGTGGTGTGCATGCAGGTGTGAGTGGAGACGTCACAGGGAGGGAGGAGGGAGATGAGGAGGTGGGGGACACAGAGGTGGTAGTGACTGTTGGCATGTCTGCATCTGGATGTTGCTTGGGTGAATGCTTGTGGGATCTGTGGTGCTTATGTCTGGATGAGCTGCCCTTGGGTGTAGAGGTGTGTGCAGGCTGGTCTGATGGTGTGGATGGGCTAGGCAGAGGAACAGGAGACTGGGACTGGGTGGAGGGAGTAAGAAGAGGGAGGCTGGAGACAGGGACAATGGCTGCCGTCAGTGCTGAGGCCAGAGCGTTGAACGATCGCTGATGGGCACCCTGACCCGAATGAATGCCCTCCAGGTATGCATTGCTCCAATGCACCTCCCTTTCTACACCCTGGATGGCATTCAAAAGGGTAGACTGCCCAACAATGAGTGTCCTGAGGAGGTCAATGACCTCCTCACTGAGGGCAGCAGGGGTAACTGGGGCAGGGCCTGAGGTGCCTGGGGCGAAGGAGATGCCCGCCTTCCTGGGCGAGCGGGCACGGAGTGAAGGCTGAGGGGCTGCTGGGAGGGCGGGGCTGGTGAGCTGGGTGGCGGCTGTACCTGTTGTGGCGGTGGGCACGGATGTTGCCGCCACCGCTAGGGAGCTCCCTTCCGAGGACGTGTCGGTGTCGCTGACGTCTCCACGGGTCCCCGTTGTGGAGCTCCACTCGCCCTCCGTCTCACTGGTGTACTCGGAGTCTGTTGTATGGCCCTCCGGGGCCATGTGAGATGCAGCTCCCTCGTGCTCCAATGCCACTTCTCCTCCGCCAGATGATGCTAATGCACACATGAACAGGAAGACAAAGAAAATGGGGGGGGGGTGGAGAAATGAAGACAGGTTGAGTGCATGCATTGGCAACACCGTTGTCGGAGAGGACAGACACAGAAGCCCCCTGAACTGGGCCGCACAATGGGGGTACACTACTCAGTTATTGTGACTAGTCCTACGGGTCTATGGACGACAAATGCACACATGGGTGAGGCCGGACCATGGATAGCTGTACTTGGCACCCTACAGAGGTGGGGGGCGGGGGCACAGGGCTGTGTCTAACGGAGGGGCCTAGCCTACAGAATGCGCCCTGGCCTGGAGATAGCCACAGCCCTCCTCCCCCACCCAGACACCTTCACTGCGCGCAAAGATAGCAGAATGTGCTGATACTCACCCCCTTGTGTCTGCTGTGATGTCCTCACGCGCCCATCCAAATCGGGGTAGGCCACCGCCAGGATCCGGGACATCAGGGGGTCAATTGGCGGCTGGCACCCCTCCTACGTTGGGAGGCCATCCCCAGCAGAGACACAGCGGTCTTTCTGGTCCCGCGGCGGATGTCCTCCCACCTCTTTCGGCAGTGGGTGCCCCGTCTGTTGTGGACCCCCAGGGCCCGGACGTCCTTGGCGATGGCACGCCAAATGTCGATCTTCTGATGGGTGCTGACCTATGTGACATGTACAGGGTGGTAAAAGAAATCGCATCAGTTTTCTGCCTGGTCAATGTGAGTGCCCCCCCCCCCTCCCAACCTTGCCATGTGGCACATGCTCTCATCTTTCGTGCGTTGCACTCCTCATTCGCTCCCCTCCCCACCATCTTACATACACCCCACTCAACACAGGCATAGCCAATTCAACGTGCACCCTGTGTACTAACCTGTTGGTCTGGAGTACCGTAGAGAAGCACATACTGGGGGAGGACCCCATCAACAAGTTCCTCCAATTCTTCGGCAGTGAAGGCAGGGGCCCTTTCCCCAGTCGCAGCAGCCATTGTATCTCCCAGACCGAGGTCACAGCAGCACTTGCAGTATAGGTCCCCTCCTGTGGATGATCAGGTCTCGAGTGATTAATCAGATAGAAAATGGCGGTCACGCCCGCGGCGGTGCGTACCGCGGCGGTGCTTACCGCGACCGCCGGCGCACATCGTCATTGGTTCCTGAGACCCATAGGGTTCAATGTTAACCAATGCTGCTTTGCGCCGCGGTCTTCGACCGCCTACCGCCAGGTGTGCCACGCCAGCACAGTGACCTCACATCCCACTGTCACACTTCACAGGTCAGGCAGCCGCCATTTCAAGGGCCCACATGGCATGATTTCTACTGCGTCACACAGGCCTAGGCCTTGCATAGCCACTCATACAAGCCGTTCCATGCATAGCGATTCGTGTACTGTGCAAGCTGTGTGAATTAACCTGTGGGTTGCTTGACTCTGTGCTCCATGTTGTCCTTCCTAGGCACCGTCTGCTGGGACTTGCGAGGAGAAGGATGAATCCTCCCGTGTACCGACCGCTGGTGGACCTGTCGACAATGGAAGAACGACATATCATACTTACATACCGGCTTGACAGAGCAACTATACATGAACTATGTGCCCAGCTGGAGCCAGACCTGATGTCCCCCATCCGCCAACACAGGGGGATTCCCCCTCTGGTGCAGGTTCTGTCAGTACTCCATTTTTTGGCAAGTGGGTCTTTTCAGACAACAGTGTCCATGTCATCTGGGATGTCTCAGCCTATGTTTTCTAAGGTTTTGTCCAGAGTGTTGTCTGCCCTGATGAAATGCATGCGGAGCTACATTATTTTCCCTGAGGTGGGCGAATTGGCTACAGTGAAGGGTGATTTCTATGCCGTTGGACATATCCCCAACATCATTGGTGCCATTGATGGGACCCATGTGGCTTTGGTTCCCCCCAAAGACAGTGAGCAGGTGTACAGAAACAGAAAAAGTTATCATTCGATGAATGTCCAGGTGGTCTGTTTGGCTGACCAGTACATCTCCCATGTAAATGCCAAGTTCCCTGGGTCAGTGCATGACGCGTATGTCATGCGAAATAGCAGCATCCCTTATGTGATGGAACAGCTACAGAGACACCGTGTGTGGCTAATTGGTGACTCTGGTTACCCCAACCTGTCGTGGCTACTGACCCCAGTGAGGAATCCCCGGACCAGGGCAGAGGAACGGTACAATGAGGCCCATGGGCGATCTAGGAGGATCATAGAAAGGACCTTCGGGGTCCTGAAGGCCAGGTTTAGGTGCCTGCATATGACAGGGGGATCCCTCATGTACTCACCAAAGAAGGTGTGCCAGATCATTGTGGCCTTCTGTATGCTTCACAATCTTACATTGCGACGCCAGGTGCCTTTTCTGCAGGAGGATGGTCCAGATGGTGGTGTTGTTGCAGCTGTGGAGCCTGTGGAGAGTGAAGAGGAGGAAGACGACGGGGACGACACGGACAACAGGGATACAGTCATACAACAATACTTTCAGTAGCACACAGGTAAGAAACAGCCACCCCAATTTACATTTACTTGAAGCCTCATGCGTCTCCACTGTCTGTGTTTCCCCCCAGTTCCTGTTAACTGATTTGTGACTTTCCCTTCCCTTTTCAGAGCTGTATGACCCACTGCCTGACTTCAGCTTTGTTTGCCCATGGACTAAAGCTTATTGAAATTGGTATGTTGTCATCACAAAGTAACTGGCCATTATTGCACCGTTATGTGTAATACATTTGTTAAGAATACAAGCAGACTCCTGTTTTTTTAAGTGGAATAAGTGATTTATTTTAAGTGCTACATATAGGTAAATGATTGGGAAGCGGGAATGGGTGGGGGTGGAGTAATGTCCATGGCAGAGTCCAGTTCTCAGTCGCACAGGTGCATTGTCCATATGCCTGTGGAAGGATGGAGCAAGGGCAGTTCAAGGTTGGACAGGCTGTCAATGTGGGACAGTGGGATGACATCAGGGGGTATCTTAGGCTGGCGGGGGCCTTGCAATCCTACTCTGTCTTCTTGTGAGATCTCAGGTTCCGCTTGCGGGGTGGTTCTTCTTCTGCAGGAGGTGGGGTTCTGGTGGCCTGTCGTTGTGTGGGGGCCTCCTGTCCACTAGCGCCGGCGGAGGTGGTAGGCTGTTCCTGGCCTGGGCTAGTGACAGGGGCCCTTTGGGGTGCCACATGGTCCCGCAATGTGGTGACGATCTGGGTAAGGGCCAGGACGATGGTCCCCATTGCGGAACCGATGTTCCTCAGTTCCTCCCTGAACCCCATGTACCGTTCCTCCTGCAGTTCCTGGATCTCCTGGAACCGGGCCAGTACCGTCGCCATTGTCTCCTGGGAGCGGTGGTATGCTCCCATGATGGTGGAGAGGGCCTCTTGGAGAGTCGGTTCCCCGGGCCTGTCCCCCCCCTGTCGCAGAGCAGCCCTCCCAGTTCCCCTGTGTTCCTGGGCCTCTGTCCCCTGGACGGTGTGCCCACTACCACTGCCCCCAGGTCCCTGTTGTTGTTGGGGTGGTGGGTCAACCTGGGTGCCCTGTAGTGGTGGACACACCGCTGATTTACGTGTCCTGGAGACAGAGGCATGGGCCCGCTGGGTGGGAGCTGTGCTGGTGTTCCCAGAGGGGGTTGGGTCTGGTGTAGCCTGTGGCTGTCTGTGGGGAACCGACTGTCCAGAGGTCCCCGATGGGCCGGGCTGGTCGTCTGGCTCCAGGGAGACAGAGCTGCTGTCATCGCTGGGGGCCTCTTCTGGGGGTGGGATGGACATCTCTGGACCCTCCGTGGCGGTGTGGTGGCGTTCGGGTCCTGTAGGGGTATAAAGGTATGGTTATTGCTTCTGTGTGTGGCATTTCGTGTGATGGGTGGGTGTCTGTGTACCCATGTGCAGGCATTTCCTTGTGGGGGCTTTTGTGAGGGTGGCTTGTGGGGGTGATGTGTGTGTGCAGTGGGCATGCTTTGGTGATGGGTGTCCATGCTTTGTGGTCGCATGCAGGGCTTGGTGTTGGGATGGGTGGGTTGTGATGGTGAGCCTTTTGGTAGGGGTTGGTGTGATGGGGAGGGGGTGAGGGTGGGGGTATGATTTGGCATGCAGGTGGGGTGGGGGTGGGAAGCAGTAGTGAAGATTTGCCTTACCAGAGTCCATTCCTCCGCCTACTCCTGCGAGGCCCTCAGGATGCAGGACGTGCAAGACTCCCTCATCCCACGCGGTAAATTCTGGGGGAGAAGGGGGGGGTCCGCCGCCAGTCTTCTGCACCGCAATGTTGTGCCTTGATACCATGGAACGCACCTTCCCCCGTAGGTCGTTCCATCTCTTCCTGATGTCCTCCCGATTGCGTGGATGCTGTCCCACCGCGTTAACCCTGTCCACTATCCTTTGCCATAGCTCCATCTTCCTGGCAATTGTGGTGTGCTGCACCTGTGCCCCGAAGAGCTGGGGCTCTACACAGACTATTTCCTCCACCATGACCCTGAGTTCGGCGTCACTGAACCTGGGGTGTCTTTGGGGTGCCATGGGGTGGTGTGGTTGAGGTGTGGGGTGGCGTTTGTGGTGATGAGTGTGGTGCGTGTGGTGGTGTGTGGTGTTTGGTGCGTGGATTCTGTGTGGGTGATGGTGTTGTGTGCCTCTGTGTTGTGGGATTCTCTATTCTGTGCTCTGTCTCTCGCCTTCATCAATGATTTCGGGTCGTAGGGGCTTGTGGGTGATGTGGGTGTGTGCTTTATATTGTGTTGGGTGTGTGGGAGTGGTGTTAGTATGTGTATCAGGTGTGCGTATTTCGAACTGACCAATGTTGCTGAGTTTTCTATGTGTGTGTGTATTTTGACCGCGGCGGTGTGTACCGCCAATGGAATACCGCGTTTGAAAGACCGCCGCGTGGATTTGTGGGTCGGAATAGTATGGGCGTTTTTCTGTTGGCGTGACGGTGGAGGTTTGGTCAGCGCCATTTTTTCGCTGACCTTTGGTGTGGCGGATTTTTGTGGATGTCGGGTTTTTGGCGGTTTGCCAGTTGCGGGTCAGAATGACCGTGGCGGTTTACCGCGGCGGTTTTATGGCGGCCTTCTGGCCGGCGGTAAGCGACTTTTACCGCTGAGGTCAGAATGAATCCCATAATCTATTTATATCATCTTTTATTTGTTGCTAGATATATGAACAAACTGTTGCCCAATCCAGCAGCTTCATCAATAGTATTAGTTAATGTTTCTTCCATGCTACCAGCTGGATCTGAAGCAAGTGCAACATTGGGATGACCTCAAAATCTCAAAGGGCGCAAGCATTGTGATTAGATGCTTTATTAGCCCCATTAGGCAACCATCTTTGACATGCATTTGTACAGCTCAAACAAGCATTACGTCATGTATAAGATGAACTTTCTACAGATTGGAATCTCATGTGTCATGGCTTTCATGGGAAGCATGTTGGCTCATTGAATAATCCCTCCTATTTGTAGTGCTTTGCAAAACTCCTAAATTCATAGGTCAAGGATTGAAATATAGACTGAAACAATGCATTTTGTAAGTCTCCATGAATAACTAGGCTTCAGCCAACCTATGATGACCCTTGCAATAAATGTTAATTTCAGATTCATAGTCAACAGCAATTCGGGCATGCAAAAACATGCCTCAGGTAATGTTGAGTGAGATGTACTGTATAATTTTATTGTGGGACTTAGATTTATGTCTGTATAAGCAAGAAGTCTTGCCCTGAGGAAAGCTCTAGACCTACGTTTGGTCTTATTTTTGGCGGATGAAACATGTTGACCACCCACCAGGGTTGAATTATTGCCCTGTGACTTTTTATTATTGCCTTCTAGTGGAAAAAATAAAGTATTTGAGGTAAGCTAGGAAGCACTTTCAACTGTTCCCCTGCTCTTTGCTTCTCACTCATCTCACAGGAGTAGAACATTTTAAGATGGTGCATCACACATCAAAACGTAAATTCAGGAGCTCCCTATTGCCTATGTGAGCCCACTCATGAAGGAAGGATTCCATTCAGGTGAGGAGCAAGCCCTATGATGAAGCATGTCATCTTCAAGTGGTTTGAGGACTGAATTAGATTAGCTTACAAGGACAGCTACAGTTTGATCTGATATTGACAACTGGAGACATAGGGAACTCATGTTAAGCACTAGAATCATAAGGTTCCACGCTACCTTTGGTTGATTACAAGTTGATATGGGTGGTACACCCCAAGTGACTATTCATCTTCTTCCTTTTAGTGATATGATTGTGCTGGTGGGCCCCAACGAACCCTTTTTAGCACCTACAAGTTCAGAAGTATTTAGCTGCATTAATGGCAACATGTACTTGAAACATGTATAAAATTACATTTCTATAACTGGTAAGGTGATGGCTTATTTCAAGGCCTTGCTGTTGGTGCACAACACTCCTCAGTGAAAAGCTACTGACTATACAAGAATTACAGACCGTCATTGTTCCTCTCTCAGACCTCCGTTTGGTAGGAAAATGTTATGATACCGCAATACAGACTTATGTATGCCCTTTGCACTTCATTCATTTCTCTAGCCACCAGTTGGTGGAACAACTTGCAAACAACTTGGAGGTGTTCCATACCTAATCCATAAACTGTTGAAAATCCAATCTTTATATAGTGCTTGATTTTCCTATTTTGGAGATTTAGCACTTAAATTTAGAGAAACATATAATGTAGCCAGTGCTGAAAGGAGCAGATAATATACAAATATGTTTTAGGTAGGGATGGACAAAGTTGTGAAACATTACTTAGCAAAACTCTGTGATTTCCTTTTGTAAGCAATACCAATTTGTGAAATCAATTAAATATGCAAAGGTTTTTTAAAGGAGAAAAAGAGATGTGACAGATAAAACATATGTTTGCTGGAGAAACCCACATTAAATTTACACAAAACTCATAAAATATAAAATACAACAAAATATATTTTTCTGGGGAGCTCTGAGAACTTTCAACCAATGTGCAAACTTTGCAACTTGAGGTGCAATAGTTTGTATACTTATAACACACATGGAAGAGAGAAATAAATATATATTGTGGAAAAAGTGTCCTGCAAATTTGGTTCTAGCAAGAAATCTCACCCCACATGCTGCCTTTACAGCTGGAGGTGCCATAGTGGTATATTTTGTCTAATATAACTTGTAATTATTATCATCTTGATGATGGCCTAAGTCACTCATGTTTAAGCACCGGAATTACAGCACTCTGTTATTCGACTGACTGATAAAATCTTTGCCTGGTACAAATATAAATACACACATCATTGACTATACCCATAGTAATCATTATTTTCTCATGTCAACCAACCTTTTTATTCTATGTATATTTACCTGAACTATTCTGAATTTATGTGGACACAAAGGCCCTCATTACAACACTGGCGGTAAATCCCGCTTACCGCCCTGCAGAAGACCGCCAACACACCGCTGCGGCGGTGGAATTCTGCTACAGCTATTACGACCCACAGGCCAGAATCCACCAGAATCCAGACACCCACACAAGTCCGCCACACCAAAGGTCAGTGATAAACCGTCGATAACAAAACCTCCACCGTCACGCCAACAGGAATACGCCCACACTATTACGACCCACGAATCCACGCGGTGGTCTTTCAACCGCGGTATTCCATTGGCAGTACACACCGCCGCGCTCAAAATACACACACATATACAAAACACAACCACATTGGACAATTCGAAATACTCACACCTTATACACATACACACACCACTCCCACACACCCAATACAATATAAAACACACACCCACATCACCCACAAACCCCTATGCCAAAAATTGAGAACTAAGCACAGAGAGAGACACCACCATCAACAAACTAGCATCCACAGGCACACAACACCATCACTCATACAACATCCACGCACCTCACACAACACACACAAACACATCCCCTCACACATCACAACACACACCACCTCACACATCACCCACACCACACCATGGCACCGCAAAGACACCCCAGGTACTCTAAGGAGGAGCTCAGGGTCATGGTGGAGGAAATCGTCTGGGTAGAGCCACAGCTATTTGGATCACAGGTGCAGCACACCTCCATAGCTAGGAAGATGGAGCTATGGTGCAGAATTGTAGACAGGGTCAATGCAGTGGGATAGCACCCAAGAACACGGGACGACATCAGGAAGAGGTGGAACGACCTACGGGGAAGGTGTGTTCTGTGGTCTCAAGACACCAGATTGCAGTTCAGAGGACTGGCTGCGGACCCCCACCTCCTCCCCCACAACTAACATCATGGGAGGAGCAGGTCTTGGCTATACTGCATCCTGAGGGCCTCGCAGGAGTAGCAGGAGAAATAGACACTGGTAAGTCAAATCTTAACTATTACATCCCCAACCCTACCTGCATGCTATCACATACCCCACCCTTACCCTCACCCCATCACTCCAACACCTCACTTATGCCCCACTATCACAACCCACACATCCCAATACCAAGCCCTGTATGCAATACCAAAGCATGGACACCCATCACCAAAGCATGTCCACTACAGATACCCACACAGACCCCAAACCAATTATCACACAAGGTCCTACACAAGAATGCAAGCACTGGGGTAGAGGATCACCCACCCATTGCACACGATGGCACACACAGATGCAATAATCATGCCTTTACACCCCTGCAGGACCCCTACCCAACGTCACCAGACAGGAGGTTCCAGACATGTCCACTCCCCCCACAGACGAGGCCCACAGTGATGACAGCAGCTCTGTCCTACTGGATCTAGATGACCAGCCCGGCCCATCAGGGACCTCGGGACAGTTGGTTCCCCACACATTGGCACATGCCACCACAGAGCCTCCCCCCTCAGGAAACACCAGCACAGCACCCACCCAGCGGGCCCATACCTCTGTCCCCAGGACACGTCAAGCAGCAGTGTGTCCACCACGACAGGGAACCCAGGCAAACCCACCAACCCAAGAACATCAGCGACCTGGGGGCAGTGGCAGTGGGCACACGGTTCAGGGGACAGAGGAACAGGAAAACCGGGGAACTGGGAGGACTGCGGTGCGACAGGGGGAGGACAGGCCCAGGGAACCCACTCTCCACGAGGCCCTCTCCAACATCGTTGGAGTGTACCATCATTCCCAGGAGACGATGGTAACGGTACTGGCAAAGTTTCAGGAGACCCAGCCGCTGCAGGAGGAACAGTATTTGGGGATCAGGGAGGAACTCAAGTCCATCAACACCACCCTGGTCACCATTGTAGGGGTGCTGAAGAACCTTGTGAACACCAGGAGGGACACTGTGGCACAACAAGGGGCCCCTGACACTAGCCTCAATGATGAACTGCCCACCACCTCTGCCGGCGCTAGTGGACAGGAGGCACCGCCACAGGACCACGACACCAGCAACCCACCCCCTGCAGATGGAGAACCACCCCGCAAACGGTCCCTGAGATCCAGGACAAAGACAGAGAACAATGCCAAGACCCCCACCAATAAATGAGACCACCCTGAATGTCATCCTTCTGTCCCACTTCGTCACCCTGTCCATCCTTAAACTGCCCTAGCTCCACTTCCTATGCCCCTTTGGACAATGCACCTGTGAGACTAATAACTGGACTCTGCCATGGACATTTCTCCACCATCACCCCTGACAATTTTACAACCCCCTCCTCTATTTTGCACTTAAATAAACACCCTTGAATCACAAAACAATCTGTGCTTTCACAAATGTGTATTTGCAATAACTAAGGAAAATAGCAACGTCCATTGTATTGTCAACATACCTATGTCACACAGCTCTGGTCCATGAGGTAATATAGCAGAGGTCACACAGTGGGACCCACATCTGTGAAATGGAAATGCAAAGTGACAAGTCAGGGTCCATACACTGGGTGAAAGTGACAGACATATGATAGGTCTAACAATTGTATGAAATGTAGGAGGCAGTGATGTCTTCTTTCCTGTGTCTCACTGGAAGTATTGATGGATAACGTTGTTTCTGTTGTCGATATCCTCTTCTTCTGCCTCCTCTTCTTCGCTGTCCACAGGCTCCACAGCTGCCACAAGACCTCTTTCTGGACCATCCTCCTGCAGAAAAGGCACCTGTCGTCGCAAAGCCAGGTTGTGCAGCATACAACAGGCCACGATGATCTGGCACACCTTCTTTGGTGTGTAGTAGAGAGAACCACCTGTCATATGGAGGCACCAGAATCTGCCTTCAGGAGGCCGAAAGTCCGCTCAATAATACGCCTAGTTTGCCCATGTGCCTCAGTTTAGCGTTCCTCTGCCCTTGTCCTGGGATTTCTCACTGGGGTCAGTAGCCTTGACAGGTTGGGGTAACCAGAGTCACCTGCAAATGTCGAGGGACAACTGTTAGACACACACTAACCCTTAGGGACAACCCCAGACCCAGACAATCATTCACATGGTACAGGGTCCTTGTCCGCAAGGTGCCTCTGGAGTTGCCCCATCACATAAGGGATGCTGCTATTCCTCAAAATGTAAGCGTCATGCACTGAGCCTGGAAACTTGGCATTCACATGGGAGATGTACTGGTTGGCCAAACACACCATCTGCACATTCATCGAATGGTAGCTCTTCCTGTTTCTGTACACCTGTTCACTCCACAATGCCACATGTGTCCCCTCAATGGCACCTATGATGTTGGGGATATATCCCAGGACATAGAAGTCACCTTTCACTGTTGGCAAATCCTCCACCTGAGGGAAAACGATGTAGCTGCGCATGTGTTTCAACAGGGCAGACAACATTCTGGACAACACGTTTGAGAACATAGGCTGGGACATCCCTGAATGCAATGGCCACTGTTGTTTGAAAAGACCCACTTGCCAGGAAATGGAGTACTGACAGGACCTGCACTAGAGGGGGGATTCCTGTGGGATGGCTGATAGCTGAAATCAGGTCTGGCTCCAACTGGGCACACAGTTCCTGGATTGTGGCACGATCAAGTCTGTAAGTGATAATGATGTGTCTGTCTTCCATTGTCGACAGGTCCACCAGCGGTCTGTTCACCAGAGGATGCCGCCATCTCCTCACCTGCCCCAGCGGATGTGCCCTATGGACGTGAACAGCGAGCACAGAGTCAGCCAACACTGAGGTATTAAATAAAAAATGTATTGCACACATTTGTCAATCCGCAATGTGCCTGTTACTGTGTGTATGCAAGGCCTAGATAGGTGTGACTTATTTAAAATTAATGCCATTTGGCCCCATGAAATGGCGGCTGCCTGACCTGTAAAGTGGGACAAGGGAATATGAGGTAACTGCGCTGGCTTTCTACACCGTCGCAGTAGGCGGTCGAAGACCGCAGCGCAATCCTGCATTGGTTAACATTGGACCCTATGGGTCCCAGGAGCCAATGACGATTTACGCCGGTGGTGACGGCACGCACCGCCGTGGACGTGACCGCCATTTTCTGTCTGTTCACTCATTTGATACCTGACCTTCGACAGGAGAGGACCTGCAAGTGCTGCTGTGACCTCAGTCTGGAAGCAATGATGGCTCATGTGTCTGGGAAAAGGGCCCCTGCCTTTACTTCGGAGGAGTTGGAGAAGTTAGTGGATGGGGTCCTCCCCCAGTACACTCTACTCTACGGTCCTCCAGACAAACAGGTGAGTACACTGTGAGCATGCTTTATGGGCAATGCCTGTTTGGAGTGGTGTGGATTGAAGATACAGGGTGGGGACTGAGGCCTGCATGAGCAGACGGTGGGTGTATGTGCGTCGGGGCAAGGGTGGGACGTGGGTCAATGACTGACAGTCCGAACGGTTAAAGATTATCCTTTTACCCTGTACTATTCCTCTCGGTCAGCATCCACCAGAAGAAGGATATTTGGCGTGCCATAGCCAAGGACACCCGGACCCTGGGGCTTCACCACAGACGGAGCACCCACTACCGGAAAAGATGGGAGGACTTTCGCCGCTGGAGCAAGAAGACGGCGGAGGCCCAGCTGGGGATGGCCTCCCAACGGGGAGGGGTGCCCATAGCACCATGATCCACCCTGATGTTCCGGATCCTGGCGGTGGCATATCCGGAGTTGGATGGGCGATTGAGGGCATCACAGCAGCCACAAGGGGGTGAGTACATTCACATCCACCTGACTCTGTGTGCATTACGAGGTGTCTGGGTGGGGAAGGTGGGCAGTGGGTTCCCCTAGGCCAGGGTGAGTTTTGTAGGTAAGGTCCCTTCGTGAGGCAGGCTATGTGGCACCCCAACCCCACCAGTGGTAAGAGCCATCTACACCTAGTCAGGCTCCTGTGACTTCCATGTGTGCAGCAATCGGGCATAGGCCTTGTACCCCATGCCCCTGTGATTAATTAGGGAACTCTAAGTGCATGACGTAGTGCAGAGGGCTGCTGTGTCTGTAGTGTCCGCCAATGGTAGCGGTATTGCATGCACTGAACATGTCTTTCTTCTGTCTCCCCCCCCCCACTTTTTGTGCTCTCCCTGTTCTTGTGTGCATTAGCATCATCAGGTGGAGAAGCAGTGGCACCGGAGCAGGAGGCAGCTGCATCCCACATGGCCCTGGAGGGCGAGACAACGGAGTCTGAAGCCACCAGTGGGACAGAGGGTGAGGGGGAGCTCCACAGTGGGGACAGGAGGTGACATCAGCGACAGCGACTCCTCCTCTGATGGAAGCTCCCTTGCGGTGGCGGGCCCCTCTGTGCCCCCCCTGCATCAACAGGTACTGCTGCCCTCAGTGAGGAGGCTATTGACCTCCTGAGATCCCTCACTTTTGGGCAGTCTACCATTCTGAATGCCATCCAGGGTATAGAGAGGCATTTGCAACAAACAAATGCATACCTGGAGGGCATTCATTCTGGCCAGGCAGCCCAACAGCGAGCATTTCAGGCTCTGGCCTCTGCACTGATGGCAGCCATTGGCCCTGTGTCCAGCCTCCCCCCTACAACTTCCTCCACCCAGACCCAATCCCCTGTACCTCAGCCTATCACAAGCACACCATCAGACCACCATGCACACACATCAACACACAAAAGTGCCCCGGCAAACATAAGCACCACACATCCCACAGGCACTCACACAAGCATCATACCCATGCAGACATACCAACATCCACTGCCTCCACTGTGTCCCTCTCTTCCATGTCTCCCTCCTCCCTCCCTGTCTCGTCTCCATTCACACCTGCATGCACTACATCTTCAGCCACTACCTCCATCACCAGCACGCCCATCACAACACACCCCTCACTGGCAGTTACCACCCCTACATAAATGCACACATCTCCTATGTCCTCTCCCAGTGTGTCTGTGAGCCCTCCTACTAAAGTACACAAACGCAGCCACACACCTACCCAACAGCCATCCACCTCACAACAGGCTCCAGCCCATGCACCTTCACCCAAAGTCAGCAAACGTACACCTCCTACATCCACTACCTCTTCCTCCACTCCCAAACCCCCTCCATCTACCCATCCCAGTGTGTCTAAAAAGCTTTTCCTATCAAATGTTGAACTCTTCCCTACACCCCCGTCTGTCTCCTAGGGCCCGCCTTTCCAGGTCCCAACCCAGCACCTCAGCCACCACATCCCCAGGCACAGTGGTGCAAGCAATAGCGGGATTTTGGAGTGCGCCAAGCAAAAGGGCTGCCAGTGTCCCACGGAGAGAGGGCAAGGACATTCCGCCACCTCCAAAAGTAAAAAAGTTGCCACATCCCGGAGGGAGAAGGCGAAAACACCTGCCACCAAGGGCTCAGGCAAAACAAAAGTGGAAAGTGGCAAGACAGCTGCACCACCATCCAAGGTGAGGAAGGGCCAGAACATCAAGGGCAGGTCCACGTCGACGCCAGCCTCCACCGCCGCCAGCACCGCAGACACTGAGGCCGCCACCAGCACAGATTCCACAGAGGCCGCTGTCAGCACCGCAGTCACTGAGCCCGCCACCAGCACCGCAGTCACTGAGCCCGCCGCCACAAAGAGCGGCACCAGCACCGCCGCCACAAAGACCGGCACCAGCACCGCCGCCACAAAGACCGCCATCAGCACCGATTCCACAGAGGCCGCCGCCAGCACCGATGCCACAGAGTCTGCCGCAAGCACCGCCGCTACTGACACCGCCGCCAGCACCAATGCCACTGAGGCAGCCACAAGCACCACCACGACTGACACCGCCGCCAGCACCGCCAGCGGCCTGCGACATTCTGAGCCAGTGGCACCACCGTAGACATGGCTGCCATCCCCAGTGGTCAGTCGTCCGAGGCTGGTGGTCAGTTCCAGGAGCCTGGGCAGCTTGCATGTTGCACCACCGTCAGTGGAGTGTCACATCCACTACCTCAGTCCTTGGCAGGATGAAGCACTCTGGGCACCAGGCCCCCTCCAGAACCATTGGAGACTGTTATCCACTTGAGAGACTGTGGCCTTGCACTCCCCAGGATAAAGCAGTGGGCAAACCACCCACTGTAGAGACTTGAGAGACTGTGGCTTTGCAGTCCCCAGGATACATCAAGGGGCATGGAGCCCCCTCGTGGAGCTGGCGTCGTGCACTCATCCCGCTGAGGTGCCCCGCCTTCCCTTCCCCCTAAGGTGCCTGTTTCATTTCGATCTGATGCCCCAGCAGTGTTCTCTCCGTTTGGAGTCTGGTATCGAATGTGGGCCTCGCCCATGCATTTTGGGCCCAGTGGTCCACGTACTATGAATGGTACACTATCTGGACTTGTATAGTTGGTGTACATAATTGTTTATACTGGATTTCAAGTTTTGACTAATGGATTTTTCATGATTACAATCGTTCAACTCATTTCCTTTTGTCATTGCGTTCTTCCAGGGGAGGTTGGGGGGTGTATATGTAATGTTGCAGCACGTATTAGTGTGTATGTTGTTGTGGGTGAGGGTGGGGGTGGGGGTGTTGCATGTTGCGTGTGTGTGTCACTCTCTTCTCCCTCCCCCCTGCCCCCATCCCCTGCGTTGTAGGTGCAGTACTCACTGTGGTCGTCGCTGCCATCGTTCGTGCTCCTGGTAGAGGAGCAGGAATTCTATCGCAGGGAGGATTTGGAGTTCTGGCTCCATGGCGTCCTGGTTCCTCGTGGGGTGTGGAGAGGTGAGTGTTTTCCCTTCCAAGTCCTGTTTCCGCTGTGTTTTTGTTCGCGTTGGTTCCGCCCCGGAAAAGGTGGCGGATTTGCCTCTCATAATACAGTGGGCGGTACACTGTCTTCCGCCTGTCTGTTGGTGGTGACCGCCGCACTGTTTGTTTGTACCGCCGTGGCGGTCAGAGTGTTAAAGTGGCTGTCTATGTTGGCAGTTTCCGCCAATGTCGTGATTCCATTTTTTTTCCGCCGGACTGTTGGTCTTACCGCCGCTTTAACACCGACCGCCAGGGTTGTAATGAGGGCCAAAGTCCTGTACTCTATTGCATACTTAGCCACCATACCTTTTGTCACTATTCATTTTGCTTTGTCCATATGTTATGTTAGCTAATAGTACTTACTACAGAACTTAGTTTTAATGCTAGTTTTCAGGTTTCATCCCCTATGTGAAATCTAGTTACTTGTAAATGAGAATTTCAGTTATGTGGCTTATGGAAGTTATGTAGTTCTGTAGCAAGAGATAATACCAAAAAAGACCACAAAGATAATAAGAAATGTAGTGCAGAAAAATGCTAGATTTTAAATATTGGCATCAGCGTTACTTTGGAACAACCTCTATTTGTATTGTAAAGTGAGACATTCACAATAGGCTGGCCAATACATATCTAAATTATGAATCAAAAACTGATAGTACCACCATGTGCGATTTAGCCCTATGAAATGGGCACCCCATATGGGTTGACCACACTATCTTGTGATTGAGCAGTTAAAACAAAAGTCTTTGAATACATAAATGAAGTATATGTTTTAAAAGGATATGCAAACTACCAGTCCTCCAATGTAGTGTAGCTCAGGCCTTTCCGTTGTGGATTGGGGTGTGTGGTTTACACTTCTTTTTATGAAACATATAGACAATTATTTTAAATACCAGCTTTCTTAAAGCAAGCAACATTTGAAAAGTTACCTTTGTCACAAAACAAAAATGTTGTAAGTATAGGTTGTTGTTCCCCTTTCCAGTCATTCCAGTTAGTGTTAATAGTACTGAATGTGTATTTTAGGCTGAGGAAGTGTCAGTATTTTATCTCCATTCTGTTAGCATTATGGTATATAATAGGGTTAGTGATATCATAAATTGATAATCTATTAAATATATTTTACCTCAAAGCAGATTTTTTAAATTATCCACATATTTTATCTATGACTGTGGGAAGTCTATTGGAACATTCTTTTGTTTTATGTCTAAAAAGGATGACTTCTCAACATCTGATTCTTTCCTAGTGACCAAACAGAAGGACAACCTCTTATCCTTTTCAATTTTTTGTGATTATAAGAAATATGAACATAAAAGCTTACAAAGAAGTAAAGCAGTGAGGCTGGTACATGTGGGTGGAATAGAGGCAGTGAACTAGGGAGATATATTGAGCAGCATGACTGCTGAAACACTTCCTGCCTTCAACACAGTGACAAAGAACCCAAATTGCTTGCATCCTACACATTGAAACTGTCCATTGTACAAAACACTAACATGACATGAATGACCGGTCTTTGGCAGCCTGGGCCTGTAAAGGCAGGAAGTTGGTCTAGGGGAATGAAAGTGCCCTGGTATAAATTAATTACTGTACCATCACCTCTTAAAAAGTATTTCTATAAAACATCTCTGGCCATTTCAGTTCTCTGAACCTCATGTTGTTGTGCAGCATGCGGCACGCGCAGCAGGCCGCGCCGCGCCCGAGCCTTTCTTATATTTGTTGAGGCCCCAAATTGGGCACAGGGCCTCGTTTTTCCTTTAGTGCAGCACTTCCCCATTAGATCCTGCTCCCCCCACTCACCTCTCTTATTCTTTTTCTTCTTTTTCTCTCGTTCTTGTTTTCTTCTACTTTTATACTTACTTTTTACCCATGTTTCTTTCTGTTTTCCCAGCATGCTTTCCTTTTCCCTGCATGCACTGGTTCCCTATTCACTATGGTGTTTTTTCTATAGAATTCTAAGACTTGATCCTAATTCAAGATGGCACCTTTTACTTCCTGTCAGTCACTTCCTGTTCCCGGGGAATATAAGGTGTGTGTTTCTTTTTCGCTTTGCGCTTCAACACTTCCTGTTTGGTGGTGGTCTTTGCTCCTGTTCCACTGCGTCAGATAGTGATACTCTGATTTTGTTCCAGCTTTTTCCTGGTCATTTTTCCTTTTTTGATTTGATTTTGTTTTACTTTTTTGTTTCAGGAGTTCCCTTTTGTTGAGGTTTTTTCCCCTTTGTTTTTTTTTTCCCCCGGGGACTCCTTCTGGAGGGCATGGACTGCCTTTGGCGTTCCCTCCATCAGCAGCACCGTGGCTACCAGAAAGGGTCGCCCCTATTTGGGCCAAGGCAGAACTTACAAGAACAAGAATATCGCCACACTCCCTGTGGGCCACATACACAGACTGCGAGTAGGTCATGACAGATTGCAGCGCCTAACAAACCAGACCTCGTCAAGCGAAATGGAAGATACAGTAACGGCGGCTGCAAATCCTGACCAGTCCCTAATTGTAACTATTCAGCAACAGGCCCAAGAACTGCAACAATTGAGAAATGGAAATGTGGCTTTAAGACAAGCCTTGGCCTCCCGAAGTACTGATGTTCCTACTGTCTCTACTAGTACTCCTTGGTTTGCAGGAGACCCATATAAGCTGCGGGAATTTCTGGATGCTCTGACTGTCTACTTTGCTTTCAGACCCACACAATTTTCACAAGATAAGACGAAGGTGGGTTATCTCATCAGTATATTATCAGGCCCTGCCTTGGCCTGGGCGACCCCGATAGTAGCCTCCAACGACCCGGTGTTATCTGATTATTCGCCTTTGTAAACAAATTCAAGCAAATGTTTGAACACCTGGGATTAGAAGCATCAGCCGAGGAAGCGCTCTGTGATATTCAACAAGGCACTCAAGATGTTCTACAATACATCACACGCTTCAGACAATTAGCGACTCTGGTAACTCTTTTTCGTAGAGGTTTGCGAGAAGAAATCAAAGACAAATTAGTACACTCTGCCAGAGTAAAAGATCTTTGAGGTCTGATGGATTTAGCCCTCTCTATAGAATATCGTCTCCAAGAACGTCGTTTGGAGAAAAGAAAGAATCCCAGCCAAGTACCTCACGTGTTTTTGTACATCATCCTGAAGAACCTCGAACCATATCCAGAGAGCCTGAAGCAGAACCTATGCAGGTAGACACTGCTCGAGGTCCACTTTCTAACAGCGATTGTGAAGAAAGACAGCAAAGAAGATTGTGCCTTTATTGTGGAGCTGCTGGTCATGTCCAATTCGTCCTATGAAATCTTCGGGAAACGCTGCTTTCCGTCCTCTGTGAGAAGGGAGGGGACGGGATCATCTGCTATACCTTCCATCAGTTCTTCCAAAGAAAATGCCACTATCTTATTTATGTTACCTGTTGTCCTGCAATTACCTGATGGTCATGAGGAAAGAACCCTGGCATTATTAGATTGTGGAGCTAGTGGCATTTATATGGACATGACTTGGGCTAAAACACTACAGATTCCAACACTGCCTAAAGAAGTTCCTGAACAAGTGCACACTGTAGATGGCTCTTTACTATCCTCTGGTCCTGTTATATCAACCACCACGTGTTTAGGTTTACAGTTTGGGAAACATCAGGAACATGTCTCCTTTGATTTAATCTCCTCTCCCAATCATTCCATAATCTTAGGGATTCCATGGTCATAAGACACAATCCGTATGTTAACTGGGAAACCCGAACCATCTCTTTTTCTTCTCAGTTCCTTCACGATCACTGTTATGCTTCAGACACCTATTGGTCTTCCAAAAAGATCATAACCTCGGAACCAAGTGTAGGGCTTTCCATAAATGCAGTCCAGGAGATACCAAGCCAATATTTGGAATTCCAAAGACGTATTTAAAAATCCATCTAAGCCCATATACCTCCACATAGAGACTATGATTGTGCCATTCCGCTGGAACCCGGAGCAATTGTTCCTTTTGAGAGAATGTATTCTCACACTGAATCAGAAAGAAAGGTTCTCAAGGATTATCTACAAGAAAATCTTCACAGTGGTCTTATCACTCCATCTTCTTCTCCGGCAGGAGCGCCCCTTTTCTTTGTTCCTAAAAAGATGAAAGATCTTCGCCCCTGCATAGACTTCCGTGGATTCAATAAAATCACCATAAAGGATCGTTATACCCTACCTCTAATCAAAGACATCCTGGAGGCTGTTAGAGGGGCACAAAGGTTTACAAAGTTAGACCTTCGCGGAGCGTATCATCTCTTGCGTATTAAGGAGGGTGATGAGTGGAAGACTGCCTTTCGGACTCCTTTTGGACATTATGAATATAAGGTCATGCCTTTCAGCTTAACAAACGCCCCCTCAGTGTTTCAAAGATTCATGGATTTCATCTTCTCTGATTTGCTAAACCACAGGGTAGTGATCTATTTGGATTGTATTCTCATATACTCCAGACGCCCTGAACTTCATTCTACACACGTCAAGCAAGTCTTAAAGAGATTCAGGCAACATCAACTTTACTGTAAACTGGAGAAGTGTGAATTTGATAAAACTGAAGTAAAGTATTTGGGTTACCATATCAGTCCAATAGGTATCTCAATGGATCCGGAAAAGGTACAAGCCATTCTAGATTGGCCATCCCCTTCATCAATCAAGGAAACTCAATGTTTCTTAGGGCTGGCCAATTTCTACCGTCAGTTTATTCTGGACTTTGTGAAACAAACCAGTTAAATTTCACAAACTCTTAAAAAAGAGAATCTGCAAAATGGGTTCATCTGGACAGACAGGGCGGAGGCGGCTTTTCAAAACCTAAAACTGGCCTTCACCCAAGCACCCATACTGAGACATCCAGACACCAATAAACAATTTATTGTTGTAACAGACGCTTCTGAAAGAGCCATTGGGGCAGTGTTATTACAACAACAAGACGATGATGGTTTAGAACATCCCATCTTTTACCTATCCCATGTACTCTCTGATTCTGAACAACATTATTCAGTTCTGGAAAGGGAACTATTGGCTCTAAAAACTGCATGCCAAGAATGGAGACAATTTCTCATGGGTTCTAAGGAACCTTTTGAAGTAAGAAAGGATCATCGAAATCTGCAATGCCTATGCAATTTTCAGTGCCGGAACAGTCGCCAGGCTCGTTGGGCCTTTTTCTTTAGTCAGTACGATTTTTATGTTACCTATATTCCTGGATCTCAGAACATTCTGGCCGATGCCCTATCTTGCCGTTATCCAGATAGTGTTCATACCCAGTCACCATATCTACTTGAACCAGACAAGATCATAGGTGTAGTTCAGTCATTCCTAGAGGAAGTACAATCTGAATATTTAACCCTTCCAGAACAAGAGCTGAAGGATCTGCGTTCCAAGATACGCGAACATAGAGGATACTACTATCACAATGACACCTTATTTCTCCCTTCTCAGAAAGTGCAAGAAAAGGCACTTCAGATGTGCCATGATTCCCCAGTAGCTGGCCATTGAGGTATTAAAGCCACGCAAGAATTACTTCTTCGCTCCTTCTGGTGGCCTACGTTGAAACAAGACTATGAAAGATATGTGAAATCTTGCCCTATCTGTGCTCAAAATAAGGTACCCTGTACAAGGCCGGCAGGATTACTTCAACCATTACCAGTTCCACCAACTCCTTGGCACACAATATCAACTGACTTTATGTGTTCCTTGCCTCCATCAGCTGGAAACCGGGTTATAATGGTAATGGTAGATTCCTTTATTAAGATGGCCCATTTTACCACCTTAAAGAAATTACCCACCTCACAAGAACTAAGTCAGATCTTTATTCAACACATTTTTCGCCTCTATGGTCTTCCCCAAAGTATTGTATCAGACAGGAGACCTCACTACATTTCACGGTCTGGAGACACTTCTGTAAGATCTTGAACATCAATGTAGCATTATCATCTGGATTTCATCCTCAAACCAATGGGAAAACCAAAGGTCTCAACCAGGGACTTGAGCAATATCTGTGTTGTTTCTGTAACTCCACTCAGAGTAACTGGAACACTTATCTTCCACTTGCAGAATTTTCATACAATAATACTGTCCCTAGTGCCTCCAAGGTCACTCCTTTTTTCTGTTCATATGGATTCCATCCTACCTCTTTTCCTACTACTCCTAAGACTTCCTCTACTCTTCCTGCTATCACCTCTCTTTCCAAACGACTACAAGGGATTCAAAGACTGATTCGATCTAATTTATTAGGCACTAAAAGATATATGAAAAGACTGGCTGATAAGAAACGCAGTGAGGCTCCAGCGTATCACATCCAAGACAAAGGGGGTCATTCCGACCCTGGCGGTCCAAGACCGCCAGGGCCGGGGACCACGGAAGCACCGCCAACAGGCTGGCGGTGCTTCCCAGCCCATTCTGACCGCGGCGGTAAAGCCGCGGTCAGAAAAGGGGATCCGGCGGTTTCCCGCCGGATTTCCCCTGCATGGGCTGAATCTCCATGGAGATTCCGACCCCCTTCCCGCCACCCTGTTTCTCGCAGTTTTTACCGCCAGGAACAGGATGGCGGGAACGGGTGTCGTGGGGCCCCCTAACAGGGCCCCATAAAGATTTTCACTGTCTGCATTGCAGACAGTGAAAATCGCGACGGGTGCAACTGCATTCGGAGCCGGCTTCATTGTTGCAGGGCCTTTCCCGCTGGGCCGGCGGGTGCTCCTTTGGCGGGCGCCCGCCGACCCAGCGGCAAAGCCAGAATGGCCGCCGCGGTCTTTTGACCGCGGAGCGGTCTTTCGGCGGCCTGATTTTGGCGGGCGGCGACCGCCACCCGCCAAAGTCAGAATGAGGGCCAAAGTCTGGTTATCTTCAACATTTTTGCCCCTACGTCTCTCCCAAAATAAGTTCAAACCTCAGTACTATGGACCCTTTTGCATTCTACAGAAAATTAATCCTGTCACTTTCCGTCTCCGTTTACCTCGAACTCGGAAAATCCATTCAATCTTTCATGTCTCCCAGTTGAAAACCTATGTACCTGATCCTTTTTCTCGACATTATACTTGTCCTCCCCCTTTGTTGGTGGATGGAGAACCTGAATATGAAGTACAGGACATATGCGGCTCTCGTATATTCCAGAACCATCTTCAGTATCTGATTTATTGGAAGGGCTATCTTCTTAGTGAATGTTCTTGGGAAGATGCCTCTTCTGTTCACACCCCTCTTCTGATTCGTCATTTTTTCCAGTTGTTTCCGTACAAAACATGGGCTCCGGGGGGGGGACCTACTGTTGCGCAGTTTGCCGCTCCGTGAGCCGAATGTTCGGCTCGGGACGCGGCACGCAGCAGCAGGACGCACCGCGCCCCGAGCCTTTCTTATATTTGTCGAGGCCCCAAATTGGGCAAGGGGCCTCGTTTTTCCTTTAGTGCGGCACTTCCCTGTTAGATTCTGCTCCCCCCACTCACCTCTCTTATTCTTTTTCTTCTTTTTCTCTCGTTCTTGTTTTCTTCTACTTTTATACTTACTTTTTACCCATGTTTCTTTCTCTTTTCCCAGCATGCTTTCCTTTACCCTGCATGCACTGGTTCCCTATTCACTATGGTGTTTTTTCTATGGAATTCTAAGACTTTATCTCAATTCAGGATGGCACCTTTTACTTCCTGTTGGTCACTTCCTGTTCCTGGGGTATATAAGGTGTGTGTTTCATTTTCTCTTTGCGCTGAAACACTTCCTGTTTGGTGGTGGTCTTGACTCCTGCTCCTCTGCGTCAGATAGTGCTACTCTGATTTTGTTCCAGCTTTTTCCTGGTCATTTTTCCTTTTTTTATTTGATTTTCATTACTTTTATTTTTGTTTCAGGAGTTTCCTTTTGTTGAGGTTTTTTCCCCTTTGGGAGTTTTTTCCCTCGGGGACTCCTTCTGGAGGGCACGGACAGCCTTAGGCGTTCCCTTCGTCAGCAGCACCGTGGCTACCAGAAAGGGTCGCCCCTATTTGGGCCAAGGCAGAACTTACAAGAACAAGAATCTCGCCACACTCCCTGTGGGTCACAGACACAGACTGCGAGTAGGTCATGACACATGTTCCCTCAGTTGCACACATATATGAATGAATGAAAATGGCAAATTCTTTTAAGCCAGCAATAATTAGTATGCTTAGGTGTCAATGGTGTTGAAACTCTTCAGAAATGTGTGCTCTCTTTTCAAAACAATGACATAACTGTCGTACTTATGTGGTAACCAATGAAGTTATGATTATCGAAGGAAGGAAATTCCTATTTTTAGTAGGCTAGGGTAATAACAGGAATATCACCTGATTAAAGGGTAGTCACAAGGTTGTGATTGGAGGAAGGAACCTGTGGATACGACAGTTAAAGGTATTTAGTGCATTGTTACAGAAGGTCACCAATGGAGTGGGCTTGAGGTAACAGAGAACTCACCCAGATGTGTAAGAGTTCCAGTGACACCCAAACTGTGATAGATAAAATGTACTCACTCTATTGTGCTTGCAAGGTGGTAGAGTAACCAGTCATTACTGGGGTAATTATAACGGTGTTTAATATTATTTATTGCTGTAAGCAATTAAGCTTACCGAATGGTGTCACCCTAGGCAATTGATGAGTGCTATGATCCCTTGAGCTGGTTACTGGGAATCAACTGTCCTGTCAATAATGAATATATCCCGCAAGAAGCCAGTGCAGAATCCAGACTTATGCTGGCTAAATCAATCTAAAGGGGGGATGTGGAAGAATGGTACTCTGTCACTATTCCCAGCATTGAATCCTCTGTTTGTGCCATGAGGAAGATCAATTAAAAAAACATGGTCACCTGCCAGAGTGAGGCTGAGGAACTCTCTCTGGGCACATTAAAGGCTCAAATTGTGAATAATTTGAGAAGAGGTTAATTTAGCATGTACCTGGACTGGCGATTCAATTTACAAAGTACACTGTACACAATTAATATATAAAATAGAAGACATACTATCTTAGTAGAGAACCAGTCAAAAAACATGGCCGTCAGCTAGAATGAGGCTTGGCAGGTAAGGAACTGTTTTGGAGCACATCAAAGGCTCACCTAGTGAATACATTGGGAGAAGGAGTATGTGGGTGTACCTAAACTGCTATTTACAATTACAATCAATATTGTACACAATCAGAAATTAGCAACAGAAATAGTAGACAGATTGTCAGAGGATTATAGCCAGGCCCTGCATTTAACCTCACACCATGCAGTGAGTTGGTTGGTATACTTATATTTTATACTAAAAATGACTTTATGTTAAAGAAAATCCCTAGAATGAGACTAGAGTGGCATGGAGTAGAGTGGAATGGATCAGAGTGGCATGGAGTAGCGTGGTGTGGAGTAGAGCTGGCATCGAGTAAAGTTGGCATGGAGTAGAGTGTCATGGAGTGTAGCAACATATAGTGCAGCAGCATAAAGTGCAGGAGCACAAGTAGAATTGAGTGCCATAGAGTACAGTGAAGTATTGTACAGTGCAGTGGCATAGAAGGCAATGGCATAGATTAGAGTGGTGTACAGTGCAGTGGCACATAGTGCAGTAGTACAGAGTAGAGTGGTAAAAAGTAGAATGGATTGGCATAGAGTGCAGTGGCATGCATTAGACTACAATACCATAGAGTAGTGTAGACTGATGTAGATTGGGGTAGAGTGAAATGGAGTAGAGAGGCACAGAGTACAGTGGGGTAGAGTGTCAAAGTGTTGAGTGGCATGAAGTAGAGTGGCATAGAGTTGAGCTATGTACACCTGGAGTGGAAGAGTAGAGCGGCATAGACTAGAGTGAAGTGGAGTAAGGTGAAGCAGGGTACAGGAGAGTGGCTTAGAGTATAATGACATAATAGTGTACAGTAGAGTGTCACTCTGTGGAGTGGCATACAGTAGAATGCACTGGCATAGAGTGGAGTAGAGTAGAATGTTGTAGTGTGTAGTGGCACAGAGTTGTGTGGAGTAGAGTAGAGTGTCATAGAGTGTAGTGGCATAGAGCGATGCAGAGTATAGTACAGTGACATGCAGTGAAGCGGCATAGAGTGCCATGAAGTGGCATAGAGTACAGTGGAGTGGCATAGAGTGGGCTGGCATAGATGGCAGTGGCATACTGTGCAGTGGCATAGAGTAGAGTAGTGCAGAGTAGAGTGGTGTAGATTGTAGTGGCATAGAATAGAGTTGTGTACAGCTCAATGGTATAATGTGTAGTTGCCTAGAGTAGAGTGGTGCAATGTACAGTAGCGTGATGTAGCATAAAGTGGCATAGAGTAAAGAGCAATTGCATACAGTGCAGTGGCATAGAATGCAGTGGCACAGACTAGAGTGGTGCAGAGTAGAGTGTTGCAGAGTGTAGTAGCCTAGAGCAGAGTGGTGCAGAGAAACGTTGAGTGGTGTAGACTGCAGTAGCATAGAGTGGTGCAGAGTAGAGTAGTGGCATATAGATTTACTGAGTTGAGTAAAGTGGCTTGGAGTGGCGTAGAGTAAAATGGTACAGAATATAGCAGAGTGGCAGAGACATAGAGTTGAGTAGAGTGGCGTAGAGTAGAGAGGCATTGAGTACAGGTGTACAGACTAGAGTAGAGTGGCATAGACAGAGTAGAGTGATGTAGAATGGAGTGAAGTAGAGTGGCTTGGCATTGTGTGGTATAAAGCAGCGTGGTGTGGAGTGAAGTGGCATAAAGTAGAGTAGCGTAGAGTGGCATTGTGTGGAGTGTGGTGTAGAGAGGCACTCTGTGGAGTGGTGTGTCATTGACTAGAATGGTATAGAGTAGAGTGAGGCAGACTAGAGTGCAGTGGTACTGAGTAGAGTACAGTGGTGTACAGTGAAGTGGCATACAGTGGAGTGTTGCAGTGTAGGAAACAGTGGCATACAGTGCAGTGGCATAGAGTAGAGTGGTGCAGAGTAGAGTCCAGTGGCATAGAGTGCTGTGGCATAGAGTGGCATAGAGTAGAGTGGTGGACATTAGAGTAGTGTAGAGTACAATGACATTGAATGGTGCAGAGTAGAGTGGTGTAGAGTGATGTGGCACAGAGTGCACCAGAGTACAGTAAAATGGTGTAGCGTAGCATGCAGTGACACGTAGTACAGTGGCATAGAGTACAGTTCCATAGAATGGAGTAGTGTACAGTGCAATGGCCTGACTGTTTTTATTATTTTACATTTTAAGATTCCCTCAGTACTTTCTTGATAATTGTGAGGTAGTATTGTGGTACATCATAAACTTTATAAAACATATATACATCACTACATATAATTGCCCTACCTCTACCCAGTTTGCTAAAGTGCCTCATGTCTTCCTAGGCATGACAAAAATAGTACTAATCTACTTTTCTCTGTAAAACAAATAACACATGAAAAGTGTGGCCAAAGCAATATGGCTATCTTTTAATTTTGTAAGGAATACCATCACCCAATATATCACTAAGTTGTTGTCCCTTATAACTTTAAAAGTACTGAACCAATTCTATTCAAATAAAAAAGTTTAAGAAAAATGCATTGATGTGTTTTAAGAACCCCCTTTTTTTCTTTGTACCTTCTCAACTAATCACCATGAAACTTTCTGTCTTCAGTCAATGTAGAAAAAGGAATAGGTCTACAAATTTTAGTGAAGATTCGTCAAACAGTGGCAAAATTATTAGCAAGCAAAAATCTGAGAAATTTTAACTATGACTATATATATATATATATATATATAATTAAAAAAACAGTGAAAAGTTTTTTAATCACCGGACGGCTGCACAATGTCCCAAGGATCGTATGTAACTAAAAGATGAAAAGATTATCCCAAAAAATATATATATATCCAATCGAAATTCGCCAACTGTTTATTGTAGAAAAAATATATATCTGAAGTTCAAATCAAAACAATGAATCTCAATCACGCTGTCCCGGCCAAATGTCAACGCGTTTCGGCAAACGCCTTCAACTGGACATTGGCTGACATTTGTGCACACATCAATTTATCTAGTGTAGTCCTTCTTTGATTACAGCAACACCATGTATATATCGAAAAAGTGGCAGCCATCTTAAAGCGTAGTTACTTTCTATCGCAGTAGCTAAAAAGCAACCATATATTAATATCAAAACCATATGATTATATTCATATATATCTACCAATGATTGAATTTAGCTCCCTAACATAAGAATATCAATTATTGGATAAATATTTTCAACACATTCCATAAATAATGCTTATATACAAATAAATATCAATATTTAAATAGATAATTAAGAGATGTAATATTACAATTATTTCAAATATTCGTCTCCACATAAATTTCAAATCAATTTTTCTGATTAACAATCATTAAAAATCAATCCTTTCCAAATTAGATTGTATCCCTGCAGAGTGAATGAGGTCCACCTATGATCACAATAACAACCACAATAGGTGCAAATCAAAGCGACACACCAATCACCTCAGCAGTAACATATCCGATTCATAAATAAATCTAATAGCAATTACTTAATCCTTTAGAAGACAAAATATAATCATCTCATAAATATAATAAACATCCTATAGGTTCATATAAATATCCATATAAAAGGGAAAAATATGTTTTTTTTTTTTTTAAGATACCATCAGACCGCCTGTAATCATAAAGTGCTAAATAAAGTGCAATCAGTTTTAATCTATAAAGTGCTAATCCTAATGTGCAAAGCTAAACAATTAAAAATGAAAATTATTCATTAAATCTGGTTATACTGCTCCCGGCCTGAATCTGGAGCCTTATTTGACATGTCTATGCCATAATATATGGAAAACCTACTAAGGATAAATTGGATGCAAGTGTCAAATTAGAATATCACAAATGGACATAGAGTTCCGCATCTAAATTGTGCCCCCACGTATTTTCAGAACCAAGTAACAAAATCATCTTTGATTCCATTTGTTTTACCTCCGCTGTTCTGTTCCCTCCTCTTGGATTAACGGTGATAGTTTTAATCCCATAAAATATCAGAGAACTGTAATCTCCATTGTGGATTTCCCAGAAATGTTTGGCTAATGGATAGATCTGTCCTGATTTTTTATTGCTCTAAGATGTTGTAAAAATCTCACTTTAAGTTTATGAATAGTGCTGCCAACATATTTTTTGTGGCAGCCACATTCTATAACATAAACAACATAATCAGTCTTGCAGGTTATGCAGTCAGTCGATTCACAAACCCTGCCATCAAATGTAACATAACTATGTGTATTGTGATCAAATTTGCAAGATTTACAGCGACCACATTTCCAGAAGCTCAAGTTTTTCTTGGATAGCCATGATCGATTGTACTTAGGACAAAACAAATTCCTTGTGAGATGATCTCCCAATGACTATGTTTTGCGATATGTAATCTGAGGATGTAACCCAATAATATCTTTAATATGTGAATCATGTCGCAAAACATGCCATTTTTTTCGAATAATGTTATTAAGTTCTGTATGCTGTTGATTGAATTAAAAAAACAATCTGGGTGGGGATCTATGTCCTTGTGAACTCTCTTCTGTGACTTCCGATTTAAAGAGTAATTTTCTCTACGTATATATACCTTTGTTTTTTCAGTGAACATATATATATATATATATATATATATTCACTGAAAAAAACAAAGGTTACAGGGACATTATATTTAGGAAATAGAATTAAAAACAAAAAAACATAGAACTTCACTTAAAAAAAACAAAGGTTACTGGGAGGTTATAGTTAGACTCACATCTTAACTCCTTCGCTGCTAGGCCTTTTCCCCCTCAGGTGGCAGGCCTTGTTTTGCTATTTGGGGCAGGGCACGCTTAGGCCCTCATAACTTTTTGTCCACATAAGCTACCCTCGACAAATGTGCGTCCTTTTTTTCCAACATCCTTGGGATTCTAGCGGTACCCAGACTTTGTGGGTTGCCCTGAAGGTGAGCAAGAAATTAGCCAAAATACAGTGAAAATTTTGTTTTTTAAAAACAAATGGGAAAAAAGGGCTGCAGAAGAAGGCTTGTGTTTTTTTCCCTGAAATTGGCATCAACAAGGGGTTTGCACTGCTAAAATCACCAGCTTCCCAGCTTTCAGGAACAGGCAGACTTGAATCAGAAAACCCAATTTTTCAACACAATTTTGGCATTTTATTGGGACATACTCCATTTTTGCGATTTTTTTGTGCTTTCACCCTCCTTCCAGTCAGTGACAGAAATGGGTGTGAAACCAATGCTGGATCCCAGAAACCTAAACATATCTGCAAAGTAGACAAAATTCTGATTTCAGCAATGGGTAACTTGTGTAGATCCTACAAAAGTTTCCTACAGAAAATAACAACTGAAATAAAGAAAATATTGAAATTGAGGTGAAAAAAACAGCCATTTATCTCTATGTTTTACTCTGTAACTTTTTCCTGCAATTTCAGATTTTTTAAAGCAATATACCGTTATGTCTGCTGGACTCTTCTGGTTGCGGAGATATATAGGGCTTGTAGGTTCATCAAGAACCCTAGGTACCCATAGCCAATAAATGAGCTGCACCTTGCAGTGGGTTTTCATTCTATAATGAGTATACAGCAATTAATTTGCTGAAATATAAAGAGTGAAAAATAGATATCAAGAAAACCTTTGTATTTCCAAGATGGGCACAAGATAAGGTGTTGAGGAGCAGTGGTTATTTGCACATCTCTGAATTCTGGGGTGCCCATATTAGCATGTGAATTACAGGGCATTTCTCAAATAGACGTCTTTTTTACGCACTGTCTTATATTTGGAAGGAACAAATGTAGAGAAAGACAAGGGGCAATAACACTTGTTTTGCTATTCTATGTTTCCACAAGTCTCCCGATAGAAATGATACCTCACTTGTGTGGGTAGGCTTAGCGCCTGCTACAGGAAATGCCCCAAAACACAACGTGGACACATGACATTTCCCCAAAGAAAACAGAGTTGTTTTTTTGCAAAGTGCCTACCTGTGGATGTTGGCCTCTAGCTCAGCCGGCACCTAGGGAAACCTACCAAACCTGTGCAGTTTTAAAAACTAGAGACCTAGGGGAATCCAAGACGGGGTGACTTGTGGGGCTCTCACCAGGTTCTGTTACCCAGAATCCTTTGCAAACCTCAACATTTGGCTAAAAAAAACCTTTTTCCTCACATTTCGGTGATAGAAAGTTCTGGAATCTGAGAGGAGCCACAAATTTCCTTCCACCCAGCGTTCCCCCAAGTCTTGCGATAAAAATGGTACCTCACTTGTGTGGGTAGGCCTTGTGCTCGCAACAGGAAATGCCCAAAACACTATCTGAACACATCAAAATTATCAAATAGAAAACTACCTGTTTTTGCGGGGGGCACCTGCGTTTTTGGTCCGGGGCTCAGTAGCCATCTAGGGAAACCTACCAAGACATTTCTGAAAACTAGACACCGGAGGGAGTCCAGGGTGGTGTGACTTGTGTGGATCCCCCAATGTTTTCTTACCCAGAATCCTCAGCAAACCTCAAATTTAGCAAAAAAATCAAAATTTTCCCACATTTCTGTGTGGGATCACCGCACCGTGACCAATTTCCTACCACCCAACATTCCCCTCAGTCTCCCGGTAAAAATAAATGAGACCTCCCTTGTGTAGGTGGGCCAAGAGTTTGTCACAGGGAAGAGGCAAAAACACATCAAAATTGAGGGGGAACCAAAGTGGGTCCAAAAGGGCAGTTTGAAAAAAAAAAATTTGAGGCTGACAAGTGCAGCAGAAATTTTATCGGTATAGATGAGACAATGCTGGGTGGTAGGAATTTTGTGGATTCCTGCAGATTCCATAAGGTTCCATCACAAAAATGTGGGAAAAATGTGTGCTTTCCAGCAAAGTTGCAGGTTTGCAGGGCATTGTGGGTAAGGAAATGGTGCGGGGTGCATGTGAATCAGACCAACCTGGAATTGACTAGATGTTTAGTTTTCAGATGTGTCTAGGTCTAGTGGATTTTTCTACATGGCAGCGTCCCAAAGTAAAAAAAAAGTGCAGCCCTCACCAATCCAAGTGGGACGTTTTTGAGAGTTACCAAGCTCTCATGGCCCAAATGTAAAACAAAAAAAAAAAAGTCCTCTTGCTTGCCATGGGATAAGATGTTGTAGTGTGCGGGGGAGAGCTGAAAGACTGTTAGCCCCTTCAGTTAGGGTGGGGGCATAACCAGGCCCATACTGGTTGGTAACCACAACCCCAATATTTTCTTTAATTTTTTTTATTCCCTGGCATCTAGTAGACTTTCTGCCCCCCACCCCAGGTGTGGATTGGGGGTAATTGCCCAATCTGCCCACTGGTGGGCAGAACAACTTTGGCCCCATTTATTTGGGGTGGGGGTATGGCCATACCCCCAACCTCTTATTTTGAAAAAAAAACATCTTCCCTGGTCTCTGGTGGGCTTTCTGACCCCCTTGGGGGCAGATGGGCCTTCCAAAAATAGGCTAACCTGCCCCCAACGGGGGCAGTTATGGCCAACAGTAATGTGCCCCCATGGGGAGTGACTCTTGCCCAAGGGGCTGCCCCCCCAAACAAAACACACACATACACACACACCAATCCATGGTGTCTAGAGGTTTCTGCCACCTTGGGGGCAGATTGGCCTAACAAAAATAGGCTGATCTGCCCCCAAGGGGGCAGAAATGGCTTAAATACAATTTGCCACCCAGGGGAGCGACCCTAGTCTAAGGGGTCACTCCCCATACAAAAAAAATAAAGTAAACAAAAAAATATATATATCCCTGGTGTCTAGAGGTTTCTGACCCCCCTGGGGGCAGATCTGCCTAATTATATTAGGCTGCTCTGCCTCCAGGGAGGGCAGAAAAGGCCTACAAATATGTTGCCCCCCCTTGGGAGTGGCCCTTGCCTAAGGGACCGCTCCCCGTATGCGTTAGTATAAAAAAAAAAAAAATCCCTGGTGTCTTGTTATTTCTGCCCCCCCAGGGGGTGCAGAAATGGCCTAAAAATAATTTGGCCCTCCCTGGAGCGACCCTTGCATAAAGAGTCACTCCTCTTCTGATCAAGTATGAATAAAATAAATAATCCCTGGTGTCTAGTGGTTTCTGCTCCCCCTGGGGGCAGATCGCAAGGCCTATCTGTTCCCAGGGGGGGGCATAAATGGCCTAATAATATTTTGGCCCCCCGGGAGCAACCCTTGCTTAAGGGGTCGCTCCCAAACATAAAAAAATAAAAATAAACAAAAAACTAATTATCCCTGGTGTCTAGTGGTTTTCTGCCCCACAGGGGCAGATCGGCCTAATAATATTAGGCCGATCTGCCCCCGGGGGGGGCAGAAATAGGCTAGAATCATTTCCCCCCCTGGGGAGCGGCCCTTGCCCAAGGGGCCACTCCCTTTATGCGCAAGTATGAAAAAAAAAAAAAAACTGGTGTCTAGTGGATTCTGCCCCCCCCGGGGGCAGATCGCAAGGCCGATCTGTTCCCAGGGGGGGGCATAAATGGCCTAATAATATTTTGCCCCCCCAGGAGCGACCCTTTGCCTAAGGGGTTGCTCCCCAAACATAAAAATATAAAAATAAACAACAACAAAATTATCCCTGGTGTCTAGTGGTTTTCGGGCAGATCGGCCTAATAATATTAGGCTGATCTGCCCCCATGGGGGGCAGAAATGGCCTAAAAATCATTTGTCCCCCGGGGGAATGGCCCTTGCCCAAGGGGCCGCTCCCCGTATGAGCAAGTATGAAAAATTAAAAAATCCCTGGTGTCTAGTAGTTTCTGCCCTCCCCAGGGGCAGATCGCAAGGCCGGTCTGCCCCTGGGGAGACAGAAATGGCCTAATAATAATTTGCCCCACCGGGAGTGATCCTTGCCTAAGGGGTCGCTCCCCAAAACATTAAAAAAAAAAATATATATATCCCTGGTGTCTAGTGGATTTCTGCCCTCCTGGGGGCAGAAATAGCCAAGAAATAAATTGCCCCCCTGGGGAGCAGCCCTTGCCCAAGGGGCCGCTCCCCTTATTTCATAAAGAAAAAAAAAATAGCCTGTCCTGGGCAACCTAGGGGTTAAAAGTACCAAACTATAATAATCTGTTATAGTTAAAGTTATCTCAAGTAACTATAACTTGTGCCCTAAATTAACTATAACTCGTGCCCCTATCATGCAGTTTTTTAGTCAAACATTTTACTGCAACTATTAAATTAATAATATGATCAATGATGTTATCAAAGATGTCATGAGTGCAGTAATTTGTGGAGTAATTAGCAGTGCTTTGTGAGGTCTCCATATTACTCAAGCCCCGGGGAGGTGGTGGTCCCTGGGGCTAGAGGGGGCTTCACGGTACCGCCGCATTCATTATAACTTAAGCCATGGGGAGTTGGTGTTCT
Organism: Pleurodeles waltl; assembly: GCF_031143425.1. Lineage (NCBI taxonomy): Eukaryota > Metazoa > Chordata > Amphibia > Caudata > Salamandridae > Pleurodeles > Pleurodeles waltl. The sequence continues at coordinate 618,401,929 of NC_090437.1, read as the reverse complement.
CCGGGGCTTCGGGGGTCCGTGATTGACCCCCTTCATTATTTAAATTCAGCCTCAAGGAGGTAGCGGTCCCCAGGGCTCGGGGGCTGCACGCCCCCCCACATACAATGTGAATGAAGCTCCAGGGAGGTGGTGTTCCCTGGGGCATGAAAATGCCCTAGGAGAGGGGCCCTGTCCACCCCACTCCTTTATTTTAACATGCCTCCAGGACCTGGCCAACCAGGGGGCTTTATTAAAACAAGCACAGGAGACTGTACTTTTTATTTCTATAATTATGGCTGTGGATTTGGGACCGCGTAATGAATTGGTGGGAAAAATTTAAAAAGAAATGCTTTTTTGCCAAGGGAGGGGGGTCCCTCTGGGTCCACATTACCAGAGTTAAGGTGCCAGGGTGGCCCTACCCTGGCCCCTTTTCAATCTTTTTTTCTGGGTCTCGGCGGAAGTTGAGTCCCAAGATGGCTGCCAACACTTCTTTGTTGAATTGCTGGCAGCTAATCAGATCTCAGCATGAGATCAGAAAGGTTTGCATATTCTTCGCATCCCTACATATACAATTTGAAAGTATTTACACCAAATAACTAAAAGGCACCACGAAGTTCACCAAATAGCTAAAAGGCGCTTTCTGGACCAGTCCCTCCAGTGATTTGGCCGCTATTCCTGTTCAAAAACCCTATGGAAATAAATATTGAGAAAACACGTTTTGGGAGCCCTCCTTTTTAAAGACCCGTTTGACAGATCACTCCAAAACTTTCCAGATAGCAGCTGACGTGAGCATTGTAATTTGGGGGGAAAATTTTGTGAAGATCAGTCAACCGGAATCAAAGATATAGGCAAGTACTAGGTAATATACCACCACTAGGTGTATATATGTATATATCTATGTATATATATATATATATGTATGCATATATATATATATATATACATATATATATATATATATATATATATATATATATATATATATATATATATATATATATTTGTATTTATATTTTAAACAACCGGTCATAACTCAGACACGGTGCACACAAACTGCCATTGCTAGTGGTATGGTAGGAGGTAGACCAATCCTCCTCAAATTATGATTCCAAGGAAGGAACCACTGCACTCAATTTTCCTGAAAAATTCACAGTGGTGTTCACGGCCATGAAGGCTCTTCAGAGTTGAAACACATTAGTGTTTGTTGGTGTGGATTAAACACTGAATTTTTCAGCAAAAATGGAGTGCAGTGGTCTCTTTCTATGTGGTCTGGGCATTTTGAGGTGGTGGGGCGCAAGAGTGATGTCACCTATCTGGTGAACTTGCAGACTTCTAGGAACCCTTAGTGGGTCCGGCATGTGAACCGCCTCAAGCCTCACTTTGAGAGGACAGAAGTGACTATGCTCTTGGCAACAAATGATGGGGTGGAGGAAGACCACCTGTCTGCCAAAGAGAAAGATGGTTCAGTGGAGGGTGTGAACCTCTCCTCCCTCTGACTCTAGAGCAACAGAGGGACCGTCATCAGGTGTTGGGACAGTTTACCTCATTGTTTTGCTTGATCCCAGGGGTCACACACTTGTTCACACACGATGTGGAGACTGGGGACAGTCCACCTGTGAAACAAAGTTTACAGAGTGACTGACAAGGTTAGGATCAACATTAAGGATGAGGTATCCAAAATGTTAGCTCTTGGCGTTATTCAGTTCTCCAGTAGTCCTTGGGCCAATCCTGTGGTGTTGGTCCTAAACGCTGCTGCTCCTGGTGCCACTCCAGAACTCAGGTTCTGTCTGGATTACCGAGGACTCAATGTGGTCACTAAGACTGACGCACACCCCATCCCCCGAGCTGATGACTTCATTGATCGTTTAGGGGCTGCCAAATATCTCAGCACGTTTGACTCAACTGCGGGGCAGATTGCTCTGACTGATTAGGCTAAGGAGAGGTCTGCATTTTCTATTCCAGATGGGCACTACCAGTTTAGGGTGATGCCCTTTGGGATGAAAAATGCTCCACCACCTTATAGAGGCTGGTTAACCATGTGTTGGCTGGATTGGATGATTTCATTGCAGTCTACCTGGATGACATTGCTGTGTTCAGCTCCACTTGGGAGGAACACTTGCAGTACCTCTGTAAAGTGTTAGAGGCCCTGCAGAAGGCAGGCCTCACTATTAAGGCTAGCAAGTGCCAAATAGTGCAGGGCTCTGTAGTGTACTTGGGGCACCAGGTAGGGAGTGGCCAGGTGGTACCCCTACAACTCAAGATTGACACTATTCTGGCTTGGGAACCCCTCAAAGCCCAGACTGAAGTGAAAGCCTTTTTAGGCCTCACAGGCTACTATAGGAGGTTTGTCAAAGGGTATGGCACTATGGTTGATCCCTTGACTGAGTTAACGTCCAAGAAGCAACCCAAAAAGGTGATCTGGACCAAGTCTTGCCAGACAGCCTTTGATGTCCTGAAGGCAGCCTTGTGCACGGCACCCATGCTAAAGGCACTCGATTTCTGTCAGGAATTTGTAGTGCAGACTGATGCTTCAGAGCATGGTGTAGGAGCATTGTTCTCACAGATAAATAAAGAGGGCTTAGACCAGCCTGCAGCCTTCATTAGTACGAGGTTACTTCCCTGGGAATGTAGGTGGAGTGCAATTGAGCGTGAGGCTTTTGCTGTGGTATGGGCACTTAAGAAGCTAGGACCCTACTTGCTTGGGACTCACTTCCGGGTTCAGACCAACCACAGGCCCCTCAGATGGTTAATGCAGATGAGGGGTGAAAATCCAAAACTGTTGAGGTGGTTCATTTCCCTACAGGGGATGGACTTTACAGTGGAACACCGCCCTCAAACAGAACATGCCAATGCTGAGGGTCTGTCCAGATTCATCTGCTTAAGTGATGAGATCTCCGATTAGGTTGGGTAGTTCTCCCTACTTTCAGCTGGGGGGACAAGAGTTAGACCTGGCATCCTCGGCGTGGTCTCCCCTAACTTTTTACCTCCACTTCCCAGGTTGTTGCTGTGTGCTGGACTCTGCTGTTGCTGTTTTTGTTACTGCTGACTAGAGCTAAAGTGCAAGTGCTTCCTATGTGAAATTACATGTGTAATTGGATTTTCCATGATTGACATATTTGATTTACTAGTAAGTCCCTAGTGAAGTGCACTAGAGGTGTCTAAGGCCTGTAAATCAAATGCTAATAGTGGGCCTGCAGCACTGGTTGTGCCACCCACATAAGTGGCTCTGTAATCATGTCTCAGACCTTCCACTGCAGGTTCTGTGTGTACAGTTTGTAAATTGCCAATTCAACCTGGCAAGTGTACCCACTTACCAGGCTCAAACCTTCCCTTTTATACATGTAAGCCAACCCTAAGGTAGCCCTAGTTAGCCCCATCGACAGGGTGCAGTGTATGTTAAAGGTGGGACATGTAGTAATGTGTTTTAAATATCCTAGCAGTGAAATACTGCCAAGTTCTGTTTTCACTCTTGCAAAGCCTATCTCTCTCATAGGTTAACATGGGGGTTGCCTTTAAATATCTTTAAAGTGCACTTTCCCCTTTGAGAGCAGATAGAAATGTGAGTTTGGGTTCTCTAAACTCACAATTTAAAAATACATTTTTTAGTGAAGTTGGTTCTTAGAAAATGCTGCTTCTAGAAAGTAGGCATTTTCTTGCTTAAACCATTCTGTGACTCTGCCTGTTTGTGGATTCCCTGTCTGGATCAGACTGACAGTTGGGCTGTTTGTGAATCTCCTCTAGATAGTGACACAAAGGGAGCTGGGGTGTAGCCTGCCTATCCTGATGAGCCATCTGGGCTAGAGTGGAGGAAGGAGTGGTCGCGTACACCAGAATGGGCTGTGCCTGCCCTCACACAATGCAGTCTCCAACCCCCTGGTGTGTATCTGAGACCTGGCCTGGGCATGGGAGGATTTTGTAAACAGAGACTTTTCTTTGAAGTTGGGCAAATTCAAAGGTAGAAAGGGGTATAAGTATTGGACCCAATACCCCAGACATTAGATTACTTCAAGGATTCAAGAGGAACCTCTGCCAGGAGAAGAGCTGAAGAGCTGAGGAGACGTGCTGCTCCTGTCTGTAACTGTGCTTTGTTGGGCTATCCTGCAGTAGCTGCTTCTGCCTGTGAACGGGGACAAAGACTGGACAGTGTTGTGCATTCCTGCTTGAGATGTATCTCCAAGGGCTTGGACTGAGCTTGCCTCCTGTTTTTGAAGCCTCAGGAACAGCAAAGGCTTTATCAGCCAATCTCTGAGTCTGCATGCTGTGGACTCTACTTGTCATTCAAGTTCCTGGGCCCCTGAGAGTGAAATCTGCTCAAAATTCCAGTGAAACGACATCAGATGACGCTTTGTGACTTCACAATGACATTGATTCCTGGAACCCATGACGCCACCTGCAGCTGAAGCTGTGGACCTCCCAGAAGCATAAGGACCCCACTGACGATGCAGGCCCGACATCACCGACACTGCTGACGTCCCAAGAACTCGTAAGATCGGAATGCCTGCTACTTTAGGTTTCACTTGAGGCAGCGCATGCACTGTCACTTGCAAGACATTTTGTTTGCTGACAGGAGGATTAAAGCCTGCACATTGCTTACTGTTGGTTGGCTTCTCACATTTCCTTTCTTCTCTTTTGTCAGCGGGTATTTGTCCCTACCTTGGAGCATAGCCCAAATACTGCTTCCCTTGCCCAGTCTCCTTGCACTGCTCGCCACTTTCAGAGTTTCTTTTCTTCCCTTTTACTTGCGCCCCTTTCATACCTTCCTCTGCTGCTTTGTTGCTTGCCCTGTCTCTCCTCCCCCTGTGTTGCTTTTCTCTTTCCATCCCATCAGCAGAAAAGTGCCCAATAGTCACCGCAAAGGGGTTACAAGATGGTAAAAAGATGCAGATGGCAGTGCGATCCCTTCTCTGCATTGCATTTTTGGAGGTGCCTTTACACATGGTTAACACTGTGAACTTCAGTTCGGACGTAAGATAATTGAATTTGTGAAGGCAGAGAATAATACCATACTAAGGAAACAGATAATTGTTGAACTTAGCCCCAAGAAGGTGGTGGTCCTTGGGGTTGCGGGGGGGACACATGGGCTCCCAAATTAATTTTAGATGTTTAGCCTTGGGGAGGTTGCAGTCCCCAGGGCTGTGGGGGGATGGGGGGGGGGCACATGGGCCCATCACATTAGTTTAGAAACTTTTGCCCTGGGAAGGTGGCGGTCCCGCTAGTGTGGGGGGTGCTGTTCAGGTGTCCCCAGCATAGTTAATTAGCAGTGCCCCGGGGAGGTGGCAGTCACCGGGGCTTTGATAAGTCCTTGTAGGGGATCCCCATGTGCCCCTTCCTATTTTATGGCAATGCCCCTGGGGCCCGGGCCCCAAGGGGCAAAAGGAAAAGCAAGTGCAGGAGACCGCGCTTACTTTTAAAAAATATATATTGCACCAAATTCGGGAACAGTTGCGATTTTCGCTGCAATTTTTGAAAATAAATTGGTTTTTAGCCCTGGGGAACCCCTGCATCAAGTCTAGTGGGGCAGGGTAACGAACCCTGCCCCCTTTTCTTTTTTTAAACTTTTTTTGAGACTTGCTGAAGATGAGTCCCAAAATGGCTGCCAACACTTCTTGGTGGAAGTGTTGACTGCCAATCAGATCTCTGCATGAGATCATCGGTATTCGCACAGTTGTACCGATCTTAGATATACGAATGTGGATTTCCTTTTATTTCTTCTACACTACTGAACAGAGTTACATCAAAGAAGAAAAAGGTGCATCTGCATATCAAGAGCTACCTTTCTGCCAAATTTGGTGTAATTCCACCCAGCAGTTTGTGCTGCAGCTGTGTCTAAAGATTTTATGGGAATTAACATTGACACCCCCCCTTCTTCTCAGCCCCTGCTTGACGGATCACCCTGAAACTTTCTGTGCACTAAGCTAGCTTTCGGTATGCAGATTACACTTTTGGTTATTTGGTGTAAATCCGTTCAGTAGTTTGTGAGAAAATTTGCGAGTTATGGTTACCTTAGGGCATGAGTTATAATTACTTGAAATTGCTCTAACTATAACAGCTGAATTTCTATGGTTTTGTGCGTGTAAACTCTGAACCTAACTATAATGTCCCTGTAACTTTTGTTTTTGTTGTGTATAAATATAAATATATATATATATATATATATATATATATATATATGAGTCAGCAAAAAGTTTGCTGCACTCTCAGGAGCTAAATTTGCTTCATTTATTGCCATTATTTCATTTCATTTTCATCTTTGATCTCATTCCCACGACGCATTTCGACAAACAGTCTTTTTCAAGTGGATTCCAAGAATAAGTGATTCCTTTGTAGTTTCCTTCACCTTTTATAGCTTGTGCACGAGCATTCTGGGAATTGTGGTACATTCTTTTAATTATTAATCGCTTGGCATAGTGCTATATTATGTTCAAATTGTTTTAAAACCTTTCCCAGTTCAGTACTCCTGCTGTGATAATTTTGGCTTTATTTGCATGCTCCTGAGCCCCGTACTCACATAAACAATCAGCAAACAAAGGTGGTTCCACGGCAGCGCGCTCTAGCTGTTGGTGCAAGCGAATGAAGTTAACCACAAACCCCTAATTATGGATCACCAAAAAGTTCGCTACACTCTCAGGAGTTAAATTTGCTTCATTTATTGCCATTATTTCATTTCATTTTCATCTTCGATCTCATTCCAACGATGCGTATCGACAAACAGTCTTAGCTTTCCAATACCTCTAGGTCATCACTATAACCCAGCAAACATACTGCATCCAAAACTTGACGTTTTAAGGTCATGTGAAATCTGCTAAGTGTTACACCTGACCTCCAATAGTATACAGATAATTCACAGATTCAGGGCTGTTGCAAAATGGGCAGGTACCGCCAATGCTTCATGATAGATTGACCCCACCCCTCCAAACACTCATGGCCACCCCCAACCAAAGTTGCTGCTAAGACACAACAGTTTACTTTTTGGGTTTGGGGTTGTAACCCACTGGCCGTATTTATTCACACATAAAATACAAAAAACACATTTCAAATATTATGCACAGTAATCCATGATGTTTACAATTTTATTTGCAGGTATTAGATGTCTAACCGCAACAGAAATGCTAATACAGTCATTTTCCTAGCCATAACTAAAAAACCTTGTTCCTGTGCATCCACAAAATTTGCTTTGAGTGAGATCATGACTGGTCCCAGTGTCCCTGGCTCCGAACCTCCCATACCCAGTCAAAAGGACCCCACCCACCTACCTCCCCTATCAGGATACGCCTGTGCAAGGGGCCCACCTGCCTGCCAGGATATTTACCTCAGGCACCCCCTTACACCTATCACCCCCCCCAAAAAACCTATGCCAGCTTGACCCCCATTGTGCCTTTGTGGGTGGTTGGCCAGTAAGGACTGCATGTCAGTGACCGCTCCTAACCCCGCACCCCTGTAACCTCCATTCAACTCACTGTCAGCACCCCTTGGAGGGTTCTTTGACATCGCTCTCTATGAGGAAAAAGATGCCTTGTATGGAACTGAACTGTCCCACTAATCATGACTTCACCCACCACAGGCCAGCATAAGTCACCCTCTATCTGCCCCCTCCTAGTCACACTAACATGGCAATGAATCAACCAGGCCAGCAGGTTCTCTAGGAACATTTAATTGCCAGCCTTTGACAAGTGAACACTGTCCTGTAAGAAAAAACGCTCATCCTTTATGCAGCTATGAGGTATAGACGATAGCCCAGACAACTTGAACAACTTACCAATTTTATTATTCACTCATTTCACTGAATCGTTGAGTGCCCTGACTGACTTACAACTCCATCACCTCAACCTGGGAATGATGTTGCACCACGCTAGGACAGCCGGTGGAAGTTTTCTCGGAAGCCAACCAATGTAATTGATCACCAACTCAAATAAGTCCTTCCTACTGATCTTCACTAAGTCATTGCCACCGAGATGCACCACAATAATTCCAGGGGGCATACACCCTCTGGGCAACAGTTTGTCTAATGTAGACCTCAAATGGGCCAAACACAGTCCTCTTTGACCAGACAAAGTCAGTGAGTAACCTGCCTGTTTCATCCCGGCCTCGAAGCCACCTGTGAAATAAAAGGCCTTTGCATGTCGAATGTAGGAATGGCCCAACCCTTCTATAATCTCTGCCACCTCTGCATTGACAGGGGTCGTCAAGAAATTGAGCGACGACTCCAATCCTCACGCCTTCCACCTGCATCACAGGAGAAAGGAGAAAAAAGGGGGATTAGCAGCAGGCCCTACAACATGTGCAGTCTTACATAACATTTGTAACAATCCGAGGTCCACCTGCCAATCTTTTGCACTGCCAGGCCTGTAAGCCATATCACTGTTGCAACGGTGGTGGCCCCCGATCCTTAACGAGTGCTACCAATATTTAGTGGGATCAAACTCCACTGCCCTTGGGGTCTCCTTAAGTATTCTACAGAACTGAAACACGGTAGGAGGTGCCCCATCAGCTGCACCAGGAGGCATCCCCATTTCCCTGGGACCGATGTACTAGGAAAACCTCTAGATTGCGTAGTGGACAGCATTAATTACTTAGTGCCCTATGCAAATGGATACGATTGCCCCTACCATCCTGATCCATCTTGGAGCAGCAAATATTAATCGCCAGGGAGCCATTCACCCACTGGGTGTCCTTCTTGTTTTTGGCTACCAATTCACCTACCATTATGGCTGATAGAATGCGAGGGCAAATGCCCCGTAAAAAGGCAGACCTCGTCCTGCAACCTGTACATGCTTCCAAGGGTGGACATGATTGCTTCGACCTTGGGGCACCTGAAATAAGGCTTGGCCCCTTCCAGATGCTGTCACCTCCTCAACGCTTTCTGCTCTAAGAAAGTTTTTGTTCCATCTCTGTATCCCAGCATCCTTGCAAAAAAGGATATCATAACAGTGTGGCACATGGTGCATGCAACTGACCATGCTTCATCCCTTAGAGACCCCAGGAATGCAATCATTGACGTAGAGGTGAACCCGTTCCCCACTCCTTTGTGCCCCAGGAATTTGAAATATGTGCCAAATGCCCCGTCATAGGCACGCCTTGTCCTGGGATTTTGACTGGCTGCTATGCGGTCTGGTAAGCATGGGCACCAAACCACTACAGTTGGTTTGGGAAGGGCATATAGACCTCCGCTACTCCCATGTGATGGTAGCTGAATGCCTGGATCTTGAAATGAGACAAATCATCAGCTGCATTGCTCGGCACAGCTGGGAGAAGTTTGGCCTTAAACAGTACATTAAGTTGCAGACAGAGCTACACAATCTCCTTCAACAGCCTAAGGCTCAGTTTACATTTCACTGCCTGTTGGCTGATGCAAACCACCACTGACATGTTATCAGACCAGAATACTCCTGACTGTTGCGGAACTGCTCTGGCCAGATGGAAAGAGCAACCAGAATGGGGAAAAGCTCAAGAAAACCAATGTTAATGACAAGACCAGACTGCACTGCTGGGCCCACCATACTGGACCTAGAATAGTACCAAAACCTTTGCTGCCTACTGCATCAGTGAACAGATCTATCTCTTCATTGGTCCTGGGAGGGCTGGGCCAAAACACTGTCCCATTATAATCCAGCATAAATGCCTCCCAGATCCTCATATCCTACAAGACTGCACCTGACAACCTGGTATTGTGGTGTTTTTTTCCTTTAAAACAAACTTGGTCTGCTCTATTGAACGTTAAAAGAAGAAACCCACTGGAATGATGTGCAGGGCAAAATACAGCTGCCCAACCACCTCTTGCAACTGGTAAAAGGTAACCTTCCTAGCTCTCAGACATGCTTTTGAGGCATGGGAGAAAGCATTACCCTTTTCAAAGAGGAGATTTGAGACCCCAGAGATAGAATCCAACTCAATCGCTAGGAATTCAAAGGTGGTGACAGCCCAAAGGTCTTACCCTATGTCAGGGGAAGCACAAAAATTTCCATTAGTTTCTGGAAAGACTGCAAGTCCTCAGCACATTCACCCGTCCCAGGTGGACTCAGAAATGAGAAATCAACCAAGCAGTACAACACCCACTAATGTCCTGACTTCTGCCTGAAAACCCACTCGAGAAAAGTGTTGAATTTCTCAAAATAGACAAATGAGACCCAGCAGCCCACAGGGATGCACTTGTCAAAATAGAATGAGCCCGTGAATTGAAAACCCAGCAAATGGAAGGCCTTTGAGTGCACAGGGAAGAAGCGGAAGGCAGAGTCCATGTCTGACTTTGCTCAGAGAATTCCTGACCCCTCTTCCTGAAGCATCTGAATTGTCTCGTCCAAAGAAGGATACTTGACCATGTAAAAGGTGCCATCAATGACTTTATCCGCTGACTGACCCCTAGGCGCTGATAGATTGCATATGAATCTGTATTCTCCCAGCTTTTATTTGGAAACTACCCCAAGGGAAGAGCAGACAAAGTTCTCGAGTGGGACTGAGCCAAAGGGGCCTGCTACCCTCCCCAGACTCATCTCCTTGGGGATCTTAGCCCTGGCAACTCCATGATTGGAACTGAACGACAGCTTATTTCTGCAGTAGAGTTCGCTAACACACCGTTCTGCTGGGATTCTAAACCCCTCTTTAAAGCTTCATACACTGCCTGAGCTTCAGTGGCATTATTGTAATTATTGAACCATGAAACTATTGCCAACCAATTAACTGGAGAGGGGGCTTTGCGCAGGAGAAGGTGATCAGTCCTGTTTTTTGGCACCTCCATCCTTGAACTTTTGGAGCACTTGGGCTCTGGGTGCGATGGTAGGCCGCATAGTGATGTAGCCAAAAACAGTGTATCATGCACAACAAAAGTCATCAATACTCATATGTGTCAACTAAGTCCTCAAAATGATGCATGCTACAATGGGACGTGCACTGCCCAATGCACAGAACAACACAAATGATAAGCAATTCCAAGTCACACACATGGCTGGGACCCAATGTGCACAGCAAAAATAAGATATTCACAATTTTATCCAGTAGATTGTATAATTGTCAACATAATGATGTCAAACATGAAATGTTTAATATGCAGGCAATGTTTTGCACCCAATCAAATAGTCGTTTGAAGCGATTTAAAATATTTCTGACAATAGGCCTGATACCAAAGTTTACACAGCAGAGCAGGCTTGGAAATGTATTCACTCATTCAATAAATCAAAGTTTCAGGGTAACAAGGAGGTTCTATTACTCAACAACTTAAACAATTAGAATACCTCTTGTGTAAGGAACTCAGTCAGAGATTACATGCCTCTACGCTGATTCAATATCATTGTGTAAAACACATACCATATGAACAAACCACCAGATATAGGCAGCCAAAAACCAGCATAATATACAGGGGACAAAGAAAAGGACATAGAACATAAGATGCATCTAAGGAGTCACAACAAGGTCTAGCCATTAACATCTTGTCCACAAACTGATCCACTAAACATCTGGCAGTGTTAAACAAAGGTATGTCTTTTGTCCCCACTTGCAACACTAATTTGTTAGAGACATTTTTCAATTTCATGAGCAAATTACGTTTGTGACATTTTTTGACAATGTGGTAACGGCACCTATCAGTCAATCAGACTCTATGTATCAAGAGTTTAAACCTAAGTCTGCATTTTTGGCTCCAGTCTTACATAAGGTTTTGGACACTTTTGAGACATTGGTCAAGCAAGATCTACGCTATGTTAATTTCTTATCACATAAATGTGGGAATTTGATGATCAGTGAATGAGGGATATTAAAGTAATTAGCAACTGATCCAAGACACACATTCCGGACAGCAGACAAAGGAGGTGCACTGGTTGTCATGGAAGATACCAGTTACTACAGATCTAAAGTCATGGCACACGTTTCTGATGATACCACATATATGTTGTTGGAACGAGATCGAATACCAGTTTTTATTGAAACTTTTGAGAAGATTTTGAAAAAAGCTGTCTTCTTGGAGTGGATTACTGATTCCACCAAAAAATACTTGACGGAGTGTTTTCTACGGAGACCTAAGTTTTACATGCTGCCAAAAATGCACGAGCACCCCACGGACATTGGGTTTGGGCCAATTGTCTCAGGTTGTGGCTCATTGCATGAACCACTTGGGAAATACTTGTATACCTTTTTACAACCTTTTGTTTAACAATGGCTTCATACATCCAAGATACCAAAGATTTGCTCAGAAAATTGCAAGTACATTCCAGTCAAGTAACTGCTTCTGCATGGTTATGTGCAATTGATGTTACTGCCTTAGATGCCTCGATTCCTCATGAGGAGGGACTTGAAGCGGTGGAATGAGTATTGTTACAATCACCAGACATATGTTGTTGGAGATTCATCATTTCTGCTTATACCACAGTTACTTTCAGTGGGACAACAAATGTTACTTACAAAGAACAGGGACTTCAATGGGCTTTTACGGTGCTCCTTTTATCTTTACATGGCAAATTTGAGGACAATTTGAGAATATTATATCCCAGTTGAACTCCAGGAATCCAATAATTCAATTTGCACATGCCATCAGCAACAGCAGCATTTCTTTCCAAGATGTTCTGATAAAACTCAGTGGGTTCGGCCTTAGTACTGGCATCTATAAGAAACCCACAGTTTCCATTCACCTTCTCTCATAAAGCATTTACCTTATTCACAATTCTTGAGAAAATAAAAGGATAACTTCTGACCCTGCTGTATGTACTTATCCTTTGGAAGAATACAAATTGTCGTATTTAGCGTGAGGTTACCACAGAGATCTCCTTGACAACATGGTAATCAAAGTAAACATGGCAGAACCTCAAGACTTATTGCAGAGACGGACAGATGTCAGCACTAGCAGAAACATTTTTGTGTCAACATTTTCTACAACGTCACCAAGGATCAAAACGAAATTATGCAAAAGATGGGAGATATTACAAACGGAATCTGATTTTAAAGGCATTTTAAAAGATCAACCGTTGTTTGCATACACTTGTTTGAAAATCTGAAAGATATGTTATTGTCTTCCACAACTACCTCTTCCACCACCAAATGGCTTGGGACAAGAAAGTGTCATAATTGCATACATTGCAATAATGTCATTACTGGGAATACTATTGTTAACGCGTCCGTCTATGTCAATTTATACACATCAGGACTCGTTTTAGGCCAATGAATCTTTGGGCCCAGTGGTGAGACACCGTAGGACGAGATAACTGATCGAAATATCAATCAATATGTCAATAACATTGTCAACGTTTAACACCAAAATATCTCTTTCTTTAGACATTAATAAACATTCGGCGCAACCATGACCTTTCAGTCATGAATAACCACACCTTAATGGAGTTAATAAGTTTTATTCCCTATTGATTACAATCTAGTAGCAAAGGCATTCATCTCAAAGTCAATAAACATGTAAGCACGATTACAAGATGACAACCACAATAAGCTTTTGCTAATGCAAAGATCACTAGCATAGACAATCAGATAGATATAAGTAGGTTATAACACATCGAACTCTCTAAGACACTAGTTCAGCATAGCACCACGTCAGTCACGTCAGTTTGTCAGTCAGAGTGAATACCTCGTCTAACCTCTAATTAGCATTAGCATGTTGGGCGTCATGCAAAACAATTTTGAACACCAATTTGGAAAACTTCTAGCTAAGGTCTCTATCAAAACATACAGCAGTTGGTACCTAGAAAGAAAGGCAAAATGAATTTCCATTAGCAATTTTATAATTACCCTCCTCTGATTAAGTCAGCATTCAGGATCAGTCTTCGTCTTCAGGTCATCAGTTAGATCGCCGTCAATCTATCTAAGTTAGAGGCAAGAGACACTCTCCTCATAAGGAGAAAAGTGTAAGGGGCAGTAATATGGGCAAGGATGGTTTGTCTAAGTCTCAAGTCACAGAATAGTGTGACAGAGTTTCGGGATGTAATCAATATCATTCCCTACCTAATGCACCGTTATTTCCTGTGTCATGGGTTTTTATCCCTTTCTAGTAATTCATTCCCCCAAAATTCTATTGGTTAGTCAATACACCCCATCATTGTTAACCTATCAAATTATACATTAAGTAATGCATTTGTCATCTCTCGATAATATTTAGTCTTCTGATTGGTCTTCATAATCAGCCTTCCGTAGGTGGCATATCCGGGGTTACTTCATCAGCTTGGCACACGTCTCAGGTTAAAAGTTCTCGTTCCCTCGTCTCATCGTCCTTGGAAGTATCTACAAATGTTTCGAAGCACAATCATTTTATACTAAAAGATGTTAGCATGCGGATGGGAAAAAGTCCCTATGTTTCGAACTAATACAGAGAGAACAATAGCTGGGTCATGATCGTTTGCAAGTCAGCACATTGAAGAGATAGGAAAAATACGCCTTTAATATGAGAGCTACACAGCTTCTGCTTGGCTTATGCTAACTTAAGATATACGAGTTTTAATGAATGCCGTTTTATAAGTTTTAATGTGCTCAGTTAGGCAAACTATAAACGATTATTCCTTACAGTTGACATTAGTTTATACATGTGAACGATTCTCCATTTTTATGAATACGCTTTTAATAAATGTTTTATTAATACAGCATTGTTAGACATAAGCATTTCACGTCTATAATATGTAATATCAAAATACGCTCTCTCAGTCCCTCCTCTGATGACGCTCGTCATCACAAATCTTCCAGGTTTTAACTTTTTGCCTTACGCATAATGCGCATTTCAACATCTTTTCCTTTATGTGAGCTTTCCCATATTTCATTAAACATTTTCTCTCTTTCACTTTCTTCGTTTCTTTTGGTTCTGTTAGCCAAATTTCTTTTCACCTTTTCATTAATTTTGCATATTCCCCAAAATCCCAATAAACAGATCAGAACAATTAATAATCCCATCATGATTTTTGCAAGTACCCCATTCCAAATGTTGGTAAACCAGCTTCCCACTCGGGCAATTCCCTTTCCAAATTTCTCACAAACACCAAGTTCTTTTAGATCCTTCAAATCTGTACTATCTCTAGTCAGGTTAGTAAGCATGCTTCTAATTTTCTTACTATTATCAGGTATATACGAGCAACAATGTCGCTCATTAAGCATTTTGCACACACCTCCACTCTTTGTTAAAAGAATATCTAAAGCAAGCCGGTTTTGAAGAGTCATAGCTCTTTCTGCAGCAAGTTCTGTATCCATCAGAAGTATAGCTCCTGTAAAATTTGTCAGCATGTTATCCACAATAGTAGACAGCTTTTGAATTTTCATAGAATTTAGAATAACCCCTACTGAAGGGATTATAGCTCCAAATATATCACCAATGACAGCCGCCACTGATTCTCGTTTTTGTCTGGTATGTTGTAATTCAGACGTTTTAGGTAGTTGTTTTAAGTCATCAATCTGGTAAATCTTTGGGAATATTATTCCCAAATAACATGTCCCATACCATCCCTTAGGGAGACGGTAATACGCATTTAACCCACAGATGTAATAGATTCCAGGAATCACTGGGTCTTGTCCATTTAACATAAAGGTCCATTTGCTCTGAAACAAAAACACATGCCTACATTCACTCGTTCCTACAAACAAATTATCTTGATCAGATTTTGGTCTATATATACAGAGTCTACCTACGTGTAATGCATCTATAGCTAACTTGCCTTGTGTTTTAATTTCAGTATAAGCATAATCATTTGCATAAGTGCGTTTTTCTAAACCTTTTTCTAATCTTTCTTTTAATGCTTTGCGTCTATCATCTGTGTGATCTAAAAAACTTTTCTCTACAGGAGACAGTAAGCATGTCAAGTTATTGCGATGTGCATAAGCAGTTCCAAATGTTAGTGTTGGCTCAAAGAATCCTCTAACTAATTTTATATCATGCTCTTTAGCTAACTTGTTTAAGAATTCAATAACAGGCACAAAAGAAAACACAACATCCAAATTTGAATAAAAATATTGCACATGCTCTTGATCATAAAATCTTGTTAGTAGCAGGCTACAACTAATCCCATACGTAAGAGGGAGGCTATGATAAGTAACTCCCTCCTGCACAGATGAAGGAATTTTAGTACACACATAACAGTCTTTCGCATTCATAGTTTCCACATACTCATTTAGTAGGCGATAGAAAACATTAGTAGAAAGCTCCCCGTTTGGATTAGTTCCCTCATGCAGATGTTTTGTGTCTTGCTCGAATTTCTCCCATGGTGATAGTTTATTAGTTGTAGTAGTAGTCTCAGGTTTTGAAGTTGCATTAGTAGTTTCACTCTCTCTCCATGGCATTCCTACAATCACTCCCACATTCATTATTGCACATACAGCACCTATCATAAGTCCTAACCAGCCACACACTTTACTTCCCTTGTTACTATAAGCCATGTTTGTATAGAATCAAACAGTAGATCAACAATCAACTCTAAGTAGCAAACTCTTTCTGCGTAATTTACAGCGTCTTCACTCAATCCAGGACCCTTTTCGTCAATTCAGGTTAGCAGCTTGTCGTAATCAGGTTTCTATAAGTCAAATCCAGGTTTAATGTCACTTTCCGGTAGTTTTTTTTCTCTTCTCTAAGATTCTTGTTTTTAAGCTTTCACAATTTTCAATGTCTTTCTCTTCAATTTTTTTTTCTTGTTGTATTTTCTTCAGGTACCGTAGTACTGGCCTGGTATTTCTCGATCAAAACAGAACGCTAAGAATTCTTGTTGCCATTCAGCGGTTGTAGCGTATGCCCATTCAGGACCGGTATATCTTCTGTTTGCTATTCTTTTTCTTTTTATTCTTCGTTCACCTTGCTGTTCTCCTTCACTCAGATCGTCTGCTCGTGAGGTATCGCTTTCTTCTATTATTGTTTCGTTTGCTGTTTCTCTTATTCTAAAGTGTGAATTGTCTGGCCAATTGTCACCTCTGTTCGTCTTACTTCGGCGTTTTCCTTCAGTACCTTGGACAGCACCCTCCTCTGGTAATATGGTGTTTTCTCCAGATAGGCTTGGAACTCGTTCGGCAGATCTTGATTCGTTCTGATTTAAATTTGACACTTCTTCGTTTCTCTCTCCTTTTTCAACACTGTATTCAGTTTCTGAATTGTATTCGTCTGCTTCTGGGAGAACCTCTCCTTGACTTTGTTCTCCTGCTGCCTCCACTGAGATTGGCACTTCGTCACCTCTCTCGAACTCTCTGATAGTTTGAGGGACACGGCTGTTCTCAGCGGGCTCTCCTGTAGTCTCAGATTCTTCTTGACTGATCTCTGACTCTGAGACTTCTCCTCTTGAGGTTGCTGCACCGGAATTTTCAAGTTCCTCTTCAACAGGACACGCTACCCTTTTTGTATGACTGGCATGTATCCAGTTGGGAACCCTGGCACACTTCACAGCAGTAGTGGTCGTCAATATCACTTGATATGGCCCTTTCCAACGCGGCTCAAGACACGATTTTCTTACGTGCTTCTTGACAACCACCCAATCTCCAGCTTTCAGAGAGTGTCCTGGTTCGCCGATTGGTGGTAACGTGTTAGCTTCCACCTGGTGAGAGAAAGAGCGAATCACGTAAGCCAAACTTTTGCAGTAATCCAACACCATATCATCTGTAATATTCACTAGTGCATTTGCAGGTACCGCCGGTAACCTCATTGCTCTGCCCATGAGGATTTCATGTGGGGACAATCCTGTTTTCTTATCTGGCGTGTTTCTCATAGACATCAGCACTAGAGGTAATGCATCTGGCCACTTCATGTTTGTTGCTGCACACATTTTTGCTATTCTTGATTTCAAAGTACCATTCATTTGTTCGACTAGTCCTGAAGCTTCAGGGCGATAGCTACAATGCAGCTTTTGTTCAATGTTGAGTGCGGCACACAGGAGTTTAATCACCTCATTGTCGAAGTGTCTTCCCCTATCTGATTCTATAGAAACCGGAAACCCGAACCTGGGTATTAATTCTCTGAGTAGTAGTTTTGCAACTGTAAGACTGTCATTCCTACGTGTGGGATATGCCTCAATCCAATGGCTAAAAACACACACAATCACCAGCACGTATCTCAGACCTCCACAAACAGGCATTTCAATGAAATCCATTTGTATCTTATTAAATGGACCACCAGCTCTCCCAATGTGGCTCAAAGTTACCACAGTTCCTTTTCCAGCGTTCATTTGTTGACAAATGACGCATCTGTGACAAGTAATTTCTGCGGCATGTCTGAATTTTGGATTGAACCAATCAATTTGAAATGATCTGATCATGGCATCTCTTTCCAAGTGAGCCTGCCCATGATACAATCGGGCAAATTGTGACAGAAGACTGTTTGGCAACACTAGTTTTCCCTCTCTTGATACCCAAATATCGTCTTCCCTCTGTACACACTGCATTTTCTGCCAAGAACGTTTTTCTTCCTTACCAACGTGGCTTTGTAGTGTCTTTAATTTGTCTAAGGTATCAACCACTCGTAATGCTAGACTTAAGGTTGTGTCATTCTCAGGTTGTGGTAACAGTTCCCATTGTTCTTTAAAAGATATACAGTTTAATGCACAAAATCTGGCAACCTGGTCTGCATAACCAATCCCCATTGACACAAAATCTTGTGATCTGGTGTGAGCACTGCATTTCACCACAGCAATTTCAAGAGGCAACTGAATCGCATGTAACAAATCTCTTATCTGTTCTCCATTTTTCACTGGTGAACCAGAGGATGTCATAAACCCTCTTTGTGACCAGAGTTGACCAAAATCATGCACAATTCCAAATCCGTATCTGCTGTCTGTATAGATTGTGACCTTTAAATTTACAGCAGCATGGCAGGCTTTTGTGAGAGCTATCAATTATGCCACTTGTGCAGAAAACACTTTCTCGAGCCAGGAGGCTTCGACTATACCGGATATGGTACATACTGCATAACCAGTTCTCAAGGTTCCTGATGAATCTCTTAGACAGGACTCATCAACGAACATAATGTAATTGTTTTCCTTTAACTGGGTATCTTTTATATCTGAGCGAGGTTTGGTACTGAGCTCAGTTACCTCCAGACAATCATGCTCAAATTCTTCCCCATCTTTTATTTCTGTATTCTCAATGGGAAGTAGAGTTGCCGGGTTCAGTACAGTACACCTTTTCAATGTGACATTTGGTGACCCCAGAATAATTGTCTCATATTTGGTAAGTCGAGCATTCGTCATGTGTTGTGTCTTAGTTCGTGTCAGCAGAATTTCAACAGAATGTGGAACCAATACTGTCAGGGGATATCCCATAACTATACCCTCGCATTGTGAAAGGCTTTGACCAACTGCTGCGATGGCTCGCAAACAACCCGGTAAGGCTGCTGCAACAGGGTCCAAAGTAGCCGAAAAATATGCTACAGGGCGATTTGCATCTCCATGGACCTGTGTTAAAACAGACAAAGAACAAGCATCACGTTCATGACAGAACAACAAAAATGGCTTCTCATAATCAGGCATTCCTAATGCTGGAGCTCTACACATGCACTCTTTCAGCTCTAGAAATGACTCAAGCTCTTCTTTTGTCAATGTGATTGTGTATGGTTCATCCTTAACTTCCTTTCCTGTCAGTTTTGTTAATGGTTTTGAAATGATCGAGAAGTTGGGTATCCACTGGCGACAGTAGCCCACCATTCCCAAGAACATTCTGACATCTCTCTTTGTTGTTGGGGGATTCATTTGTAAAACAACTGTTATTCTCTCTTTGGATATTCTTCGAGACCCTTTCTCAATCAGATGCCCCAAATATTTTACTTCTTTTTGGCAGTACTGCAGCTTTTTAGGTGACACCTTATGTCCGTTTTTCCCTAAATGATTCAATAAGGCAATGGTATCATATTTGCAGCTGTCTTTGGTTTTAGATGCAATCAACAAATCATCAATGTACTGCACAAGAGTCAAATTGTAAGGTAGCACAAGAGGTTCCAAATCCTTCTTCAATATCTGATTGAAAATGGATGGTGACTCAGAAAACCCCTGAGGAATTCTGCACCAACTGTATACCTTATCCAGGAACTTGAAACTGAACAAAAACTGGCTGTCCTCGTGAAGTGGAATCGAGAAAAACGCTTGTGATAGGTCTACTACGGTAAACCACTCAGCATCACAAGGAACCTGGTACATTATTACTGCTGGGTTGGGAACCACAGGGCAGCATTTTACCACAATTTCGTTTATTTTTCTCAAATCCTGCACAATTCGAACTTTCCCACAGGGCTTTCTCAAACCCATAATCGGAGAGTTACACGGACTACTCAGGACTTCTTTCAAAACTCCCTGTCTGAGAAAATCTGCAATTATCTGTGTCACTTCAATAAGGACATCCTGAGTCATGTGATATTGTGACATTTGTGGGAATACTGCATTCGGCCTTATCTGCACCTTGATTGGTTTTACTCCCTTTATTAATCCAACCTCCTTTCCAGTCAAATCCCACACTTTCTCTATCACCGATCCTTGCAGATCAGTAGGTAGATCGATCAAGGTGAACACTGGAAAAAGGGTAATTAGAGGGTAATCCTCATTCATCTCTCCTCCTTCTTCCATAAGCTGACCCTCATCTGTCTCGTCATCACTGTTTGTCTGAACCTCTATTCCACCATCGGAACAGGTAATTGAACATTTGGTTTTGCACAATAAGTCTCTTCCTAACAAGGATACTGGACTTGAATCGCACACAACAAATCTATGCAGGCCCTGGAAATTTCCAATTTCAACCTGCACTGGGTCAGTGATTGGATTAGTCAGGTACTGATTAGCCACACCAACCGCTCGTATGGTGCGCCCTGAGAGAGGTAATCTTGGTACCTCTGCACTGTGAACAGTAGAGCGTGTGGCTCCTGTATCAACTAAAAATTAGACTTTGTAGCCCATTACTTTTCCCTCCACATATGGGCCTCTCTGGTCTACCTCTAAGGATGCGGCGAGTCTGCACTCTTCACTGTCTGAGCTATCATCTGACCAGTCCCCATTCATCTCATTTTCACCTCTTAGTGGGAATTGTTGTACAGTGTTGTTTTGATTTGTTACTTGACCTGTGACCTGTTGAGGAAGCATCACCTGTTGCTGTCCCATCGGAGCTAGGGGTAACTGCATTTGCTGTCTAGGCACCATAGGGATCTGCTGTTGCATCAGTTGTACTGACACTGTTTGGAAACGCGGCATTTGCATTTGCTGCATAGGTTGCACCCCTGTCATTTGTACCAAATTATTTTGATAGTTCTGATTCGGGTGTCTCATTCTTGAACCTCGTGAATTTTGCAACGTACCGGCATTGATACTCTGCTGAACTGTACCATCCTGCATTATATTTGGACAATCCCGTTTCCAATGTCCCACGCCCCCGCACGCATGGCATGGTGACATCTTTTTCACTCCTTGACCATCACCTTGAACAACAACATTATTCATGTCCGCACCACCGTTCACAAACCCTCGACCTCTACCTCTCGGCTGTGCCTGAAACACACCATTCAATTGCGGTTGTTGCTGTATCATTTGCTGAACACCATTTCCCTGTATTCCAGCCTGTGCAGCTCTTATCTGCATCACCATCACCTTCTCCTTCAACTTTTTCTGCTTTAACTCAATTACATCACTACAGTATTTCGCGTACTGTAATACTTCATCAATCGGTTTAGCTTGCCAACAAATCAAATGATTTTTAATCATTTGGCTGCCCTCCGGTCTCAGCCCTTCGACAAATCTGAACACAAGATGATTCATGTCCTTCGGCTCAATTGTTTCAGTACCACTGTAATGTTTGAATGCATTTAACAATCTTTCATAATATGCATGTATTGACTCTTTAACCTCTTGAGAGGTCGGTCAATTTTCTGCCAATCAGTCACCTTCGGCGACACCTTTTGTTTCAAGAACTCAATTACTTTATGATAATATTTAATCACCTCTTCAGAAGGCGCTCCAGTCACTTTATCCCTTGCTGGTTCCTTTGCGGGCCAATCTACCCCTCTCTTGCATTCAAGCCATAAGTCTGGCGGAACAATAATCTCAAACAAGGTATTTAAGTCTTCCCAGAGACACTTCGCAAGCTTCACGAATCTATCTGTCTGTTGATACCACTCGATCATTCGATCATTCGTAAAGGACAAAATGTCTCCCCTGGACCAAGGCACATGCACCAAAACACCACCAGCTGTTTCTCTCATAGGTAGGATTTTTACTGTCTCTAAGTTTGGTGTGACTGTTGTTTCATTAGATACTGGACTATCTCTTTTTCCCTTATCTCTTTTCTTCATCCATCGGCCTTCCCATTTCTCTAGTGCTCCCCAAATTTGTGCGCTTTGCAGCAGCTCTTTCAAATGTGTCTTCATGCCTGCAGATCTCATGTGCTCAAAATCTTTTGAGTCAAAATCTAATCTGTAACTCCGTTTCAAATGTTTTGTGTTTCCAATGTCGATATTGTATTTGTCTGCCAAATTCGTTAATTTCTGGTGTACTTTGCCTACCTCTTTGGTTATCTTAGGGCATAGGTACCTTAATTCTGCCTCAGTGTAAGACTCCAATCTATTTACTCCCATTGTTCCATCCACCAATTCAGCAGCTTCTGCTCCTAGTCGTACTAGATTTAGGTTTTCATCGTGTTTCTCTTTCTCAGGTTCGATTGCAGCTGCTGTAGCCCTTTGTGATGTGCAGGTTTTCTCTAACCACTCATTTAGCTGTTGAACTGTAAAACCCTGCAGTGAAATGTTCCCTGCATGTATCATTGGAGTGTATGAGGTATTTGTACTCATAGTTTGGGGAGTCAATACTCCCAATCCTGCTTGTCGCATTGCCTCAAGAGGTGCCCCTATTGGACTAAGGTCCATTAAGGGTCTTGATTGTTCACAAGCCTGTCCTCCCTGTGTCATTATTTGTGGAGTTATGTTAGGCCCTCCTCTTATCGTTTCATGAGTTAGGACTCCCTGTTCACACATCCTTGTTTTCTCCTGTGCATATAACGGCACCGGGGGACCAACTGTAATGGGTAGTGATATAGCGGCAGGTGTCTGGCCTGCTCCCAAGCTTCTTGGAGCTTCAACACCATAGGTCTGATTTAATAATCCTGGTGCAGGTTCTTTTAAAGGACCCGCTACTGGGTTATACCCAGGTATCAGTTTCGGCGGTTGTGACACTAACTGCGGAGTTGATTCAATCTGCACTAACCTTGGCTTTGTATATATCGGGTCTGGCTGCACCACCAAGTTCGTAGTAGTCTCAAGCACTGGAACATCGGGATAAATTATTCTTATCTGTGGTGGAGGCTGTAACTGTATCGGCGGGTCTGGAGCAGTGGGTACACTGACACTATTCTGTATCAAAGCTGTATCGCTATTCTGCACTGTACCATCCCTTTCCTTTCGTCTGGTTCCCAAGATCCAAGCTAGTACTTGGAGCATTGTCGTTCACCGCGTAAGGTGGCGGACGATCATGTAACAGCCTATCCATAAACGCCTCATCATCTGAATCGTCCTCTTCTTCCCAAGATCTTTTATTCTCTTTGTTTTTGACTGGTTCTTTATCAGTTTTGCAAGAAGCTTTCTTTCCCTGTGTTTCCTCTCCCTGGGTTATTGCCGGAAACAGCTTCAACCCATCCACTATTCCTCGTCTCCACATTTTGTTCTCATTATCCCACCTAGCCTCTGCATAAGATTTTTCGTCTCTTGTCAATCTCCTTTGAAATCTTTCTTGTCTATGTTTAAGAGCCATCAGGTCCCAAATTGCCAAAGCCTCATATTGTGCTGGTCGAGGAGGTGGTTGCTGCGTACTTAACATCCACCTCAGATTTTCTAAAACCTTTTGATTAAACGTTCCATGTTCGGGAAACGCTAGACACCCTTCTTTCTCTGTCAGTTTGCGCCATTGTTTTATCCATAAACACGGTGCAACACCCTTTTCTTCCATAACCGTGTAAGCTGGCGTACCCTCAGGTGTAGGTTCCCCATCAGATCTCCTTTCAATGCGCTTTTAAATGCCTTAACAAAATTCATTTTATTTTAATTTTTTTTACTCAGAAACGGCTTTGTTCCCAGGACACTCTTCACCTACCCTTTGCTCAACCTATTGCCTCTCACGGACGGCAGCCAATCCGTGCGCGACCCCTCTCGACATCTGACCTATCCCAGCGCGGCACCACTGACGTCACACTCACACACACTGCAGCTGACAAAGTCTTGCGGCTTGTCCACACCTCACTAACTCCTTACAACTCATACAAACTAATGCAAATTATTGCTAGCACTTGAATGACAACACAAATCTGCCGGTTTACTACAGGAAGGGTAACACATTTGCTTCAGAACTTTACAGAGATTTCACTTGAAGCCTCGGCCGCTACTCTCTCCTTCTCAGTTCCCTCATACGCAAGCAGAATTCGTCCTGCAAATCCTACTCTCGACATGTCAATGACTCCTTCTAGTGCACTTTAGAACTTGTCAAATCTCCATCGAAGGTTACACGCATGCATCATAACTCGAAACTCGATCTGTCAACCACGCCCGATTGACCTACTAAACCGCACAGATTACAACATAAACCATTTTAACATCATACTCCGGAGTCTTAGACCTCAATAGGCCCGTATACAACAACCAACCACATGGATAATTTTGAGCAACAAGCGCTGCATTCACATGAAGTACGTCGACTTCCCTACTCTCATGCTGTGGAGTACGCCCACTCCTTCTAAACAACACTTTATTGGCCTAATCACACTCAAGTATTCACAATCACCTGCACAGTGCATAAGATTTAATAAGCGCAAAAACCCTAACCACACATACTATGGCGCCGAGAACATTCCCAACTCATTTAGGCAGGCTCCGAGATCCCGGGAAAGCCCATGGCAGATCTAGCAACTCATCAACTTTCCAATTTGCATTATCACAAGAAAACAATTGAACAGTAAAATCTCCGTCCTAGGGCCCCCAAGGGCCAAACCGTACTCTGCTACCAGAACTGTTAACGCGTCCGTCTATGTCAATTTATACACATCAGGACTCGTTTTAGGCCAATGAATCTTTGGGCCCAGTGGTGAGACACCGTAGGACGAGATAACTGATCGAAATATCAATCAATATGTCAATAACATTGTCAACGTTTAAAACCAAAATATCTCTTTCTTTAGACATTAATAAACATTCGGCGCAACCATGACCTTTCAGTCATGAATAACCACACCTTAATGGAGTCAATAAGTTTTATTTCCTATTGATTACAATCTAGTAGCAAAGGCATTAATCTCAAAGTCAATAAACATGTAAGCACGATTACAAGATGACAACCACAATAAGCTTTTGCTAATGCAAAGATCACTAGCATAGACAATCAAATAGATATAAGTAGGTTATAACACATTGAACTCTCTAAGATACTAGTTCAGCATAGCACCACGTCAGTCACGTCAGTTTGTCAGTCAGAGTGAATACCTCGTCTAACCTCTAATTAGCATTAGCATGTTGGGTGTCATGCAAAACAATTTTGAACACCAATTTGGAAAACTTCTAGCTAAGGTCTCTATCAAAACATACAGCAGTTGGTACCTAGAAAGAAAGGCAAAATGAATTTCCATTAGCAATTTTATAATTAACCTCCTCTGATTAAGTCAGCATTCAGGATCAGTCTTCGTCTTCAGGTCATCAGTTAGATCGCCGTCAATCTATCTAAGTTAGAGGCAAGAGACACTCTCCTCATAAGGAGAAAAGTGTAAGGGGCAGTAATATGGGCAAGGATGGTTTGTCTAAGTCTCAAGTCACAGAATAGTGTGACAGAGTTTCGGGATGTAATCAATATCATTCCCTACCTAATGCACCGTTATTTCCTGTGTCATGGGTTTTTATCCCTTTCTAGTAATTCATTCCCCCAAAATTCTATTGGTTAGTCAATACACCCCATCATTGTTAACCTATCAAATTATACATTAAGTAATGCATTTGTCATCTCTCGATAATATTTAGTCTTCTGATTGGTCTTCATAATCAGCCTTCCGTAGGTGGCATATCCGGGGTTACTTCATCAGCTTGGCACACGTCTCAGGTTAAAAGTTCTCGTTCCCTCGTCTCATCGTCCTTGGAAGTATCTACAAATGTTTCGAAGCACAATCATTTTATACTAAAAGATGTTAGCATGCGGATGGGAAAAAGTCCCTATGTTTCGAACTAATACAGAGAGAACAATAGCTGGGTCATGATCGTTTGCAAGTCAGCACATTGAAGAGATAGGAAAAATACGCCTTTAATATGAGAGCTACACAGCTTCTGCTTGGCTTATGCTAACTTAAGATATACGAGTTTTAATGAATGCCGTTTTATAAGTTTTAATGTGCTCAGTTAGGCAAACTATAAACGATTATTCCTTACAGTTGACATTAGTTTATACATGTGAACGATTCTCCATTTTTATGAATACGCTTTTAATAAATGTTTTATTAATACAGCATTGTTAGACATAAGCATTTCATGTCTATAATATGTAATATCAAAATACGCTCTCTCACTATCAATCACGCCATAACAGGCAAGGTGGTGAAATTAGAACATTCTACGGACTGAAATTCATTTTGTTTGATTTATTGCATCAAATGTCCGTGAGGTCTGTCAGGCATAGGTAAAATGGAGAGAAAGATCAAAATCCGCATCAAGGAGCACAAAAGCAAGATTTGCAACAAAAACCTTTCCTCAAATTTGGCAGTACACTGGGTGGAGAGCAAATACAGCATAGCTCAGTTGCGTTTTCAGGTCATAGAGTTGGTGAAGATCAGTCTGGGAATGGATGTAACCAAAAAGTTATTTCAGCTTGAATCTTATTAGATAAGAAGGTTTGAGACACTGACCCACCTGTGAGCTTAATGATAAACTGGATCTGTCATGTTTTCTATGAAATAAACTTTTTTTTTAAACTGTGTTTTCTTGCGGGGATTGCATCCCTTGAGATACAATCCACATCATACACTATTTGCTATAGGGGCAACTTGTGCATGTGTTGTGTGATTCCCGTCATCCCACATCATCTGGTCTAAGTGACATTCAGTACATTAGTCATAAGGGTCAGCATAGCTAGTGTTTCAATATTTAGGTAACACCAAGATATGTGGCTGTTTACGTTAGTTTTTGTGTATAATATTTATCCACCGTAAGCATTCATTTATGTGAACTGCATTTGTAAGTGTGCTTTTCCATCTTTTTTGTTTGAATTTGTGTTCACATTGTTTTACCACTAACCTTTTCTTTTCTGTTTACCGAGCACATGACGGCCTGCGAATTGCTTATAAGGGTGTTATCTGTGGTCTAGTGGTCAGTTTCACATTTTGGAGTCTGTTGTTGCTGTCTGCTGTTTTCTATTCACGTCTTGAGTTTCCGGAAGCTGGAAGTACTTAAATTGTTGACCCAGGAGTGTTGCTAGTATGGGCAGCTTTCCGTTTCGAGCTAGCGAAGGATCGGAAGATTTTGTGATTCGATGTGTCAAATAAGTTTGTTACGCTTGGTTGTTCTGCAATTGTTCTTTGTGGTTGTGATAGAACAGTGATGCATTATTCCTTTTTGACAGTTTGGTTAATTCGTGGGGATCAATGTGGCAGTTTCAGGTCGATCATGTGGTGGATGCAGACACTTAGGTGTGTGATATGTACACGCATCTAGCTGATACCTAAGGTATTTAGCATGTTTTTAGCTCTGACTGGGACATAGGTAACAAGTGTAAGAATAGCCTTTTGGGGGACATGTTGGGTCTTTAACATTGAGAAATTTTACATTCTGAAGGATCTCACAGTCATTTTTCCAGCGCTGATATGTGCTTACTGTGAACAAGTGAGTTTTTAGTGTGCACACTGGGTTTAAGCTGATCTTAGCATGTTTGCAGTTTTGTGTACACATGCCTCACTTCATTAAACATTTGGACATGCTGTAGTTTTTTCACAATCTGTCCAGAGTTGCAGATTGTATTATGCACAGGCACTCGGGGGAGTCTTGTTGACATTTCAATGTGTTGGGCACTTGCAGGGGTCACGGGCTTCATGCATTTGGCACATTTTTTTTTTTTTATCATGGTCAGCCTAAGCATAACACTGGTTTAGCATGGAGCTTTTTGGGTAAAGCATGGGCTAATGGTAACCACCATGTCGATAGGCAATTTTCGTATTAACAGCTGGTTTGGTTTTTTGTCTTCTGGATTTTCTTTTTATTTAGTCTGCTTTCACTTTCGTATCATCCTCCTTGTACCTCTTTTGGTTTCCTTGTAGATTTTTGAATGAAGCAACGATTATCCTGAAGAAGGAACAGGATGTCCTGAAATGCATCAGGCAACACATTTTGTTCACAATTGAAGAAAGGTATGTAATTGTTGTCAGTGGATATCTCAATCCTTGATTTGTCGATGTTATAAGACGTGTATTTTTTTTGTATATTTGGAATTTTGTATGTATATTAAACATTTCATGTTTTGACATCATTATGTTGACAATTGTAAAATCTATTGGATAAAATTGTAAATGTTTTATTTTTGCTGTGCACATTGGATCACAGTCATGGGTGTGGCTTGGAATTGCTTATCAGGCCACAGAATGAGCAACAATGCCTGAACTTGCAGGTCCCTGGGGGTGGATTCAAGATCGTTTTCTAAAGTCTCAACATGAACCTTTCTCCCCCTTACCCTCTCGGTCTGCCACTCGACTCCGACCCTGCTTGAAATGGCTGATTGGTAGTAGCAATTGGTGATTGGTAGTGGCGTTGAGTAAAATAAAATGCAGCCAAGTGTATACAACAATGGGATCCCAAATTAGCACAGGCCTAGTGGCCTTAATCCTCCTGAACTCCTTGTCATAATCCCTCCAAGCCATGCTAGTGAATTCATTATGCACACACACAATTCTATTCCGTTAGCACACCAGTATGGCACCTAAATTAGTAAAGTGTTCTGAAATATTAGCCTGAAAAATAGAAAAGCCTTTCACCCAATTTAACAATGTTTTCTCCACCTACTTTTTGTGGGGGCAATGGCCGCAGTCGCTAGAGTGAGAGCACTCTTCGCACCACTTGCCCTCAGCCCTTTCGGGCCTATCCACAATCAGCTCGAACATGTCCATGTAACTTCCCCTCAAAATTTTCTCTTTTACTTCCATTGTGACATGCCCGCCCAACTGGTCAGGCTTGACTGCACATCCCCCAAACCAATACCTGACAATGATGTCCCCAGACCTATTACTGTGGATTCCTGAATTGTGGGTGCGGTCCCTACCGCTGCTGGGCCCGCAGGAGGCACACTGCTAGTCAGTGGAGTGACCTAAGCTGAAGTCTCCTGCACCAAAGAGTTAAGTTGCTTGGCACCACTGATCCCTGCCACTGGCCTGCCACCAGCTTGGACTGCCTGACACCCTGATGGAGCTGGAGCCCCTTGCAATACCGGGTGAAGATGTGGCGCCCCACTGACCCCTGCTAAGGGTCTCCCACACACTTGCATGCCCTGACAACTTGTACCATCAAGGTGAGCCACCACCCTCCTGGTCCTCTCCATTTTATCACCATCTGCCACACCGGCAAGTGCACCCCCCAAATGGGGAGGAGACAACATTCACAGCTTGGAAAGCCAAGGCAACACACTGGCTACATTAGCTACCAAGTCTGGCTGGCCAGGACCTTCAGTCGGACTAAACCCAATTGCCATACAACTGTTACCGTTCTGAACAATACTAACACTTGCAGCAGGCACCATCACAGTGGAGGCACTACCCTGCAATACTACTTCACCAGAGTTACCTGCCAGCGGGGTCTGTGGGGTTAACTCAGCACCCCAGCTAACTCCTTCCATGTTCCCTGCCCCCTGTTCTGCTTCTTAAGTGAGGGAAATGCCGCCGTAGGTGCCACCCCTGGTGTCTTAGGCCTCTCTGCTGGTGCAATAAGTTCGCTAGGCTGCCCACCAGTCACCTGGGGCCACAAAAGGCCCAAAATCTCATCCATTGCGTCCATTCAACACATCATAGCCTCCTTATCCACCTCAGTCTGTGGGCACTTGGATCCTCTCTTCACACTACTAGGCAACTTTATCAAAGGCTTATGACCAAACATGAAAAAGGCTTACCACAAATCAGTTTTCAAACTCAAAAAGGAAGGTCAAAACAACCTTGAGTACTAGCACTATAAACTAGGGGGTTCCTCAAGCACTTGCCAGGACTGGCCAGCAATTCAAAATGAAACATCTTAGTACTCCAAGGAGTGTGAAACAACAACTAGTGCCCCAAAGTCTGGTCTAATGCCCACCCAATACAAACTAGCGGTCAAATGCCAACAAACCATAAGACCTTCAGACACTTTAGCACTGATCGGGTTGCTAGCACCATTATGCTAGCACCCTTATGCTAGAGGGACCACCACCAAAAGCACCATAAAACCTTGGCCCAGGAAAGGAAAAACTTCCAAAAACAAATTTGCTCCAAATATAATTGGGCCCAAATTAGGCCCTCCTGGCCCCTTTAACCTACAGACAGCTCACCTCACCGGAGCCACCACTGAGTGCAGTAAACACCCGGTTGGGTGAATAAAACTCTTAAGCCTGTGCAGCTCCCAGCAGGTGATCGGCTTGGCTCTTTGTGGTAGAGCTGTTCAGCGTGGCAGTGGAGAGTCATGGTAACCCTGCAGAAGGAAGAGAAAACAAACAAAAATCCTGGATGCTCTGTGCAGGGGCCCTGGAGGTGTGGCATTCTGTCCAAGGTGGCAAGTGTGAAAAAAGAGACCCACTTGCCACCTCGCTACCCCTTTCATGGGTGGGGCCTGCCGCGCCCCAAAAGGGAATGACCCCAGAAGCACTACCAGTGCTTCCAGGGCCGGGCCTCTGCCCCGCCAATTGCACGCCAACCCTCCCTTGAAGGCCGCGGTGCACTGTACCACAACCACAGTTTGGCCCGGGCTCTATGCTATATGGACAGCTCCCCCAAGTTGGGGGAGCCTTTGTCATTTTGGTTGACTTGTGTTGGTGCAGTGTGGCACCTTTCACTTTACATCGCTTTAAAAGCAAATTATAATCTCTGTAAATCCTTCTTTGAAGATTGTTTTTTGTAATTGAATTGATTTTTGTTGATCTAGTTTGTCTCCCTTTTACTGAAGTGTGACAATCCATTAGCTGAATCATTTACACACCTCTTAAAAATGAGCCTTTTATTGTTGACATCTTTTTTCTCTCTCCTGTACTTTACTTGTTAAAGCTGTCATGGATCTACAGGATACAGGAGTTTAGGCGATGTGGTGACAAAAACTACAACTAGCACTTGAAAAGTCTAAAAGCATGAACATAAAATGCACAGTAAATTATTACAACCCTACCGTGCTCCAATAATAAAATGCTCCCAGTATCAAAATACGCAGGGCAATTGCCCCTACATGTAATCACGTGTGGCTGCTCTTAGTGTTGACATCTTTAGTTCTTTCAGGAAACTCAAGGAGCCATCTAGACAGCCAGAATGTCCATTATTTTTGTACAGTGCGTAATCGGTCACTTATCCAAAATCTTAGTCGATATTCGAGCGGATCACTTGTAAATGGTTTTCACTGGATCCGGCTGAGGCACATAAGGGTTAGGACACAGTTTCACCGTTGTCAAAACTAGGCTTACAATTGCGAACTAAAGCGAAACCAAAATACTTTTAAATAAGAACCATTTTGTACTACGTTTTCTCCATTCTAGGACCATGTGCAACTCGGAGGATCTACACGAGCACTCCATGCGAGCGGACTCTCCTTCTTTAGTGGGTTTAATGCTCCAGTGATTTATTGGGAAAATGCGTCTTTAGAGTGATAAGAAGTGAAAGAAGACCTGTATCAGTTAATTGTTTCTTTGTCTGAAGAAGGCATTTGCTGAAAGATGCTGTCGCTGCTTGACACTGCAACTGAATCCCAACCGAGCACACATTCTGACAAACAAATAAACCCGCCAGGGGCACCCCAGACAAGGGGCAAGGGCTCAGACAGGCAAGGCGGCTCATAAAGCCTATTTAGGTGGAGGACAGTAAAAACCGTCGCTAAGGGGATGTGAGTGTTTACACTGCGTTTATGTGGCGACACGTTTCTGCGGTGGTAGGTAGGGTGCTTGCTTTTACTGGGGGTTGCAGACACCACTGCTATATAATCTTACTTTACCACGGCAGTAAAGCTATTAACAAGTTATGGTCCCTTTCCTCTTCCACAAAGAGGCCCCATTCTTAACCCCTCGAGTCCCAACAACTCCTCGATTCAGACCCAAAATTAAATATTTATTTAGAGCACCATGTGTCCACTTTCGTATACTTCATAGCACTGTAAAGAACACACAGGCGCTCGTTCCGAGCAGCTTGGTTAATTGTGACATGAGCGGTAACTGCTGTTATAACAAAATTATGCGTTTTATTATAAATATCGGCTAGTGAACCCTGGATGTTTATAGGGGAAATGCTCAGTATGTACTGGAACATATGGATAGCAGCAATATCTGTGTTTTATTCCTCCAAAACCCATAATTTTGTGATGTTTATTACACCCAATTCTACATTGTAGTCAGATTTTATCAGGTGCGATTAATATCTCACTAATTACTGCGCCACTAATCATTTCTCAAAGACTCCTTATTGGCAAATCAGGTTATAAAACGTTCTTACGAATTGGGGTGGAGTAAGAATGCTCATGCTGGAACATGGACAATTCAATACTTTCCTTTCGTAGTCTCTTTCTATCGTCTTTTTCTTCTCTAAAATGAGGTTGTAGTACCACCCCCTCCCAAGAAAAAACAAGCAGTGTATTTCTCCTTAACCAGGTAGTGAAAACATCTCTTCAACAGACGTGTGCCTTTGTTCGTGCGCCTGCTCAGTCAGCAACTGGATAAATGGATTCGAGAAAGTTAGTTCAGTCTTAATCCCTAAAAAGAATACCACGTTTTTAACTGCGTCTTTAAAAATCATCATGCATATCATATTTAACGTTCTTGCACAGACTCCTGCAGAAAAGAGCCTGGAGTCTGACGGTTACAATAGATAGAAATCCCCCTTTCATCCTCCATAGCAACAGCGTGTTTGGCGTTTGTTTCACTTGCATAAAGGCCTTAAAATATCTAATGGTTTACTCTTTGCTAATCACCTGACATGGGTCATTAGTGTAGCGACCTGCTTAAAGGCTAACGATTTAAATGCACCTACAACCAGCAAGTAGCAGAGATCAAAACTTCGCTTTCATACTGTGAGAGTGTACATTTTCTAACATGTTTATTAATGATTTTGGTATACTAAACTTAGTGAATTAACATGTAAAAGCTGGTGACTTTTGAAAATGGTCACCACAGTTCATTTCTGTTCCTAACTGAGCAAAATTCTGACTAAATGTTGTGGTTATTTTCCATATTTTAATGCTTATATAAAAGTGTGATAAATGATTTAATAGATGTGTACACAGCTACCCCTAGCGGGTTGGTGTATTATGTCTTACAAGGCCATTTTTTAACTGATCATTGTATAAGTTGAATGTTCTATTGTTTGAGAATGTTACTGATACATGGTTTCTTCCTGGGGAATGGAAGTGAATGTAGCAAGTATGAAAGTTTCTTCCTGAGAAGAGAAGTTTTAGACGAGACGGAACAATGGAGCTACAGACGAGACGGAAGAGGAAAAGTTACTGTTGAGAAAATGTCCTTGTTAATGTGACTTTGTTGCATTTTAGGTTATCAATTAGAAATATTATTGGCTGAATCGTAACCATCCCATGAATTGATCAATCATATGCTTTCTGAAACAACCTGAGTAGAAGAATTGTGGAGGAGATGAGATTTTGTGTTCAGGAATTCCTGTTGATGGTTCGAGTGATACTAGCAGTGTAGATTTAGCTGTCGTTAGGCCTGATTCCTCTGAAGACATGCTTGATGATGTCCCCTTGCTGAAGTAAGCTGCATGTTGTTATCGATTAGGGTAATGTACGACAGTGTAATATTATATGTGCTTCTTTTGCTTTGCAGGTACCAGCTGGAACTTTTAATTTGATTGTTGAATACTAATAATGTTTTTTATAACAACCCAAGATAGAGTGTTTTTCCTAAATTTGTGTTTCTAAATTCTTTTTACATGAAGTCCAACATGTTGATGCTAATTTGTGGTTAGTGAGGGTATTAACTTTGAATGCTCAGGATTTATATTGACACTCTTTGATTGTTGTACTAATGCATACAGTGCCATTGTTACCGATTTTGGTGTTGCTGATCAGTGTTATTATTTTGGAGATTATTTGTTTGATTGTTTTGATTAAATTCAGATATATTAGACGTTCTAATCAACCATTATTAATCCTATATGCTTATCATTTATGTTTGAGAGTTATTTTTGTGACATTAGCATTGTTAATCTAGGGAAATAAAGGCTATAATTCTTCTTAATAAACTGGTGTGGTTATTGTTTGACATTCAAAATCTTGGTTTATATTGTTTATTGTTGATGGTTACATTCCTCACTGATGACATCCCCTCATTCCTATGTCGTGTCGATCCATTGACCTCTAGCACAGAATCCACTATTCAATTTAAATAATAGCTAGGATTCCGTGGCGCCGCAGCAATACCATTTTAAAGCTCACACACAACACGTATCACTTTTATTAAAATGGAATTGAAATTATAAGGGGAACTATATGGCGTAATTAAATCCTACCTGTTTGTATTTATTATGCTTAAAATACTAAAAACACCCGGCATATGTCAGCCCTTTCCCTGTTATAAGGTCTTTAACAGACTTACATTCAGACAGTTAACAGTGGGACCTTACATTAGAATGTAGCAATGTTCTCATCATACACAAAATCAAACGTTCCTGAGGTGGTGGAACCCAGGGGAAGATAAAAGTTACCCCGGTGACATCGCAACAGTGAAAAACAACTTTTGGTTTCCACTGCTGTTCTGTCATCGCAGTGAATAACTGGATTTCAATCCAGTTATTCATTCCAGTTGCTTCCAATTGAAAACAAACTAGACATAAAGGTGTGACATTCCATAAGAAACACTTTCCGGAGAACAATGCCACACTAATCCCCAGAAGTCTCCTTTTCAGATGCAAGAAACCTCGCCCTCCAAGGTGGAATGCTTCATTTGGGTCATGCATGGGTGTGTGTGGTGGGGGTGTGTGCAATACCCAATGGGCTTCATAATTAGAGCACTTTATGGAGATCTTTCCTTTTTCAAGGCCAGGAACCACTCTGCGCAACGAGCAGCTCCACCGGACTGCCCTCGTGCCCTTGACCCTGCCCTCGCTGCTGCTGTGAGTTCGAGGCCCTCCACCACCCGCAGGCACCCACCTGCGCCTCATCCCTGGTGCCTAGTGGTAGGCGTAGTATCATTTGTCTTGTCATTTTGTGTATTTTCTGTGCCTGTTGTTCCGTTTTTTTCTACTTTTGCCTTTTTGCCTTTTTGACTTTTTGCTTTTGCCTT
This sequence comes from Pleurodeles waltl, assembly GCF_031143425.1. NCBI lineage: Eukaryota > Metazoa > Chordata > Amphibia > Caudata > Salamandridae > Pleurodeles > Pleurodeles waltl. The sequence goes on along the minus strand of NC_090437.1, from coordinate 618,366,593 downwards.
TTCAAGTGCTTTTGCCTTTTCCAGCCTTTTCCAGTGCCCTTCTGCCCATTTGTGTTTCTCTGCTTCCGCCCGGTTCCCGCCACTGCGTCCCCTGCGGCCCCACCCCCCTCCCGCCCCCATTCGCCACACCCTCCCACCTCCCAGCTGCTCCTCCCTCCCACCTCCCCTTCTTAATGGCGGCCGCTGCGCACTGCCCAGAGTAACCCCTGACCTGATTCAAGGCCAGGAACCACTCTGCGCGATGAGCAGCTCCACCGGACTGCCCACATGCCCCTGACCCCGCCCTCGCTGCTGCCGCGATTTCGAGGCCCCCCACCACCTGCAGGCACCCGCCTGCGCCTCATCCCTTGTGCCTAGTGGTAGGCGTTGTATCGTTTGTCTTGTCATTTTGTGTATTTTCTGTGCCTGTTGTGCCGTTTTTTCTACTTTTGCCTTTTTGCCTTTTTGCTTTTGCCTTTTCCAGTGCTTTTGCCTTTTCCAGCCTTTTCCAGTGCCTTTCTGCCCGTTTCTGTTTCTCTGCTTCCGCCTAGTTCCTGCCGCTGCGTCCCCTGCGTCCCCGCCCCCTCACGCCCCCATTCGCCACACCCTCCCGCCTCCTAGCTGCTCCTCCCTCCCACCTCCCATTCTTAATGGTGGCCGCTGCGCGCTGCCCAGAGTGACCCCTGAGCTGATTCAAGGCCAGGAACCACTCTGCGCAACAAGCAGCTCCACCGGACTGCCCTCATGTCCCTGACCCCGCCCTCGCTGCTGCCGCGAGTTCGAGGCCCTCCACCACCCGCAGGCACCCGCCTGCGCCTCATCCCTTGTGCCTAGTGGTAGGCGTTGTATCGTTTGTCTTGTCATTATGTGTATTTTCTGTGCCTATTGTGCCGTTTTTTTCTACTTTTGCCTTTCTGCTTTTGCCTTTTCCAGTGCTTTTGCTTTTTCAAGCCTTTTCCAGTGCCCTTCTGCCCGTTTCTGTTTCTCTGCTTCCACCCGGTTCCCGCCGCTGCGTCCCCTGTGGCCCCGCCCCCCTCGTGCCCCCATTCGCCACACCCTCCCGCCTCCCAGCTGCTCCTCCCTCCCACCTCCCCTTCTTAATGGCGACCGCTGTGTGCTGCCCAGAGTGACCCCTGACCTGATTCAAGGCCAGGAACCACTCTGCGCAACGGGCAGCTCCACCGGACTGCCCTGTTGCCTTGAACCCACCCTCGCTACTGCCGCGAGTTCGAGGCCCTCCACCACCCGCAGGCACCCGCCTGCGCCTCATCCCTGGTGCCTAGTGGTAGGCATAGTATTGTTTGTCTTGTCATTTTGCGTATTTTCTGAGCCTGTTGTGCCGTTGTTTCTACTTTTGCCTTTTTGCTTTTGCCTTTTCCAGTGTTTTTGCCTTTTCCAGCCTTTTCCAGTGCCCTTCTGGCTGTTTCTGTTTCTCTGCTTCCGCCCAGTTCCCACCACTGCGTCCCCTGCGTCCCCGCCCCCCTCGCACCCCCATTCGCCATACCCTCCCACCTCCCAGCTGCTCCTCCCTCCCACCTCCCCTTCTTAATGGCAGCGGCTGAGCGCTGCCCACAGTGACCCCTGACCTGATTCAAGCCCAGGAACAGCTCTGCGCGACAAGCAGTTCCACCGGACTGCCCTCGTGCCCCTGACCACGCCTTCGCTGCTGCTGCAAGTTCGAGGCCCTCCACCACCCGCAGGCACACGCCTGCGCCTCATCCCTGGTGCCTAGTGGTAGGCATAGTATTGTTTGTCTTGTCATTTTGTGTATTTTCTGTGCCTGTTGTGCCGTTTTTTCTACTTTTGCCTTTTTGCCTTTTTAAGTGCTTTTGCCTTTTCCAATGCCCTTCTGCCCATTTCTGTTTCTCTGCCTCTGCCCGGTTCCCGCCGCTGCGTCCCATGCGGCCCGCCCCCTTCTCGCCCCATTTGCCACACCCTCCCACCTCCCAGCTGCTCCTCCCTCCCACCTCCCCTTCATAATGGCGGCCGCTGCACACTGCCCAGAGTGAACTCTGACCTGATTCAAGGCCAGGAACCACTCTGCGCGACTAGCAGCTCCACCTGACTGCCCTCGTGCCCCTGACCCCGCCCTCGCTGCTGCCGTGAGTTCGAGGCCCTCCACCACCCGCAGGCACCCGCCTGCGCCTCATCCCTTGTGCCTAGTGGTAGGCGTTGTATCTTTTGTCTTGTCATTTTGTGTATTTTCTGTGCCTGTTGTGCCGTTTTTTCTACTTTTGCCTTTTTGCTTTTGCCTTTTCCAGCCTTTTCCAGTGCCCTTCTGCCCGTTTCTGTTTCTCTGCTTCCGCCTAGTTCCTGCCGCTGCGTCCCCTGCGTCCCCGCCCCCTCACGCCCCCATTCGCCACACCCTCCCGCCTCCTAGCTGCTCCTCCCTCCCACCTCCCCTTCTTAATGGTGGCCGCTGCGCGCTGCCCAGAGTGACCCCTGACCTGATTCAAGGCCAGGAACCACTCTGCGCGACAAGCAGCTCCACCGGACTGCCCTCATGTCCCTGACCCCGCCCTCGCTGCTGCCGCGAGTTCGAGGCCCTCCACCACCCGCAGGCACCCGCCTGCGCCTCATCCCTTGTGCCTAGTGGTAGGCGTTGTATCGTTTGTCTTGTCATTATGTGTATTTTCTGTGCCTATTGTGCCGTTTTTTTCTACTTTTGCCTTTCTGCTTTTGCCTTTTCCAGTGCTTTTGCTTTTTCAAGCCTTTTCCAGTGCCCTTCTGCCCGTTTCTGTTTCTCTGCTTCCACCCGGTTCCCGCCGCTGCGTCCCCTGTGGCCCCACCCCCCTCGTGCCCCCGTTCGCCACACCCTCCTGCCTCCCAGCTGCTCCTCCCTCCCACCTCCCCTTCTTAATGGCGACCGCTGTGTGCTGCCCAGAGTGACCCCTGACCTGATTCAAGGCCAGGAACCACTCTGCGCAACGGGCAGCTCCACCCGACTGCCCTGTTGCCCTGAACCCACCCTCGCTACTGCCGCGAGTTCGAGGCCCTCCACCACCCGCAGGCACCCGCCTGCGCCTCATCCCTGGTGCCTAGTGGTAGGCATAGTATTGTTTGTCTTGTCATTTTGTGTATTTTCTGAGCCTGTTGTGCCGTTGTTTCTACTTTTGCCATTTTGCTTTTGCCTTTTCCAGTGTTTTTGCCTTTTCCAGCCTTTTCCAGTGCCCTTCTGGCTGTTTCTGTTTCTCTGCTTCCGCCCAGTTCCCACCACTGCGTCCCCTGCGTCCCCGCCCCCCTCGCACCCCCATTCGCCATACCCTCCCACCTCCCAGCTGCTCCTCCCTCCCACCTCCCCTTCTTAATGGCAGCGGCTGAGCGCTGCCCACAGTGACCCCTGACCTGATTCAAGCCCAGGAACAGCTCTGCGCGACAAGCAGCTCCACCGGACTGCCCTCGTGCCCCTGACCACGCCCTCGCTGCTGCTGCAAGTTCGAGGCCCTCCACCACCCGCAGGCACACGCCTGCGCCTCATCCCTGGTGCCTAGTGGTAGGCATAGTATTGTTTGTCTTGTCATTTTGTGTATTTTCTGTGCCTGTTGTGCCGTTTTTTCTACTTTTGCCTTTTTGCCTTTTTAAGTGCTTTTGCCTTTTCCAATGCCCTTCTGCCCATTTCTGTTTCTCTGCCTCTGCCCGGTTCCCGCCGCTGCGTCCCATGCGGCCCGCCCCCTTCTCGCCCCATTTGCCACACCCTCCCACCTCCCAGCTGCTCCTCCCTCCCACCTCGCCTTCTTAATGGCGGCCGCTGTGCACTGCCCAGAGTGAACCCTGACCTGATTCAAGGCCAGGAACCACTCTGCGCGACTAGCAGCTCCACCTGACTGCCCTCGTGCCCCTGACCCCGCCCTCGCTGCTGCCGTGAGTTCGAGGCCCTCCACCACCTGCAGGCATCCGCCTGCGCCTCATCCCTGGTGCCTAGTGGTAGGCGTAGTATCTTTGTCTTGTCATTTTGTGTATTTTCTGTGCCTGTTGTGCCATTTTTTCAACTTTTGCCTTTTTGCTTTTGCCTTTTCCAGCCTATTCCAGTGCCCTTCTGCCTGTTTCTGTTTCTCTGCTTCCGCCCAGTTCCTGCTGCTGCATCCCCTGTGGCCTCTCCCCCCTCGCGCCCCCATTCGCCACACCCTCCTGCCTCCCAGCTGCTCCTTCCTCCCACCTCCCCTTCTTAATGGTGGCCGCTGTGCGGCCGCGCGCACCAGGCGCGCCAGAGGTATGCCCGTCTGCACCCTTCTGCACCTGGACCGCGCCCAGCACCCGTCCCCCTGGCCAACACACCTCCCTCACCTCAAGACTCCCCTACACCTCTGCAGAGCTCCACGCTCTCAACCCCGGCCGGCCCACCGCCTGCACCCAGGCTGATCCCAGGCACAGCCATGGACCCTTCTCCTGCCGCTCATGCCGCTTCTCCTGCAACCAAACCAACAAGCACCACACCAACGCTGAAACCCCAACCATCTCAGCTGCATCCTCCTAAACACCCGCTTCGTCCACAAGTACTCCATCGAGCTCTGGGACCTACTCACGACAGTCTTCCCTGACATCGCCTTCCTCACTGAAACATGGATGAACCTCTCATCTGAACCAGACATTTCCACAGCCATCCCGGAGGGATACAAGATCACCAGAAGAGACCATATCAACAAACCAGGAGGAGGAATTGCCATAGTACACAAAAGTTTCATCAAGCTCTCCACCAACACCAACGACACCCTGTATGCCGCAGAGCACCTACACTTTCAGATACACATCAATGCCAACACCACCCTGAGAGGAACCCTCGTCTACAGACCACAGGGCCCCTGCCCCCAATTCTGTAACGCCATCGCTGACAAAATCAGCTCCCACGCACTCGTCTCCCCGGACTACCTGCTCCTCGGCGACATAAATTTCCACCTGGAGAGCACCAGCGACTACAATGCTACTGCCCTGCTGGACAACCTCGCAAATCTCAGCCTCAAACAACTGGTCACCTCGGCCACCCACTCAGCCGGGCACACGCTTGACGCCATATTCTCCTCCAGCAGCCGCATCACCTTCACCCACACCATCGAACTCCATTGGAACGACCACCACTGCGTTCACTTTTCCTTTGTGAAACCCACCACCCACCACCAACAACATCTGATCCCTCACCGCAAGTGGAACAAAATCTACAAGGAACAGCTGATCTCCAACCTTGCCCAATCCCCACCACCCAAAGACAACGACCCCAACACCGCCGCCCTCAACCTCAAACGATGGCTCGACGACTGCGCAAACACCCTCGCTCCACTCAAGAAAACCAACAACACCCACACCAACAAGAAAGCCCCCGGTTCACCGCAGAACTTCAGGCCTCCTAACGAGAATGCCAGAAAACTGAGAAAACCTGGCGCCAAGAGCAAACATAGAGCAACCTCACCACCCTCAAACTAGCAATGTGCAAACACCACCAGCTCATCCGGTCCACCAAAAGATCCTTCTACAGAGAGCGGTTAGACAACAACGCACACAACAGCAGGGAACTATTCAACATCATCAAGGAACTCACCAACCCCAAATCCTGCTCCATCGACCCACCCCACTCACAAGACCTCTGCGACTCCCTCTGCATCTACTTCCACCGCAAGATCGCAGACATACATGGAAGCTTTACAACTCTGTCACCCATCACCACGACCACGGACATGATCAACCCCATCGCACCCTACCGCACCAACACACTGAGCGCCTGGACCCCCACCAACGATGAAGAACCCTGCCCTCACCACGTCTTCAACAAGGCCAGCCAAATCCTCGCTCCCCAGCTCCAGACCATCATCAACAGCTCCTTCGAGACTGCCATTTTTCCGGAAAGCTGGAAACACGCCAAAGTCAACGCCTTGCTCAAAAAACCCAAAGCCGACCCCGAAGACCTCAAAAACTGCCTAGCCATCTCCCTACTCCCCTTCCCAGCGAAGGTCATAGAGAAGATAGTCAACAACCAACTTTCCTGGAGGACAACAGCCTACTCAATGTCTCCCAGTCTGGATTCCGCAAAAACCACAGCACCAAGACCGCCCTCATCGCCTGCACCGACGACATCAGGACCAGGCTTGACAAAGGTGAAACCGTTGCCCTCATCCTTCTCGACCTTTACGCAGCATTCAACACCGTATGCCACCAAACCCTTTGGACACACCTCTTCGACGCCGGACTTCGCCACAAAGCCCTGGACTGGCTCACCTCCTTCCTCTCTGAAAGAACACAAAGAGTTCGCCTCCCTCCGTTCTGGTCACAGCCCACCAAGAGCATATGCAGAGTCCCCCAAGGATCCTCACTCAGCCCCACCCTCTTCAATATCTACATGTCACGGTCTCAACCTCATTTCCTGCGCCCCCGACACCCACCACCCATGCACGCAATCTCGGATTCATACTAGACTCTTCCCTCTCCATGACCCAGCAAGTCAACGCCATATCATCCTCATGCTTCAACACCCTTCGTATGCTTCGCAAGACCTTCAGGTGGATTACCGTAGAAACCAGAAGAACGGTCACCCACGCCCTCGTCAGCAGCAGACTGGACTACGGCAACGCCCTCTATGCGGGAACTACAGCTAAGCACCAGAGAAAACTCCAGACCATCCAGAACGCCTCAGCACGTCTCATCCTCAACCTCCCTCGCCACAAACACATCTCCGCCCACCTCAGATCCCTGCACTGGCTACATGTCAACAAAATGATCGTCTTCAAAATCCTAATCCACGCTCACAAAGCCCTCCACGACACCGGACCAGCCTACCTCAACGATCAACTTAACTTCCACATCCCGACACGCCAGCTCCGCTCCGCCGACCTCGCCCTCGCTGCAGTCCCTCGCATTCACCGCACCACCTCCGGCAGCAGGTCCTTCTCCCACCTCGCCGCCAAAACCTGGAACTCCCTCCCCACCAACCTACGCAAGACCCAGGACCTCCTGTCCTTCAAAAAGCACCTCAAGACCTGGCTCTTCGAGCAATAGCACCCCCCCCAGCACCTTGAGACCCTACCGGGTGAGTAGCGCGCTCAACAAATTATTGATTGATTGATTGTTTTTTTATGACTGTCCATACTATAGTGTCTGGAGAGAGTTGTTTGGCAGAGGCTGGGCAATAGATCCTGAGGATAGGGCAGAAGCAGTTTATTCATTAAGGTTACTATCCACAGCAAGAATAACAAGCATTCACATTGCAATAGGTCTCGCATTTTCTTGAATTAGAGCTATTGGCATTGTAAATTCATAACTGGACTTTTCTTGCCACATAAATTGGTCGACCCTGCCTCATTATTTCATCTTTTCTTACCATAGAATTCCAGTGGCCCAGCATTTAACTAAAGCACTTCCATTTACCTTCTTCCTCTATCTAAGAACATACAAAATTATCATATAAACATTTATCAGAAATAAACTTTTGTCATTAGAGTGGAATGCTCAAAGCACCATAACAAAAACATCATTTGAAATGGATTGAAGGGTGAAAGGAAAGAGGGAGTTGGAAGAAAGATGGAGAGGACAAGTGGCATAGTAATGGCGTCACGGGCCCTGGAGTAAGAAAGCAAAATGGTTGACCGGAATCTCAGTAGGCAAATACATCAGTAACTAGAGTTGAGTGAGGTCCATAGGTCTCTGGGCCCTGGTGCCACTGCACCTGTTGCTCTATTGATAACTAGGCCTCAGGAGAGACAACGGATTGGGCAGAAAAAGAAGCAAAAGGAATGCAACAAACAAAAGGAAGAAAGATGAGGGATCGCAAAGAAATAAAAGAAAGAAGGGAAAGAAAGGACAAGAAAATGAAAACATAACTAAGAGAAGAGATAGAGCAAAAGTGTGAGACAAAAGAAAAAAGGGAAGGAAGCTAGCAAACGAAAGATAAAGAGGAAAAAATAATTAAAGATGTGTGAAAATAAAGAGAAAAATGAACATTAGAGCAAGAAAGAGAGATGGTGAGAGAAACAAGCAGCAAAAGAACCAGGGCATGTATGTACTGACACATCTATAACAGGCACAGAATGGGAAAATCACTTTGACACTTCGGGTCCCGACAGGTAACTTGTGGTTTCCACATACATACAGGAAAAAGGAATTCATAGAAAAACATGAATTGACAGATAAAGATAAGAAAAACACCAGAGAAAGAAAGGAAGAAATATAAAAAAAAAAAGTGAAAGGACGCATACCGAGTCAAAGGAAAGAACAAATAAAAAAGACAAAGAAAGAATGAAGGGAAGAGAAAAAATAGTGTAAGTATGAACGCCTGATGGAGAAAACAAGGAAAGAACCAAGTTTCTCCGCATTTGAAACAAGAGGTAGCAAGAGGAAGAGGGAAATAAAGAAAGGGAGAGGAGTAGAAATAAACATTTGAAAGCAAGCACAAAACTGTTAACATGCGGATTTTAAGAGCTGAAAAGAGAAAAGTGGGGGGCAAAGAAAACATTTTAGAGTAAGGGAAAGAACGAAGTGAGATAGGTGAAACAGACCCTCCCAAATAAAGATGGCAGCGACAAATAGATTTAATTGGCTCTTCCATGTCCTCAAATAGAAGTCAGAGTGTGGAACAGCAGGGGACACTGCAGAACAGTGCCCCCTGTACAGCAATATTGGGGCACTTCAGATCAGGATTGGGGGTATAAGCAGAGCTGTGTCCCGGCCCAGTGCTGGAATAACAGAAAAGCAATGGATGAGGAATGAGAAACAGACCGCTGTGTAGTTCTTGGTATTAGAATAATAGGGTGTTGCAGGTTAGGGTTGAGGTGCACTGACAGAGTTGTATGTGGGCTGCAATACTGGAATAGTAACAGGCACACAAAGTCAGGAGTGAGGTATGTTAATAGAGCTATGTGTGGAACCTAGTTTTGGCGTTCCAGTGTTGTCAAGTGTTTGCCTGGAGGTGCTCTGGTGAAACTGCGAGTGGGGCCCAGTATGGGAGTGGCATTGCCTCTGAACTACAAAAGCGAGGAGTCCTGAAGGGCGTGCATATGAGCCTTAGTACTGAGAAGAAATGTGTACTGAATGTTAGAATTGATGGATTCTTGTGGAGCTGTGGTGGTTCCCATCAACAGGGGTGTTGGATGTTAGACTTAAGGTGTATTGGCTGAGTAGTGTTTTGCTCTTTTGAGTTCAGTTTTGGCTTGGCAGTGGGAGGGAATATTAGAATTGAGCTGCTGTAATGGAACTGTATGTGAGTGGGGTCCGAGTATAGGAAAGGAAGTGACCTCGCCGGGGTAGAACTGAGGTGCCCTATTGGAGCTGCGCCTGAGGTCCCAGTACTGGAGCAGCAGAGTGTACTTACTGCGAGAACCTAGGTGTTCTGGCAGACAGTGTGTGTGGGTTTTCCTGGCACTGGCACGGCTGACGGCTTGTAGTGTGTGATCTGCGGTGCACTGATGAAGCTGCGCCCGAGGTCCCAGTACTGGAGCAACATAGTGTACTGAGTGCAAGAACTGAGGTGCTCTGGCAGACAGCGTGTTTGGGGTTCCTGGCACCTGCACGGCTGAGGACTTAGAGTGTGTGACCTGCAGTTTACTGATGGAGCTGCGCCTGAGGTCCCAGTACTGGAGCAGCAGAGTGTACTGACTGCATAACTGAGGTGCTCTGGCAGACATCATGGGCCTGATTCTAACTTTGGAGGACGGTGTTAAACCATCCCAAAAGTGGCGGATATACCACCTACCGTATTACGAGTCCATTATATCCTATGGAACTCGTAATACGGTAGGTGGTATATCCGCCACTTTTGGGACGGTTTAACACCGTCCTCCAAAGTTAGAATCAGGCCCTATGTGTAGGATTCCTGGCACTGGCATGGCTGAGGACTTGGAGTGTGTCACCTGCAGTGCACTGATGAAGCTGCACCTGAGGATCCAGTACTGGAGCTGCAGAGTGTACTGACTGCAAGAACTGAGGTGCTCTGGCAGACAGCGTGTGTGGGGGTTCCTGGAACTGGCATGGCTGAGTACTTGGAGTGTGTGTACTGAGGTGCACTGATGGAGCTGCAAGTGGCATCCCAGTATGAGCAGAAGTGGGCACTGTCTCTAAGGATTGAGGAGCCCTGGTAGAACTGGTTGCCTAGACTATTAACAATTACAAGAGGTCCTCCACCCTTGCTCTCAGCACACAGACAGGCACATTTCTTAAAGAAAATCCAAGTCAAGAAAGGTCGGGAGCTAGGCAGCTGAGAGAGGGTGCAGAGAGCCCACAAAGACCAAATGTGACCAAGATAACAGTATGATTTATAACCTTGTTTGCAGCTAAGCTCAGAGGAAGAATGCTCTGGGGTGGCCTCAGAGGTGTCCGCCACCACTAGGGAGCTTCCATTGGAGGAAGTATCACTGTCCGTACTGTCGCCTCCTGTCTCCGCCGTTGTGTTCCCCTTTTTTTTTTTTTTAAATATGTTTTTATTGTTTTACCAGCCAATTGGCAACATTTAAATGAAATACAAGAGGTTACACTATGTTACATCATGCATTGTTCCTGTTAATTATTTTGCTTGCACATTCTGCAAATCCTGTGTGGGTCCACCATTACCCAGCTTGGGCCTTACGAGTTGTATCTTTACACACGAGGTGTATTCGACATGTGCAAGGTTATTAAAGAAACAAGCAACATAGTAAGAGAGAGTAAGATAGGGGTTGAGGCGGTTCCGGCGGTCATGGGCAGAAGGGGGGAGGGAAACCAGCGGGGGAGGGGGGGAAGGCCCAGGAAAAGAGGAACCAGGTGCTGGAGGGAAGAGAGGCACTCTCCACTAGTTGTTCAGTGCGTCTGCATGCTCATCCCAGTGACGTCGTCACACCTGCACTCAACTATGCTGCCCCAGATCCAGCCCGCTGCTAGCCGTGGGCAGCTGTGCGTGGGCAGCGGGTCACGATAGGAGGACACAGCAGGGTTCGGTGTCCCCCAGCCCATCACACGCAAGCACACCAAAGAGCACCAGTGATGCGCCTAGGGGTTCAGGCGAAGGGTGTTGCGATTTTGTATTGGTTCATTACTTCCCCCATGCGCATCCATCAGCCTCTATGATAATGTTTTGTTGTGGCCGCTGAGGTGACGGCAATTATCTCTTTCTCGTTTATTTAAGGAGGGTGTTCATCGTCTTTGTTTTCTGCAGCTATCACAAATGAACTCCATACCTCTAGGCCTTTAACTAGTATACCTTTATCCAGTAAAATCTGTAGTGTCTGTGTCTCTGCTTTGGCCCATCGTATTACCTCCTCTCGCCACTGGGCAACACTGGGAGCGCCCGGGGCTTTCCACTTCATGGCAATAAGGCGTCTATACAGCACCAATGCCAGGGCAATGCATTTATATGTACGTTTGTGTTTTTTGGAGAGGGGTGTTATACCCAGTAGGCACACCTCGGGAGTGGGAGATAATGTAGTGTTTGTCCATTCCTTTAACAACGTTATTATATCTGTCCATGTGTTCCGGACCGGGAGGTATTCCCATGTCATGTGATAGAAGGTGGCCTCTACTGTGTCGCATCTGGGGCATGTCTGCGGTGATCGGGGAAACATGCGCGTTATGCGGTGTGGTGATAAGTAAGTCTGATGCACATAGTTAAACTGTGTGTATCGGAAGCGGGGGTTACGTGAGACCTCGCGAGTCATTTTCATCGCCTGTTCCCATGAATTGTGTGTTAATGGTTCCGGTAACACGCGATCCCATTTATTTTTTGCATGTTCCTGTTTGTGTTCAGACTGGGCAGCGAGGATGTTGTATATATTCGATATATATATGCGTTAGTGCTCCCCAGCAGCTCGTGAAGCAAAGGGGAGACATCTGGTTCCGAATTGCCGCTTCTCCAGCACTCTTGCATTACCTGCCGGACTGCCCCGTAAGCTATGAATCCACCCCGACCCAGCGCATGCTTATCGGCTAATGCCTCGTAAGTTTGAAGTTGCCCATTCTGGTAAATGTCCCCTAGTGTATGTATGCCCCTGCTACCCCATGTGTTCAGGCCCACTTTGGCTGCTATTTTTGCTAATGTTGGTTGAGCCAACAGTGGGATCCTAGGTGAGTACTGCGGATCTTTTGCGCATTTCAGAGCGTACCGGCCCCAAGCCCAGTGTGCGGTGTACAGCAGCACGTTACTAGTGTGTACTGGATCGGTCCGATTCATGAGGTATTGCATTACTTCTGTACCGTCGAGATCTGACAACTCTCTCCGAGTTTAGGCCCCGGCGGAGTTTCCAACCCAAGTGGATATCCATTGTATCTGAGCAGCTGCGTAGTATGCTTCAAATTTGGGGGCGCCCATCCCCCCCAGTTTGAGTGGTTGGAGCACTTTTGTTAATGCGACGCGTCTGCGACCATTGCCCCATATTAGGTCCGTTAGTAAGCTATTCAATAGTTTGAAAAAGGAGCCCGGGAGTACTAAGGGTAATGCCATAAAATAATAGAGGAGTCGTGGCAGCACTATCATCTTTGCAATGGCTACTCTGCCCATAGGGGACAATGGGAGTGAGCACCAGAAGGATAAGGAGCCCCTCGTTGATCTGATCACTTGGCCAAGGTTACCATCTCTAAGATCTTGACTATCATGGTATATATTTACCCCTAGATATTTAAATGTTGTATAGCACCATTTCAAGCCACCCGGACCCAATAGTGTTCTGAGTGCCTCGGGGACCGGGCGCATAGGGAATATGCAGGATTTTGCCCAGTTCACTGTTAACCCGGCCACTGAGCTAAATTTTTCTAAAAGTTCCAGCAGGCCCGGAAGGGCTCCCGAATGATCTCATAGAAAGATCAGCACATCATCTGCATATAAGGAGACTATCTGGTGCGACTGGCCATCCAAAACACCCCATGTGGGGGCCATTATGCGAAGGCGGGCGGCCAGAGGTTCAATAGCTAAAGCAAATAACAATGGAGATAGAGGACATCCCTGTCTGGTGCCTCTACCAATGTTGAATTTTTCGGAGATAGTGTCCCCCGTCTTAACCCTAGCTGTTGGGTCAGTGTATAATGTTCTCACCCAGCCAATGTATGTTTGCCCGAAGCCCATCCGTTTGAGTGTCTCTGTTAGGAAAGGCCATCCCAGCGTATCAAACGCTTTCTCTATGTCCAATGAAACTGCCACCTGCTGCTCACCTTCTACCGGTGAATTTTTCATTAGGCGTAATAAGTTCCTGATGTTGCTGAATGTGCTGCGACCAGATATGAAGCCTGCCTGATCTTGATGTACCAACTCTGATACGTATGGGAGCAGACGGTTGGCTAGTATTTTGCCGAGTAGTTTTCAATCTGTATTTAGTAATGATAATGGCCTATATGAGCGAACATCTAATGGGTCTCGGCTTGCCTTAGGCAATACTGCTATCAATGCTTCACGGCATGTATCAGGGAGCTGGCCCAGTTCCAGAGCTTCCTTCAGCATTACCAGATATGGGGCTAAAATCTGAGATTGAAACATGCTGTAGTATTCTATAGGTATGCCATCGCTGCCGGGCGCTTTGCCGTGTGCTAACTGCAGCAATGCTCGTTGGATTTCAGCTATCTCTATCGGATTATCTAACTCTGCAGTTTGAGCAGCGGTCAGGTGGTTCAGGGTGATGCTGCCGAAGAAGTTGTTTAATTGGGTGTAGGTGGGCGGAGGCCGTGCCTGGTACAGCGAGCTATAATACTCTCTGAAAGCATTATTTATCTCTGCCTGTGTATTAACTATCCGCCCTGTTTCCAGGCGGATAGCACCTATGGGGGTGTTCCGGCGTTCGTTATTTATAAGCCACGCTAATAATTTACCGGATCTGTCGCCTTCTGCATGCGTACGGGCCATGTAATGTCGATAGTCAAAGTGGCTGAGGCGGCTGTCTGTCTTGGTCCATTTGGAGCGCATGTTAGTGAGTATCGCTGATGTTATTGAGCCTTTAGCGAATTCGCATCCAGCTGACTGAATTTCTTGTTCTAATACTCGGAGTTCGCGCATCAATGTTTGCCGCACTCCTACTGTGGTTGATATGCATACCCCTCTTATGACTGTCTTATGTGCATCCCATTCGATGGCCCTTGAACTGGACGTCCCATTATTTTACGTGAAATATGCTGAGATGTACGTAGCAATATCCTTCCTAAAAGGGGGATCTTGTAATAGTTGCGTTTGCAATCGCCAGGTGGGAATACATGAGCGAGGTCTGCCCCATCTTATTTGTACTATGAGTGGGCAGTGGTCCGAGATTACCCTAGCAGAATACTCCGCTCTCATTATTTTATGTGTTAGGTTCTGTGAGGTGAGGATGAGGTCTATTCGAGTATGTAATAGGTGTACTGGGGAATAGTAGGAATACGCTCTTTCATGTGGATGCATGTGCCTCCATATGTCGATCAGTCGCCGTTCCTCCATCCACGCGCCCAGTATTAGGGAATTTTTCATTGTTGGGGCGGCCACAAGCGGAGGGTGTGATCTATCTTTATCTATGTGTGGAACACAGTTCATGTCCCCTCCCCATACGCATGATGTAGTTAGGTTAACTGTGAGACCTTAGTTTGTAAAAATTCACCTTGTTTGATATTCGGGACATATAGCTCGTTTATCACGAGTTCCTCCCCGTCCAACAGCCCCTTTAGTTGTATAAACCTGCCCTCCTTGTCTTTTGTGCTGTGTTGTATTGTGTAAGGGACACCCGGCGCTATCCAGATCAGCACCCCTCTGGCGAAGGAAGAGTCGCCAGCTCTGTATATTGAGCCCGTCCAGCACTTTTCTAACCGAGCGGCCTCTGCAGACGTAATGTGTGTTTCCTGTAATATAGCTATATGTATGTGGTGGCGTTTTAAGTACGCATGTATTCTATGACGTTTGCTAGCACCGGCCATGCCCTTCACATTCCAAGTTATGATATTATATCTGGGTTCCTTATTCATTATGTTGTGTATTGGCGTAGAGAGCTATCTGATCTGTTCCCGCCCAGTCCATCCCCCCCCCGCACCCCCCTGGCCGCGCCCCCACCAATCCACCCTGAGTCCCCCATCCGCCCGCCCCGCCCCCGCGCTCCGTAAAGGGAATAATAAGCCCATAGTGGGCTAAGGGTAGAAAAGAAAAAGACAAATATAACAACCAAAAGGATATTGCGGACTGTGTACGTCCGTTAAACAAAGTGGCACAACCGGTGCCTAACGTGGCTTCCAGGGAAGTCAGTTCCATTCGGATACCGTTCAGGTGTAGGGGGTGGTGGGTTACTCGATATCGGGCCCTTGGGTGGCCCACCTACAGAATACTTCACGCCTGTGCTGTCCCATGCGCCCCTGTGCAGCTTTCGAGGATTCAGTCATTGCTTCTCATATTGATGGCTGTTATTCACTGCGGATCTCGATGAGAGGGTCCCGGTGCTGGTGGCATGCAACACCTTAGTCGCTGCCGCCGCTGGGGAGGCGCCATGGACGCCAGCTCTTCACTTTTAAAGCTCGTCCGCCGAACGCGGCGTGAGGTCCGGTCCCGTCAGCAACGGGGAGGGGGATTGGCTTGTGTCTCCCCGTGTGAGGCGGTGTCATTGGTATCCGTTTCGCTCCTGGTATCCAGCATCCCACGAGCGAATGAGTTAGTGTCTTTTAATATTTGCGCACGGTCCAACGTCATTTGCGCCTTTGTGGGGCGGGAGGATGTTTTAGTATTTTTTTTCTTCTTTCTGGAGCTAGCGGTAGACCATTCTTCGGATAATGTAACTTCCTTGGCAGGATCGACCAATCCTTTAGCGTGGATCCATGTCCATGCATCTTCAGGAGTGGGGAACATTAGGATTTTCTCGTCTATGATGATGCATAGTCGTGCCGGGAACATAAGGGAATAAGTGATGCCTTTTTCTCGGAGCAACTGCTTGATCTTGTTATACACAACTCTCTTACTTTGTACCTCCATTGTGTAGTCAGGGTAGGCAGTTACTCTGCCGTTCTCCAGCATGATCTGTTCAGACGTTCTGAAGTGCTGAAGGACCAAGTCTCTGTCCCTATAATTTAGGAAGCGGGCTATTGGTGGTCGGGGTGACGCTCCTGGACGAGGTGGTCTGCTCGGTATTCTGTGTGCTCTTTCGATCACTGGTATTGTAGTAGGGTACTGCTCTTTAAGTGTGTTCCTCAGCCAGGTCTCTAAGAACACCTCTGCCTTAGGGTGTTCGATTCTCTCAGGGATTCCAAGGAATCTGATATTATTTCGTCTGGACCTTCCTTCAGCTTCCTCAGCCCTACGTTGTAGTTGAGTTATGTCCAGTTCCATTTTTTGCATTTTAATTTTCATATCCACTACTTCTAGCTGGATAGTTTTCAGTGACGTTTCAGTGTCTTGGACCCTTCCAGTTAATTTGCGGTGGTCAGCGCGCAGCAATGAGACTTCCAGTACTGCAGCTTCAATTTTCCCTTCTAGCGAGGATTTAGTGTCCATTATTGCTTGCATAATTTTATCAAATTGGAGGGAATGCGTGCGTAATGTTTCATTCAGCTGTAGCAGTGTGGACGATTGCGTATCCGCATGGCCAGTCGGTTGGGGGAGGTCTCCTTCTCCCATAGACCCCGTTTTGGGGTGTTTTGGTTTGACCATTATTTTCTTGCTGTCCTGCCCCGATCGTTCAGCCAGGGCTACCAACCAACTGTTTGCCGGGAGCGTCCGCCCCCGCCTTCGGTCTCCCCCCGGCACGTCACCCAGCACTCCTGGCTTGAAGTTCAGGAGGGAGTTGCGTGTCCCGTTCTGGTGTTGATGTCTATTTTAGTTCCTCCATTTTCTTGTTCCGTCTCTGTAAGTTTGGGCCCAGTCTGGTACTTAGCTGCTCCTCGTCGCATAGCAGCCACCGCCCCAAATAGCAAGCAGGACCCAATTGGGCTTAGTACTATGCGTGTCACCCCTCGCCATAGGGGGCAGCCCGGAATTCAGTACTTCCCGCGATTCCCCAGTTGCAAGCAATGAGAGTACGATTAATGACACCAAAGGTCTGGTGAAGATCGCTGCGGGCTCGCAAGACGCGGTCCGATAGGAGCACTGGTTCTGCCGGGGAGCTGCGACTTCGTCCCCAATCTCCACGCTAGCGGAGCCTCAATGATGAACTCAATGCCAGGGCGACGATGTGACCAGGATGTGAGGAGTGCGCTGTGCGGGCAAGGCAGTGGGCACACCAGCACATTACTTCAATATGCCATGCATGCCGAGGGAGGAAGACTGCTCAGCGTGAGCTGGCCAGGGGGGGATCAGAGTCCCGTGTACTCACTGCGACTCGGTTTGTGTCGCCGAAGGGCACGTCATCTATCACAGCGTTGGTCCTGTGTGGGCACACGGGGCCTGGCAGGGTGTCCTCTGATTGAGGTGTCAGGCCCGTGGTACCTCGCTGGCAACATCAGACATCCCGCTGTCAGGTCGTGTGTGGAGTCCCCAGGCCCCAGCATTCGCGGGCCGCACCCAAGCAAGACGCGGCGCCCAGGCACCACGGGCCCGATCCAGTGTTGATAGCGCTCTCCCCTTTAGTAAGGGGAGTTTGGGCCCAAGCCGGCAAGCAGCTCCGCTGCCCGAGGGCCGCAGGCAGCGGCGACCCTCAACGGTGGGTGGGGCGCGGCACCGCGCCGGACCCGGCGCCGCAGCGTCAACACCCCTCCAGGGGAGATCGGCAGCGACCGGGCTCCGGGGTACAGACCCCCCAAGCGCTGCGGGAAATCCAGGCGCAGTTCCTCAGGGCAGCGTCACAGCAGAGCGGCGGCGGAGCCGGCCCGCGTCATCAGGCAGCGCCCAACCCAGCCGAGGTCGTAGGCATCGGCCCAGCGGTACGGCAGCTCCCCGACCGCGCAGAGGGCAGCAACAGTGTCCGGAACGAAGCCGCCGCCTCAGGTGGGGGTCCTGGGCAGCTGGGCGGACGGCACCTCACTTGGGAAGAGTGATAGGCGCCTTAAACAGGATGAATTTAGAGGGCCGGTAGCGGAGCTGCGGTTTATGCCGCAGCTCCGATCGCCATGTTGGCCACGCCCCCACGCCGTTGTGCTCCCCTCACCCTCTGTCCCACTGGTGCTCTCATTGTCAGTGGATTCAGCCTCCTGGGCCCTGTGGGATGCAGCTCCCTCTGTCACCGGTGCCTCACCTCCTCCGCCAGATGATGCTAATGCACAGAAGGACAGGGTCACAAAACAAAAAGGGGGGGAGACAATATACCCTTTTTCTAATGGGCGCTGACCTGCAGAAAAACACACATAGAAAAAAGGTATCAGTCAGACCGTCCGGCCTGTTACACACATGTCCCACCATAGCCATCCCATCCCCTTACGCACAGACATTGCCACACCATACATGCAGCATGCTGTCCAGGACCCTTCCACCAACCCCCACCTTACACGAGGTCCTCACACACAGCACTCCATGCATTCATGCCCCATACATCGTGCTCACAGTGTACTGACCTGTTGGTCTGGAGGCCTATACAGCATTTGGTACTGGGGTAGGACCCCATCCACCAGTATCTCCAACTCCGCAGTGGTGAAGGCAGGGGCCCTTTCCCCAGACACATGAGCCATGGTCGGTTCCAGACACAGGTCACAGCAGCGATTGCATTGTAGGTCTTCTCCTGTTGAAGGTCAGGTAGCAAGTGGGTGAACAGATAGAAAATGGCAGTCACGTCTGCGGCGGTGCATACCGTCACCGCCAGCGTACATCACCATTGGCCACTGTAACCCATAGAGCCCAATGGGATTCAATGAGGAGTTGCACTGCGGTTTTCGACCGCCTCCCGCAATGGTGCACAATGCCAGCGGAATTACCTCATTTCCACATGTCACTCCATAAGGACTGGCGGACACCATGTCAGGGGGGATGGCAGGCCATGGCACCTAACTGCGTCACAGTACACATATGCACCATTTGGGCCTATACAACAATCATGTGTTACAGTCACAACATGCAATGCAGTGTAGTGTTTTGAAATATGAGATACTGACCAGCTACTCACCGTTTGCCCCCTAGATTGCAACCGCTGTGGATTAATCAGAGATGGAGACATCCCTCCGTGTACAGGCCCCTGGTGGACTTGGCAACAATGGAGGACAGGCACATTGTCACATTATCCTCACCTATAGACTGGACAGGGCCACAATCACAGAGCTGTGTGCCCAATTGGAGCCTGACCTGATATCTGCTATCCGTCACCCCACTGGGATCCCCCCTCTTGCGCAAGTCCTATCTGTGTTCCATTTCCTGGCAAGTGGCTCCTTCCAAGTGACAGTGGGCTTGGCAGCAGGAATGTTTCAGCCAATGTTCCCAATAGTGCTGACCAGAGTGTTGTCTACCCTTATTAAACACATGCGCAGCTACATCATTTTCCCCCAGATGGAGGATTTGGCCACAGTGAAAGCTGATTTCTATGCAATGGGACATATCCCCGAAATTATTTGGGCTATTGATGGTACACATATTGCATTTGTCCCCCCCTGGAGAAATGAACAGGTGTTCAGAAATCGAGAGAGC
The DNA here is from genome assembly GCF_031143425.1 of Pleurodeles waltl. Classification (NCBI taxonomy): domain Eukaryota; kingdom Metazoa; phylum Chordata; class Amphibia; order Caudata; family Salamandridae; genus Pleurodeles; species Pleurodeles waltl. Next base: position 618,347,197 of record NC_090437.1, on the reverse strand, counting down.
TTTCACTCCATGAATGTGCAGATAGTGTGCTTGGTGGACCAGTGTATCTCCCATGTCAATGCAAAGTATCCCGGGTCTGTACATGATGCCTTTTTTCTGAGGAATAGCAGCATCCCATATGTGATGGCTCAACTCCAGAGGCACCGGGTGTGGCTAATAGGTGAGCCCTGGTCCCCACGCAGTGGATGTTGGTGTATGGGTATGGTGTGGGTCCTAAGGGTTAGTGTGTGTCTAACAGTTGTCCCTCGATATTTGCAGGTGACTCTGGTTACCCCAACCTCTCATGGCTACTGACCCCTGTGAGGAATCCCAGGACAAGGGCAGAGGAACGTTACAATGAGGCACATGGGTGAACAAGAAGAACAATAGAAAGGACGTTCGGTCTCCTGAAGGCCAGGTTTCGTTGCCTCCATCTAACAGGTGAATCCCTGTACTACTCACCCAAGAAGGTGTGCCAGATCATTGTGGCATGCTGTATGTCGCACATCCTTGCCTTACGTCGCCAGGTGGCTTTTCTGCAGGAGGGTGAGGCTGGAGATGGGCATGTGGAAGCAGTGGGCCCTGTGGACAGTGAAGATGAGGAGGCAGAGGATGAGGATGAGGACAACAGAAGTGCTATAATAAGACAGTACTTCCAATGACAGACAGGTAAGACACTGTGATTACACTTTACATTGACAGTTTTGTACTTGACCTTGTCACTGGCAGGCTGATTTTCCAAATTCTATGCCCACTTACTGTACCCTTTGGCATCTCTATTTTCAGATATTTGTGTCCCACTATCGCTCCTGGTGTGTTGACTGCAGCCAACTACAGGTCATTCATATGGATACAATACTGTACAGTTATATTGCAGTGTTTAAAGCTTGTTAAACGAATACATGGTTAAATGATTTGACAGACTCCATGCCTGTATTTTTTCAAATGGTGTTTATTTAAGTGCTAATGATTAGAGGGGAATGTGCAATGGGCTGGGGTGATGATGGAGGAAAGACCAGGTTGTAGTCCAGTCTATTTGTATCACAGGTGCGTTGTCCAAGGGGGCATAGAACGGGGAGCAGTGGCAGTTCAAGGTGGACAGGGTGACAGAGTGAGACACAAGGGTGACATTCAGGAGAGTATTATTTCCTGGTAGGGGTCTTGGCAATGTTCTCTGGCTTCTGCCTGAATCACAGGGACCGTTTGCGGGGTGGTTCTTCTGCTGCACGGGGTGGGGTGCTGGTGACCTATTGGTCCTGTGGCGGGGCCTCCTGTCCACTAGAAGCAGAGAAGGTGGAAGGCTGTTCATCGCTTTGGCTAGTGTCAGGGGCCCGGTAGTGTGCCACTGTCTCGCTCATGGTGTTGGCCATGTCAGCCAGTACCCCTGCAATGGTGACCAGGGTGGTGTTTATGGACTTCAAATCCTCCCTGATCCCCAGGTACTGTCCCTCCTGCAGCTGCTGGGTCTCCTGCAACTTGTCCAGTATCTGGCCCATCATCTCCTGGGAATGGTGGTATGCTCCCAGGATGTTGGTAGGTGCCTCCTGGAGAGTCGGTTCCCTGAGCCTGTCCTCCCCCTGTCACACAGCAGTCCTCCCAGCTTCCCTGTTGTCCTGTGCCTCTGTCCCCTGAGCCATGTGCCCACTGCCACTGACCCCAGGTCCATGATTGCCCTCTGTTTGTGGGGTGGCCTGGGGTCCCTGTAGTCGTGGACACACTGCTGATTGACATGTCCTGGGGACAGAGGTATGGGCCCGCTGGGTGGGTACTGTGCTGGTGTTTCCTGAGGGAGGAGGCTCTGTGGAGGTATGGGACTGAGCCTGGGTAACCGACTGTGCGGAGATCCCTGATGGGCCAGGTTGGTCATCCAGATCCAGGCATTCAGAGCTGCTGTCATCACTGTGGGCCTCTTCTGGGGGTGGACTGGAAGTTGCTGATACCTCCTCTCTGGTAACGTTGTGTGTGCCACCTGTGGGGGTGTAAATGCAGTGTTATTGTTTCTGTGTGTGTCATCTTGTGCATGGGTGTGTTGCCCTGTATGGTTGTTATTGCCCTGTCAGCTTTGCCTTGTGTGAGTAGTGATGTTGTGGGCTAGCTGTTTCCCTCTAGTGTGCATGCTTTAGTGATGGGTGTCCATGCAGGTCTGTGAGGGGTGTCCATGCATTGATGTTGCATGCAGGGCTTGGTATTGGGATGAGTGTGTTGTGATGGTGGGGTATGTGGGAGGTGGTGAAGTGATGGAAATGAGGGTAGGGGTGGGGGTTTGTGATGGAATGCAGGTAGGGGGGGGTGATAGTAGTAGAGATTTGACTTACCAGAGTCCAGTCCTCCTCCCACTCCTGCCAGGCCCTCAGGATGCATGATCGCCAAGACTTGCTTCTCCTATGTTGTTAATTGTGGGGGAGGAGATGGGGGTCCACCGCCAGTCCTCTGTACAGCTAGTTGGAGTCTTGCTGCTGTGGAACGTACCTTCCCCCGTAGGTCGTTCCACCTCTTCCTGATGTCATCCCATTTTCTGGGGTGCTGTCCCACGGCATTGACCCTGTCCATGATTGTCCGCCATCACTCCTTCTTTCTTGCAATGGATGTCTGCTGCACCTGTGATCCGAATAGCTGTGGCTCTACCCGGATGATTTCCTCCACCATGACCCTTAGCTCAGAGAACCTGGGGTGTTGTTGTGGTGCCATGAGTGTAGTGTGAGTGGTGTTGGTGAGGGTGTGTGGGGTGCTGTGTTGGGGTGTGTGATGTGGGGTGCGTGGATGGTGTATAGGTGATGGTGGTGTGTGTCTGTGGTCTTGTCTGTGGTCTTGCTATCTCTCTTGTGGCAGTTGTTTGTAAGGGTAAAGGTTTGTAAAGGTAAAGGTGGGTAATGTGTGTGTGTGTTTTATAGTGGTGTGGTTGTGGTGTGTGTATGTGTGTCAAGTGTGTGTTATTCTAATTGTCCAATGTGGTGTAGTTTTGTTTGAGTGTGTGTATTTTGAGCATGGCGGTATCTAGCGTCAATGGTTTAGCTCCATTGAATGTCCGCGGGTCATAATGCTGTGGGCGTAGTTCTGTTGGCGTAACGGTGTGGGTTTTGGTACCGCCAGTTTATCACTGACCTTTGGACTGGCGGACTTGTGTGTTTGGCTGTATGGTGACAGATAGCTATATGTGGGTCATAATATGGGTGGCGGTAATCCGCTGCGGCAGAGGTATGTTGGCGGCAGTCAGCATGGTGGTAAGTGGGATTTACTGCCAAGGTCATAATGAGGGCCTAAATCTTGTAGATGGTATTATTACTATTGCAACTTGTGTGTATTTAATAATTGCCACAAACTGTTCAACCCTAGATCAAGGTTTGTGGTAATTGTGAGTCACAGACACTGTAGTGGCCACCTGGATAATGACCAGCAATTGGAGGGAGACCCCAGTTTATAATTAAGGTGTTCATGGCTAGAGCTTTTGTGTGGCAAGTATAAATAAGGAGATCCCTGATGTTACGGCTTCTTTTGAAATAGAAGTTAGGTTGTTGTAGGTAGAAATTTCCAATGCTAAGGATACCCCAATGCTTTTTACCACCTTCTGTAGAGAGTTGGCGATTGGGGAAAAAATGATGGCAAACATAATCTTCTCATTTTTTGAATGGGTGTTAGTTTCTAATTGTGTTTCACAGTGATTAATCCTGGCATGATTTTTCGTTTTGTTGATGACATTAGTTGGGAATTTTCTCTGCTTTAATTTGACTCGGGTATGCTCAGCTTGGATATTAAAAGTGGTAACCTCACTTCAGTTTCTGCACAGTTGCAGAAACTGTCCTTATGTAGATAGTCTTGCAAGATTTAGGGTGCAAGCTATCGCATTGGAGTAGACTGTTACAATCCATAGGCTTTTAAACATGTTTCAGTGATAAGTTGTCCATACCTAATTAAAATCTTCAGGTCTAAAAAGGAAAGCTGTTTATTGGAGCAAGTAGAAGTACATTGTAAAACTGATCTTGTTTGATAATCCACTGTATGAAATTGTCAGCAGAGTTTTCTGCCTTTATAGTTGATCAAAGTATCACGAATAAGTTGTTACCACAAGCATGTATATGATTTGTAACTTTTGTTTCTGAAAAGAAGAAGTTGACCCAAAAATTGTGTGCATAGAGGCAAGCCAGGATGGGAGCAAATGTGCTGCTCACCCAGGTGCCCGACTTGATGATATAGTTCTACTGAAATTTAAAGAGATTTTTAAGGGCTCATTCGGTGACAACACAAATGGGGGTGATGTAGTTCCACTTTTATGTCCAATTCATTTGGTCAGGGAGGATGTGTTACAGACTATACTAACCCCTCCCCCATGTTGTTTGATTGTTCCAATGGAAAACATACACAACATTGCCATTGTAAATTAGACCATTACAATGTGGGGTGAAATTTACAAGATTATTTGCTATGCTATGATTTATCAGTACTGTTACTTGAAAGGTTGCATGAAGCATGACTGTTGCATTGTATTTGGTGATAAGGTACCAACATTTTCCATCTGAAATGTATTGGAGCGGATGCCTTTGCTAAGGGCCACGAAAGAAGTGTGAGGTTGATATTTGATTTTAGCCACAGCAAAATTAATAGTTAGTGGTTCTACACTAATTTCAGGAACAGTGGTGAATGCTAAGGTGGTTTTACTACGTGAAAATACTGATTCCCTCTGGGGATGAATCTTTTTTGGCAGAAAACAGTTTTCTTTAGTCGTTTTCAGGGATAATATGGTTAGTGCTTTAGAAAACTAAAATGAGGACACATTTCCTATAAATTCATAAACATCTTATACATGCGAGAAAACTTTCTACGTAAAACTTACTTCCAACTAAAGCAGTCGTCTGTCAGTTGGTCCGCTAGTTTTATAATGTAGCTTCAGCATAAAGTTCTGATGAACAAAAGTGCTAACGTTCCATATTCATGACAAAAGTGAGACATAACTGAGCATCATGTTGTTGGAACAGGAGCTGTAGAATTGAAATCATTTCCTTTGGACCAGGCTGCTGTAAATTCTACCATGAGAGGGCTTTATTCTTACTATCAAAATTATTGTTAGTTGGTCACAAATCGAAAACGAGGACACTTTTTAAAAATAATTATGCAAATATCTTTGCTATATATGTGAGATAAAAAACCTCTGGTGTGCTTAGAAAATCATGTACTTTCAACAGCAGCTGATTCAGGGCAAATCACTTAGGACCTCATTACAACCCTGGCGGTCGGTGTTAAAGCGGGGGTAATACCGCCAACAGGCCGGCGGAAAAAAATGGGATCACGACCATGGCGGGAACCGCCAACATAGACAGCCACTTTAACACTCCGACCGCCACGGCGGTAGAAACAAACACCGCGTCGGTAACCACCAACAGACAGCCGGAGAACAAAGTACCGTCCACTGTATTTCAAGACGTCTATCCGCCACCTTTTCCGGGCAGAACCAACGCGATCAAAAGCACGGCGGAAACAGTACACAGAAGGAAAAACACTCACCTCTTGACACCCAACGAGGAACCAGGATGCCTTGGAGCCCGCGTTACAGGTCCTGCCCATGTTGCTGTATCTTCTCATCTACCAGGAGTACGAACGGCGGCGGCGAAGACCACGGTGAGCACTGCACCAACAACACAGGGGGGGGGAAGAGAGTGACACACACATGCAACATGCAATACCCCCACCCTCACCCCCAACAACATACACACAAATACATGCAGCAACATTAAATATACACCCCCCCAACCCCTGGAAGAACGCAAGGACAAAAGGAAATTATTGTAACAATTGTAATCATGAAAAATCAGATAGTCAAAAATCCAATTTTAGTATATACAAATATGTACACCAACTACACAAGTCCGGATAGGGTACCAATCATTGTCCATGGACCACTGGGCCCAAAATGCATGGGCGAAGCCCACACTAGATACCTGACTGGAAGCGGAGAGAACACTGCTGGGGCATCAGATCGAAAATAAACGGGCACCTCGGGGGGAGGTGGAGGGGGGGCACCTCAGCCAGATGTACGCACGATGCCACTGCTGCACGAGGGGGCTCCATGGCCATGGCTGTATCCTGGGGAGTGCAAAGCCACAGTCTCTCAAGTCTCTCAAGTGGGTGGTTTGCCCCCTGCATTATCCTGGGGAGTGCAAAGCCACAGTCTCTCAAGTCTCTCCAGTAGGTGGGTTGCCCACTGCTGCATCCTGGGGAGTGCAAAGCCACAGTCTCTCAAGTCTCTCCAGTGGGTGGTTTGCCCACTGCATTATCCTGGGTAGTGCAAAGCCATAGTCTCTCAAGTCTCTCCCGTGTGTGGTTTGCCCACTGCATTATCCTGGGGAGTGCAAAGCAACAGTCTCTCAAGTCTCCAGAGTGGGTGGTTTGCCCACTGCTTCATCCTGGGGAGTGCAAAGCCACAGTCTCACAAGTCTTTCCAGTGGGTGGTTTGCCCACTGCTTTATCCTGGGGAGTGCAAAGCCACAGTCTCTCAAGTGGATGTCATTCTCCACTGGTTCTGGAGGGGGCCTTGTGCCCAGAGTGCTTCATCCTGCCAAGGTCTGAGGTAGTGGATGTCAATCTCCACTGGTTCTGAAGGGGGCCTTGTGTCCAGAGTGCTTCATCCTGCCAAGGACTGAGGTAGTGGATGTATCTCTCCACTGGTTCTGGAGGGGGCCTTGTGCCCAGAGTGCTTCACCCTGCCAAGGACTGAGGTAGTGGCTGTCAATCTCCACTGGTTCTCGAGGGGGCATTGTGCCCAGAGTGCTCCATGTGCAGTGTGGCCGGTACAATTCCCTCACCTGGGTGTGTGTGCCACGAGATTGGCGAGGTACAGGTAGCATGATACACCATGGAGGCAGGGACATACCCCACACTGCTGCAGCTTCGCCTTCCACCTGCAGGTGCAAACAGTGATGGAAGTCCTGCACCATGGAAGCTGCCCAGGGTCCAGGAACTCTCCAGCCTCGGACGACTGACCACTGGGGATGGTAGCCATGTCAGCAGTGGTGCCACTGTCCGAGTACGTCGCGGGGCCGGTGGCGTTGCTTGTGGCGGTGTCTGTGGCGGTGGACAGACAGAAGGTGTGACACTGGTCCCTCAGTCGGTGCCACCATGCCCTCTCCTGACCAGCTCTTCTGCTTTTGGCCATTCCCCACCTTTGAGGGTGCTGCAGTTGTCTTGACACTATCCCTTTTTGTTTTTGCTGAGCCCTGGGTGGCTGGTAGTTTCGACTTCTCCCTCTGGGATGTGGGCACCTTTTTCACCTTGGCAGGTGGCGGAATGTCCTTGCCCTCGCTACGTGGCACACTGGCAGCCCTGATGGGTGGCGCACTCGATGACCACGCAGTTGCTGGCACCACTGTGCCTGGGGATTTGGTGGCTGAGGTGCTGGGCTGGGACCTGGAAAGCCTGACCCTAGGGGAAGGATGGGGGGGTGAAGGGAAGAGGTCAAGGGTTGCCAGGAAAAGTGTTTTAGACACACTGGGACGGGAAGATGGAGGGGGTTTGGGAGTGGAGGAAGAGGTAGTGGTTGTAGGAGGTGTACGTCTGCTGAATTTGGGTGAAGGTGCATGGGCCGGAGGCTGTTGTAAGGTTGTTGGGTGGGTGTGTGCCTGTGTTTGTGTACTTTGGGAGGAGGGCTCACAGACACACTAAGAGAGGACACTGGGGATGTGTGAATGGTAGTGGGGGTGGTGATTGCACGTAAGCGGTGTGTGGTGATGGGCGTGCTAGTGATGGAGGTAGTGGCTGAGGATGTAGTGCATGCAGGTGTAAGTGGAGACGAGACAGGGAGGGAGGAGGCAGACGTGGAGGAGGTGGACACAGTGGAGGCTGTGGATGTTGGTGTGTCTGCATGGGGATGGTGCTTGTGTGAATGCCTGTGGGATGTGTGGTGCTTATGTTTGCCATTTCCACTCTTGTGTGTTGATGAATGTGCATGCTGGTCTTATGGTGTGCTTGGGATAGGCTGAGGTACATGGGATTGAGTCTAGGTGGAGGAAGTTGGAGGGGGAGGCTGGACACAGGGACAATGGCTGCCATCAGTGCTGAGGCCAGAGCCTGAAATGCTCTCTGTTGGGCCGCCTGCCCAGAATGAATGCCCTCCAGGCATGCATTTATTTGTTGCAAATGCCTCCCAACACCCTGGATGGCATTCAAAATGGTAGATTGCCCAACAGTGAGGGATCACAGGAGGTCAATAGCCTCCTCACTGAGGGCAGCAGGGCTGACTGGGGCAGGGCCTGAGGTGCCTGGGGCGAAGGAGAAGCCCACCCTTCTGGGTGAGCGGGCACGGGACACACGCTGAGGGGCTGCTGGGAGGGCTGTGCTGGTACGGGGGGTGGCGGCTGTACCTATTGATGCGGTGGGCACAGAGGTGCCCGCCACCGCAAGGGAGCTCCCATAAGAGGAGGAGTCGCTGTCACTGGTGTCTGCTCCTGTCCCCGCCTTGGAGCTCCCCTCGCCCTCTGTCCCACTGGTGGCTTCAGACTCCGCTGCTTCACCCTCCAGGGCCAAGTGGGTTGCAGCTCCCTCCTGTCTGGTGCCAATGCTCCTCCGCCTGATGATGCTATTGCACACAAGAACAGGGAGACCACAAAAAGGGGGGGAAAGACAGAAGAAAAACATGTTCAGTGCATGCAACACCACTACCGTTGGTGGACACAACACACATGGAGCAGCCCTCTGCACTACGCCATGCACTAACAGTTCCTAGAAATTTAACCTGACCATAGGGTACGAGGCCTAAGCCCAATTGCTGCACACCTGGAAGTCACAGGAGCCTGACTAGGTGTAGATGGCTCTTACCACTAGTGGGGTTGGGGTGCCACATAGCCTGCCTCACAAGGGACCTTGCCTACCAAGTTCGCCCTGGCCTAGGGGAACCCACTGCCCACCTCCCCCACCCAGACACCTCATTATGCACGCAGAGTCAGCTGAATGAGAGTGTACTCCCCCCTTTGTGGCTGCTGTGATGCCCTCAAGCGCCCATCCAACTCCGGATACGCCACCGCCAGGATCTGGGACATCAGGGGGGTCATGGTGCGACAGGCACCCCTTCCAGGTTGGGAGGAGATCCCCAGATGGGCCTCCGCCATCTTCTTGCTCCAGCAGCGCAGGTCCTCCTATCTTTTACTGCAGTGGGTGCTCCGTCTGTGGTAGACCCCCAGGGTCCGGACGTCCTTGGCGATGGCACGCCAAATGCCCTTCTTCTGGTGGGCGCTGACCTAGAGGAATAGTACAGGGGGAAAGGAAATTGCTCACCCATCCAGACCGTCATACTCATTGCCCACCAGTTCCCACCCATGCCCTGACGCACATACACTCAGCATCCGCACATGCAGGCCCCAGCCCCCCCCCATGTATCTTCCAAGCACACCACTCAAAGCAGGAATTTCCCATGCAGCATGCTCACAGTGTACTCACCTGTTTGTCTGGAGGACCGTACAGTTGCGTGTACTGGGGGAGGACCCCATCCACTAGTTTTTCCAACTCCTCCGAAGTGAAGGCAGGGGCCCTTTCCCCAGACACAGGTCACAGCAGCACTTGCAGTGTAGGTCCTCTCCTGTTGAAGGTCAGGTATCAAGTGAGTGAACAGACAGAAAATGGCGGTCACGTCCGCGGCGGTGCGTACCGTCACCGCCGGCGTACATCGTCATTGGCTCCTGGGACCCATAGGGCCCAATGTTAACCAATGCAGAATTGCGCCGCTATCTTCGACTGCCCACTGCGACGGCGTACAACGGCAGCGCAGTTACCTCATATCCCCCTTTCCCCTGTTACAGGTCAGGCAGCTGCCATTTCAGGGGGCCACATGGGATGGATAATAACTGCGTCACACCTATCTAGGCCGGGAATACAGACAGATACCGGGACATTGCGGATTAATAACTTTTCTGCAAATTACACATTGTGATACCTCAGTGGTGGATGACTCTCTGCTCGCTGTTCTCTTCCATAGGGCACGTCTGCTGGGGCAGGTGATGAGATGGCGGCATCCTCCGGTGTACAGACCCCTGGTGGACCTGTCGACAATGGAAGAGAGTCACATCATAATCACATACAGACTTGATCGTGCAACAATCCATGAACTGTGTGCCCAGTTGGAGCCAGACCTGATGTCAGCTATCGGCCATCCCACAGGGATACCATCTCTAGTGCAGGTCCTGTCTGTACTCCATTTCCTGGCCAGTGGGTCTTTTCAAACAACAGTGGCCATGGCATCAGGGATGTCCAGCCATTGTTCTCTAACGTGTTGTCCAGAGTGTTGTCTGCCGTGCTGAAACACATGCGCAGCTACATCGTTTTCCCTCAGGTGGAGGATTTGCCCACAGTGAAAGGTGACATCTATGACCTGGGACATATCCCCAACATCATTGGTGCCATTGATGGCACACATGTGGCATTAGTTCCCCCCGCAGGAATGAACAGGTGTACAGAAACCGGAAGAGCTACCATTCGATGAATGTGCAGATGGTGTGTTCGGCAGTCCAGTACATCTCCCATGTGAATGCCAAGTATCCTGGCTCTGTGCATGATGCTTACATTTTGAGAAATAGCAGCATCCCTTATGTGATGGGGCAACTCCTGAGGCACCGTGTGTGGCTAATAGGTGAGGCCAAGGTCCCAATACAGTTGACATAGGTGTCTGGGTATGGGGTTGTCCCTAAGGGTTAGTGTGTGTCTAACAGTTGTCCCTCGACATTTGCAGGTGACTCTGGTTACCACAACCTGTCATGGTTACTGACCCCAGTGAGGAATCCCAGGACAAGGGCAGAGGAATGCTACAATGAGGCACATGAGCGAACTAGGAGGATAATCGAACGCACCTTCGGCCTCCTGAAGGCCAGATTCCGGTGCCTCCATCTGACAGGTGGTTCCCTATACTACACACCGAAGAAGGTGTGCCAGATAATCGTGGCCTGCTGTATGCTGCACAACCTGGCTTTGCGACACCAGGTGGCTTTTCTGTTGGAGGATGGGCCAAATGGTGGTCTTGTGGCAGCTGTGGAGCCTGTGGACAGTGAAGAAGAGGAGGCAGAAGAAGAGGATATCGACAACTGAAACAACATCATCATGCAATACTTCCAGTGAGACACAGGTAAGAAGATGTCACTGCTTCCCACATCTCATACTATTGTTGGAGCTAGCATAAGTCTGTCATTTTCACTCAGTGTATGGACACTGACTTGTCAATTTGACCTTCCATTTCACAGATCTGGGTCCCACTTTGTGCCCTCTGCTATGTTTACTCCTGGCCTAGAGCTGTGTAACATTGGTATGTGCACAAGTACATTGACATTGCTATATTCCATAGATATTGCAATTACACATTTGTGAAAGCACAGACTGACTCCAGATTGTTTTGTGATTGAAGTGTGTTTATTTCTGTGCAAATAAGTGGAGGGGGTTGTAAAATGGGCTGGGGTGATGGTGGAGGTATGTCCATGGCAGAGTCCAGTCTATTTGTTTCACAGGTGCATTGTCCAAAGGGGCATAGAAAGTGGAGCAATGGCAGTTTAAGGATGGACAGTGTGACATAGTGGGACAGAAGGGTGACATTCAGGGGGGTCTTATTTCCTGGGGGGGTCTTGGCAATGTTCTCTGTCTTGTTCCTGGATCTCAGGGACCTTTTGCGGGGTGGTTCTCCATCTGCAGGGGGTCGGGTGCTGGTGTCCTGTTGTTCCTGTGGCGGTGCCTCCTGTCCACTAGCGCCGGCGGAGGTGGAGGGCTGTTCTTCTTCCAGGCTAGTTCCAGGGGCCCGTTGGTGTGCCACTGTGTCCCTCCTGGTGTTGAGAAGGTCTGCCAGCACCCCTGCAATGGTGACCAGGGTGGTGTTGATGGACTTCAAGTCCTCCCTGATCCCCAGGTAGTGTTCCTCCTGCAGCCGCTAGGTCTCCTGAAACTTGGCCAGTACCTTGCCCATGGTCTCCTGGGAATGGTGGTAAGCTCCCATGAAGTTGGAGAGTGCCTCGTGGAGAGTGGGTTCCCTGGGCCTGTCCTTCCCCTGTCGCACAGCAGTCCTCCCAGCTTCCCTGTTATCCTGTGCCTCTGTCCCCTGAACCGTGTGCCCACTGCCACTGCCCCCAGGTCCCTGATCGTCCTGTGTTAGTGGGGTTGCCTGGGTTCCCTGTAGTGGTGGACACACTGCTGATTGACGTGTCCTGGGGACAGAGGGATTGGCCCGCTGGGTGGGTGCTGTGCTGGTGTTTCCTGAGGGGGGAGGCTCTGTGGTGGTTTGTGACTGTGTCAGGGGAACCGACTGTCCCGAGGTCCCTGATGGGCCGGGCTGGTCATCTTGACCCAGGCGTGCAGAGCTGCTGTCACCACTGTGGGTCTCTTCTGTGGGGGGACTGGATATGTCTGGCACCTCCTGTCCAGTGACGTTGGGTATGGGTCCTGTTGGGGTGTAAAAGCATAGTTATTGTATCTGTGTGTGCCATCTTGTGCAATGGGTGAGTGTCCCTCCACTCCTGTGCTTGCATTATTGGCTTGGTCCTTGTGTGATTGGTGATTTTGGGGCATGAGTGAGTCTCTGTACTGGACATGCTTTGGTGATGGGTGTCCATGCATTGGTGTTACATGCAGGGCTTGGTTTCGGGATGTGTGGGTTGTGTTAGTGGGGTATCTGTGGGTTGTTGGGGTGATGGGTGTGAGGGTAAGGGTGGGGGTATGTGATGGCATGCAGGTGGGGTGTGGGGGATAAAGTAGTAAAGATATGTCTTACCAGAGTCCAGTCCTCCTGCTACTCCTGCGAGGCCCTCAGGATGCATGATCGCCAAGACTTGCTCCTCCCATGTTGTTAGTTGTGGGGGAGGAGGTGGGGGTCCACCCCACCGCCAGTCCTCTGTACCGCAATCTGGTGTCTGGATACCACGGAACGTACCTTCCCCCGTAGGTCGTTCCACCTCTTCCTGATGTCATCCCGTGTTCTTGGAGGCTGTCCCACTGCGTTAACCCTGTCGACAATTCTGCTCCATAGCTCCATCTTCCTTGCAATGGATGTCTGCTGCACCTGTGATCCGAATAGCTGTGGCTCTACCCGGACGATTTCCTCCACCATGACCCTGAGCTCCTCCTCAGAGAACCTGGGGTGTCTTTGAGGTGCCATGATGTGGTGTGGGTGGTGTGTGAGGTGGTGTTGGTTGTGATGTGTAAGGGGATGTGTTGTGTGTTGTTTGAGGTGTGTGGATGTTGTGTAAGTGATGGTGTTGTGTATCTGTGGATGCTGGTGTTGTTTTCGGTAGTGTCTCTCTCTGGCCTTCTTTCAAAATGTTGGTAGTAAGGGTTTGTGGGTGATGTGGGTGTGTGCTTTATATTGGATTGGGTGTGGTGTGTGTATGTGTATCAGGTGTGTGTATTTCGAATTGTCCAATGTGGTTGTGGTTTGTAAATGTCTGTGTATTTTGAGCGCGGCGGTGTGTACCGCCAATGGAATACCGCGGTTGAAAGACAGCTGCGTTGATTCTTGAGTCGTGATACTGTGGGCGTATTTTTGTTGCCGTGATGGTGTCGGTTTTGGTATCGCTAGTTTATCACTGACCTTTGGTGTGGCGGATTTGTGTGGGTGTCTGTATTGTGGCGGATTCCGAGCTGTGGGTCGTAATACCTGTAGCGGAATTCCGTGGCGCAGCGGTATGTTGGCGGTCTTCTGCACGGCGGAAAGTGGGATTTACCGCCAGGGTTGTAATGAGCGCCTTAGTCTCCCGTGCCTATGGAGAGCACCTGGATACCCTTATGGGTGATTAGTCGTGCTATACAAATTCCAGTATTTGTTTTATTTATTTGTTGCACTCTAATTTTTTTTAGAACTCAGTGCTCTTTACAGGCAACAGTTATTGGATCAAGGTGTAATGATTTGTGGGTTGAGATTGCAATGAAGCTGATCTCAGTCTCTGGCTATACATATCTTGGGTAAATATCCATTGACTAGGAGCCAATGAAAATACAGCATTCTGGTACTGTAAAGAAGTCTGATTTATTATACAGGGAGTGCAGAATTATTAGGCAAGTTGTATTTTTGAGGATTAATTTTATTATTGAACAACAACCATGTTCTCAATGAACCCAAAAAACTCATTAATATCAAAGCTGAATATTTTTGGAAGTAGTTTTTAGTTTGTTTTTAGTTTTAGCTATGTTAGGGGGATATCTGTGTGTGCAGGTGACTATTACTGTGCATAATTATTAGGCAACTTAACAAAAAACAAATATATACCCATTTCAATTATTTATTATTACCAGTGAAACCAATATAACATCTCAACATTCACAAATATACATGTCTGACATTCAAAAACAAAACAAAAACAAATCAGTGACCAATATAGCCACCTTTCTTTGCAAGGACACTCAAAAGCCTGCCATCCATGGATTCTGTCAGTGTTTTGATCTGTTCACCATCAACATTGCGTGCAGCAGCAACCACAGCCTCCCAGACACTGTTCAGAGAGGTGTACTGTTTTCCCTCCTTGTAAATCTCGCATTTGATGATGGACCACAGGTTCTCAATGGGGTTCAGATCAGGTGAACAAGGAGGCCATGTCATTAGATTTCCTTCTTTTATACCCTTTCTTGCCAGCCACGCTGTGGAGTACTTGGACGCGTGTGATGCAGCATTGTCATGCATGAAAATCATGTTTTTCTTGAAGGATGCAGACTTCTTCCTGTACCACTGCTTGAAGAAGGTGTCTACCAGGAACTGGCAGTAGGACTGGGAGTTGAGCTTGACTCCATCCTCAACCCGAAAAGGCCCCACAAGCTCATCTTTGATGATACCAGCCCAAACCAGTACTCCACCTCCACCTTGCTGGCGTCTGAGTCGGACTGGAGCTCTCTGCCCTTTACCAATCCAGCCACGGGCCCATCCATCTGGCCCATCAAGACTCACTCTCATTTCATCAGTCCATAAAACCTTAGAAAATCAGTCTTGAGATATTTCTTGGCCCAGTCTTGACGTTTCAGCTTGTGTGTCTTGTTCAGTGGTGGTCGTCTTTCAGCCTTTCTTACCTTGGCCATGTCTCTGAGTATTGCACACCTTGTGCTTTTGGGCACTCCAGTGATGTTGCAGCTCTGAAATATGGCCAAACTGGTGGCAAGTGGCATCGTGGCAGCTGCACGCTTGACTTTTCTCAGTTCATGGGCAGTTATTTTGCGCCTTGGTTTTTCCACACGCTTCTTGCGACCCTGTTGACTATTTTGAATGAAACGCTTGATTGTTCGATGATCACGCTTCAGAAGCTTTGCAATTTTAAGAGTGCTGCATCCCTCTGCAAGATATCTCACTATTTTTGACTTTTCTGAGCCTGTCAAGTCCTTCTTTTGACCCATTTTGCCAAAGGAAAGGAAGTTGCCTAATAATTATGCACACCTGATATAGGGTGGTGATGTCATTAGACCACACCCCTTCTCATTACAGAGATGCACATCACCTAATATGCTTAATTGGTAGTAGGCTTTCGAGCCTATACAGCTTGGAGTAAGACAACATGCATAAAGAGGATGATGTGGTCAAAATACTCATTTGCCTAATAATTCTGCACTCCCTTTATTCTTTAATGTTAATTTACTCAATTATACTTGATCAACTTCTGATAGTGAAACTGACCTCAGTTCATGCTGCTTCTATGCTACTTTACCTTTAAGTGCCCTTTTGTCCTCTCACAACCTTTCTTTCCCAAAACAGGAAATGGTGTCTAGTGTCCGGTGAGCACATGTTGGCCGTCTTCATGGTCTTGGGGCTCCTTAGTTATCCTATGACACACCTTCAGATCTGAAGAAGGCAACTACTATATGTTACTTTGGAAGTTTGTGCATTTTACCAGGAAGCTTCCATAATATTTTCTGTTAGTACAATGAAATGTCCAAATAAAGCAAGCGTGCACCTTAATGGTGTCTAGGATAATCTGATTTTATTTCTTGCTTTATCATCACATTTTATTTACTTGTTTGAAACGGCTAAGTTATTATATTTGTCTCCTGAAAACCTTCAGTGTACACAACTACTGCATTTTATTTATTTATTTATTTTTATTGTGCAGTTTTGCTGTGACTCTACCAGAGGTTGCTCAAATGTACCAGGTAACATTGTCTGAGCCCATACAGAAATTGTCTGAGCCCATACAGAAATCATGAAGCAACACTATTCCTAATCATTAACAATGGAGAACAAGCACAATTACATCTAGCACACATATTGTTGACAAAATCCATTGACTGTGCAAGGGAATGTAACTTAGTGTGGCGGGTTCTTTTTATCCCGAGCCGAGGGGAAGCTGGAAGAAGGCGACGCTGAAGGGTGTAGTACGTTTATTTATTTGTTCGTTGGAATTGTAGCCCTAGCTTTTCCGCCAAAGTGTGATATTCCAGTACAAAACTAATATATAAAGTCCCTTTTCTTTCAGGGTTCCTTGATGCTCCCGGGCTGGGTTGGTCTGGTCCGGAGGGAGAGGTCTTGTTCAGCCGGCTCTCATGGCCCCAGGATTTCCCCAAAACAAAGAAGGAGAAAGGAACAGGTAAGTGGGGAAATTTATTTATATACGGTTAATTAGGGTTAGTAAGGTGTGAGAGGGGGGGGGTTGTGTGGAGGTGAAGGAATGTGGGGTTGCACTCCTCTTGTGTCTTTCTTTCGTCGTGCCCTGTTTGTGACCCCCTTACAGTTTAATTCACTGGTCTGGGTATGGCCCTTGTGGGGTTATCCTTCAGTTTAACCGTGGTCCTGTTTAAATAGGCTCCCCTTCCTTACACAACCTCAGCCCTCCCTTCTTAACCCCCTTAAAACCAGCCAACCACCCAGAACCCCAGTCCCAGCCCTGGTACGCTCGTACCTGGCTTGGCCACGCCCCTCCGGGGACGTGGCCGGCTTGTAAGCGATCTCCCGACTTTGTCTCGGCAGGGGCGGGAGGTCCCCAAGGGTTTCTGCTCTCCGCGCGTTGCTCCTTCTCCACAGCGGGGTTTGCCTTCTCTCTGTGTGGTCCGCGGCGTTCTTCTCTCCGGCTTTCCTTGACGTCGGCGGCTTCCTCTGGGTCGCGCGGCGCTCCACCTTCTTCGGTCGTCCTTCCGGCTTCTATCTGACGGATGACGTTGGACGTCATCGCGTCAGGAATTCCATGGGTGCCCCCGGGGTATCCTCCGGCGGTCGTTCGCTCCGCCCAGGAACCGGCGTCCGGAGGCGCCCGGTTACACATCCCCTCACATGAATGGGGCTGATCGAGCCCCATCAGAACCGGAACCCGGGACAAATAGTCAGCCTGACCCATAAGGTCACCAGGGAGGTGGCAAACCTGGAAGGAGAAAGGTTGGAGCTCCATGAACCATCTCAATATACGATTGTTGGTATTCTTATATCTTCAGAGCCACGTAAGGGGTGCATGGTCCGTATATAGTAGGAAAGGTCTGCCCAAAAGATAGTATTGGAGACTTTCGATAGCCCACTTAATGGCAAGACATTCCCGCTCTATAATGGGGTATCTTTGCTCCCTGGGAAATAGCTTACGGCTAATAAAGACGACGGGATGGCTCACTCCGTCTTCATCCTTTTGAAAAAGAACGGCCCCTACCCCCACGTCGGAGGCATCCGTTTGGAGATGAAAGGGTTTGTCAAACTCAGGACATTTCAATATCGGTTGAGTGGTGAGACACCTTTGCAAGGTATGAAAACTATGAAGTTGAGTCGGGTCTAGTCCTGGGATATTGTTGGGCTGTCCTTTTCTTAAGAGATTGGTTAGGGGGGCAGCCAAACTGGAATACTGGGGAATGAACCTTCGATAGTACCCCACTAGACCTAAAAAGGAACGAATTCCCTTCTTCGTGGTGGGAGCACTGGTGTGTAGAATGGCTTCGATTTTATTTTTTTGGGGTCGCAGTATACCGTTGCCAATGTGATAACCCAGGTAGGAGATCTTCCCTAAAGCCGAGAGGATGTGGTCTATGTGGACCACATGGTCTTCCCAGGTCTCACTGAAAATAACGATGTCATCCAGATAGGCCGCCGCATATCTGGTATGAGGTCGTAATATGGTGTCAATGAGACGTTGGAAGGTGGCGGGGGCGCCATGTAACCCAAAAGGGAGAACCTTAAAGTGATACAATCCTGAGGGAGTAGCGAAAGCCGTCTTTTCCTTGTCTTCGGGATCCAACGGGATCTGCCAATATCCCTTGGTCAAATCAAGGGTAGACATGTATTTCGCTTTCCCCAGTCTTTCTAAGAGCTCGTCTATCCTAGGAAGAGGATATGTGTCAAATTGTGATAGGGAATTGACCTGTCTAAAGTCGATACAAAAACGTATAGACCCATCAGGTTTGGGTACCAAGACCACGGGCGAACACCAGGGGCTTTGGGAAGGTTCTATGATGTCTAGATCTAACATCTTCTCAATTTCGTTTTCTACAAGGGTTTTCCTAGCTTCAGGGATACGATAAGGTTTTAATCGCACGGTTTTCCCAGGTGGTGTGAGGATTTGATGATGTACCAACTGTGTCCTACCGGGTACCGAGGAGAACACCCGCCCGTTTTTATCGAAGAGATTCTTCAATTGTCTATTTTGTTGAATCGAGATCTCTGTATTAATGATAGGAACCTCTCTCTCGCCAGGGGGATCAGTGGGGCACCACCCTATCTCTAATTCCTTAACGGTATTGACTAGGCAGCCGTGCCTTGGGTCGTTCGGAGGTTCTTCCCATCTTTTTAATAAATTAACATGGAAGATCTGTGACCTAGGGGGAATGTCGTTAAGCTGAATTCTATACGTTACGGGGGTTACTAGTCCTGTTACGGTGTAGGGTCCCTGCCACTTGGCCAACAATTTGTTGTCTGAACTGGGAAGAAGAACTAACACTTTATCTCCTAGGGAAAAGGACCTCAATTGGGTATTCCGATCATAATTCCTTTTCTGTTTGTTTTGGGCCCTCTCCATGTGTTCCCTTCCGCTTTCCCATACTGTATGCAGGTGGGTTTTTAACTCACGGACATACTTTAGAATGGTTTTTTCCCCGTCTTCTTCTTCCCACATCTCAGCGGCCATATCTAGTAGGGTCCGTGGTTGTCGCCCAAACAACAGCTCAAACGGACTATGGCCCGTGGAGGCTTGTTCGTGTGTCCTGATTGCGTATAATACTAAAGGGAGTTTCTTATCCCAGTCCTTACCAGTCTCTGAGATAGTTTTCTTTAGTAGTGTTTTGAGAGTACGGTTGTATCTCTCCACCAAACCATCGGTTTGTGGATGGTAGACTGACGTCCGTAACTGTTTAATCCCCAATAGCTGACATATTTGCGTCATCAGGTTGGACATAAATTGGGTACCTTGGTCCGTTAGGATTTCTCGAGGAAACCCAATTCGGGAAAAGAACCCTATCATGGCGTGAGCAACACTTTTGGTGTTAATACTAGAGAGGGGAATAGCCTCAGGGTATCTCGTGGCGTAA
Organism: Pleurodeles waltl; assembly: GCF_031143425.1. Taxonomy (NCBI): domain Eukaryota; kingdom Metazoa; phylum Chordata; class Amphibia; order Caudata; family Salamandridae; genus Pleurodeles; species Pleurodeles waltl. The sequence goes on along the minus strand of NC_090437.1, from coordinate 618,327,802 downwards.
TCTACTAGTACCAATATATAACGATAGCCTCTCGACGAGGGCAGAAGAGGGCCAACGAGGTCCATCCCTATTCTAGAGAAGGGGACATCAATGATGGGGAGGGGTTGTAAAGGGGCCTTTCTCCGCGAGCCTGGGTCAATCAATTGGCATTTTGGGCATTGTTGACAGAATTTCCTAATCTGGGAAAATACCCCCGGCCAGTAAAACTTCCTCAGCAAATATTCCTCTGTTTTCTCCCTCCCATAGTGTCCACCCCCGGGCTGGCTGTGTGCTAAGTGTAGAACTTGTTGTCTATAAGGTTCTGGAACTATCAACTGTTTCTTTTCGTCTTGGTCTTTGTAAGTAACTCGGTATAATAGGTCTTTAACTATGGTGAACGAGGGACCCTTATCCTGGGGGTTCCGTGGCCGTGCACTTTTCCATGCATGGATTAAACTAGGGTCTTCTCTTTGCGAAGTCCGGAAGCTGGGAAGGGCAGTGAGGGCGAGGACCTTTGTAATTACCCTGTTGGAGCGGTCTTGGTTATAGGCTTTCTTAATAATTCTTTTCTCCTTCCGGGTGAGTTTAGGTCGTACCCTCGGAGGTGATAGAGGCATATTGGAGAAAGGAGCGTCCTTCCACCAGTTGTTGGTTTCTTCGAGCTGTCTAAGGCTGTCTAAGAGTTGCGGGAACTCCGAAAAGTCAGTTCCTATAATAGCTTCTTCAACCAGTTGCTCTACTAAACCCACTCTTATGGGTATTTCTTGTCCTCCCCAGGTAAGGGTGGTCCAGATTAGGGGATATTCTCTGGTTTCTCCATGGATACAACAGATTGATACCGTGAATTCCGAAGTGTAGTAAGGTGCGTCGAACAACCCGGCCCTGACCACAGATTGGCTACACCCTGAATCGATGAGGGCTACTGTGCTTTTCCATTGATAATCAGTCTCTTTTTATAAGGGGTGTCTCTTCTTCCTGTATAAAAGACTCTTCCCCTAGTGACCCCTATTTCCATGGGTTCCGATTTTTCTGTTTTCAGGGGGCAACCTCGAGCTATGTGGCCCCATTCCCCGCAACTGAAACACTGAGGTTGTTGTATATATGGCCTATCTAGTCCCCGGGATTTCCCTATGTCATCATTGATTCTTCGTCCCACCGTCGAAGACGTTCCCGAACCCAGACGCAGGGGACTAGGTGTTGATCGGGGGGTGGTTACTTTGAATTCAAGGGAGCGATGAAAGGCACAGGCCAACTCGATGGTAGTACTGGTATCCGGGTTTGGATGTTGTTTGATCCAGTTGCGTGTAGACGGGGGCAGAGCGTCCAGGTATTGCTCTAAGAGCACGATCTCGATAATGTCTTCCCGATTTGTCCCTATGGGACCCAACCATTTGAGGCCCAGATCTTTGATCCTAAAATACAGTGCCCGGGGATTTTCGTTGGGTCCCCACTTCGCTTTTCTAAACCGGACTCGATAATGTTCAGAATCAAACCCCACTCGTTCTAAGATGCTCTTTTTGATATCGTTATAGGGGGTTATTCCACCGGGGTTTACCGCTTGATAGGCTGCTTGGAGAGTCCCGGTCAATAAGGGGGCGATATATTGGCCCCATCGCTCCTGAGGCCAAGTAGCGGAAGTAGCAACCCGTTCAAAATTGGTGAAAAAGGCATCGGGGTCTTCACCTTCTTGATATCGTTGTAAGACCGAACTGGGCACATTCGGGTGTACACGGGTAGCAGCGATGGTATCTGTGAGATTCTTAATGGCGGTTTCATGAACCAACTGGTTGTTGGTCATTATGGTGGCCTGACTCTTAAGGGCATTTTGTAGTGCCTCCCTTTCCAATTTGGCCTCTTTTTGTTGCTCTTCCCACACTAATTATAGGTGTCTTTGTCCGGAGGCCAACTGTTGCATCATATCGGATAGGGTACACTTCTCCTCCATGGTTGGGAAGTCTCTGTCTCCTATTCCAGCATCCCACTTCTGACACCACTGTGGCGGGTTCTTTTTATCCCGAGCCGAGGGGAAGCTGGAAGAAGGCGACAGACGCGATGCTGAAGGGTGTAGTACGTTTATTTATTTGTTCGTTGGAATTGTAGCCCTAGCTTTTCCGCCAAAGTGTGATATTCCAGTACAAAACTAATATATAAAGTCCCTTTTCTTTCAGGGTTCCTTGATGCTCCCGGGATGGGTTGGTCTGGTCCGGAGGGAGAGGTCTTGTTCAGCCGGCTCTCATGGCCCCAGGATTTCCCCAAAACAAAGAAGGAGAAAGGAACAGGTAAGTGGGGAAATTTATTTATATACGGTTAATTAGGGTTAGTAAGGTGTGAGAGGGGGGGGGGTTGTGTGGAGGTGAAGGAATGTGGGGTTGCACTCCTCTTGTGTCTTTCTTTCGTCGTGCCCTGTTTGTGACCCCCTTACAGTTTCATTCACTGGTCTGGGTATGGCCCTTGTGGGGTTATCCTTCAGTTTAACTGTGGTCCTGTTTAAATAGGCTCCCCTTCCTTACACGACCTCAGCCCTCCCTTCTTAACCCCCTTAAAACCAGCCAACCACCCAGAACCCCAGTCCCAGCCCCGGTACGCTCGTACCTGGCTTGGCCACGCCCCTCCGGGGACGTGGCCGGCTTGTAAGCGATCTCCCGACTTTGTCTCGGCAGGGGCGGGAGGCGCCCAAGGGTTTCTGCTCTCCGCGCGTTGCTCCTTCTCCACAGCGGGGTTTGCCTTCTCTCTGTGTGGTCCGCGGCGTTCTTCTCTCTGGCTTTCCTTGACGTCGGCGGCTTCCTCTGGGTCGCGCGGCGCTCCACCTTCTTCGGTCATCCTTCCGGCTTCTATCTGACGGATGACGTTGGACGTCATCGCGTCAGGAATTCCTTGGGTGCCCCCGGGGTATCCTCCGGCGGTCGTTCGCTCTGCCCAGGAACCGGCGTCCGGAGGCGCCCGGTTACACTTAGTCTAGGCAAAGGTGGCACACTGGCACATCGACAATCACACCTTGAAGAATACATTATCCAACACCAAGTCCACACAATTCACACCATGTATATGTATGGGTGCACAAATATCATGTGCAACCACAGATGAAACAAAGTAAAACAGACAAACTACAAATGGTTAAACTCGGTGTTCAGGCCCAAACACAGGAACACACCATCATTCTAATGGACTTAGTAGCAAGGCGCCCACAACCTAAACAAACCTCTCTCTCTCTCTCATGCAGGCTTGTGTCCACGTTTTAACAAGTCTAACAAATTGCACACCAGTTGCATGACTCAGTCAATACAGGACACGTGATGAAAGGATATAATAATATGAAATTGTTACAACAAATCTTGGGATCTAGTGAGAGGAGAAATGCCTTATTATTCTTTCATTTAAGTCCTGTATTGACTTTGCCTTCTGAAGCAAACCACTCTAACAGCTTATATTACAACTATTAAACAACCTGTTCAGAGGTTAAGGGTACCTAAAAGGCACCAGGTATCCCTTTATTGTAAACAGATGCTTCTATATCTTTCTTTGGAACAAGAACTTTTTCAGTTGTTTTACTCCCTATTTCAATAATTCTCACTAATATTCTATTTGCAATATGCTCACTTCTGTTCTCAACAGTATGACTGTATGGGCTTTTTTATATATATATATATATATATATATATATATATATATATATATATATATATATATATATATATATATAGTATCATCTAGCTCTTTGATGCAGTCATAAAATTGTGCTTTGTGCATGGATTTTATTTGAAATTTAATTTTTGTTGTCTATTTTTCTATCAAATGTTATAGACCCATAGAAAGGATTGTCACTTTAGACATACAAATTATGGTTTTTAGAACAATAGTCAATGGATGTGGGGAGCGGATTTTTTTAGTCCTGAAGAAGGTGATGGAGAATATAAGAACCAAGCAAAACAGACATTAAGGTTGATTTTAGTTTTTGTTCATTGTCCTGACTGGCATATTCTTCATTGCACTGAATGGCTTATTGGATATTGGATTACCAGTATGTATATTCAGGAGCAGTAATAAGGCAGGAGCAGCAATGTGCTTTCAAGTGTGTAAATCCACATGGAGGGAACGCACACGATAGTTCCAAAGTTAATTATTCATGTATCCATAGGTTATGATTAATTTGGCATTCCTTTCAAGATTCAATACAAGAGGGGAGCCATAGTGTAATAGCCAAATTCCTTTATTTGAAATCTACATACAAAACAAGTCAGCCCAGCCAACACGTTTCTTCCCAGATGGACTTCATCAGGATTCCTATTCCTTCTAGGTTCATTTTCCTACAAGTTCATCAAATAAGCCCAGGCAATTAGTCTAATGACAATGAGTCTAATACCCACGGGTAAGTGTCTCTCCCAGGTGGGTCCTGTAGCTTTGACTCCGTGCTACCATGCCATACTGGATGTGAACAGTTTGGTCCAGGGCAAATTATGGAGTCACAGCTACAGGAACAGCTCTGAACACAATGTCTGAAAATAATATGGGAATTTTCTATACACTGTTAGCATTACCATTCAAAATATGTGTTTTCTAGGCCTTAAGCCTGACACACATGCTCTAAAGATTGCTGTCATATTTACATATAGTTAGGGGGGGATAATCTGTGTGTAGTATCAGTGAATCCCTACTAAATACTACAACACCTGGTGAAGGGGATAGTCACTGCTATGTAGTGGTTAACAAAACTACATTTTTTAGCTCTGCTCTGCTTGATTTTCATTGGTCAGAAGTAGTTCTTGGTGTAGAAAAGGGTGGAAACCTCTGATCTGCACTGAAGGTAACCAATAAAATCCACACTTCAGATTGAGTGACTGGGTTAAATGTAGTTGGTCAGGAACTGGCAAAGAATTGCAATGACCACCTCTGTGTTTGGCTAATGTGGCAGTCTATTAGACAGTTGTAAGGGTGAAACAGGATCCTTGAACCTCTTGTGCAAAATGTTGAGGTATGTGAACACCATAGGCGCAGACCTCTCTGTAGGTAGTTGGAAGGTGAACTGAAAGCAGAAAACCTAAACAGTTAATGGAACCCTGTGAGCACAATAGGAAGACAGACTACTTAGAAGTTTATGAATGCCAGGATATCAAAAGAGCTAATCAATGGTAGGAACTCTTCTTTATGTTTATCATCTATATGTAACAGTTGTCAACCTTGAGTCTTGTCAGATTTAGACCCATTGCCTGCTACATCAGTAGCACTATCCTCTATTTTCACCTGGCTCGATTGTCAAATATTAGCAACAGACTACCAATACCCATCCATAGAGGAAAAGGATTAAGGAAGTACTTGAGGGTGTGTGTAGCACTTAGCAAAGGTGATAAATGAAAACAGTATTTGGATGTACCCTTAAAACAATGTTCATTTTGGGGTACCTGAGCTCCATTTGCAACCTTTGTTAAAAACAAACATACACAACTAGCGCCCTGGCTCACTTCTCTTGTTATACACTTCTCAGTCTGAATATAAACAATGTTTTCTCTAAACTTATTCATACTGGTCATTATAACCAATAAGACAGCTATACTTATATTGCATCCTAAATAAAGCTACTCAGTAAATTCCGTCTTGGTGTTGTATCAAAATGTTGAAATCAAGGTTTCAAGAAACATGCTTTTCGCTCTCCTAAGCCACTTATCATCCAAATCTGGTCTAATGACAACTGTTCTCAATGGTAGGTAAATTCTATATTTCACTCAGCAAAATCTAGGCTGATCCCACCTGCAGTTGGAGGATTCTATACCATCTCTGTCACTCCACTTCTTATTACTTCATAGAGAAACCCTCTTCACTCTGTGCTGAAATTGATCCAGTGGTTTCATATGTGCCCTCCAGCACTCCTTTTTGGGGTCCAGCACTTATTTTTACTCAACAGACTTTGATCCAGAACAAGAGAGAAAAAAAAGAAAACGGGGAAAGAAGGAGGAACAGGAAGACGGCAAAACAGTGACAAAGAAAGAAAACAGGATCCAGAACAAGAGAGAAAAAAAAGAAAACGGGGAAAGAAGGAGGAACAGGAAGATGGCAAAACGGTTACAAAGAAAGAAAACAGGGGAAAATCAACCTGCATTTGACACAGTTTCCCACTGCACCTTCATCCCTAGACTTTAGGTCAGACTCTCCACCTTCACTTCCGAACTGAAGAAGCTTGTCGGCGGAGTCCCTCATGGCTTCTTCTCCTGTCCGACCCTGTTCAACATTTACATGGCATTGTAGTGACTAGCATGTAATGGAATGTAGTAGCAATATGGAATCTAGAATGTAGTGATGTGGGGGATGAGAAGGGTGGAGGAGAATGTTATAATTCATTCTTCTAGAGACGCATAAAGGCAGTTACAGATCTGTATATATATTGTGTACAAATAAAGAAGGAATTAAGTAATCTGATCGCTGTGAGGATTTACTAAAGGCATCTCTTGCCCATGTCATAAGAAACCATGACATCAACATCATCTCATACGCCAATGACACTCAGCTCATCTCTCCCTCACCAACACAAACAACACCACCAGGAACAACTTCACAGCCTGCTTGTCTGACCTGGCAAACTGAATGCAATCGAACTGCCTTCAGCTCAACACAGAAAAAAACAAAAATCCAGGTATTCAGAAATAAGAACTCCCCCTGGGACTTCTCCTGGTGACCACCCGACCTGGGTCCCACACCCTCAGACCATGGCAGAAACCTCAGCATCATCCTTGATGACAAGCTCAGGAGGAACAAACAAGTTAATGCCCTGTTTGCATCCTGGCACAACGTTCTCAGAATACTTCACAGAATCCTCAAATGGCTCCCACGCACACTAGACACACGGTCACCCAGGCCCTCGTCACCAGCAGACTAACAGCGATGTTGAAGACACTGATGCTGCTTAACCGTGGTCAGCATCAGAGCTGAACTGGAAACCTAAATCAGCCATGACAACAAAGTTTCAGGAGGCTGTCACTAGATTGGGACCATGGTGCATGGTTGGGTCATAGTATCCCTTCCTGCTCTAAAAACAGCCCCCTCGCCTTGTAGGAAAATGCCAAAGTATCTAACTGATCTGTTTGGCTCTGGTCAGCAACTGATAATATTTTTGTGCTAGTCCATATGCCTTTCTATCTGTTCAAGGCCTCTGGCAGGGTTTGAATCAATCACCTTTGCTTCTCTCATGACATCATCACTCAAGTAAATGGGCTTACTTCTCTTACGATGTCTACTTCTTGCCGTACATTGCATTGTCAAGGAAGATCTTTCTTGTTGCCTTTGCTGTTTCTAATGACGGAACCTCTTGTAAAGATCCTGGGTGTACCATGACCTCCATGTGGCCCCTTCATTTACAATCATAGCACCTTTTGTGTGCTGGACAAACAAAAACATACAAATATATAGATTTTCGATGTCATGAGATATTCATTTTAAATTACAGTCAAGGACTAATTTGAACCTTCTGGCAATCTACTGCACCAATAAATGATGGATTGTACCCCTATGTTGGTCTGCTACTGGTGGAAATTACTATTTCTCACTCAGTTTGTTGGGACCTTCAAGCCAGAAGGTCATTTCTCAAAGTCTTTTAGACAAGGCTGGAGTATATTCCCTAATGTAGGCAGTAATAAGTTGATTTCTCTCTTGCAACCTTCATTGGTGATGCTTACGATCAGCAACCCAAAGTTGTTGCCTCTCAGACATCTCAAAAAGATGCTGGCATTCCAATACTAGCAGATTGTGCTCCACTAAGCTTAGCATGGAACTGTGGATTTTATTCAATAGAACCTGAGAGTGCCCCTTGGGTTTAATGAGGTTTAATGGCTGCTTTAATGGTAGGTAAGCCAGAGTGTCATTATGGGTGAACCTACGCCATGATGGCTGGCAGAAGAAGAGACAACTTCTGAGGATGGTGTCCTTGAATGCTGTTGCATCATGCAGGCATGCTTTTATTCCTTAAAAATGTCCTCAGCTTTTTCTGCCAAGTGGTCACCAAAGAGTTGCTCCACTGTGAAGGATATTGTGCGAGCTGTCCCTTCTTGTCTACATCCATTTCCTTTTCCTAATGCACACGTGAGTCCTGGCTGCAAAGCATGTGTGCCTGATGAATACGGCAAGTCCTTAACACCATCAAATGTGATGTATGACAATAACTCCACCTTCTTCTCTATAATCACTAGCAACACTGAGATAACAATACAATGGGCCCACTTCATTAGCAACTGGTTCTTTGAGTACTGAATCTTCAGATCAAAGGTTGGGCATCCCGATAGACTAGTCAAAAGAGAAGCCATCTCAATCATATCTATACAGGAGTCCTCATAGTCCTATTGAGAAATTATCTTAGAAAGGCAATGTTGTCAGGCTCTCTCTATTTATTTTGGGAAGTTGTGCATTCTTTCCCCAGGAAAAGGAATTTTGCTTTTTTCAGCTTTTGAATCGGCCTCTGCAACAAAAGCCTAGACAAACCAGGCTCTTTTCTTTCGCTTTGGATCACCTCTACTAGTAATATGAACCACATCTTCATCTTCGGAAACTGTTTTATTAATGGTTCCTTTCGGGTACCTGATCAAGGATTTCTTCTTCTTTATTCCGTAAAGAGCAATCTGAAGATTCTGTAGAGAACAAACTGGAAGGAGAAACTCCTTAAAATTGCTGGGACTTATCTATTATAGTAACATTGATAGCCTGTTTAACTGTGGTATGCAGCTGCCTCCTTGCATATGTAACAAGAATACTTTCTCTTTTCACTATACCTTTTTATGTGCCCTCCCTTCTGAGGTGAATACTGTCACAGTCCATAAGTTTGGCAACACAAGCTCTGTAGATAATCTGTCTTACTAAGGAGACAAGAAACTGGGTGTTACAAGTCAAGACCATAATCAACACAATCTCCCAATGGGAAAATGGGAAAATGGGGAGTTTTGGAGAGAGAAATATAAGAGGCTTCTATATACCTGGTGTTGGTCAGTTAGAGACTTGTATATTAAGGGATATATGAATAAGAATATCCATATAAGGGAATGTATATGTATAGTTGAACAATAACTAGAACCTTCTTTTCCAAGTAATAGTCTCTTACCCAATGCTCCAGTGAAGGCTACACTGGAGACTCTTTGTATTCTCATAGAATCCTGACTTCCAAAAACCAAAGCAACTGGTGTAGTGGAAGGAAAATAAGAGAGAGAAGCGGAAAAAAAATGAGTGTGAAAACTTTTACCATGAACAACTAACACAAGTGGGAATGATACATCCAAGACAGTTGCAAGGCAACATAGTTACAGTATTGGCAGTTCTTATGCTGCTCCACAAGTGATGTTTTGTATTCCTGCAGTTCGGCTCACATTGGTCTCTTTCTACCATTGTCCTGTAGCCCCAGCCACTGTAGGCCAGTATTTCAAAATTTCCACCTGTTCCTATTGTTTCACTAATTCCAAACAACCTTCTTTTTCCTCTACCTAGCTCCCTAACCCCTGGTCTTTCAACACTGGGTCCTGTCAAATACGACAAATCCACAGAAGACGCAGAAGAAAGTTGCCTATGTCTTTTCTCCAATGCAGTGTTTCTTTGCAGAATGCTCACCCTGCCAGAAGTCAAACACTATGGTGTACTCTGCTGTAGGGAAAGAGCATGCTGTTATATTGTTGCACCATTTTTAGCAACACTCATTGAAATTAGCATATTCCTTCATATACCTGCTGCCAATGGGTCCAAATGCAATTCCAATCCTGTATGCAAATCCAATCCAATGCGCCAGCCTGTGCCACAAATTGCTTTTTCTGTGTGCTCTTGAAGCAGACACTCATGCAGCATTGGCCTTCCTCCCTGAACTATGGCCCCATGGGTGGAGTTCAGCCTTAGAACAACTTTTTAATAGCCCATGCCATATCGTTTTGACAGCCTCACTGATTCTATGATACCAGACAACTCCATAAAGCTCACCTCACTATGCCACTGGGGAGAAACATCAAGTTGAAGGAATGGAATCAACTGTACACAGGTGATTCATGTATCCTATGCTTGTTCCCTGAAATACGCCTGGCTGCTATTCATTGTTTGCTCACTAGACCTTCATAAAAGTTTTTTTTTTTTTTTTAAAGGGTTTTCCTTACCTTGAAAAGTATTTTTTGTAGCCCTGACTTATTGTACTATTAATGTTTGAAGAGTTAGTGCACAGCTGCCATGCAATTGTAATTCAACTTTACCTATCCTGGATTTGTTATTTGAACAGTGGCTAAATTTTTTAATCAGGATGCACCATATTCTTATTACTTTTTCATCAGTGTCAATGCCAGAAAGGATAGTTAGATGCCTACCAGACAGATGCCAAGCAAAAGTGCTCCATGAGCAAGAAGATGCAAAATACCTTTCCTCTTTTTGAACAAGGTTGGTAAGAGTAACAGTGATGTTTTGTGAAAGAATGGCAAATCTATGTTCTCCTTGGCCACTGTGGTAAGTCAGATTTAAGAGGGAATGTGCTAACAAAAAGCACAAGTTGCAGGTTGAATTCCTAAGGAGCATTAGCCAAATTGCAGTTGTTTTATCAACTCTGAATTGTGTATGGCTGCTAAATAATGAGCACTGGTGTATAAACTTGCTAAGCACAACCACAGTCTTATTTTGAAGGACTGCTCATCAAAAATGATGCAGAAATTGTATTAGAATATTTTTTTCTGTGCTCATGATAATTTCTTGTATATCTTTGTTCATCTTGTCTATTGATGATGTTAAATGATACCAACAGTAATTTGCCATTTTAACTACTTTGAGATTGTTGAAGTGAAACGTTTAAAGTTAATCTCTGTTCCTGGTGAGAACTCTGCTATTCTTTTTGAGTTACTCCGCCCCACGCTTGGGAAGCATAAGCTGCTTGTATTTGGGTGTTGTGTAACACAAATGTCCATAGCTATGCTGTCTAAACTGAACAACTGAATTGATTTTGTGAGTTTCTTTACTTAGTTCATATGTTTGAATACTAGGTATACTCTTAGGCTCTTTCTTTCCTGAAGCTGAGAGAGTGATAAAACCAATGCCAGCTGAGTATTCCTAATTTCCATCAGATGCAAAACCTCAACAAAGATTGTCATGTTTTTGAGAAACCTCATGTAGTGAAACCCTTCTCTTTTTTTTTGCACAATCAATGATCTCTTTTCAGTAACGCTACAGGGGCAAGGGAAAAGGAGCATGTAACTGCAAAATATATTGCACAAACACTGATATAACTGAAAGACAAATTGAAGTAAAGGAGATATGCCTGCTTTTTGAGCCTAAGGGCGAAGCAACATATTTACTCCCTCAAGGATCCAGGATTAGCTTTAAAAGCACAATTCCCTAATTCTGTGTGCACTTTCTACTACAGGTGTCTTTGTTAATTGGAGGAGTGAAAGCATATTCTGCTGACTTTAATACTTTTTGGTGGAAATGTATTAACACTATTCCTGTTTGGGAAAATTTGGAAATGTCTCTACGGGAAACAGCCATTTTCATGCAGGCTTTGGAACACAAAGCCTTTAGAACAAAACCAGGAGAACAAGGGCATTATTAGTACGTCCATTTTTTCACTGCTTCGTGAATGCTTCTTGCATGCATGACATTACAATGAAAATGTTAGTTGTACATGAGTAAGGACATCTTTTTTACCAATTCATTGTTATTAACGAAAGCCTTCTGAATGCATGGCATTATAACAACAAATATTGTGGTAACGTTGCATTTGCATCAAGTTATTTGATAAAAACTAACAATAAGTTTTTTGTGTTTGCTTTATTGATCAATAACATATTCCATTTTAATACAAAAATTAATTGGTTTGGTAAATAAATAAATAAAAGGTAGTTGCATTCTGAGGTGGTTTATTTTAATACTAGGATATTAAAGTATTTTCTGAAAATGTTCCTGGTTTAAAAAAAATGATGGTAAAAAGTTCATTTTAAAATAAATTCTTTTAGAAGCGGAAGACCAACAAATATTAGGGGTTTTGGGTGGGAAAGATCATTAATATTCAGGTATTAATTTTAATATCTGCGTATCAATGTACACTCACTGTTTTTTTGGGTGGGAAAAGACATTTAAACAAGTACTAATCAAAGAGGTCACTCAAATGTAAGTATGGGCTTCAGGAAGGAAGGTGGCTTAGGTGGGGGAGCATATGACTACCCAGGTATTCATTTGAAAACTTGAAACTTAATGTGGATTTACTGTACATTCTTGGTAAAAAGAGCAGGCATTTAAAGATGTATAAATAAAAAAGTACATTTAGTTTTAGGAATGGGCATTTTAGAGAAAATAGTGAATTATTACTCAGCTATTAATTTTAATACTTGAGTGTTAATGTACATTAAATGTAAATTTTTTGACAGACAGATAAGACATTCTAACTAGTTTGAAAGAGAGTCACTTACCTTTAGGAGCGGGATACTAAGAAAAAGGGGGTTAGGATAGGGAAGTGTATTAAAACTCAGTATTACATTTTAAACTTGAGTATAATTGTGCATTTACTTTCAATTTAATGGTAAGAAAATCAGATATTTAAGCACGTTTAAAAAAAAATTAGACTTACTTTTAGGAATGGGATGCCAATAAACAATAGGGGTTTTCGTGGATAAGTGCATTAATACTCTTGTATCAATTTCACTTCTTGAGAATTAATGAGCACTTTCAGTTAATTTTATTTTTAAAACAACAGGTATTTTAATGAATTAGAATGTAAGTTGCTTATATTTAGGAGCGGGTTGCCTACAAAAAATAGGGTTTTTCTGTGGATAACTGTATTAAAATTCAGGTAATAATTTTAATACTTGAATATTAATGAGTACTTACTGTTAAATGTATTGTTTAAAAAAATGGTATTTAAACATGTTTGATTGAAAGTCACCAACTTTTAGGAGCAGGATGTCTACAAAAAATAGGGGTTATGTGTGGGTAAGTGTATTAATACTCAGGAATTACTTTTAATACTTGAGTATTAATGAGCATTTCGAGTTACTTTTATTTTACAAAGAGCAGGTATTTAAACAAGGTTCAATGAAAGTTAGTTACATTTAGGAGTTGGTTGTCTAGAAAAAATTAGGGCTTTGGGTGGGTTAGTGTATTAATACTCATGTATGAGTTTTAATACTTGAGTATTACTGTGTGTTTACTGATAAATGTACTTTATTAAGAACATTCATTTAAACAAGTTTGAATGAAAGTCACCTACGTTAAGGAGCAGAATTAATAGGGGTTTTGAGTTGGTAAGTGTATTAATACTAAGGTATTCATTTTAATGCCAGAGTATTAATTTATACTTTTGAGTCATTATGAGAAAATGTATATTACGCATAAATGCCATACATTGAAAGTTGCCAAAACATTAATAAAAAAAAAAAAACACAATAGCTACAGCAATTATTTTGCTTAAAAGAGCAACATTAACAAAAACGCAGCCAGTCTGAATTGAAAAACAACAAACTCATTAGAAAAGCAATATTTGTATTTAAACTTAGAGTTAAGTCCGAAAATAGAAAAAATGTATTATTTTATATTACATACTTTAACGGAGCAATGGAACATTTTTACAACACCACACAACAATTACTTAAAACATTGTTTAAAACTATTTTCTTAAACAATTATACTGGTAAAAAAAAGTGTGAAATGCCCAGTCCCATACATAATAACCATGCATGACGAAAGCAGGAAGAACTTCTTAAAGTACAATGGGGCGTGGAAGCAACAAAATTTGCATCCCAAAAATAGATCATGGTAGTAGAAGAATGATTTTGGGTACATAATTGTAGTACATTAGTGGTTATTTTTACTATAAGGTAGAAGTGGGGAGGTACAAAGTTTAATTGCATGTGAAAAAATTGTTACATAGGTCTTAGCCCCAAAATTCTTCCCCATGCTTGTTGCAGCAGTTTATCCACATTACAGAGTATTTGGAAATATTAAAAAAATATTACAAATATGTTCAATAAATTCAGAAGAGATGTTAAGGACTAGGGATGCAGAAAGCTAATTCAGTTTAATAAAATAGTAAAAAGCCAATTGAACTGAGATTTAAGCCCTCATTACGAGTGTGGCGGTCTTACAACGACCACACTCACGGTGTCAGTCTGGATCGTCGGCAATGCGGCGGTCCGAACACCACATTAAACAAGTTTAATGTCGGACTGCCAGGGAACCACCAACTCTGTCAGGATCTTGAATCCCATCGGTCTGGCGGAGGCGGAGATCCTAGTCTGCCAGGGCAGAGCTGCAAGCAGCGCTGCCATGCTGATTACAACTTTGTTCCTTGCCAGCGGTAAGACCGCCATGAAAAGGTTGATGGAGAACATGGGGCCACAGGGGACCCCTGCACTGTCCATGCACTTGGCATGGGCAGTGCAGGGGGCCCCCTGCCCAGCACCATCGCAATGTTAATTTTCTGGTTTGCAAACAGTGAACATTGCAAGGGTGCTGGTGCACCCTGCGGGCTACAGCATTGCCGCCGGCTCGACAATGATGTAGCCTGTTTCCCGCTAGTGGGATCTCTTACTAGAACCAGCGGGGAGATATGCTGTGTGGCAGAAAACTCCCCGTCGAAAGATCGGCAGAGGGTGAAAACTGTCCGCTGAACTCGTAATGACCCCCTTAATTTGAAAACAGGCAAGAAATGAACAGGTTAGGTAAGTATTGTTAGTAGTCTAGGATGTATGCAGCACTGTCAAGGTAGTTTGAAGCCACCAACAATGAAAACTGTTACAATTTGGCCAGAAGTATTTCAGAAATGTCCTTACTCTTTTTTTAAACACATGGGGCCAGATGTACGAAGCCTTTTGCATGTCGCAAACTGCGGAAAACGCAGTTTGCGGCATACAAGAGGCCGAACGCGATGCTCATCCCCAAATTGCGAATCGGTACCGACTCGCAATTTGGGAATGCGACTCGCAAATAGGAAGGGGTGTTCCCTTCCTATTTGTGACCGCATCGCCATTCAGAGTTGCTTTGTGACCGCGAATGCGGTCGCAAACCAACTCGCAGTTACCACCTGTGTCACACTGGTGGTAACTCATTCGCAAAAGGGAAGGGGTCCCCATGGGACCCCTTCCCCTTTGTGAATGCCGAAAAAAATATTTCGGTTTCGGTTTAGTTTTCATTTTGCAGCGGGCTGCAAAACGGGCTGCAAAATGAAAAAAACGGGCTGCAAAATGAAAAAAAAAACTGCTTTATTGACAAAGCAGTCACAGACATGGAGGTCTGCTGACTACAGCAGGCCACCATCCCTGTGAGTGCAGGGACTCGCTATGGGGTCGCAAAATGCGACCCACCTCATGAATATTGATGAGGTGGGTCTTTGCGACCCCATAGCGAGTCGCAGAAGGTGTCTGAGACACCTTTCTGCATCCAATTTTGCAAGTTGCAAATTGCGAGTCGTCAGACTCGCAATTTGCAAGTCGCAAAATTGGAGTTTACTACATCTGGCCCTTAGGTTCAGGCTACCTGACAGTGATTTTGCAATTCTCATTTCTTGAAAACTTGGTTCCTTTATCAAACTTTCCAAGAAATGATACAGGTTGGGATGATGTTTGTCAATTGCTTTGCTGACAGAATTGTGCCATTCCTGTAAGACATTATTCGTTTTTGTGCATCCCTCTAAACAGGTTGAGCAGCAGTTCCACCATTCCATAGCAAACTTTGGCTTCCCCCTGAGACCCGATCTGCTTAGACTGCTAATCTAGGTGTCCTCAAAGTAATTTAGTAAGGGGCTCACATTTTCATCATTTTGGAGAAAGTAATCAGATTCAGAAATTGCAGTGTAAAATTCTTCTACACTGTCAGGAGGGACAAAAGTTAACACAGTTCATTTACGTAATTCAAACTGTTTACTATTTGAAAAGTAATCCTCCACTAAATATGGTTTTGTATTGTATGCCAAAATGCCAGCGAAAAGTAAACAACATCCTTGAATTTGACATTCAGGGTACAATTTAGTTACCGTATTTATCATTGTCAATCCAAAGTCAATTATTACTTTTGCTCATTGTTTTAGCTTTTACCACAGATAAAAATTCTGTATAGGTTGAGGATTGCTTATCAGGTAGTAAACTATATACCAAAGGTAAAGTTGTATTATTAATGTTAGTATGAATTGTGTACATTTGGGAGAATGGATGGGGCAAGGATTTATAGGTCCTATCCATCATCCAAATTTCCGAATTCTTAAGTGTTAGGTTATTGTGCTATGCTAAAGATTAGTATTCTTTTTCAAGGGTTTTGGTTGTCATGGGGAAGGACAGGTACATACTTAAAAGTTAATGTATAACAATAGGGTATAACAATATGACAGTATGTTTGAGGGGCAACATGTTGTGGATTACTTTCCTGCTTTCTTTGACCATTCTACGGAGGCTGGTAATGGAGGGCATACTGCTAGCAAACATGCATGGGAATATTTTGGGAATATTTTGTGATACCAAAACTGACCCAAAGGGATAATTGGAGGTGGATGCAAGCATGCTCTCTATCTTCTGTCTCTGTTGCAGAGTGGTTATATTCTGTTGTACTAAGGACAGTCTACTCTAGAGTAATAGTTCTGCCTCTGCAATGACATGAGCGATAATGCACACACCTCCAATAGTTCCTGGGCTCAGTTATCTTCTCTTTATAGCAAAGATAGCCAATGTCTTTTAAAAGTCGATTTCCCCATGAAGATCCGACATACAAAGCGTGGGGGGAAGATGCCATCTTGTTCAGATTTGCAAAAACAAAATGAAAGAAGAAAAGGGATATTAAATACATTTCTTTTAGTATGAAACTGAAATGTTTCATCTTTTTCTGCAGGTTGTGTGGAGAAATAAACAAGCTATAACTTCCTGCAAAAGGTGAAACACAGACAAAGCAAATTAACATTTGAAAGACAATGCATCAAAAGTTCCAAATCTACAAGAGGCCTTGACTTAGAAAAATGCTTTTAGTTCTTTGGACAATAATTCCGACCTTATTCTTGTGTTTAACTTACAGTTCTCTTGTCTTGGATGAAGAAGGTGTTTGGTGAGTTATTGAGCTTAGATATGTGCCTTCTTGTAGCAAGTGAGTGGTCCTTTGTTTGATTTCTCTCAAGTTGGTGGTGATTCTTCAATAAGAAAAAAAAAAACAATTAAACAATGAGTTTACTTAGTGTTTTGTTTCAGAACATTCTAATTTACCACAGTGTACATCCAAAACCTGACAGACGTTTAATACCTGGCAGAGTGAGAGAACGAAATTTGAACCCCAGCTATTGTCCAGTACCTGCCCTGAAGGACGCCCCCGCTGAGTGGGAATAGTAAATTTAATTCCCAGCCACTGCCGAGCACCTGCCCTGAGGAGCACCACCAGTGGAGTGTGAATAGTAAATTTAACCCCCCAACCACTGTCCAGCATCTGCCCTGAGAGATGCCCCCAGAGGAGTGGAAATAGTACATATGATGCCCGCCAAATATTGTCCAGAACCTGCCCTGAGGGATGCCCTCAGCAAAATGGGAGCCCCCAGCCATTGTCCAGCACCTGCCCTGAAGGAAGCCCCCAGTGGAGTGGGAATAGTAAATTAGCCCCCAGCCACTGTCCAGCATTTGCCCTGAGGGACTCCCCCCGAAAAGTGGAAATAGTAAATTTGACCCTCAGCCACTTTTCAGGACCTGCCCTCTGCGACGCCCCCAGTGGAGTCGGAATAGAAAATTTGCCTCCAGCCACTGTGCAGCACCTGGCCTGAGAGACGCTCCTAGCAGAGTGGCAATAGTAAATTTGAACCCCAGCCACTGTCCAGCACCTGGCCTGAGGGGCGCACCAATAGAGTGGGAATAGAAAATTTGACCCACAGCCACTGTCCAGCACCTGCCCTGAGGGATGCCCCGACAGAATGATAAATTTGACCCCCCCCCAATCACTGTCCAGCACCTGCCCTGAGGGATGTTCCCAGGGGAGTGAGAATAGTAAATTTGAGCTCCTAACCACTGTCCAGCATCTGCCCTAAGGGATGCCCCCGCAGAGTGGGAATAGTAAATTAGCCCCAAGCCACTGACCATTACCTTGCCTGATGGACACCCGCAATGGAGTTGGAATAGCAGGGGAGTGAGAATTGAAAATTTGATCCCCAGCCAATGTCCAGAGCCTGCCCTGAGGGATGGCCCATCTGAGTGGGAATACTAAATTTAACCCCCAGCCAATATCCAGTTCCTGCTCTGAGGGACCCCCCCCCGCTGAGAGGGAATAGTAGATTTAACTCCCAGCTACTGCCCAGCACCTGCCCTAAGGAACACCCACAGTGGAATGTGAATAGTAAGTTTGACCCCCAGCAACTGCCCTGAGGGATGCCCCTAAAGGAGTGGAAATAGTAAATTTGACACCCCCAACCATTATCCAACATCTGCCCTGAGGAACGCCCTCAGTGGAGTGGGAGAATTAAATTAGCCCCGAGCCATTGTCCAGCATCTGCCCTGAGGGAAGCCCCCAGTGGAGTGGGAATAGTAATTTCGCCCCCAGCCACTGTCCAGCACCTGCCCTGAGGAACTCCCCCAGAAAAGTAGAAATAGTAAATTTGACCCTCAGCCACTGTGCAGCACCTGGCCTGAGGGAAGTCCCCAGCAGAGTGGGAATAGTAAATTTGAACCCCAGCCACTGTCCAGCACCTGGCCTGAGGGACGTCCCCAGCAGAGTGGGAATAGTGCATTTGAGCCCAAGCCACTGTCCAGCACCTGTCCTGAGGGACACTCCCAGTGGAGTAGGAATAGTAAATTAGCCCCCAGACACTGTGCAGCACCTGGCCTGAGGGACGCCCCTAGAAGAATGGGAATGGTAAATTTGAACCCCAGCCACTGTCTAGCACCTGGCCTGAGGGACGCTCCAATAGAGTGGGAATAGAAAATTTGACCCCCAGCCACTGCCCAGTACCTGCCTTGAGGGATGCCCTGCTGGAATAATAAATTTGACCCCCCAGTCACTGTCCAGCAACTGCCCTGAGGGACGTCACCAATGGAATGGGAATAGAACATTTGACTCCCAGCCACTGTCTGGCATCTGCCCTGAGGGATTCCCCCAGCGGAGAGGGAATAGTAAATTAGCTCCCAGCCACTATCCAGCATGTGCCCTAAGGGACGCCCCCAGCAGAGTGGGAATAGTAAAATATCACCCAGCCTCTGTCCAGCACCTGCCCTAAGGAACGCCCCCAGTTAAGTGAGAATAGCAAATTTGCCCCCCCAACCACTGTCCACCAACTGCCTTGAGGGATGCTCCCAGTGCAGTTGAAATTATAAATTTGACCCCCAGCCACAGTCCATCACCTGCCCTGAGGAACACCCCCAGTGAAGTGCGAATAGTAAATTTGACCCCCCCAGCCACTGTCCAGCACCTGCCCGGAGGGACTCCCCCAGAAAAGTGGAAATAGTAAATCTGACCCTCAGCCATTGTTTGGCACCTGCCCTCAGGGATGCCCTCAGCGGAGTGGGAATAGTAAATTAGCCTGAGCCATTGCCCAGCACCTGCCCTCAGGGAAGCCCCCAGTGGAGTGGGAATAGTAAATTAGCCCCCAGCCACTGGCCAGCACCTGCCCTGAGGGACTCCCCAGAAAAGTGGAAATAGTAAATTTGACCCTCAGCCACTGTGCAGCACCTGGCCTGAGGGACGCCCCCAGCAGAGTGGGAATAGTAAATTTGAACCCCAGCCACTGTCCAGCACCTGTCCTGAGGGACGCCCAGGGGAGTGGGAAAAGAACATTTGACCCCCAGCCACTGCCAAGCACCTGCCCTGAGGGATGCCCTGATGGAATAGTAAATTTGACCCCCCTGAGTCACTGTCCAGCAACTGCCCTGAGGGATACCCCCAGGGGAGTCGGAATAGTAAATTTGAGCTCCCAACCACTGTCCATCATCTGCCCTAAGGGATTCCTCCAGCAGAGTGGGAATAGTAAATTAACCCCCAGCCACTGACCAGCACTCCCCCAGTGGAGTTGGAATAGAAAATTTACCCTCCAGCCACTATCCAGCACCTGCCCTGAGGGATGCCCCCAGTGGAGTGGGAATTGAAAATTTGCCCCCCAGCCACTGTCCAGCACCTGCCCTGAGGGACTCCCCCAGAAAAGTGGTAATATAAAATTTGACTCCAGCCACTGTCCAGCACCTTCCCTGAGGGACTCCCCCAGCAGAGTGGGAATAGTAAATTAGCCCTCAACCACTGTCCAGCACCTACCCTGAGGGATGCCACCAATGGAATGGGAAAATAAAATTTGACCCCTAGCTAGTGTCCAGCATCTGCCCTGTAGATGCCCGCAGAAGAGTAGGAATAGTAAAATAGCCCCCAGCCACTGTCCAGCACCTGGCCTGAGGGACACTCCTAGCAGAGTGGGAATAGTAAATCAGAACCTCAGCCACTGTCCAGCACCCGCCCTGAGGGATGTCCCTAGTGGAGTGGGAATAGAAAATTTGACCCCAGTCACTTCCCAGCACCTGTCCTGAGGAATGCCCCCAGTGGAGCGGGAATAATAAATTAGCTCCCAGCCACTGTCCAGCACCTGCCATAAGGGGCGCCCCCAGCTGAGTGGGTATAGTAAATTAGCCACCAGCCACTGTCCAGCACCTGCCCTGAGGGATGCCCCCAGTGTAGTGAGAATAGTAAATTTGACCCCTAGCCACTGTCCATTTCCTGCCCTCAGAGATGCCCCCAGTGGAGTGGGAATAGTAAATTATCCCCCAGCCACTGTCCAGCACCTACCCTGAGGGACATCCCCAGTGGAGTGGGAATAGTAGATTTGACCCCCAGCCTCTGGCCAGCACCTGCCCTGAGGGACACCCCCAGGGGAGTGGGAATATTTAATTTGATCCCCAGCCACTGTCCAGCACCTACCCTGAGGGACGCCCCCAGCAGAGTTGGAATAGTCAATTAGCTCCCTGCGATTGTCCAGAAATGGCCCTGATGAACGCCCCCAATGGAGTGGGAATAATAAATTTGAACCCCAGTCACTGTCCAGCACCTGCCCTGAGGGGTGCCCCCAGTGGAGTTGGAATTGTAAATTAGCCCTCGGGCACTGTCAAGCACCTGCCCAAGGGATGTTTTAATGGGAGTGGGAATAGTAAATTAGCCTACAGCCACTGTCAAACCCCTGCCATGAGGGACGCCCTCAGTGGAGTGAGAATTGTAAAGTTGAACCCCACCTACTGTCCAGCATCTAGCACAGCTTAATACTTACAATGTGAAGACAAACTTTTTCTGTTATAAGAAGGAGTATGGTTTGACTGGAATGTAACTGCCATGACAGTTTCCTTGTATTGTTGGAAAAACTGAGATGTGTAGTTTTTTTGTTGTTGAAAATATACCCATCACATATTGCAGCAATTTTGATATTATCAAACTACTAGAATCTGTTAAAAAGCATGAAGATTGCGTAACTGTATTGTTATTGGAATAGTGGTGATCAATGTCACAGAGCAACTGACTACAAAATGGTGGTCGACAACATTTATATGATTAACCTTCGGTTCTTTTTTTGTTTTAAATAAAATATGATGTCAAATGCATTTTTTCAAGGAAATCATTCGTGACAGAACAAGCATGTTTTCATCAGTATTAGTTTGTGTTGTTTGTAACAGTGAGAAAACGTGTATCCATTTTGCTTTGGGAAGTGTTCTCTAACTTGAACAAGACAGTGAGATAGGACTACATGTGCATTCACTTATGCACAAGAGTGTAGGGGTGAAAGTAACCAGCAGGCAGTCAACATTAATTCATAAAATGAACAATAGCGGTTACATCACTGGACACATTTCAACCACTCTTAATAAAAAAAATAAAAAAAAGTAAGCACAATTTTCATTTGTGGAAGAGGGAAAAAAGCACCACTACCACCCTTTGAGTGTGTAAAAGGCCGCTTTATTGGAAACAGGTGCACTCACAAAACACACAAAACAATACCCTGGCTTCACTCTACCCTCCCCCTACCCTTCCCCTTAAACTTGCAGTTTGTTAATCCAGTCATCCTTTTGCCAACTATTACCTTAATAGTCAGTTGCTGCCCTCTATCTATTGAACTGCAAATTTCCAAACCCTATTGCCCAATTTGTTCTCTTTGTTTCCCTGCTGCACCCCCTTCCAATCTGAAAGTATCTTGGCATATTTCCTGTCCATCTGTTATCGTTGTCATGTGAACAGTCCCTGTCTCTGCCCGCACCTGTTCCAAGTGACAAGTAGAAGATCTGGATTCCCCGTGCACCCATGTCCAAATAAAAAGGCCTCTCATGCCTGCCGTCCCGACAAAATGTCCCCTTTGACAACTCCCCACCTGTGGGTGGGAGGGTGGGGAAAAACAGCTGCTCGCCAGCCACCGTGTTATCACCTAAAATGGTGACCACTATAAAATGGCCCCCTTTTTAACTCCCGCCACCCCGCTAACCAAAAAACGCACGAAAAGCGCCCAAAATGGCACCAGTGGGCTGTACCACCCTCCGCAACATTCCAAGGGGGAGACCTCTTGCCTTTGGCTCCCCCCCAGGACCCATTTGTGGAAGAGGGAAAACAGCACCACTACTACCCTTTGTGTGTGTAAAAGGCCGCTTTATTGGAAACAGTCGCACTCACAAAACAATACCTTGGCCTCCAGCCTCACAAAAGTAAGCACCTCACTATACATAAATTCACCTAACCAAAATGCTCCCCCCTCCCCTATGTTACCCTCCCCACTCTCTTCCCCTTAAACTTGCAGTTCGTTAATCCAGTCATCCTTTTGCCGTCTATTACCTTAATAGTCAGTTGCTGCTGTTTATCTATTGAACCTGCAAGTCTCCAACCCTTATTGCCCGATTTGTTATCTTTGTTTCCCTGCTGCAGTCCACCCCTTCCAGTCTGAAAGTGTATTGGCATATTTCCTGTCCATCCATTATCATTGTCACATGAACAGTCTCTGTCTCCGCCACCAGAAAAAGGAAGGGGGAAACCCCCCCTCCTTTTTCTGCCCCACCTTCATCTCAGTCAGAGTAGGGCATCTCCCCGTACAACAGCCAGAACTGAGTATACCTAAACTTAATTAATTAAGACTCCTTAAACAACCCTTGCAAAACTTCCTTTAGCTGGAGCAGGTACAACTCCATGCCCATAAAGGACAGGTGTACTCTATCGCTCTGAAAAAACTCCTTATCCTGGAAACGTAAGTCCTTATGCTCTAAATATGTAATTCCCTTCTCCTTGCAATACGAATGTATCTCTTTATTAATTTTCCTACGCGCCATCCTCTGTCTGCTATGGTCCACAACGTCGTTGGCATCGTCGTCCTGCACAGAGCCTCGTCCGCAACCAACCCATGGAACCTCTCCCACTGCGAACGAAATAACGCATCCGCAATGTCATTATTGACTCCCGGAACATGCCACGCCCTGAAATAAATGTTGCGGCGCAAACAGTCCAAAACAAAAACGTGCAGCAACTGCAAAACTTGTACCTCCCTGGCAGACTGACGATTTACCACCTGAACAACTGCTAAATGATCCACTCGAAAACACTCGTTTGTGCATCAAGAGGCGGCCCCAGACCGCCACCACAAAAGGAAATAACTCAAAAAATGCAATGCTGTGCCCTCCCAACCGCTACGCCGCTGGCCATTCCTCCACACAAAACATCCCTTGCCAATACAGGCCAAATCCCAACGCCCCTGATGCATCTGAAAATATTTGGACGTCCCATTGACACAACAGCCATGTTTGAATAGGAATTCCGTTGAACGACTCCAAAAACACGCACCACATCCTCAAGTCCTCTTTCACACACGCGCTAAGTCTCACGTGGGGATGCAGCAAACTGTGTCCTGACAAAGTCATCCCTAGTCTCCTGCAAAATGTCCGCTCTGCTGTAACTACCCTGCATGCAAAATTAAGATGCCCTAAAAGCACTTGGATATCTTTAACCGTCACCTTCTTCTTCTTGACCATCATTCGTACCGTCTCAAGTATGGCTGTTTGCTTATCCTCGGGCAACCGAGCCACCATGGCTACTGGTTCCAATTCAATACCTAGAAAGGCCAAGGTGGTGCTGGGCCTGACTGTTTTTTCAGGGGCCAGGGGTACACCCAGGTCCCCCATGATGTCCTAAAATTGACCAAGTACCACTTCACAGCAGTCGGAACCCTGGGGCCCGCAAAGAAAAAATCATCCAAAAAATGGGTCACCTCCTTGTGCCCAGTCACCGTCTGAAAGATCCACTACAAAAATTTGCTAAAGCACTCAAAAAGAGAACAAGAAATCCAACAGCCCATGGGGAGGACCTTATCTACATACCACGTGTTCTGGAACTGAATCCCCAGCAATTCAAAATCCCGAGGATTAACCAGCAGCAACCTAAAAGCTGATTTGATATCAGTTTTGGCTATTAATGTGCCTGGGCCCAACAACACGACCATTGCCATGGCCACATCCACCGATGCATACAACACCTTTGTCACTTCTTCCGGAATGAAATCATTAATGGAGGAACCTTCCGGCCAAGATAAGTGATGTATGAGGCGATATTGCCCCGGTTCTTTCTTTGGAACCACTCCAATGGGGCACACGATAAGATTAGGGAGAGGCCAATCCAAAAAAGGACCTTCCATGCGGCCTTCGCCCACCTCCTTCTCCAATTTGAGCTGCACCAGCTCTTCCTTCCCTCGTACCGACCGCAGATTTTCAGCCCAGCACCGCCTCCTAGGCCCTGTGTACCCCAACTCAAAACTGTGCATAAATCCCTGGAGAAATAATTGTCCTGCCTTCTTATTACCATACCTCCCAACCCAAAAACAGAGCTTGTCCGTCTTAACCGGAGTAATAGCTTTTTCCCAAAGTACCCTGTCCACCTCTAGAGTGGGCTTGACCCTGACTTCTCTGTGCACTTCCTCCTTGCCCCGCATCTGAGGACCCCGCACTGCCTGTCCCGTAGCAGTTAATGAGGGCATGATGACCCGCGAATTTGGAACACTCATGTCTGAACTTGCAATATTCGCGAGTGCAAAGTCCCTTATTGAAGTCCCAACAAGCTCCTGTCTTGGGCGTTCCGCTTCCCGACCCTTCCGACCCTCCCTTAGCGCCTGTGTTTGCCCCACTCTGGGTGGGGAGCTCTCAAAAGGTCCGATACATGATAGGCAAGCCACTCGCCGTGAAAATGGTCTGCCAAATTTTGAAGGTCCCATCGTATGCTGCCACAGGTCCGCATCGATTTCTCCCATTGAACCTCGGCGTCCGCTGCAATACGGGCGCAAAATAACTCATCATATTGTACCCAAGCGTATCCTCCATAATTGAGGTACACCTTCCGAATAACGTCCATGTATTTGAAGAGCGCCACTGCCCTGTCAGGAAAACGCTCACAATAAACACTCACAAAAATCAAATATGTGGCAGTCCAGTTCTCAATGGTCACTGGAACCTTGGGGCGTTTTGCCAATTCATATTCTTCTTCCTCCGAACCCTCTTTGGACCTGACTTCCCGATGCAGCAATTTTAACATTTTGACATACTCCCCTTTCCAAATCTTCTCTTTTGTGGCCGCCATAAGATGCACCCCAAGTGGCTTTGCCGTGCCCATATAGGGCAGGCGTTTTGGTTTTCCCGTCGCCTTCTCTTCGGTTGATTCATCGCTGGACTTACCTGCCTTCTCCCCTGCCCCCACGCTCCCTGCTCCTTTCTGATCTGGACCCACCCGTACGTCTTGGACATATACCCCTTTGTGCAGGCGCTCCCTGCACCGTCTGCATTCACCTCTATCGCAACCGACACCATGCTGAGGCGCGATGCCCCCACTCCTTTACCTTTTTGCAAAGACAGGGGCCGCTCCTGAGCCGTCCGTCTTGCTGCTCCGACAGGTCCTGATCCGGTGTCTGCCACCTGCAAAGACTTACGGACAGCATTAGACTCCCCCCCTTCTATTCCACCATACCTCTTCCTCGCATAACTCCCCTTCCTCAACACTGTCATCGTCATAATCCAATAAATCATTGTTGACACTCTCCTCACACTCACTAAGCAAAGCACCTTCCCACACCCTGGCTTTCTTGACATCCGTTACCGATCCTAGTGGTTTAAGCATCGGCCATCTGGAAGCCATCCGAGACTTCCCTAGCTGCTCGATGTGGCTGGCTGCTGATTGCCAGGTGCCATGCCACCGGAGGGCGCAAAACCCTTTCCTGCGTGCTGCCCAGTCATACCAACCATGGGCGCTCCATTCTCCTGCTCCTGCATCCATATTGGTGTGGTCCAGCCGGCTGTGGTGGGCCGCACCTTCTCTTCCTCCCAGCGTTCCCAGGCCACCCCAAGCCCGCCTGAGTCACCGCTTCCACCATAGGACTGATCCTGGCAAAAGAGGCCCGATGTGCTGGTGAGCCGTTGAGTAAAAACGCGACCAACCTCCCAGCGCTGAAACTCACTTCCCACCTTCTCCTGAAAATCTCCCCACCCCTCTTCTGACCCATCTTCCCACCGCGTGGCCCCAGCACCCACCGCCTGCACGTTCTTGCCATAAGTACGCAGCGTGATCCCATCCTCCTCAACCTCCTGTTCATCCTCCTCATCCTCGCTCCATTCTAAGAGGGAGCCCAACCCTTGTACCCCATAAGCTGCGCCGATGCTGCGCCGCCAAACTCTGCCCCGCCCCTACCGTTAAATTTGCATCGTCCCACCCCTCCTCCAATTACCTCACCACTCACCTCTTCATCAAATACTCGTTGTGGGGCTGTCTCCCCTCTGCCTGGTAAAGCACCTTTACCCCCCAACCCAGCTGGCCTCCCTGTATGGATGCCCCCATTACCCTCCCCTCCCTGCCCTCCCAAAGCTGTATTGGTATACCCCACCCCTACCATCCTCCCCCAGGTCTTCCCGCTCCCTCCTCTCCCCCGGCGCTGACTGCCAGTCTTGCCTGAGGCTGCCCTCGCCAGCCACTGTGTTACCACCTAAAATGGTGACCATTATAAAATGGCCCCCTTTTTAACTCCCGCTGCCCGCCTACCAAAAAACTCCTGAAAATCACCCAAAACGGTGCGAGTGGGCTGTACCACCCTCCATAACATTCCTGGGGGGGGGAGACCCCCTGCCTTAGGCTCCCCCGAGCACCCATATTGCATGCTTATTGCGTTCCGACTAAGTTAGTGTGGCACATTCCGTTTTGGCATTCTAGTAGTTTTCGGCATAAATTAACGCTTCTTAATGGCTCTCCTACTTGTGGCTTCAGTACCAACAATGTATTGTTTGTTTTGCTAATAGTCTTCGTTATGGAAACTAGCGTGCTAATGCCATTTTCGTTATAACGCCTTTGTTACAAAAGCCGCCAACATTCCAACGTTCGTGAAAACGTCATATAACCCTCTCTACAGTATGTAAGTTCAATGTCATACAAGTTCTTAGTGGATGAAACAGAGCTTTTGATGAACTAGCTGTACCTAAAAATGCACACTGGATAGACTTGCTCCAGGAAACAAACCTGCCAATGATGGGTGGAGATTTTAACTCATTTCCAAAACCACAACATTATGTTTGAGAACACTGGCGTTACAGTTAAGTTAGTAAGGTGTCTGCCAGGAACCAATGCACTGATGGAAAACTATTTCTTATTACAGAAAATACATGGCCTGAAGAGAAAAGATTTATGAGAAGGAGATTCTGAAAGCTTTATTTATCATGAGGGTCAACTTTGAGCAAAACCACAGCGATTCCTATAATTAGCTTCTCAATAATAAAATGGTTCTGTAAATGCATAAATCAGAGAAGTATGGTGGTAAACAAGATTAGTTCCAAATCACCAAAGAGAGCATTTTCAGCAATGTTTCTTTTTAATCCCACATTTGCATTTTTTTTTACCATACTTATAATTTCTAGTTGTATGAAGTCACCTCCAATGTTCTGAGTTCAGTGAAAAAGATTTGTATTTCATTTACAAGTTTTAATATTGGATGGGAGGTATTTTGTTAGTATTCTGCATAAACAGCAGCAGTGGTAGCCAACTTTAATGTTCCAAATATGTATTTCTTTCCAACAGCAGAAATATATTGCATTTTTCAAACACGAAAGACAACGACCCTCATTACAACCCTGGTGGATGGTGATAAAGCAGCAGTAATACCGCCAACAGGCCGGCGGAAATAAAAATGGAATCACGACCATGACGGAAACCGCCAACATAGACAGCCACTTTAACACTCCGACCGCCAGGGCGGTAGAAACAAACACCGCGGCGGTAACTGCCAACAGAAAGGCGGAACACAAGGTTCCGCCCACTATATTACAAGAGGCCTATCCGCAACCTTTTCCGGGGCGAAACCAACGCTATCAAAAGCACGGAGGAAACAGTACACAGAAGGGAAACCACTCGCCTCTCGACACCCAACGAAGAACCAGGACGCCATGGAGCCCGAGTTACACGCACTGCCCATGCTGGTCTTCCTCCTGCTCTATCAGGAGCAAAACAGACACTGTCGACGACCACGGTGAGTACTGCACCTACAACACAGGGGAGGGGGGAGGGAAAAGAGAGTGACACACACACGCAACATGCAATACCCCCACCCTCACCCACAACACCATACACACAAATGCATGCATCAACATTACATATACACCCCACCCCCACTCCCTGGAAGAATGCAAGAACAAAATTAAATGACTGTAACGATTGTAATCATGAATAATCAGATAGTGAAAGTTCAAAAATCAGTATATACAAATATGTACACCAAATACACAAGTCCGGATAGTGTACCAATCATTGTCCGTGGACCAGTGGTCACAAAATGCATGGGCGAAGGCCACACAAGATACCTGACTCGAAACGGAGAGAACACTGCAGGGGCATCAGATCGAAAATAAACAGGCACCTCAGGGGGAAGGGGAGGGGGGCACCTCAGCCAGATGAACGCACAACGCCACTGCTCCTCGAGGGGGCTCCATGCCCATTGCTGTATCCTGGAGAGTGCAAAGCCACAGTCTCTCAAGTCTTTCCAGTGGGTGGTTTGCCCACTGCTTTATCCTGGGGAGTGGAAAGCCACAGATTATCAAGTCTTTCCAGTGGGTGGTTTGCCCACTGCTTTATCCTGGGGAGTGCAAAGCCCCCATCTCTCAAGTCTTTCCAGTGGGTGGTTTGCCCACTGCTTTATCCTGGGGAGTGCAAAGCCACAGTGTCTCAAGTGGATAACAGTCTCCACTGGTTCTGGAGGGGGCCTTGTGCCCAGAGTGCTTCATCCTGCCAAGGACTGAGGTAGTGGATGTGATTCTCCACTGGTTCTGGAGGGGGCCTTGTGCCCAGAGTACTTCATCCTGCCAAGGACTGTGTTAGTGGATGTGATTCTCCACTGGTTCTGGAGGGGGCTTGGTGCCCAGAGTGCTTTATCCTGCCAAGGACTGAGGTAATGGATGTGATTCTCCACTGGTTCTGGAGGGGGCTTGGTGCCCAGAGTGCTCCACATGCAGTGTGGCCAGTCCCATTCCCTCACCTGGGTGTGTGTGCCAAGAGATTGCCTAGGAACAGGTAGCATGATACGCCATGGAGGCAGAGACATACCCCACCCTGCTGCGGCTTCGCCTGCCACCTGCAGGTACAAACAGTGATGAAAGTCATGCCTTATGGAAGCTGGGCAGGGTCCAGGAAGTCTCCTCCAGCCTCGGACGGCTGCCCACTGGTGATGGTAGCCATGTCAGCTGTGTTGCCACTGTCAGAGCATGTCGCGGGGCTGGTGGCAGTGCTTGTGGCGGTGGTGCATGTGTCAGCACCTGTTGAGGGACACAGCAGGAAGTCTCCTGCAGCCTCGGATGGCTGCCCAATGGGGAAGATGCTGGGGACTGTTGCTGAGGCTGCAGACGTGCAGGTGGAGGTCCAGGTGGCTGTGCAGGTGGCGGTGCTGGTGGCGGTGCTGGTGGCGGTGCAGGTGGCGGTGCTGGTGGCGGGGCAGGTTGCGGTGTTCGCCTCTGTACAGGTTGGTGTAGTCGTTGACAGAAGGGGTGACACTAGTCCCTCAGTCGGTGCCACTGTGCCCTGTCCTGACCTGCTCTTCTGCTTTTGTCCCTTACCCACCTTTGAAGGTGCCGCAGGTGTCTTGCCACTGTCCCCTTTTGTTTTGGCGGAGCTCTTGGTGGCTGGTAGGTGTGGCTTCTCCCTGAGGGCACCTTCTTCACCTTGGCAGGTGGCGGAATGTCCTTGGCCTCGCAAGGTGGCTCACTGGCAGTCCTGATGGGTGGCGCACTCGATGACCCTGCAGTTGCTGGCACCACTGTGCCTGGGGATTTGGTGGCTGAGGTGCTGGGCTGGGACCTGGAAAGCCTGGCCCTAGGGGAAGGACGGGGTGAGGTGTAGGGAAGAGGTCAATGTTAGCCAGGAAAAGCTTCTTCAACACACTGGAACAGGAAGATGGAGGGAGTTTGGGAGTGGAGGAAGAGGTAGTGGTTGTAGGAGGTGTACGTTTGCTGAATTTGGGTGAAGGTGCAATGGCCGGAGGCTGTTGTGAGGTGAATGGCTGTTGGGTGGGTGTGTGCCTGCGTTTGTGTACTTTGGGAGGAGGGCTCACAGACACACTGGAAGAGGACACAGGGGATGTGTGCATGGTAGTGGGGGTGGTGATTGCACATGAGCGGTGTGTGGTGATGGGCGTGCTGGTGATGGATGTAGTGGCTGTGGATGTAGTGCATGCAGGTGTGAGTGGAGACGAGACAGGGAGGGAGGAGGAGGACGTGAAGGAGGGGGACACAGTGGAGGCAGTGGATGTTGCTGTGTCTGCATGGGGATGGTGCTTGTGTGAGTGCCTGTGGGATGTGTGGTGCTTATGTTTGCTATGTCCACTCTTGTGTGTTGATAAGTGTGCATGTTGGTCTGATGGGGTGCTTGGGATAGGCTGAGGTACAGGGGATTGGGTCTGGGTGGAGGAAGTTGAAGGGGGGAGGCTGGACACAAGGACAATGGCTGCTATCAGTGCTGCGGCCAGAGCCTGAAATGCTCTCTGTTGGGCCGCCTGCCCAGAATGAATGCCCTCCAGGTATGCATTTGTCTGTTGCAAATGCCTCTCAACACCCTGGATGGCATTCAAAATGGTAGGTGGCCCAACAGTGAGGGATCTCAGGAGGTCAATAGCCTCCTCACTGAGGGCAGCAGGGCTGACTGGGGCAGGGCCTGAGGTGCCTGGGCAAAGGAAATGCCCACCCTCCTGGGTGAACAGGAACGGGACAGATGCTGAGGAGCTGCTGGGAGGGCGGTGCAGGTAGGGCGGGTGGCGGCTGTACCTGTTGATGCAGTGGGCACAGAGGTGCCCGCCACCGCAAGGGAGCTCCCATCAGAAGAGGAGTCGCTGTCGCTGGTGTATGCTCCTGTCCCCGTCATGGAGCTCCCCTCACCCTCCGTCCCACTGGTGGCTTCAGACTCCATTGCGTCACCCTCCAGGGCCAAGTGGGTTGCAGCTCCCTCCTGCTCCGGTGCCACAGCTCCTCCGCCAGATGATGCTATTGCATGCAAGAACAGGGAGACAAAACAAAAAGGGGGGGGAGACAGAAGAAACACATGTTCAGTGCATGCAACACCACTACGGTTGGCGGACACAACACACAATGAGCAGCCCTCTGCACTAAGCCATGCACTAACAGTTCCTAGCAAATTCACATGCCCAAGGGGGACGAGGCCTAAGCCCAGGTCCTGCACACCTGGAAGTCACAGGAGCCTGACTAGGTGTAGATGGCTATTACCAGTAGTGGGGTTGGGGTGCCACATAGCCTGCCTAACAAGGCACCTAGCCTACCAAGTTCGCCCTGGCCTAGGGGAACCCACAGCCCACTTCGACCACCCATCCACCTCGTAAAGCGCGCAGAGTCAGCTGAATTAGAGTGTACTCACCACCTTGTGGCTTCTGTGATGCCCTCAAGCACCCATCCAACTCCAGATAAGCCACCGCCAGGATCCGGTACATCAGGGGGTCGTGGTGCGACGGGCACCCCTTCCACATTAGGAGGCCATCCCCAGCTGGGCCCCTGCCATCTTCTTGCTCCAGGAGAGCAGGTCATCCCATCTTTTAGGGCAGTGGGTGCTCCGTCTATGGTAGACCCCCAGGGTCAAGACGTCCTTGGCGATTGCACGCCAAATACCCTTCTTCTGGTGGGCGCTGACTTAGAGGAAAAGTGAAGTAAAAATGGTTGTTTCTAGCCCGTACCTTTAATCTTACGCATTGACAAACACCTCCCACCCTGGCCCAGACATACATACACACACAATCCTGACATGCTGGCCTGTTCCCCTCCCCACCCTCGTCCATCCACAACACTCCATACACTCAGGTGCCATCCACCATGCTCTCAGTGTACTCACCTGTTTGTCTGGAGGACCGTACAGTTGCGTGTACAGGGGGAGGACCCCATCCACCAGTTTGTCCAACTCCTCCGAAGTGAAGGCAGGGGCCCTTTCCCCAGTCACTGTAGCCATCGTCGCTTCCAGACACAGGTCACAGCAGCACTTGCAGTGTAGGTCCTCTCCTGTTGAAGGTCAGGTATCAAGTGAGTGAACAGTGAGAAAATGGCGACCACGTCCGCGGCGGTGCGTACTGTCACTACCAGCGTACATCGTCATTGGCTCCTGGGAACCATACGGCCCAATGTTAACCAATGCTGAATTGCGCAGCGGTCTTCAACCGCCCACCGTGACGGTGTACAACACCAGCGCAGTTACCTCATTTCCCCTCGTCCCACCTTACAGGTCAGGCAGCCGCCATTTCAGGGGGCCACATGGGATGGAAAAAAACTGCGTCACACCTATCTAAGCCTGGAATACAGACAGATACCAGCACATTGCGATTTTCCAACGTTTTAGCAAATAACACATTGTGATACCTAAGTGTTGGATGACCCTCTGCTCGCTGTTCTCCTCCATAGGGCACGTCTGCTGGGGCAGGTGATGAGATGGCGGCATCTTCCGGTGTACAGACCCCTTGTGGACCTGTCGACAATGGAAGAGAGACACATCATTATCACATACAGATTTGATTGTGCAACAATCCTGGAACTGTGTGCCCAGTTGGAGCCAGACCTGATTTCAGCAATCCGCCATCCCACCGGAATCCCCCCTCTAGTGCAGGTTCTGTCTGTACTCCATTTCCTGGCCAGTGGGTCTTTTCAAACAACAGTGGGCATGGCATCAGGGATGTCCCAGCCAATGTTCTCTAACGTGTTATCCAGAGTGTTATCTGCCCTGCTGAAACACATGTGCAGCTACATCATTTTCCCTCAGGTGGAGGATTTGCCCACAGTGAAAGGTGACGTCTATGCCTTGATACATATCCCCACCATCATTGGTGCCATTGATGGTACACATGTGGCATTTGTCCCCCCCCCCCTCTCAGGAATGAACAGGTGTACAGAAACCGGAAAAGCTACCATTCCATGAATGTGCAGATGGTGTGTTTGGCAGACCAGTACATCTCTCATGTGAATGGCAAGACTGGGACACAGGTATTGGAAGGTGGGCTCTGCTATGCATTGGGTACCACATGGGAGGTAGTTTTAATTGTGACCACAACAGCAATCGTCAAGGAGTTCTTCAACCCCAAAGCCAACGCCGTCACGCCCTCACAGGATTTGTGCGAATCCCTCGTCACTTTCTTCCATCGCAAGATCAGCGACCTCCACAACAGCTTCGGACACCAGACCCAACATAACACCACCGTACCCGCACCCCCGGCCATTACCCTCAACAACTGGACCCACATCAACACTGAAGAAACCAAATCCATCATGAACTCTATCCACTCCGGCGCCCCTTCGGACCCCTGCCCTCACTTCATCTTTAACAAAGCCGACGACATCATCGCCCCGCACCTCCAGACCGTCATCAACTCTTCTTTTTCTTCTGCTACCTTCCCCGAATGCTGGAAACACGCCGAGTCAATGCCCTACTAAAGAAACCTACGGCTGACCCGAGCGACCTGAAAAACTTCCGCCCCATCTCTCTTCTGCCTTTCCCAGCCAAGGTAATAGAGAAGACCGTCAACAAACAGCTGACCACCTTCCTGGAAAACAACAACCTGCTCGACCCTTCACAAACCGGAACCAACCACAGCACGGAAACCGCCCTCATCTCAGTCACTGACGACATCAGAACCCTGATGGACAACGGTGAAACAGTCGCCCTCATTCTCCTCGACCTCTCGGCTGCCTTCGACACCGTCTGTAACCGCACCCTAATCACCCGCCTCCGCTCCACCGGGATCCAAGGCCAGACCCTGGACTGGATCGCCTCCTTCCTCTCAAACCATTCCCAAAGAGTTTACCTCCCTCCGTTTCGCTCAGAACCCACCAAGATCATCTGCGGCGTACCTCAAGGCTCATCGCTCAGCCCGACACTCTTCAATGTCTACATGAGCCCCCTCGCCAACATCGTTCGCAAGCACGACATCATCATCACCTCCTACGCCGACGACACCCAACTTATACTCTCCCTCACCAAGAACCCCGCCAGTGCCAAGACCAACCTACAAGAGGGTATGAAGGACGTCGCAGATTGGATGAGGCTCAGCCGCCTAAAGCTGAACTCTGAAAAAACGGAAGTCCTCATCCTCGGCAACACCCCGTCCGCCTGGGACGACTCCTGGTGGCCCACGGCCCTCGGCACCGCACCAACCCCCACAGACCACGCCCGCAACCTCGGCTTCATCTTGGACCCTCTTCTCACCATGACCAAGCAAGTCAACGCCGTGTCCTCCGCCTGCTTCCTCACCCTCTGCGTGCTCTGCAAGATCTTCCGCTGGATCCCCGCCGACACTAGAAAAACCGTGACCCACGCCCTCGTCACGAGCCGCCTGGACTACGGCAACACCCTCTACGCCGGGACCACAGCCAAACTCCAAAATCGCCTGCAACGCATTCAAAACGCATCGGCACGCCTCATCCTCGACGTACCCCGCAACAGCCACATCTCCGCACACCTGAGACACCTGCATTGGCTCCCAGTCAGCAAAAGGATCACCTTTCGACTTCTCACCCACGCACACAAAGCCCTCCACAACAAGGGACCGGAATACCTCAACCGACGCCTCAGCTTCTACGTCCCCACCCGCCTCCTCCGTTCCTCTGGTCTCGCACTCGCTGCTGTCCCTCGCATCCGCCACTCCACGGCGGGTTGGAGATCTTTCTCCTTCCTGGCAGCCAAGACCTGGAACTCCCTCCCCACCAGCCTCAGGACCACCCAGGACCACTCCGCTTTCCAGAGACTCCTAAAAACCTGGCTATTCAAGCAGCAGTAACCCCCCCTTTCCCCTAGCGCCTTGAGACCCGCACGGGTGAGTAACGCGCTTTATAAATGTTAATGATTTGATTTGATTTGAAGTATCCTGGCTCTGTGCATGACGCTTACATTTTGAGGAATAGCAGCATCCCTTATGTGATGGGGCAACTCCTGAGGCACCGTGTGTGGCTAATAGGTGAGGCCAAGGTCCCAACACAGTTGACATTGGTATCTGGGTATGGGGTTGTCCCTAAGGGTTAGTGTCTGTCTAATACTTGTCCCTCGACATTTGCAGGAGACTCTGGTTACCCCAACCTGTCATGGCTACTGACCCCAGTGAGGAATCCCAGGACAAGGGCAGAGGAACGCTACAATGAGGCACGTGGGCAAACTAGGAGGATTATAGAACGCAACTTTGGCCTCCTGAAGGCCACATTCCGGTGCCTCCATCTTACAGGTGGCTCCCTATAGTACTCACCGAAGAAGGTGTGCCAGATCATCGTGGCCTGCTGTATGCTGCACAACCTAGCTTTACGACGCCAGGTGCCTTTTCTACAGGAGGATGGGCCAGATGGTGGTCTTGTGGCAGCTGTGGAGCCTGTGGACATTGATGAAGAGGAGGCAGAAGAAGGAGATGTCGACAACTGAAACAACATCATCATGCAATACTTCCTGTGCGACACAGGTAAGAAGATGTAACTGCTTCCCACATCTCATACTATTGTTGGAGCTAGCATAAGTCTGTCATTATCACTCAGTGTATGGACCCTGACTTGTTACTTTGCCTTCGCATTTCACAGATCTGGGTCCCACTTTGTGCCCTCTGCTATGTTTACTGCTGGCCTACAGCTGTATTCCATTGGTATGTGAACAAGTACATTGACATTGCTATATTCCAGAGGTTTTGCAATTACACATTAGTGAAAGCACAGACTGACTCCAGATTGTTTTGTGATTCAAGTGTGTTTATTTCTGTGCAAATAAGTGGAGGGGGTGTGAAATGAGCTGGGGTGATGGAGGAGGTATGTCCATGGCAGAGTCCAGTCTATTTGTTTCACAGGTGCATTGTCCAATGGGGCATAGGAAGTGGAGCAATGGCAGTTTAAGGTGGACAGGGTGACAAATTGGGATAGAAGGGTGACATTCAGTGAGGTCTTATTTCCTGGCGGGGGTCTTGGCAATGTTCTCTGTCTTGTTCCTGGATCTCAGGGACCGTTTGCGGGGTGGTTCTTCTTCTGCAGGGGTTGGGGTGCCGGTGGCCTGTTGTTCCTGTGGCGGTGCCTCCTGTCCACTAGCGTCGGCGGAGGTGGAGGGCTGTTCATCGTCCAGGCTAGTGTCAGGGGCCTGTTGGTGTGCCACTGTGTCCTTCCTGGTGTTGAGAAGGTCTGCCAGCACCCCTGCAATGGTGACCAGGGTGGTGTTGATGGACTTCAAGTCCTCCCTGATCCCTAGGTAGTGTTCCTCCTGCAGCCGCTGGGTCTCCTGAAACTTGGCCCGTACCGTGCCCATGGTCTCCTGGGAATGGTGGTAAGCTCCCATGATGTTGGAGAGTGCCTCGTGGAGAGTGGGTTCCCTGGGCCTGTCCTCCCCTGTCGCACAGCAGTCCTCCCAGCTTCCCTGTTATCCTGTTCCTCTGTCCCCTGAACCGTGTGCCCACTGCCCCCAGGTCCCTGATCGTCATGTATTAGTGGGGTTGCCTGGGTTCCCTGTAGTGGTGGACACACTGCTGATTGACGTGTCCTGGGGACAGAGGGATGAGCCCGCTGGGTGGGTACTGTGGTGGTGTTTCCTGAGGGGGAAGGTTCAGTGGTGGATTGTGACTGTGTCAGGGGAACCGACTGTCCCAAGGTCCCTGATGGGCCGGGCTGGTCATCTTGTTCCAGGCGGTCAGAGCTGCTGTCATCACTGTGGGCCTCTTCTGTGGGGGGACTGGATATGTCTGGCACCTCCTGTCCAGTGACGTTGGGTATGGGTCCTGTTGGGGTCTAAATGCATAGGTATTGTATCTGTGTGTGCCATCTTGTGCAATGGATGAGTTACCCTCTACTCCTCTGCTTGCATTATTGCTGTGGCCCTTGTGTGATTGATGATTTTGGGGCATGAGTGAGTCTCTCTACTGGACATGCTTTGGTGATGGGTGTCCATTCATTGGTGTTACATGCAGGGCTTGATTTTGGGATGGGTGGGTTGTGTTAGTGGGGTATCTGTGGGTTGTTGGGGTGATGGGTATGAGGGTGAGGGTTGGAGTATGTGATGGCATGCAGGTGGGGTGGGGGGGATAAAGTAGTAAAGATCTGCCTTACCAGAGTCCAGTCCTCCTGCTACTCCTGTGAGGCCCTCAGGATGCATTATTGCCAAGACCTGCTCCTCCCATGTTGTTAGTTGTGGGGGGGACTGGGTGGTCTACCGCCAGTCTTCTGTACAGCAATCTGGTGCCTGAATACCATGTAACGTACCTTCCCCCCAGGTCGTTCCACCTCTTCCTGATGTCATCCCGTGTTCTTGGATGCTGTCCCACTGCGTTGACCTGTCGACAATTCTCCGCCATAGCTCCATCTTCCTTGCAGTGGATGTCTGCTGCACCTGTGGTCCGAATAGCTGTGGCTCTACCCGGACGATTTCCTCCACCATGACCCTGAGCTCCTCCTCAGAGAACCTGGGGTGTCTTTGAGGTGCCATGATGTGGTGTGGGTGATGTGTGAGGTGATGTCTGTTGTGATGTGTGAGGGGATGTGTTGGTGTGTGTTGTTTTACGTGCGTGGATGTTGTATAAGTGATGGTGTTGTGTCTGTTGTGTCTGTGGATACTGGTGTTGTGTTAGGTAGTCTCTCTCTCTGGCCTTCTTTCTGAATTTTGGTTGTAAGGGTTTGTGGGTGATGTGGGTGTGTGCTTTATATTGGATTGGGTGTGTGGGTGTGGTGTGTGTATGTGTGTCAGGTGTGTGTATTTTGAATTGTCCAATGTGGTTGTGTTTTGTAAATGTGTGTGTATTTTGAGCACAGCAGTGTGTACCGCCAATGGATTACCGCGGTTGAAAGACCACCGCATTGATTTGTGGGTCGTGATACTGTGGGCGTATTCCTGTTGCCGTGACGGTGTAGGTTTTGCTATCACCAGTTTATCACTGACCTTTGGTGTGGCGGACTTGTCTGGGTGTCTGTATTGTGGCGGATTCTGAGCTGTGAGTCGTAATACCTGTAGCGGAATTCCGCTGCCGCAGCGGTATGTTGGCAGTCTTCTGCACGGCGGAAAGCGGGATTTACCACCAGGGTTGTAATGAGGGCCTACATATTTTGAGTTTCAGTGTCAGGTATGGCCGGGAACTCCTGAAACTCTTTCTTAACCATTCCAGGCAAACGTTGTTGAAATGGTGCAAAGTTACACAGCCAATACTAGACCTAAAAGTATTGGCCCAGACGTACTAAAACTTTGCCCCAGGTTTGCATTACTTTTGTAATACAAACATAGAGCAAAGTGTTATGTTGAGATTTACTGTCAAACTCAAATCAGGATTTGCATTGGATTGTTTCCCAAAGCATTGCGAAGTTGTGCAGTGCACTGTTTTGCCTTACACTGTGTCAAGGGGAAATTCCATGGGTGGTGCATGGGCATTCCCATGCAACCATCCGCGGGTTTGCCAAAATCCCTATCTACAAACAGACATAAAAAGGGATTTAGGCCAAAATCCTATTCATCCTCAAGGTAGGTGCAACAAGAAGAAATGCTTTCTTTTCCCATCATTTTTCCTGCTTTGCATGTGTGCTACATTGTACAGCACATATACAAAGCATGAACGTGTTAAAGGATAGTTTTCTTCTGGAAGGCTCCCCTTCCATTACAAAAACTACTCCTTACTGAATGCACACGCCCTTGCACTGTGGCACAGGTTTGTGTACACCTGCAAGGCAGCCAAATGTACTCCAGCGCAGAGAGAGGAAAACAGTGCCACATTCTTTGTACATATGGTGCTTTACTTATCTCACGCATCAGTTGCTGCACTGCATAAATCTTAGCCTTTATTTCTTCTATTTAGTATGTCTATTTCCTTTGTACTCCTTGTATGATGTGGGCGCCCATTTCACTGCAGTACCATTTGTCTGACCCCAACCACTGCCAAGTAGTC
This sequence comes from Pleurodeles waltl, assembly GCF_031143425.1. Taxonomy (NCBI): domain Eukaryota; kingdom Metazoa; phylum Chordata; class Amphibia; order Caudata; family Salamandridae; genus Pleurodeles; species Pleurodeles waltl. The sequence goes on along the minus strand of NC_090437.1, from coordinate 618,288,525 downwards.
CTTATTTTATGTTAATGGTTGTTGCCAAGTTTAGTCCTACCTTTATGTCTGTGACATGTCTTGTTTTGGGTTTAGTTTGAAAATCTGGTGACCCTGTTATGAAAAAAGTGCCCAACTCATGGACATGTTGCTGCAGTTCATTTAAATCGTCTTCAGTGTGTTATAATTAGACTAAACGCCAAATTGAAATTTCAATTTTTAAACACAGTTATCATTTTCATTCTTTAATAGGCATTGAGTGGTTCCCTGGCAATTAAAGGTTTAGACTTGTGTAGCTAAATAACACAACCTTATTTGCCACATAGTGCATCATTTCCTGTGAAGCGCAACAAAGGGTACACGCCAGTTTTAATATTTAGTCTTCTGCTCCTGGAAACCAGCTACTTTCCAATCACTCATTGACTCTATTATTGCCTTTCAGCTGTACATCGCTACTCTGCCTTTTGGCTAGGTTCTCGCTGTACACATAATACATACATACTGTGCATTCCAGGCTAATTGTCGCGGATAGCTTGGGTAAGGTGGGAAACTAAAGAAAGGCAGCATGTATCAGGATATTCACTTCTTAGCACATCATACTGGTGCAGGGCTTTTGAAAGCCTGGTGAATGACAAGCAGAACAAAACAGGGAGGCGCATGGAAAGATATTTAGGTGAAAACAACAGATGGAGGACTGAAGACCCATTTTGAGACTTGCTTCTGAATCAACATATGCTGAAAAGCCAAGGATTCACTCCTTGTTTTCATAATGCTGCACCTGTTTTGTTTTGCTCCATCTCTTTCTGTCTGTCCTAGAAATAATTAGCACGCACAGTGCTTACATAAGTGAAGTTTTTGAACTACGCTGCATAATTTGAAATAACATGAGCACCTAAAGCAGCAATCAGTCAATTAGGCCATCAATCAGTACTTGCAAAACAACAATCTAAAAAAGCCAGTCTTTTAAAATGACTATAAGCAATGCGCCCACGGCTGAGAGAGGTAACTGAATTCTATTTGCAGGTGGGGAGTTCACCAGAGTTCACGAAATCTTGACTTTACAAGTGGCCAAATAAAATTTACATCACTTAATGCCATGCTTAAGGAAGGCATTCAGGGCCCATGGGTCCTGAAGTATAATACACAATCCAATGACTTCTGCTGCCATGGTATTCAGAGAAGTTGGCGGTAGAAGTTGTATTTATGTGTTTATTTATTCATTTTTGATTTTTATCAGAGCAATACACTAGAGCCGAAACCTATCAAGAACAACAGGAAAATTCAAATATACACCCTAGAATGACTGAGCACCAGTTTGCTCCTCATGAAAGATAATACGGTTTGCACAAATTCATAAAATAACATAGCAATTAAAAGCTGGTGATATGAATCAGTGGGATGGACGTTCTCCACAAGATATTCATCACGAGTTTGTGCTGGGTGAGGTCATAGTACACCCACTGAGAGAGTGAGGAGGCAAGAGGATTTAGCCCATGTGACGTTCAATGAGAAGATCTTAGATGTCTTTTTCGAAGGTGTCATGCCATGTCATCAGACGGAGGCTCAGAGAGAGTTCCATATTCTTGTGGTGCTTATGAAGAAAGATTGGTTCATGCAATCCTCTTACTTGAAGTTGGAGGTTCCTGGAGAAAGGATTGAGCATTTCTTAAGTCCCGTTGGTGCCTGAAATTTTCACTTTCTCAGGGACGAGGGTGAAGAGGAGTGAAGTGCTTTACTGGTGGTGCAAGCAGTTTTACCTTGCGCTCTTGCCTCTGTGGGGAGCCACTGAAGGGAGCGAAGAGTATTGGTAATGCGATTACATTTCTTGTGCCTGATCACAAAGTGGGCTCCAGCATAAAGGACTACTCTCAGCAATTCTAGGTGTACTTTGGGGCTTCCTGAAATGAGTGTGATTCCATAGTCGAGTCTAGAGAGGATGAGTGCCTGGATAACTGATTTTATGTCCTGCTCTGGGATGAGGTGGCTGATTTGCCGTGTCTGCCTTAGCTGAAACTAGGCACTCTTAGTCATGGATGAGCTATGGCTCTGGAGGTTAAGAAGTCTGTTGAGTGTGAAACCAAGTGATTTGGCATCCTGAATGATGGATGGACGGCCCTCCAAGTCAGAGAGGAGTTCCATCCAGTCTTGAAATGATGAGATCACCTTCTTTGAAGAGATAGGAAGAAATTCTATTTTTGTTGGGTTTAGTTTGAGGTTTTTGTGTGCCATCCATGTTTGGAATTTTTCCAGGTTATTGGACAAGAAGATGAAGCCATCTGAGGATGAGACCTTCCTGTAGATTTGAGTGTTATTAGCCTCCAGGTGGACGAGAACTTCAAAGTTCTTGAGGATTGTACAGAGAGGTTCTAGATAGAGGTTAGTAGAGGGTTGGAGAAAGAATAGAACCTTGTGGAACCCATTATTGAAGGCTAACTAGCTTTGAGACCATATTCCCACATTCACTACTTCAGGGTGCTTACCAGAGCCTGGTGGTTGACTATGTCTAATGCAGCAGAGAGGTCGAGGAGCACAAGAAGGCAGGAATTTCCGGTGTCGAGGATGCGGAAGGTGTCATCTACAATCTGCAGGATTGCCACCTCAGTGTTGTAACCCTGACAGAAGCTAGATTGAAAGGTGTCAAGAAAATTATTTGCCTGTATGTTGGATGACAGTTCAGAGGCTATGCAGCTTTCAATCACCCTGCCTACAAGAGGCAGGGTAGACACTGAATATATGTTGTTAAGTTGTCAGGATCCAGTGAATGTTTTTTTTAAGAAAAGACTGATTTGACCCATTTTTAGACAGTCCAAGACAGAGCCCTGTTGAAGGTAGGAGTTGACCAGGGTAGTCTATGGGGGAGTAGCAGTTTAGCTAGGGATTTACTGATGGTGTCCAGAATCGCGTCAGAGAGATACGGAGAAAGAGGACCATGGCTGCAGTGCTTTGCATGGTAGTTTCTCCTGAGCTATGTTGTTGTGGTTGATAAGCAGAGAGACGTTTAAGTCCTACTTTTTTGTCAAACTCTACAAATGTGTTGCATAATACTTCTGAGGGTTTGGTCTGTTCTTTGATGTATCTCGGAGGAATCTAGGCCCATATTTATACTTTTTGCGGCAAACCTGCGCGAGCGCAGGTTTGCCGCAAAAACTATAACACTGGCTACCGCCATTCCTACGCGCCAGCCGGGCACCTTATTTAAGGAATGGCAGTAGCCAACGCAGCGGCCTGGTTAGCGTCAAAATAAATGACGCTAACCAGGCAGCGGAGGCGTAGGGAAGAATGGGGGTTGCGCGCCAAAGAATGGAGCAAGTCAGATTAGAGTCAAAAATATGACTCTAACCTGACTTGCGCTATTTTTTTGGTGCACAAGCCCCTGGACATGACTCCTGTCTTAGCAAAGACAGGAGTCATGCCCCCCTACCCAATGGCCATGCCCAGGGGACCTCTGTCCCCTGGGCATGGCCATTGGGCACAGTGGCATGTAGGGGGCCCAAGTTAGGCCCCCCATGCCACTTTAAAATATTAAAAAAAATACTTACCTCCACTTACCTCTACTTGCTGTTGCTGGGTCCCTCCAACCTTGGGTGTCCTCCAGGGGTGGGCGAGGGTGGCAGGGGGTGTCCCTGGAGGTAGGGGAGGGCACCTGTGTAGTCTTCGACCATGGAAGTGAGCCCACAGGTCCCTTAACACCTGCCCTGACCCAGGCGTTAAAAAATGACTCTAAATGGGTTTAGAGTCATTTTTTAAGGCCCTCCCCGTCCCGTGCGCCATTTTCACCCAGATGGATAAATATGGCGCACGGGTGTTTGAGTAATTTTTTGGACGGGAACGCCTACCTTGCAGCTCATTAGCGCAAGGTAGTTTCCTGCATCCAAAAAATGACTCTAACTCCATACTTTTGGCGCTAGACGGGTCTAGCACCAATGTATAAATATGGAGTTAAGTTTGCGCCGGATTTGCACCCAAAAAAATGGCGCAAATCCGGCGCAAACAGAGTATAAATATGCCCCCTAGTATGTCAAGTCTTTACTTTAAAAATGTGGGCTTTGAAGTTATTCCTCACATATCATAGCTTGGTAAGACTAATGTGAGTGAGTGTTTGTCTTCGTTGTCTCTCTAGCTTCCTAATACACTTCGGGCCTTATTTATACTTTTTGGTGCAAAACTGCACTAAGGCAGTTTTGCCCCAAAACGTTTTGCACCGGCTTGCACCATTTTTTAGCACCAGCTGGGCACCATATTTATGGAATGGTGCAAGCCGGTGCAAAGGGTAGGCTAGCTTAAAAAGAAAATGACGTTAGACAGTTTTGAGTCAAAATAAATGATTCTGACCAGATTAGCATCATTTTTTGAAGCTAAGGTGCATATTTATACTCTGTTTGCACTGAATTAGCGTCATTTTTTTTAACTCTAATTCAGTGCAAAACTAACTCCATATTTATACTTTGGTGCTAGACCCGTCTAGCGCCAAATTTATGGAGTTAAAGTCATTTTTTGGAAGTGGAAATCTACCTTGCCTTAATGAGATGCAAGGTAGGCGTTCCCGTGCAAAAAAATGACTCTATGGCCTTAACACCATATTTATACTCCCATGTAAAAATGGTGCAAGGGAGGGAGGAGGGGTCAAAAAATGGGGCAAAGCTTGCTTTGCCTCATTTTTTAAGACCTGGGTCAGGGCAGGCGTTAGGGGACCTGTGGCCCTATTTCCATGGTGGAACACCATGGAATAAGCCCAAAGGTGCCCTCCCTAGGCCCTAGGGGCACCCCCACCCACACTAGAGGGACTGCGAGGATGGGGGACCCCATCCCAGGTAAGTACAGGTAAGTGCATTTTATTTTTGAAAGTGCCATTGGGGGCCCTGAAATGTGCCCCCATACATGGCACAGGATGCAATGGCCATGCCCAGGGGACCCCTGCCCTCTGTGCTGGCCACTTGGGTGGTGGGCAAGACTCCTGCCTTTTCTAAGGCAGGAGTCATGTGGCATGGTAGTTTTAGCACCATAAAATGACGCTAATCTGGTTAGAGTCATTTTTTTTTACTCTAACCTGCCTAAAGCCATTTTTTGGTGCTAAACCCTCTTCTTCTATACTGCCAGCCCCACCCGACTAAAGTCATTTTTTAAAACTCTAGCCTACCCTTTGCACCGGCTTGCACCATTCCATAAATATGGTGCCCGGCTGGTGCACAGAAATGGTGCAAGCCGGTGCTAAACATTTTGGTGCAAAACTGAGTTAGTGCAGTTTTGCAGCAAAAAGTATAAATAAGGGCCAATATTTTGTAAGTTTGCGCCACTTTTGCGTCATAAAATGACGTTAATGCGGTGCAAAAAAAGTTTAAATCAGGGCCTTGGTGCTAGATGGGTCTAGCACCAAAGTATAAATATGGAGTTAGTTTTGCACCGAATTAGAGTAAAAAAAAATGACACTAATTCGCTGCAAACAGAGTATAAATGTGCCGCAGAGTATAAATATGCCCCTAAATATGGCGTTAAGGCCATAGAGTCATTTTTTGCATGGGAACGCCTACCTTGCATCTCATTAAGGCAAAGTAGGTCTCCACTTTCAAAAAATGACTTTAACTGCATAAATTTGGTGCTAGATGGGTCTAGCACAAAAGTATAAATATGGAGTTAGTTTTGCACTGAATTAGAGTAAAAATTCTAATTCGGTTCAAACAGAGTATAAATATGCCCCTTTCTTTTTCATAGAAAGCTTTAGATTATCAAGGGCAAAAAGATTTGGGTCTACTGTATTTGCTCTTAATGGGTCCAAATTCCTAGATCAAGGATTCCATACTCGAGTTTCATTTGTCTGTGGCCTTGTTGAGGTCGAGGGCTAAGTTAGCCAGGGCTTCAGTATTGATGCTAATAGTGTTCCTGAACCAACTTTTTCTTTCTTTGGTTGCCCAAGGTTTTCATATTTGTGAAAGAGACTGTGAAGAGGGCTTGGAGGTGGTCAGACCAGTTGATCCGGATGGGGGTCACTATGTGTGGTGCTATGGAAATGAGCCCCAGAGTGGAGCCCTTTCAGTGTGTGGGTTTCTGGCAGTGATCGTAGAGGTCACTGTCATTGTGAAATGCAGCAAAGCTGTCCAGGGGATTATTTATTTCAAAGCCCCAGTGAAGGTTGAAGTTACAAAAAAATATAATGTTGTCTGAGCTGATTAATTGGGTGGTGAAGAATTCAGTGTGCTCTTTGATTAAGGAGTTGGTTTGTCTAAATGGATGGTAGATCATGTTCATCCAAAGGGAAGGGTAGCATGTGAGGCGATTTCCAGCAACAAAGATGTGAAGCCTCTAGTTTAGTGAGTTTATGTGAATGACCACTAGCCCCCACCTTGATGTAGCATTGAGAAGCAAGATGTTTCCTTTCCGAAACATTCAGGCACAACAGTAACACCAAAGAAATACATAAATCCAAGACCATGCCCCTCCAACTGTGATCTTCTGGTAAAAGATTGTAGATGGGATATTTGGTTAGAAATTAGACCTTTAAAAAAAAAAATATATATATATCTTGTTGGGCAGATACACTTAAAACATAGACAAAGTGGATAATTTCCAAGGGCCTTACCTTGCAAGTGGACTCCTGGTAAGTGACTGAAGCAGCACCAGAATAAACAGTTGTTTTCTTTAGTGCACATGCATGCGTTCTAATGCAGTCTTGGTGGAAGGAAGATAGCGCATCAAAGCATTTCTCTGGCAGCAACAAAATAATGTTTGCCAAAATGTGAGGCAGTTCCTAGGTGCCAAGCTGAGGCTGCCACAGTGTCTCTCAAACATATTGATGGGAAGAGATAGTTGCAGGTGAGGCTACATCTCTGGAGAGCCTGTAGAGCTTGTTCAGTTTCAGTTACATTCAGCGGATTCTGCCCTGCTCCTACAGGCCTCATATTCTGACTGCATCTGCAGGCCTACTGAGACACTGGCCTATTTGCAGAACCCAGATTAAAAAAAAAAATGTTTTTATTATTTTGAGGTTACTGAACACATGTTCATAAGTACTTCACGTGTTACAACACCTACATTAAGGAGAAACAGGTATGGTGTCCGAAGAACATAGTGAGAATTATGCACTGTACAGTACGCCAGTGGACCGCCTAAGGCTGCCACCAGAGTAAACAAAACCCGCCTGCTACCAGAAAGTGCGAGATATATTCAAAACGTATTGAAAAATAACTCAAATCCCCTCCCTCACACCCACCTCTCTCTACAGGCCCATATTATGTAGGCTAGTGTTATCGCGTCAGACCTTAATAAGTAAACTTACAAGGGGACGCAAATAGGTTGATGAACCTTTTGACTCTCAATTAAGAAGTTCTTACCATAGCTCCAGTACATAAATCAATAATCGATACTCAATAATCAACAATCATTACTAATTAATAAAATCAATAATCGGTGGAGTCAGTAATTGTCACGCACCATGACCTTTCAGTCATGAATAACCACACCTTTAGTAAACGTTTAGGATGTTTATTTCCCTATATTAACAATGCTAAGGCCATGTAGATTAATCCCAAAATCAAATGAAACACATACAGAAACAACACTGGATGTCCAAAATGGCGTAAGAAACGCAATCTAATCAAAGCTTGAACTACAACACATTCTAAAGTTACGGTGCAAATCATTAGCAGAGTCAGCTGCATAAATGAAATAAAATATGTGTAGTCAAGCAGAGAAATCCATCAAGTCTTAGTCACTATTATCATAAGTCAGAATCCTCAACTAACATCAGATTAGCATCAGCATGTTGGGCTTCATGCAAAACAATTTAGTAATACAAATTTGGAAAACATCTAACTATGGCTCTATCAAAAAAGCGCAGTTGGTACCTAGAAAGGAAAAGCAAATATGCATAATAATCACATTTCAATTTATACCTATTCTCGGCATGGGTCAGCAAAGGAGAATCAGTCTTTGTCCTCAGGACATCAGTCTCTCAGTCAGGGAAAATATGGGCAAAATCATTAAGCATTAAAGATAAGCACGTCTCTAATAAAGACGCATAAGAAAATAATAACCTTTTGGGCAGAAAATGGGGCAGAATGTCTGCCTTATTTCCCAAAATCTGAAATCTTTTCCCTTCTGTGGCGTTGTTATATCAAAGTCACCTAAACTATCCCCTAATTCCCTACTGGTCAGTTAATCGTATGTTCACTGTATGTCCAATAAAACTACTACACCAAATCTATGAATTCTAATATTTCTCTGTTCTCATATTATTGATTGGTTCGTCTTACGATGTCCTCAGCATCCGGCTTGTCAGGTAACAATATTGTTGCAGCTTCCACTTTAGCCAGTATCTTCATTGTTCTTGTCCTGGGAAAGTCAGTCTCACACACATAACACATAAAATGTTGCATTAGCAAATAGGCCAAGGCACTCGCTAAGTTAAGGCCTACAATTGATAAAGCTTAAGCTAAATTCATAACCCTTAATATGACATATTGCTGCATTAGTCTAACATATATTCAATATTTCATAAGTATTAATCATTGATTAGTACATCTCATTAAGATTGGAGGCCATTCTTCGAGATCACATTTTCAAACGTGTGCATTATTTTTCTACGTTATTTCATTTTCTACATAAACTCATTTTTCAAAATACATAATCACTCATTAATAACTTCTTATTAGAACACCTGCGCTGGCACTAGGGATGTCTGTCACCCTTTTGACAAGCAATACAGGACATGTTACCGCAAGCTTTGTGTTTACCTTGATTTTTTTCATGCATTTCTTTGAACTGCTGCTTAATTTGTATAGGTTGTTTTTAGCAGGGCGGGTTCACTTAAACATACATTTTTAAATGAACTCAAAATGATGGCATTTGTGCCACTAAGTAAAAAATATATTTGAATGCTAGATGATGGTGCGTAACAGTGTTACAAAGTCCTGATTTTTATTAGAAGCAGTTACGCTATATAGAACTATAAAACTGAATTCTTAACAATGAGTAAACAATGAGTAAATAGTGCAGCATTTCAAATATAATTCCGAGACGAGTAATAAATCTGAATTAAAGCTTGCTAAAGGCGTGCTTTTGAAAAATGCTTGATAAAAGTGCAGGGCAGTTTCCTCAGTGTTATTCTTGTTTAACAGAATAAAGGTTAAAGGTCTATGCAACTTTTGAGAATAAGGAAATCTGTCTGTGAGGCAGGGTGAAATATGAAGCTCCACTGGTAAATTCGTACTTCACCTCTGTGGCAGGCAAACGTGAGATTTCTGCTATGCAGTGATTGCTCTTGTAGGGCTTCAGGTTTGTAATTCTGAATATGGAATGTTGCTCACTTCAGGTTTCAGACATGTAATCTACAGGTTGCACATGAAAATGTGTTGCAGGTTTGCCAATCCGCTTAAATATCTCACTAGCAATTAATGATACTGTGAAATGCCAGATGAAGATATGCAAGTTCATAATATGGCTTACTGAGTGTAATAGGGAATATCAAATCCTAAATATCCTGAATATCGATGGAACATGATATCAGTACAACAATATCGAGGTCCAAAATATTGAAAGGTAACTGCACAGACGGAGGTAAAGATCTACTACTATTAACTCAACTTCTACATACCTTGGCGAAATATATATGACCAAGGTTCGTATATGTGGTACGTATATGTGGAGTTAGGTATAGAAAAATGTATAGAGACCTACAACAATTCTGAAATATCGAAAGTTAACAAAATTGTGTCCGTCGATGTCCAGTAGGCTTTCAGAATTTAATAGATGTCATAAAAATGCACGGAGTGGGGGCAGTAGCAGCTGGTATAAAGGCATCCAATTATGGAGGGGTGTTATTGGAGGCATTCTGTGAATGTGCTTCATTTAGACAAGCTATTGTCAGAAATGGACTAACTTATCCCAAGTCCTACATGCCCCTTAAGCGGTATAAATGGTACAAGTGAGGTGAGCAATAGAACCTAGGCTACTGAGGCTGGCTGGGTTTGTGGCTTTGTTCACTTGCTACATGCATTTGAAAATCCAACTTAAACACAAAAATGTAAAGTATTACTTTTCCTCATTCAAACAATGGGTCTCATTACGAGTGTGGAATTCTTCAGACTGCCACATTTGCGGTGGTGGTGGGACTGCCGCACTCCAGGCGGTCCCACCACCACATTATGACCCAGGCTTAATGTATAAGCCTAAAGATCACATTCACTGCCAGGAACATTGTTCCCAACAAGCTGACAGCGGTCTGAGTTGTACTGCTGGTTACAACTCAGCTTTCTGCTAGGCTTTTCACAGCGGGTTCTATGGAAAGGCTGGTGGAAAGCCAGTGCTGGGGGCCAGAGGGGGTATTAGCGAGCCGAGGCCAATACTGTAGCTCTGTTTCCACCGGCTGACCGGCAGTAACATCATAATACAATGTTCCAACCGGTCAGCCCAGCAGGAAATTTGCAATATGACTGGTGGGGTGCTGCCTGCATGCTGGTGCCGTCCTCCCCGTGGCATTGGTGGTCCCATGGTGGGAACGCCAATGTTGTAATTAGGCCCAATATGTTATAGTTTTGCGGAGAAGCACATATTTGAGTGTCTCATATACACTGAACGAGGCCATCAAGGGCTCCATAAACCTGGAAAACGTTGGCCTGTGGTTTATAACTCGTACTTTCTCCCTGTTTGAGGCGACACAGTGAAATTGACGTTCTTCTGTGCATTAACATTTGTTAATTAAAAGATATGAATGGGGAAAACCAAGCCATTTAGACATTGACAGTACTAAATCCTGTTTTTAACAGCAAAAGATTGTGACTCTTCTATTGCAATGGGTTATAACCAATGCATCTTGGCTTGCACCTACCCATGACTCAGGTCGAGAGTGGCTAGTCCTGTCTTCCTAAAGTGATATCTTGCCAAGGCAGTAGCTCTCACCCATCTGTACAGAACATCTGCTCATGGGGAATATAAGATGGAATTAAAATCAGGTGCAGTACTCTTATAAAACCACCGTCCCAATGAGGGGGACCCTAGGTCTGTTCAATGTTGTACTCTGTTAAGAATTCTGACAGCCCATTGCCTGGGTTGAAATATGTAGCTCTAAAGCAGGATACCCTATGTTGCTGTCTATGTGGAAATGTTTTTTGGATTTATATTTTGTGCATCAATAATAATGTCTAATAACACTTGATTTTAAATATATGGACTGTATTAATCGAATTGCAATTCAAACAAAATTCTTGTGTCGTATAAAAGGTTTTTATGCATGTGATTGAATTACATCACATTTCTCTGTAAATCAGCCTTTTGGACAAAGTGGATGCCATCACTGTCCCTCCTGCTCCCCCTCACCCACCTACATGTACATCCTCTCCCATCAGGCTCCGCAGCACACAGTGAAACTGAGGTCACATTGGTTTATTTTTATTGCTGTATTACTCAACTTATGATTAACTTTCTATGGTGCGGATGTAAGTCTATCTAATTTGTTTCTTCACTTGATCTATTCATTGAGAGAAAGTCTTATTGTTCAGTGTTTCATATTTGTTCGAAAATTCCCCGATTACATTAAAATAGAGGGTGTTGATTTTAATTTTTTTAAAGAATTGGGATGGTGCTTACGTGTTAAGGTAAGGACTTCTATTATTCTTGTGTTATGATTTGGCAAAGAAATGGGGAGATAGCCTTTCCAAAACTGCTGTTCAACGGCACGCATTTTCAACTCATCTTTTACCATGCAATGCCTTTGCCACCACGATTTATAATTAATATAGTGTGGCGAGTGAGGTGACAACAATGGATACTATGGTGTGCGTCATAGTAATTTGAAGGTGCTTCATAAAGTATAAATTTAAATTATACCTTTAGAATTTCTGATGTTTGTCTAGTGTAAGTTGGGTTTGTGGGTTGGATTCTATAGACTTTTCCTAACTATAACGTATTGCTAGCATTTTTTACAATATTTATATATTTATATATATGTATATATATATATATATATATATATATATATATATATATATATATATATATATATATATATATATATATACATATATTTTTTTATATATCTATATATATATGCACACATATATATAACAGATATATTTATGAACAATGAGGCATGCAATTCCACAAAAAGCCCTCTGACCTCCTTGAGCGGCAGCATTTATTAGGTGGCCGCCAACCTACCCAATGCATTTCGGAGATGCCGCTCCTTGGTCACATATCTAGTGGTAGTGGCCACTTCATTACAATGTTTTAAAGTGACTGTGCAATAAACGTAAAGAGATGCTAGATGCTCGAGACGCCATATTACATTGTAGTGTATAATGATATTACACTTATTTTTTCTCATATGTATTTCCTAATAGCAACTGGTGACTGGCTTCATCCATTTCAAATGATTAAAAAGATTTTAATTTAAGTTACAATACGATCATGTATTTCTAATTCACAGAATTTCAAACACTAGTGTACCAATACCATCTATCGTTGAAACCACACCAATAATAATCGAACAACGATCCAAAACAAATCGTGCCCAAGTGGGCTTGTATATTACCACATGATACCACAGAATTAGCAAGGCCAGTATTGCTTTCTAACAAATTACCACCAAGTGGGATTTTCAACTTGTTTTAAAACACTTTAGAATGTAATGGCATGTTGTTGCCTAATATTACAAATACAATCAAGCTCTTCTGAAGGGAAACTAAATCAAAATATGATAATAACTGGATAATAACTGGAAACATGATTTCATTGTTTCTCATTGATTTGTTTATTCTAAAATCATTTTTGTACAAAACTAAACACATTTGAGTATTCTAATAACATTTCATATCTTCAATATTCACAGCTATGATATGTGAAAAATCAGTTGTATCAATTACAATATAAAGCAAATGTGAATCTTAGCTTTAAAGCTGTCACGTTGTGTTGGACCATTCTTGTACATCTGTATAAAATATATAAAGTTGAATCATTTTGAAACAGTGGATACCATTTCAATATTTCTTCAGGGAAAACATGCAAACTGTGTAAAAGAACTAAGTTGTCGGTAGTGAAGATAATTATATGAGTCATAAAATGGGCAAATTGTTGGTGGTTTTAATCTAAGTGTACCGCTAACCCTTCATCTACGTTTAAAATAACGGGTCTCTTGGTATTAAAGTATAGTGTGGCTCTAGACACCTCAAAGCAAGAATTCTGTTACCCTCTATAATATTGGCTGGTAGTCTATCAAGTATCATCATTTGCAATTGTGTGGTGTCACTAGTATGGGCACCCTCGAAGTGCCTGGTGACAGGATATTGCTTATCTTGATTCACTATAGGTCTAAAACTGTTTTTCCACCTTATGAATAGTACAAACAGTGTATAACTTGTTAGAACTGCACTTTAGACCTTATACACAAAAATTTATAAGGTGTTTGTGAATGTCGAATTCCTTATCTGTTTTAGGAAAAAGTATCTTTTTTACACTGGTACAGTATTTGCATATTTTGCATTTCATCTTTTTAAAATAACCTTCATGTAAATTGTCTCTTTTAGACATATTGTTTGGAATCATATTCCTGCATAACGCCTTTTCATTATGTGTTCTTTTTAAAAGCGTGTTTGGGATGTTTATCAAGATATTTTGCCAATATTTCATGTCTGATGTGTTAGAGTTATTGAAAAATGTATCTTATTCTTGAAGCTTTGTTGTTGTAGGTAGTGATGAATCCAACTGTGATTGATTCATCTCTTGGCTTTTGGCCTCTTACTAAAATATCCTCTCTTTTGGGGTTATTTACCCTAGGTTCTAGAAACCTTGCAGTCATGATGTCTTTTTCTTCATGAAAATCTGTATTGTACTAAAATGTCTTCTTGCCCTAAGTAACTCCTCATAGGGAATGCTTTGGATAAGGTTCTATGGTGATTCCTAGAGGCATGTAGGAGGTTATTACCTGCTGTCTTTTTCCAGTATAACGTAGTCACCAAGGTTGTGTCCCTTGCCTCAACTTTGAAACCAAGAAACTCAATAGAACGTTTGTTTATTTCCACCGAATTGGATTTTGTGGTAATTGCATTTCCTAAATGCCCAATACAAATTTAGGAAATTCATGATACATGTGCTTTGGAAATTGCAAATAGGAATTCCCTATTTGCGATTTCCTATTTAGAGAATCGCAATTTGCAATTCCCTAAATAGAGTCGCAATTTCAGGGAATCGCTGTTTTAGCGATTCCTTGAAATTGCACTGCAAATGCCTTTCATAAATCTTGAAAGGCATATTTGCATTCGCAAAAGGTAAAATTTTGCGATTTGCCCTGTTTGCGAATGCAAAATAGTTTGATACATCTGGCCCTTTGGCCCCCATTACAACCCTGGTGGTAAATCTTGCTTTCCGCTGTGCAGAAGACCGCCAACATAACGTTGCTGCAGCGTAATTCCGCTACAGGTATTACGACTCACAGCTCGGAATCCGCCACAATACAGACACCCACACAAGTCCGCCACACCAAAGGTCAGTGATAAACTGCCGATACCAAAACCTACACCGTCACGGCAACAGGAATACGCCCACACTACCACGACCCACGAATCAATGCAGCGGTCTTTCAACTGCGGTAAATCATTGGCAGTACACACCGCTGCGCTCAAAATACACACACGTTTACAAAACAGAACCACATTGGACAATTCAAAATACACACACCTGATAGACATACACACACCACACCCACACACCCAATCCAAAATAAAACACACACCCACATCACCCACAAACGCTTACAACCAAAATTCTGAAAGAAGGCCAGAGAGAGAGACTACCTAACACAACACCAGCATCCACAGACACATAACACCATCACTCATACAACATCCACGCACCTCAAACAACACACACCAACACATCCCCTCACACATCACAACAGACAGCACCTCACACATCACCCACACCACATCATGGTACCTCAAAGACACCCCAGGTTCTCTGAGGAGGAGCTCAGGGTTATGGTGGAGGAAATCGTCCAGGTAGAGCCACAGCTATTCGGATCACAGGTGCGGCAGACGTCCATTGCAAGGAAGATGGAGCTATGGCGGAGAATTGTCGACAGGGCCAATGCAGTGGGACAGCATTCAAGAACACAGGATGACATCAGGAAGAGGTGGAATGACCTTCGGGGAAGGTACATTCTGTGGTATCCAGACCCCAGATCGCTGTACAGAGGACTGGTGGTGGACCCCCACCTCCTCACCCACAACTAACAAAATGGGAGGAGCAAGTCTTGGCGATCATGCATTCTGAGGGCCTCGCAGGAGTAGCAGGAGGACTGGACTCTGGTAAGACAGATCTTTACTACTTTATCCCCCCCACCCCACCTGCATGCCATCACATACTCCTACCCTCACCCTCACACCCATCACCCCAACAACCCACAGATACCCCACTACCACAACCCACACATCCCGAAATCAAGCCCTGCATGTAACACCAGTGCATGGACACCCATCACCAAAGCATGTCCAGTAGAGAGACTCACCCATGCCCCAAAATCACCAATCACACAAGGGCCACGGCAATAAAGCAAGCACAGGAGTAGAGGGTACTCACCCATTGCACAAGATGGCACACACAGATACAATAACTATGCATTTACACCCCAACAGGACCCCTACCCAACGTCACCGGACAGGAGGTACCAGACATATCCAGTTCCCCCACAGAAGAGACCCACAGTGACAACAGCAGATCTGACGCCTGGATCAAGATGACCAGCCCAGCCCATCAGGGACCTCGGGACAGTCGGTTCACCTGACACAGTCACAAACCACCACTGAATTTCCCCCCCTCAGGAAACACCACCACAGTACCCACCCAGCGGGCCCATCCCTCTGTCCCCAGGACACGTCAATCAGCAGTGTGTCCACTACTACAGGGAACATAGGCAACCCCACTAGCACAGGACGATCAGGGACCTGGGGGCAGTGGCAGTGTCAGTGGGCACACGGTTCAGGGGACAGAGGCACAGGATAACAGGGACGCTGGGAGGACTGTTGTGCGACAGGGGGAGGACAGGCCCAGGGATCCCACTCTCCACGAGGCTCTCTCCAACATCATGGGAGCTTACCACCATTCCCAGGAGACCATGGGCATCGTACTGGCCAAGTTTCAGGAGACCCAGCGGCTGCAGGAGGAACACTACCTGGGGATCAGGGAGGACTTGAAGTCCATCAACACCACACTGGTCACCATTACAGGGGTGCTGGCAGACCTTCGCAACATCAGGAGTGACACAGTGGCACACCAACGGGCTCCTGACACTAGCCTGGACGATGAACAGCCCTCCACCTTCGCCGGCGCTAGTGGACAGGAGGCACCGCCACAGGAACAACAGGCCACCAGCACACCACCCGCTGCAGATGGAGAACCACCCCGCAAACGGTCCGTGAGATCCAGGAACAAGACAGAGAACATTGCCAAGACCCCCACCAGGAAATAAGACCCCCCCTGAACGTCACCCTTCTGTCCCACCTTGACACCCCGTCCACCTTAAACTGCCATTGCTCCACTTCCTATGCCCCATTGGACAATGCACCTGTGAAACAAATAGACTGGACTCTGCCATGGACATTTCTCCACTATCACCCCAGCCCATTTTACAACCCCCTCCACTTATTTGCACAGAAATAAACACAGTTGAATCACAAAACAATCTGGAGTCAGTCTGTGCTTTCGCTAATGTGTATTTACAAAATCTCTGGAATATAGCAATGTCAATGTACTTGTTCACATACCAATGGAACACAGCTGTAGGCCAGCAGTAAACATAGCAGAGGGCACAAAGTGGGAGCCAGATCTGTGAAATGAAAAGGCAAAGTAGCAAGTCAGGGTCCATACACTGAGTGAGAATGACATACTTATGCTAGCTCCAACAATAGCATGAGATGTGGGAAGCAGTTACATCTTCTTACCTGTGTCTCACTGGAAGTATTGCATGATGATGTTGTTTCGGTTGTCAACATCTTCTTCTTCTGCCTTCTCTTCTTCACTGTCCACAGGCTCTACAGCTGCCACAAGACCACCATCTCGCCCATCCTCCTGCAGAAAAGGCACCTGGCGTCACAAAGCCAGGTTGTGCAGCATACAGCAGGCCACGATTATCTGGCACACCTTCTTCAGTGAGTAGTATAGGGAGACACCTGTCAGATGGAGGCACCGGAATCTGGCCTTCAGGAGGCCGAAGGTGCATTCTATAATCCTCCTAGTTCTCCCATGTGCCTCATTGTAGCGTTCCTCTGCCCTTGTCCTGGGATTCTTCACTGGGGCTAGTAGCCATGACAGGTTGGGGTAACCAGAGTCACCTGCAAATGTCGAGGGACAAATGTTAGACAGACACTAACCCTTAGGGACAACCCCATGCCCAAACACCTATGTCAACTGTGTTGGGGCCTTGGCCTCACCTATTAGCCACACACGGTGCCTCTGGAGTTGCCCCATCACATAAGGGATGCTGCTATTCCTCAAAATGTAAGCGTCATGCACTGAGCCAGGATACTTGGCATTCACATTGGAGATGTACTGGCCTGCCAAACACACCATCTGCACATTCATCGAATGGTAGCTTTTCCGGTTTCTGTATACCTGTTCACTCCTGCGGGGCGGGACAAATGCCACCTGTGTTCCATCAATGGCACCAATGATGTTGGGGATATGTCCCAGGGCACAGAAGTCACCTTTCACTGTGGGCAAATCCTCCACCAGAGGGAATACGATGTAGCTGCGCATGTGTTTCAGCAGGGCAGATAACACTCTGGACAACACGTTAGAGAACATTGTCTGGGACATCCCTGATGCCATGGCCACTGTTGTTTGGAAAGACCCACTGGCCAGGAAATGGAGTACCGGCAGAACCTGCACTAGATGGCGGATTCCTGTGGGATGGCGAATAGCTGAAATCAGGTCGGGCTCCAACTGGGCACACAGTTCCATGATTGTTGCATGATCAAGTCTGTATGTGACTATGATGTGTCTCTCTTCCATTGTCGACAGGTCCACCAGGGGTCTGTACACCGGAGGATGCCATCATCTCATCACCTGCCAGCAGACGTGCCCTATGGAGGAGAACAGCGAGCAGAAGGTCATACAACACTGAGGTATCACAATGTGTTATTTGCCGAAGCGTTGGTAATTCGCAATGTGCCGGTATCTGTCTGTATTCCCGGCCTAGATAGGTGTGATGCAGTTTTTATCCATCCCATGTGGCCCCCTGAAATGGCGGCTGCCTGACCTGTAAGGTGGGACAAGGGGAAATGAGGTAACAGTGCTGGCGTTGTTCACCGTCGCGGTCGAAGACCGCGGCACAATTCAGCATTGGTTAACATTGGGCCCTATGAGTCCCAGGAGCCAATGACGATGTACGCCGGCGGTAACGGTACGCACCGCCGCGGACGTGACCGCCATTTTCTATCAGTTCCCTCATTTGATACCTGACCTTCAAGATGAGAGGACCTACACTGCAAGTGCTGCTGTGACCTGTGTCTGGAAGTGACGATGGCTACAGTGTCTGGGGAAAGGGCCCCTGCCTTCACTTCGGAGGAGTTGGAGAAACTGGTGGATGGGGTCCTCCCCCAGTACACGCAACTGTACGGTCCTCCAGACAAACAGATGAGTACACTGTGAGCATGCTGCGTGGGCAATGCCTGTTTTGAGTGGTGTGGTTGGAAGATACATGGGGGGGCTGAGGCTTGCATGTGAGGATGGTGAGTGTATGTGCGTCAGGGCATGGGTGGGAATTGGTGGGCAATTAGTATGATGGTCCGGACGGGTGAGTAATTTCCTTTCCTCCTGTACCTTTCCTCTAGGTCAGCGCTCACCAGAAGAAGGGTATTTGGCGTGCCATCGCCAAGGACGTCCTGACCCTTGGGGTCTACCATAGACGGAGCACCCACTGCTGTAAAATATGGGAGGACCTGTGCCGCTGGAGCAAGAAGAGGGCGGAGGCCCTGCTAGGGATGGCCTCCCAACGTGGAAGGGGTGCCCGTCGCACCATGACCCCCCCTGATGTACCGGATCCTGGCGGTGGCCTTTCTGGAGTTGGATGTGCGCTTGAGGGCATCACAGCAGCCACAAGGGGGTGAGTACACTCTCATTCAGCTGACTCTGTGTGCATTACGAGGTGCCTGGGTGGGAGAGGTGGGCTGTGGGTTCCCCTAGGCCAGGGCGAACTTGGTAGGCAAGGTTCCTTTTTAGGCAGGCTCTGTGGCACCTTAACCCCACTAGTGGTAATAGCCATCTACATCTAGTCAGGCTCCTGTGACTTCCAGGTGTGCAGCAAGTAGGCTTAGGCCTCGTCCCCCATGGGCATGTGAATTTGCTAGGAACTGTTAGTGCATGGCTTAGTGCAGATGGCTGCTCCCTGTGTGTTGTGTACACCAACGTTAGTGGTGTTGCATGTTTTTCTTCTGTCTTTCCCCACCTTTTTGTTTTGTCTCCCTGTTCTTGTGTGCAATAGCATCATCTGGCGGAGGAGCAGTGGCACTGGAGCAGGAGGAAGCTGCAACCCACTTGGCCTAGAGGGTGAAGCAATGGGTCTGAAGCCACCAGTGGGACAGAGGGCGAGGGGAGCTCCACGATGGGAACAGGAGCATACACCAGTGACAGTGACTCCTCCTCTGATGGGAGCTCCCTTGCGGTGGCGGGCACCTCTGTGCCCACTGCATCAACAGGTACATCTTCCACGCCCCCCTACCAGCACCGCCCTCCCAGTAGCCCCTCAGTGTGTGTCCCGTGCCTGCTCACCCAGGAGGGTGGGCATCTCCTTCGCCCCAGGCACCTCAGCCCCTGCCCCAGCCAGCCCTGTTGCCCTCAGTGAGGAGGCTATTGACCTTCTGAGATCCCTCACTGTTGGGCAATCTACTATTTTGATTGCCATTCAGGGTGTTGAGAGGCATTTGCAACAAACAAATGCATACATGGAGGGCATTCATTCTGGGCAGGCAGCCCAACAAAGAGCATTTCAGGCTCTGGCCTCAGCAATGATGGCAGCCATTGTCCCTGTGTCCAGCCTCCCCCCTCCAACTTCCTCCACCCCGACCCAATCCCCTGTACCTCAGCCTATCCCAAGCACACCATCAGACCAGCATGCACACTCATCAACACACAAGAGTGGACATGGCAAACATAAGCACCACACATCCCAGAAGCACTCACACAAGCACCATACCCATGCAGACACAGCAACATCCACTGCCTCCACTGTGTCCCCCTCCTCCACGTCCTCCTCCTCCCTCCCTGTCTCATCTCCACTCACACCTGCATGCACTACATCCTCAGCCACTACCTCCATCACCAGCATGCCCATCACCACACACCGCTCACGTGCAATCACCACCCCCACTACCATGCACATATCCCCAGTGTCCTATCCCAGTGTGTCTGTGAGCCCTCCACCCAAAGTACACGAACGCAGGCACACATCCACCCAACAGCCATCCATCTCACAACAGCCTCCGGCCCATGCACCTTCACCCAAATTCAGCAAACGTACACCTCCTACAACCACTACCACTGCCTCCACTCCCAAACACCCTCCATCTTCCCGCCCCAGTGCGTCTAAAAAACCTTTCCTGACAAACTTTGACCTCTTCCCTTCACCTCCCCCCCCGTCCTTCCCCTAGGGCCAGGCTTTCCAGATCCCAGCCGAGCACCTCAGTCACCAAATCCCCAGGCACAAGGGTGCCAGCAACTGCGGGGTCATCGAGTGCGCCACCTATCAGGGCTGCCAGTGTGCCGCCTTGCGAGGCCAAGGACATTCCGCCACCTGCCAAGGTGAAGAAGGTGCCCACATCCCAGGGGGAGAAGCCACACCTACCAGCCACCAAGGGCTCCACCAAAACAAAAGGGGACAGTGGCAAGACACCTGCGGCACCATCAAAGGTGGGGAAGGGACAAAAGCAGAACAGCAGGTCAGGACAGGGCATGGTGGTACCGACTGAGGGAGTAGTGTCACCCCTTCTGTCCACGACTACACCAACCTGTACGGTGGTGAACACCGCAACCTGCCCCGCCACCTGCACCGCCACAGCACCGCCACCTGCACCACCACCAGCACTGCCACCTGCACAGCCACCTGCACCGGCACGTCTGCAGCCTCAGCAACAGTCCTCAGCATCTTCCTCAGTGGGCAGCTGTCTGGGGCTGCAGGAGATGTCCTGCTGTGTCCCTCAACAGGTTCTGACACATGCACCACCGCCAGCACCGCCGCCACAGACACCGCCGCAAGCACCGCCACCAGCCCCGCGACATGCTCGAACAGTGGCACCACCGCTGACATGGCTACCATCCCCAGTGGTCAGTTGTCCGAGGCTGGAGGAGACTTCCTGGACCCTGCTCAGCTTCCATGAGGCATGACTTCCATCAATGTTTGCACCTGCAGGTGGAAGGTGAAGCCGCAGCAGTGTGGGGTATGTCTCTGCCTCCATGGCGTATCATGCTACCTGTTCCTAGGCAACCTCGTGGCACACACACCCAGGTGAGGGAATGGGACCGGCCACACTCCATGTGGAGCACTCTGGGCACAAGGCCCCCTCCAGAACCAATGGAGAAAGACATCCACTACCTCTGTCCTTGGCAGGATGAAGCACTCTGGGCACAAGGCCCCCTGCAGAACCAGTGGAGAAAGGCATCCACTACCTCAGTCCTTGGCAGGATGAAGCACTCTGGGCACAATGCCCCCTCCAGAACCAGCGGAGAAAGGCACCCACTACCTCAGTCCTTGGCAGAATGAAGCACTCTGGGCACAAGGCTCCCTCCAAAACCAGTGGAGACTGTTATCCACTTGAGAGACTGTGGCTTTGCACTCCCCAGGATAATGCAGTGGGAAAACCACCCACTTGAGAGACTTGAGAGACTGTGGCTTTGCACTCCCCAGGATAAAGCAGTGGGCAAACCACCCACTGGAAAGACTTGAGAGACTGTGGCTTTGCACTCCCCAGGATAAAGAAGTGGGCAAACCACCCACTGGAAAGACTTGAGAGACTGTGGCTTTGCACTCCCCAGGATACAGCAATGGGCATGGAGCCCCCTCGTGCAGCAGTGGTGTCGTACGTTCATCCGGCTGAGGTGCCCCCCCCTTCCCTTCTCCCTGAGGCGCCTGTTTAATTTTGATCTGATGCCCATGCAGTGTTCTCTCCTTTTTGAGTCAGGTATCTTGTGTGGGCTTTGCCCATGCATTTTGGGACCACTGGTCCAAGGACAATGATTGGTACACTATCTGGACTTGTGTAGTTGGTGTACATATTTGTATATACTGAATTTTTAACTTTCACTATTAGATTTTTCATGATTCCAATCGTTACAATCATTTAATGTTGTCCTTGCGTTCTTCCAAGGGGTGGGGGAGTGTATATGTAATGTTGCTGCATGTATTTGTGTGTATGGTGTTGAGTGTGAGGGTGGGGGTGGGGGTATTGCATGTTGCGTGTGTGTGTCACTCTCTTTTCCCTCCCCCCCCTCCCCTGTGTGCTAGGTGCAGTACTCACCATGGTCGTCAATGGCATCTGTCATGCTCCTGATAGAGCAGGAGGAAGACCAGCATGGGCAGGACGTGTAGTTCGGGCTCCATGGCGTCCTGGTTCCTCATTGGGTGTCGAGAGGTGAGTGGTTTCCCTTCTGTGTACTGTTTCCGCCGTGCTTTTGATAGCGTTGGTTCCACCCCGGAAAAGGTGGTGGATAGGCCTCTTGTAATAGTGTGAGCAGTACATTGTCTTCCGCCTGTCTGTTGGCGGTTATTGCCACGGTGTTTGTTTCTACCGCCGTGGCGGTCGGAGTGTTAAAGTGGCTGTCTATGTTGGCAGTTTCCGCCATGGTCGTGATTCCATTTTTTTTCTGCCGGCCTGTTGGCGGTATTACCGCTGCTTTACCACCATCCGCCAGGGTTGTAATGAGGGCTTTTGTCTTTTTGGTGGATTTCTTTTAAAATTATGGGTGCAGTGGCGATTCATTAAGGACCTATGGGCAGATTTGCCTATGTTTTTCTGTCCACTTGATGGATGGGGACTCTGATATTGTTTCCTTCTGACTGGATTTTTATGCATTAGGCACTATTCCTGACCTACGGTGGGGATGGTTATGACAGGCTGGGCTGGTGCAGGTTACTGAGCCCACCATTGGTAGGAGCTTGGGGCCTAGACTGGGACTAGCACCTAAACTGTGGCTACGCTGGTTGTAGGATTGTTTCTGTTTTAGTTGCGTTTTAAGAGGGTTGGGAGGGCGACTGGTGTGGGATTTGCTTCCTCTTGGTAGGTGGTTTTTGTGAGACGGTTAGCAGGTACTGCCCGTGGGTGGGATTGAAGCATGCTGCTAAGTGAGTTTCCCATTACTATGCATTGTTATATTTTGTTAGCTGATATTTGATGGGGTATGTGTATGGGAAAAGCTTCCAAGTACAGGGACTTTTGTACAATCGCACTTAATGAAAAAATACACATTTGTCTTCATTCAGTCCTGCATACATTTTTACTCACTTGAGTTATGGGTATCCAATATAAGTTGCTGACCTGGAATGTCCGGGCTTAAATAATCCTGTGTAAGGGAACAGAGTATGCATTTATTTGTGGTGCTATTGTGTTGCTGTGGCTTTTTTGCAAGAAACAGATGTTTGGGGTGATTGTATTGGATACCACCGGAAGAGGTGGCGTGGCTCTCTCTATTCTACGCTATCCTCAGGGTATGCTCACGGAGCGCTTGTCTGGGTGGCCCAGTGAGTCCCATTTAAACATACCTCCACTATTGTGGACGAGGAGGGATGATATGTGAAGCTCGAGGGTACCCATGACGCACACACACTCTGCCTGATTAGTATATGCCCCAAATAAAGACAATGGTGAGTTCTTCAGTAGGGTGCTAGAGCCTGTGCAAAGTCACTCCTCTACAGGCGTGCTCTTGGGGTCAACTTCAACTGTGTGCTCGACAGATGGTTGGACAGTTCCCCCCCACTCAATGACACCAAACCTTGCATGGCGTCAGTGCTGCAAGATTCCCTTTTTGCCCTATCACTTGTAGATGTTTGGCGGGTATGGCAACCACATATGCTTGCTTACTCCTGTTATACACCAGCAGCAGCAACTCACAGATGATTAGATTACTTTTTTCTGCACACTTCTGCAACCCATAGGGTATCAGACTTACAATACCTGGCACAGTACATATTGGACCATTCACCTGCCCTACTTCCATGCTCCTTAGACCGACAGCGGCCCAAAATACCACTGTGGCATCACTACACTGAGGCATTGACTGACCAAGCATTTAGGCATACACTCTCTGAGGCCTTAACTCAATACTTTGAACATAATTGGAATAGTGCACTTAGTAGAGCAGCAGAATGGGACACAATGAAAGAGGTGATTTGTGGGGTGTGCTTAGCCACTATAGTCGGTATATGCGAAACACTGGCAAAGGCCCTAATCAGGAACAAAAAAAATCTGACGGAGCTTGAAAAAGCCCTGTTGACTGACCCAGGTCACCTGGATGCCTGGGCTCCTAGGATAGGCACAGGCAAAAACCTAACGAGATATGGGATCAATTTGAAAAGCACACAAGGAATGTGCATCAGCAGCAGTGGTACATAGAGGATAATAAGGCAGAGCATATGCTGGCCTGATTACTTCAGTCCAAATCTATGCGTCGCCCTATTTTAGAACATCAGAACCAGCAAGGTATGCATGTTCACACGCAATAAACAATTAATGATGCATTTGCAATTCATATGCAGCAAGTCTATACTGAGGCTTTTGCTGCCGGACTAGATACCCCTTCTCTGAATATTTGACAACCCTGTCCCTACAGCGATTGCTCCAGAAACATGGTGTGGCCTTGGGGGCTCCCCTAACTAAGCAGGAACTAAGCAGAAACTTTTAGAAGCGGTAACTGCCCTGAAAACTGCCAAGACCCCTGGCAATTACAGGATCCCAAATTATTGCCAGGCACGGGTGCAAGCAGTAGCTAAACAATCCCTGCAACTAGCTATCATCAGCCTTCCTAAAGTGGTAATAAGAGACAGACAAAAGCATAGGACCTACCTAGCAACTTCCTTGCTTTTAGCAACACAATCTGATGACTCACCTACACTTCCCATCACCCACCAATTGGCAATGCTGATGATTAATACATTAGCAACAACTTGCTCAGAGGATCCTATGGAATTTCTAAAGGGAACGCTGTCTCCATGCTTGCTTAGTTCAGTGACTAAGTGCCTCATTATGACTTTGGCAGTCTTTGCGCAAGAACGCCTCGGTGGCGGCCGCCAAAAGACCGCCATGATGGCAGCAATCCCACTGCTGTATTGAGTCACACAGTGACGATCGCCAAAAAACAGCCACAAATCCGACACCGTATGGACACTGGAGGGCAGGAAACAGGCAGATCCACCACCAGCACTGCCAGCCCGACAACTTTCCACCCATCAGATTACGACCCACAAATCACCATAGCATTTTTTCCATGGCTGAAAAACAATGGCGGTCTGAACCGCCGTGCTCAAGAACTCATCTCAGACAGAACACAACACCACATTGGAAAGTTCAAATACCTCACACCTGACACACATACACAACAGACACACCCACTCACAGCACTATATAACACCCCCCCACACAACCCACAATCCTTTGTGACAAAAGCCACATACACAGACAGCAAGGACCCACAAAGTCATTACTTAGCACATATACACCATAGGCGCGTACACACTTCACACTCAGCACATACCACACAAGTGCACGTGCAACACTATACACACATCACTACTGCACACTAACACCACAACTAACCACCACACCCCCACAAACACCCCCACCCCACTAAGCACCCTACACTGCACCCTAACACACACAACACCCACCCCCACCCACAACACAACCACCTTGTCCCGTCAAAAGCACCCACGCTTCACAGACAGGATAGCCATGGTCACCTGTGTGCAAAGAGATGGGACATGACACAGGGAAGATTGTGATGACAGGTGCCAAAACAGAAACACACATCCAAATGCATACATACCAATGAGCCAAGCCCTCTCTCTCTGTACACGTGCCATCATGTGTGGGACATTGCTGTTCCTCAGAATGAAGGACTCATGCACAGATCCTGGAAACTTGGCTGTCACTTGGGAGATGTACTGGTCTGCCACAAACACCACCTGAACATTAATGGAGTGGTAGTTTTGCCTGTTTCTATACACTTGTTCATGTAGGACCAAAGCTGCATGGGTGCCATCTATGGCCCCTATCACATGAGGGATGTGTCCCATCTCATAGAAGTCTGCCTTCACATAGGCCAAATCCGCATATTGAGGGAACCTGATGTAGCTGTCCAGGTGTTTCAAGGAAGCACATAGAACATACTTCAAAACAAGACTGAACAGGGGCTGTGACATCCCTGCTGCCAAGCCCACTGTATTCTTAAAGGAGCCTGTGGCAAGAAAGTGTAGCACTGACAGGACTTGTACTGTGGGAGGGAAGGCATAAGGATTATGTATGGCAGGCAAGAGGTCTGTTTCTAATTGGGTACAAAGATCCACAATGGTGTGATGATTCAGACGATAGGTCTGGATGATATGCCTCTCCTCCAGGGTTGCAGGGTCGACTAGCGGATGGTACACTGGTGCATGCCTCAATCTCCTCCTGAAAGGCCATCTAGGATAGGGAGGAGAGAATGTATAATATGAGAAGCACTCCAACCATGTCAGTTGAACATGACCTCATCCCACACATCTAACATTGTAGACATGCCTCACACTGCTGAGAAACACACCTTATTGGGAATGCTGTGTAGCATGGGCGCCATCCTTGACGCACATTGCTGGCCCTGATCAATAGTTTGTGATGCATATAACTTGTGTAATGTCCCATATCTGGTACACTGAGCTGTCCTGCACTGAGCATGTACGTAGTCATGCTATATACCTAAATGATTAAACTGTCTATGAGGCTCCGAGCATTTGGACATGCACGCCATGTGACAACCGGCCATATGACGTCACTGTGTCATGCATGTCACATGTATCAGCCTAACCATGATGGCACAATATAGGCCTGCTCTGCATTTTGGTAAAAAAAAGAGTATAGCACACTTATATTGGTGCAACAAGGCATGACTGTACATAAAAAGGCAGCCGTCTGTCCTGCTGCACAGGACAGGTGGAAGTGATCTACGTCCGCCGGCATATGTCATCATGTCAGTAGGCAGTCACAACCGCCGTGCAACTTCTTATTGGTTAACATTGCTGCATACTGGGGACTGGGGCCAATGGCGATCACTGCCGGCAGGGATGTTCCTGTACTCGGCAGCCATGACTGCCATTTTCTGCAGCCTTGCTCACTTGACTCCTGACACTCTTGCAAGCAAGACCTCCACAATGTGAGCTGCTGTGTACTGTCTCTGAGAGCCATCATGCCACGTCCTGCAGGTGATAGTGTCCCAGCCTTCACCCAGGAAGAGTTTGAGAAGCTGGTGGAAGGGGTCCTACTCCTGTATGGGCAGCTGTATGAGGCACTAGAGGAGCAGGTGAACGCAGTGCCATAGTCAAGTGTGATAGGGGTGTATGTGAGGGTGAATGGCGTAAGTGTGGTGGTCTGGGAGTACATGCATGCAGAGAAAATGGAGTTAAGGTGTTCACACGTGACAATGGGTATGTGTGGACATTTGGTGAGTCTGCTGTTTATAGTCCACTGCTGTTGGTATGGTGCTAGTCTACATGACTTTCTCCTTCTGTCTGTGTAACCCAAACAGGTAAACGCCCATCAGAAAGAAGGGATCTGGCGTGCCATTGCCAAGCAAGTGTGGACCCTAGGGGTCTGTGCTCGGCAGAGCACCCATTGTCACAAGCAGTGGGAGTACCTGAGATGGAGGACCCAGAAGACCGAAAAGGCCCAGCTGGGGATGTCCTCACAATGAGGGAGGGGTACCTGTCTGACCCTGACCCCCCTAATGGCTAGCATTTTGGCATTTGCTTACCCTGAGGTGGAGGGGCGTTTGAGGGCAGCACAGCAGCCACAAGTGGGTGAGTAAAGACTGTGTCCTGTAAATTGGCTGCCCTTAAATGTGATTGGGTGCCTCACTGCAGGCAATTTAACATTGTTGTTTATGCTACATGTTCATCGTCAATTTGAAATGGGTATTTGGCAACCTGACAGAGTATCATTAGTAGATGTGTTGCCATGCTGTACAGTCAGTGGATGTACATCTCACATTTACAGTCCTCTCCATGTCTGTAATGTGGATATGCAGTGAGGACATAGGCACGTGTCTGACTCCATCCGGTCCATGCAATGGATGTGAGTGTTTGGATCACCCTAAGCATTGTGTACGACCAGCTCCATCCATCTGCATTAGTGGCTCTGAGGTGTCAGGCCACTCCCAGCTGTGTTGGCAACCTGTAAATGCTACTGTGTCACTCTCCTTTTATCACTGGGACTATGTACATCATGTACTGTATCTGGTATTGACAGGTTGTGGGTCTGCGAATACAGTTCCACCACAGAAATGGCCCTCATGGGACAGGTGTGTAGGCCTGATAGCTGACTAGGCATATATGAGTGATCTGTTGACTGTAGGGTATGTAAAGGTAGCCAAACTGTGATAGTGGAATATGAAGAATATATGTGGCCTGATTGCACAGATCATGCATTCCTAGGAGCTATACATGAGGGATGTGGTCCTCATACCTATGGGATGGTACTAGAGGTAGAAAGTGCTTTGTGTGATCCCTAAATTGTCACCATAGTGTGTACATGGCATATATGCCAAAGCCCTAGCAATTTCTATGCTGCAATGTTGAGTTACTGCCTACAGCATGTCAAAATGGAAATTTGGGGGCACATCTGATGGCTTGTGACTATTACAGCTTGACTAGGGCAATGGGTAGTAGCAGATTATGAGTGGTTTGGGTTTGCATGACACATGGCGTGTTGATGTGATTCACAATTTGGATTCAGTCTCCTCTGGCTGCCTTATGTGGTAGTGGGATGTGTAAGTGGTGTACAGTCAGTGTTGTTTGTCCATGTGTGCCTAATGAATGCTAAATGTTACCCTCTGAGGTGTGTGTTGTCTGGCCTCTGTGACAGGGTTTGCCATATGTGGAATAGTGTGTGAGGCTGGAGTTGTCATGGTGCGTAGTCCAATTGGTGTACCTGCATGTGTGGTGGCATTGGAGCTGGTCCATGACATTACATGTGTGTACCAGTGGTACTTCTGTAGTGATACAGCACTTAGCGGATGTGTATGGATGTGTTTTATGTGGTACATGGCCCATTGTTGGTGCACTTAGGAGTGTGCTGAGTAGTGTTATATGTGTTGGGTGTCAAATGCACTGGCTCTGTGATAGGGCCTGACTCATCCCATGGCTATACCACAGATTCACATGATACACATCAGATATGAACTTTTTGGGTGTTTGACTTATGTTGGCTAACTCAGAGTTGTTCTCTATTATGGCATCACTGTACTGAGTGGCCAGCCATCTAAAATTAAAGGTAGGTGCAGTGTGGTCTGTGAGTGGAGTTGTCTTCACTACGATTGACATGTCACAGAGGACGTGGACTTTTCAGGTGTTGTAACTGTAGAGGCCTGATGTGTTGTGTTCAGTTAGCTGCACATCCTATGGGTGAAAGGGTATGGAGAGGTAAAATGTGTATCCAGGCATACTATTGATAGTGAATCCAGCCCATGCTGTGTCAGCTAAAAGGGCTTTGGGTGGAATCGTGGGGTTGACTCCAGAAGTGCTGTCCTACTTAGGTATTGATGTGGGTGTGAGGGATGGCATACAGGTCTGGGTAGAAGTGAAATGTACTGACATGGTATCGATGAAGTGTAATGGCAATTGCCATTGTCAGCTGTGATATGAAATGTCACAATTTAACATGTTTTTGTGTCTCTGGGAGGTATCTGTTGACCCTTTCACCCTATCTGTCTCTCTCCCCCTCCCTCCCTCTCTCTCCTGTTGTGTGCATCAGCATCATCTGGCGAAGGAGAAGGGGCACAGGCGAGTGGGGAAGGAGCAGCCCACGGGACCCAGGAAGCTGGTACCAGTTAGAGCAAAGGACCCAGTGGGACGGAGGGCAAGGGGATTGCCATGGGGTAGGCTGGATCTACCACCTCTTCTTCTGAATCCTCCTCCAGTGGACACTTCCTCGCGGTGGCAGACCCATCTGGGACCACCCTAGCACCATCTTTCTCCGCCACTCCTTACTACCACTGCCCTCCCAATTGCTCCCCACCCACTTTCCCGTGCCCAGTCACGCAGGAGGGTGGGCGTCTCCTTCATCGCAGACACCTCTGCCCCGGCCCCAGTCAACCCTGCTGCCCTCAGTGAGGAGGCTATTGACCTACTGAGGTCTATCTCTATGGGTCAGTCAACCATTGTGAATGCCACCCAAGGACTGGCAGCTCAAGTCCAACAGAGCAATGCATTCCTGGAGGGCATTCACGATGCGGTGGCTGGCCTATAGAGATCCTTTCAGGCTCTGGCCTCCACTCTGATGGAAGCCAGTGTCCCTTTGTCTTCCGTACCCCTTCCAATTACCTCCACCCTATCCCAAACCCCTCTCCCCATACCGATCCAAAACACCCACTTGCAGACATGACAACATCCACTCCCTACACTGATTCCCCGCCACCCCCTCTTTCACAGACACTACACCAGACACTCCTGCAGCCACCACACCATCATTCACAGACCCAGCCACCAGTCCCATCTTACCCACAGTCAGCACAATATAACACCCACAGACATCCACCCCAGTCACCACATCCACACCCACCACAACCACCCACACCCCCACATGCAGCACATGTACCATACCTGCAGACACCACCCTAACAGACAGTCACCCATCCACCACAGCATCTCCCTGCACCTCTTCTCCTCCTCCCAAGACACCCAAATGCCCTCACTTACCCACCCAACAGACACCCAGCACCCACAAGCATTCATGCATACACCTGCACCCAAGACATCCACCAAGACACATCTCACAACCACTCCCTTTCCCTCCACTGTGTGTCTAAGAAACATTTCCTTGCAGAGTTCTGCCTGTTCCCTACTCCTCTCCCACCCTGTGACACCCCCAAGCGCTCTGTATCCCTCCTTAAGTCCAGCCCTTCCACCTCTAAGTAATCCCTTGCCCCCGTAGTGCCCATGACCCTCCCCCTGCCAAAACGTCTGCCCCTCCCATGCCCCAGGCCAACAAACCCCCTCCCAAGGCCAGACCCAAGCCCAAGGACCTCCCTCCCAAGCCCGAACCCCCCCTCCACCACGTCCCCTCATCCTTGAGGTGCCTACATGCCCCGTTGATTCCCCTACCCTGTGGAAGTCATTTTGCAGGCAGGAGTCAAGTAGGGGCACAGTGAAGTGCTATTAGTGCGTTTGGCACTTTGAACTTTTAGACTGGCCAATGGCACACTAATGTACATAGTTCAATGTTATTTATGATATTTATTGTTGTGAATACATCTGGACCAACCTGGTGTTGTGTTTGATGGTAACATACTTGTCCTGCCTTTCTTTCTACATGGCTGTTTGGTGTTTGTGTGCTTTGGTTTGTGTGTGTGTGATGTGTGTGTGAGGGTTGTGCTAGCTGTTGTGCTTGGCTTGCATGTTGTATGTGTGGCTCTGCCATTTGTCCTGCTGTCATTGCTGTGTATTGTGTGTAGAATGTTTGTGCTTGTTACATACATGTATGTATGTGAATTATGTATTGTTTGTGTAAAGATATGTAATGGTGATTTTGTGTGCTCTTGTGTGGTTGTTAAGTGTGCGGCCGTGTGTGGTGTGTGCATAGTGTGACATATGCTTTGTTGCACAGCAGTGTGATTGTGTTGATTGGTTGTGTGTGTTGTTGCTTGTTGTTGTAAGTATGTGTTGTCATGTGGACGAGTGCAGTGAGATTGCTTGGCCTAGTGATTGTGTAGTTGCGGTTGTGGTGTTGTTGTGTCACTCTGTCGTGTGGTGAATGTTTGTGTTGGACAGTGCCTGTGCTGTGGGTGTGTGGATTGGTGTGTATATGGCAGGTGTGTATTGGCTGTGGTGTGTGCAGTACAGGTGTGCTTGTGTGTAATATGGGTGCGCATGTGTGTATGTAGGTGTGTGTATGTTTGTATGGGTGTGTACTTACATGTGTGGATGGCCGTCGCAAGCCGGCCCGGCTGTGTATGTTGTGTGTGTGTGTGGGTAGTGATGCCTTTCCTTCCAGTGTCTGGTAGGTGTGTATACTGACGGTTGTTGTCTTCATCACTGGTTCCGGAGTTGTTGTGCGAGCAGGAGCAAGTTCAGGTTCCATGGCGGCTCCAGGCAAGTATGTGTTCCTGAAGATGAGTGTTTCCTTTTATAGCGTAGGTTCCTGCCAGGATTTTTGTGGTGGTGCAACTGCTGCAGAAACCTTGGCGGTGGGCAGCCTCGTAATGTGTCCGGCGGAAACATGGTCCCCGCCGTTTTGAAGGTGCCTACCGCCATCTGTGGCGCTCTGACCGCACAGGCATTACAGGCAGTAGTTTGGCTGTGTTCTGTTAGGAACACCGCCATGGTCATAATTTGGTGGTCTTCACTG
Source organism: Pleurodeles waltl (assembly GCF_031143425.1). NCBI lineage: Eukaryota > Metazoa > Chordata > Amphibia > Caudata > Salamandridae > Pleurodeles > Pleurodeles waltl. The sequence continues at coordinate 618,255,991 of NC_090437.1, read as the reverse complement.
CCGGGCCGTCGGCGGTATGACCGCCGCTGCCAGCATGGCGGTCCTGGGACCACCACACTTGTAATGATCCCCTAAGACTCCACCCACGAGTCACAGGAATGCAAGAAATACATCCATAGCTACCCTTGTGCCATGTTAAAGACAGTCCATGTAAAATGGGTCTCACTGTTCACAGTAAACATACTCACATTAAACATGGAGTTTTGGAAGACAAATGTACCAAGTAATAGGGGGTAATTCAGCCATTAAGGTATGCCCTTACATGAGGCTGCACCACCCAACTTTAATATATCTATCATCTTGAACCTCACCTTAAACACCACCTTATTCATTTCTTAAATTTAGAAACACAAAAAGACCCCACAAGCAACATGAGTTGAAATGCCCTGACAACCTTTCCAGGGCAGAGGAACACAGGGACCATGAACCCAGGACCCCAACACTTGAGAAGCGACCTGAGGTGGCCCTAAGGATTTATTTTTCTACCCTTGGAAGCTATTTGAAAATACGAGAACACCCACAGACAACCTTTGCAATAATTTCTTCTCACTTTTTAAAGAATTCACTGATTTTTAATTTATGATACACTGAAAGGTTATAATGTTTGGCTACAGCAGGGAACTGCAACATTTTCAATATTAAAAGCCACTTATGTTCAATAAAAATTATCTTGAACTACTAACGCAAATGATCAATGTTGCAATAGCGACCACTTTAGCCAAGATTACATTACAGGCCATTGCATGCAAGATTACTAGTAGTGACCACCTCAGTGGTAAGATCACCAGCAATAATTTCATAAAAGCCTCATCAGTTCCAATTTTGAATGATTTTCATGCCATAGCAGTCATTAGCAAAATGCCTCCGCACATAAGAAAAAGCATCATTAATAAGGGTATTCAGTGCTGCACGAATTACCATTTATATATCTGCCTTAACTATATTTTGGCTGCAAACATCATATCATTTCTGACAACAGACATATTTTACTTTTAAAAACATCCTTTTCAATTTTGGGAACATACCTAATTCAATCAAGCAAACGTTTTTCATTTACCAGGTTGAGCTATATGTAGGGGAGCTACTCGCAGGTAAATGGAGCGCTGCCAGTAGCTCCTGAGCTACTCATTGGAGAACATGGACTCTAATAATATAAAGCAATATCAAATCAATATATTTATGAATGAATGATTGAGTTTCACGTACACATGATGTTTCTACTGGTGACAGCCTCTTTCTGTTTTCTGTCGAACCTTTAAAAGAAAATGCTGTGCTAAATTCAAAATACAAAAAGATTTGTTGGCAAAAATGTTGTTTACATTTTATAGTTGCTGAGTGATAGTCCTAACCTTGATTGTATAAAAATACATTTGATTCAACATAAAAATACATTTCTCATGATTCATAATTTCGTATTTATTTGTTTAAGTCATCTGTGCATGAACTGACTTGATTACTAGAGAGATGGAAGTTTCCTTTTAATAACATTATGATTTTAAAATAGGAGCACAATCTAATAACACAAATATTGTTCAAAAGTAAAGAGAGAGTGTAAGAAATGAGAATCATATTTTTAACAATACAAGATCTGGGAGAAGTTATTCATGAATTAACTAAGATGTGTACATTTAATTAAATAATATTCATGTGGATTGGAGCAATACACACAATCCTTTTGCATACAAGATAATGGAAAGTTGTTTAATATTCAACTAGACGCTTAAGAAAGAGCCTACAGCTTGACTCATATTATTTGCCTAAATACATTATTACAAGGGGAGTATGATTTGTGAGACAAAAGCTTTAGCAGCACAATGGCAAAGAGATCAAGACAATATACTTTCCTTACTATTCAAATTGGAGAATGAGCAGTAGGATTTGTAGAGCAAAACTGTGAAATAGAAAACATTAAAGAGTAGCTTGATGGGTTAACCTAAAACTAATCTCAGTGAAAGATATTCAAGAGTAATAAATGAAACTGCTCAGAGGAATAAAATTCCCCCGCATTCATTTTCAAGTGAACTGAAAAGCATATGTGTGAACATCACAGCAGAAGAAGGAGCAAGGATACACATGCTTGTAACAGAATCTACAGTTCCACTTAAAGTAATGTCCTCAAGACATAAAGAAGACACTTTGGTACTCATTATGACACTGGCGGTAAATCTCGCATTCAACTGCAGTAATCCATTGGCGGTACATACCGCCACGCTCAGAATGGACACCCACATACAAAACAACACCACATTGGCCAATACCAAAAACACACACCTGAAATCCATACACACACCACACCCACACACCTACACCACTATAAAATACACACCCACAGTACCCACAACCCTTTGCCAACACCAAAAGAGTGCAAGAGTTAGCCACTGACATCACAGAGACAACTACAAACACATGACACACCCCACCACATCACCCAACACACTCTCACCAACACACAACATACAACACCCATGGCACCACAAAGGCACCCCCTTTCACTGATGAGGAGTTAAGGGTCATGGTGGAGGAAATTGTCAGGATAGAGCTGTAGCTGTTTGGAGCACAGGTACAGCAGATTTCCATTGCCCAGAAGATGGAGCTATGGCGGAGAATCATGGACAGGGTGAACGCCGTGGGACAGCACCCAAGAACAAGGGACGAGATCAGGAAGAGGTGGAATGACCTACGGGGGAAGGTATGTTCCATAGCAGCAAGGCACCAGCACACCATACAGAGGACTGGCGGTGGACCCCCACCACCTCACCCACAGCTCACAGCATGGGAGGAGAAAGTCTTTACTGCATCCTGAGGGACTCGCTGGAGTAGCCGGAGGAATGGACACTGGTTAGTCAACATTTAACACTTATCACCCCCATGCCTGCATGCCATCCCACAACCTCACCCTCACTCCACTACAACCCACGCACTGCACCTACACATATGACTAACCCCAATGCCAAATCCTGCATGCTATTCCAATTCATGGACACCCCTCCCAGCCCTGCATGGACACCCATCACCAAAGCATGAACAGCATAGGGAAACTAACAATCCCACAATACATCACCATACACAAACAAAAGGGGGCAGGGTAACAGCAACCATGGAGGGGAGGATAGGGATGTACAATATATCATACACATGAAGCATATTACCTCACTTACATCCCCACAGGTACCCCAGCCAATGTCAGCGGAGAGAAGGTGCCACAACAATCCAGTCCTCCAACAGAAAATGCCCCCAGTGATGACAGTAACTCTGGACTTCTGGATCTGGATGATCTACTGGGCCCATCAGGGACCACTGGACAGCCGATCACCCAAGCCCACTCACAGACCACCACAGAGCCTCCCCCATCAGGATCCAACTCCACAGCTCCCACCCAGCGTACCCCCACTTCTGTCCACAGGACACGTCAATCAGCAGTGTACCAACCTGTACAGGGATCCCAGGCCACACCTCGTCCCCAAGACAATCAATGAGGTGTGATAGAGTCTTTTAATTTTTCAACAGTTTTTTAAAAATGTATTGTCTTGAATTGTGCAGATTAATTAATTTAAAAATGGTATAGATGTATATTTTCTAATGTATTATGTCTTTTTTTATGTAATATCACTGTTGATCTCTTTGTAGACCTTAATCTTTAATAGCTAGAGTAGAAAGTCTTTTGGAACTAAGTACACAGAAGTTGAGGAATACCTTATCTAGAGTTCTTAGAATGACTTGCGTACATGTGCAAAGAAAGAAAATGAACAAATTCGAAGATTCACAAATCGCAGGTATTCTCACATACATAAATTCCATTAAGAACCATTATCTCATTATAATAAAAAAAATCTTTGTATTCTGTTGATGATCACTTGGACTTCTACAAGACTCCTATGCCTTCTGTTATACTTGAAGTGAAACTCATTTTTTTTTTGTCCTCATACACCTCACGAAGGGGGTCATTCTGACCCTGGCGGTCGGTGACCGCCAGGGTCACCGACCACGGGAGCACCGCCAACAGGCTGGCGGTGCTCCTAAGGGCATTCTGACCGCAGCGGTTCTGCCGCGGTCAGATGCGGGAAACCAGCGGTCTCCCGCTGCCCTGCAGAATCCTCCATGGCGGCGGAGCGCGCTCCGCCGCCATGGGGATTCTGACACCCCCTACCGCCATCCTGTTCCTGGCGGGTCTCCCGCCAGGAACAGGATGGCGGTAGGGGGTGCCGCGGGGCCCCTGGGGGCCCCTGCAGTGCCCATGCCAATGGCATGGGCACTGCAGGGGCCCCCGTAAGAGGGCCCCACTCAGTATTTCAGTGTCTGCTATGCAGACACTGAAATACGCGACGGGTGCAACAGCACCCGTCGCACCTTCCCACTACGCCGGCTCAATTCTGAGCCGGCGTCCTCGTGGGAAGGTTGATTTGCCCTGGGCTGGCGGGCGGCCTTTTGGCGGCCGCCCGCCAGCCCAGGGCAAATCCCAAAATACCCTCCGCGGTCTTTAGACCGTGGAGCGGTATTTTGGTGGGGGAATTTCGGCGGGCGGCCTCCGCCGCCCGTCGAAGTTAGAATGACCCCCGAAATCTCTTATATCAGCCCCATAGTTGATCTCAGCACCATTTCCAGAGAGAAGCTGATTATGTCAAGGAGCCACCATTTCCTCTCATATAGATATCGAGCAGTAGATGGTATACCCACACCAACCAGTCTAACGAAAGAGGGGGAGGAGGAGAAATAATCATTGGACATTAACAAACAGGGCCTCACTTTATACCCTCCCTGTTGGACTATGGGCATACTTATCTTCCTTGCCACTTAAGCAGAGGGGCCCACATTTCCTCTTTCCTCTTACTTGAGCCTCCCACCGCCAAATCCATTTTTGCAAAGTAGAGGAGGACTTGCAGCCAATCCTTGAGAAGAGGAGGAGTATTCACGGTCCATTTTCGACAAATTTCCCTCCTAGCCACCGAAATAGAATAAAACATTAAGTTCTTCTGAGCTTTACTGCCGTTGTGACTTTCACCACCTACCCCTTGTGTCTGCCCAAAGATAGTCAAAAGGAGAGTTACCAAAACCTCCCATCCCAACATATGAGAGAGATATTTACATAGATCTTTCCAGAAGAGCTCCACCCCTGGACAATCATAAAACATATGAACATCAGAAGCAAGCTGTAAGTCACATTTAGGACACTTAGGGGCATATTTATACTCCGTTTGCGCCGAATTAGCGTCGTTTTTTTCGACGCAAATTCAGCGCAAAACTAACGCCATATTTATACTTTGGCGTTAGACGTGTCTAGCGCCAAAGTATGGGCAAATAGCGTCATTTTTTTGCGTGAACGCCTTCCTTGCGTTAATGAGATGCAAGGAAGGCGTTCCCGTCTAAAAAAATGACGGCGACGCAAATGCGTCGTATTTATACTCCCGGGCAAAAATCACGCCCGGGAGTGGGCGGGGCAAAAAACCCCGCATTTGCGCCACTTTTTAACGCCTGGGTCAGGGTAGGCGTTAAGGGGCCTGTGGGCTCAAAATGAGCCCACAGGTGCCCTCCCCTACCCCCAGGGACCCCCCCGCCACCCTTGACCACCCCAGGAGGACACCCAAGGATGGAGGGACCCATCCCAGGGACATTCAGGTAAGTTCAGGTAAGTATACATTTTTTTTTTTTTTTTTTGGGGTGGCATAGGGGGGCCTTATTTGTGCCCCCCTACATGCCACTATGCCCAATGACCATGCCCAGGGGACATAAGTCCCCTGGGCATGGCCATTGGGCAAGGGGGCATGACTCCTGTCTTTACTAAGACAGGAGTCATGTAAATGGCGTCTGGGCGTCGTTAAAAATGGCGCAAATCGGGTTAAGACGATTTTTTAGCGTCAACCTGACTTGCGCCATTTTTAAGACGCCCTAACGCCATTTTTCCCTACGCCGGCGCTGCCTGGTGTACGTGGTTTTTTTCCACGCACACCAGGCAGCGCCGGTCTGCTTGCGCCGGCTAACGCCATTCAATAAATACGGCGCCCGCATGGCGCTTCAGAATGGCGTTAGCCGGCGCAAAAATTTTTGACGCTAAACTGCGTTAGCGCAGTTTAGCGTCAAAAAGTATAAATACGGGCCTTAATTGCTTTGTTGCTGCCTATTTTAGGAATCCTTCCTGGGGATGGGTATGCTCTATGTATCGTAAACAAATGATTCCTCCGCAGAGATGCCGGCTTTGCTATCCTAAACAGAGTTGACATAGAAGATTCCCACCACTGCACAACATTTCCTTGCGGTATAACCTTACCCCATAGGGAGATGGGCAGTATAAATTCCCTATCCAAACCTTCTAATATCTCCCAATACCAATTTGAAAACCGCTTGAGTCTGGGGGACTCTGTTAACATACATTCTTCCAAAAAGCCAGCAGCCCCACATAACACTCGTGATTCCCATAGCCAGCCTTTTATTTGAGCGTACTTCAGTCTAGAAAAAGTACCCCCCAGCTTAACCTCAAGATCCTCCAGAGAGATTACCACTCCTTCACTAAATAGATCCCCCCAAGACACTATCCCTGCATTATTCAATGGCAGTGCTAAAACATCCTTTAAACATTCCGGGGTACCTGGGGACTCCCAAATTGGAGCATATGGGTGGTCATTACAACCCTGGCGGTGTTAAAGCGGTGGTAAGACCGCCAACAGGCCGGCGGTAAAAAAATTGCAATTACGACCGTGGCGGAAACCGCCAACAAAGACAGCCACTTTAACACTCCGACCGCCACAGCGGTACAAACAAACAGCACGGCGGTCACCGCCAACAGACAGGCGGGAGACAATGTACCGCCCACACTATTATGACAGGCCAATCCGCCACCTTTTCCGGGGTGGATTCACCGCGGATAAAAACACGGCGGAAACAGGAATTTCGAAGGGAAAACGCTCACCTCTACACACTCCACGAGGAACGAGGACACCATGGAACCGGAACTCCAAATCCTACCTGCAATAGTCTTCCTGCTCCTCTACCAGGAGCATGAACGCCGGCGGCGAAGATCACGGTGAGTACTGCACCTACGACACAGGGGAGGGGGAGGGAAAAAACAGGGACATACACATGCAACACCCCCACCCCACCCCCATCCTCACCCACTACAACACACACTAATGCATATCAATACATCACAGTTACACCCCCCAAACCCCCCCTGAAAAATGCAAAGACCAAAGAAAATGAGTGTAACCATCAGAATATATTACAAACAAGTAGGCAGAAACATATATATATATGCACCATGTACAAAATAAATACCAGGCATAGTAGTCCAGGTACTGCACAAAGAAAGTCCGTGGAACACTGGGACCACACGGTATGGGCGAGGCCCACACAAGATCCCTGACCATGACGGAGAGAACACTGCAGGGGCATCAGATACCAAGAAAACAGGCACCTCAGGGGGAGGGAAAGGGGGGGCACCTCAGCCGCTTGAGTGCACGACGCCAAATCCACGAGGGGGTCACATGCCCACTGTTCCATCCTGGGGAGTGCAAAGCCACAGTCTCTCAAGTCTCTCAGTGGGTTGGTTGCCCACTGTTCCATCCTGGGGAGTGCAAAGCCACAGTCTCTCAAGTCTCTACAGTGGGTTGGTTGCCCACTGTTCAATCCTGGGGAGTGCAAAGCCACAGTCTCTCAAGTCTCTACAGTGGGTGGTTTGCCCACTGTTCAATCCTGGGGAGTGCAAAGCCACAGTCTCTCAAGTCTCTACAGTGGGTGGTTTGCCCACTGTTCAATACTGGGGAGTGCAAAGCCACAGTCTCTCAAGTCTCTACAGTGGGTGGTTCGCCCACTGTTCAATCCTGGGGAGTGCAAAGCCACAGTCTCTCAAGTCTCTACAGTGGGTGGGTTGCCCACTGTTCAATCCTGGGGAGTGCAAAGCCACAGTCTCTCAAGTCTCTACAGTGGGTGGTTTGCCCACTGTTCAATCCTGGGGAGTGCAAAGCCACAGTCTCTCAAGTGGATAACAGTCTCCACTGGTTCTGGAGGGGGACTGGTGCCCAGAGTGCTTCATCCTGTGAAGGACAGAGGTAGTGGATGGATCTCTCCACTGGTTCTGGAGGGGGACTGGTGCCCAGAGTGCTTCATCCTGTGAAGGACAGAGGTAGTGGATGGATCTCTCCGCTGGTTCTGGAGGGGGACTGGTGCCCAAAGTGCATCACTCACCCCGTGACGGACCCAGTTGCGTCAGTGACCCTGCCGCTCATGGGCTAGCAGTGCTTGAGTTGGCGGTGCCCTGTTCAGCGGTGCTTGAGTTGGCTGTGCCCTGTTCAGCGGTGCTTGAGTTGGCGGTGCCCTGTTCAGTGGGGCTTGAGTTGGCGGTGCCCTGTTCAGCGGTGCTTGAGTTGGCGGTGCCCTGTTCAGCGGTGCTTGAGTTGGCGGTGCCCTGTTCAGCGGGGCTTGAGTTGGCGGTGCCCTGTTCAGCGGTGCTTGAGTTGGCGGTGCTCTGTTCAGCGGTGCTTGAGTTGGCGGTGCCCTGTTCAGCGGGGCTTGAGTTGGCGGTGCCCTGTTCAGCTGTGCTTGAGTTGGCGGTCCTTCATGGCCCAGCGGGGCTTGTGCTGGCGGTCCTTCATGGCCCAGCGGGGCTTGTGCTGGCGGTCCTTCATGGCCCAGCAGGGCTTTTGCTGGCGGTCCTTCATGGCACAGCAGGGCTTTTGCTGGCGGTCCTTCATGGCCCAGCTGGGCTTTTGCTGGCGGTCCTTCATGGCCCAGCAGGGCTTTTGCTGGCGGTCCTTCATGGCCCAGCGGGGCTTGTGCTGGCGGTCCTTCATGGCCCAGCGGGGCTTGTGCTGGCAGTCCTTCATGTCCCAGCGGGGCTTTTGCTGGCGGTCCTCCATGGCCCAGCAGGGCTTTTGCTGGCGGTCCTTCATGGCCCAGCGGGGCATTTGCTGGTGGTCCTTCATGGCCCAGTGGGGCTTTTGCTGGCGGTCCTTCATGGCCTAGCGGGGCTTTTGCTGGCGTTCCTTCATGGCCCAGCGGGGCATTTGCTGGCGGTCCTTGATTGCCCAGCTGGGCATTTGCTGGCGGTCCTTCATGGCCCAGCGGGGCTGGTGCCGGCGGTGGCCTCCTGGGCAGCTGGGCTGGGGCTGGCGGTGGCCTCCTGGGCAGCTGGGGTGGGGCTGGCGGTGGCCTCCTGGGCATCTGGGCTGGGGCTGGCGGTGGCCTCCTGGCCAGCGGGGATGATGGCGGTCTTCTCCGCCGTGCAGCTCTTCCCAGACTTGCCGGGTTTCTTGTGGCCCTTCCCCACCTTGGAAGGTGTCACAGCTGACTCCACACTCCCACCGGGACCCCTGGGAGCGGCTTTGGTAGCTGGAATCTTCCCCCTCTCCCGCCGGGCACTAGCCAACTTCTGATGCTTCACAGGTGGGGGACTGTCTGTGCTGTGGCTCCGTGCCACACTGGCTGTCCTGGTGGCTGGTGCACTCCACATACCGGTGACTACAGGCACCACTGGTGCCGGAGATGTTTTGGCTCAGGTACTACTTCGGGCCCGATGAGATGGACGGGGTGGGGGAGGTGTGGGAAAAAGGTCAAGGGTGGACAGGAAAAGTTTTTTGGACACACTGGGACGGGTAGCTGGAGGGGGTTTGGGAGTGGAGGAAGAGGTGGTAGTAGTAGGAGGTGTTCGTTTGGTGACTTTGGGTGAAGGTGCATGCGCTGGAGGCTGTTGTGAGGTGGATGGCTGTTGGGTGGGTGTGTGCCTGAGTTTGTGTATCTTGGAAGGGGGCGTCACAGGCACACAGGGAGAGGACACAGGGGACGTGTGAATGGTAGTGGGGGTGGTGACTGCACGTGAGCGGGGTGTGGTGGTGGGTGTGCTGGTGAGGGACGTAGTGGCTGTAGAGGTAGTGCATGCAGGTGTGAGTGTAGACGAGACTGGGAGGGAGGAGGGAGACGAGGAGGAGGGGGACACAGTGGAGGCAGTGGATGTTGGTGTGTCTGCATGTGTGTGTTTCTTGAGTGAGTGCCTGTGGGATGTGTGGTGCTTATGTTTGCCTTCCCTTGTGTGTTGAGGTGTGTGCAGGCTCATCTGATGGTGTGCTTGGGATAGGCAGAGGTACAGGGGATTGGGTCTGGGTGGAGGAAGTTGGAGGGGGGAGGCTAGAGACGGGGACAATGGCTGCCATCAGTGCTGAGGCCAGAGTTTGAAAAGCTCGGTGAAGGGCCGCCTGACCAGAATGAATGCCCTCCAGGAATGCATTAGTTTGTTGCAACTGCCTTTCTACACCCTGGATGGCATTCAAAATGGTAGACTGCCCAACAGTGAGGGGCCTGAGGAGGTCAATGGCCTCCTCACTGAGGGCAGCAGGGGTGACTGGGGCAGGGCCTGAGGTGCCTGGGGCGAAGGTGATGCCCACCCTCCTGGGTGAGCGGGCACGGGGCGAAGGCTGAGGGGCTGCTGGGAGGGCGGTGCTGGTAGGGGGGTGGCTGCTGTACCTGTGGATGTGGGGGGCACAGATGTTGCCGCCACCACAAGGGAGCTCCCATCAGAGGACGAGTCTGTGTTGCTGGTGTCAGCTCCTGTCCCCGCCGTGGAGCTCCCCTCGCCCTCTGTCCCACTGGTGAATTCAGACTCCGTAGTGTCTCCCTCCAGGGCCATGTGGGATACAGCTCCCTCGTGCTCCGGTGCCACTGCTCCTCCGCCTGAAGATGCTAATGCACACAAGAACAGGGAGACCACAAAAAGGGGGGGACGACAGAAGAAAGACATGTTGAGTGCATGGATTACCGCTACTGTTGGCAGACACGACAGACACAGAAGCCCCCTGCACTACGCCGCGCTCTTGGGCTCCACTGTTCAATTCCTGGGAAATGGCCTACAAGGCTATGGACAACATCTGCACACATAGATGACACAGGGGCATGAATAGCTGTACTTGGCACTCTACAGAGGTGGGCTGGGGTGCCACATGGTCTGCATTATGGAGGGGCCTTGCCTACAGAACTCAACCTGGTCTAGGGAAACCCACAGCCCTCCTCCCCTACCCAGACAACTCCACTGCGTGCAAAGTCAGCAGAATGAGAGTGTACTCACCCCCTTGTGTCTGCTGTGATGCCCTCAAACGCCCATCCAAATCCAGGTAGGCCACCGCCAGGATCCTGAACATCAGGGGGGTCATGGTGCGACGGGCACCCCTCCCACGTTGGGAGGCCATCCCCAGCTGAGCCTCTGCCGTCTTCTTGCTCCAGCGGCAAATGTCCTCCCATATTTTCCGGCAGTGGGTGCTCCGTCTGTGGTAGACACCCAGGGTCCGGACGTCCTTGGCGATGGCACGCCAAATATCTTTCTTCTGGTGGGTGCTGACCTACATGAAATGTACAGGGGAAGAAGAGAAGTCATTACCAACTGCACCGTCAAAGTGATTGGCCCCCATCCCTACCCTTGCCATGTGGCACATGCATTCACCGTCTTTCATGCACGCAGCACTCTGCCCCCTTCCTTCTTATATCCAGCCCTCTCCACACAGGCATAGCCCATACAACATGCTCCCAGTGTACTTACCTGTTTGTCTGGAGGACCGTAGAGTAGCGTGTACTGGGGGAGGACCCCATCCACGAGCTTCTCCAACTCCTCCGATGTGAAGGCAGGGGCCCTTTCCCCAGACGCACAAGCCATTGTCTCTTCCAGACCGAGGTCACAGCAGCACTTGCAGTGTAGGTCCTCTCCTGTCGAAGATCAGGTATCGAGTGATTGAACAGATAGAAAATGGCGGTCACGTCCGCGGCGGTGCATACCGTCACCGCCGGCGTACATCGTCATTGGCTCCTGGGACCCATAGGGTCCAATATTAACCAATGCAGCATTGCACCGTGGTCTTCGACCGCCTACCGCGACGGTGTACAACGCCAGCGCAGTTACCTCACATCCCATTGTCCCACTTTACAGGTCAGGCAGCCGCCATTTCAGGGGCCCACATGGCTTCATTTTCAACTGCGTCACACATACCTAGGCCTAGACTCTACACACATACAGGCCATCTTTTGTGTATGAATGGTGTTCTGTGTAAACTGTGGGTACGTACCTCTGAGTTGTTTGACTCTGTGCTCGCTGTTGTCCTTCATAGGCACCGTCCGCTGGGACATGTGAGGAGATGGTGGCATCCTCCGGTGTACCGACCGTTGGTGGACCTGTCGACAATAGAGGAAAGACATTTGATAATCACCTACAGGCTTGACCGTGCCACAATCCAGGAACTGTGTACCCAGTTGGAGCCAGACCTGATGTCAGCAATCCACCATCCCACAGGAATCCCCCCTCAAGTGCAGGTGCTGTCAGTGCTCCATTTCCTTGCAAGTGGGTCATTTCAAACAACAGTGGCCATGGCATCAGGGATGTCCCAGCCCACGTATTGTCTAAAGTGTTGTCTGTCCTTCTGAAACACATGCGGAGCTACATCGTTTTCCCTCAGGTGGAGGATTTGCATACAGTGAAAGGTGATTTCTATGCCCTGGGACATATCCCCAACATCATAGGTGCCATTGATGGGACCCATGTGGCTTTGGTCCCCCCCACAGGAGTGAACAGGTGTACAGAAACCGGAAGAGTTATCATTCTATGAATGTACAGATGGTATGTTTGGCAGACCAGTACATCTCCCAAGTGAATGCCATGTTCCCTGGCTCAGTGCATGACGCCTACATCCTGCGGAATAGCAACATCCCTTATGTGATGGGTCAACTCCAGAGGCACCGTGTGTGGCTATTAGATGAGCACCTGGAGGCTAGTCAGTGGGAATGGTTGTCTGGGGTTATCCCTCTAGGTTAGTGTGTGTCTAACAGTTGCCCCTCGCCATTTGCAGGTTACTCTGGTTACCCCAACCTGTCATGGCTACTGACCCCAGTGAGGAATCCCAGGACAAGGGCAGAGGAACGCTACAATGTTGCCCATGGGTGAACTAGGAGGCTGATCGAGCGGACCTTCGGCCTACTGAAGGCCAGGTTCCGGTGCCTCCATATGACAGGTGGATCCCTATTCTACTCACCAAAGAAGTTGTGCCAGATCATCGTGGCCTGCTGTATGCTTCACAACTTGGCTTTGCGACGCCAGGTGCCTTTTCTGCTGGAGGATGGTCCAGATGGCGGTGTTGTTGCAGCTGTGGAGCCTGTAAACAGTGATGAGGAGGAAGCAGAGGAAGAAGACATGCAGAACAGGGACTCAGTGATCCTGCAATATTTCCAGTGAGACACAGGTAGGAATACAAACCTGCCTACTACATGTACTTTGACACTACTACCTCTCTCCTGTCTGTCGTTTTCACCCAGTGTATGGTCACTGAGTTGACACTTTCCCTTACGATTTCACAGATGTGGGTCCCACTGCGTGACACCTGCTTAGATTCCTCATGGACTAGAGCTGTGTGACATAGGTATGTTGACATTACTATTTAAAAAAACATTTTGTCACTGTAATTGCTAATACACTATTTCGAAATCACAGACAGACTCCAGATCATTATGTTCTTTAGGTGTGTTCATTTAAATGCTCAATATTGGAGGGGGTAGTGAAATGGTGAGGGGTGATGGTAGAGGAATGTCCATGGCAGAGTCCAGTCTATTGATCTCACAGGTGCATTGCCCATATGGGCATAGGAAGTGGAGCTGGGGCAGTTTAAATATGGACAGGGTGAGAAAGTGGGACAGTAGGATGACAATCAGGGTGGTCTCATTTCTTGGCAGGGGTCTTGGCATAGTGCTCTGTCTTTGTCCTGGATCTCAGGGACCGTTTGCGGGGTGGTTCTCCCTCTGCAGGGGGTGGGGTGCTGGTGTGGTGGTCCTGTGGCGGTGCCTCCTGTCCACTAGCGCTGGCGGAGGTGGTGGGCAGTTCATCGTCCATGCTAGTGTCAGGGGCCCCTTGTAGTGCCACAGTGTCCCTCCTGGTGTTGAGTACTTCCTTCAGCACCCCTACGATGGTGCCCAGGGTGGAGCTGATGATTCTGAGTTCCTCCCTGAAGCCCATATACTGTTCCTCCTGCATGCGCTGGGTCTCCTGAAACTTGGCCAGTACCGTTGCCATCGTCTCCTGGGAGTGGTGGTAGGCTCCCATGATGGAGGAGAGGGCCTCGTGGAGAGTGGGTTCCCTTGGCTTGTCCGCCCCCTCTCGCACAGCAGCCCTCCCAGTTCCCCTGTGTTCCTGGGCCTCCGTCCCCTGGACCGTGTGCCCACTACCACTGCCCCCAGGTCCCTGTTGTTGTTGGGGTGGTGGGTTATCCTGGGTTCCCTGTAGTGGTGGACACACAGCTGATTGACGTGTCCTGGAGACGGAGGTATGGGCCCACTGGGTGGGTGCTGTGCTGGTGTTTCCAGAGGGGGGAAGGTCTGTGGTGGCCTGTGCCTGTGTGAGGGGAACCGACTGTCCACAGGTCCCCGATGGTCCGGGCTGGTCATCTAGATCCAGTTGGACAGAGGTGCTGTCATCACTGTGGGCCTCTTCTGTTGGTGGTGTGGACATGTGTGGACCCTCCTGTCCGGTAACGTTGGGTAGGGGTCCTGCAGGGGTATAAAAGGATGTTTATTACATGTGTGTGTGTAATGGTGTGCAATGGGTGGGTGACCGTGTACCCTAGTGCTAGCATTCCTGTGTGGGAGCTTGTTTGATGATGGTTTAGGGGGGTGTATGGGTATGTGCAGTGGCCATGCTTTGGTGATGGGTGTCCATGCTTTGTTGTTGCATGCAGGGCTTGGTGTTGGGATGTGTGGTTTGTGATGTTGGGACATATGTGAGGAGTTGGGGTGCTGGGGGTGAGGGTGAGGGTTGGGGTATGTGATAGCATGCAGGTAGGGTGGGGGATATAGTATTAAAGATTTGACTTACCAGAGTCCATTCCTCCACCTACTCTTGCGAGGCCCTCAGGATGCAGAATCGCCAAGACCTGCTCCTCCCATGTTGTTAGTTGTGGGGGAGGAGGTGGGGGTCCGCCGCCAGTCCGCTGAACCGCCAGGTGGTGTCTTGAGACCACTGAATGCACCTTCCCCCGTAGGTCGTTCCACCTCTTCCTGATGTCCTCCCGATTTCTTGGGTGTTGTCCCACTGCGTTGACCCTGTCCACTATTCTTCGCCATAGCTCCATCTTCCTTGCAATTGAGGTCTGCTGCACCTGTGATCCGAATAGCTGTGGCTCTACCCGGACGATTTCCTTCACCATGACCCTGAGCTCTCCTCCGAGAACCTGCGGTGTCTTTGCCGTGCCATGGGGTGGTGTAGGTGATGTGTAGGGTTGAGTGTGTGGTGATAACTGTGCTGATATGTAGTGGTGTGTTGTGTGAGGTGCGTGGAAGTTGTGTGGGTGATGGTGTTGTGTGCCTGTGGATGCTGTTGTTCTTGCTGGTGGTGTCTCTCTCTGGCCTTCTTTCTGAATTTTTGGTCGTAGGGGTTTGTGGGTGTTGTGGGTGTGTGTTTTATATTGTATTGGGTGTGTGGGAGTGGTGTGTGTATGTGTATCAGGTGTGTGTATTTTGAATTGTCCAATGTGGCTGTGTTTTGTAAAAGTGTGTGTATTTTGAGCGCGGCGGTGTGTACCGCCAATGGAATACCTTGGTAGAAAGACCGCCGAGTGGATTCGTGTGTCGTGATAGTGTGGGCGTATTTCTGTTGGCGTGACGGTGGAGGTTTTGTTTTCGCCAGTTTATCACTGACCTTTGGTGTGGCGGACTTGTGTGGGTGTCTGACTTTTGGCAGATTCCGAGATGTGGGTCATAATAGCTGTGGCGGAATTCCGCGGCTGCGGCGGTGTGTTGGCGGTCTTCCGCACGGCGGTAAGCGCCTTTTACCGCCAATGTTGTAATGACCGCCATGGACTTTAATAACTGACTCCTGCTGCCACCCTCAAATAGTACCAACCTGCCGCAAAATCGCAGAGTATTTTCAATTTAATTTTTTAAAAGAATTTTGGATCTCCAAACTTGTTAATATATCCCTTAGAGGCTCGCTTGACTGTGCCCAACATAGCTTTAAACATTATGCCAATAGCCGAGGAGTAAGGAATGGAAAAGAGCATTTTTGCAGGGTTCAATTGGAATGCCCAAGCATAATAGTTTAAATCCGGGAGTGCCAACCCCCCTTATTCCCTCTTTCTCCTCAATTTTTTCCATTAAATCCTAGAGCCTTATGATGCACAAATAAAAGAGGTAATAGCCTGTTGAAGATTTAACAAATGCTGCTTATGCATTAGTAAAGGTATAGAGCTATAAAAAAAATTAAGTTTAGGCAGAATCATCATTTTCACTAAATTAACCCTCATACCAATGTCAGGGGAAGGTACATCCATCTCTGAAGAGATCTTGACCCTTCCTCTACCACTGGTTTTAGGTTCGTCATTGCAAGCAGATCAATATCCTGAGTGAATGAAATCCCTAACATATCTAATTTCTCTCTTCAGTTGTATCTGTCCCACCGACAAATGATTCCAAGCCATAGCCTCTGTTTTCTCTGTATTTACCTGAAATCCTGAAACTTCAGCTAAGGACAAAAGCATGGGCAGGGCAGATAACAGGTCTGCCATTCAGACTAAGAGGTCGTCAGCATACAGGGCCACCTTTTCCACCCAACCATTACACTTAAAGGGAACAATAACCAAATGTCCTCTTATTTTCCTAGCCAGTGGCTCTATATACAAGTCAAACAGCAGCGGGGAGAGAGGACAACCCTGCCTAGTACCCCTTGTGATCTTCAAAGGCTCAGTAAGATTGCCGTTTACTAAGACTCTAGCGATGGGGTCTCTATATTTTAGACCTATAGCTCCACACAGATTTTCTCCTAGATCAAATGAATGCTGGGTATTTCCAGTTCACCCTATCAAAGGTCTTCATTGCATCCAGGGTAACCACAGCCAAAGGCATTTCAAAAGATGTGGCCCTGTCTGTTGCCCCCACCAAATTATACGTCAATTCATATAAAAACCTACCCTCAATAACTACTTTTTGATCAGGATGAATTAATTGACCCACCACTCTGCTGAGTCTATCAGCAAGAATTTTAGCAAATATCTTATAATCGCAGTTCAGCAAGGAGATAGGCCTATAAGACTCACACTTAATTGGACTCTTACCCAATTTCCGAATTAAGGCAATCGTAGCCTCATTCCATGAACCAGGGATAGGGGCCCTGTCTTCAAAGATCGCAGCAAATAACTCTACCAAGACTGGAATTATTAACTCAGCCATCGATTTATAGAATTCCATAGGAATGCCATCTGGCCCCGGTGCCTTACCATCCTTACTGCCCATCAGCACCTTCCTGATTTCCCCAGCTTAAATTGGGCTATTCAAAGCAACTTTCTCTTCTTGTGTTGTAGTTGGGAGTATATCATCTGCCAACCATTTACCGATTTCCTCCTCTCTTACCTCAACCTCTTCTTTATACAAGTCAGAAAAGAAAGACTGAAAAGCTGCATCCATTTCCTCGCTATTTGATGATTTCTCGCCTGCTTGATTTATCTCTACTTCCTTAATATAGTTCCTCACTAAATCTCGCTTGCATTTCCAGGCTAGTAACTTGCCTGCATTCAAAGTGAGCTAGTTTAGTAGCCTCTGTTCTTTTGATGACCCTGGCTTGTAACACCTCCTCCAACTAAAATATCAACTCCTTCAACTTGTTCTCCAAAACCTCACCCTCCTCCTCCTTAGTGTTCCCCAATAGTTGCCTCCTTACTTTGAGCATTTCCTGTTCCAACTGGGAAATAGCAGCCCTAAACTGCCTATTCTTATAACTGGCTAAACTCATAACTTTACCTCTCATAACTGCTTTAAAAGTATCCCATACCATTGCCAAAGATCTGATCGAGGGCCTCCAAATCTTGTAGTAACATACGGTCAAACGTCCATCTACTAACACCCGACCCTCCAACCACCTTTAAGTCTAATATCACTGCTGCATGATCTGAGAGGTGGGCGGGTAAATAAGTAATGTTGTCTACCAAGCCTTCAAGCCTCAAGTCAATAAGAAAATAATCTATACAAGAGGCATGCTTATATTTTTGATTGTAAAAGGAGAACTCCCTTAGGTCTCTCTTTCTCTGCAGCCATAAATCCCTTAACGCCCACTCTTTCATCATTCCTCTCAAAAAACGTTGAGATTTTGGAGTCTCTAGTGACCTGCACTTCTTGGATCTATCTAGTTTATTATCTAGCACAACATTAAAGTCTCCAGCGATTAAGACTGGATCCGGAAAATCAACTAGCTGTGAGAAGCATTTTTCGAGAGGGGCAATATCATCACAATTTGGACCGTAGAACCCCGCCACTGTAAACCTTCCGTTGTAGATTTGTGATTTAACTATAAGCCATCTTCCCACTGAATCCGATCGTACCTCTAATGATCCTGCCTTAATCCCATGCTTAACTAAGATAACCACTCCCCTAGTATTGAAATTGTGCGCCGTACAGGCATAGGAGTGTAACCATGCTTGCTTTTTGAAGAGTTCAACCCCCTCATCTCTGGTCAGATGGGTCTCCTGTAGAATTAAAATTTGATCAGGGGAGTCTTTTAGATATTGTGAGATTTTATCTCTCCTACCCTTTGTTCTTAAACCATTCACGTTCCAAGAAAGTATCTGAAAAGAACTGGGGTCCAGGCATTCACTATTCTCACCAGCCATTGTCCCCTAGGTGCCACTTTGATGGAGGTGAATGAGGAACCTTTTTTTGATTTTTTCCCACATGCTCCCCACCCTGTGACCCACCCCCTCCAGCCTCCCACCCTTCCCATGGAGAACCCCCTTCAAATAGTGGACCGAAATATATCCACAATTAGAGCACACATGACTCCCGGGTAAGGGCCACGGATGTTACTTCCCTGTCGTACTGCCCCCGACTTGAACGCTGCCAGCAACTCATCCGCAGCTTTCCCATCCCTCACATTGTACATCTTATTATTAAACATAACTTTAAGAATAGCAGGGAACTTAAGCTGTGCAGAAGCACCCAATAATCTAAACTCCTCTAGCCATTGCCCCAACTCCCACTGCCTGTTGATTGTAATCCTGGAAATGTCTGATTTGATCTTGAATGAAAAATCCTGCGCTTTTGAGGTTCTCAATTTAAGTGCCTTTGACATAAAAAATTCCTTCAAACCATATGTTAGAAGGTTAATCAGGATTTTCCAAGGCTTGCTGATGTTTGGATTTTTCCTGAAGGGGTCTCTATGTATCCTCTGAATGTCCCACGCACTTTCTGCTTCACTCTCCTCTAATGAGAGCACGGACTTCAAAAGTGATACTAGAAAAGCCTTCAAATCATCTCCTTCTGCCCCTTCCGGAACAGGCAGAACCCTCAAATTATTTCTCCTTGAACTATTTTCTAATTGTTCCAGTTTACTCTGAAGAACCTGTTCAGAGTCTTTCAAGGCCTGAATATCGACTTTGTGCACTTCAATTTCCTCTTTCATAGTCCCCACCGTAGCTTCCAGGACCTGCGTTCTTAATGACAGGAGATCAAGCTTCCTTTCCAAAGCCTCACAGGACTCTCTAATCTCTGCCTGATTTTTTTCTGAAATGGAAAAACCTTTCCTGATATCCTTAGAAAGGGAGAGTAGCATTGTTCCTACTGAGGGCTCCTTGCCAGAAGCATGTCGAGAGGGGACCAACTGGTCAGCCGGAACCTGACAAGGGACACTAACTTCCAAAGAGCTCTGTGTTACCTCAGCAGGAGGAGCCTCGCTGTCAGCTGCCTGAGGAGAGGGGACCCCTTCCCCCCCGGGCTGACTCCTCGCCAGAGCTTAATGGAATCTCAACTATTTGAAAGGGCCCTCCTAGTCCAAGAAGCCTTGTATCCGATTGCTCCTGCATCTCCGTAGTGCCTTGGGAGTCCCTTTCCTGTACAGTCTCTAATGGGAAAACTTCCATTCCAGGCTTAAGTTTAACGAAGGATCTCACAGAGGGGGTAATTTTAGGGGCAACGTTGCTATTTTATTTTGCCGCACAGACCTCTAGACTGTTTTTTAGGGCCTGGCCCAATACACAGGTGGTAATAGCTTCATCCCTGGGTCCCCAGGGCCCTTCACCATCAGCTAAGTAAACAGAGTTAGAGAGATGACCAACAGTCTCCAAATATAAAGGGTCCGAGACCCTCCTACCTTGTAGTTGAGCCCCACTCCACATGTTCCACAGCAAGGGCCGTCCTTGTTGTCCCCATGAAAGCTTTCCAGGCCCTTCTAATGCTCCACTCTCGCTCCTCACCTTCCTGCAGCCTCCTGGAAGAACCTTAAGCCGTCCAGGGCTAAGCGAGCCTTTGCCTGTGCAGGCTCTGCCCCTGCCTGCTTTACCCCAGAGGGGGGCCTGTGCTACGGTCCTCCGGGAGTGTCGAAGCTCCAGGGCTGCTCTGTCCCACAGAGCCCCTGGGGAGTCAAAGCAATGTTGGAGCCAGCTCACGGCTCCCGCGACCTCCGGAGTTCCTGGAAATCGGGGCGACCCATCGGCACGAACGGGGAGCTCTTGTCCCGCCCTCGCCCTAACCGAGAAGAGGCGGTGCTCAGCGCACGGCAGTGCCGCTGCAGCCCGCCATGTCCTCAGACCCCGCACCTATGGAAGTGAAACACAGTTTGTGCGTTATGCTTGTACAGGTAGTTCTCTCATATAGTCTGCGGCTTTCTTTAGGAATTTGGATGCTGGCGATCAGACTTTCCTTAGGAATTTGGATACTGACAATTACATCACCTTTGTTAGACTTTTCATCCTTGGCGTGGTCTCCCTTAACATTCTTTCTCTGTTCCCCAGGTTGTTGATGTGTGCTGGACTCTGATTTTGTTGTTTTTGTTACTCTGGGCACTTTACCACTGCTAACCAGTGCTAAAGTGCAAGTGTTCCTTTACAAAATGTGTATGTAATTGGCTTATCCATGATTGGCATATTTGTTTTACTAGTAAGTCCCTAGTGAAGTGCACTAGAGGTGCCAGGGCCTGTAAATCAAATGCTACTAGTGGGCCTGCAGCACTGGTTGTGCCACCCACATGAGAAGCTCTGTAATCATGTCTCAGACCTGCCATTGCAGTGCCTGTATGTGCAGTTTTAACTGTAAATTCGACTTGGCAAGTGTACCTACTTGCCAGGCCTAAACCTTCCCTTTACTTACATGTCAGCCACCCCTAAGGTAGGCCCTAGGTAGCCCCAAGGGCAGGGTGCAGTGTATGGTTAAGGTAGGACATATAGTAATGTGTTTTATATGTCCTGACAGTCAAATATTGCTAAATTCGTTTTTCACTGTTGCAAGGCCTGTGCCTCTCATAGGTTAACATGGGGCTACCATTAAATCTGATTAAAGTGTAGATTCCCTTTGGGAGCGGATGGACATGTGGAGTTTGGGGTCTCTGAGCTCACAATTTGAAAATACATCTTTTAGTAAATTTGATTTTAAGATTGTGTGTTTGAAAATGCCACTTTTAGAAAGTGGGCATTTTCTTGCTTATACCATTTCTGTGACTCTTCCTGTTTGTGGATTCCCTGTCTGGGTCAGTTTGACAGTTGGGCTGGTTGCTCCTCACACTAGACAGTGACACAAAGGGAGCTGGGGTGTAGCCTGCATATCCTGATGAGACATCTGTGCTAGGCGGGAGGGGAGGAGTGGTCACTCACACCTGAAAGGGCTGTGCCTGCCCTCACACAATGCAGTCTCCAACCCCCTGGTGAGTGTCTGGGACCTGGCCTGGGCAAGGCAGGATTTCACATTCGAAAGAGACTTTACTTTGAAGTAGGCCTACTTCAAAGGAGAAATTGAGTATAAGAAGGGCACTAAAAACCACAGACCTCAGAACACTTCTGGAAACAAGAGGAACCTCTGCCTGGAGAAGAGCTGCACTGCCTGTGACTGTGCTTTGTGGAGCTATCCTGCAGTTGCTGCTTCTGCCAGAGTAAGAGGGCAAAGACTGGACTTTGTGTGCCTTCCATCTTGAGAAGAATTCTCCAAGGTCTAGATTTAGAGCTTACCTCCTGTTGTTTGAAGTCTCAGGGACAGCAAAGACTTCTCTCTGCCAGCACCTGGAGTCTCTGGAGAGACTCCTACTCTGCCCTGTGGTACTCATCCAGTTCCTGGGACCCTGAAAGGAGAAGCTGGCAGCTCAAGAGTGAGAAATCCACCCACAGAGTGCTGTGCGGGGAAAAGATCGATGCAACTCCGATCTGTGGCTGAAGAAACGAGGGGCTGCCGGCTCTGTGGCTAAAAATCGAGACTTGCCGGAAACGCGACCGAAGAATCAACGCACGGAGCTGGAGAAATGATGCACAGCATCGCTGACGGAGACTTCTGAGATCGAAACCCATGCCGCCTGTTTTTTTAATCATTGTGCGGCTGGATTTCTGGCGCAAGTACAGCTGGGCGTATAAAAACAACGCAAGGCCTGCCCGGACCCAAGTGCTGACTGGATCGACGCATCGCTCTCATGCAGAGGGAAGGAACAACGTGCCCGACCCGACGAAAAGAGAAACAATGCAAAGTCTCACTCGTGAGTGAAATCGACGCATCACAAGCCCTTTTTTGATGCACACTCACCTGTGCAGGATTATTTTTGACGCACCCAAGGTACTTTTTCATGCTAACCGTGTTTGTGTGTGTTTTAAACTACATAAAGACTCTTTTTGCTTTTTAATTGATAACTTGACTTGTGTATGGTGGATTTTTGTCATTTTGGTCTTGTTTTGTGAATATAAATAGTCTCTATTTTTCTAAACTTGTGTTGTGTCATTTTGTAGTGTTTTCATTAAGTTACTGTGTTTGTTGGTACAAATACTTTACACCTAGCACTCTGAAGTTAAGCCTACTGCTCTGCCAAGCTACCAAGGGGGTAAGCAGGGGTTAGCTGAGGGTGATTCTCTTTCACCCTGACTAGAGTGAGGGTCCTTGCTTGAACAGGGGGTAACCTGACTATTAACCAAAGACCCCATTTCTAACATTGGTGATCAGCGGTTGGGATTTGGACTTGTATTTGTACTTGACATACAGTAATTAAGTGTACACTTCTGTTTTGAGTGCAGACCACTATGTGACCACATACTACTTGTTTGGTGATCTTTGATTTTTCTCTTTTGCTTGGATTTTTCCTTACGTCCATTTTTTGTGGTAATCTTTGATTGACTTCTGAACTTCATTTTGGAACTTTTCTGCTTTTTGGAACTTTGCACTTTTTTTGACTTTTCATCATATTCCAATCTAAAGATGCTTCAGTTGGAGCTGCTTTTGACCTGGAGAAATTGGATAGCTCTTCCAAGGCTCAGCTAAAGCAGTTCTGTAAAAGATTTGACTGTCCCATTAAGAGCTCATCCAAGAAGGAGGAGCTGCAGAAAGCGCTGAGGGCCTGGGTGACAGCCAGGAGCACTGAAGGGCACACAGAGGACGAAGGAGATGAGGAGGAGGGGGAAGAGTGTTCTATACAAAATGGTATTGTGGGTGGGCCTGTTATGTCCAGGACAGGTAGCAGTGTCTCATCTAATGGTCTGACCCCTAAAGAATTGCAGGACAGACAAGCAGAGAGGGAGCACCAGAGGGAGTTAGAGAAAATGAGGATGGCCCTAGAAGAGAAAAAGATTTTGTTGGCTCATGAGCGTAGCTTGAGAGAGCTGGATCAGAGGAGCCAGTCTAGTAGGGATGGTGGCAGCCACATCACAGTGCAGCCTGAAAGGAGGGTGCACAGTCCTAAAGATCTTGTGAGGGATTACAAGAGGGAGGATGACATATACTTGTGGTTCAAGGTGTATGAGTCTGCTCTCCATATGAATCTGGTCCCTGAAGCTCATTGGGGGGCAGGTCTGTGGAAGCACTTTCAGGTAGAGGGGAAGGATACACTGACAGCCTTAGGGGATGCTCAGAATCTCACCTACTCTAGCATGATGGATGCCTTGCTTACAAGGTATGGTCTTACCCCTGAACCGTACACTGATAAGTTTAGGTCCTACAAGAAGAAGGAATCCCAAACATAGTTGGAATGTGTTGATTCTTATTGCAGGTCACTGGATGGTTGGGTGAAGAGCAGTAAGGTAACTACGCATGAGGGGCTTTACAATCTGATTGCTTGGGAGCACTTGTACAGTTTATGTTTTCCAGAGCTAGACCAGCACCTAGTTGACAGCAAGCTGACTGACCCCAGGAAGCTTGCGCAGGAAGCGGACCACTGAGAGAGCACCAGGGTCCAGACGAGGTATGGGGAAGACCACGCCAAGGGTGGGCAGGGTCCCTCTCAGAAGAAAAGGGGGGATAAGGGTAAACAGGGGGAGTTCTCCAAAGGGCCCCAAACTGATTCCCAGGGTAAGGATTCCCAACCCCCCAGTGAAAAGAAGCCATGGTTCTCCAAAGGGAAGCCAGTGGCAAGTGGTCCCCCACGTAAGTGCTATACATGTGACCAGGTAGGTCATGTGAGGGTGGAACCCAAATGCCCCAAAAGTACACTGGCACCCACTGTTGCGCCGTCCCAGGGTTTGGCCAGTGTAACGCTTGGGGAGAAGTTGGTTTCAGGTGGGTGGGAACCAGTTGAGATTACCCTTGTCTCACTAGGGGACAGTGAGATGGTCCAGAGAACCCTAGTGCCTGAAAACACTAAGAAGTACAGGCAGTGGGTGACAGTTAATGGACAGAGGGCGGAGGGTCTGAGAGACAGGAGGAGCCAGTGTGACTACAGTGAGGAGTCAGCTGGTGTCTGAAGAGCTGATAGATCCCTGAGTACTTCACCAAGTATCCTATTTAAGGTGTGGCCCCCCCTGTCAATAGCTCGTTACAATCCTAAAATTGAATATGTCAACAATCAAGTAAGTAAAGTTGAAACCACATGGGTCAAATTTCAAGTGAGTAAAGTTCAAAGGAATGCAATCAAAATAAGCTTTTTTCACATTGATCAAATATAAAGTCTAATTCAGTCCAGAGTTTAATAGGTCACAATTTCAAGTTTATAGCATCAACCAAGAATATAACTCCGAGCCGAGCCAACACGTGTTTCGTCCAAGGGAAATTCTTCTAGTCCCCGACGACTTCTTCAGGGCTCTAAATTTACAAGTAAATAAATAATATTAGAAACCAAAATGCTCAGACTGGAAATAATGGATAAAATCAAATACTAAGGGGTCCCCTTATAATGGACCGTACACCCATAATTAAAGTGTGTGTGAAATACAATGAGAGGAAAGAAACAACTATTGTTAATAAAGTCAAAAAATTATAAAAGTTTCCATTCAAAAACTCCACATCACCAATTTCAAAGTGAACAAGTGCTCCTTCACCATATTGACTTTTAAATAGTGCCAAAGCACCCAATGAAAGATTACCATGCACCAAAATCTAGTAAACAATTCGTAAAAACGAAACTATTTTGACTAATGAGGCGTTGTCACTTAATATACCTTATAACTATCGAATCCAAAAACTTCAAGCCACATTAATGACCTGGTAAGTTTTGAAATAATAAGTTAAAAATGGTCGAAATGACGTTGCGTTTACAACGTCGTTCTGTAGCTATATTGGGCTTAGTCCGTCCTTTGTGTTGTTCAATAGATGCGATACCGCGCTTCCGGGATTGTTTTATTTCCGGAAGTTCGGATCGCGCGTGTGCGTACTCGCAACACGGCATCCAGTGGCATTCAGACGCCGCAAGGAATCGCATGTCTTTTGTTAGAGGTACGAGTGGAGGGGCGAAGATACTACTTCCTAACATGTTTGGATTTAGAACTAACTATGATATTGATTAACGTGATACATGGATTTAATTTCTTTTATCAGATAGAGCTTGCACAACAATGGCGTTTAAACATTGAAGATACAACAACTTATGGAATTATTTGTAAGAACTGGTTTTCTTTTAAATTTTTTAATTTTATTTTGGTCTAGCGTGCATTTATAATTAAGGTCATTAATGGAATTAATAAAATAGTATATATATATTCTTTTTGCTGCAACAGGTACTCTTATTCTCGATATAGAATCATCATATTTGTTACATTATCTACCTTTGGAAGTGGCTTGAAGTTTTTGGATTCGATAGTTATAAGGTATATTAAGTGACAACGCCTCATTAGTCAAAATAGTTTCGTTTTTACGAATTGTTTACTAGATTTTGGTGCATGGTAATCTTTCATTGGGTGCTTTGGCACTATTTAAAAGTCAATATGGTGAAGGAGCACTTGTTCACTTTGAAATTGGTGATGTGGAGTTTTTGAATGGAAACTTTTATAATTTTTTGACTTTATTAACAATAGTTGTTTCTTTCCTCTCATTGTATTTCACACACACTTTAATTATGGGTGTACGGTCCATTATAAGGGGACCCCTTAGTATTTGATTTTATCCATTATTTCCAGTCTGAGCATTTTGGTTTCTAATATTATTTATTTACTTGTAAATTTAGAGCCCTGAAGAAGTCGTCGGGGACTAGAAGAATTTCCCTTGGACGAAACACGTGTTGGCTCGGCTCGGAGTTATATTCTTGGTTGATGCTATAAACTTGAAATTGTGACCTATTAAACTCTGGACTGAATTAGACTTTATATTTGATCAATGTGAAAAAAGCTTATTTTGATTGCATTCCTTTGAACTTTACTCACTTGAAATTTGACCCATGTGGTTTCAACTTTATTTACTTGATTGTTGACATATTCAATTTTAGGATTGTAACGAGCTATTGACAGGGGGGGCCACACCTTAAATAGGAAATTTGTTGTGGGGTTCTTTGAACCCTTGAGGGATGGGTGTTTTCCCTTGTGTAGGCAACCCCTAGTGATCTAATTGGCCTAGTAGTATTCCTGAGCGCCATTAATCCCCGAAAATTACACCCCATTTGCTTTTACAATTTATAGAGGGGGGCAGCTTGGTTTCAGGCTTTTACTCGAATACACCTTTTATCATGGATAGAACCAAAATAGCAGAGGTACTATTTGAAAGTCTAGCTAAGGGGGACACATTTCAGAATATATCTCGAAATAATTCTAGTTTACATAATGAAGGTTTAAGGAGCAAATTTATCAGGTTGGAAAGATTAAAAAAGAGTGAATTATCTAAATGGTGGGATGGAGCAACTTTAAAACAATACAGAAAGTTAAATCGTATACCCAGGGGTCTAAGATCCCAAATCTTTCCCACCTATGATGATCTTGATATAGATCTATTAGCTTTGTGGGATAATGAATTGACTACAAGTTCAATGAAACTTATGGATATTTTGATTGTCAATTCAGAGAGGAAAGTCACTCAATTACAAAAAGAAATTGAGGTTCTAGAGAAGGAAATTACTAATTTGAATTTGAAGGAAGCTACGGAGAAAAATTATAAGATTCTGGAAGGAATATTACTCAAACATCAGGAGGAGATCACACAAAGAAAAGCTCGCAAATTGAAACGTGATGAGAGGGATTATCTGACAGGCAGGATTTTCACGTTTTCCAGCAAGTATGATCATCTAGTGCACATTAATTTGGCCTCTAGGAGATCTAGTGTATCCAACATTTCAGACTCAACTTCTATTAGTACTTCGGTCACCAGTGATAGTGAAGGGGAAGGTGGTCCAAGTACCTCTGCCCAGGTTAATGATGTCCCGGAGGGCAGTACTTTTTTACAAGAATTATTAAGAATGAGACGAGGCAAATTCACCCAGAACAAGGAACTACCCTACATAAAAAAAACAGGAGGGGCAATAGAGGATCAGGTGGTCAAAACAAAGGATCAGGAAGGTGTGAGAACGAGATCTCGGGACAAGAAAAACTAGTTGCTGAAGAACCTCCAACCATAAATGTGATTAATTTATCTCAAATTGAATTAACATCAGGGATGAGTAGTCTTTTGGCTAAAGGACTAAGTTTTTGTCCTAAAACTTTTGGGGATCCCTGTAAATCTAAAATTGACTTTTTCAAATTCATGCGGAAACTTAAACTTAAAAGATTCTTTCAGATGAATCAAATTGACAACACAACTTCTGATGAATTGGTCTCTCCATTAAGTACCATGTCTATTGAGGAGGTGCAAGATATAGCACTCATACTTTCTCTAGCAGAACGAGATGAGGATCCTGATATTTGCTCTAGGATATTACATGATCTGGATCTAGATTTTAATAGAACCATCTCTAGTGGTTTAAAAAGAAAATCATGTTGGACTCCAAAATCTTGTGGCACGAGCCTTTTTGATAGATTTTTTGATCAGGTTTGTCAAGATTATGACAATTACCTGGCTAAGAACAAATACAGGAAATTTTTCAAAAACCTGAGTTCTGATGAATTAGTTGCATTAGAAAGACTTAAACAGAATAAGGACATCACCATTAGACAAGCTGATAAGGGTGGGAATGTTGTTATTATGAACAAAATAGATTATGATAATGAGATATTATCACAATTGAATGATCTAGTATGTTATGATAAAATCACTGGTAATCCCATCCCCAACTTGGTCGACTTGATAAATAAAAAATTGTATACATGGCAACAAGAAGGATTATTAAATAAGGAAGAATATTTATACCTAAAGGTTACTCATCCAAGATATCCATGTTTGTATACTTTGCCTAAGGTTCATAAGGGTCTACCTTTTCCACCAGGTAGACCGATTGTTTCGGGTCTACAAGGTCCAACTGAAAAACTTTCTGAATTTGTGGACTATTTTCTACAACCAATAGTATGCAATTTACCATCTTTTATCAAGGATACTACTCACATTCTAAGTATTTTAAATGATGTCGAATGGGATAATGACATGTTGTTAGTAACACTCGATGTAGTATCCCTCTATACGTGTATCGAACACGAATTAGGATTGGAAGCTATTCGTTTCTTTCTGACCAAGAGGTCAGCTAGTCTGTGGCAACACACGGCAATGATTATTGAAATGACTAATGTAATTCTTACTAACAATTTTTTTCTATTTAACAACGATTGGTATAGACAGAAACGTGGTGTTGCAATGGGCTCCAAATTCTCTCCGTCCTTTGCTAATCTATTCATGGGCTGGTTTGAACATAATTGGGTTTGGGGCTCAGATTCTATCCAGTGGCAGACTGATATTTTGTTCTGGGGTAGATTTATAGATGATTGCTTCATGATTTGGACGGGCGGAGAACAAAAATTGTTAGAATTTTGTACTTTTTTGAACTCCAATGCCTTTAATGTTAAATTTACACATCACTACAGTGCTGAGAAGATTGTATTTTTAGATGTGGAGGTTTTCATTACGGACAACAAAATTCAAAGTAGACTCTTCCGAAAAACCACAGCATGTAATTCTATTTTACACGCGGCAAGTGCTCACCCGCGACATCAAATAGTTTCTATCCCCTTTGGTGAAATGGTGAGGGCACGACGGAATTGCAGTTTGGATGTGGACTTCACACATCATATGAATGACATGGGTATGAGATTTAGAGCACGTGGCTACTCCAATAAAATCATTAAGAAGGCACAACTAAAGAGTAGAAAGATTAGCAGGATTGACACCTTAAAAACTGGAAGTCGTAAGAATATGATGAATGAATCTAATAAGGTACGCCTGATAATAGATTTTAACGATGCTTCTACACTTTTGGTTAAGTTTATGGCTAAACATTGGCACGTACTTTTACAAGATGAGTCAATCAAAAATATAATACCGGAAAGAATTCCCACTACATATCGTAAAGGTAAAACTTTAAAGAATATTCTAAGTCCCAGTTTCAGTACCATTTCTCCCAAAAAAATGTGGTTACCCGCACAAACAATTGGTTTTTTCAAATGTGGCAATTGTGGAACGTGCCGTTGGGCATGCCATGGGATTAAAGAGTTCCCCTTGGCAGGAAATGTCTATAAAATTTGTAGCATGATTAATTGCAACACTACTTATGTCATCTATATAATACAATGTAAGTGCACACGTATCTATGTAGGGAGTACTATACGCCCACTTAAAGCTAGGATTGGCGAGCACATGAGGATGTTAAAAAATTGTGACATGAGATATCCAATTGTGGCCCATATCTTATCCTGTGACTCACAATCAATTCATAAGAGCTTTAAATTTTTTGGACTGGAACATGTTCCCCGTAACCCGAGAGGGGGTAATCGAGAGCTAGTGCTACGTAGGAAAGAGGCAACATGGATAATGAGGCTAAAGGCCGTGGAATTGGGACTTAATACTGATAGGGAGTTGGAGTTCTTTTTGGGGGATCGTGGTTAATACAAATGCAATAAGAGTTAGTCATCTTTATATTTACAGAACACAGATATGTTTATTTCATGCTTTAAATTGTATGTACAAATATTGTAATTACTAACCAAAATTCTCATACTTGAATATCAATTTCATTAGTGGTGACACCTGGGGTGTTTTTTTACCTCTCTTAAATTAATCATTTTCATCTTATTTTCACCTGAGTTGTTTAACCTGGTGGTAAAATATACATCTATCGATATATTCATTATTGGCCAGTGTAGAGTGTTTATTGTTTCCTTTTAGGTCATAAGACCCGTTGGTGTTTGTCATAAATAGGGTTTTTTAATTTGCATTTTGTGGGCAACTTTCACTGATGTGCATACGATAATTAGCAGTGTTCAGATTTCTTAGGTATAGCCATGATGTTTAGGATATCATTTAGGGGCGTTGGTAATGCACTGTGAATTCTGGATTACAACGTGTATTTATAGTTTATTTGATAAGTTAGTAGTTAGCAAGTTTCCTCACATTAATGACCTGGTAAGTTTTGAAATAATAAGTTAAAAATGGTCGAAATGACGTTGCGTTTACAACGTCGTTCTGTAGCTATATTGGGCTTAGTCCGTCCTTTGTGTTGTTCAATAGATGCGATACCGCGCTTCCGGGATTGTTTTATTTCCGGAAGTTCGGATCGCGCGTGTGCGTACTCGCAACACGGCATCCAGTGGCATTCAGACGCCGCAAGGAATCGCATGTCTTTTGTTAGAGGTACGAGTGGAGGGGCGAAGGTACTACTTCCTAACATGTTTGGATTTAGAACTAACTATGATATTGATTAACGTGATACATGGATTTAATTTCTTTTATCAGATAGAGCTTGCACAACAATGGCGTTTAAACATTGAAGATACAACAACTTATGGAATTATTTGTAAGAACTGGTTTTCTTTTAAATTTTTTAATTTTATTTTGGTCTAGCGTGCATTTATAATTAAGGTCATTAATGGAATTAATAAAATAGTATATATATATTCTTTTTGCTGCAACAGGTACTCTTATTCTCGATATAGAATCATCATATTTGTTACATTATCTACCTTTGGAAGTGGCTTGAAGTTTTTGGATTCGATAGTTATAAGGTATATTAAGTGACAACGCCTCATTAGTCAAAATAGTTTCGTTTTTACGAATTGTTTACTAGATTTTGGTGCATGGTAATCTTTCATTGGGTGCTTTGGCACTATTTAAAAGTCAATATGGTGAAGGAGCACTTGTTCACTTTGAAATTGGTGATGTGGAGTTTTTGAATGGAAACTTTTATAATTTTTTGACTTTATTAACAATAGTTGTTTCTTTCCTCTCATTGTATTTCACACACACTTTAATTATGGGTGTACGGTCCATTATAAGGGGACCCCTTAGTATTTGATTTTATCCATTATTTCCAGTCTGAGCATTTTGGTTTCTAATATTATTTATTTACTTGTAAATTTAGAGCCCTGAAGAAGTCGTCGGGGACTAGAAGAATTTCCCTTGGACGAAACACGTGTTGGCTCGGCTCGGAGTTATATTCTTGGTTGATGCTATAAACTTGAAATTGTGACCTATTAAACTCTGGACTGAATTAGACTTTATATTTGATCAATGTGAAAAAAGCTTATTTTGATTGCATTCCTTTGAACTTTACTCACTTGAAATTTGACCCATGTGGTTTCAACTTTACTTACTTGATTGTTGACATATTCAATTTTAGGATTGTAACGAGCTATTGACAGGGGGGGCCACACCTTAAATAGGAAATTTGTTGTGGGGTTCTTTGAACCCTTGAGGGATGGGTGTTTTCCCTTGTGTAGGCAACCCCTAGTGATCTAATTGGCCTAGTAGTATTCCTGAGCGCCATTAATCCCCGAAAATTACACCCGATTTGCTTTTACTTCACCAAGTAGTTGCAGTGGACAACTCAGAGCGCCTGTGCAGAGTGTCACAGGCTCCCTTTGAATGGGAGGGGGTGTCTCAGGTTCCTTGAAGGTAGCTGTGAGTCCAACCATGCCTGTTGATTGTTTGCTAGGCAATGACCTGGAGGATTCCTCTTAGAAGGAGGTGAACACAGGTCTCACTTGGAGATGTTGGGTCTGCCTGGGTGGGTATGCATATCCACTCGGTTAATGGCAGCCCGTCAGGGTAATCAAGAGCCCTTGGAGCCTGAAACAGTGGCCCAGGGGACCACCAAGAAGAGGAAAGGCAGGGGGCGTGGGAAACGAGCCCCTGAAGTTCCCACGGTCCGGGAGGAGGCGGAGCCTGAGGGTGACGCCCTGAGCCTACAGGGGAACAGTTGGCTGAACTGTGGGAGGTCCCTGAGCTGTCGCAGTGGCAGCAGGAAGAGGGGCCCACCAGGGAAGCCTTCTGTGCAGCACAGAAGACATGCCCTACTCTGGAGGGTTTGCGTCAGCCTTTGAGAGGCTTGTCACCCACTTTTACTGGCCCCTAATTTGCAGGCACTCAGATGCACATTGCAGGTCTTGTCAGACTTGCCAGGCAAGCGGCAAGAGTGGGGGGAAATGTAAGGCTCCCCTCCAATCTTTGCCTGTTGTCAGTACTCCCTTTGAGAGGGTAGGCATTGACAATGTGGGGTCTCTGGATCCCAAGACAGCCATGGGCAACAGGTTGATCTTGGTCTTGGTGGACCATGCCACCCGTTACCCAGAAGCCATTCCTTTGAGATCAATCACTTCCCCTGTGGTGGGTCGTGCTTTGATGGGGGTTTTTACCCGCATGAGGTTCCCCAAGGTAGTGGCATCTGATAGGGGTACCAACTTCATATCCACGTATATGAAGTCTCTGTGTAAGGAGTGTGGAGTAACCTACAAGTTCACCACCCCTTAACACCCCCAAAGTAATTGTCTGGTTGAGAGATTCAACCGCACCTTAAAAGGCATGATCATGGGCCTGTCAGAGCCCTTGAGGCAGAAGTGGGACGTCCTCTTGCCATGCCTTCTGTTCGCCTACAGGGAGGTGCCTCAAAATGGACTTGGGTTTAGTCCCTTTGAGCTGATTTATGGCCACCCTGTGAGGGGACCTTTGAGTCTGGTTAGGGAAGCTTTGGAGAAAGCTCCTAATAAACCCCCCAGGATGTATTCAGTTACATGTTGGATTTGAGAAACCAGACAGCCCGCTTCAGGAGTCTCGCTCAGGAGAACCTGGAAGCAAGCCAGCAGGACATGAAACGCTTGTATGACCAGAATGCCTATCTGGTCGAGTTTCAACCTGGACAAAAAGTGTGGGTGATGGCACCAGTGTAGCCTAGGGTGCTCCAGGATATGTGGACTGGGCCATTTGAGGTGGTGGAGTGCAAGTGCAAAGTCACCTACCTGGTGAACTTGCGGTCTCCAAGGAACCCTTTAAGGGTACTGCATGTCAACCGCCTCAAGCCACACTTTGAGTGGACTGAGCTGTCAATGCTCCTTGCAACAGATGATGGGGTGGAGGAGGAGAGTTAGCCTCTTCCTGACTACCTGTCTGCCAGAGAAAAAGATGGGTCAGTGGAGGCAGTGATCCTCTCCCCCTCCCTGACTGAGGAGCAGCAAGGTGACTGTCACCACGTGTTGGGACAGTTTTCCTCACTGTTTTCCCTGATCCCAGGAGTCACACACTTGTGCACACATGATGTGGACACTGGGGACAGTACACCAATTCAACAGAACGTTTACAGGGTGACTGACAGGGTCAGGGCATGTATTAAGGATGAGGTATCCAAAATGCTGCCCTATGGGTTATTGAGCACTCCAGCAGTCCTTGGGCCAGCCCAGTGGTATTGGTCCCAAAGGCTGCTGCACCTGGTGCCACTCCAGAACTCAGGTTCTGTGTGGACTACCGCGGACTCAATGTGGTCAGCAAGACAAACGCACACCCCATCCCCTGAGCTGATTAGCTCATTGACCGGTTGGGAGCTGCCAAGTACCTCAGTACATTTGATTTAACATCTGGGTACTGGCAGATTGCCTTAACTCAGGGGGCCAAGGAGAAGTCAGCATTCTCTACCCCAGATGGACAATTTCAATTTAAAGTGAAGCCATTTAGGATGAAGAATGCCCCTGCCACCTTTCAGAGGTTGGTCAACCAGGTGTTGGCTGGGGTGGATGAGTTTGGTGCCACCTACCTGGATGACATTGCTGTGTTTAGTGCCACATGGGAGGAACACCTGCAACACCTCTGGAGAGTGTTAGAGGCCCTGCAGAAGGTAGGCCTCACTATTAAGGCGAGCATGTGCCAAATAGGGCAGGGTTCTGTGGTGTACTTAGGACACCAGGTGTGGAGTGGCCAGGTGGCACCCATGCAGCCTAAGATTGACATAATTCTGGCTTGGGAGCCTCCCAAAACCCAGACTGAAGTGAGAGCCTTTTAGGTCTCACATGATATTACAGGAGGTTTGTTAAGGGATATGGGGCCAGATGTATCATCACGGCCCATTGTGATTCGGTAATAGCGATTTTTAAGAAATCGCTATTACCGACTCGCAAAGGGCCATGTATCACATTTGCGATTCAGTAATAGCGATTTCTTAAAATCGCAAATGCTATTACCGAATCGCAAATTGGGATACCGGCTCCATTCGCAGCTATGGGCCTATTGGCCCATAGCTGCGAATATTTTGCATTTCCACAATTGCGATTTCTGAACCAGAAATCGCAATTTTGGAAATGCAAAAGGCCAGGGTGCTGGGGGCCTGAGGCCCCCTCTGCTACTCCCCAAAATCATTTTTTGCAACATGTAAGGTACACACATGCCAAAAGGGCATGTGTGCTTTACATGTTCCATTTAAAAATGCAGTTTAACTGCATTTTTTTATTTTGCACCAGGTTACCACCTGGTTGCATATCATGGTATTTTGCATGTGCAAAATGCCATTCTGCGAAAAATCGCAATTTGCGATTTTTTGCAGCATTGCCTTGCAACCTGGATTTTGCAAATTGCAAATTGCGACTCGCAAAATCCAGGTTGCAACGCAAGAAATCGCAATTTTAGCGATTTCTACTGTGTGGTCTGCGAATGCCTTTCATGCATTGCAGACCACTATTTTGCAATCGCAAATGCCCGAATTTACCGATTCGCACCGTTTGCGAGTGCAAAATATTTTCAATGGTACTATTGTTACCCCCTTAACTGAGTTGACTTCGAAGAAGCAACCCAGGAAAGTGATCTGGACAGAGGCTTGCCAGAACGCTTTTGATGACCTGAAGGCTGCCATGTGCACAGCACCCGTGCTGAAGGCACCTGACTACTCCAAGTAGTTTGTTGTGCAAACAGACGCCTCAGAGCATGGTATTGGAGCAGTACTCTCACAGCTTAAAAAAAGAGGGCCTAGATCAACCCGTATCCTTCATTAGCAGGAGGTTACTATCCCGGGAACGGAGGTGGAGTGCCATAGAATGTGAAGCGTCTGCTGTGGTCTGGGCACTGAAGAAGCTAAGACCCTACTTGTTTGGGACTCACTTCTGAGATCCGACTGACCACAGGCCCCTCAGATGGTTAATGCAGATGAGGGGTGAGAATCTAAAACCGTTGAGGTGGTCCATTTCCCTACAGGGGATGGACTTTACGGTGGAACATCGTCCTGGCACCGAACACGCCAATGCTGATGATCTGTCCAGGTTTTCGTCCTTAGTGATGAGAACTCCCATGAGGCTGGGTAGTTGCTCCCTACTTTCAGCTGGGGGGGACCCGTGTTAGACTTTTAATCCTTGGCGTGGTCTCTCTTAACTTTTTGCTTCTGTTCCCCAGGTTGTTCATGTGTGCGGGACTCTGATTTTGCTGTTTTTGTTACTCTGGGCACTTTACCACTGCTAACCAGTGCTAAAGTGCAAGTGCTCGTTTACAAAATGTGTATGTAATTGGCTTATCCATGATTGGCATATTTGGTTTACTAGTAAGTCCCTAGTAAAGTGCACTAGAGGTGCCAGGGCCTGTAAATCAAATGCTACTAGTGGGCCTACAGCACTGGTTGTGCCACCCACATAAGTAGCTCTGTAATCATGTCTCAGACCTGCCATTGCAGTGTCTGTATGTGCAGTTTTAACTGTAAATTCGTCTTGGCAAGTGTACCCACTTGCCAGGCCTAAACCTTCCCTTTTCTTACATGTCAGGCACCCCTAAGGTAGGCCCTAGGTAGCCCCAAGGGCAGGGTGCAGTGTATGGTTAAGGTAGGACATATAGTAATGTGTTTTATATGTTCTGACAGTGAAATATTGCTAAATTCGTTTTTCACTTTTGCAAGGCCTGTCCCTCTCATAGGTTAACATGGGGGCTACCTTTAAATCTGATTAAAGTGTAGATTCCCCTTGGGAGCGGATGGACATGTAGAGTTTGGGGTCTCTGAGCTCACAATTTAAAAATACATATTTTAGTAAAGTTGATTTTAAGATTGTGTGTTTGAAAATGCCACTTTTAGGAAGTGGGCATTTTCTTGCTTACACCATTTCTGTGACTCTGCCTGTTTGTGGATTCCCTGTCTGGGTGGGTTTGACAGTTGGGTTTGTTGCACCTCACACTAGACAGTGACACAAAAGGAGCTGGGGTGTAGCCTGCATATCCTGATTAGCCATCTGTGTTCTGAGGGAGGGGAGGAGTGGTCACTCACACCTGAAAGGGCTGTGCCTGCCCTCACCCAATGCAGTCTCCAACCTCCTGGTGAGTGTCTGGGGCCTGGCCTGGGCAAGGCAGGATTTCACATTCAAAAGAGATTTTACTTTGAAGTAGGCCTACTTCAAAGGAGAAATTGGGTATTAGAAGGGCACCCAAAACCACAGACTTTAGAACACTTATGGAAACAAGAGGAACCTCTGCCTGGAGAAGAACTGAAGAGCTGTGGAAGAAGAGCCGCCATGCCTGTGACTGTGCTTTGTGGAGCTATCCTGCAGTTGCTGCTTCTGCCAGAGTAAGAGGGCAAAGACTGGACTTTGTGTGCCTTCCATCTTGAGAAGAACTCTCCAAGGGCTTGATTTAGAGCTTGCCTCCTGTTGTTTGAAGTCTCAGGCACAGCAAAGACTTCACTCTGCCAGCACCTGGAGTCTCTGGAGAGACTCCTACTCTGCCCTGTGGTGCCCATCCAGTTCCTGGGACCCTGAAAGGAGAAGCTGGCAGCAGTCCAAGAGTGAGAAATCCACGCGCAGAGCGCCATGCGGGAAAGATCGGCACAACTCCGATCTGCGGCTGAAGAAACGACGCACCGCCGGCTCTGCGGCTGAAAATCGATGCTCGCCAGAAACGGGACCGAAGAATCGAAGCACGTAGCTGTAGAAATTATGCACAGCATCGCTGATGGAGACTCGGAGATCGAAACCCACGCTGCGCGGTTTTTGAATCATCGTGCGGCCGGATTTCTGACGCAAGTACCGCTGGGCGTGTAAAAACAATGCAAGGCCTGCCCGGACCCGTTTGCTGACCAGATCAATGCATCGCTCTCCTGTGGAGAGAAGAAACGACCCACCTGACTCGACAAAAGGAGAAACGAAGCAAGGTCTCGCTCATGAGTGAAATCGACGCAAGGCCTGCCCGGACCCAAGTGCTGACTGGATCGACGCATCGCTCTCATGCAGAGGGAAGGAACAACGTGCCCGACCCGACGAAAAGAGAAACAATGCAAAGTCTCACTCGTGAGTGAAATCGACGCATCACAAGCCCTTTTTTGACGCACACTCGCCCGTGCGGGGTTACTTTTGACGCACCCAAGATTTTTTTTCCCACTAACAGTGTTACTCTGTGTTTTAAACCACATAAAGACTCTTTTTGCTTTATAATTGATGACTTGTGTATGGTGTATTTTTGTCGTTTTGGTCTTGTTTTGTTTAGATAAATATTCTCTATTTTTCTAACTTGTGGTGTGTCATTTTGTAGTGTTTTCAATAAGTTACTGTGTGTGTTGGTACACATACTTTACGCCTAGCACTCTGAAGTTAAGCCTACTGCTAAGCCAAGCTACCAAGGGGATAAGCAGGGGTTAGCTGGGGGTGATTCTCTTTTACCCTGACTAGAGTGAGGGTCCTTGCTTGAACAGTGGGTAACCTGACTGTCAACCAAAGACCCCATTTCTAACATTTCACCTTGAACTAACATAGGGAAAACAGCAAGAAAAACCTGTTCACAGGGCTTGAACAACAATATATAAACTTATATACCCTGAGAACACGTTGTCAAGGGAGTAACCCCAATCTCTAATGCATACCTTGTTCTAATACCTCTAAAACACAGATATGAACAGTGAACAAGTCAATAAAACCCTTTACTTTGAGTTGTCAGAGCATATAATGGATATATCATTTACCTAGAGATGTTGGTACTAATAAGAACCGTGAGTGGATAATTGTTACAAACACCCAGATCTACAAGATTAAAAAATTACTGCTTCCAAAATTACCTCTAGGCCTCCCCAAAAGACCTCTGATTTGAGCAAAATATCTAAAATTAGTAGCACAGTAGAAATTGGAATAGAAGCATAGATCTCTCATCCCTGTGGCAATGTCGGTCCAAAATTGAAAATGAGAAATGCTTCCTTTAAGTAGCATGAATATTCCTTTGAGAAGGCCCGCCTTGTTTAGAGGATAGAACACTGAAATTAAAATTAGTATGCTTCCAGAGATGCCTGCATCGTTGATGCGATTTCTGCCCTGGAGAAAGCTATGATACAAATGACTGATAACGTTTTCCTACTAATGCATAAACAGAGTGGCAACTTTAACATGGGAGGAACAAGAGACACATCCAGGGTTGCTAAAATCTCAATGACAACAATGCACCCAAAGTCAATCAATAAAATGTAAGTAAGTGAATTAACCTATGTGGTAAAATACATTTTCATGTATAAACTGTCAGAATTGTTGCTTTCAAAAGAACTAGAATTATTTGGTACTCCTTTGAACCTAGAAACCGAAAAGTTATTTTGAGTCTATGTTTGAACAAAAGATAAAGGTGAACAACCAAGTATGGTAAAAGAGATAGCATCAAGCAAAAGAAATGAATGGTAATCACAAAGTTGATCCATCTAAATGAAATACAAGCACAACATAATCCCAGAATGAATAGTAGGCGGCTTGTGACCATTATTTGCAGGAAATTATTTTGTTAAAGAGTCATTTTATATCTTCCTTTATGACAAATAGTCATGTGGTTATGGTTAATTCAGGGATGGTCAAACCATAAAGTGACACTAGACCGTACAGATCCTAATAAGTGGAACTATAGCCCTACCAGTGTAATGGTTGTCCACAGAGCTGGAAAAAACGACTCGCTATTGTATGAATTTGAAATATTTTGGACGCAATAGGGGGACCCCAAAAGAAAAAAAAAAGAACTAGATCCTGAAGCCTCAGATGCCCAAAGTGGTGGTGTTCAGCAGGTCGGTATACACATAAAATACCCGTAAACAGATAGAAAATGTCTGGTTCGTTAGAAAGTTAAAACCCTTCCTTTCTATGAGAAGGATGAAGAGGAAAGGAATTGTACAATCTCTACTCCCATACTCCAAGGAAATGAGAAAAGGAGAAGCGAACCAATGATTAATATAATGAAGACGGATGATCCTTATAATGCACATTTGTTATATAATATCAATCAATTGTGTTCCAGTGAAAGTTCATAAACAAATAAGGAGGCCTTACTCAATACAGGCTCACAAGCCACTTCAATATCTGACCACCAAATTCACAAATCATATACAGACAGTAAAGAGTCTCATTAATTCCTGGTTTGCTCACTTACTAGCACCATTTGGAAATTTTGAATGAGACAGATTTCCTGGAAAAAGCTTTTTCCATCTATCTATTATATACCATTTCAATAGCACCCCAGTATTATTAGGTGTTTGTAAGTATAAATTAGCCTTTAAATTTGATAAACAACAGAACTGTTGGACTCAGGCTCACCTTAAGTACGTTAACAGAGGTAATGAATTTGGAATCTTATTGTGCAAGGCCCTTCCAAAATCAGCCCTAAGGAGAATCTGATTTATGTTGATGGTGTCAATTACGTTTCCCCATAGTGGAGGACGGGCGTGCCCTTGCCCATTTGTGTGAAACTGTCCCCAAAATATCCTTCCAGAAAGCTCAGAGGAAAAAAATAATTTCTTGGGGCATCGGATTACTTATGTGGAATTGATCTTCAAAACGAAAAAAGTACTTTGGCTACTTAAATTACAAGACTCTTCTTTCTCGATAAGTCTGGGCTTTATGCAGCATTATAATTTATAGTCATGATTTTGAAGGAGTGTACATGGAAGTAACAAAGATATTAAATCATTTTCTGTGGTAGGAAGACCTTATCATCTGACGAGGAGCATTTTAACCACTGTAAGATGGCCTGGTTAGCAACTGCATGGGCAGTTTAAAGCTGTTCAAGTGTCATTGGAGAAGGGATGTTAATGTTTCCAATTCCCACATTCGTAGCTGGCTCATGACCATGCCAGTGTTTCTCATACAAGCATGAAGAATAGCTCAATTGGGCAAGGATTAGCTGATCTTTAAAGCTCCACAGCAGTCTAGAATAAGAGAAGTGCATGAATATAAACCCATGCTCCCCACACAAGACCTTTAGGTGGGGATGCCGTGTTGTGTATGTGCATCTATCTATCTATCTATCTATCTATCTATCTATCTATCTATCTATCTATCTATCTATCTATCTATCTATCTATCTATCTATCTGTACATCTCTATCTCTATAGTTAGTTATAGTTACAACCATGTTTCCATAGAAAAATCATTTTTTGACTTGACTATATCTTTGGCACCATTTGTCAAATCTTCCCAAAATTTTCAAAACAAAGTGGCCCGGCGACTCTTGTTGGTCACGGAAAGTTTAATTCCCACAAGACCTGTCAACACGTCTGCAGCCTGAATCACTGGACGGATTTGCACCAGATTTTACTTTTTGTTATGTGATGTAAATGTGTTCAGTAGAGATATCTGTGGCCACAAATATTTTGCGAAATTCACACATTTTCGTGAATATGCGAGCAAACAGAAGCATTGCAATTGGATGATCACAGCCTGACCAGAAAGTTGTGACCACCATTTTATTTCACTGGAGGGTGAAAATTAAAATTGAAAATGGCATAAGGGTCAGGGTGAATAACTATAGCTCGCACCCTAAGGTAACTATAACTCACGCCTCCACCATGCACAGCTAATTACTCCACATATTATGTCATTGATGAGATCTTGTATGGCATCTTTGATATCACTGCAATGTTTGCATAACATTATTGATAATACAGCTGTGCATGGCAAGGGCTCAAGTGCATGGGAAACAGCCAAATTTTGCTCTTCCAAGCCTGGAGCTGCTGTTTCAAGCAGCTCCCAGCTTGCCGGAGCAATTCCGGGTCCCGCAGGATGTGGGGCACAGGCTAGGACTGTGGGGCCTTGAGACTCCCCCGTCACTCTCTGTCTCTCTCTTCCATCCCTTTATGGAGAGAGAGAGAGAGAGAGAGAGAGAGAGAGAGAGAGAGAGAGAGAGAGAGAAAGAGAGAGAGAGAGAGAGAGAGAGAGAGAGAGAGAGAGAGAGAGAGAGAGAGAGAGAGACATACATCCATTAACACACACAGCCGCACACACTTACAAACATACACCCAGAAACGCATTCACATCACACAGCATACACGCACTCAAATCTCCATACATGCACACACACATTCCAACGAGCAACACACCCCGGCATTCAGGCACACACAAGCATTCACACACACCCCCCACACACAAAAACACCCCCCTCCCCTGTCGGATCCAGGGGGTCCTCCAGCAGAAGACGGGATGGGGCGCTGCTGCCAGCAGCAGCGTCCGCCAGGAGAACACCGCCAGGCTGTATTATTTCTCATAATACGGCTGGCGGCAGTCTACTGGCTTGGTGCTGCTGCTAGCAACAGCCCCACCTTACCGCCATCAGCCGGCATGGCCACAGCCGGATTTCCGCCACTCTTGTGTTGTAAATCCGCTGTGGTCATAATACAGTGGGGGGCTGGTAGCCACGGTGACGGTAAGCGGTTTCTACCATCAATGTCATGATGATGGCCAAAGTGTTTTTTTTTTTAAGTGTTTTTTAGTAAAAAACTAAACAGGCACTTTGTGTGGAAAAATAAAATAAATTATCTCTTATTAATGAGTGAGGCTTTATGCACTATGGAGTACAAGTAATCTTGTGGTACACTCTACAGTCTGCATCTGGGGCAACTGTAATGGAAAATAATCTTACTTTAATTCCAATGGCCCTGCTCTTCTCAAAATACAATTCAATTCTACTGTGACCCCTAAGAGGGAGATGAATAATAATGGTACTACCTCACACGTCACGTATAAAATGTGTATATCCTGTCTGCCATAAGTAGATGGTGGGAAAAACAATGCACTACAGTACAGGGAAAGGAACGAGATATCGTTTTTATTTAGTATGTTCATCCCATCCGCAAAACTCGAAATCAGGTACTTAGCCTCACTTTACTCCCCAGCAGTCCGGCGCAAACGATTTTTAACAAATACATTTGCTTGGCGGTAAGGTAAGGAAACTTAACATACTTTACTGCAAGGTACGTTAGAAAAACATGATAAACAGTCTGTGGGAAAAAAGTAGAGATTTCGGCAAGGCATGAATTATTTAGGCGATCATTATGAACATGGCGGGAAAGACCACCGACTGCTGTGTCGGCGGTGAACAGGATCCCGCCGGTGGCGGTGAATGGAAACCCGCCATATAATGATTGAAAAACCCAACTCGCCAAAAAATCCCAGACCACCACTCCCCGCCAGGACCCTGTCGGCGGAAATCCCGGCCCACCGCACCCCGGCACCACCAAGCACACCCACATCCCGCCCTCCAAATAATGATGCACAAATCTCCTCGGCGGACAGTGGAGGCCGGACAACCATTTGGCGGCTGCGACCGCCACGTGCGGCAAGTGGACTGAACAGCAACAAGTGTACACATTGGCTAGGCCTATCACGC
This sequence comes from Pleurodeles waltl, assembly GCF_031143425.1. Classification (NCBI taxonomy): domain Eukaryota; kingdom Metazoa; phylum Chordata; class Amphibia; order Caudata; family Salamandridae; genus Pleurodeles; species Pleurodeles waltl. The sequence continues at coordinate 618,212,926 of NC_090437.1, read as the reverse complement.
ACACACCTGACACACATCCAGAACCCCATAAAACACCCCAGACACACTCCACAATCCCTTGCAACGAAACCAGGACCAGAAGACGGAGGGCACCAGAGCCAGACAGCGAATGCCAGCATACAGGACACACATATAGACCCACACAGGAGCACCCATACCCCGTCCCCAGTCCCGACGCCATCCACCACCCTCACCATGTCCCCCCAAAAATCCACGCTTCACTGAGAGGGAGCTAAGGACCATGGTGGACGAGATCCTGAAGGTGGAGTCACAAATATTCGGGTCCGAGGTGCAGCACACACCCATCACAGGGAAATTGGAGCTGTAGCAGACCATTGTCAACAGGGTGAATGCAGTGGGACACCATCCACGCACCAGGGACGACATCCACAAGAGATTGAACAACCTGCAGGGGAAGTTCCGTGGCATGGCATCCAGGCACCACATCGCAGTGCAGAAGACTAGGGGAGGATCACCACCCGACTACACCGACTGGGAGGAGAAGGGAGTCGCCATCCTGCACCCAGAGGGACTCACTGGACTCATTGGAGGAATGGACTCGGGTAAGTCATCTACAATTACCCCATATACAACACATCTGCAATGCATGCACCACCCCACCCCACCCACACCCACCTTGACCCACACCCCACCCAGCCATTACCCACCACATCCACCACCCTGCATTACCCACAACTCACTACCAGGCCCACATCACTCCCGCTGTGCACAGCCACCCACCTCTGCACGTACCCACAATGGAACAACACTCCCCACCACAATGTAACCCAGCCACTGCCACTAATTGCAATGTCCACCTCACAAAGGACCCTGGAAGGCCACTGAAAGTCACACCAGCACAAAAGTGCGCAGTTCTGTGCACCTCAAACCCTCAGGCATATGTAACAGACATGTCTATGTCCCCCAACAGGCACCACCACCCATGCAATCCTAATGGAGGGGACAAGGAGTGCCACAGCACTCCAGGGAGACAGAGGCACATCACAAGACCTTGGCAAAGAACGCCTGGACACTGATGAGCAGGCAGGCCCCTCACACAGCCCTGGATGCTAACCATGCAGCAGCCCCACCCAGGAAACCACTGTCACCACTAACACCCAGTCAAGACCAGCAGGCCAGGGGAGGCATACCCAAACCAGTGAACCCAGGGCACAGACAGGTGGATCACAGCTACAGAGGCCACAGTCTCCCACTCCCAACATGCAGGAAGGCGAGGGCTCCAGAAAAAGTGGCACGTCAAGACCTGCGCAGGGGACACAGGCACAGGGGGCTAGGGCAAGTTCAAGTGCCCCAGGGGGTAGGGCACCGGATAGATGCAGCAGCCCAGGATGTCATTGCAGAGGTATTGGGGGCCTACCAACATACCCAAGACAGGTTGGCACAGATTGTGCCCACCCAGGAGAAAAGTCAGAGGATGCAGCAGCAACAACACCAACAGGCCATGGAGCAGTGGAAAGAACACAATGCCACAATGGCCACCATTGCTGGAGCACTGCTTCAGTTGGTCAACAAACAGTCAGACACCCACACCGGACAAGAGGCCTCCACAACAGCCCTGGACAACCAGCAACAGATGACCCAAGCAGCAGAAACAGCACAGGAAATACCCTCCCAGGAATCATAAGGACCAACCATGCCACCCCAAGAAGCTCCACAGCAGGCGCCCAACGTAGTCTCAGGCCAAGATATGGCACTGGAAACCCAGCTAAGAACAAGCCCCACTCCAACAATTGACACTGCTACTACTGCAAAGCAAAACTTAGCTGAGGACAAATTTAAGTACTATACTACAAATAGGACCCACCTATGACATCCAACAGGGCTGCCCCCAAGTCAGTTTTGAGGACACCCAACCCTTACGACTTCCATCACTGTATATAGCACAATTCACTGTATTCGACCAATAAAACAAATTTCTCACTTGTAACACTGTCCCCTATCTTCAATGTTGAACAAAGTGGAGTATGGATGCTACAGGCAGAGAACAACTTTATTGTCAATTTGTGCTTGGTGGTGGTAATGTATGTTTCAAATTAGGCAAGAAAGGAATGCATATATTGTCTGTCAGTACTGATAACGCAACCCGTCTTAGATAATTAATTAGTCTGGGACTCGTGTTAGGCCAATTAATCTTTTGACCCTGATTGAAGACACCTCAGGACGAGACAATTAATCAACATAGCAATCAATAGATCAATGACATCATCAATATTCACTATAGCAAATCGATTCAATTTTGATAATGGCATAAGTAAGAATCAAAACACACCAAGACCTCTCAGTCATGAATAACCACACGGATTTAGTATGATTTATGACATTTATTCCCTATTGATTATACCTCTACGAGTACGTTTATTAGTCTCAATACCAGAAAACACATCAACACAGTAATAATATGGCAACTCGAATAAGACTTCATCAATGCAAAAATCATAAACATTAGAACAAAGCACAACATCAACATGGGTTAATCTTAGCAGAGTATCATTAGCGCATTATTCAACAAAGCATAGATTCAGTCGTTTGTCTATTTGCGTCCGTTTAGTGAATTCCTTAACTAACCTCGAATTAGCATTAGCATGTTGGGCTTCATGCAAAATAATTTAGCAACACAAATTTAGAAAACATCTAACTATGGTCTCTATCAAAAGATAGCAGTTGGTATCTAGAAAGAAAAGGCAAGCAGACAATTACAATTTCATCATCATATAGTTACCCTCTGTAATGAGTTAGCATACAGAGTCAGTCTTCATCCTCAGGACATCAGTTGATTCACCATCAGCCAAGATACACAGCAAAGTTCAGCAAGAGGGGGCAATAAGGGACACTTCCCTCATAAGGAAGAAAGTATGAATCGGGCAAGGCAGAATAAGGATGGTTTGAAGAGATAAACCGCAAAGTCTTTAAGACAGAGTGACAAAGTGTCTAGGTAATAGCAAAGGCACGTAATGGCTGATTTCTTCTTATGTCATACGATTATATCAAACATGTTGTACAGTCCCCTAATTTCCAATTGGGCAAGTTTTGGTGCACCATTATCTCCATCCAATGGTTTACTTGTCGCCTCATTAAGATTGTCACCTCATAACAGTTCTCACGTAGTTTATTGGCTTCTGTAATTGACATCTCCAATGGGCAGAATGTCAGGTACAATTTCATGTTCTTGTGGTCCTCTCACAGACCCAGTCAGTAGTTCCATTGTCTATACCAGTTCAGGCGACCTTGTACCTGTTACAAGTTTACACTGTTGCATTCGGCAAGAATGTCTCCTTGAGCAAGTCGAGTCTCATGAGAAAGAATTTACTACGGTTGCACACATCTTCTAGACTTCTGGAAAAGTACGAGTACATGTCCTTCAGCAAGTCAGCACATTGCAGGTTAGAAAAACACATTTAATATAAAACCGGACAGCTAGGCCCGACTCATGCTAAGGCCTAGTGATTAATTAGCAAAACCTTAACATATAACTCTTAATACTAATACAAATCATACATTAGTACATTAATATTTGATTATTAGTCAGTTTCAATTATCATTGTATACGTTGGTGGCCACTCCCTGTGGGCACATTTCAAACACACGTTTAGTAAAAGCACATTAATATAATTTCTATGCGGCATCATTATGCATTAATTCGCAAACTTTTCATGTTAATTTTGTATTATAAAACTACACTTCAACAATCCCTCCTCTGATGACACTTGTCATCACACAAATCCACCCTTTACTTTTCTTTCATTTGTTCATTTCCCTCATTTTAATTTCTTCTTTTCGTTTTGCCTTTTCATATTTTGCTCTGAACATTCTCTCCATTTTCTTGTCTTCCCTCCTTTCTTTATGTTTTGCCCATTTTGTTTTAACCCTTTTACTGCATTTACTTAATAACCATAGTCCGAATAAGCAAGCCAAAACAATTACTATTCCCTGTATTAATTTTCCTAAAAACCCATGCCAAAGACCACTAAACCAGCTTCCCTCTCCAACCTTTTCCAGACTCCTGGTTCTTTCAGTTCCTTTAAATCTGCACTATCTCTTGTTAGGTTAGTAAGCATACTTCTAATCTCATTACTATTATCCGGAATATAAGCACAACAGTGGCGCTCATTAAGCATCTTACAGACTCTGCCACTTTTTGCTAAAAGAATGTCTAAAGCAAGTCTGTTTTGAAGAGTCATAGCCCTCTCCGCAGCAAGATAAGTATGCATCAGGAGTATAGCCCCTGTGAAGTTTGTCAGCATGTTATCCACAATAGTAGACAACTTTTGAATCTTTACGGAGTTCAAAATAACTCCCACTGAGGGATTTATTGCTCCAAAGATGTCTCCTACTACGCAAGCAGCAGTTTCTCTCTTTTGTCTAGCATGAAGCAATTCTGTCACTTTCGGAAATTTCTTTAAATCATCTAGTTGATAGATCTTTGGAAAAACGATTCCCAAATAACATGTCCCATACAATCCCTTTCGGAAGATGGTAATAAGCACTGAGGGGGCTATTACAACTTTGGAGGAGGTGTTAATCCGTACCAAAAGTGACGATAACGTGACGGATATACCACCAGCCGTATTACGAGTCCATTATATCCTATGGAACTCGTAATACGGCTGGTGGTATATCCGTCACATTTGGGACGGATTAACACCTCCTCCAAAGTTGTAATGACCCCCTAAGTCCACAAATGTAATAAACCCCTGGGATCGCTTGATCCATTCCATTTAGCATGAAAGTCCATTTATTCTGAAACAAAAACACATGCTTACACTCACTTGTTCCAACAAACACAGTGTCATAATATGACTTTGGTCGCGTAATGCAAAGCCTACCTACATGTTTCGTATCTAAAGCTAGCTTCCCTTGTTCCCTAACCCCATTATTGCTATTACTAAGGAATGACCGTTGTTGCAAGCCCTTTTCTAGTTTTCCCTTTAAAACCCTCCTTCTATCTTCAGTGTGATCTAAAAAGTTCTTTTCTACAGGTGTAAGCAAGCATGTCAAATTATTGCGGTGCGCATATGATGTACTAATTGTCATTCTAGGCTTGAAGAAACCTTTAACCAGCTTTATGGCATAATATTTAGCTACACTATTCAAATCTTCTATGATAGGCACATACGAAAACACTAAGGCCCTCATTCCAACCCTGGCGGTCTCTCACCGCCAGGGCGGAGGGCAGCGGAAGCGGTCAGAAAAGGGGAACCGGCGGTTTCCCGCTGGTTTTCCCCTGTCCCAGGGAATCCTCCATGGCGGCGCTGCTTGCAGTGCCGCCATGGGGATTCCGACCCCCTTCCCGCCAGCCTGTTTCTGGCGGTTTTCACCGCCAGAACCAGGATGGCGGGAACGGGTGTCGTGGGGCCCCTGGGGGCCCCTGCACTGCCCATGCCGCTGGCATGGGCAGTGCAGGGGCCCCCTAACAGGGCCCCATACAGATTTTCACTGTCTGCTTTGCAGACAGTGAAAATCGCGACGGGTGCCACTGCACCTGTCGCACCCCTGCAACTCCGCCGGCTCCATTCGGAGCCGGCTTCCTCGTTGCAGGGGCTTTCCCGCTGGGCCGGCGGGCGGCTTTTTGGCGGTCGCCTGCCGGCCCAGCGGGAAAGCCAGAATGGCCGCCGCCGTCTCCTGACCGCGGAGCGGCCATTCGGCAGTAACCGCATGGCGGGCGGTGACCGCCGCCCGCCTCGGTCAGAATGACCGCCTAAATCATAATTTGAATACAAATATTGCACTTCTTCTTGATTATAAAAACGCGTTAGTAGCAGACTACAACTAATGCTGTACGTTAATGGCAAGCTGTGATAGGTAACTCCCTCCTGGACTGAAAGAAGAATTTGTGTACACACATAACAAGCCTTCGCATCCATAGTGTCAACATACTCACTCAGCAAGCAATAGAAAACGTTAGTAGACAGCTCCCCTTTAGCATTACTCTCGCCATGCAAATACTTTGCATCCTGCTCAAACCTGTCCCACGGTGTTAATGTAGCAGTTTCAGAAACTGCAGCATTGTTAGCATCACTTTCATCTACCAGACGCATTTCCACAAAGATAGCTATAATGAATATCACACATACAACAGCCAAAGCAACACCCAAATATTTACAACGCTTATTTCCCTCAATTTCATCTCCTGACCCAGGCATGATCTGTAAAGAATCAGAAAGTAAAGTACTACAAACGTAATCAACTAATACAAGGATGGTTAGAAAATTATTTTTCTCTGCAAAGCTAAGCAAAGTCTTTCTTCAGCAAGTATTTACAGCTCTCCCATTCACTCCAGGGTCTTAGTCAAATCAGGTTAGCAGCCTGTCACAATCGGGTTTTCAAGTCATTTCAGGTTAATAGTTTCACATCCGGTAATTTTTTCATTTGTCTCTTTCCTCAGGTTTCCCTTTATTCAAATTGCAGCTTACCACAGTCTCTTTTATTTGTGGCCAACTTCAAGTACCATAATATTGACCTGGAACTTCACGATCAAAACAAAAAGCCAAGAACTCTTGTGCCACTCAGCTGTCGTTGCATAAGCCCATTCATTACCCGCGTATCTTCTGTTTGCTATTCTCTTTCTTTTCAATTTGCGGTCACCCTGCAATTCTCCTTCACTAAGGTCTTCTTTCCTTGTGGTATTGACCTCTTCCTCTATTGTTTCATTAATGACTACTTTCCCTTTTTCAGTTTGCAATTCTGGCCACTTATCTCCTTTCAGTATCGTTTTGCTGTTTGACTTTTCAGGGTGCTGTTCAATGCCCTCCTCTTGTGCTATGGTGTTTTCTCTTGCTGGCTCTGCAAGTGGCTCAGGAGGAGTCTGAACACCTTGACTTCCCTCTGTTTCACCTCCTTCACCTTACGGGTCTGTAAGGGGTTCAACTTCAAACCCGTATCCGTCGGCTTCTGGGAGAACCTCTCTTTGTGTCGGTTCCCCTGGTGCCTCAGTTGAGATAGGCTCACCGTCACCCTTTGGGATCTTTTTTGCTGTTTGAGTGACCAGGCCGTCCTCAAAGGGCTCTCCTTCAGCCTCAGTTCCCCTTTGATTACTCTCCGGCCCTGAGACTTCCTTTTCTATAGCTGTTATTTTCGACAACTCAAGTTCCTCATCAGTTGGACATGTCGCCTTCTTTGTGTGACTGGCATGGAACCAGTTTGGAATTCCTGCACATTTCACAGCAGTAATAGTTGTCAGTATCACTTGATACGGAACCTTCCAACGTGGCTCCAAACACAACTTCCTCACTTGTTTCTTGACAACAACCCAGTCACCGGCTTTCAGATTGTGACCTGGATCATTTATCAGTGGCAGTGTGGTGGCTTCCACCTGGTGAGAGAAAGAGCAGACCACGTCAGCCAGACTCTTGCAGTAGTCCAACACCATATCATCCGTGATATTCACAAGAGCATTTGCAGGCACTGCGGGCAATCTCATAGCTCGGCCCATGAGAATTTCATGTGGAGACAGTCCTGTTTTCTTGTTGGGAGTATTTCTCATTGACATTAGCACTAAGGGCAATGCATCTGGCCATTTCAAATTGGTAGCTGCACACATTTTCGCCATTCTCGACTTCAAGGTACCATTCATCTGCTCCACTAGTCCTGAGGCTTCAGGACGATAGCTACAATGCAACTTCTGTTCAATGTTCAGTGCGGCACACAAGAGTTTAACCACCTCGTTGTTGAAGTGACTTCCTCTATCTGATTCTAAAGAGATCGGAAACCCGAAACGTGGTACCAACTCCCTAAGCAGCAACTTCGCTACTGTGAGACTGTCATTCCTACGTGTAGGGTAATCTTCACTCCAGTGACTAAAGATGCACACAATCACCAACACATACCTCAGACCTCCGCACACAGGCATCTCAATAAAATCCATCTGCATCCTGCTAAACGGACCTCCTGCTCTCCCAATGTGGCTCAAGTTCACCACGGTCCCTATCCCCGCATTCATCTGCTGACAGATGATGCATCTGTGACAGATTACTTCTGCAGCTTGTCTGAATTTTGGATTGAACCAATCGACCTTGAACAACCTGATCATGGCGTCTCTCCCAATATGTGCTTGACCATGGTAAAACCTTGCAAACTGTGACAAGAGACTGTTTGGCAAGACCATGTTCCCCTCATCTGAAACCCACAAATCATCAGGTCTTTGTACACATTGCATTTTAAGCCAAGAACGTTTCTCTTCTCTACTGGCAAGTCCCTGCAACAATTTTAACTCCATGGTGTCAACCACCCTCAATGCATAACCTGTGCATGTCTCATTTTCAGTTTCAGGTAACAATTCCCACTGATCTTTGAACGATATACAGTTCAGTGCACAAAACCTTGCGTCTTGATCTGCATATCCGTTTCCCATTGACACAAAGTCTTGTGATTTCACATGGGCGCTGCATTTCACTACGGCAATTTCAAGAAGTAACTGAATCGCGTGCAACAACTCCTTAATTCTTTCACCATTTTTCTATGGAGAACCAGAAGAGGTCATGAAACCCCTCTGTGACCACAACTGGCCAAAATCTTGGACAATTCCAAATCCGTATCTGCTGTCAGTATAGATAGTCACTTTTAGTTTGTCAGCGGCATGGCATGCCCTAGTAAGAGCAACCAATTCAGCCACTTGAGCAGAATACACTCTCTCGGGCCAAGATGCTTCCAGGATACCGGTGATTGTACACACAGCGTATCCAGCTCTTAGTACTCCCACAGAGTCCCTCAGGCATGAACCATCAACAAAGATAACGTAATAATTTTCTTCCAATTGAGTATCTTTAATGTCAGGTCTTGGTTTGGTGCACACTGTTGTTACCTCAAGACAATCATGTTCTATTTCCTCAGCATCATCAACATTTGTATTTCCATTGGGAAGCAAAGTTGCCGGGTTAAACACAGTACATCGTTTGAGTGACACATTTGGTGACCCCAGTATAATTGTCTCATACTTGGTCAACCTAGCATTTGTCATGTGCTGGGTCTTAGTTCGGGTCAGTAGTATTTCAACTGAATGTGGGACCATTACTGTCAAGGGATGTCCCATCACTATGCTTTCACACTGAGTAAGGCTTTGACCAACTGCTGCAACTGCACTCAGACAACCCGGTAAGGCTGCTGCGACTGGGTCCAAAGTAGCTGAAAAATATGCTACTGGGCGGTTGGCACCTCCATGGACCTGTGTCAGGACAGACAGAGAACAAGCATCACGTTCATGACAAAACAGTACAAAAGGCTTTGGGGCATATTGGGGCATATTTATACTCTGTTTGCACCGAATTAGTGTCATTTTTTTTTACTCTAATTCGGTGCAAAACTAACTCCATATTTATACTTTGGTGCTAGACCCCTCTAGCACCAAATTTATGGAGTTAAAGTCATTTTTTGAAAGTGGAGACCTACTTTGCCTTAATGAGATGCAAGGTAGGCGTTCCCGTGCAAAAAATGACTCTATGGCCTTAACGCCATATTTAGGGGCATATTTATACTCTGCGGCATATTTATACTCTGTTTGCACCGAATTAGTGTAATTATTTTTTACTCTAATTCGGTGCAAAACTAACTCCATATTTATACTTTGGTGCTAGACCCATCTAGCACCAAGGCCCTGATTTAAACTTTTTTTGCACTGCATTAACGTCATTTTATGACGCAAAAGAGGCGCAAACTTACAAAATATTGGCCCTTAATTATACTTTTTGCTGCAAAACTGCACTAACTCAGTTTTGCACCAAAAAGTTTAGCACCGGCTTGCACCATTTCTGTGCATCAGCCGGGCACCATATTTATAGAATGGTGCAAGCCGGTGCAAAGGGTAGGCTAGAGTTTCAAAAAATTACTTTAGTCGGGTGGGGCTGGCAGTATAGAAGAAGAGGGTTTAGCACCAGAAAATGGCTTTAGGCTGGTTAGAGTAAAAACAAATGACTCTAACCAGATTAGCGTCATTTTATGGTGCTAAACCTACCATGCCACATGACTCCTGCCTTAGAAAAGGCAGGAGTCATGCCCAACACCCCAGTGGCCAGCACAGTGGACAGGGGTCCCCTGGGCATGGCCATTGCACCCTGTGCCATGTATGGGGGCCCATTTCAGGGCCCCCTATGGCACTTTCAAAAATAAAATGCACTTACCTGTACTTACCTGGGATGGGGTCCCCCATCCTCGCAGTCCCTCTAGTGTGGGTGGGGGTGCCCCTAGGGCCTAGGGAGGGCACCTCTGGGCTTATTCCATGGTGTTCCACCATGGAAATAGGGCCACAGGTCCCCTAACGCCTGCCCTGACCCAGGTCTTAAAAAATGGGGCAAAGCAAGCTTTGCCCCATTTTTTGACCCCTCCTTCCTCCCTTGCACCATTTTTACATGGGAGTATAAATATGGTGTTAAGGCCATAGAGTCATTTTTTTGCACGGAAACGCCTACCTTGCATCTCATTAAGGCAAGGTAGGTTTCCACTTCCAAAAAATGACTTTAACTCCATAAATTTGGCGCTAGACGGGTCTAGCACCAAAGTATAAATATGGAGTTAGTTTTGCACTGAATTAGAGTTAAAAAAAAATGACGCTAATTCAGTGCAAACAGAGTATAAATATGCCCCTTAGCGTCAAAAAATGATGCTAATCTGGTCAGAAACATTTATTTTGACTCAAAACTGCCTATCGTCATTTTATTTTAAGCTAGCCTACTCTTTGCACCGGCTTGCACCATTCCATAAATATGGTGCCCAGCTGGTGCTAAAAAATGGTGCAAGCCGGTGCAAAACTTTTTGTGGCAAAACTGCCTTAGTGCAATTTTGCACCAAAAAGTATAAATAAGTCCCTTTGTGTAATCAGGCATACCTAAAGCTGGAGCCCTGCACATGCACTCTCTCAGTTCAATGAATGCCCTCATTTCTTTCTCTGACATAGTTAGAGTATCCGGGCCATCCTTAACCTCCTTGACAGTCAACCTCACCAAAGGCTTAGAGATAATTGAGAAGTTGGGAATCCACTGGCGACAGTAGCCCACCATTCCCAAAAACATCCTCACGTCTCTTTTGGATGTCGGGGGACTCATCTGTAAAATGTCTGTCACTCTTTCTTTGGATATTCTCCTTGACACCTTTTCAATCAGGTGGCCTAAGTACTTCACCTCTTTCTGACAGTACTGTAGCTTCTTTGGGGACACTTTATGTCCGTTCTTTCCCAAATGATTCAGTAAGGCAATAGTATCATACCTGCAGTCATCTTTCGTTTTGGATGCAATCAACAAGTCATCAATGTACTGTATTAGAGTCGAATTAAAAGGCAGTTCCCATGACTCCAAATCCTTCTTCAATATCTGATTGAAGATGGAAGGTGATTCTGAAAACCCTTGAGGAATTCGACATCAACTGTAAACCTTGTCCAAGAATTTGAAACTGAAGAGAAATTGTCTGTCCTCGTGAAGAGGCACAGAAAAAAACGCTTGAGACAAGTCCACAACCGTGAACCACTCTGCATCACATGGGACCTGAAACATGATCACGGCTGAATTTGGCACTATGGGACAACATTTAACCACTATCTCATTAATTTTTCTTAGGTCTTGGACAATTCAAACTTTCCCACAAGGCTTTCTCAGTCCCATTATTGGCGAATTACATGGGCTGCTCATCACTTCTTTTAAGACCCCTTGCTTCACAAAGTCTGCAATCATCTGCGTCACTTGTATGAGGACACCTTGTGCCATGTGGTACTGTGGTACCTGGGGAAACACAGCATTTGGCTTTATATCTACTTTGACTGGTTCTACTCCTTTGATCCGTCCCACTTCCTTTCCTGTCAAGTCCCATACCTTCTCTGTAACTTTTCCCTGTAATTCTGTTGGCAAATCGGTCACTGTGAACATCAGGAAGAAGCTTACCTGTAATCGGATTTGTCAAGAGCTGATTTGCTACTCCTACCACCTTTTTGGTACGCCCCGAAATCGCCAATTTTAGAACCTCTGCACCTCTGACTGTAGAGCGTGTAGCTCCTGTGTCAACCAGGAACTAAACCTTGTGACCCATCACCTTCCCTTGCACGTAAGGTCCCCTCTGATCTACTTCTAGGGACGCTGCAAGCCTGCATTCCTCACTATCTGAACAATCATCTGACCATTCATCGTTTATTCCATTCTCATTACTCAATGGGAACTGTTGTACTGTATTATTTTGACTCATTGTTTGGCCTGTGACCTGTTGAGGAAGCATCACCTGTTGCTGTCCCATCGGAGCTAAAGGCAACTGCATTTGCTGTCTGGGTACCATGGGAATCTGCTGTTGTATGTGCTGCAACTGCGTTGGCCGAACACGTGCCATTTGCATTTGTTGCATAGGCTGGAGACCCTGTATCTGAACCATATTATTCTGGAAGTTCGGATTTGGACCCCCTCATTCTTGGACCCCTCACATTTTGAAATGTACCGGCATCATTGCTTTGTTGAACAACACCATCCTGCACCATCATTGGGCACTCCCGCTTCCAGTGTCCCACGCCCCCGCACGGATGGCATGGTGACATCTTTTTCATCCCTTGCACATCATTTTGAACCACAACAGTATTCAAGTCTGGACCACAGTTCACAAAACCTCCCCGACCTCTGCCTCTTGTTTGTGGCTGGAACATTCCGTTCCCTTGAGGCTGCTGCTGTACCATCTGCTGTACTCCATTTCCCTGCATCTCTGCCTGAGCTGCCTTAATTTGCATCACCATCACCTTCTCTTTCAGCTTTCTCTGCTTCAATTCAATCTCATCGCTACAGTATTTTGCACACTGCAACACTTCATCAATCGGTTTCGCTTGCCAACAGATCAAATGATTCTTAATCATCTGGCTAATCTCTGGCCTCAATCCTTCGACGAACCTGAACACAAGGTGATTCATGTCTTTTGGTTCTATGACCTCCATGCCACTATAGTGTTTGAATGCCTTTAACAACCTCTCATAGTAAGCATGTATCGACTCTTTGCCTTCTTGTGCCGTTCGATCAATTTTCTGCCAATCAATATTCTGCGGTGACACCTTCTGCTTCAAAAACTCAATCACCTTATAGTAGTATTTCATCACCTAAGGAGACAGTGCTCCTGTAGCCCTGTCCCTTGCCGGTTCCGTCGTCGGCCAATCCACACTCCTCTTGCACTCAAACCACAAGTCAGCTGGGACTATGATCTCAAACAATGTATTCAAGTCTTCCCAGAGACACTTTGCAAGCTTCACAAACCTCTCCATTTGCTGTTACCACTCTATTGGCTTTTCCCTCAACCTGGGATAATCATTTGTGAATGACAAAATGTCTCCCCTAGACCAGGGCACATGAACTAGGACCCCTCCAGCCATTTCTCTCATTGGTAACATCTTTATTGTTCCCATGTCTGGTACAGCCTTCGTCTGCTGCGGTTCCAGGCAGTCATTTTTCCTCTTATCTCTCTTCTTTGCCCATCTGCCTTCCCACTTCTCTAATGCTCCCCAAACCTGCGGGCTCTGTAGAATTTCTTTAAGGTGTGCCTTCATCCCAGTAGATCTCATATGATCAAAATATTTAGGTTCGAAGTCTAACCTATAACTCCTCTTCAGATGCTTAGTATTGTCTAAGTCTATGCTGTATTTGTCTGGCACGTTCGCTAACCTCTGGTGCACCTTACTCACTCTTTGGTTATTTTCGGGCACAAATATCTTAGTTTTGCTTCAGTGTATGATTCTAGTCTGTACACTCCCATGCTCCCTTCTACTAGCATAGCTGCTTCCACTCCCAACCTCACAAAATTCAGGTATTCCTCTCTTTCTGATCGCTCTGCTGTCGCAGGAGTAGTCTGTGGCGGGTTAAGCTTGTCTAACCACTCAGTTAACTGTAGCACAGTTAAGCCTTGCAATGAGATATTTCCAGCCTGCACCACCGGTGGTTGTGACATTTTTGCACCCAATACCTGTGGAGTCAATAGACCCAAACCTGCTTGTCTCATGGTTTCTAAAGGAACCCTGATCGGAGTGAAGTCCAGCAAAGATCTAGATCTCTCGACTGTCTGTTCTCCCGGTGTCGTCCCTTGGGAACTTCCAGTGAACCCTCCTCTTATCACCTCTTGAGTCATTACTCCTTGATCACATACACTAGGTTTTGACTGCACATATAGCGGTACTGGCGGACCAATGGTAATCGGCAATGATATAGCAGCTGGTGCCTGTTCGTTTCCCAATCCCGGTGGAGCATTAACTCCCATATCTTGATTCATCATAGGTGCTGTAACTGACTGCAGTCCTGTGATCGAAGTGTAATTCGGGACCATCTGTTGCTGCGGCTGGGGCATCAATTGATCTTGTGTATACCGGATCAGGCGGCACCATCAAACTCGTAGTCGTTTTTAATACTGGGATATCAGGATAGAGCCTCTGAATTGGTGGTGGCTGCAACTGTATCTGCGTGTCTGGTGCGTTGGATACACTAGCACCATTCTGTATCGGAGCTGATGTGATAACATTATTTGACTGTGCTGCACTTGTGGCTCCCTGATTTTGTGTCGGATTTACAGGACCTGCACTAGTACTCGGTCGATTGTCATTCATGGCATATGGTGGCAGTCGATCATGTAATAACTGATTGAGAAACTCATCATCATCCGAATCATCTGCATCTGTCCAAGACTTCTGAGTCTCCTTCTGCTTGCTAGAGCCCTTGTCTGTTTCACAAGTGGCCTTTCTTCCCTGTGTTTCGGCTTCTTGAGTTATTGCCGGAAACATCCTGACTCCGTCTATTATTTCCCTTCTCCACAGCCTGGTCTCACTATCCCATCTAGCTTCTGCTAAGGTCTTTTCTGCTTTCCTCATTCTCTGCTCTAATTTCTGTTGCCTCTGTCATATGGCCATTAATAACCAAATTGCTAACGCCTCAAACTGAGCTGGTCTCGGAGGCGGCTTCTGCTCATTTAGCGCTTTCCGCAAATTTTCTAAAACCCCTATGTTAAATGTTCCATTCTCTGGAAACGCCAAGCACCCATCTTTCTCTGTCAATTTGCACCAATGCTTTAGCCAAAGGCATGGCGCGACTCCCTTCTCCTCCATTACGGCATAAGCCAGAGTATCCTCTGGCGGTGTAGGCTCCCCCACACTCACGGTAATATAGGTATCTCCCCTCAAAGCACTCTTTAAAGCCTTGAAAAACTTCATTTTTTGCATCTTTTATTTTGTTTTAGAATCAGGAAGTGACTTTAATTTCCAGAACACTCTTCGCCTACCTTCTTAACCAATTGCCTCTCACGGACGGCTGCCAATCCGTGTGCGACCCCTCTCGGCAACTAACCTATCCCAGCGCGGCTCCAATGACGCCACACTCACACACTGCAGCTTACAAAGTCTTGTGGCTTGTCTTCCTCACTCTCTATTCACACAAAACTAATGCAATATATTGCGAGCACCTTAACAACAACTCAAATTTGCCGGTTTACTACAGGAAGGATAATACAATCACTTCAGAACTGTACAGAGATTTCACTTGATTCCTCGGCTGCTACTCTCTCCTTCTCAGATTCCGCACCAGCATGCAAAATTCGACCTGCAAATTTCACTTACGACTTGTCAATGGTTTGTTCTAGTGCACTTTAGAACTTACCAAATCTCCATCCAAGGTTTCACTCACACATTTTGACTCAAACTTGACTCGTCAATCACGCCCGATTGACCTATTAAACCACGCAAATTACAACATAAACCAAGTGTCTCATACACTTATCAATATACTCCGGAGTCTTAGACCACGCCGGGTCCGTACATCACCAACAACCAGGTGGACAATTTTTGAGCACAAAGCGCCACACTCACATGATGTTCGCCGACTTCCCTACTTTCATACTGCGGCGTACGCCCACGCCCTACTAAAACATTACCTGGCCTAAATTCTCCCAATCCTTCACAATGCAACTGCGATATGCATAAGCTGAGCAAGCTCAAATTCTACTTCAGTCATACTATAACTAGAACGCCGAGAACACACCCAACTCACTTCGGCAAGCTCCGAGATTCCAGGAAAGTCATTTGGGACTTAGGGGCACATCATACCTCCAATTTGCATTACTTCAAAAACAGTTCTAAAACAATGGTCCCTCATCCTAGGGCCCTAAAAGGGCCTAAACCGTCCTCTGCTACCAGATCTGATAACGCATCCCGTCTTAGATAATTAATTAGTCTGGGACTTGTTTTAGGCCAATGAATCTTTTGACCCTGATTGAAGACACCTCAGGACAAGACAATTAATCAACATAGCAATCAATAGATCAATGACATCATCAATATTCACTACAGAAAATCGATTAAATTTGGATAATGGCATAAGTAAGAATCAAAACACACCAAGACCTCTCAGTCATGAATAACCACACGGATTTAGTTTGATTTATGACATTTATTCCCTATTGATTATGCCTCTACGAGTAAGTTTATTAGTCTCAATACCAGAAAACACATCAACACGGTAATAATATGGCAACTCGAATAAGACTTCATCAATGCAAAAATCATAAACATTAGAACAAAGCACAACGTCAACATGGGTTAGTCTTAGCAGAGTATCATTAGCGCATTATTCAACAAAGCATAGATTCAGTCATTTGTCTATTTGCATCCGTTTAGTGAATTCCGTAACTAACCTCGAATTAGCATTAGCATGTTGGGCTTCATGCAAAACAATTTAGCAATACAAATTTAGAAAACATCTAACTATGGTCTCTATCAAAAGATAGCAGTTGGTACCTAGAAAGAAAAGGCAAGCAGACAATTACAATTTCATCATCATATAGTTACCCTCCGTAATGAGCCAGCATACAGAGTCAGTCTTCGTCCTCAGAACATCAGTTGATTCACCATCAGCCAAGATACACAGCAAAGTTCAGCAAGACGGGGCAATAAGGGACACTTCCCTCATAAGGAGGAAAGTATGAATCGGGCAAGGCAGAATAAGGATGGTTCGAAGAGATAAACCGCAAAGTCTTTAAGACAGAGTGACAAAGTTTCTAGGTAATAGCAAAGGCACGTAATGGCTGATTTCTTCTTATGTCATACGATTATATCAAACTTGTAGTACAGTCCCCTAATTTCCAATTGGGCAAGTTTTGGTGCACCATTATCTCCATCCAATGGTTTACTTGTCGCCTCATTAAGATTGTCACCTAATAACAGTTCTCACGTAGTTTATTGGCTTCTGTAATTGACATCTCCAACGGGCAGAATGTCAGGTACAATTTCATGTTCTCGCGGTCCTCTCACAGACCCAGTCAGTAGTTCCATTGTTTATACCAGTTCAGGCGACCTTGTACCTGTTGCAAGTTTACACTGTTGCATTCGGCAAGAATGTCTCCTTGAGCAAGTAGAGTCTCATGAGAAAGAATTTACTACGGTTACACACATCTTCTAGACTTCTGGAAAAGTACGGGTACATGTCCTTCAGCAAGTCAGCACATTGCACGTTAGAAAAACACATTTTATATAAAACCGGACAGCTAGGCACCGACTCATGCTAACTAAGGCCTAGTGATTAATTAGCAAAACCTCAACACATAACTCTTAATACTAATACAAATCATACATTAGTATATTAATATTTCATTATTAGTCAGTTTCAATTATCATTGTATACGTTGATGGCCACTCCCCGTGGGCACATTTCAAACACACGTTTAGTAAAAGCACATTAATATCATTTCTATGCAGCATCATTATGCATTAATTCGCAAACTTTTCATGTTAATTTTGATTATAAAACTCCAACAGTACCATGCAGAAGAGGTCCATGTCTCGCCTATCATGACCAATCCCCCCTATATGACATGGCACTCTGACAGTATCAGTCACTAACCACAATTACAGGCTTAAGTCCCAGACAGTTATTGGAAGTAGAGTTGTATCAGTTGGTTCCTGGAATTGACATCTTACCCTTCCCCATCCTCACCATCACTCTCCTCAGCTCTCCACCTCTCTGAGGTAGCTGATCAGGACCTATAGCACCCTCCACCTCCAAAAGGGGGATAGAATGTCTCACAGCCATGTTGTGCAGCATGCAGCAGGCCACCACTATTCTACACACCTTATCAGGCCCATAGGCCAGGTAACCCCCAGAGATATGTACACACTGGAATCTAGCCTTCAGGAGACCTATAGTACGCTCTATCACCCTCCTAGTACGTCCATGGGCCTCATTGTATTTCCTCTCTGTATCCGTCCTGGGATTCCTCACTGGTGTCAGGAGCCAACGCAAGTTTGGATATCCAGAATCACCTAGACAAAGGGTCAATACAGAGTCATCATTGTGTAATGTCCCTTAGTCAGACAGGCAGGTTTTCTGCAATGTGCAAACTTACCTATGATCCACCCTCTGTCCTCTTGTAGTTGTTCCATCTTCTGTGGCACACTACTGTTCCTCAAAACAAATGAATCATGGACTGAACCCGGAAACATGGCATTCACATGGGAAATGTACTGGTCTGCAGTACATACCAGTTGGATGTTCATGGAGTGAAAGTTCTTCCTGTTTCTGTACACCTGTTCACTCACTCTTGGGCGGATGATAGCTATGTGGGTGCCATCGATGGCACCTATGACATGGGGAATGTTTGCAAAGGCATAGAAGTCAGACGTGATGGCAGGGAGGTTAGCACTTTGGGGGAATTACACATAGGATTGCAGATGTTGTACAAATCCATTCAGAAATCTTGTCAGTACCTGGCTGAACATTGGCTGTGAGAAACCAGCACCCATGTCCACTGTCACTTGAAATGAGCCTGTGGCCAGGAAATGGAGTGCGGAGAGCACCTGCACCCCAGTTGGAATGGCATGCTGATTACAATTTCCAGGAGTCAGTGCAGGATCCAGTAATGCACATAGTTCCTGAATAGTTGCACGTGCGAGTCTGTAAGTGATAATGCCACAAGGGTCTGTACCTATGAGGGGTTACAAAAAGGAGTGATGTGCACAAATACATTGGCACATTTTCTAAATACATGCAGTGCATTGTTCATAGTAGTGTCTGTACAACTGTATAACTGCAACCTGACAGATGTACATGTACATCACTAGGAGGGAACAGAGTAAATCATGTGTGCTACCATACACAATGGATAGAGGCCTAGGTGCTTCATGTGGCTAGTAGGCCTTGCACTGTGAGTAGTATGAATTTCAAGATGCGTAGGTGATGGAGAAATGTCTGCCCACTGTAGTTCTGCCCCTTCATTGTGGAAGTGACCTAATACCTCTAGTGGTTGATGTCACAGCGTACGGCAGTGTTGACCACTGTTCGCACCCTCATTGGCTAACATGGATGCCAATGGGGAATCCTGGCGTATCATGATCGTGTATACCGCCATGGAACGTACGCGCGTTCGTCATCGTTTGATCACTTCACTCCATGATTTCGTGCGGACAGGTACTCCACTCTGTGTACTGCTGTCGCCTGCCTCTGGCTATGGATGTTCCATGTGGTGCAGGGGAAAGGGCCCCGGCCTTCACTCAGGAAGAACTGGAGAAGCTAGTGGGAGGGGTCCTGCCCCTGTACGACAGACTCTACGGACAGCCAAAGGTACAGGTGAGTCCGGGTTTGGGGGGCACTGTGTGAGTAATGGATGGAGTGGATTGCACATATGTGTGCTCCTGTGAGCCAGGATGGGCCAAGGTGCATGGAATGCTGCATGCCACTGCCCTGCATGTCTGAGGGTACTGTCAGTCCTATGTTTGACAATCTGCCAGCTGTTCCCATCGTGCAAGTGCCTGACCTCTGTGTTCCATTTCTGTGTCACCCTACTAGGTCAGCGCCCACCAGAAGAGGGCACATTGGCATGCCATCACCAAGGAGGTACGGACCCTAGGTGTCTACAACCGGCGGAGCACCCACTGTCGAAAGAGGTGGGAGGACCTGCGGCGCTGGGCGCGAAAGATCACTGAGGCCCATCTAGGGAAGTCCTCCCAACGTGGAAGGGGTGCCCGTCGGGCTCTGACCCCCCCTCATGCGTCGGATCCTGGCGGTGGTGTACCCAGATCTGGGTGGGCGCTTGAAGGCTACACAGCAGTCACAAGGGGGTGAGTACTCACAGACCATACTTCAGTCTGGAAGGATGAGTGTGTGTGCAATAGGGCTCATGCTGCTTAGAGCAGGGAATTTGACTGGTGTCCATCTACTGTATGTTCCCCAAAGGGTGTAGGGGTGACCCTGTCAGGTTTCACCTACCTCAGCTCCAATAGTATTTCAGGGGATGGGTGTAGGTCAGTATTCTGCTCAGTAGTCAGGGGCATGGCCATGGGCATAGTGCACCGTGCTGCCTGTTGGGTGTGTCTGCTGGGTGGGTGAATGTCTGGCCATTGTGTATCAGCATTCGGCTATTTACAAGTGTCTCTCCTGTTTTGTCTCCCCATCCCTGTTCTCTTGTGTTGGTTTGGTACAGCATCAACATCAGGCGAGGAAGCTGAGGCATTAGCAAGTGGGGAGGCAGCGGCCCACTGATCCGCTGAGGCAGAGACAACGAACGTTCAGGGGACCAGTGGGTGGGAGGGCGAGGGGACTTCCACGGGGAGGCTACTACCAGAGGATGTAGTGACTCTGAGACCTCCTCCGATGGGGGTTCTCCGGCGGTGGTGGACCCTAGTGGACACACCACTATCGTGAGATCTTCCGCCACCACTCATACCATCACCGCCCTCCCTTCTGCTCCCCACCGAATTCCCCGTGCCCGCCCACCCAGAAAGGTGGGCTTCTCTTTCGCCCAAGGCACCTCCTCCCCTGCCCCAGTCAGCCCTGCTGTCCTCACAGAGGAGGCTATTGACCTCCTGAGAACCATCTCTGTAGGACAGACAACCATTGTCAATGCCATCCAGGGTCTGGCATCAGAGGTGCAGCAGACCAATGCCTATCTGGATGGCATTCACAGTGCATGTCTGCCCTACAGAGATCTGTTCAGGCTCTGGCCTCCTCTTGGACGGTAGCCAGATTCCCTGGCCATTCTGGCCCCCTCCAACCTCCTCTACCCCCCAGCACCCCACTCCCTTCACCCGTCCAAAGCACATAATCAGACCCGCTTACAGGGACATCAACACACAAGAAGCATGTTTCAAAACACAAGCACCACACCTCCCACCACAAGCATTCACACAGCCAACAGACACCTGCACACACAACAACGTCCACTTCCCCCAGTGTGCCCACCTCTTCCGCCTCCCTGCCGGCCCCGTCTACATCCACACCCTCATGCACTGCACCTTCACTCACTGTTACTGCTCCTCTTCCTGCACTCACCACGATAGCAGACAGCCATACATGCACCCCATACACCACACCTGCACTCACCACCTCTACTGTAGTTGACACATGCAGCACACTCACCAGACTTGCAGACAACCACCCAACATACATCCACACTAGCTGTCTGTCTTCTCCCACTGTGTCCACACCCCCACCTCCCAAAACACACAAACGCACCAAGACACCCACCCATCAGACATCCACCACACCACAGCATACTGAGCAGTCACCTGCACCCACTACACGCACACCTACACCCCAAACATCAACTCCCTCTGCCTCCACTCCCACGCCCTCATCCACGCCCACCCCAATTGCTCCCAAGAAACTTTTCCTCTCCCGTGCAGATCTGTTCCAACCCACTGGCCCACCCCGTCTTGTCCCCAAACGTGCCCACCTCCTTGCCCTTTCCGCTCCTTACACATCACAGCCCACCCCGGTCCAGCCTGCCCATTCCCGTGCCCCTTCCCCGGTGAAGAAGAAGGCCCGCTCAGAGCGTAGGCCATCCAGCTCCACCTGAGCCAAACAGCCCCCACCCCCTTCAAAGGAGAAGCCCACCCCCCAACCTCCTCACACAAGTCAAAGTCCCACCCCCATCAAAAATCCCCACCCCGTATCCCCCTTCCGTGAGGTGCCTGGATCCCCATATGGTGCCCCATTCAGTGGAGTACCCAGCACTTGTGGGA
Source organism: Pleurodeles waltl (assembly GCF_031143425.1). Classification (NCBI taxonomy): domain Eukaryota; kingdom Metazoa; phylum Chordata; class Amphibia; order Caudata; family Salamandridae; genus Pleurodeles; species Pleurodeles waltl. Next base: position 618,190,977 of record NC_090437.1, on the reverse strand, counting down.
GTCAGGTGTGTCCAGTTGTGGCCTAGGACAATATGAATTTTATGGACTGGCCATTGGCCCTGTTGGCACTGTTTAGCTCAGTGAGCTACTAATTAAAGTTTCTGTGTGGCCTGTGTTTGGGCTGCACGCAGTTCCACCCTGGTGTTTGTTTTAATTTTTTATGGGTGTGGGGCTATTGTATGTACTATGGTCAAGTTGCAGTGGCTTTCGGTCGGGTAAGTACCTCTTGGTGTGGGGTGTATGACTTGTGCTGCTGGGAAGGGTTGGGGGCGTTGCAGAGTGGGTGGAGTGGGTGGGTATGTAACTGTGCCCTTTCCTCCCTTGTGTCGTAGGTTACGGTACTTACCGTCGTTGTCTTCGTCGGCGGTCTCGGTCGTGTAGGTATATGGCAAGGATCAAGGCTGGTATGATCAGCAGCTCTCTGTCTTTTTGTGGAACTCTGGTGGGTCTTTCATTCTATTTGTTTCATTTCCGCCTGGCTTTATGTGGCGGGGGGTCCCGCCCTGGAATTGGCGGCGGAATGGTGGTTCATAATTTGATGGGTGGGTTGGGCCTTTCCGACGGCCTGTGGGCAGACTTTGCCATCGTCAGCGGGACTCCTTTCCTGGCGGTGGGTGGTGCGCGGGATGCGTGTGTTTCATTTGGTTCATTATTTGGCGGTCCGGCCCGCTCCTCTGTTGGCGGTTTCTACCGCCGGCGGAGCGGAACGGACCGCCATGTTCATAATGAGGGCCTTAGTGCCTGATTTGGAGTTTGTCGAACAGGTTACTTCGCACAGACGTAATGGATATCCCATTTGCTGTATTATGATTTCCATAGGATATTATGGAATAGTTATAAGGAGGACGGGATATCCGTCACGTTTAAGACAGTGTAACCGTTTAAGACAGTGTAACCCCATCTGCCAAACTCGAAGTCAGGCCCTTAATCTTGATATTCTGACTTCCATTAGAAGTCCTTAGCTGCCTAAAGAAGGTAAATAGTCCCAGGCAGGTTCAGTCCAGCATCAAAGTCATAAATGTACAATCTTAGAGAGGGAAGGTCGTTTGGTAGAAACGGCATTTGTTGTTCTTCAGGGTCCTTCTTTCATTCAGATATATCTATTTTTACTGGGTATTCAGATGGAAATGTAATGTGTTTTAGGCCAGAATATACAAGCAAATCTTACTGTAACATATTGTAGAAGGTAAATTAAGCAACGTTTGCTTATCCCAATTGGCGGTTAATGTTGACGTCTAGTTGGAAATGGCAGTAAATTCAGCTTTGCTAGGTTAGATCGATTTCTATAGCACACATTTTGCCATTTGGAGGCGTCGCAGAGGTAAAAATAATTCATTATTCTGTCTCTTTAAGCTTCCTGTCTGTTTGCATGCTAAAGCATTTCACATGTGCGAACGACCTGGCATGTCTTTTGCGATGTTCCCATTTTCCAAACGTACAGCAATGCGCGCAAACACGTTCCTCAAATATTCGGGGTGTTGCAATAGTTAACCATCCTCTCCTCGAGTATTTGGGAGGGTCTCACTTTGCCTCCCTCCCCCGAGTTTCAGAGGAATCATGAAAATGCAGGTAAGAGTGGAGGCATAGATAGACGAGTGAGCTTGAGTGGTTAGAACAGTGGCTACCTTTTAACATGGATTTTGAGAAGTGCACTCTGGTTAGATTTGTGAAGCTTAATGCTCAGTGGTACATTTATGTTTTTTCCACTGTTTCGAGTAAGCCTTTCTCAGTCATTGCTATGGTAGTGCGGTCTAGTAGTGTATGGTGCTTCTGGCCGAGAACTTACTAAATTGATTTGTTGCCTCTGAGATATTTGGCTTGTGCACTGGCCAGTGAGTGTGATAAATTAATGTAAGGCATTGTTAATTGGAGAATCATAACTACATCACGGAGGACTTGCTAATCTGTTCAGCGTGAAACATTGGAAAGCAGCTGTTTATTAGGTGATTAATGAAATGACAAAATATGAGGCTCCCACGTTCATTTTGTAGAGTGATATCCACTTGTAGGATAAATGGTAGAGGTTGATCTCTGACCTATACAAGATGGTTTTCAGTTTTTCAGACACATAGAAGTCAGTTGGGTCACAGCTGCATGACCATGAACAGTGATCGACAATAAACCTAACTTTCCCTGAAATCTTCCCGCACACTTACTTTGATTTGCCATTTTATTTCTGCCCGTTTACAGTTTGCAAAACACTGCTTTGCTGTTGGTGGGTGATTCAGGAATTGATAACAAAGACCCAATTCAGCTTTCACAGTTTTCACAAACTTTAGCCAAATAGGATGTGTTCAGTCTGTGTATTAGTTTTACACGCTTTGCACTGAAGAAAAACATTCTACAATTAAATGTTCTCTATCATTGCAGTGTTTACATAGCAAAGAAAAAGAACTACTAACGCGTCCGTCTATGTTAATTTATACACATCAGGACTCGTTTTAGGCCGATGAATCTTTGGACCGAGTGGTGAGATACCATAAGACGAGATAACTGATCAATATGTCAATCAATATGTCAATAACATTGTCAACAGTTAACACCAAAATATATTTCACTTTAGTCATTAATAAACCTTTGGCGCAATCATGACCTTTCAGTCACGAATAACCACACCTTAATGGAGATTAGTGAATTTTATTCCCTATTGATTACAATCTAATAGCAAATGCATTAATCTCGAAACCAAGAAGCATATAAACATAATCACAAGGCGACAACTATGATGAGCTTACAATATTGTAAAGATCAGGAACATAAGATAATCATGCGAATAAGAAACAGATCGCAATACATAATACCTCCTAAAGGTCTTAGTTCAGCATAGCACTACGTCAGTCACGTCAGTTCCGTCAGTCATAATGAATCCCTCTTCTATCCTCAAATTAGCATTAGCATGTTGGGCTTCATGCAAAACAATTTAGAACATTAATTTGGAAAACATCTAACTAAGATCTCTAATCAAAACATACAGCAGTTGGTACCTAGAAAGAAAAGGCAACATAGATTTCATTAACAATAATTACCCTCCTCGAGATAGGTCAGCATACAGGATCAGTCTTCGTCTTCAGGACATCAGTTAGATCACCGTCAGTCTATCTAAGTTAAAGGTAAGGGACACTCTCCCCTTAAGGAGGAAAGTGTAACGGGGCAGTCTATGGGCAAGGATGGTTGTCTAAGTCTCAAGTCACCAAATAGAGTGACAGAGTTTCTGGATGCAATTGATATCATTCCCTACCTAATGCCCTTTGTCTCTTGTGTCATGGGTTTTTATCCCTTTTCCCAAAATACATTCCCCCAAAATTCTATTGGTCAGTCACTACACCCCACTATCGGTAACTAATCAAATTATACATTAAGTAATGCATTTGTCATTTCACGATATTTCTCTAAATCCTAATTGGTCTTCATAATTGACGTTTTTCGTAGGTGGCACATCCGGGGTTACTTCATTTCCTTGGCACACATCAGGTCAAAAGTTCTTTTCTCCACGCTTTATCGTCCTTGGAAGTGTCCATAATTGTTTCGAAGTTTCATAATTTATACTAAAAGCTGCTAGCATGGGGATGAGAAAATCTAGCATTGTTGCAAACAAGTAAGGAAAAGAACAATCGCTGGGTCATGGTCTTTTGCAAGTCAGCACACTGGAGAAACAGAAAAATACGCTTTAATATGAGAGTTACACAGCTAGTTCTCGACTCACGCTAACTTAAGATATACGAGTTCTAATGAATGCAGTTTTATATGTGTTAATGTGCTCAGTTGGGCATAATATAAATGATTATTTCTTATAGTTGACATTAGTTTACACAGGTGAACAATTCTCCACGTTTATGAATACATTTCAATGAATAATATTATTAATGCAGCATTGTTAAACATAAGCATTTCATGTCTATAATATGTAATATTTAAACTACGCTCTCTCAGTCCCTCCTCTGATGACGCTCGTCATCACACAATCTTTTGATCTTAATTTTTCACCTTGCGCCTGATACGCATTTCAACATCTTGCTCTTTATGTGAGCTTTCCCATATTTCATTGAACATTTTCTCTCTTTCACTTTCTTCATTTTGTCGGGCTCTTTTAGACCAATTTCTTTTTATTTTGTCATTAATTTTGCATGCCCCCCATAATCCTAATAGGCAAATCAAAACAATTAATAGACCTATCATAATTTTTGCAAGTACCCCATTCCAAATGTTGGTAAACCAGCTTCCCACTCAGGCAATTCCTTTTCCAAATTTTTCCCAAACACCAGGTTCTTTTAGATCCTTCAAATCTGTACTATCTCTAGTAAGGTTAGTAAGCATGCTTCTAATTTTCTTACTGTTATCTGGAATAAATGAACAACAATGACGTTCATTAAGCATTTTGCCCACACCTCCACTCTTTGCTAAAAGAATGTCTAAAGCAAGCCGATTTTGAAGAGTCATAGCTCTTTCTGCAGCAAGTTCAGTATCCATCAGAAGTATAGCTCCTGTAAAATTTGTCAGCATGTTATCCACAATAGTAGACAACTTTTGAATTTTCATAGAATTTAAGATAACCCCTACTGATGGGATTATAGCTCCAAATATGTCACCAATGACAGCCGCCACTGATTCTCGCATTTGTCTAGTATGTTGTAATTCAGACGTTTTAGGTATTTGTTTTAAGTCATCAATCTGGTATATCTTTGGGAATACTATTCCCAAATAACATGTCCCATACCATCCCTTAGGGAGACGGTAATATGCATTTAACCCACAGATGTAATAGATTTCAGGAATCGCTGGGTCTTGTCCATTTAACATAAAGGTCCATTTACTCTGAAACAGAAACACATGTCTACATTCACTCGTACCTACAAACAGATTGTCTTGATCAGATTTCGGCCTATATATACACAGTCTACCTACGTGTAATGCATCTATAGCTAATTTGCCTTGTGTTTTAATTGCCGTGTAAGCATAATCATTTGCATAAGTACGTTTTTCAAAGCCTTTTTCTAACCTTTCTTTCATTGCTTTACGTCTATCATCTGTGTGATCTAAAAAGCTTTTCTCTACAGGAGACAGTAAGCAAGTCAAATTATTGCGATGTGCATAAGCAGTTCCAAATGTAAGTGTTGGCTCAAAGAATCCTCTAACTATTTTAATATCATGCTCTTTAGCTAACTTATTTAAGAATTCAATCACAGGCACAAAAGAAAACACAACATCCAAATTTGAATAAAAGTATTGCACATGCTCTTGATCATAAAATCTTGTTAATAGCAAGCTGCAGCTAATTCCATAAGTAAGAGGGAGGCTATGATAAGTAACTCCTTCCTGCACAGATGAAGGAATTTTAGTACACACATAACAATCTTTCGCATCCATAGTTTCCACATACTCATTTAGTAAGCGATAGAAGACATTAGTAGAAAGTTCCCCTTTTGCATTAGTTCCCTCATGCAGATGTCTGGCATCTTGCTCAAATTTCTCCCACGGTGATAGTTTATTAGCAGTAGTAGTCTCAGGTTTTGAAGTTGCATTAATAGTTTCACTCTCTCTCCATGGCATTCCTACAATCACTCCCACAATCATTATTGCGCATACAACACCTATCATAAGTCCTACCCAACCACACACCTTACTTCCTTTGCTACTATAAGCCATGTTTGTATAGAATCAGAATAGCAGATCAACAATCAACTCAAGAAGGCAAACTCTTTCTGCGTATTTTACAGCGTCTTCACTCACTCCAGGACCCTTTTCGTCAATTCAGGTTAGCAGCTTGTCGTAATCAGGTTTCTTGAAGTCAAATCCAGGTTTAGTGTCGCTTTCCGGTAGTTTTCTAAAGACTCTTTCTCTTTTCAGCTTTCACGATTTCAATTTTATCTGAGTTTTCTTGTAGAATACCTTCAGGTACCGTAGTATTGGCCTGGCACTTCTCGATCAAAGCAGAATGCTAAGAATTCTTGTTGCCATTCAGAGGTTGTAGCATATGCCCATTCAGGACCTGTATATCTTCGGTTTGCTATTCTCTTTCTTTTTAATTTTCGTTCACCTTGTTGTTCTCCTTCACTCAGATCATCTGCCTGTGAAGTATCGCTTTCTTCTATTATTGTCTCGTTTGCTATTTCTCTTATTCTAAGATGTGACTTCTCTGACCAATTATCACCTCTGTGTGTCTTGTTTCTGTGTTTTCCTTCGGGACGTTGGACAGCACCCTCCTCTTGTGATATGGTGTTTTCTCTTGACGGACTTGCAACCGGTTCAGAAGACTCGGATCCGTTTCGATTTGAATTTACAACTTCTCCTTCTCTGTTGTCTTCCGGTTCTACACTGTATTCAGGCTCTGAATTGTATTCGTCTACTTCTGGGAGAACCTCTCCTTGTCTTAGTTCTCCTGCTGCCTCAACTGAGATAGGCACTCTGTCACCTCTCTCGACTCTCTCGAACTCACTGTCAGCTTGAGGGACAAGGCTGTTCTCAGTGGGCTCTCCTGTAGTCTCAGATCTTTCTTGACTAATCTCTGACTCTGAGACTTCTCCTCCTGAAGTTGCTGTACCGGAATCTTCAAGTTCCTCTTCAACAGGACACGTTACCCTCTTTGTGTGACTGGCATGTATCCAGTTGGGAACCCCGGCACACTTCACAGCAGTAGTGGTTGTCAATATTACTTGATATGGCCCCTTCCAACGTGCCTCAAGACACGATTTCCTCACGTGCTTCTTGACAACCACCCAACCTCCAGTTTGCAAAGAGTGTCCTGGTTCGCCGATTGGTGGCAATGTGTTAGCTTCCACCTGGTGAGAGAAAGAGCGAATCACGTCAGCCAAACTTTTGCAGTAATCCAACACCATATCATCTGTAATATTCACTAGTGCATTTGCAGGTACCGCTGGTAACCTCATTGCTCTACCCATGAGGATTTCATGGGGGGACAGTCCCGTTTTCTTATCTGGCGTGTTTCTCATAGACATCAGTACTAGAGGTAATGCATCTTGCCATTTCATGTTTGTCGCTGCACACATTTTTGCTATTCTTGATTTTAAGGTACCATTCATCTGTTCAACTAGTCCTGATGCTTCAGGGCGATAGCTACAATGCAACTTCTGCTCAATGTTGAGTGCGGCACACAGAAGTTTAATCACCTCATTGTCGAAGTGTCTTCCCCTATCTGATTCTATAGAAACCGGAAACCCGAACCTTGGTATTAACTCTCTGAGTAGTAGTTTTGCAACTGTAAGACTGTCATTCCTACGTGTGGGATATGCCTCAATCCAATGACTGAAAACACACACAATCACCAACACGTACTTCAATCCTTCACAAACAGGCATTTCAATGAAATCCATTTGCATTTTGTTAAATGGACCTCCAGCTCTTCCAATGTGGCTCAAAGTTACCACTGTTCCTTTTCCAGCGTTCATCTGTTGACAGATGACGCACCTGTGACAAGTAATTTCTGCGTCATGTCTGAATTTTGGATTTAACCAATCAATTTTAAAAGATCTGATCATGGCATCTCTTCCTAAATGTGCCTGCCCATGATATAATCGGGCAAATTGTGACAGAAGACTATTTGGCAAAACCAATTTTCCTTCCTCTGAAACCCACATATCATCTGCTCTTTGTACACACTGCATTTTCTGCCAGGAACGTTTTTCTTCTTTGCTAGCACGGCTTTGTAATGTCTTTAATTCGTCTAAGGTATCAACCACTCGTAATGCTAGGCTTAAGGTCGTGTCGTTCTCAGGTTGTGGTAACAATTCCCACTGCTCCTTAAATGATATACAGTTTAATGCACAAAATCTTGCAACTTGGTCTGCATAACCATTCCCCATTGACACAAAGTCTTGTGATCTGGAGTGAGCACTGCACTTCACCACGGCAATTTCAAGAGGCAACTGAATCGCATGTAACAAATCTCTTATTTGTTCTCCATTTTTCACTGGTGAACCAGAGGATGTCATGAAACCCCTCTGTGACCAGAGTTGGCCAAAATCATGCACAATTCCAAATCCATATCTGCTGTCAGTATAGATTGTGACTTTCAAATTCACAGCAGCGTGGCAGGCTTTTGTAAGAGCTATTAATTCTGCCACCTGTGCAGAAAACACTTTCTCGAGCCAGGATGCCTCGACTATGCCAGATATGGTACATACTGCGTAACCAGCTCTCAATGTTCCTGTTGAATCTCTTAAACAGGACCCATCAACGAACATAATGCAATCGTTTTCTTTTAACTGGGTATCCTGTATGTCTGGGCGAAGTTTGGTACAGAGCTCAGTCACCTCAAGACAATCATGCTCAAATTCTTCCCCATCTTTGATTTCTGTATTCTCATTGGGAAGTAGAGTTGCCGGGTTCAGCACAGTGCATCTTTTTAATGTAACATTTGGTGACCCCAGAATAATCGTCTCATATTTGGTAAGTCGTGCATTTGTCATGTGTTGCGTCTTAGTTCGTGTCAACAGAATTTCGACAGAATGTGGAACCAATACTGTCAAAGGGTATCCCATGACTATGCCCTCACATTGTGAAAGGCTTTGACCAACTGCTGCGACTGCTCGCAAACAACCCGGTAAGGCTGCTGCGACAGGGTCCAAAGTAGCTGAAAAATATGCTACAGGGTGATTTGCATCTCCGTGGACCTGTGTTAAAACAGACAAAGAACAGGCATCACGTTCATGACAGAATAACAGAAAAGGTTTCTCATAATCAGGCATTCCTAGTGCTGGAGCCCTGCACATGCACTCCTTCAGCTCTAAAAATGACTCAAGCTCTTCTTTTGTCAAAGTGATTGTGTATGGTTCATCCTTGACCTCTTTTCCTGTCAATTTTATTAAGGGTTTTGAAATGATCGAGAAATTGGCTATCCACTGGTGACAGTAACCCACCATTCCCAGAAACATCCTGACATCTCTCTTTGTTGTTGGGGGATTCATTTGTAAAACAGCTGTTATTCTCTCTTTTGATATTCTTCGGGACCCTTTCTCAATCAGATGCCCCAAATATTTCACTTCTTTTTGACAGTATTGCAACTTCTTAGGTGACACCTTGTGTCCATTCTTTCCCAAATGATTCAACAATGCAATGGTATCATATTTACAGCTGTCTCTGGTTTTAGATGCAATCAACAAATCATCAATGTACTGCACAAGAGTCGAATTGAAAGGCAGCACAAGAGGTTCCAAATCCTTCTTCAATATCTTATTGAAGATGGATGGTGACTCAGAAACCCCTGAGGAATTCTGCACCAACTGTACACCTTATCCAGGAATTTGAAACTGAACAAAAATTGGCTATCTTCGTGAAGAGGTATTGAGAAAAATGCTTGTGATAGGTCTACTACAGTAAACCATTCAGCATCACAAGGAACCTGGAACATTATTACCGCTGGGTTAGGTACCACAGGGCAGCATTTTATCACAATTTCATTTATTTTTCTCAAATCCTGCACAATTCGAACCTTTCCACAGGGCTTCTTTAAACCCATAATAGGTGAGTTACACGGACTGCTCAGAACTTCTTTCAAAACTCCCTGTCTGAGAAAATCTGCAATTATCTGTGTCACTTCAATGAGGACATCCTGAGTCATATGGTATTGTGGCACTTGTGGGAACACTGCATTTGGCTTTATTTGCACCTTGACTGGTCCTACTCCCTTGATTAATCCAACCTCTTTTCCAGTCAAATCCCACACTTTCTCTGTTACAGACCATTGTAGATCAGCAGGTAGATCGATCAAGGTAAACACTGGGAATAGAGTAATTAGAGGGTAATCTTCATTCGTCTCTCCTCCTTCTACTATGAATTGACCTTCATCTCCTTCATCATCACTGTTTGTCTGTACTTCTATTCCATAGTTGGAACAGGTAATCGAACATTTGGTCTTACATAATAAGTCTCTCCCTAGTAAGGACACTGGGCTTGAGTCACATACAACAAATCTATGCAGGCCTTGGAAATTTCCAATTTCAACCTGCACTGGGTCAGTAATTGGATTTGTCAGGTACTGGTTAGCCACTCCGACCACTCGTATGGTGCGGCCTGAAAGAGGTAATCTCAGTACTTCTGCACTGCGAACTGTAGAGCGTGTAGCTCCTGTGTCAACTAAAAATGAAACCTTATAGCCCATTACTTTTCCCTCTACATATGGGCCTCTCTGATCTACCTCTAAAGATGCTGCAAGCCTGCACTCTTCACTGTCTGAGCTGTCGTCTGACCATTCTTCATTCATGTCACTTTCACCTCGTAATGGGAATTGATGTACAGTGTTGTTTTGGTTTGTTACCTGGCCTGTGACCTGCTGAGGAAGCGTCACCTGTTGCTGTCCCATCGGAGCTAGGGGTAACTGCATTTGCTGTCCAGGCACCATAGGGATCTGCTGTTGAATTGGTTGTACTGACACTGTTTGGAAACGCAGCATTTGCATTTGCTGCATGGGTTGTACCCCTGGCATTTGCACCAAATTATTCTGAAAATTCAGGTTCTGGTGTCTCATTCTTGGACCTCGTGAATTTTGTAGTGTACCAGCATTAATGCTCTGCTGAACTGTACCATCCTGCACCATATTCGGACAATCCCGTTTCCAATGCCCCATGCCCCCGCACGCATGACATGGTGACATCTTCTTCATTGCCTGACCGTCATTTTGAATAACAACATTATTCATATCAGAATTACGGTTCACAAAACCTCGACCTCTGCCTCTCGGCTGTGCCTGAAACACACCATTCATTTGCGGTTGTTGCTGTATCATTTGCTGAACACCATTTCCCTGTATTCCAGCTTGTGCAGCTCTTATCTGCATCACCATCACTTTCTCCTTCAACTTTTTCTGTTTCAACTCAATTTCATCACTACAGTATTTCGCATACTGTAACACTTCATCAATCGGTTTAGCTTGCCAACAAATCAAAAGATTTTTAATCATCTGGCTGTCCTCCGGTCTCAGCCCTTCGACGAACCTAAACACAAGATGATTCATGTCCTTCGGTTCGATTGTCTCAGTACCACTGTAATGTTTAAATGCTTTCAACAATCTCTCATAATACGCATGTATTGATTCTTTAACCTCTTGAGAAGTCCGGTCGATTTTCTGCCAGTCGGTCACCTTCGGCGACACCTTTTGTTTCAAAAACTCAATTACTTTTTGATAATATTTCATCACCTCTTCAGAAGGTGCTCCAGTCACCTTATCCCTTGCCGGCTCCTTCGTGGGCCATTCTACCCCTCTCTTGCACTCGAGCCACAAATCTGGCAGAACAATGATCTCAAATAAAATATTCAAGTCTTCCCAAAGACACTTCGCAAGCTTCACAAATCTATCTGTCTGTTGATACCACTCAATCGGTTTTTCTCTTAACCTAGGATAATCATTCGTAAAGGACAAAATGTCTCCCCTAGACCAAGGCACATGCACTAAGACACCACCAGCTGTTTCTCTCATAGGTAGGATTTTCACCGTGTCTAAATTGGGTGTGGTTGTTACTTCATTAGACCCTGGGCTATCTCTTTTTCACTTATCTCTTTTCTTTGCCCACCGGCCTTCCCATTTCTCTAGTGCTCCCCAAATTTGTGCACTTTGCAACAACTCTTTCAAGTGTGCCTTCATGCCTGCAGATCTCAAGTGTTCAAAATCTTTAGTGTCAAAATCTAATCTGTAGCTCCTTTTCAAATGTTTTGTGTTTCCAATATCAACCTTGTATTTGTCTGCCAAATTCGTTAATCTCTGGTGTACTTTACCTACCTCTTTGGTAATCTTAGGGCATAAGTACCTCAATTCTGCCTCAGTATATGATTCCAACCTATTCACTCCCATTGTTCCTTCCACCAACTCAGCAGCTTCTGCTCCTAGTCATACAAGATTCAGATATTCATCTTGTTTTTCCTTTTCAGGATCAATTGTGGTCACTGTAGTCTTTTGTGAAGTACAAGTTTTCTCTAACCACTCATTTAACTGTTGTACTGTAAAACCTTGCAGTGAAATGTTCCCTGCATGTATCATTGGAGTGTGGGAGGTATTCATACTCATAGTTTGGGGAGTCAAGACTCCCAACCCTGCTTGCCGCATTGCTTCAAGAGGTGCCCCTATTGGACTAAGGTCCATTAAGGGTCTCGGTTGTTCGCATACCTGTCCTCCCTGGGCCATTATTTGTGGAGTTCTAATAGGCCCTCCTCTTGTCGCTTCATGAGTCATAACTCCCTGTTCACATGTCCTTGTTTTCTCCTGTGCATATAACGGCACCGGGGGACCGACAGTAATAGGTAGTGATATAGCGGCAGGTGTCTGACCTGATCCCAAGCTTCTTGGAGCTTCAACACCATAAGTCTGTTCTAGTGTACCCGGTACAGGTACTAACGGTGGTCCTGCTACAGGGTTATACCCAGGCATCAGCTGTGACGGTTGAGACACTAGCTTTGGAGTTGACTCAATCTGTATCAGCCTTGGCTTTGTATATATCGGGTCTGGCGGCACCACCAAGTTTGTAGTAGTCTCAAGCCCTGGGACATCAGGATAAATTCTTGTTATCTGCGGTGGAGGCTGCAACTGTATCGGCGAGTCTGGTGCAGTGGGTACACTGACACCATTCTGTATCAAGGCTGTATCACTAGTCTGTACCGTATCAGTAACTCCCTTTTCCTTCGTCTGGTTCCCAGGATTCAAGCTAGTAATTGGAGCACTGTCACTCACCGCATACGGTGGCGGGCGATCATGTAACAGTCTATCCATAAACGCCTCATCATCTGAATCATCCTCTTCTTCCCAGGACCTTTTGTTCTCTTTAATATTGACTGAATCTTTGTCGGTTTTGCGAGAAGCTTTCTTTCCCTGTGTCTCTTCTCCCTGTGTTATTGCTGGAAACAGCTTTAACCCATCTACTATTCCTCGTCTCCACATTTTATTCTCATTGTCCCATCTAGCCTCTGCATAGGATTTGTCAATCTTCTGTGAAACCTTTCTTGCCTATGTTTAAGATCCGTCAGGTCCCAAATCGCCAAAGCTCGTATTGTGCCGGTCTCGGAGGTGGTTTCTGCGTACTTAACATCCACCTCAAATTTTCTAATACCTTTGGATTGAATGTCCCATGTTCTGGAAACGCTAGACACCCCTCTTTCTCTGTTAATTTGCGCCATTGTTTTATCCATAAACAAGGTGCAACACCCTTTTCCTCCATAACTGTATAAGCTGGAGTACCCTCAGGTGGTGTAGGTTCCCCATCGGTTGCAACAATACATACATCTCCTTTCAAAGCGCTTTTGAATGCCTTAACAAAATTCATTTTTGCAATTCTTTTATTTCGTATTTAATTGGAAAACGGCTTAGTTCCCAGGACACTCTTCACCTACCCTTTTCTCAACCTATTGCCTCTCACGGACGGCAGCCAATCCGTGCGTGACCCCTCTCGGCATCTGACCTATCCCAGCGCGGCACCACTGACGTCACACTCACACACACTGCAGCTGACAAAGTCTTGCGGCTTGTCCACACCTCACTAACTCTTTACAACTCATACAAACTAATGCGAATTATTGCAAGCACTTAAAATGAAAACACAAATCTGCGGTTTACTACAGGAAGGGTAACACATTTGCTTCAGAACTTTACAGAGATTTCACTTGAAGCCTCAGCCGCTACTTTCTCCTCCTCAGATCCCACATACACAAGCAGAATTCGACCTGCAAATCCTACTCTCGACTTGTCAATGACTCCTTCTAGTGCACTTTAGAACTTGTCAAATCTCCATCGAAGGTTTCACACATGCATTATAACTCGAAACTTGACTTGTCAACCACGCCCGATTGACCTATTAAACGCACAGATTACAACATAAACCACATTTACCATCATACTCCGGAGTCTTAGACCTCAATAGGTCCGTATACAACAACCAACCATGTGGAAAATTTTGAGCAATAAGCGCTGCATTCACATGAAGTACGCCGACTTCCCTACTCTCATACTGTGGAGTACGCCCACTCCTTCTAATCAACACTTAATTTGGCCTAGACACACGCAAATTTTCACAACCACCTGCAAGATGCATAAGATTTAATAAGCGCAAAGACCCTAACCACATATACTATGGCGCCGAGAACATTCCCAACTCATTTAGGCAGGCTCCGAGATCCCGGGAAAGCCATGGCGAACCTAGCAACTCAACATCTCTCCAAATTGCATTATCACAGAAAAACAAATTAAACAATGAAACTCCGTCCTAGGGCCCCCAAGGGCCAAACCGTCGCTCTGCTACCAGAACTGCTAACGCGTCCGTCTATGTTAATTTATACACATCAGGACTCGTTTTAGGCCGATGAATCTTTGGACCCAGTGGTGAGACACCATAAGACGTGATATCTGATCAATATGTCAATCAATATGTCAATAACATTGTCAACAGTTAACACCAAAATATATTTCACTTTAGTCATTAATAAACCTTCGGCGTAATCATGACCTTTCAGTCACGAATAACCACACCTTAATGGAGATTAGTGAATTTTATTCCCTATTGATTACAATCTAATAGCAAATGCATTAATCTCGAAACCAAGAAGCATATAAACATAATCACAAGGCGACAACTATGATGAGCTTACAATAATGTAAAGATCAGGAACATAAGATAATCATGCGAATAAGAAACAGATCGCGATACATAATACCTCCTAAAGGTCTTAGTTCAGCATAGCACTACGTCAGTCACGTCAGTTCCGTCAGTCATAATGAATACCTCATCTATCCTCAAATTAGCATTAGCATGTTGGGCTTCATGCAAAACAATTTAGAACATTAATTTGGAAAACATCTAACTAAGATCTCTAATCAAAACATACAGCAGTTGGTACCTAGAAAGAAAAGGCAACATAGATTTCATTAACAATAATTACCCTCCTCGAGATAGGTCAGCATACAGGATCAGTCTTCGTCTTCAGGACATCAGTTAGATCACCGTCAGTCTATCTAAGTTAAAGGCAAGGGACACTCTCCCCTTAAGGAGGAAAGTGTAACGGGGCAGTCTATGGGCAAGGATGGTTGTCTAAGTCTCAAGTCACCAAATAGAGTGACAGAGTTTCTGGATGCAATTGATATCATTCCCTACCTAATGCCTTTTGTCTCTTGTGTCATGGGTTTTTATCCCTTTTCCCAAAATACATTCCCCCAAAATTCTATTGGTCAGTCACTACACCCCACTATCGGTAACCAATCAAATTATACATTAAGTTATGCATTTGTCATTTCACGATATTTCTCTAAATCCTAATTGGTCTTCATAATTGACGTTTTTCGTAGGTGGCACATCCGGGGTTACTTCATTTCCTTGGCACACATCAGGTCAAAAGTTCTTTTCTCCACGCTTTATCATCCTTGGAAGTGTCCATAATTGTTTCGAAGTTTCATAATTTATACTAAAAGCTGCTAGCATGCGGATGAGAAAATCTAGCATTGTTGCAAACAAGTAAGGAAAAGAACAATCGCTGGGTCATGGTCTTTTGCAAGTCAGCACACTGGAGAAACAGAAAAATACGCTTTAATATGAGAGTTACACAGCTAGTTCTCGACTCACGCTAACTTAAGATATACGAGTTCTAATGAATGCAGTTTTATATGTGTTAATGTGCTCAGTTGGGCATAATATAAATGATTATTTCTTATAGTTGACATTAGTTTACACAGGTGAACAATTCTCCACATTTATGAATACATTTCAATGAATAATATTATTAATGCAGCATTGTTAAACATAAGCATTTCATGTCTATAATATGTAATATTTAAACTACGCTCTCTCAGAACAAACACGTTTCCTCATTTTGAAAATATGAAAGCAAGATGAAACCAAGTATAAAAGCAAAATAAATGTTGTACCTTCACTGCTAAGACAGTAGTATAAATAGCACAAAAATAATGTATCCACTGTTATATATGACTTGGGCGTTTATCCTGACTAACTGGATCAAAATGGTGTTGTAGTAATGAAACACAAGGTGAAATGCTACTTCCGCTTTGTTCTGCTGCCTCGCCTGGGCCTCCAGAGAGCTGAGTGCACTGGCAGAATTTGCAGTTGGGAGTGTTTTCTGCTTTTTCTGCCTCTTCGGGGTCTCCATAGACCCGAGGGAGACGGGAGAACCCATGCTGCCCTGTGCCTGCACCTACCAGATCTTGTAACCTGTACAGCCTGGATTGTTACTGCCAGACAGATAGGAAACATCTTCGTTGTCAGTCCTCGATGAACAGTAAATACAGGCAGACAAGGCCAAACATGCAGCCTTAGTGCCTCTTGATTTGTCTGCTCCATATGATATAGTGTCCCATTCCATCCTTTTGTCCAGGCTGTCAGACGCCCAGATCTGTGGATCAGCAGGCCAGTGATTTAAATCTTACATAAGGTAAAGATGTCAGGCAGTTTATCTGCCTTCTTTTCTGTTGGAAGTTAAGGCATTGAATCAGGGAATGCCTCATCGGTCAGCACTAAGCCTCACTCTCTTTAACATTTACCCCGTCCATTGGTGAAATTGGTGAGAGTTGTGGTCTTAACTGCATGACTTATATAGATGACACTCGTTAATTGTTGCTTTGGCTCAGTCTGGTCAGTTGAGACCTTTCATCAATGAGTATCTATATTTACCGCGTAGTTGTGAATCAATGCCTTAAAGTTTAATTCCAACAAAACTGAGGCACTCAGGATTAATCATACTCAATCTATCCAATTTCTGGCCTCCATCTTAGTCAGGTCCTTCTTGTCCTATTAAGTTAGTGAAAAATGTTTGTTTTTATCTGAAGTCTAATCCACCTCTTGAAAAATAAATTAATCATTTATATTCCACCTGCTTTTTGCTAATTTGGGTGCTCAGGAAAATGTTGCCAATTTTTCCAGTGTCAGCCTATTGAGTGGTGGTCCAGGCAACCATTTTGAGTCATCTGGACTATTACAGTTCTCTCTTTTTGAGCTTCTCATTTGATCTTTTAAAAAATCTCCAATGTATCCAAAATGCTGCAGCCAAACTGGCTCTTTGTCTACCCTGCCATTCTTCTGCCTCTGTCATTTTGGATTTGTTGCATTGGCTCCCAGACTTGAAGAGGATTGCTCTTAAAGCCCTCTACCATATTCAGAAAGCCTTGCATCAGACCGGGCCTATCTACATCAGGAAACTGTTTAACCCATATGTTCCTAGGCCTTGCCGTTCACCATACTGATGCATCCTTCTTAATCATACCTAGATTTCACTAGGCTTGCTCTGATGGTAAGTTTTTCTCAGTAGCAGCTGTCAAACTTCAGTGGTGTAATGAAGCTTCAGGGGGATCCCCTTCAAGGTAGATTGAGAGGCCCCCCTCAGCTCAATCAGGAGCTCTCAGGCCAGGGCACTGTGTGGAGGGGGCCCACTGGACCTCGAGCCCTCCCGCACCGCGGGGACAGCAGGTACCTTTGTTACGCCACTGGTCAAAATTGAGGAATACTCGCCCGATAACACTGCACAAGACACATGATCTTCTAAAGACATTAAATACCTGGCTGTGTGGGCACTAGTTCCCTCCTGCTATGTATAATTCAGTTCAGTTTCGCTTTAGCACCAGGACACTGGTATAGGTATTAGAGCTCTCATTAAAAAGTCTAACATAACAAAACCTTCTTCTTTCAATATGAGAGTGGAGAGCACTGCTTTGGTCAAGATGGAGGGAGGTGTCAGGAAGCCAGTTATTTTTATTTAATATTTTGGTCGAGTGGGTCGTTTTTTAACACTTGAAGTGTAGGCCATGTTATTTATGGCTCACCTTTTACCTCTCTGCCTCTGTGTATAAGCTGGAAGTAGAGGCAAAAGATTTACAAATCATTTACAAATTATTTTTAATAAATACATGTTTCAGTATGTTTCTGAGGGTTAATCAACCATTTTCTGCCATTCTTGCAGTTGTCCGAAAATCTTTCTGTAATAATGACTGGTCCGTTAGTGTACATTTTTAGTTCCCAGCACGGAACACTAAGCTCACCTGTGCCCCATTAAACTAAAGGTGTGCACTGCCATCAATGATTTAGTAATGCAAAAGACTTCACTTCTGTTGGAATGCCATTCCAACCCATCCACCATCTGTCCTCTGCTTCATTTAAAGTGTGAGGGAATGCGAATTTCTTGGTAGTACAGCTTTGGCCAGCTGAAAAACTTGGCAGACTAGAACGTCATGGGAAGGGCATGAGAGGGTTCATGTTATCTAGGCAAAAATTAGTTATGTATGCTGATCCCGCTTCCATAAACACTTTACCTGCTCATGAGCCTTCCCCTATCTTTGCCTTAAGATTTCCATTGACATGAACATGGAATTATTTAAGATGTAATTTCAGGAGCCCCTTGCTTTGCTTAAGTCTTCAAGCTATTTGAAGATGAATGCTCATTGGGCAGGCCTAGATGTTCATTAGCCTCATAGCAGATTTACTTTATTAACAAAGGTCATGATCTGAGAGATGCTTGGAAATTGTGGAATCATCACACCCCTAATATTATGAGTCTGTAATTTACTCATGCACCTACCACATATATTCATGAGTTCCTGCCCTGAATAGTATTGTGGCTATGAAAATACAGTAATGCCCAGCAGGTGTTTAGCCATGTTTCCTGCTGAAGATGTGCCAAAGACTCACATACTATTTGGCTCTTGTAAGGTTCCATAAACAGAAGATTCAAATCAATGGTGTTGTAGTCATGTTTTCATTTTGATCATTAAACAATGTAGAGATACTATTATGATTGTTAACTTTAGGGATAAGACCCTTTTTACATACTGGCCTTTCAAAATATTGTCCTATTGACTAGACCCTTGTGTGCCTATATCATTATTCAATCTCAAGCTGGGTTCACTGGAAGAAGATATGGTACTGACAATGGTAGGCAATTGATATGTGTTATAGTTTAGTGACACCAGCCAGTATCATGTACAGGTTGAAGAAGTCTTTTTGATGTTCCTCCATCACCATATGATTAAAGGTGCCTAATTCAGCACCTCATAGAATGGGATATGGGGTTGAAGCTACAGGTTTCTTTATTTCAGATATTTAGAATGAAAGCATTCTTCCTGTAAAGTGCCAAAATAAAGGCATTGTTTCTGGAATCAACCGTCAGGTATGACTCACATTCAGATGACCACCAACCATCCTGAAGGATCCTCACAACGCAACATTATTCCAGATCATCTTGTCCCGGACTCAGAAGCCATTTGGAGTTGCAGCCACCATCCACACCCCTGCTTAAAAGTCACAGCTCTGTGGAGCAGCTCCAAACCACAAAGGATAGACCTTGAGCAATACCATCTCCACTTACCTATATTGCAGATTGACAAGCAGCAGAAAGGTCAGGCACTATAAAGGCCATCTTTTTGCAAATCAGGGCAAGCATTTTGTGTGCGTGCTAGTGCTGTATGGAATGAAAAATCTCTCTTCGGAAGCATCAATGCCAACTATCATCATGTGTAGTGATTAAAAACCCTAAATAGACCTTAGTAGCTCCACTAGTCCCTCAGCTACTGAAATGAAAGTTGTAAACCATAGAGCATATAACTTGTTAGCTCATTCAGCTGAGGAGGCCTAGAATTCTACATACATAAAATGTTACTGTGTAGTAATTATGGAATTGCAAGGGCATGCTAACTAGAGTCATGCTCCATGTGGTCTTTGCTAAAAAAAAACAACTGCTTATGTTTAAATTGTCATATTGACTCTTTGGTAAGTCAGCTTTCAACATGTTTGTATGTTTTGCATAGCTGCAGAACGTTCAATCCCAAGAAATACATTTGAAAGATCTGTAACTTGGATACTCATGGATATTTCTGAAAAGTACATCTTGATCTTTCATAATCTATCTTGATCACAATCTCCTATGAATTGGGCTTAAAATCGTATTTTCCCCCAACCCAGTCTGCAATTGTCATCAATATGAGCTTATTGTAAAGCTTGCAGTCAACGTTGGTAAAAATGATTAACCTGTATGACTTTGCCTGGTTGGTAAGCTTCTTTTTATATAGTGATACTATTAATCTGGTAGACTTGGAGGCAGGACAAACAAGTTGGACTGAAACTTGAGAAAAAAGATAGCAGATTGACACCCACCACTTCTGTAAGGTGTCTTAAGATGCCTTGAGGAATCGAATCATGTTTGCCTCAGTTGCCTTATTGTCTATCAGCTTACAAATTACATACTGTATGTTCAATTCTCTTCAAATAGGAGATTATTTAATTTTTCCTTGTCTGGGGAGCCTATTTTTTATTATTTCATGTATAACAACTAGGCCCTTCCCACCGTCTTGTTTGCTTCCCAATCCCTGGGACAGTACATATGGCATTACAAAAGTCCACCCAGTCCTCTTAAGATATGTTAGAGGCTAAATGAGAGCTTTCTGTTCCTAGACATTTTCCAATGATCTTCAAGATAATGTGGGATTTTATCAGCTGCAACATTTCTAGCATCTACTCTGTTACTTTTAGACATTTTTTTTTCCATATTGCAAACAGGTTTGTAGGCTTTTTCCAGAGACTTGATTTCTTTTATATTACTTCCAGCCCTTACGTGCTGATTAAGGCCTTCTTTCCTCTGCTTGCATTAGTCATCAAACATCTGCATAACTCTGTGTGTTTGGAAGTCTGTCTCTAAATATAAGTGATGTCTTTGGTGCCCTACGAGATTAAAGGTGATAGCAGGTATTATTTGTTTCCAGATACCTGGAATGCTCCTCCTGTAAGGAGTGTCCAGTGTTCTGATTTTTATTCACCAGCCTGGCAAATAAATATGGCACACTCGTTATGATTTCTTCCTTACTTACTGTGCGGTAGAAAGTCACTCTTGTGGAGAATTCCCCTTAGTAAAATGGAAGAGAATTGGTGCCCAGCACCCCATACACTAAAGACTGCTCATAACTCAGTGAACTGTTCAGTTTCAATTTAACAAGCGTTAGCACTACACATGAGTATTTGTCTATTTCATCTGTGCAAACTTCAAAGCTGCTTATTAGCAATTAGTAATTTAGTATGGCCCCTGAGACGTATGCAGTGAATTTCAGCAGATAGAACATCTCCAAATTTCAAGAGTTAGTTGATGACCCGTCAGCTCTTAACTGTGTTCCTGTCTAGTCAAAATAACAACTGAGATATTTCCTCCACTGGGTCTCCCCTGCTGCTTACATTCTTGCCTGCTTGATTACAGAGATCTGATTTAATACTGCCAAGTCGATTCCCCCATCACTTGTTTCTTCCTTTATCCTTGATGAGGAGCAAGCTGCTTGATTCTGAACAATAGTTTTCTTACTTTACCTTATTACAAACGTGCTTCACTCACTTCTAGTAGTTGAGTACCGTGCATTTGTAACAGGAAAAGTGTGTTTCAGCTCTTTCCATTTGTGGAGCACCCAGCATCCTTTTGGTAGGATGGTACAATGTGAAATTTCTTTAATAAAAGTCTTGTACTGGTAAGCTAATTGTTAGACCTGGCATCCTTGGTGTGGTGTCCCCTAACGTTTTGCCCTCTGACCTCCTGTTTTTCTGACTCATTTTTGTTGGCTTTTAGGATTCTAAGCACTTTACCACTGCGGACCAGTGCTAAAGTACAGGTGCTCTATACTCTAAACACGGTAACACTGGCTTCTTCATAGCTGTCATATTTATATAGGAGTGGGCTGTGAGCTCCGCTCTGCTGGCGGAGCTAACAGAGTTTTTGCCACTCCGTGCTTTGCTTGGAGCGTGGAGTTCAACCAAAAACTCAGCTAACCTCACCAGTGGATTAGAGCTCACCACGTGTGCACTGCAGCCCAGTTATGGGCCACACAGCGTAAGCGCAGACAGTCTACGCTTGCACTGTATGGCCCATATCTGGTCTGCAGTGCGCAGTCTAGGCCCGATGGAGAAGGAGCTGGTGCCAGCAGCTCTGAATCCAGGAGAATTCCAAGCCTTGCTCTGCCAGCAGCCCAGACTGGGCCTGGGAGCAGGGGGCAGTGGAAGGCAGAGCGCCAGGCTCCTGGTAACAAGGACCCAGGAGAGTCCTCGTTTTTTAACTTTTCAGTTCATGCACATAGGTGCACAAGAGGCCTGAAACAGCAGCTTTTGCTGCCTATAGTCTTAGGCTGAATTCAGGACAGGGCTGTAAGCAGTAAAAGCTGCCATTTCAGGCCTCTTGAGCACCGACCTACCCATAACTCTTCTTCACAGACCTGCCCTGTGGCAAGCAGGTGCACAAGAGCCCTGAAATGGCAGCTTTCAATGCCTACGGCCCTCTCCTGAATGCGCCCTGTCTCAGAAGTGCTAAGCAGGGTCGGGCTTGGCTAACCAGGCCCGACCTTGCTTAGCTCTTTCGTGAGCAGGCGCATTCAGGACACAGTGCCACTCCACTGCTCACCGAACTCCATCTCCATGGAATTCCATGGAGTTTTAAATCAGCTCCACGGAACTCCGCGGAGTGAAACTCCATGAGCTCTGTCCAGGCCCAATATTTAATTTATTTGTAAGTCCCTAATAAAGCACACTATTTTCCCCAGGAGAGGTAAATTAAATACTACTAATGAGTGGCCTTCAGAACTGATTGTGCCACCCTTTCAATCAAGTCTCAAGCCCGCCACTGCAGAGCCTGTCTGCCATTTCAACCTGGCAAATGTACCTACTTGCCAGACCCAATCCTTCTTTTTTATTACATGTAAGTCACCCCTAAGGTAGTCCCACGATAGCCCAAAGGGCAGAGTGCAGTGTATTTAAAAAGTTGGACATGTACTTTTAAGTTTAACATGTCCAGGTAGTGAAAAATCCTAAATTCATTTTTCACTATTGCAAGGCCTTTCTCTCCCTTAGGGTAACATTCATATTACCTTAAAACATCTTTGAAGTGTAATTTCCAATAGGAAAAAGATAGAAATATGGAGTTTGGTGTCCCTGGACACACAATTTACAATCACAACTGATGGTGAAGTCGGATGTTAAACTGTAAGTCTGCAAATGCCACTTTTAGAAAGTTGACATTTTCTTACTTTAACCATTCTATGCCTCTGTCTGTCTCTGAAAACACATATGGGGTACCTGACATCTGGGCTGTGTTCATTCCCTCCGGGCAGTCTCACACAAAGAGAGATTGAGTGTGACATTTGCATTCAGATGGCCCATCACTAGGCTGATGGGCTTCATTGGATAGATGGGGAGCTAACACTTAACCTGAATAGGTCTATGCCTCTCCTCCCGCAAAGGGCTGCATACCACTCTGAGTCAGGGAAGGAAGGGCAAGGACCTGTGATCTTCAAAGGCCTCTTTTGAAGTCTCCTCCACTTCAAGAGCACATTTGGTTATAAGTACTGGACCCCACTAAATCAGAACTCTACTGTAACCCAGGGCACTGTACCAGGAAGAAGGACTGTTGTGCTGCCAGGAGGGCCTGCCACTCTACAGCTGCATTGCTGTGTTGGCCTAATCCTTGCTATGTGCAATGCTGTAGGAGAGACTTCCACTTTGTTACTTACTTTGCTGTGTTGCCTGCTGCTTCTTGCTTGCAGTGAGAATGACTGGAGTTGTTCTCTACATCCTGGAGCCCAAGATTCTCCAAAGGCTTGTTGGCTTGCCCCTTGTTTTCCTGCAGCCTCAAGGCCATCAAAGACTGCATGCAACTCTCCTGCTGATGCTGAACTCTGTCATCTGTGAGTCCCTCCCTTGCCTGAGGGTACCCCCTCCAGTCCTAGGTCTCAGAAGTGGGTTCTGAAGCTAATTTCTGAAAAACACGATGTATCGCCTCAAGTGCAAAATAAAAAAATCAGTGCATCACTCCTTCAACACAGAGGCTGTTCAATGACAGAAGGTTCACAGTCTGCGTGGCTCGACGTTGACGCATAGCATTCACTTCAGTGGAGCTTGCCAACAACGAAGGGACCGGACTGGTTGGAAAATCCTGATGCATCATGCCTTCCACGTCGACGCTTTGCTCCATCAATTGTACTGGTTCAGCTGACCCTGCATGGGTTTTGTAGCCGGCCAGCCACCATCACAGTCGTCTTGGAATTTGGATTTGCACTGGTCCCTCGCAACCTCAAATAACCTTTTGCCTGCTAGTGACTTCTAAGCACTGTTTCTCAATTAATCTTTAAAAATTCATATTTCAACTTCTACTTATTGGATTTTTGTTGGTTTAGTCTTGTTACACTCAGTTAAATATTTTCAATTTTTCTAAACTAGTGTGGATTATTTTTATGGTGTTTTTCACTGTTTACTGTAACTAAGCATTGCACAAGTATCTTTCACAATGCCTCTTAAGTTAAGCCTGACTGCTCTGCGCTAAGTTACCAGAGGGTGAGCGCAGGTTAATTTAGGGTGTGTATCTGACTTACCCTGACTAGGGCTGTGATCCCTACTTAGATAAGGTGCATACCCCTACCAACTAGATACCCAATCTAATAGATTCAATGAGAAATAGCATTGTTATGTCACTGTCCAAATGCGTTTGAATTTTAGTGCATGGGAAGCATACCAACACCTTCAAGTATAAAATCAAATCTCTATTAATGATGCATGAAGGAGGATGCAGCTGCCTTAACCAACGTTATACAGAACATGGGCACATGTAGACCTTTAACACAATCTTCTGTTTTTCATACAGAACGCATTGCAATTCTTCCTCAGTAAGCATTGGATTGTTGATGTGAATTGTTGGTTATATCATCTGTACACTTCACCAAAAAAGAATTCTTCTTTACACTAAGGTGGTCTTTCTTTACATGAGTCTAACATAATGTCATGCACAGACCTGGGGGAACAATACAACAGGCCTTTTGCACTTTTTTAATTTGCAGGCTGCTATTGACTGGTGATAGTCTGAGAATGTCTGCATTACAACAAGTTCTAGTTTACTCTCACATCACGATGAAGATACAAGAGATTGAACGAAAATACTAGGCTCATGCTCTCAGCTGAAATAAAAATGAGCTACCGACACAAGTATAAAAGTTGTGGATTTTAGCTCAGAAGGGGATGATCTGCTGTTGGTATGGTAGAAGAAATATATTTTGACCAATATTTAGTCACTCAGGGGTCTGATTCACCCTGGACAGAGGTACCGCTGATGCCTAGAGTACACACACAAATCCACTAGGCTCCTGTCATGACCACTGTTAGAATTTCCCCTCGATTATGAAGACAGCTGAGTTGTGGCGGGTAAACAGTGTGGCAGCGGTGTACATTTGTTTGGTGGTGCATCACAATCATATTATGGTATGTTACCTGGCTTTTTTTTAGTGCACAACTGCCAATTGTGTAGCACTGTGGCACTCTGAGTCATTACATATATGCTTAATTGCAGAAACGTGTGGTTGCAGTATGATCTCTGTGGGATGAATAGGGGTGTGAGGTCCTAACACGTGGTCTGATATTGTTGTTGCCAAAACGGTGCTGAGTGTATGCTTTCTTATGTGTAAAGCTTATGTGAGGTAGAAATGATTGTGCTACATGCAGCTTTGCTGAAGTGTTCCAAATGTCTAATAGATATATATTCTAATTTCCATTGCAGTTCAATAGTTTTATGTTTTCCTGGTGGTTCCTTACTTATCACTTAGGGCCAGAGAATTCAAACAGCCACATTTTTAATGCTGTATGAAAAACAAGGTGTTTTTTAGTTGAGTCAAGAGAGAGTTTAACAGCTTGGGAGCTTGGAATGAGAAAGTGTGCACTTTGAGTCTAGGATTATGAAATTCACTAGAATTGACTAGGGTTATGGGTCTTGAATGTTTTGCTCTGTTGCAGGAATACTGGCCCTACTCCAAAAAGTTTTTGGGGAATGATGCACAATGCTTTCAACCTGATCTGGTGAAACACTGGGAGCAAGATCATAACTACAGGAATGATGTGGTCCCAAGTTTTCAAATATAGAATTGCCCTGGCCCTGAATTTTTCACCCATTGAAATTTATATAGGGAAGAAATCTAGCTCGTGGCTATCCGTGCTTCTCCTACGAGTCCGTTTGTGTAGTCCGGGTAGGAGAATATAAGCAATATTGTGGCTTGCATTGTATGGGAGAGGTCTGAGTAAGGGAAAATTTGTCTTAGGATTTTGGGTATACTTGTGGAGGATTTCACTACAACACCCGCTTTCACTTCCAGAGTAAGATTTGTATCTAGGATGAATTATAGGCTTTTTATTGTATTTATTTGTGACAGTGCTTCTACTAGGTCTTCAAGCAAGGCAATGATCTCTTGTGCTAGAGACCATTTTTCACATCTGAGGATTCCTGATTTGTCTGGGCTTCTATTAAGATGGTTAATGGTGTACAGTCTTTGTGCATCATCATCACAGTTCTACTAACACTGATTGAAGAATCAGACCTGGAAAGGGCGTATGTAGAGGTTGAGTATAAGGGGAGCTATAGTTGAAACCTGGGGACACCAGCATCAATTGGTAGGGTTTGGAGGTAAAAGATGTTAGTAAGATAATATGGCTCCTGTAAAATAGGAAGAGAGTAACTAGGATAGATTCTGTCCCTCTGCAAGAACAGAACCTAATAGGTGCATCAGAAGGGGTGTTTTTGTCAGAGTTTCCACATTTGACTATAGACTACCTCTTCAATTTGTTTTTGCCAAGACACTGCCATTAGTTAAAGGTCTTGTTTTCATCCAGACCAGATTTCTTTAACAGTGGTTTGATAGATGAGCACTTGTGTAAGGTAGTGATTTTCCCCAAGAGTATGAGGGCGCATCCAAAAAACAAATGCTACCAGACACATTTTGCCTGTCAGAAAAAAGTGCCTCTCAACAGAGGTGACCACAGGTGGTAAAAAATACTATCAGCAGAGCAAATCATTCCATAATGCTCAGCAGTTAAGGGACCAGGGGCACATATGTACACTGGTGGGGAAAAAAAACCATATATGTGGCAAAAAATATGTTTGAATTGTATGAGCGACCATATCTAATCTACACTTCTAGTAGTTGTTTTTCATTTTCAAATTATTTTAGGGCGGACGTCAGTGACTAATACTACTATTTTTTATGGCATTTCATGCACTGGATAACCTGTGGAAATGCAGTTACCACCAACGGATATTTTACCATTTCTGTATCATGGTTGAATATGTTTTATATTGAGACAAACATTTCTCCTTTCAGTGGGCAGTGTCATTCAGCACCAATAGTATGATTGTCATTCTTCTCTGAATGAGTCCTCAAGATGTGTAAGTTATGTACAATCA
Organism: Pleurodeles waltl; assembly: GCF_031143425.1. Lineage (NCBI taxonomy): Eukaryota > Metazoa > Chordata > Amphibia > Caudata > Salamandridae > Pleurodeles > Pleurodeles waltl. The sequence goes on along the minus strand of NC_090437.1, from coordinate 618,163,812 downwards.
ATGAGATATGAACAACTTCCTTTTAGGAGCTTTGTAACACTTCATTTCTTGAATGTGCTCATAGTTGACTTTAGTTTAATATTGCTTTTATCACTGCATCATAAGCAGAAAAAAACTTACAAAGTTATATTAACACTGAAATGAGGTCTAAACTGAAGGGTCCAATATTAGCGGGTAAAATAAATTGCTAACTCCATGTACATATAATGTGTTGTGATGATTAAAATTATTGCTGTTTTGGCTTTGTTTTAGTGTTAACTAATTACAGAATAAATATATTCATACACCCCTGATTTATACCTATTTTGGATAACCTGATTTTTGACACAATCATTTTCATGTCAGTCCTACTATTATTTACAGCTGTGTTCTGTTAAAGTTCTCATCTAGCTTCTAAGATCTCTCTGGGTCTCATTATTTTAGTAAGTTTCTATTCAAACACTTATCTCTATTTTAGAAATTTCAGGTATCATTATTGTTTTCAACACAACTCTTCACATAGTTTTCAATTTAATTTATTTTTGCATCAATGTTTGATATTACTGTTTCTTTTTTATTGCACAAAAGCTTAAAGGTCGGGCAGAGATCAAAAGAAGCAGCTCTACTTCTCTGCAAACCTGTAATTGTGGACTTGTTCCCCAGGATATGTATAAGTGGACTACTTTGTTGCTCTCTGGCTCTCTGCCCCACAGTGTGACCAGTGAAGAAGTGGGGAATGCAATGTTAGTCTGGACTGATGTAGTTGGATGTTTTAGTATTACATGAATCTATGTTGAACATGATAAGCTTTGTCTGTAATTCCTACTTCGCGTTTATGCTTCAAACATAACAGGCAAAGACTTGCAGACATCACCTCTGAACATTATATCATTATAAATTCAAAGTCAACAGTGTCAAATTCAAATGAGCTTCTTCTTCACTTCCTCGGGTGGTTTATCCTGGTCCAAGTGCAGGACTTACACACAATAGCTATTTCAAATAAGTAGTTTCTTTTCTAACCCACTCTCACTAACAGTGTCTCCTCTTCCTATGGTTTCCATGTCAGAGGCAGGCTAAACTCTACTATGCCTCCTTTTTGTCTCCAACCTCTACTAGTAATTAACGGCCCAGCTGGGTAGATGGTATATGAAGCCTGGTTTAAAACATTTTATAATGCACAAAATACTACTTTGCTGACTGTGTTTATGGTGATGGTTTATTCATTTGTTATGGTCAAAAGTACATAAAACCGGCAATCATACGTTTGAAACAGGTAACATTCTGGAGGAAGATGATGCGTTGGACTGTCAAAACCTCAGGCCCTCCTCTCTCCAACACTTGCTTCTCAGAGTAGAGTATCATGTAGTCAAGTAAGTGCGTTTTGGAGAGAACTCCATGCAGGGCACGAAAGGAAGTGCATCCAACTATCAAAAACACAGAACAAGAGGATCACGTGCCTCCTCATTGCAAGGCTTTCCTGTCAATACATCTGTCATGAAGACATACCAGAAGCAAACTAAAAGTTAAAATTGCAATTTTCCAGCAGTACCTTAAACTGAGCTACCAACCAAGGGGGCCGACAATGTAATCTCCCTCACAGCAGCGACTGAAACTACACATTTTCTCAACAAACAACACTAAAGTGTAGTCTGTTCTAGTGAATAAATTTGGCTGTTTGATATCATGTTGTTGTCCTGTCATTGTGAACTCCCACTCAGCAGTTCAATCTTAGTGTGAGTTCCCTACCAAAAGGCCCTGCAGTCGGGGATCTTCCTTCTAGAGATGTCTTACAGAGGCCTCCTCTCAGAACTGTCATATTGTCAGTCAGTAGGTGTTTCCTGCCTTAATGCCCTTTCAGATCACTATGAGCTCCCTTCAGAAGAACCATACTACTACTATAAAACCCTAGCAGTGTGAACTCCTTCAAATAGGTTTGGCAGACATGCCTCTAGTGAAGGGTTTACGTCTCCACCTCTCATTTTTGTCTCTGCAGAGCTTCCACGCTCATAAGTGTGTATTAGTAGTAACCGTGGGCTACTAAAGGGGAGGGGAATAAGGAGAAGTAAGGAGGGGTTAAGGTGGGGTCAAGAAGGGCGTTAGGGAGGAAATCTACTCATCCAAAAAAGATTAAGCCAATTCCTATTAAAAAACTGCCCAGTACATGTTTTAATTTCATTCTAAAATATGTAATAACTTTTTTTATTTAAAACATAATGTAACAATAAGTTTGAATAAATATGCTTCAATTGCTTTTCATTAATAACTTTTAAGGCATACTAAAATGCTACAGCGCTATTCCTGAAAATTTTAAATACACCTTTAATCAATGTGAGTGTAGCAATGCATTACAATTATTTAAATTAAATACAATTACATAAAATTAAACAAATTGCCACCAAAACTAAACACATGTTTTTGTATGAATTAATACTTATTAAAAGTTATGTATACACTCATAAAGATAATTTAAGTACATTTAATAACATTTGTGGTTACATTAATTGCATAATGGATAAAGGTTATTAAAATAGTTTACAAATAAATAAAAAAATATGTTCTGTTTTCATAAATGTTTTGAAATTAAAATATATTTATATTTTTGATTATTTGAAATTTGTTAATTTAACATAATTTCGTGCTGGGTTTACATCAAAGTCCAAGCTTCCATTATATTCTGTGGGAGGTTGTTGCAGTACCACTGGTTGGCCATGTGTGGTGTGAGACTTATTACTATTTTTTTTAATAGTAACTTACACTTGTAAGTTTTGCTTTGCCCCATTTTTCAGGGGTTGGTGTTGTGTATGTCTACACTTTCATGTAACTTTACACTAGAAGTTTGTTAATAGTCAAAAGTAGTAACGTTTCTCAAAAGCGTAAGAGGAAATTTGCAAATGTAAATTACTTACAGGTGCATCTTACTTTTGTGACTAGTTCCAATTGTGTTTTCTCTTTCCCCAACGTCCTTCTTTCCTAAAATCATGGTCTGCTGTTTGGATGGAAAACGAGTAAAACCCCCAACGTTTTCTTGGTCATGGCATCCACATGCCTCTTTGAAACATGGGTCTTTTGAGATATAAAAGAAAATAGTCTAGTTTGGTGTATCAAGTTTCACATTACAAGACAATACGCATAATTTAAATACCACATACCTTCTGCCAACCAACCACTCTTAGGAAAGTTAGTTTCTGTCTGTAAACTGCAAATCGGACTAGCTGCTCAAACTACTTACAAACACGCCTGCACTCCATAGAACAGTTTTGTCAGTATATGATCTGTTTGCTGTTAGTCCTATCATACCCTTTTCATAAACAGACATTTAAAACTTAAATATGCCTAGAATAATCATTTTGTATTTAGCACTAACATTTATACTAATAGCGATCCGAATAATTATTTCATTTGCAAATAATAAAAGCATAAAGGGCAGAAAAAGCAATGGAAAAACCGATGCGAGAAGTAAAAGAATTAAAAAAAGTAGCACACTTAGAAAGTGAAAAAGAGAAAGAGCACGAATTGAAAGAAAGCAAATATGACAGGACGAAATAGAAGAGATTAGGAAAAAAGACAGCGAGTAAGAAAAAAATAGAATGGCTTGAGTAGAATCCCATTGCCAGAATATATAAGGAAAAGGAGCTTGAAGTCATCTCTGCTTACTGGATATTTCAAATATCTATTTAGGGTGCTTGGACTGGTGGGCCACAGGTTGATGGTGTAGAGTGATACGAAGCTGAGTTGCAATAGGGAGGCTCCTTGCTGTCAACAACAGGATGTTGGTGAAAAACGAGATACCCAGTTGGGAGGCGGATATAAAACAGATGGCTATAATTGTGAAACACACTGTGACAACTGACAAGACAAACGCTGCCTCCTTGACAATTGACAGATACCAACAAAGCCTGAGATCACATTCCAGGTCTCCTTCAAGGCTTCCCTCAATGGGAGCCTCCAGCCCTTCCTCTTTCAATCACCAAACAGACCGTAGAGGACCCAGCTGATAAGCCCCTTGGCAGACAACCCTCCCAAGCATGAGAGAGGTCACCGGTTTCTGCAATGCACCACATACACGCGGAAGAATATGTACACAATACATTAGGGAGCACTCAATTAATTGAAATTCCTTGACTTTCTGCGAGGAATGGCGTGGGATACTGGATGAACAATTGTCCCTCCTACCAATAACAGATGCTTAGATTCTTGTTATTCCATGAAAGGATGTTGCTTTGCATTAAACATCGGGAGTGACACGCTCTTCCGTATTCATATATGTTTTAGAGAGATTGAAAATAATGCTAGTAACCTACAAATTCTTAAAACGCCCATGCTCAAATGAAGCACCCAAGTAGATTATAACAAGGCCGTAAAACAACAAAGCAAAAACAAAATGCAACAGCAGTTACAGTGTGGACGGCTGGTAATGTGGCAAACTTACTGTGGCAGGTGCCACATTCATTACTTGGTATGGATCTTGACAGGCGCTATCAGGAAGAAAATACCCTTACGCTGCCGTTAGTGGAAATGGTAATGTGCAGTTAGACTCTAGAAACAGCTTCCGTTCATAAATGTAAACAAATCACACCAAGGTCATATGACGTGGAAACATGTGTGTATAATTGCACTCTTATAAAGGCAACAATTGACAGAGTTGTCTATTCACAAACGTATTTTGGAGTACTTAAATTAGTACTCTTGTATGTACTCCTGCACGACCTATTGACCCCAAAACATCTAAAGGCGTAAAGGCTGAATAACCTGGGAATAATCATAAAATAGCCATGTACGATTTGTACCAATAGAATGGACTGTGCTCTCTGAATTTTTCCTAATAATAGTTATAAATACGTTTGTGAATCAACTTAATTTAAGGCATTGGTGGCTGACAAGGAAATGCTGACAGTGATTTACTATCTACAAGGTATGTCACTGGTTGGAAAATGGGGTTGCAATATCAAGCGTGTTATGAATTTTGGAGCCCTTTAATCAATGTGGAATAACATCTACTTAAGATACATGAAGAGAAGAACAGTCCTCTTTTGCTATCTGCTCATTGTGGCCTTTCATCCACTAGGAGTGAACTTTGCAACAGCAAGATCTATACTGTGACATCTTGTTAATCACCAACATTGAAAAGGGCTTTAACGGCAACACAGCGTGTCTGGTAAATAAATGCTATGGCTGAAATCCGCTGAGTGCTCTATTCTTCTCTGGGGGGATTTGAAGGGGGCTTTGTTTTGGAATATATATAATGCTGACAGTGATTTACTATCTACAAGGTATGTCACTGGTTGGAAAATGGGGTTGCAATATCAAGCGCGTTATGAATTTTGGATCCCTGTAATCAATGTGGAATAACAGCTACTTAAGATACATGAAAAGAACAGTCCTCTTTTGCTATTTGCTAATTGTGGCCTTTCATCCACTAGGAATGAACTTTGCAACAGCAAGATCTATGCTGTGATACCTTGTTAATCACCAACATTGAAAAAGGCTTGTATGTCAAAACAATGCGTCTGGTAAATAAATGCTATGGCTGAAATTCGATGAGTGCTCCGTTCTGTTCTTGGGGAAGGGGCGTCATTTAGGAATATATATATATATATATATATATATAATCCTGACAATGATTTACTATCTACAAGGTATCTCACTGGTTGGAAAATGGGGTTGCAATATCAAGCGCGTTATGAATTTTGGAGCCCTGTAATCAATGTGGAATAACATCTACTTAAGATACATGAAAATAACAGTCTCTTTTTGCTAACTGCAAATTGTGGCCTTTCATCCACTAGGAGTGAATTTTGCAACAGCAAGATCTCTGCTGTGACATCTTGTTAATCACCAACATTGAAAAAGGCTTGTACATCGAAACAGAGCGTCTGGTGAATAAACACTATGGCTGAAATCCGCTGAGTGCTCCGTTCTGCTCCAGGGGGGTGGAGGGGGACTTCGCTTTGGAATATATATAACGCTAACAGTGATTTACTATCTGCAAGGTATGAAACTGGTTGGAAAATGGGGTTGCAATATCAAGCTTGTTATGAATTTTGGAGCCCTGTAATCAATGTGGAATAACATCTACTTAAGATACATGAAAAGAACAGTCCACTTTTGCTATCCGCTAATTGTGGCCTTTAATCCCATAGGAGTGAACTTTGCAACAGCAAGATCTATGCTGTGACATCTTGTTAATCTCCAACATTGAAAAAGGCTTGTACGCTGAAACAATGTGTCTGGTGATTAAACGATGTGGCTGAAATCCACTGAGTGCTCCGTTCTGCTCTGGGGGAGCTTTGTTTTGGAAAAAAAGATATATATATATATATATATATATATATATTCCAAAATGATGGGGTTCCACTCATCATACGGGTGCACCAAAATATAGTTCCACAGCTTCCATCGCACAAAAGAGCCAACATTTGTATTCTTATATTCTTCAATGGTCATATTTTTTATTGCAGATAAAGTGCAAATACAATGCTGCTCCCAAAAAAACTGGAGTGTCAACGCATTTCGACTGATGCCTTCTACTGGACACTCCTCCCATGACCTGAGCTACCTCAAATATCACATTAGTCCTTTGTCTATTCTTACTGATACACAATGCAAGCTTCTGGGACGGCCATCTTGTAACGTATAAAGTGCCACATTGATGATTATTGCATCTAATATTCACTTATGGTACACAGTCGTCACAATGATATAAATATGTGTAAAAATTACAAATGATCAAATGAATCATAATATGAAATTTAAATAACCGATGATAATACTATTAGGCACGGTCACATTTTCATTAATCAATAATATATGGGTTTAAATATGTGCATATGTATAAGATCATCAATTTTACCTAAAATATGTGCATTAATACCATAACGTATTGAATTAAAGTGACATATGCATAAATATAGACCTACAGGTTGAAAATGTAATGACCAGGTGATTTCATAACATATAGCATCACATCCTCAAATAATATATTTGTCCCAATACTTTGATATATATGGTATGTGTTTAAAGTGACCTCATGACTTTCCTTCAACATGCTATAGTCGTCCAAGATGATCTCGTGCTTATATTGCATTGTGGCTCATTGAAACATATCATAGTGGCCTCCTGTATGTTAATAAATCATGATTGACCACATCCAGTTATTCGCAACTGAATATAATATGCATGGCATAATGTATAGATGAGACCTTTAGTTTTAAAAAACACCACTGTGAAAAAGAAATATACTCATAATCTAAAAAAGGTCATTTAAAATCATAACAAGTCTCAGTAATCATGATTTATACTTTCAGCATATAAAAAATTTCAGTACAATATTGGCGTGGAATGGCAACCTAAATATAACCTAAAACATCATAGATAAAGTGCCTCAGTGACCAATGTGCCAAATCTGTACATGGAAAAAGTGTATATGCAAACACACATCAGATTCCCTTTTCTCAATATCATACTGGAATCTCTCTTTCTCCAAGTCCTTCATTCTTTATGATGTTACTCATAATTTAATATCAGAGGTCAGTCCCCACAGTAGTTTTAAATCCAATATCCTCCATTCATCCTTTATAGATGCACATGTAATTCAGCATCTAAATTGTGTCCCCCTGGTTTTTCTGAGCCCAATAATAAAATAATCTTCGATTCCATCCGCCTTAACTCCAATGTCCTGTCACCCATCCTGGGACCTAATTTTATCGACCTAATCCCAGAGAAGGCTAGAGTACTACAGTCTCCTCCATGGGTGTCCCAGAATTGTTTAGCCAGTGGATAGAATCTATCTTGATTCTTAATTGCTCTAAGATGTTGCAAAAACCTGATTTTTAGTTTATGAATAGTGCTACCTACATATTTTGTTCTGGCAGCCACATTCAATAACATAGATCACACATTCAGTTTCGTATGTAATTTTATCTATGATTGGACACTTTCTTCCTTCAAATGTCCCAATAGTTTGCATGTTCTTTATATATATATATATACATATATATATATAGCTATAGATATAGCTATAGATTTTTTTCCCACCAAAACCACAGGGTTCGGTGTGGTCTATGAGTAGAAGCTTCTATTGTTTTTTTAGGGTCGAATGCGCAAGTGCTCTGGTCTGTTGTAATCTCTCTGTTGGCTTTTAACTACGCCCACTACTGCTATTCATTCTTTGTTGTGCTTGTCTTAAATGCTCCATTTTTTTTGGTGCATTTTGTGAAATGTCACTTCTTTGTGTGCTGAGTTCTCTCCCAGGCGATGTCACTAAGTGAAAAAATTTTGTTGGCCATCACACTACGTCACACTTTCTCCCATGACTGCGCGTGATAGCCCCTCCTCTGGTTTCGGTTTGCCTTACATCCCAGCCACAATCCTTTCTAGACATTCATGTGGGGTGCCAACAACTCTTGGGCTCACGCTCATGGAGGCCGTGGTGCTTTGAATTGACTTGTTTATGTCAACTGTTTTAATTTTCATTTTCAATATGTGTGGCAAGAAAAGTCCTGTTAGGAATTTACAACGCTAATAGCTTTAACTCGAGCAAACACGAAACCCATTGCATTGAAAATGCTTGCTCTATTTTCTTTTAGATCCACTGATCCACTGGACCTTCTTAGGATTCACAAATCCAGTGTCTGAAACTGCACATCTTGCACAAAATGATTATTAAAAAAAAATATTGAAATACACAATGGCCACTTTTTGACTCTCCCCCTCACATGGGCCCAGTTGTAAGAGTGTGCTCACCATGCCTCCTTATGAGTCATAAACATTTTTTCAGGACTCGAGCACTGAGTCCCCAAGTTTTGTAATGGCTGCCGCAACATTTTCTTTCAATGTTCATTCAATAATATCACTTTTGGAACTGCTTTTCAGAACAGGAGAACAAACTTCCTTGGCCAATAGGTTTTATTTTGCGATTTGAGGATATCTGTGAATCCTCAGTTGTCAAGATATCTCTAACTTTGTCTTAAATTTAATCCATTCATGCACAACTTTAGACTGTCTTTAAACTCTCATTTCTCAAACTACTGAAAGGTTTTAACTCAAATCAACTAAAGCACAGTACATGAACAAGATTGCAACTTTGTGTAAGTGTGCTGTAATTCTGTCCATCTGTGTTTTTTGTATCAGAGACCAAGCAGCCTATGGGATTGCAATGGACATCATATATTTGTGAGCCCCTTTTTTGCTCCTGCTTTACGGATTGGCAGTAAACTTTCCATTAATGAACCAAAGTTAACAAACTTGTTTTTGGAATGTTTTGTGCAGATTAATTAAATGACACTAAAATTATTAAGGGAACAAAAAATGTATTTCTGAGGGCGACCCCTACCTTACCATAACGACGCTTGGGCTATCACCGTCAGCATAATGTATGGATCAATTTTACTATGCATTTATTCTTGAGGCTGGCTGTCACAATCCTCAAGCTCTTTGAGGGAGCCCCCAACACTTTTAGGTCCACCAGTGTTCCTGGAGAATGTCAGGTCATAAAAACCCAGCTACAAACCCCTGCAACCAGCACCACTATGTCCTGTGCAACTAGCAATACTATGTATGATGTATTTCCTTTTGTTACGTGATAAGTTGCTACATGACACGTTTTAACATGTTTTTTGGAATTTGATAACATGGCAATTGGATATAGTTTCATGTTCGATTGAGTGCACTACAATCAAGTAGCCATGGCTGTTTCATTACTTTATGAGCATCATATGAACCCACTGTCTCAGCCCCAGCACCTATAATGATGCCCTGGCCATAGCAGGATCTGCTGAAATTGGTTCGCTGAACACTTCAGGGAAGAATCTAGGTAAGCCACCTTGCAGAAAGCAACCTTGAGAAGGGCAATGAATTAACTTGTTTTTTTTTCATGAAACTTCACTGGGTCCACACCCTGCTAGTGGAGTTTCAAGCTCAGGGGGAAATGTCAAAAGTGGGGATGATCAAACCAAGAGAGTCATAAACAAGTTTATGGTGAACTCACTCACCCAAGTTTTCTGAGAGAGATCAGTTAAACAGATGCTTAGAGGGCATCTCAAAGACACTGAGTCCAGACATTGGGGAAGACATGCATTGAGTTCAAGAGGCATCTTCAGCAAAGATCAAGAGCACCAAGTCAGAGATCCTATGCTTCAGCTTTTGAACCCTTACCTAAGACCCACTGTCATTCCTGGGAGGTGGAGGGGCTGGGGTTGGGAAGGGACACAGTGCGCTTTAGGGGAATCACTGGGTGGAAGAGTGACAGGGAAGAGAGAAAACTCATATAGGAATCTTTTCCTAGGTACACAAGAGCAGTCATGAGAAACCCGTTTGGGAGTGGAGGGAGAGGGAGTGCTTGTGAGGTGTGAACGTTTAGGTGTGTTGGGTGCAGGTGCGTGAGTGGAAGCCATGTGTGCTGGGTGTCTGTCAGGGTGGATATGTGAGTGTCTGTTGGGGTGGTGCCTGCAGGTAAGGTGGATGTGCTGCATATGCGGGTGTTGGTAGTCTTGGTGAGTGCACATTTGGGGTATGGGGTGGATGTATGCGGGTCTGCTATTGTGGTGACGGTGGGTACAAGGGGATTTGTGGCTGAATCTGGGAGTGTTGATGTGGTAATAGCAGGTTTGAGTGATGTAGTGTCTGTGAGGGAGGAGTTGGTGGGGGAGTCTGTGTAGGGAGTGGATGTTGTGTCTGCATGTGATTGTTGTCTGTGTGCATGCATAACGGTGGTGGGTTTTGTGGTAGCTGTGTTTGTCTTTGCGAACTGTTTGTGTTGAAGTGGATGAATGGTGGTCTGACTGGGTGCTCAGGATGTGTGTGGGGAGAGGGGTGTGGGATTGGGCACAGGTTGCTAGAGGGGGGATGGAAGACAAAGGGACACTGGCTGCTGTCAACGAGGAGGCCAGAGCCTGAAAGGATCTCTGCAGGGCAGTCAGGGCACTGTGAATGCCTTCCAGGTAGGCATTGATCTGCTGCATCTGTGCCAGTCCCTGGATGGCACGATGGTTGACTGTGCCACAGAGATGGACATCAGGAGGTCAATAACCTCCTCATTGAGAACAGCCAGGCTGACTGGGGCAGGGGCAGAGGTGCCTGCGGCGAAGGAGACGCCCACCATCCTGGATGAGTGGGCATGGGCAACTATGTGGGGAGCTACAGGGAGGGTGGTGCTGGTAAGGGGGGTAGTGGACAAGGATGGTGGGGCCATTTAACACTCATTGACTTGATGAAGGGTCTAACAATGCACAGTTGCATAGTACCTGCCACATTCTCATGGTCGATTACATTGACATATCCTGTACTTTTTACCCAACAGAATCGTGCATGGTAAGGCAGCATGCCCACAAATCCATGTACAAAATGGTCAGTAAGTTCTTGGCCTCCTGCAGCCATCTACACATTCAGTAAAAGGCAGCTGAATGAGAACTCACAAATTACCTCTGTCATTGTGGAAGAGTAATACTGATGGCAATGCCTCAACACTCTCAAAATATGTAAAGGGTGTCCAGGCAAAGCCAAACATGGAATTAATCCCCTCATAAGTCACTGTCTGCATGGCATTGGCACACATTATTGATACAAATCTTGCCAGGGTGGCTGATACCCATAGTCCATGTGCATCCACTAATGATCTACACTACATCTTACAACTAGTAGGCTACCCTACCCATACAAACCTAACATTAGTAAGGTGTGAATGTGTACTTACCCCATTGTGGCTGCTGTGCTGCCCTCAAGCGCCCACCCTCCTCAGGGTAGGCCACTGCCAAAATGCGGGCTTTGAGAGGGGTAAGGGTTCGATGGTCACCCCTCCCTCATTGGGTGGACGTCCCCAGCTGGGCCTCAGTGGTCTTACAGGCCCAGTATTAAGTGAGCTATGAAACAGAAAATGGTCATCACGGCCGCCGCATACTTGACCATCACCATAGGCGGTGATCTTCATTGGCCCCAGTTTCCCATAGGCAACAATGTTGTCCAATGAGGAGTTGCACAGTGGTTGCGACTGCCTACCGCCATGACTACTAACGCCAGCAGAATGAGCGGCTGCCATTTTACATGTTGTCAGTGTTTTGTAGGTGAATAATAAGTGCGTCATGGATGAATTGTAGTGACAAGTGCATAGATTGACTATGTTCACACATCAAAGCTGGGTTCACACATGTGACATTCATGGATAGTGTACTTAAATGAACTGATGACAATGACAGGACATGTGCAGTACCTTGCTGCCTCATGCACAAACTAACCATATATGTATGTTAAAAAGTTACATACACCTTTCCTGGGGGAATAGGGTATTGCTAAATGGAAGTGTCACATGTTTCGTGTGTGGCAAGCTGTTTGTCTGAGGCTGCAACAGTAATCTAGGATTGCATGCACTTTCAGTCTACATCCCCAAATGGATTGTGTATACTTCAACTTTATGTCCACTTTACTATTGTGTGCTACAAGTATAGTGTAAGGTGGCATGTGAAATGCCGACATCAACCTATGACTATTCCTCTCTCCTATTCCTGGATACTGTGCAATGGTGAGACTGAGACATGCACTGGTATACCGGCCCCTAGTCGACCTTGCTACCCTGGAAGAAAGACACATCATCCAGACCTATTGTCTGAACCATCAGACCTTAAAGGAACTGTGTACCGAGTTGGAGCAGGATCTCTTACATGCCATACGTAATCCCTATGTCATCCCTCCCACAGTACAAGTCTTATCAGTGCTACAATTCCTTGCCTCAGGCACATTCCAGATTACAGTGGGCTTGGCAGCAGGGATGTCAGATGATGTTCAGTCTTGTGTTGAGGGATGTACTGTGTGCTTTACTGGACAGCTACATCAGGTTCCTCCAACGTGCGGATTTGCCCACTGTTAAAGCTGACTTCTACGATATCGGAGATGTCCCTCATGTGATAGGGGCCATAGATGGCACCCACATTGCTTTGATTCCTCCCAGGATCAATGAACAAGTGTACAGGAACAGGAAAATCTTTTAATCCATCAATGTCCAGGTGGTGTGTCTCGCTGACCTGTATATCTCCCAAGTGACTGCCAAGTTTCCTGGATCTGTGCATGACTCCTACATTCTGAGGAACAGCAATGTCCAACACATGATGGCACAACTACAGAGAGATGGCCTGGCTCAGTGGTACGTATTCAATAGTATGTGTGAAAATGTAATATCACCTCTTTTCACATTCTACTCTGTATCCCTACCGGTATTGTGATAGGTCCAACCTATGTCCACACAGGTGACTCTAGCTATCCTCACCTTCCGTGGCTGCTGACACCTGTGAGATACCCGACAACAGATGGTGAAAACCGTTTCAATGAGGCCCACAGCAGAATGAGGTGTGTCATTGAGAGGACCTTTGGGCTACTGAAGGCCAGATTCCAGTGTCTACACGTCTCAGGAGGTGCCCTTCTCCACAGACCACTAAAGGTCTGCCAGCTATTTGTTGCCTGCTGCATGGTACATAATCTGGTCCTGAGACGTCACATACCATTACTGGATGTTGAGGAGGTAGCAGCTGGACCTGTGGCTGATGATGGTGACATAGTAAGTGATGAGGAGGCAGATGATGAGGATGCAGCTGACTCTAGAATGGAGTTGATTCACCAATACTTCCAAAGAAATTCAGGTATGTGTTTACTGTATTGTATAAGGACTGTACTCCTGCCTGCCTTGTGACATTTCTCCTCCTGGTGTGTGCCATCAGGGGAGGTGTTATTGTTCAAATGTCAGCGCTATGTTTACCATGCTGTTGGCTATCACCACATCTACAAAGGATTGGGCATGTTGTATGTACCCAGTAGCTCTATATCAACTGCAAAAGCAGTGCCAACCAAAGTAGTGTTAGCAGTATAGCTACTTATCTTCACTGTACACAATGGATGAATATGGATCATAACTTATACTGACATAAGTTAGTTAGTTAGTTGTGTAATGTCAGCTGTGAGGGATCGACCATTGGGAATGCATGTTTTGCAAATGTAGATCTGCCGTGGTAATTTGTGTTAACATTCCACTTGCCAATTTGCACTAGGAAGGGTGACAATTTACTGAATGTGTGCTGAGTGGGCAACATTGACTACTATCATGAAGGTTGTCTCTGTCTTTGCATATTTGCAGATCACTTAGCTGGTGCTACTCTGGATCCTGGCTAGACTGGTGGCTCCTTTGACACAGGATTTCAGAATATGTCTGTTCTACTATCAAACGTGCTGCACATTGCTCCCCTTCTGTCCATCTTACAGACTTTTGCTGGTCAGTGGCTTAATTGAAATGACATGTTGTACTAGAGAAAATCCTACTTGTTACAATAAAGACTCACCTGTGCTCAATGGTGTTTAATGTGATTCTCAAGTGCAATGGGTGAAGTGTGGGGTCATGGTGGATGATATCATCAGAGCAGTTGGCCGAGCTGCAGGTAGTACAGGTCCAGTATCCAAGGGCCATGGGAAAATGGAGACATGACAGTGGATAGTCAACAGGGTGTGTCAGTGGCACACAAGGGATAATGTTCAGGAAAGGCTCACTTCCTGGCAGTGGTTTCGATCTTGGCATCAGGTCCTGCAAGATGTCTGGATGAATGACCTCATTTGTGTGGGAGTTTCTCAGCTACGGAGGGAGGGGTGCTAGTGGCCTGTGGGTCCTCTTGTAGGGCCTCCATTCCACTAGCTGCTGCACAAGTGGATGGTTTAGTTGGTGTGTGGCTAGTGGAAGGGGCCTGCTGGTGGCTGGAAGACACATGCAGGATCGTTGTTAGCTCTTTGAGCACCCCTGCCATGGATGCCATGTTGGCATTCTGATCATGCGACTGCTGCATGACCTCCTGGTGGTATTTCCTCTGCAGCCTGTGGTTCTTATGCAAGGTGGAGAGTATCTGGCCCATCTTGTCCTGTGATTGCTGGTATGATCCCAGGACTTGGGAGATGGCCTCCTGCCCAGTTGTTTCCCTTGGGGGCCCCATCTGTTGGCCCACAGGTGCCCTCCCACTGCCCATGCCCCCCTGTGTCTGTGCCCCTGACACAGTGTGCCCACTCCCAGTTACACCAGGGTGTGTAACTGGGAGTGGGCATGAGGGGTAGACTCAGGTCCCTGTACTGTGGGGCTTACTGTTGATTGACCAGTCCTTGGGACACAGGTTTGGGGACGAGGGGCTGGCTGTGCTGTTGTTGCCACAGGGGTGGGGAGCTCAGATGTTGGGCAGGGTGAGGCTAATGGTGGTGGACTGACCAGTTGTTCAGATAGGCCAGATAAGTCGTCAATGTTCAGACATCCAGAGTAGTAGTCCTCACTGATCCCTTCATCGACATGGTCTTAAATATTAAACACAGTGGCCCCACACCAATAGATTATTGCCAGAATGTTCTAATAATACATACAATTTCTGATTAAATTAACCTAATGTCTTTCTAAAATAGATAATTATTGGTTGACACAATTATATATAGGGCTGCTGGCTGATTGTAGAGTGTTGAGCACATTCTTCAATATTCTGCCTCCCTAAGATGTGTATGCTGTTTACCATCCCAATAATAGTCAAGTGTAGCAAGGTTTATAATTGGCCGCCTTTTCACAGCCATAGTAGGATGTAGCCCATAATGTCAGAGAGTACCTGATCTTGGCACACATGACTGTGTTCCATTAGCCCCTGCTCGCCCTGTGGCCACCCTAATGAGCTCTGACACATGTACATTAAGTATATTAGTAAGTACATTTTTAACTCTCCAGTGAGGGCATGATCACTGAAGGAATCTGTTTCATCCTGGCTGAAAGGGTAAGGTCCACCTTTGTATAATAGAAATAAAACAATATTCATGCATTAAACAAATACATAAGTAACCAAAATGTATATATTTTTCCTTAATAATTACATTTATTTTTAACTGTTATAATTTTGCTCTTTATTAAATAAAACAAACTTACCATATTTTTATGTATTAGAAAGAAACACACTCATCAACTTCCCCAATTATTTTAATACCAAAATGGCGCTGAGAGAACACATCAGCCCAATTATAATACACCTGTTGAACTGACATCTTATTACTAACCTCACTAAGGTATTTGGTGACCCTCTTCCATCTACGTCTACATTTGTGCACAGTGTATCACTGCACAAATTTCCATTTCCCCTAGCATACGTGAAAGTTAATGTAAATCATCTATCACAGAGCTCTTCACTTTTCCCCTGACCCACCTTTTCTTTCTCCTCCCAGATATCTGTACCCCAATTACTCCACACAAACTCCCAAAAAACAAAGAACACAGGATAAATATTCTTCAAGCAGGCACATCCTAAGACTTCAGAAAACTAGATAAAACAAGAATTTACACTTAAACAAATTAGGCATAATAACAAACAGTACACACACAATTGGAATCACAAGCAGAAGATACAAATTCCTCAGAACACACCAAAAAATCCTCTAACACCAACGGCTAAACCCACAAAAGAATGTAACTACTGTGTCCTTTGTGTTAGTGTAATGACATTTTTCGATGTACTGCATAACTTTCCACACATTGCTACGCTGCACGCAGGTGTGTCATACTGCACCAAAATATAAATGTCAGTAGCTATGCATCACTGGGCAGTGTTTATTTGAAGAAGTAAAACATTACACCTACAAAACCACTCTTTCATGAGTCGAAAAAATGGATTTGCTTTGCCATTTACTTGTGTTACATACAATGCAAATACATATTTAGCAGGCAGCTCCAGTCCTCTATGTGTGGCCCTTAGACTTGGATGTACAAGTCTGCCATGTTGTTAAACAACTTATGGCGTTTGTAAGAAACATAGATGAGCCTACATGGACAATGGCCACCCTCCACCTCACTGCACTTTAAAATTATGAAAAGTATGTCTTATATACATTCTTTAAATATGTTACAAGACACTCAACTGGAATGCATTACCTCCGTAATGCACAAGAAGTGAATGTCTTTCCCTTCTGAAGGTTTGCAGGGTAAGCTGCGCCTGATGTAGACTTTCTCCAAATCAGAAAAAAAACATGGCGTCTGATGATGATTAATGTCTGCCTCACATCCCAACCACACCCTCAGTGAAGTGGCTTCCAGCAAAAGGTAAGCACTGCACCATTAGTCTGTAGTGTTTACTCATCCCACAGCCAGGTACAGACATGTGAGAGCTTCACCTGAAAACTAGGACTATTCCATTTTTAGCAGCGCTTCTCCTAAAAAAAAGTTTGCTTGTTGATTGCATATGGGGCCTCAATCCCCAGTATGGAATACACAATAGAGAAGTGATAATGTTAATTTCAGGGGGCTTTTGGTTTAGGTGGGCATGGATTGACAACCCAATGAGCCGTATACATAGTTTTTCCTTTTTCCCAGAGAAGGGAGCAACTGAGCAATACCACTCCTTCAATACTAAAGTATAAAATTATAACATAGTTTTGTTGTACCATTTTAACTGCTGTCTTTTGTAGGATGAATGTTGCTTTCATTATTATGATTATGTTTTTAATGCTTTTTTTAAATTAGCTATTGGTTGCAGAAACCTGCACAATTTTTTGTTATCTTGATTGGGGCACTCTTTTTGCAGTCTACTGTTCACAGTTATTTTTATGTGTTACACTCTGACTTGCAGAGTATTGCATGCAAATCTCTATAACAGCCCATATTGATGTCCCTATACACACACACCATTGCTAATTTAATAACATGTGTAATAGGACAGCTGCATTACAGAGCACTCAGATATTTTGAGGAAGGTAATTTTAGAAATTTTACAAAGATGCAATCTTATAGGATGCCTGCTACCCTGGTCTTATTTCGCAAAATTAAGGAAAGCTCTGAGGAAGGTTATCATGCAGACCCTGCATCTGAAGAAGACGTTCATGGAACAGATTTCCACTTTTGTAGGAGTTTTATAAAACGAGGACTAATATTCCACTGATTTAGGAAAATAGGTAATGGCATAGTTGTATGTCTCTATGATGACAATATGTGCAGCTCAGTTCAGACAGATTCCAACTTAAGCATAGTAAGACTGTTCAGAGTGTATCTTCATGAGTTAAAAAACAAACTCACCATTTATTGGATATGATAGATTTCATTTGAGTAGACCACATTTTGTATTATGCATTACATTTATCTATTTGTGGCCGAAGCTCATCTTGAGGACATTTTTCACAAAATATTTGAGGCTGCCATTCACTTTGAGCTGCAGCATAACATCACTCTGGTGCATCATTCTAGGGCACACAACTGGACTACAACTTCACAAGGTGTTTTTACTATTTGCTGACCCTTTCTCCACTCATGGGAAAAGTTTACAAATCAACATCACAGCCTTGCTGTTCTACTTGTACAGCTTTGGCAACAACCAGCTAATCAACGTTTATGAAGAGGGTTTATTTTTGTATTGTGCTTTGTATGCTGCATTTTCATGATAAAGATACAACAGAGCATGGGAAGGAGTTTTTGGATAGTCCTGTAATTGATTTTATCTGTGCCTACTTATATTTACTAATGGGTGTACCTATATGAGTCTGTTTTGGGGGCATGGCCTCACTATCAACAATAAAAGAAAAAACATTTAGATGAATAGTGTTTTCCTCTGAGACCCATGAGAATCCATACGCAATAGTGGAACCACCAGCTGAAATAGCCTGATCGCATCACTGCTCCACAGGGCCCGAAAGCATATCCAGCAGACCCCAAGCACAAAAGAGGTACCACTGATGCACTCCACTGCTTAACTCAGTCTTTGTGGCCATTCCAAAGAATCCTCAATTAAGGGCTCACAAAGCCGAACACATCACTTGTTTTGGCCTGTTTAGCCCAAGCTGGGATTAATCCAGAGGTCCCATCCTTCAGGCAACCTTTATCATCAAGTGCTACACTTACACAACACCTTACTCTATGACAGCACTCACAAACAGACTACACCTTTATTCATAGCACACCTGCAAAGCAGCGTTCAAGAACCTCACTCCCTTCCCCCTCTCCAGAATCAACATCCCTCCACTTACACTAACATGTCAACTCATCCTCATAAAGAGACACTTCATTCTTCAATGCTGCCAAAATAGCTGACATCATCACACAATGTAATCAACGTCTGTGCACATCTTGACATTCCCATTATTAGAGGTTATAACATTAAAGAATTTGACCACCCCTCGAGGCAAGAGGAGGACTCTCTGTCATCTACAAAACCTGCAGCCCTAAGGCCACAACGCCCACATGGTAGGTTTGACTTCCTAACCTACTACTTATCTGTATCATCCTCTCAGTATCACCTTCTCAGATAGCCTTCTTCCATTTGATCAACGGATCACCTGGCCCTAAAAACAACTTTACTGAGGAAAGCACATCTGATTGTATTCAACTCATTCTCCACATCTTTCGTGGAAACTTAAACTCCCTAGTGATTCTAGCATAAAGGTAATTGAAAGTACCCTTTCATGCTCTTCAATAATATAGACATCAGGCAGCACCTCAATAAATCCTCTCACTTGAAGGATACCTCCATCATGTCATGGCATTCTAATTGCCCCACCATTAATTCAGTGCAAGACCCTAGTTTTGTCGGACAGGGTAGACCACTCCGCTTTCCCATCCTCAGAGTCAACTGACAAGAGTAAAACATTGATCCATTTCCTAAAAAGACCTTACTATGCACATCCTTGAAGAAGAACTTGTTACCCCACCAATGTCGTCCTACCTCTTAACATTCTCAACTAGTCTGAGGTCAAAAATCTTTGGGAAAGCCAAAGACAAATAGAGGCTGGCACGGTCCCCAGAACCTCCCCCTTGGCTATGGCCTTGATTTCACCCTGGCCAAAAGTGATAGATTCTGTACAAATACTGGCTGCTATTCAGGCAGTACATTAAGAAAATCTTTGTGGCAACAAGGTACAAGTGCGTGAGACCTCCAATGGTTTTCTATAGAGGCAGAAATAGTGTACTGTGAAAAAAATCATGCAAAGTGCTGTTACTCATTTTGGCTTTTTTAATTAGCTTGTAGGAGTTTGGGAAATCACGTATACATAATAGTTATAAAGTATGTTTAGACATTTCAGGTGTCAAGATGTTCAAGGACCATAACAACATTTTTGCACTCAAAAGGATAAGGGGATATTAAATTGTTAGTATGACTGCATGTGACTTTGGCGACATACGTCCATTTTCCAATGTATACCTCATATCACCCATTTTACAGGCTACAAATAAAAAATATATTGCCAACCTTTAGTTTATGTAGCAATGTTGTATGCATGATATCCACGTTTTAAAGGCAATACAATTATGCTTGCATAAAGGAATAGTACTAATTAAAATTTGGCAATTTGTAAATTAACAGTGTCAACAATATCAGTGATTGCATATATCTCATTTATTTCAAATACATTGTTGTTGAAGGCCCTCTTAACAAGTATTTTTTGTGCAAATTTTTATGAAGATTTGTGATCTGAATATTATAACATCTATAACATATACACCAGCATATTTTAGCATCTCTCATCATATGAAAGAGGCCTAGTTGTCTGCATTAAGGAAACACCACTGACTGATGTTGAAGGCCATATGCCCTCCAAGAAATCAGGTGGTTTACTGGCCCAGTAATATCCCTTGCAAGGGCCTGTTGAAATACCACCGAAGAGACAGAGTTTCGATTTAGGAAATGTGATGTAAGAAAGGAGTCAATTTTTTCCTCAAGTTTTTCAAAAATGTTTGATTGAGACATTAATATCTTCCAAATGTTTCTGTTTGTTGGTAGTGCTTGATTTTAAGTTTGGCCTTTGATATTTGCTTTTATGTGCCCAATGGGTTGGGCCCACACTGATTGATTTCTACAAGGTTGGGAAAGTTCTATGATAATTAGAAGCATACTTGGTTAATATATGAGGTACTGTGTTCAGTTACAAATAACATTGTCAACATACTATCATGACAGGTAAGGGAAGACTGGTGAGATCCCGGTGAGTAACACATTATCCAAATATATTTTGTTTAGTTATAATGGCAATAACTTAAATATTTAGAGGGCCTGTTGAAGAGATATACACCATGGATTATGTGTGAGAGTGTTAGAAGATGTGTTGAGTTGCAGCTATGTTAGTCGAAGAGTCAGTAGGTTGGCGCATGACTGACTGTAACTGTTTTCATTACCAGCCTCCTAACTGCTCCCTCTTCCTAACAACACTTCAGTCTGTTATCTTACAATTATTTATTCAGCACAGCTTGAATTAAAAATTACTGAAAGAAGCCACAGTCCTGTCTGAACTGACATTCATATCTCTATACATATTGTATTGATTTATCAACTATATTAATAGTGGGTAATATTATCTATTAGATCTCGAAAAAAATCAGCTTTAAATACAATTTATATTGTCATTTGCAGAAAAACGTTCAGCTGAAATGTAGTAATGGCTTGCAGTATGAAAATCAAAAACTACAACAGAAACACTGACAGTTGCACCCTTCACCTCCACTATATATGAAATGGCTGAACTCATGAAGACTAATCAGAAGCCCTCTACTGGACAAGGACCTAATCAAATGACTAAGGGCAGCTCTGTTTACTTTTCTCCCACTTTGATGTCTAGGACACCTTCCTCTAGTCTCTGAAGTCTGTGCAAAACCACCCACTGTTTCACAAACATAAACAGATTGCCACTGTGATAGTTTTAGCTTGCTGTTTATTCACTCCTCTCTTTTAAAAAGACTGTTCATATTATACTTGTATTGCTTACAATTGTCAAGGATCAATTTTCTACCATCAAAACTGATCTGTATTGTTTACTGTTGTTAAGAAACTGATCTGTCTTTCATATCTACTTGCTACTTCTAGAAACGGGACCCCTGGATGATATTAAATAAATAAAAGTCAAATTAACCTTACCTCCATCTTATGTACATGAACAGTCTAGGAACTTTCAAAATGGAACCCACAGGCCTCCTTCAATCTAGTTTATTCACAAACTTTCCATGTATGTTTTGCTCAGATCACACACACACACAAGTATACATACACAGGGGTATCAGCACCAGAATCCAGTTTACATGTAGCAGCATAACTTTGTAAAAGTGAGCCATTACACTCTCCCTCCAGTGACACAAATCAAAAGGTTTGGTCCCCACTATTGATTCAGATAAAACACAGTATACTGCCAACACCACTCTACAATACTTCTTGACAGGGTAAGGTAGTCCATTGTTGCAAATGAAAGCATGCTTGGTGCACCCCTCCACACCAATGACAGGTCCTGAATTTCACAAACATCAGGGCATAGGCCTAGGCCTTTTCACATAAGTACATTAGCATACGTTTGGAGCAAGCATCAAAAACCGGGACACCAATGAATCACCGTTGAGAACTCAGGGCAGGGGACACAACTATTCACTGTACTTTGGACACTCCTGCCCCAACATAGAGAAAAAATTATTCCAGCATGACAATTCATAAATATAATACAATAAAATGAATTAAAAAACTAAAATAAAGTTAGTTAACTGTTAAAATATGAAGCAGCAGTATAAAACATTAATATTATTCTACCTGTCATGATTTACCTAGAGATGTCTTGGTGTCCTCAAGGTTGGTGGTGTCAGTGCCATCAATGCCACTAGTCATCTCAGGCTCTATGACTGCTGCTACCTGCTAATTCATGGGTGTCAAACCCTCTAGGATGTCTGGGACTTCACCAGTTGCCATTGCAGCACTGAGGTTACTTACTGGCTTCTCATTTATCATGCCCTTTTAGTCACACAAACTGTTTTCATACTTTGTCCACGGTCCTGCATGGTGGTGCCATGGTGGTGCCACTCCATTGTCTTTGTCCACAGTTCCTGTCCACAAAGCGTTTTTCATAGCTAGTGGGAGTTTTAAAGTGCCAAACAGATATTTTCCTTTTTGTCATCTCAGAAATCTAAATTTCGTTCTCCTCCTGGGTAAAGTTAAGCTTTCTTTTTCTTGTAGTCTCCGCATTCCCTCCTTGCTGCTGCTGGTTCACCTCCTGGCTAGTAGTCCCTTCCTAGTTTGCCATCCTGTACCTAGGAACAATTCAGAAAGCTTGTGTCAGACTTGCTTCACTTTTTTAAGTGTAGTGCGATGCAAGGATGGCTTGGGCCATGCAATAGCAACATGAATCACACAACAGATAATAGCATTATGCTGCGTTGCACTACAATGCATAGTAATTACGTGACTTCCTATGCTAGAGAAAGATGAACCGTGCAGCACAACTGTTTAATGCAACAAAATGTACTTTTAGTAAATCTAAGCCCTCAGCTTCCGGCTCATTCTGTTGACTTACTGAGTGGTATATTCTATGATTCTAACACAGCTGGTGTATCAGACATTTGTAGAACAATCAGATTTGGATTATTGATTGGCTTTAAGCCTAACTTTGGAACTGTATCTGTCTTCCTGAGTTAAAACCTGTTTGGTGGAATAGCAACAATTTTCATTTTTGTAGATGGTGCTGTGCTCATTTTCTTTTTGAAATGTAATAAACATAAATAACAAGACGTTGTTTCAGAGTGAACTATACTGTGGCTAAGCTAAAGTTTCTACTTGGGATCATATCTGCTTTCCAGTCTGGAAAGCACCTAATTCTGTGCTGTTATAGGCTTTAAACTCCTTACTTGAGGCCTCTCTTTCAGTGCTTTAATTATTAGAACATTGTTGTCTTGGATGTTCCTTTGATACAACAAGAATTTCTTCCTGTGGATCGCTGGGAACTGATTAAGCCAGTAGTTCTCCATCAAACACTGCATGCTATGCAGTTGCCCATTCTCAAAGCCACCTTTCTAAATTCACCATTGCTATGTGCACATGAGCCATAAGTGACGTATGTAGGACCACGATTATCACCATTCTCTGATGTATCAAGATGCATCCCACATGTGAATATAATTGCTGCCATTGCATCCTTGGTTCCACCTACATTCGCATTGTCATTTCTGAGCCATGTTGCCAGATGTTTCTACAATGCGACCAGCCTCTCCTGCTTCTGTGGTATCCCCTGCTTCTTCCACTGTCAGCATGACTTGTCATATGTCATCCCCGCTGAACTTAGATTCTGTCTTTTGACACTGTATATCTAAAAGTCTCACATTTTTATATGCCACCCCTTTCAGAATGAAATTAAGGGCCAGATGTAGGAAAGGATTTGTGAGTCGCAAACGGCAAAATTTACCATTTGCGACTCGCAAATCGCATTTTCCTATGCAGAAATGCATTTTGCGAGTCGGGACCGACTCGCAAAATGCATTTCCGAATCGCAAATAGGAAGGGGTGTTCCCTTCCTATTTGCGATTCGCAGTGGTATGCAATTCCATTGCGTTCGCAAATTGTGTCGCAGTTACCATCCACTTGAAGTGGATGGTAACCCACTCGCAAATTGGAAGGGGTCCCCATGGGACCCCTTCCCCTTTGTGAATGGACCACAAATTATTTTTTCAGGGTAGGTAGTGGTCCAAGGGACCACTACCTGCCCTGAAAAAATACCGAAACTAAAGGTTTCGGATTTTTTTTAAATTGCAGCTCGTTTTCCTTTAAGGAAAACGGGCTACACTTAAAAAAAAAAAAAACTGCTTTATTTAAAAGCAGTCACGAACATGGAGGTCTGCTGACTACAGCAGGCCTCCATGTTTGCGAGTGCCCATAGCCGGTATGGGGCCGCAATTTGCGACCCACCTCATTAATATTAATGAGGTGGGTCTTTGCGACCCCATACCGACTCGCAGACGGTGTCTGAGACACCGTTCTGCATTGCAAATTGCGACTTACAATTTGCGAGTCGGAAGGACTAGCAAATTGCAAGTCTCAATTTCCAATTTTGCTACATCTGGCCCATACTCACTTAATTGACTGTTTATTGAGAAAAACGATTCAGTTGGTGCTGCTATTTCTTGTCGCTAGGTTATCTAGCTCTTTGATCAATTTTGGATTTTTAATGTTCGTACCGTGCTACATAGTTGTAAATAGGTATTCATATATGAATGTACACATATTTACTAGAAGTGGTGCCTTAAGAATTGGATGGTGCCATGTGTTTTGCGTTTTTCTGGTTTTGAGCCCATAATAGCTTTTTTTTTCATTATAAATGAATGATTTTGCTCATTATATCTCTGCTTATTCACACCAGTCACAGGGCATCTTTCACACACAGACATGATATGTAAGTAGTTCCTTGAGACAGAGAATGTTTGGGTTTCCAGGGAGCACATAGTCTGCTTAAAGGTCACACTTTGGCAGGAGCTGATACTATTGATTGTTTTCTCAGCCAAAGCACAACTAAACAAAGACCAGAAGTTAAACTTGCTTGCTTCAGGCTGAGAAGAAATGAAAAACTATGAGTGAAAGGTGTGTGTGTAATAAGACCATCTAGGAGACTCGCTTATATGGCACTTTTGGTGATAATATCATTTTAGGTTACAAGTTAGTAAGGGAGGCATTCAGATACTGACGGTTTGGCTTACTGATCTACATTGAATATATTGCCTTTTTTCTCGTATTAGAATTTCTCACCTTTTTGCTTTTCACCATTATTTTAATTTCTGCGAAAGCTCATTCATATAATCTGCACTTAAACAGGGCTTTAACTTAACAAAGTCTTTAAAATATATAATTGTGCAGGTCCAGCTTTTGGGAATTGGAATCCAGAACTCACTAGTATATATGTGTAATCCTGACAGAATTTACTTTTATCCAATATGTATTATCACTATGTACCTTGTGGAAGGTGTGTGGGTCACACCCTAACTTTCCTGCTTGTGTTGTTTCATACCTATGTTTTCCAGGGCTTTGTAAAAGTCTACCTAGATCGTAATTACAAGGGGACCTGTGAGAAACATACCAGTACTTTACTTCCACAGTGATCTCATCTTACTGATTGCTCATCCATTTAAAAACCCACAGAGGGAATTTGGCCAAGGGTACAATTTGCAGAAGTGTTTTTGGAGTCTGAACTCAAGTAGTGACATAAAAGTGCACGTACAGCTGGAAATAGGAAAGTGTAAACTAATAAGTAATTGCTTGTTTCCAGAAAAAATAATTAACTTTTTCAACCTTTTCATTCTCTTCATTTTATTGTCCATAACAGTGATGATCTTCGTGGGAAAACTGTAATATCATTTAATTAACTCAAGTTGAGTTGTACATTTTTGATATTGCAACTATAGGGCTAATCTGGAGAGTAGCAGTGGTGACGGAGTACCCTTTCTGCCAAACTCTTAGTCTGCCCACCCAAATTAGACCTGAGCCAACTGCTACGTTTCCATTGACATACTAATGTTTACTCTATCAGGGTAAACCATCCTCCAGCAGCCCAAGGAAGTAGGGTACATCGGAGGTAAGCCATCCTACCATCAGCCCAATTAGGAGTGAATGGTTGGATGGCTTTTTTTTTACTGTCTGTCAATGCCAAGTGTGTTTTGGAACAGTAGAAAAGGTAAATGATACCCTTGCCATGGGAGAAAATTCCCATGGTGTAGGAGGAGTCATTCATTTTTTTTTTTCAAAAACAAACTCCCTCTTTGAAAGTATGTTTTTGAAAAATAAACGTTGGAAAAGTTTGACAATATGACTGAGCCATCCCTCAAACTTTTCCTACATTGATAAGAACCGCCAATGCGGCCTGGTAATGCCAATGTATAGAGCTATCCACGGGGCTCACATACTTCTCTTAATTTGGCTGGTAGAATAATGGCAGGGTGGTGGAAATAGCACCCTCCGTCACCCCGTCTGCCTTTACACTGTCTGCCAAGACCTAATTTAGTCCCTTTGTATTTTCCAGCATAATATGCCTGAAGTACTATCTGAAGTTAGCGTCAAACAATAAATGCAACTTATTAATTTAATTATGGAAACGTTGTTTTCGAGTGCATTTAGGCAGAGGTGTAACTCACTTTCAGTGCAGCACTTATGTGCTCTTTATTGTATTTAGTCACAAGTGCTGCCCACACTTGGTTCATCTAATGTGGGAATTTCCTTTAGAACCTTTGCATGACTTAAAAGTAAAAAGGCAGGTTGTTGTCACAGGTCACACTGTAGTTGGCTGTACAGGCAGAGGCATTTGAGAGAGTCGAGTATGGGAACCGTTTAAAAGATCTGGGGGGCTTATTTACAAGCCCCCTGCACTGCCGGCGCATCAATTTTTGTGACACACCAGCAGCTCATTGTGCAGGCCCATATCTACAAGGCCACGCAAAGCCAAATTGCTGCTGAGTGCCAACACAGGCACCCATGCACCAGAGTGCAAAGGTGTCTACGTTGTCAGCAGGATTGTTTTTGTGCAGGAAGGGACATCGTCATGCACAAAAACAATCCAGAGAGGCATTTCCTAATTTTATCTGTGCTGCAGAATACAGCAACCGTGGAAAGAGGAAACAGCAAGGAGAAATAAAGATATTTCTCCTTGTTGTGTGTGCCCTATGGAGGTGTGCAGTTTAGACGCATTTCCAGGTTTACAGATTCTTGTAAACCTGTGAATGTGTCAAAACCCAGGGGTGCTGAGTGGGAACACCCACTGCAATGCCCATGTCACGCCTTCCTGATGTGGTGTAAGGCAAAGCAGCAACTTGTGCTGCTTTGTCTTACACCATATATACAACGCCATGAAAAGCCATGCAACATGGTTCTGTGTGGCTTAGTAGATGTGGGCCTGCACTCTACTTGCCATTGTGTCACAAAAAGTGACACACCAGCAGTGTACTAGGCTTGTATATATGTCCCATGGTGTAAGACAATGCAGTGCAAGTCGCTGTGTTGCCTTACACTGTGTCAGGGAGGCATTCCATAGGCATTGCAGTGGGTTTTCCCATTCAACACCCAAGGGTTTTGTCACATTCCCAGATTTACAAGACATTGTAAACCTGGGAATGCATGAACATCTGATGTCTTCCCAGGTGAAGGTGTCCCTTCCTGCACAGAAACAATCCTGTCTGCAACGCAGGCATCTTGGCACCATGGTGAAATGGTGCCTGCGTCAGCTCTAGGCAGCCCATTGTGCACCAGTGGAGATGAAGAGTACAGAAATTTGCCATTCCTTGCAGATATGGGAAATTTCTGTCCTTTCCCTGTGGTGCAGGGCAGCGCAGCAAGGTCACTTATTGTACTGCCCAGCACCACAGGCTTATAAATAAGCCCCCTGGTATCAATATTTTTTAGTGTATTATGTAAGAGATAAATGACTGTTCACTAACCTTTCAATCATTGAAGTATTGTTACACTCTAATATCAGATTGAAACACTACAAGAACTTAAAAGAGTCATTCCAACACTTCACCCAGGAAGATACTATTTGTACAGAAAATAAAACAATATCAGCTAGTGAGAAATTGGGTTGTTGGTTGATCAGCGTGTGAACCCTGGTCAAGCATCAGCCACAATCCCTAGCAGGGTGAATCACAAACATTCACTAAATTAACCTGTGCTTAACCCTTGGCAGCTACATAAGAAAAGCAATCAGGCTAAACTTAGAGGCAATGTGTTTAGTATGTATGCAGTGCACAAACAGCAACACAGTGGAAACACAACACAATAAAAATTCCAAACCAATTTAGGAAAATAGAGACACATGTAATACATTATTTGATACGAAAACCATCAGAATCCAATTAGTAGAACCAGAGTTGTTATTTTTTAAGGTTTAAGGTTCAAAATACCAAGTCCTCAGTTTTAGAACATGGCCACCTAGGCACCTTTAGCACCAAAACCAAGGGTCCAGGAATGGTGGGAGACCTCTTGGAGGTACAAGGCTCACTCAGGCTGGGTACATGTGCAGGTTTAAGATAGTGGGAGCCCGTTATGTCCCTGTGGCTCACAACAGGAGTCCAGATGAGCTAGCCCTTGGAGTCACTTCTGGAGTCCTGAGTGTAGGTGGTGATGCACGGCTGGTCTCTGAAGGTCCCAAGCAGACTCCAGGCAGCAAGCCAGTCCCTACAGGTACAGCAGATGTCTGGCAGAGTGCACAGAAGGTCACAGCAGCAGGCAGTCCTCTGAGAGTCTTTCCATAGGTATAGTAGTGAACTAAGGAGCAGATCTGAGAGCACTCTTCTTATACCTTGGTGTGCTGCTCATAGAAGCCAGGAGAAGTTTCCAAAAGGGTACTCTGAAGTTCCAGGAATTTCCTGCTTACCCTGCCCTGACACCTAGCTGGCTGCATTGGCAATACAGGGTCATTACGTCTAATTTGTGGTAGCAGAGCCCAGCCTTTTCAGTTGCAAGTGGTTTGCACTCAGCTCCGCCCCCCATCAAGTCAGTTAATGTCCCATTCAAGCTCCGCTAATCCCCCTATTGTGTAATTGTTGGGGGTAAATTCACAAAGTTCCAACTGTCAGTTACACCCAGTCATGTGACTTGAGGCAGGTTACAGGCACAGAGGGCCAAAAACAGGAAAAGTTCAAGTTTCAAACTTGTGATGATAAATCCAATGTTACCTTTACAGAGAGTTTATCATTACAAGTTCATAGGTACCACACATAACATATCTACCACCTCTGGTTTAGGAATTATAACTTAGTAATTTTAATACAGAATCCCCAATGTTACCCTATGGGAGTGTTAGGCCTCTCAATAGTGAGAAAACAAATCTTGGAGTTTTTTCACTACTGGGACATTTAAAACTAAAAAGTACATGTCCTGCCTTCTAATTACACAGCACCCTGCCCTATGGGCTACTTAGGGTCTACCTCAGGGGTGACTTTTATGTAATAGAAGGGGAGCTTAAGTCTTTGCAAGGGGTTTTAAATACCAAGTCGACATGGCAGTGGGACACTGCCGTCAGGCTGCAATAACAGGCCTGGGAAAAGTTTTTAGGTGCCACTTAAGTGGGTGGAACAATACATAATGTGGGCCCATTGGTAGCATTTAATTTACAGGTCCTGGGTATATGATATACCACTCTACAAGGGACTAACATGTAAATTAAATATGACAAACAGGTGTATGCCAATCAAACCATGTTTAGGGGAATAAGCATATGCACGTTAGCACTAGTTAGCAGTGGTAGAGGGCACAGAGTCCTAAGGCCAACAGAGCAAAAATTCAGATAAAATGGAGGCAAGTAGGTAAAAGGTTTGGGGGAAGACGACGGCGAGGCTGACAGATCATTAAGAATTGTGAACAGAACCCTAATCTTTATTAACAAAACTTTTACGTGCGTCCCAAAGAAAATGGCTTTTTTTTTTTTTGGTAGGAGATATGCAAAGATATGAGCACTAAGCAGGCTGTGATATGCTGGGTTATAATGTTTTGTATAGAACACAAATTATCCTGAAGGGGGAAGTATAACCCTAGACTTCCACAGTGTATTGAATACATAAACCCACATATGATGAGTTACAACTTTTGAACAAACTTATTAGCATCAAATATTTCAAATATTTCCTTTGAAACATGCTCAATTGTGTTAAGGTAATGTAATAAAAATGTAGGTGCTCCAAAAATTGTGTAGAAACACAGTGCAAGTAATTAGGTGAAAATGTGCATCAGTGCTATACAAAATATATACATGACTAGAAACCACATATAAATGAATCCAGAAACATCCAGAGGATTGAACATTGGAGTCCTTAGATAACTCTTTTAGAGCACAACCAGTCCATTGGAAAAATGTTGACGTTTCAACTCGTATGTTATTTTAGAGCAGGATCATCATCAGGACAAAAACCTTTGGTGGAGACACGTAAAGATAAAGTAGCCATGTGTCAGCAATTTACCTGAAACCAATTGAGTTTATAAGCATAAATTATCAACAAAATCTGAAATAACTTACCCACGAAGGTAAGTGGGCCACACCTGCCAATAGTCAGTGTAGTCTTTAGAAAGGTGCACAAACATCCACTAGATGGTACTTCAATCACTTGCACCCTTTCTACCAATCAAGGAGAAACATAATTCACGCTTTGAGTGTTTCAACAAGCTGTGGAGAACTGAGAAATATCTAAGGTGATGTAAAAAATCATATGGAGGCCGGTAGGACTTATGATTCGTATGGCTAAGCACCAGTCTCAACTTGATGCTCTGAGCATGCCTGCCTAGTATCACAATACCACTCAGTCAGGCTCGAGAGAAGTGCGTAGGTGTGAATAAGGAATAATATAAATTAATTATGATACTATTGACTATACAGCAAGAAAACTAAGTGAATCGAGCATGTCCGACAGGGATAGCAAAACCCGCTCATCTGGCCTCCATCCGAGCGGCAATGGAAACCGTTCATTCAAATGACAGTACCTGAGCATGCCTGTCAGTGATTCTGCCAGGCCGCCCTGAGTAACCATAGGAACACGCACCCAAAGACTGTACTAATGGCCGCTTGAAAAACTGGAACGGCTCAGCCAGGCATTGCTGGAACAAATGTACATCTAGGAAGTGTGGTTACTATTAGAAACATAACAGCAACTGAAACCATGGTTAGCAAAGCGGTGGTAATTGAGTGTATATCATGAGGGGTCCCAACATGAATACAAGCGTTCCTATCTTAGAAGCAGCTGTCAATGAGTGCCACAAGTACGTGTAGAGAGAGACATGAAACTACACCATTCATAAACAATGTGCCAGGCGCCCGTCAGGCATGTGAGTTTGTAGTGTGGTTAGTTTTACGTATCCTTTGTACATTAGCTTCAGGCTTTAGGCCTTTGTGCAATTTGCCCTGGATGTATTTTATTCATTTGCTTGTAGCTTAGAGCCTCTGTGCACTTTGCTCTAAATGCTTTTTATTAGGCTTCGTACTGTTATTTTTCAAATAGCCAGTTCTACGGTCTTGTTTTTTATTCATATCACACTGTTTAGCCTACTTCAGCACTGGAGTTCTCCATAACAGATTCCTGTTCACTCTGTGCTTCAGTCAAGGATACAGTCTGGTACATTGCCGATAGACGTGGTAGGAGTTTAGTCTTTGGCATTCCTGCGTAGGAGCATTTTGTGATCACGCTGACATGTTAGTTATAAAATCACTTCCTTGTCCCAATACACGAAAGAGGGAGATTCCGACCAGGGAACCACAACTAGACGCTGACTGCCTCGTTGCAGATGCTGAACCAAGATCACAGGCCTTTGCTCAGGGATGAGGGCTGATGTCTCCCCAGTGATTCAGAAAGGCAAGTTAGAAGCTTAACATGATGTGCTCGAAATAGACCAAGCAGAGGGAGAGTAGAAACTATTAGACACCATGATAGCTTTGTTCTTATGTTTTACTCTCCTGGTGACTATTTCAATCCTACTGTGTTGTATGGTTCTGGTTATTGCGGCTCACGCCTTAATATCTAAAATGCAGTCGTTTTTATTAAAACATTTTATAAAACTTATACTGCCTTTGTCATTTGTATATGAGATCATACTGTAAATGAGAGAGTTGGTTTGGATCTGAGTGACCACGACTTCCCTGAGAAGTTCCAAAGATGTCATGTGCTCGGCTGCCCAATCATCTCTTCTCCTTGGGAGAAATGAGGCACTGCTAGTTAGCCGGAGCAAAAAACGGATTTAGGGTGACAGAGTTCCTTACACGTGGGTCCGACTCAGTCCCCCACACCATGATCGATCCTGCTGCCTAGAAATCCAGTAGTCTCATTTAGGATAATGAGAGCCCACGCGACAAGTTGTGAACTGAAAGGTGCATGTGCTGGAGGGCACTGAATTTAAGTCTCCTTGTGTGCACGATGATGCACACAGAAAACGGGGACCTATGGGCTCACCCCAATTTGCATAGGTCCCCACAATGGCACTGTAGGGGGCTAGTGAGGCTAAAGGAGTGTGGGAACACTAAATGTAAATCTCTTAGCATGAGCGATGACACATACTAACAAAAGGGAAGGACCTATGGTTATGTCTCAATTTGCATATGTCCCTCCAATATCACTATATGTGGTCTAATTTAATAAAGGAGTACAAAGTACCCTTACAGTTGTAATTAACTGACACTTTCTAAAAAGTTAAGTTGAGGGTAAAGTGAAGAAATAATGGGACCATTCAACCATATGGAAAGGGAATTTCACTTTATACCAAACAGAAAACACCCAATTGACCAAAACCCCATGGACAGGTAGAATTCCTGAGTAATTTAGGAAACAATAGCGTCATGACCACTTCTGATGAAAATAACTAGGACTGCAAACAGGTGTGCCACCCTATGGTCTCAGTGTCATAAGTGTGTAACCTATGGATGAGCAATTAATAAATGTAGCGATTCGATCAGATCATAACAACCTCACAAATTCTATAACAGTCATCATTCCTCATTGATTCAGATTACAAACATGTTCTGAAGGATGCATTGATAATGTCACATGTGACCCATCTATATTTAAAATGTTTGGTTAGAGGAACACTGCCCATCTCCAATCCTCTATTGTATTAAGGCCCTCAGTCATTGATTTCAGTTTATCCATCTAAAACAATTTCTTTCTTGAAAGTGCTGCTGCTTTGTTACTGCCACAAGGGCCCAATGAAATCTGCTCCACCACCTGCCATCTAATGTCCTCACAGGTGTGATTGTGTTCCTGGAAATGTTCAACAAGTGGTGCACCAATTGTTACTGACTTAATTCAACTTCTATGCTACAACATTCTGCATGTAAAGTTTTATGTGGCTTGCCCCATATAGATACGGTCACAGGTGCACCAAACAACATAAATAACATCTTGAGTGTTACAATTAGAAAACCCACTTAGTGGAATCTTTGTGTTTTTATGTACAAATGAATTTGTATTTATTCTGTATTTGCAGGCCACACATTAACCACATTTGTGATGTCCCGCTATTGCTGGAAATCCCCATAGGGTATTAAGGGTCTGTATGGATGGCTGTGGTAAGGCTGCTTCTACTAGGGCATCCCTTTTGAAGGAAAATAATGGCTCTTCTTTATTGGTCACATGATCTTTTATTAACCTCCAATGTCGTTTGATTATCTTCTTGATCTCATTTTTGTCTGTATTAAAGGTCGTTTCACATACTATGTGGTCCAAACTGTCTTTTGTGATCTGTTTTCCTAACAGATGTGATTGTATCAAGCCCTTGTCCTTGCCTGTCTTGCTAGTTACTGTGGGTATCCACTGTCTGTCTGTCAACCTCTTAATGGGGATATCAGATTCTCTATATTAGTCTTCTCTCTTGGTACAGTTCCTACGATGCATAGGAATTGTCCAAAAGGTAAATTGTCCCTTAGACTTTTGAGGTGGCTGCTAGTCGAATGTAAGAGTGAATTTCTCTCAGTAAGTTTCCTGCAGGTTGAAACAAACATCTTGTCCTGATCTACACCCACCTTGAGATCCAGGAATGGATTACTGCTCTCACTGGTGAATTGAATGTCTGGGGACCTATCATTCAGCCGGGCATGGAATTAAAAAAGGTCCTGTACTGGACACTTCTATATTAAGAAAACATTATCTATGTATCACAACAATTTACAAATGCCATCTTCAAAGGGGTTGTCTGGTGTAAAAACCTTGCCCATTTCATAGTTGGCCATATACGGAGTCACCAAATTTGGCACAAAGCTTGCACCTTTAGCAACACTTTTAATTTGAAAGTAGAAACAGTGGTCAAACTGAAAATATTTTTTTGTCACTGCAATTTCCATAAGTTCTATTACGAACCAACTAGGAACATGTGATGGCTGTTCTTGTGCATCCATTATGTCCCTAATTACCCCAAGTGCCTCAAGCTGGGGGATGTTAGCATACATAGATGGTATATCCATGGTGATTAGGAGGTCTGTGGTTTTATCAAAGGAGGTGGCCTCAATCATGTTGATAAAATGCATGATGTCTCTGACATATGAGGTGGTCAATGGTACCCCTGGTTTGAGAAACAGATTTAGGTATTGGCAAAGTGGTTCTAAGACTGAGCAGCACCCTGAAACAAGGAGGCTTTTCTAGTCTTGCATGGATCTTGGGCAATGTTTATAACACCAGTGTCCTGGCCTGTTCTTTATTAAGAAATTGGTGTTTGGTGTTACTTAGAAACCCAAGGTCCAACCCCTTCTGTGTTGTATGGGCTACTTAGTCCCGTAGTTCACACATGGGATCTTTGGCAATCTTTTTATGAAATGTGATGTTAGTCAATTGATTCCAAATCTTAGTTTTGTTGTCATAAATGTCTTGTATAACTATGCCACCCCCCTTGCCTGCTGATTTAATTACCACCTCCGTGTTATTCCTGAGACTCTTGATGGCCATACTTTCCTCATAGTTGTGATTGTACTTGATATATCTTCTCTTTTTACTCAAAGTGTCAAAGTCCTTCATGACCATCATTTCGAATGTAAGCATCTCTGTGGGTATGGTGTGTGAAGTGGGTGTGAAACTGGAGGGTGGTTTCAGCCCGGTCACATCCTGAGTCTCTGATAACTCTTGGCCCCCAAAGAAATTATTCAGCCGACTTTTTACGGAATAGTGTTTTGAACCTCTAGTTTGACTTCAAAGAAGTTGGTTTTGGGTGTGGGGACAAAGAAAAGGCCCTTGTTGAGTACCAAAATCTCAGAGGCAGAAAGAGTATATTTAGATAGATTAAAAATGGGAGCCATAGTTTGTCGAGGGAGAACGTCAGAAGTATTACAAGAGATAGCAGAATCTACCTAAAGAACTGTTGGCTCCTAGTCTGGCGCCCCCCCATGCTACTCCTTATAGTAAGTGCTTATACCCCTGCCTCTCCCACTGTCTCTCCTGCCCCTCTGTTGCCCTCTTACTCCATAGCCCCTGCCAAAAAAGTGTTAGTGTCAGTATTGTTTGGGCTGGTCTGTTCAGTTGCATAGCTGGGGACAAGCGGTCTCATCATCTGAACTATCCGAGACTGAGGTGCGATATCTTTTGTAACCACCCCAACCTCTGTTGATGTATCTGCCTATCCCATCTTGTTTATAATAAAAGTTCTTAATGTAGGGATATGTAATCTGCTTATCATACATTGAGATGTATTTTGCTAGTTTATCTAACTTCTTCTGTTGTGTGATGAAGCGAAACTCTGCAGTACTTTTCTCTACAGCCTCTAATGCCTCCTTTACATTCTGTAGTGCTGTGTCATCACAATTTCACTTGTTAAAACTGCAATGCCGCAAGCATTGGTTGGTCACAAAACTAAAGTTGTTTCTATATTTAGGATCTTCTACAAATATTGCTGGTTCATTGTGGACCTGTAGTCCTTCCAGAATAGTGTTGGATTGTAAGTATTCTCTCATTAAATGGCCATGTAATTGTGTTCCAGATCAGTTGTTCCTTAATTCTCCCTAAACTGGTAATCTTCTCCTGTAGGGCAGTGACTATCCTTGTTGGTGTCTTGCTAAGGAACGAGGGGCCCTTAAGGATTATAACTTTGAGCTTTCTTTTTCTCAGCATATTTGCACACTGTTATCAGCAATGGCTGGTTACTGACAAGATTTGAACATCTTCACTTCTATAAAGTTTCTGCAGGAGAATGTTTCACTTCTCAGCGATGACACATTCGCGGCCCTCTTCATAACATGTTTTCTGAGTATAGATTACACTTATTCCTGAATTTCCAGAAGCATGTCATACCTGTTCCTAGAGGGGGTTTTTGTGAGCATGTAATACCTACTCATGAAGAAGAGTTCAATGACTGTGTGGCACCTGTTGATAAAGCATATCTTTGCAGGTATGGCACACCTACTCTTGGAGAAGGGTGCTGTAGTCTATGTCACATACACTCATGGAGAATAGCTTTTGGTGGGTATGTTGCTCCTGCTACTGAAGAAGGGCTTTGTAGGTATGTCACTCATATTGATTGAAAAGGACTTTGTGAGTATGTCACATATACTCATGGAGAAGAACGTTGTGCATGTGCCAACCCTACACATTGAGAAGAGCTTTCCGAATCAGACCCCTTATGGGCCATTCTTCCAGCGCGTATATTGTATATTTACTGAGAGGGCACTTACACTTCTCAACATGCCTGTTATTCTTGTAATGGGACAGTAGTAACAGTACCCAGCAGGCCTACAGAATTGGGGTGCACACATGCATCTATTAAAATGACTGCACTAGTGACACTGCACGTTTTAACAGGACGGCCAATACCCTTATTAAAATGACCACATGTTTAAATAATAAAGAAGAGAGGCTTCTTAGAAAGGCACCTATACATTGTGTACATTTCCAGCACTTCCCCGAACAACTGATTTACATTTTGGTACCTGTAGGTTTAGCAGAATTTCTACATTTCTAATGCTGCTGTACTTTGAATGCACAATATAACTGGTTCACTCAAAGTATGCTCTTTTTTCTTAAGATGGACTAGAATTTAACAGGTGCCCTGTGAATATTGTGTAAATTTAAAAATAGTTCCAAAAAAGCTACTAATAAAATGAGTACTGGAAGGACTTGTAACATCTCCCATGATGCGGTCATTATGGTCAATCATCATTGACAGCGAAGACCCCATGTGGCCACTTCTCATGTATGCAGGATGATTTTATGATCTGAGGAGCTGATACGCCGTAGAGCATGCAAAAGAGAGATGCAACACGGTTGAAATATAACTGCAGGATTGCCCAAATGGAGACAGTATGCTCTTTAAAGGAGGTTGAGGTCACCGTACATTTATCACGTTTAAAAAAAAAAAAAAAGGTATTTTCCACTTTGATCATTAGATAGGAGGAAGTAAAAATGTCACATACATATTTATCATCAGGTAACACCTTATGTCACTAGCCATAGGGTAAATAAAAGTTGCTAAGAGCAATAGTTGCTGAACATCAGCGTGGCACACTAAACATTACACCGAACTCCAGAAAATAATCTTCAACTGTTGTGGGTAAATCTAGATGAGGTTGGTCTTCAGTGGAAAAATCAGACAAAGAAGTCTACAAATTGGATGATGCAGTCCAGAACTGGGGTAGGGAGTAGCAAGAAACAGGAATGCATGCATTATGCTCAGGGTCGGCCTGGGGACTAAAAACAGCACTGGCAAAAATGTTCTGATGAGCCCCTCTCGCTCTCTGTTTCCATCTATCCATTTTCTATTCTCTCCTTCTCTTCCCTTCTCCTCCCAGATATCGCTAAATCTTCTCTCTTTCCTTCCCCTCTTTCTCCGTCAGTTTCCCTTCTCTAGTGGGTCATGCATTAGCTGACCTGCTGCAATTTCAGTTGCTTATGGAGGCTCGCCCTCCAGAAGCTCTATCCTCTGAGGAAAAGCATGATGAGATTAATGGCCGGTATGGCCCTGATTATACTGTCATCTTCTTATTCTCCCTCAAGCTGCCATGCAGTGGCACCACACAAAATGAAGAGGCCACTGCAGAATGTACTGAGGGGCCCCTGAGCCTCCTATATCTTAGAGATATTCATTAGCCTTCAGCTGCATTGAGAGCCTCCTTGAAGGATTGGCGGCTTCCTGCGCCCCTGAGACTGCAGGGATCTACGTCACAGCCCTGCTGCCATGTGATAACAGTCCTGAGAACACCTGCAAACGCCTTTCTCTCGTCCTGGATCAGGTTTGTGTCTGGACAGCCACATATAGGAGAGAAAACTGTTGATAGTCTGTCATTCTGAAAGCACTGTCGGTCAAGAGGTAACATGATTCCTTGCCTAGCGAAAACACCACTTTCTCTACTGGTTTCTTTAGCGTGTTGTGATTGAATGTTCTAATCCAAGACTCTTTCGGACAGACAATATTTACAGTAGTTAGTTTTGATTTCATGCAAGAAATTCAATTTTTTGGAAACTGTCAGGGTCTTTAACCACCAGATATTTTTTTCCAGCCAAATAATCGAATTTAAGCCCCAAACAGAGTTACTTCATTTCCGCAGCTGGATGGAGAGGAGACTTTCTCAGTGATAAGCGCTTGTAAGTCGTTGCATGAATGTTTTCCTGCATCGTTTTGGTAGCAGGTGCTGGCCTTCTGCTTCCTCTCTGCATCCTCTGTGGGGAACGCGCTGGAAAGAGCCAACTAATTAGACAATTCTACAGGGAAATTAATTCCTCCAACAGCTGTGGAATCGCATTTGAGTATAATATGCACTCTTCGTCTGTCAGCATGGTCCGGATCGCTCTCACAAGTGGTAATTCTCCCAGATGGCCTACATTATTCGATGAGACCACAAGTGTGGTGCTGCTGTATGTTGCCTGGATCCTGAAGATGGGACGCTCACTTCCACATTCCGTTGAGAGAGCCATTTTACGATCATAGCTCAACACCAATTGCGAGTTTATTTTTTTGCAGAATTCATGCTTGGCCAGGAGTTGGTCGGATGGCAAACAGCGTGTACACTATGTACAGAATAATGAAAGTATTATCTCTATGTACAATGCTTCAACGTTTTTTTTCGTAGACCAACAATGAATCATTTTCTCCATTTAAAATGTACAACGTGATGAAAAAACGTAACAGAGGCCTAGTGTCACTTGTGGATCCGTATGGGGGTCTGCAGTAAACGGATATGATGAGTTTTCAAGGTTTGCGCCTGCAAACCGCTATCCACCTTTGTTAATCAGATTGAAATGACCCACCTGATAAGAAAAAGAGCGCTGCTGCTGTCTCCCATCTTTTTCTTATAGTGTTTGTGGTTTGCGTACCTTGAACTACACCCAAAGCCTGTAAGAACTTCACAGAAACAAAAATACATTTGATTTATTACATTACATTTTGCTGAAGTCAAAAGTCATGAGTTATAGGCATGATATAACTGAGGCAGTTCCTGCATAGGTTATCAGGTACATTCATTGTATGGTGATGGCATACAGAGAGTCTGCCCATTTGCTGAGGTGGAACGCCCACTACAAGGAAGCCATTGTCAGCCCTGCCCAGGATTCACCTGCTGCCCAGGGTGTTGGGGAGGAGGTAATCCATAGCTGCGTCCCACACCCTTGCAATTCCAGACCATCTCTTTGATATGAAGAATGAGATTTCTGAATTCTTGGTTATCTTAACAGCATAGTGGTAAGGGAATCCACTGTTCATAAGTTGTCAGCTGACTTTCGGATAATATGGGTTAATACACTACGATTGTGGACACTGCACTGTGATACATCCACGCCCGGTGATGAGGCCCTGAAACGTTTTTGCAAGCCGTTTTCATTGCGCTTTGCAGTGTCCATTACATTGTTTAAAAAAGAGCTCCCGGGGCTGCACACACTGTAGTTTTGAAGTTAGGGGGTGCAGGTTGAGGGCACATGATCCTCTTCTCACTACCCAGGAAACTTCTTACAGCCATGGTCATCTTGAACAGCCACAGCGACATGGAAGCAGGAACTAAGGTGGATCTTGCAGTGCTAGCTGGCAAGGAAGTGAAAGGGTAGTAGTTTGACTGAGAGCAGGGCAGGAGATGGGAGAGGGGCAAAATAGGTATGCCCATGGTTGGTGTGAAGTGGACAAGACTCAGAGGAAGAAAGACCCCTCTCCTTTGAACACAGAAGTAATTGTAGGAAAGTGCCCTTTTTATATGGTCACCGCCACACTTTTTGACCCAGTGCCAGTGCTCTCTCCCCAAACTTGATATGTTTAAATTTGTATCCCCTATTGGCAAGAACTTTAACCCTCTTATGTGTCCCTAGTAAATGGTACCAGTGGCACTCAGGGCATTGGTGTGAAAGAGGTCCCCTGGGCCTGAAGTACTGATCGTCCCACACTGAGAGACCCAAGTATACAGATGAGAGCAGATTGCAAGAGCATTGTAAATTCTCGAAATCCACTTTGCCCTCATTATGTGTGGCCAGGTCAAAGGAGTGATTTTTATATATGCCAAGTACCCCTAAGGTAGACCTCCTCAGCCTAGAAGGCAGGGTGCATTATATTAAAAGTGTGGATAACCAAGTGTAAGGGTATATATCCCTATAAACACTATTATAAGGGGTCAGCGAGCCATAGGATAATATGGGCTAGCACCTGGGCACTCTGAGAATGTCAACTCCATTATGATCCTGCTGAGTATGTCGAGTTTGGTATCAAACAACGTGTCTCATTAAACCTGATTCCGATCCAAAGTCATATTTAATGTGACATGCACCCAGGT
The DNA here is from genome assembly GCF_031143425.1 of Pleurodeles waltl. Taxonomy (NCBI): domain Eukaryota; kingdom Metazoa; phylum Chordata; class Amphibia; order Caudata; family Salamandridae; genus Pleurodeles; species Pleurodeles waltl. The sequence goes on along the minus strand of NC_090437.1, from coordinate 618,122,895 downwards.
GGCTACCTTAGAGTTTGTTCACCTTGTTGCCCCAGCCTTTCCTGTGTCCCGGCTGAGAGCCTGCAGATGCTGCCACCAAGTAGGATTCTGATTACCTGCAAGGAAGTGTGAACACACCTAGAAGTCAGAAACAAAGGCCTGCCTGGGCAGGAGGTGTTACCTCCCATACTGGCAGGAAGGCTAGTGAAGTGGCACATCAAGGAAGAGAGCTTCAAAGAGCACACCACCTCTGATATGCAAGTAGGTTGTCCTCCTGAGGAGGACTAATCTGTCCCCTTGCCTCCAAGCACACTTGCATCGAGGTAGGTGGTAAAATTAGGTTGTCAGGAGGCGTACACCCCAGAAGGCTAGCCACACGTCTAGGGTGGGAGGCTTGGTCTGTGCAACCGTGGTTGGGTTCTGCTGTTTTGAAAAGTTGCAGAATTAAGGGTTCCGGGAGTGGTCACCTCAGGGGAGAAATATCTGCTGGGGCTAGTAGCGCATTGGCCACTTGTCCCCACACCCATCATGCCCCTAAATTTAGGATTTAAGAGGCGACCCTGACACTAGAACCTCAGATCTGCCCTGAATTGCAACCAAGGACAAAAAAGAGACCTGTGTCTGCGACTCCAGGCCTGCACAAAGAAAAGGGAGCTAAACTCGGCACCTGTGGCAGCCACCCTGCCCCTGCACAACTATGACTCCTCTCAGACCAGAGATCAGTTCCAAAAGGAAGGAGAACCCCTTTGCAACCGAAAGGCACCATCAGAACTCCATTGGGATAGAGATAGTAGTCCTCTGCAGCCTGCAGGTAGAACCCACACTGCTGGAACTAAGAAGATACTGGCCATCTGGCTGCCAATGGATCACCCAAAAGTAAATGGTCTAGTGGCTTCTGGAAAGTGTAATCCTGACCTCCAGCAAGTTTTGGATGACTGCCGTTTTCCCACAGACTCTCAGATGTCAGAGTATCCAAGCTCTGTGTTTGCCACTGCCACAGCTTTGTTGCTGGTCAGTCTGGCTACTGACCCTTTTGTTCGACGCGGCACCTCAAGGAAACACCACTGCAACTTCAACCATCCACCCCAGTGGCCTTGTTGTCAAACTTTTGCATCTTTTTCCTCACCAGCACTGTCTCAGTGGTAAAACCAGCACCAGCAGCTCCTGTTCAGCACCAAGGATAGCCAAGCACATCTCTGCACCTGAAGCGCATGAGCTCGCTAGATTTTCTCTGCCTAGTGAATCCTGGTCCAGGGGCCCACACTAGCATTACCCCCAGTGGGCTTCCCTAAACTTGACCTGCAAGTGACCAAGAGGGTCATTACAACCCTGGCGGTCCAAGACCGCCAGGGCTGTTATGACGGAAGCACCGCCAACAGGCTGGCGGTGCTTCCCAGGCCATTACGACGCCGCGGTCGCACCACCGGGGCCGGCGGTTTCCTGCCACAATGGCCCTGGCGGTTGTAATCCGCCAGGGCAGCGCTGCTAGCAGCGCTGCCCGGGGGATTACGAGTCCCCCTACCGCCAGCCTTTTCCTGGCGGTTTGAACCGCCAGGAAAAGGCTGGCGGTACAGGGAGTCGTGGGGCTCCTGCACTGCCCATGCCACTGGCATGGGCAGTGCAGGGGCCCCCTGACAGGGCCCCGTGTAGCTTTTCACTGTCTCCATTTGGAGCCGGCTCCTGTGTTGCGGCCGAGATCCCTGCTTGGCCGGCGGGCGGAAACTAGGTTTCCGCCCGCCGGCCCAGTGGGGATCTCCAAATGGCAGCAGCGGGGGTGTGGCTACATTGGCGGCCGCCCGGCGGTCCGATCTTGGCGGGCGGCTTCAGCCGCCTGCCAAGGTCGTAATGAGGGCCCAAGTGTCACTAGTGTGAGAGACCGGCATCACCTTAACTTCCAGTGGATTCCACTGAACTCAATCTGCAAGTGACCGATCGTCCGTAGTGGTTTTCTCCATTGACCACAATGGTAAACTTTGACAGCCTTGTAAAGTACTGATTTATTTTTCACTCTAAAATCCATAACTTCGGTTATATGTTTGTGATTAACATCATTTTGGTGTCTAAAGTAAGATAAAAATCTGTTCTTTTTATATAAATTAGTGTTAGATTTCTTTTGAGTCATGCCATATACTTATCATCCATGTTGGTCCTCTGAAATGCTTAACGTGTTCCTCTAGAAAAGCCTGTCTACTCTTTGCCACACTACCATGACTGAGCTAAGGGTTTAATGTGAATCCAGAGAACCCAGTTTGGGTTACTGTGAAAGTATTACATAGTACCTGTATAATTCTCCACTTCCCTACAGTAATGATGCAGAATTTTAATTAGCATCTTAACCTTTCATACCGTGCAGCACTTTGGTAAAAATATATGTTTTAAATATCTAACTTAAAGGGGGCTGTACGAACAGAGGCACAAGTGAACAACACCAAAGATGGACACAAAAAGAAGTGCTGACAAAAACAAACTTTCAAAAAACAGAGCAAGCGTAGAGTATTTTTCATGGGAACTGCAAATGAAACAATGTCCACATATGGGTTCAAACTGACTATATTGCTCTGGTAGTTTGAGCTGGAGTGCTCTATAAAGTGAAGTGCAAGATTTATCATAATTTCCTCCAGTGTCACCGTTAATGGTCGTGGGAGAGGAAAGTGATTTTGTGAGTCCTCCACAGCACCCACAACTCTGTAATGCAGTATGTGATGATGTGTTACAACACATACACTGCATTGTGCAGGGTCTGATAAATAGCCGTACTGCTGTCCAAGGAACTAGTGGTTCATGGATGGATAGTGCCCCAATGTTGCAATGGCACTCAGTGTCATATTTCAAGTGCATAGGGTCATCATGCACAACATGGATGAAACTACACATCACTAAATTACTTTAATTCAATTTCATGTGCCTCTATGACACAACCACCAAAGCTATTATGGAATACAATGCAGATCACAAGAAAGTAAACTTGAGTACACATGTGTTATAGATAAATTAGGACAATGCTATTGACACAGCCATTTATGAATCACAGTGTAAGGAAGACTGTTATGGGTGTAGCATGGAAAGAGACCAGGGCTTTTGCAGCTCTGCGATCAGTGGTACTAAGCAATTGCTCTTTGAAGCAGCTGCATTTTTTTTCCCCATTTTTCCTGATTGAAAAATATAATATTAGTGATGAGTATTTGCAAAATTTGCAAAGATGGCTACTGCGCGAGGATCTTTAGAGACTTTACCTACTACAAAAATATACCAACTTTAAACAAATAAATAAAGGCTGAAAAGTCCCTCAAAAAGTAGGCTTAGTGGATGATAACACTGCAAAACTTACTTTATGTAGACAAATTATCTTGGAAAACAGTTTTGTGGAAACAACTTTTGACAAAATGTTTTTTTATGGCAAATTTCATAAACTGGTAAGGTTTTTAGGTTGAGAAGAGCAGCGCACAAGTACTGCTTTTCAACCTGTTGTAATCCATTCTGTGGGCTTTAACCATGCCCAGCACTTTAATTCATTCCTGAGTCTGCCTTTCAAAAAATCCCTTGATGACATTGGTAAATGCTTTAGGATTGTCCCACCTTGAAGCTGTTTTGTTACCGCCTTGGAGACTGACCCTGTTACATGGATTTTTCCAGAATCGACCAGATAGCTTCGTGTCAGAGCGCCACTTTTTCTTTTGCCTTGCTGCTTTGCTCATGGCGGAATGTTGTTTTGGTGTCTTCCTTGGTTTTGGGCATCTTGCTGTTTCTTCGCGATGTCTGCAGTGTCCTTTTTTTTTTTTTTTTTGTAGTTTGATGTAGCACGAATTCAACATGAAGGTAATGGAGTGCTTTTTTTTTGTAAAGCACAAACTTGATACAAAGGTATTAAAGTGCTTTACATGAGCACCAGTTACATTGCACAAGAACACATTCAGTTTTGGTAGCAAGAGGTGAGGAAGCGATTTGCCCAGAATCACAGGATGTTGAGCCGGCACTAAGACTTGAACTGTGTCCCCCAGCTCCAAAGTCGGCAGCTCTAGCCCTTATGCTGCATCTTCTCCCCTAGAGCTTTTGTCTGGTGCATGTTGGGGCAGTCTGGGAACAACTGTTTTTTTCTTTTTTAATAAAGCGCTTGGCAATGTAAGTTTTGCCATTTCATAGTGCTGCAAAGCAGGTGCCATTCTTAACAAAATCATTAGAAGTCATTTGCATCGACCTTTTGGAGGGTTAGAGAGGTGAAAAAGCTATATCAGGATTATAATCTGTGACATTAGCGTTCTGTCAAGACCTCTGCAGTGGGTGTATTAACCAACTGACTTGAGTAGAGAGTAACACTAGGTAATAGCACATGCTCTTGATAACTTCTGAAGGGTCACCAATCAAGCACATAGGTTAGTCCTAGGCAAGAAGATGGGGAAAGGTGTTGTCTCCAAAAAGGTGGAAAAGGAGTCGTGTCTCCAGACCCAAGCACTTCACAGCCTCAAGCTTGATAGCAGAAAAACTTGTAGACTTTGGATGTAGATTGGGCCTCTTCAAATAGAGTTCAGGTAGCGTGAACTAAATACAAAGGTATTACAGTGCTTTACATGAGCACCGATTACATTACACAAGAACACATTCATTTTTGGTAGAAAGGGGAGGTTAAGTGATTTGCCCAGAATCACAGGATGTTGAACTGGTGATGAGACTCGAACTGTGTCCCCCAGCTCCAAGGTCAACAACTGTGGCCCTTACGCCACATCCTATCCCAAAGGGTTCTTTGTATGGTTCGTGTTCAGGCAGTCTGGGGATAACTCTTTTTTTTTTAAAATTAGCACTTGGTAATACAGGTTCTGCAATTTCATAGTGCTGCACAGCAGGTGCCATTCTTAACAAAATAGCTATAATTAATGTGTAGTTAAGCTGCCTATTCTGTTATTCTCTTTGTATGCAGTCAATGTTTTTAAAAGTTAGGCTGGTATTGCCAATATAGAGAAATAATTCCTTTTAAAGTTTAACACACAGAAATATCTGGCTGCCCCCTATTCTTTGCTCCTAACTCTTTTGACCCCCTCATTCTCAGGCTTAAAAGCCACAAAGGTGCCTCTTTGTGGCTTATTTGGTGTTATAAAAGTTTAGGGAAGCACACTAGAAAGGTTTGCATCTCTCGGATATCACAGCCAGTCTGTAAGAATCAGGCAAAAACACCCCCAAGATGGTGGCCTTGTTGAGTCCTCTCTCCTGCAGCAACAGGCCTAGGAGGGTTGTTGTGGCACCTGGCATACATCTATTACACTCCAAATCAAAACACATAGGTAAAAGAAATTGGCCCTCGTTATGACATTGGTGGTCTTTTCCGAAGACCACCATGGTGACGGTTGCCAACAGACTACCGCGGAGGAGGCAAGCCACCCTCCAGATTATGACACACAAACACAAGACTGGCAGAAATCAGCTACAACAACAATTCCGCCAGACCCAATAGAGGAGAAAAACTGTTGGAACCACCACCCTCCAAATTATTAACCACGAATCACTACAGCAGACACTCAACACAGACAGCCATTGCCGGTGCGGACCACCACAGCTGATTTGGCTACTCCACACCACAAGTAGCCAACACTGGCCAGATTAAAAAACCCACACCTGACACATATACACACAGTACACACCCACTAACAGCACTATAAAACGCCCCCCACACAACCCACAAGTCCTTGCAAACTTGACAATTCTGCTACACGTTGCCAGGACATACATTGACAGAACTGCACATACACACACCACAACCAACTATGCAGCCGTCAAGCATCACACACCACACACCATACCTCAACACCTAATAGCCTCTGCACAACACACACACTACACAATAGGCATGTCCCCACAAAAGAACCCCTGTTTCAACTATGAAGCTGCCATGGTGCAAGAAATCATCAGGGTAGAGCCACAGCTGTTCAGTGCACAGTTCCAGCAGATATCCATTGCAAGGAAGATGGAGCTATGGCAGAGGATCGTGAACAAGGTGAACTCTGTGGGAACGTATCCACGCACAAGGCACAACATAAGAAAGAGGTGGAATGACCTACAGGGGAAGGTGCGTGCAGTGGCCTCCAGGCACCACGTTACCATAATGAAGGCTGGCGGTGGAGCCCCACCTCCTTCCCCACAATGGACAACATGGGAGGAGAAAATCTTGGCTATGCTGCATCCAGAGGGCTTCACTGGAATCACTGGATGGCTGGACATTGGTAAGTCACCATTACCACTTCAATACCACTGATACCTCCATGGCTTGTCACCCCCTCGCCCTGACTCCCTTCACACCACTCCATCGCATACAGAGAACTACCCCCGTAACCACCCTCAACTGTGTACCCCTGCATGCCCTACCCACTGCAAGTACACCCCTCCCAGCTTAGCATGCATGCACAACAGTAATGCCTGGGCAGCATGTAGCACTACCAATTCCACAATCCATTTCATACACTAACCAAAGGTGGAAGTACAACACCCATCCCTCAGGGAAAGCCAGAAATGCTGAATATGTAACTGACAATGACTGTAACAAATCTAATACATGTCCACAGGTACCCCAGCCAATGTCAGCAATGAGCATGTGCCACAGCAACCCAGTCCTCCACCATAAGAAGCCCTCATTGATTACAGCAACTCTGGATGTCACAATCTTGATGATCTCCCTGGCCCATATGGGACCACTGGTCAGTCAGACACCACAGCTAACACCCAGTCCACCACAGGGCCCCCCGTCGGACTCTAATACCACAGCAGCCACCCAGCATCCCCAATCCTCTGTCCCCAGAACACGACAATCAACAGTGTGCCCACCTGTACAGGGACCTGAGTCAATACCACACAGGCAAGACGATGAAGGTTCTGGTATCAGTGGGAGTGGGCACTCAGTTCATGGGACACAGGCAGAGGGGGCCAGGGCCAGTGGGTGGTTAGCTTTGCACCAAGGGGAGGCCCAACCCAGGGAACTGAGTGCCCAGGAGGCACTCACACATGTCCTGAGAGCCTACCAGAAATCCCAGGACAGGATGGGCCAGGTGATTACCGTCTTGCAGGAGAACCAGCGGCTACAGGGGGAACACCACCAGGAGGTCATGCAGCAGTTGCAGGACTTAAATTCCAACATGGCATCCATTGCATGGGTCCTGGGTGACATGGCGAACATCATGCATGAGTACACAACACATGAGTGGGCTCCTTCCACTAGCCAGTGTACTCACCAGCCTTCCACATATGCTGCAGCTAGTGGACAGGAGGACCTGCCACAAGACTCACAGGCCACTAGCACCCCTCTCTCTGCAGCAGAAGAACCATCCTGCAAACGTTCCCTGCGACCCAGACAGACACCAGAGACTGTAGCCAAGACCCAAACCACCACCAGGAAATGAGCCCCTACTGAATGTTTCCCTTGTGTAAAACTGAGACCCCTTGTTCACTTTGGACTGCCATTGCTTCTTTTCCAATGGACCCATGGATACTGCACCTGTGCTACAAACCAATTGGACCACTACACTGAAGTTTTCATCTACCATCACCCCACTCTATTGCATTATCCCTTCCTTCTTGTCATTTCAATAAACACACTTGAACACAACTGAAGTTTTTGTGCTTTAAGTACAATATGCAATGTCTTGACCTGTATTATCCTGTGCAAATGTCATGTGAAGTGTGAATCCATCCAATGGACAGTCAGTTGTGGGTAGTCTGGATGTGACATGGGTGTATGTAGATGTATGTGTGTGCTGGGAGTGTGTCATTTGGGGAGTGTATTTTTGCTGCATGCAATGCGTACGCAGAGGTTTGAGTAATGTGTGAGGTTGATGTAGGATCTATGCACTATGTAAGCCATTGCTGTAACAGAATGTAGTGTGGAGTTCATGGTGTCCTTTCATCTGTGTTCCTATGCAGGTCAGCGCCCATCAGAAGAAAGGCTTATGGCGTGCCATTGCTAAGGACATGAGGACCCTGGGGGTACATATCCGGCGGTGCACCCACTGCAGAAAGAGGTGGGCGGACCTGTAACACTGGGTCTGGAAGACTGTGGAGGCCGAGCTAGGGACGTCCTACGAACGTGGGAGGGGTGCCTGTCGGACCCTGACCCACCCTTACGGCCTGCATGCTGGCGGTGGCCAAGTCGAACTTAGATGGGCACTTGAGGGCAGCACAGCGGCCAGAAGGGGGTGGGTCCACACTATGTGGAATTCTTTCTTGATGCCTGCCATGTTGTATGGGTGCAAGGTTCTAGTCAGTGTATGGTCCAATATGCCCGTTTAGCTAATCTTGTAGAGTCCTGCTTTGCAATGTAGGTAGGTATGTACATTTGGTATTGGCAAGTAGCTGGCATACCATGACAGAATTGGCTTAGTGAGTCCCAGTAGGTGTGCAGATGGTAGTGTTTGAGTTCATTCCTGCTGTTGTTCCCAGGCAATGGTTTTGTACTGTTGTTCATACTGCACAGTGTTAGTCCCAGTGAGCAATTGTGATGTGTATGCCATATGTGCTATTGTTGCTGAAATTGACCTTGTGCTCCCTTTATTTCTCCCCCACAATTTCTCATCCTGTCCTTATGTGCATCAGCATCATCTGGCGAAGGAGCAGGGGCACTAGCAAGCAGGGAAGCAGCAGCCCATGGGACTCAGGAGGCAGAGCCCACCAACGGCGATGGGACCTGTGGGTCGGATGGGGAGGGGAGCACCATAGGGGGGGACAGGAGCTGATACTACTGACTCTGATTCTCCTCCTGTGGAAGCTCCCGGGTGGTGGCGGATCCCACCGGGACCACCCCAGCTACATCATCTTCCGCCACCCCCTGTACCAGTACTACCCTCCCACTAGCCCCCCTTCAAGTTGCTCGTGCCCACTTACCCAGTAGGGTGGGCGTCTCGTTCGCCCAAGGCACCCAGGCCCTGCCCCAGTCATCCCTGCTGCCCAAGCTGAGAAGGCGATTGACCTCCTGAGATCCATCTCTGTAGGGCAGTCAACCATAGTGAATGCCATCCAGTGGCTGGCATCCCAGATGCAGCAATGCAGTGCCTACCTGGAGGGCATTCAGAGATAATTTCAGGCTCTGGCCTCCTCTTTGATGACAGCCAGTGTCACTGGTTCTTCTACCCCCCTCCAACTATCTGTTCCCAGTCTCAAAGCATTCTCCCCCAACCCATCCCAAGCACTCAATCAGACCAGCATGCACCCAAGACAACAGACAGGACTCGCAAAGACAAGGACAGGTACCATAGATCACACCACGACCAACACACAGAAGAACACACAACAACAGCCACTGCCTGCACTGTCTCCCCCTCCTCCTCCTCCCTCACAGTCACATCAGCACTCACACCTGCAAGGCCTACATCCTCAGTCCCAGATCCTACCACCTGAACAGTCTTGCCCACACTCACTGCAACAGCAGACACGCAGACTAGTACCCCATTCATCACATGCGCAGTCACCACCACCACCATCACAACCACATGCAGCACACCCACCTCACTTGCAGACACCTCCACAACATACATGCACACAACCTGTTTGTCCTCTCCCATCCTGTCTGGCCACCCCATCTCAAAACATATAAATGTTCCCACTCAGACACTCAACAGCCATCCACCTCACACATGCACACTGTACATGCACCTGCAACCCAGTCCAGCACCCCTACTCCTCCTACAACCACTCCCTCTACCTCCACTCCCAAACCTGCTCCCACAACCCACCCTAATGGACCAAAAAACCTTTTTGTTGAACTCCTTGACCTTGTCCCTCCTTCTCCCCCACCCTGTCTTGTCTGTAAAAGGAAGGTCCCGCTCCCCCAGCCCACTACCTCCAGCTCCCAGACCTCTCATGGCCCCCCTGGTGTTGCCCATGTCCCTCCCCCTACAGCAGAAGCTCCTACTAAGGGGCACAAGATTGCCATTCTGACGCCCTGCTCCAAACCCACTCCCCGCCACCTAAACAGAAGAGCAAGGGCCCACCCCCTCAAATACCCAAACCCAAGGACCCCCTCCCAAGTCTCATGTAATTAATGGTATCAAGTACTTCCTATTTTAATTGTAGTGAACTTAACTGTGTTGTCAGAAGCCATAGTTTTAGAGTAGACACATTTTTAAAAGTCCTGGGCAAAAACAAAATAAATATGTTAAATGGTGCATTAGAACTCAAAACGACGGTCCAACATTTTGTGCTATTATTTAATGCGAAATGCATCCTTTTGTCTATTCATTTTACGCTTACAAATGGCAGGAAATGGCATGTTATAAGAACAAGAGCTGCTTGTGTTATATTCATTCATGTTACTCCCTTGCTCCAGCAATAGGATTTACACAAGAACTAATTCTTAGCCAATTTGTGTAGAGTAATTTCAGGCATTTTGAATAATGTCAACTGCTTGAAATTATGCAATATTGTGTGAGTTTAGATTTAGGCTTTGATCGCTAAAGGAGCCTCTTACATTTACAGGAAATATGATATAAAGATGCTGTTTTGCATCAAATAACCAGCTTATAAAAAAAGTAGGAAGTTCACTACTGTAAAGTTACTTCTACTTTTGGGGAAAATTTCCAACTTTGGTTTACTTTTGCTCTGAAATGAAGGAATTCTATTGGGAAACTGCAACTGTCTCAGCTTCCTAGGAATACTCATAAAAGTGTAAATTTTCACGTTGAGAAATGTAATAGGTACACATGTTTTTTTGGGACAATGTAAAATATAATTACATCAACTAACCTTTTTTCTGCATAGAGGTTGCACATTTATTCATATCCTCACCTTTTTTATAATTTTCCCTTCACTTTACAACTGTAAACAGTTATTTTTAATGACTATTAACACGCATAATTTTCAATCATTTTCAGATGGGAAAATACGTGTAACTATTTCGACATTACTTAGGGGGTTATTCTAACTTTGGAGGAGGTGTTAATCCGTCCCAAAAGTGACGGAAAAGTGACGGATTTACCACCAGCCGTATTACGAGTCCATCATATCCTATGGAACTCGTAATACGGCTGGTGGTATATCCGTCACTTTACCGTCACTTTTGGGACGGATTAACACTCCTCCATAGTTAGAATAACCCCCTTAATGTTTGTGAGCGTTTACCAACCTTTGCAACTGTGCCAACCTTGTCATACTCAAAAGATGCTAGGGTCTAAAGGTTTGTTCACTTGTAAAATTAAACCTCACAAGTCTAGTTGTACATGAAAGTAAATCAGTTTGGGAGTGCAAATCCACATTTTGTGAATAATAAAGTTAAATTTGTACTCACTGTCTGCACAAAAATAACTTTTTGAATCAAGCCTTAAGTACTTCATGTGTTTACAGTCACCCGCTACGTTAGCTATCAATATTTTCTTCACGTCCTACAATTTACTGTCTTCATGCTTACTCTCACTTGCCAACATTATGACCCCCTCACCACCATCAGCCTTATTCGTCTAAATCAAGGTGGCAGGGACAAAGAACTTGAAAACAAACACTTTTAGACTCTCTAGTCCCTGATACATTTTGACAGTCTAGAATATTCTTGTCATGAGGACGATTTCCAATTTAATTTCCCGTAGGATGGCAACTAAGTGTTTGCAGACTAAAAGTCACCTATAGAAGTCAACAAAATTTAAAAAAACTATCCAATAAGAGTGAGAATTAAAACATATGCAGCTCCAACACTGGAAACTAAGTTGAATTCACATGCACCATCTGCCTTACAGCTATAAAGCACAACAATGCAAATTAGACTTTCAGGTTGTAAGATGGAAATGAAACTCTCTTAGATTTCCTTAAAGTGAAATCAGTTGCAGAGAACCACCATCTTTGCCCCTGGAGTGCTTCTTCAAATTCAGGAGCATTTCACAACCAGGAATGGGTTGAAACATGTGTAAAAGAGAGTTTCCCGAGCATAAACAGATTTAAATTCTGACAGCAAGGGCTGTATTATGAGTTTGGCAGTTGAACCACCTGAACTCCAATACGGCGGTGGGAAGGCAGCCATCAGGTCAGTAGCCTCACCACCGTCGCATTACGGTATTTCCAACAGGCTGACTGGCAGAAATGTCATATTATGACATTCCCACCAGGCAGCCTAGTGGAAACAATGCGTCGGCATTGGTCCTGGCTCCTTCAGAGAGCAGAGGCCAATGCCATCGCACACAGCACCCCCGGAATGTGCACTGTCTGTAATAGCAGTGGGCATTCCAAGAATGCTTACAGGGGGGCCCCTACACTGCCCACAACATGGTCATGGGCAGTTCAGAGACCCACCTATGGCCTCCAACTCTGCCTTTCCCTCAGCCTTTTTATGGCAGGGATCCCACCATGAAAAGACTGGCTGGAAGGAAAGTTGTGATCAGCACGGTAGTGCCGAACTTTGCCCTGTTGGGATCTCTAATACCGGTGGAGGCGGCAGTCTCCTGGTGGTCCGACCGCCAGGATCATAATCTGATGGTCAGACCACCAGGATTGTATGTTTCGGATTTAAGGGGCGACCCTGACACTAGAACCTCAGATCTGCCCTGTACTCGACCAAAGATTAAAAAAAAGACCTCGTAATGAGGCCCTAAGTCTCAGCCTTTCCCGTTATACCTTGGTTAGATCTCTCACTTCAGGATCACTTATTGCCACTTTACTGAAAGCACAAAATGTTGGAGTCCTGTTTGACTAGGAGCCCTCTTTTGGTTCTCAAGCTAATGCAGTAATTAGAAAGCATCAACTTGCATCACTCCCGTATGCCAGAAACATCCTCTTCTCTTGCAAACAAATTCCTGAGTTGAGCTAATGAGAGATCTGTTTATGGCACTCTTAGGCTGCTATCTAATCAACAGGATTCTAAAACGATGCATTAATGAGATTCACAAATCTAAAACATGCTGCCAAAATTTGACTGAATCAGCCTGGGAGAGACAACAAAAAAAACATGCCCTCATAGCTCTCCACTGACTCTTGCAGAGGGCAAGGACCAACATCTGCGCTGAACCCACTTGGTGCAATATGTTAGGGAAACAATTTTTCCACAGAGTGAACACAAACACCAGACAAGAATCCAGAACAGATTAAGGGGGTCATTCTGACCTCGGCGGTAAAAGGCCCTTACCGCCGGTCAGAAGTCCGCCATTCTACCGCCACGGCCGCGGTAAACCGCCACGGTCATTCTGACCACCAACTGTGAAACCGCCAAAAATCCGACATCCAAGGAAGGCCGCCACATCAGCGGGCCGCGGAAAACTGGAGATGACCAAACCTCCACCGTCACAAACACGCCCATGCCATTCTGACCCACGAATCCACGCGGCGGTCTTTCAACCGCAGTATTCCATTGGCGGTACACACCGCCGTGCTCAAAATACACACAGCTCCAAAACACAGCCACATTGGACAATTTGAAATACACCCACCTGACACACATACAAACAACACTCCCACACATCCAATCAACTATAAAACACACACCCACATCACCCACAAACCCCCACTAGTTGGAAATCGTAGAGAAGGCGATAGAGATAGAGATAGAGAGAGCGAGCACAGCAATCGAAAACCCCAACACACACAGGAACCCAACTTCATCACCCACACCACATTTACGCACACATCACCACATATCACCACGCACATCACCACAAACACCACCCCACACCTCATCCACACCACCCCATGGCACCCCAAAGACACCCCAGGTTCTCTGACCAAGAACTCAGGGTCATGGTGGAGGAAATTATAAGGGTTGAGCCCCAGCTCTTCGGCACACAGGTGCAGCACACCACTATAGCAAGGAAGGCTGAGCTATGGCAAAGGATCGTAGACAGGGTCAACGCTGTGGGACAGCATCCCAGAAATCGGGAAGATATCAGAAAGCGATGGAACGACCTACGGGGGAAGGTGCGCTCGATGGTGTCGCAACACAACATCGCTGTGCAGAAGACTGGCGGCGGACCCCCACCCACTCCACCCCAGTTCACAGCATGGGAGCAAGAGGTAGTAAACATCCTGCATCCTGATGGCCTCGCTGGAGTACACGGAGGAATGGACTCTGGTAAGTCGAATCTCAACTACTTCACCCCCCCCAACCACCAGCATGCCAACCCCCCCCCTCACCCCCAATCTCAACCCCCCAGCACACAACCTCCCTGCCAATGTCTCACCAGCACAACCCACCCTAAACAACACCAACCCCTGAATGCCAACACAAACCATAGACAGCCACCACCAAAGCATGACCATTGCACATACCCATACACCCCCCCCACCACCCTCACAACACCTCCCACAAGGGAATGCCAGCACTGGGGGACAAGGGCACTCAAAATGCACGCCATGGCACACACAGAAACAATAACCATACTCCTTTACCCCTGCAGGGCCCGAACGCCAACACACTGCCACGGAGGGTCCAGATTTGTCCATCCCACCCCCAGAACAGGCCCCCAGCGAGGACAGCAGCTATGTCGACCTAGAACCTGATGACCAGCCCGGACCATCGGGGACCTCTGGACAGTCGGTTCCCCACACACAGACACAGGCCACAGCAGACCCAACCCCCTCTGGGAACACCAGCACAGCTCCCACCCAGCGGGCCCATGCCTCTGTCTCGCGGACACGTCAATCAGCGGTGTGTCCGCCACTACAGGGCACCCAGGCTGACCCAACACCCCAACAACAACAGGGACCTGGGGGCAGTGGTAGTGGGCACACCGTCCAGGGGACAGAGGCCCGGGGAAACAGGGCAACTGGGAGGGCTGCTGTGCGACAGGGGGGGGAGGACAGGCCCAGGGAACCCACTCTCCAAGAGGCCCTCACCACCATCATGGGAGCATACCATCACTCCCAGGAGACGATGGCGACGGTACTGGTCAGGTTCACTGAGATCCAGGCACAGCAGGAGGAACGGTACATGGGGTTCAGCAATGAACTCAGGAACATCGCTACCGCTATGGGGACCATAGTCCAGGCCCTCAACCGGATAGAAACCACATTGCGGGACCATGTGGCACCACAAAGGGCCCCTGTCACTAGCCAGGAACAGCCTACCACCTCCGCCGGCGCTAGTGGTCAGGAGGCCCCCACAGAACGACGGCCCACCAGAACCCCACCTCCTGCTGAAGAACAACCACCCCGCAAGAGGAACCTGAGATCTCACAGGAAGACAGAGTAGGATGCCAAGACCCCCGCCAGCATAAGATACCCCCTGATGTCATCCCACTGTCCCACAGTGTCACCCTGTCCAACCTTGAACTGCCCCTGCTCCATCCTTCCACAGGCATATGGAAAATGCACCTGTGAAACTGAGAACTGGGCTCTGCCATGGACATAACTCCACCCTCACCCATCACCGTTTTAATATCATGTACCAGTATCTAGCACTAAAAATAAATCACTCATTGCACTGAAATCATTCAGGAGTCAGCCTGTATTATTTACAAATGTTACTGATCAATAATGTTCTGTTATTTTTGTGATGACAACATACCGATGTCAATAAGCATTAGTCCATGGGCTAACCAAGCAGAAGTCACGCAGTGGGTCATACAGCACTGAAAAGGGAAGGGAAAATCAAACATCAGTTTAAAAGAACTGGGGGGAAATACACAAAGTAAAGATGCAGGGGGCTTTCAGTAAATGTAAAATGGCGTGGGTGATTCTTACCTGTGTGCTACTGAAAATACTGTTGGATAACTCTGTCCCTGTTGTCTGGGTCGTCCTCTTCGTCTTCCTCCTCTTCACTCTCCGCAGGCTCCACAGCTGCTTCAACACCACCATCTGGACCATCCTCCTGCAGGAAAGGCACCTGACGTCGCAATGCCAGATTGTGAAGCATACAGCAGGCCACGATGATCTGGCACACCTTCTTTGGTGAGTACATCAGGGATCCCCCTGTCATATGCAGGCACCTAAACCTGGCCTTCAGGAGGCCAAAGGTTCTTTCTATGATCCTCCTAGTTCGCCCATGGGCCTCATTGTACCGTTCCTCTGCCCTGGTCTGGGGATTCCTCACTGGGGTCAATAGCCAAGGCAGGTTGGGGTAACCAGAGTCACCAATTAGCCACACATGTTGTCTCTGTAGCTGTTCCATCACATAAGGGATGCTGCTATTACGCATCACATACGCGTCATGCACTGACCCAGGGAACTTGGCATTCACATGGGAGATGTACTGGTCAGCCAAACAGACCACCTGGACGTTCATAGAATGGTAACTTTTCCTGTTTCTGTACACCTGCTCATCGTCTTTTGGGGGTACTAAAGCCACATGGGTCCCATCAATGGCACCAATTATGTTGGGGATATGTCCAAGGGCATAAAAATCACCCTTCACATTGGCCAAATCAACCTCCTCAGGGAATACAATGTAGCTCCGCATGTGTTTCGTCAGGGCAGACAACACTCTAGACAAAACTTTAGAAAACATAGGCTGAGACATTCCAGATGACATGGCCACTGTTGTCTGGAATGAGCCACTTGCCAAAAAATGGAGGACTGACAGAACTTGCACTAGAGGGGGAATTCCTGTGGGTTGGCGGATGGGGGACATCAGGGCTGGCTCCAGCTGGGCACACAGTTCATGTATAGTGGCTCGGTCAAGTCGGTATCGTAGTATGATATGGCGTTCTTCCATTGTCGACAGGTCCACCAGCGGTCGGTACACGCGAGGATTCATCCTTCTCCTCGCAAGTCCCAGCGGACGGTGCATAGGAAGGACAACATGGAGCACAGAGTCAAGCAAATCACAGGTACGTTCACCACAGCATGCCGAGCACACGATTATCTATGTATTGAAAGGAGTGTATGTGTGGCAATGCAAGGCCTAGGCCTGTGTGACGCAGTACAAATTATGCCATGTGGGCCCTTGAAATGGCGGCTGCCTGACCTGTGAAGTGGGACAATGGGATGTGAGGTCAATGCGCTGGCGTGGCACACCGTGGCGGTAGGCGGTCGAAGACCGCTATACGAAGCCGCATTGGCTAACATTGAAGCCTATGGGTTTCAGGAGCCAATGACGAGGTGCGCCGGCGGTCGCGGTACGCACCGCCGCAGTACGCACCGCCGCGGGCGTGACCGCCATTTTCTATCTGCTTAATCACTCGAGACCTGATCATCCACAGGAGAGGACCTATACTGCAAGTGCTGCTGTGACCTCGGTCTGGAAGTGACAATGGCTGCTGCGACTGGGGAAAGGGCCCCTGCCTTCACGTCTGAGGAGTTGGAGAAACTTGTGGATGGGGTCCTCCCCCAGTATGCGTTACTCTATGGTCCTCCAGACCAACAGGTAAGTACACTGGGTGCACATTGAATGGGCTATGCCTGTGTGGAGTGGGGTGGATGTAAGTTGGTGGGGTGGGGGGTGAATGAGGAGTGCAACGCACGACAGATGAGAGCATGTGCCATATGGCAAGGTTGGGGAGGGGGGGCCAATCGCATCTAACATGCAGAAAATTGATGAATTTTTCCTTCCCACCCTGTACATGTCAAATAGGTCAGCGCCCATCAGAAAGTGGACATTTGGCGTGCCATCGCCAAGGAAGTCCGGGCCCTGGGGGTCCACATCAGACGGGGCACCCACTGCCGCAAGAGGTGGGAGGACATCCGCCGCGGGACCAGGAAGACCGCCGAGTCACTGCTGGGGATGGCCTCCCAACCTAGGAGGGGTGCCAGTCGTACCCTGACCCCCCTGATGTCCCGGATCCTGGCAGTGGCCTACCCTGATTTGGATGGGCGCTTGAGGACATCACAGCAGACACAAGGGGGTGAGTATCAGCACATTCTGCTATCTCTCAGCGCATTGTAGGCATCTGGGTGGGGGAGGAGGGTTGTGGGTGACATTAGGCCAGGGCGCTTTCTGTAGTGTAGTCCTCTCCTTTAGGCATGGCCCTGTGCTCCCGGCCCCCACCTCTGTAGGGTGACAAGTACAGCTATCGATGGTCCAGCATCACACATGTGCGCGTTTGTCGTCTCTAGACCTGTTGTCCTAGTCATAAGTACTGAGTAGTGTACCCCGAATGCGCGGCTTAGTGCATGAGGCTCCTGTGTCTGTCCTCTCCGCCAACGGTGTTGACATTGCATGCACTCAACCTGGTCTTCGTTTTTCTCCCCCCACCCTTCTTCTTCATCTTCTTGTGCATGTGTGCATTAGCATCATCAGGCGGAGGAGAATTGGCATCGGAGCACGAGGGAGCTGCAAGTCACAAGGCCCCGGTGGGCCCAGGAACAGACACCGAGGGCACCAGTGATCCAGAGGGCAAGGGGAGCACCACAACGGGGACCGGTGGTGACACCAGCAACACCGACACGTCCTCGGATGGGAGCTCCCTAGCGGTGGCGGCAACATCTGGGCCCCCCGCCTCTACAGGTACAGCCGCCACCCAGCGCACCAGCCCCGCCCTCCCAGCAGCCCCTCAGCCTACGCTCCGTGCCCGCTCGCCCAGGAAGGCGGGCGTCTCCTTCGCCCCAGGCACCTCAGTCCCTGCCCCTGTTACCCCTGCTGCCCTCAGTGAGGAGGTCATTGACCTCCTTCAGACCATCATTGTTGGGCAGACTACCCTTTTGAATGCCATCCAGGGGGTAGAAAGGGAGGTGCATCGGAGCAATGCCTACCTGGAGGGCATTCATTCGGGTCAGGCTGCCCATCAACGATCGTTCAATGCTCTGGCCTCAGCACTGACGGCAGCCATTGTCCCTGTTTCCAGCCTTCCTCTTCTGACTGCCTCCACCCTGTCTCTGTCTCCTGTTCCTCAGCCTATCCCATCCACACCATCAGACCAGCCTGCACACACCTCAACACCCAAGGGCATCTCATCCAGACACAAGCACCACAGAACCCACAAGCATTCACGCAAGCAACACCCAGATGCAGACATTCCAACAGTCACTACCACCTCTGTGTCCCCCTCCTCCTCGTCTCCCTCCTCCCTCCCTGTGACGTCTACACTCACACCTGCATGCACACCACCATCAGCCAGTGCTTCCATCACCAGCACACCCTCCAGTACAGTCCGCACACGTGCAGTCACCACCCCCACTACCATTTACACGTCCCCTGTGTCCTCTCCCACTGTGTCTGTCACCCCCTCTTCCAAGACACACAAACGCAGGCAGACACCCACCCAACAGCCATCCACCTCACGACAGCCTCCAGCACAAGCACCTGCACCCAAAGACAGCACACCTGACTCTCCTACAACCACATCCTCTTCCTCCACTCCCATCACCACTTCTCCTACCCTTTACCTTGGTCCTAAAAAACTTTTCCTCGCTAATCTTAACCTCTTTCCCTCCACTGACCCACCCCCTCCATCTGCAAAGAGTCCCAAGAGCACCTCAGCCACCACCAGCCCAGCTTCGAGTGTCACTGTGGTGCTTTCAATCAGCAGCAAGGGGACAGCCAGCCCCCCCCCAGGCAAGAGGACCAGGAAACTAAAGGGCCGCCGTGAGAGGACTGACACGGCTGCCCCCAAGGAGCAAAGTTCGCCCACTTCACCAGCCACAACATCTAGGGGAGGCAAGGGCCCGAGAGCCCCATCTAAGGAGCGAAAGGGCAGCAGGGCGGAGAAGTCAGCCAGCAGGAGCGCGGAGCAGGAGGGGCCCACAAGCCCCATCCCGGGTGTTAGGGAGGACACCAAAGGGCCCAGGACTCCGTCACCGAAGGGTCCAGCAACAGCACGGTCGGAGGGCAACTGAGCAGGGAGTCCAGGCCAGGTCTGGCTCCCTTGACTTACTGGACGAGCACCGCTGAAGAGGGCCCCGCCGTGCAGAAGAGCACCGCTGAAGAGGGCCCCGCCGTGCAGAAGAGCACCGCTGAACAGGGCCCGCCGTGCAGAAGAGCACCGCTGAACAGGGCCCCGCCGTGCAGAAGAGCACCGCTGAACAGGGCCCCGCCGTGCAGAAGAGCACCGCTGATCAGGGCACCGCCGTGCAGAAGAGCACCGCTGAACAGGGCCCTGCCGTGCAGAAGAGCACCGCTGAAGAGGGCCCCGCCGTGCAGAAGAGCACCGCTGAACAGGGCCCCGTCGTGCAGAAGAGCACCGCTGAACACGGCCCCGTCGTGCAGAAGAGCACCGCTGAAGAGGGCCCCGCCGTGCAGAAGAGCACCGCTGAAGAGGGCCCCGCCGTGCAGAAGAGCACCGCTGAACAGGGCCCCGCCGTGCAGAAGAGCACCGCTGAACAGGGCCCCGCCGTGCAGAAGAGCACCGCTCCGCTGGGCCCCGCCGTCTCAAGCACTGCTCCGCTGGGCCCCGCCGTCTCAGGCACCGCTCCGCTGGGCCCTTCCTGTCAAGCACCGCTCCGCTGGGCCCCGCCATCTCAAGCACCGCTCCGCTGGGCCCTTCCTGTCAAGCACCGCTCCGCTGGGCCCCGCCGTCTCAGGCACCGCTCCGCTGGGCCCTTCCTGTCAAGCACCGCTCCGCTGGGCACCGCCGTCTCAAGCACCGCTCCGCTGGGCCCTTCCTGTCAAGCACCGCTCCGCTGGGCACCGCCGTCTCAAGCACCGCTCCGCTGGGCCCTTCCTGTCAAGCACCGCTCCGCTAGGCCCTTCCTGTCAAGCACCGCTCTGCTGGGCACCGCCATCTCAAGCACCGCTCCGCTGGGCCCTACCTGTCAAGCACCGCTCCGCTGGGCCCTTCCTGTCAAGCACCGCTCCGCTGGGCCCTTCCTGTCAAGCACCGCTCCGCTGGGCCCCGCCGTCTCAAGCACCGCTCCGCTGGGCCCTTCCTGTCAAGCACTGCTCCGCTGGGCACCGCCGTCTCAAGCACCACTCCGCTGGGCCCTTCCTGTCAAGCACTGCTCCGCTGGGCCCTGCGGTCTCAAGCACCGCTCCGCTGGGCCCTTCCTGTCAAGCACCACTCCGCTGGGCCCTTCCTGTCAAGCACCGCTCCGCTGGGCACCGCCGTCTCAAGCACCGCTCCGCTGGGCCCTTCCTGTCAAGCACCGCTCCGCTGGGCCCTTCCTGTCAAGCACCGCTCCGCTGGGCCCCGCCGTCTCAAGCACCGGTCCGCTGGGCCCTTCCTGTCAAGCACTGCTCCGCTGGGCACCGCCGTCTCAAGCACCGCTCCGCTGGGCCCTTCCTGCATGCACTGTTAACGGTTCACTGTGCCCACCATGCCTCCTCCTTGACCAATGGAGACTGTAATCCACCTGATGGACTGTGGCTTTGCACTCCCCAGGATGGAACAGTGGGCAACCCACCTACTGTATAGACTTGAGAGACTGTGGCTTTGCACTCCCCAGGATGGCACAGTAGGCAACCCACCAACTGTAGAGACTTGAGAGACTGTGGCTTTGCACTCCCCAGGATGGAATAGTGGGCAACCCACCAACTGTAGAGACTTGAGAGACTGTGGCTTTGCACTCCCCAGGATGGCACAGTAGGCATGGTGGCCCCTTCGTGGATCTGGTGTCGTGGACTCATGTGGCTGTGGTGCCCCCCCCTTCCCTTCCCCCTGAGGTGCCTGTAGTTCTTTCATCAGATGCCCCTGCAGTGTTCTCTCCAGAGGACTCAGGTCTCCTGTGTGGGCTTTGCCGTTGTGTTGTTACACTTTGGCCCACGGACACTTCGATTTTCTTTTGATGTGCATGACTAATTGCCTCGGTTATCCATTGCACTGTATATAGAATTATTTTGATATTGATTTTTTGGCTAGTTGACCATTACTTTTCAGAGCCTATTTTGTACATAAATTTTTATTCACAATTTAATTATGTCTTTGCATTTTTCAGGGGGGTTTGGGTGGTGTCACTGTGACTTGTTGCTCTGCATTGGTGTGTACATAGTTTGGGGGGGTGGGGGTCGCATATGTGTGTGCCGTAAGCTTTCCTCCTCCACCCTCCCGTGTGTCGTAGGTGCAGTACTCACCGTTGTCGTCTGCGCCGGCGTTCGTACTCGTGGTAGATGAGCAGGTAGACGAGAGCAGGTAGGATGTTTAATTCGGGTTCCATGCTGTCCTCCTTCCTCGTGGAGTGCGTAGAGGTGAGCGTTTTCCCGTTCGTAGTCTGTTTCCGCCGTGTTTTTATCGGCGGGGCTCCCGCCCCGGAAAAGGTAGCGGATTGGTGAGTTATGATACTGTGGGCGGTACATTGTCTGCCGCCTGTCTGTTGGCGGTGACCGCCGCGCTGTTTGTCTGTACCGCCGTGGCGGGCGGAGTGTTAATGTGGCGGGCTGTGTTGGCGGTTCCCGCCAGGGTCAGAATTCCATTTTTTGGACCGCCAGCCTGTTGGCGGGTTGGCCGCCGCTTTATCACCGACCGCCAGGGTTAGAATCACCCCCTAAATGTTTGTTGGGGTACCAATGTTTATTGGCAGCCCACAGCAGAAGGTAAAAACACATCCCAGTGTTACGTCTTTGAAACTAGCTTCTTCTGCCCTGAGTCATTCTTGTTGGGCAGTTATATATGTTAGAAAGTGCTGTCGGAGCAATGCCCCGAAAGGGGACATAGTCCAAGCATGGGCAAGCATATACAAAATAGAAATGCTGCATATGCACAAACTACAAGACCACAGAGTAAAATTAGACATAATGCAGTGTGGGAAAAAATCAAGAGAATAGACAACAGGTGGACTGTTTGTAGGCAAAAGGAAGCTGTGACCTTGCTTATGGGTTCCTGACGGGCTGAACTTAAAGTGTGAGAACTAGCTAAACTTAGCCTGGCTTGGAGAGGTTTGTTTACACAGCTGACGTAGGTGTCAGAGAGGTCAGCGAGGAAGCCTTGGTGCAGAGTTGAAATAGTGATGTAAAGAAGGGGGAACCACTCTGTGAAGAAGAGGGGGAGCACATGAGTAAGCAGTTTGGTCAGGGACAGGAATAGATA
Organism: Pleurodeles waltl; assembly: GCF_031143425.1. NCBI lineage: Eukaryota > Metazoa > Chordata > Amphibia > Caudata > Salamandridae > Pleurodeles > Pleurodeles waltl. Next base: position 618,100,141 of record NC_090437.1, on the reverse strand, counting down.
GCTTACTGGCATTCAGATAATGCAGTAGAGAATTGGAACTTAAGTATGTTATCTATGCGGTACATACACATGGATATATATTTTTTTCTCAGCAATCACCCTTTTTATATTAATATCATACACCATTGTAAAAATATTATATTTATGAAAGAAGCATAGTAATAACAATGTAAATGTATAAATAAAGTACATATTTGTGGATGGCATTACACCATTACACATTTTTTTTAATGAAATACACATATTGTTGCCTAGATATACCCCTATGAGATAATCATTATTCAACATAGACACAATTATATGCTAGTACCCAATGCATTAGTATGTTAACAATCTATAGCCATTAAATCAAACATTTCTTTAGGTGCTTCTTCTACATATTGTTGTATTCTCAGATATCTGCAGGCTAGGCCTCCTGTAGGAGGTAGAACTTTAACTGCAGAAATCAAAAGGATGCTCTTCCTACAGAATTGCTGGAGTGTGGAGCAACAACTCTGAAGACAACACAAAAGGACTACTATTGATATATTGATACCAGATAGTGCTGGAACTAAGCTCCTCAACCATCCTGTTGGTAGCCCGGACCATAGCCAGGACCAATCATCAGAATCTGTAATTTTCCCTGCTCCATGAAATATTCTACCTGCTTTCCTAATTCGGGCCACATCCCTTGCTATGTTTCCACTTTCATTTAAAAAATAACAGCAAGAGGAATTCAATAAAATGCACAGTCCTCCTTGTTGTAGTGTCAGGAGGCCGAGGACAATTCTATGGTAAATAGTCATGGCAGCCACTGAATTTAGTTCCACCTGCAACCCTTGAAGTACATCTCTTGTGGCATTGAATGCTTTGGCTAGCTCAGGGTTCTGCAAAGTCGGTCCTGGAGAGCCGGGTCCATGCCAGGTTTTTAGCATATCCACATTTAGAAAAAAGATGTTTCAGAAATCTAAATTTTTCTAAATGTGGATATGCTAAAAATCTGGCATGGACCTGGCTCTCCAGGACTGACTTTGCAGAACCATGGACTAGCTGAACAGACAGGTTAACAAGGGCCAATTCCACATCATTTACACCATATACAGGAATTATTGTATGCATTAGCGGAAAAAAAAGACCTTGTCTAGTCTCCAGAATAGGTGTATTTATATCTCTTTTATGCCTATGAGCAAAACTCCCCAATTTTAATGGCACATATGCTGCAATATGCAGCACAACTGAAATGTTTCGTGTAAGATAAGAAATAGCACATATGCCTTCCCAGTGCCCGGGAAGCACCTTTTAAACCTCAGCGTCACAAATGAAATATGTACCGCCTTGTAACTGTGTGTCTAATGTGTGATATTTACTGAGAGGAAGGCTTACCCCTCAGAGAAAGAGTTCTGAAATTGATCACACCATTTGTAATCAATACCTGCAGAATTTATCAGTGTAACATTTGCCCATGGTGCCATGTAAGTGAAGCGAGCTGACCATAAAGGATATTCCAAAATTGTTGGAAATCACATTTGGTGTAATAACATAATTATTTTCTTGCTCAATTAATGGATCACAAAGAAGACCATCAGGTGTTATCAACAGTGTCTCTCCATGTATAGGTATCTTCCAGTAACAAAAAGTGTAGTTAACTTTTTTCCCTTGTACCTTAGTTGTCCAGACCCTATTTATTAACTGTCTGTCCCTTACATTCCAATTCCCAGTGGTATCATCAGATTCTAATATGTTAGGACACTTGCTACTTGCAAGGTATCCTAAGTATCGGGAAGCTGGGTTGCATCCTGAAACTTGAAGCTTTATACATATAGGAAATGCACTGTCCTCTGCATTGTTTTCCACCATAGGTGACACTGGCTTGAATATTTGACAGTATGGTACAACGTGGGTTTACATTTGATATACGGGATCCTTTTTCTTGAGTGTAATTCTGTATAAGCACAGGTGTCCCATGTAAGCCAATGGGGTCATTAGGTTGTCTATATAATTCTCTACAAATTCTGCAGTTTTCAAGACCTAAGACTTGGGCTACTTTCTCATGTATTGCAATGAGGGCATGGTCAGCTGGTTGTCTAAATACAGGTAGCACACACACAATTAAAGTACTAAAAAATATTGTTTGTACTATGCGATGCATTTTTTTCTTCAAGAGTTATAGATATAAATATGAAGTCTCTTTCTGGTACTCAGTTCTAAAACACTTTCTCTAAGTGTCAGTGAGGCAATAGCATACAGCGTGCTGTCCTCTGCTTCTCCTCCTGGTCCGCAGCCATTTTATTCAGGTGCGGTATCATGGACCTGCCTCCTGTGTCCTCTTCAGTCTCTTTTTCTGCACGTGCGACTATCACCTTTCTTTGAGACTATGTCATGTGCTTTACTTGACAGCATCAGTTGGCATCACCTTCCCTGTGACACTTGATGAGGGGCCCTCAGCATGGATCTTAGGAATGGCATTGTCTGTCTGCCCCTTTTCTGGTATCTTGCGCTGCTCATCCGTGGCAGGCACCTCTGTCTCAGTCAATGTTGGTACGGATCTGTATTAAGTGCTGTGAATCCACTCAAGACGTCCCTGCACCTTCACCTCAGTTTGTGCCACCCGGAGCACAATGTGTGGTTTAGTCCACCTAGAACTAAGAGAAATATCTTTTATTTTTCTCACCAGGAACATGTCTCCAGCTTTAAAAGGGTGTGTGGGCTCTGAGGATGGATGGGGCAAAGCTGGAGATGGTGATGCCTCAAGACTGCTGACAACGTTATAGCATGGTCAGAAATGTTTTCATCTGTCTGCCACAGTGCTGCTTGAGATGCTGGGAGAGGCAACCTCAGCCCTGCTGACATAGGCTGCACCATCAGTAACTCATGAGGGGACAAAAGAGTTGTTCTGGAATGCATTGCCCTCATGGCATGTAGCACTAAAGGCAGAGCATCAGACCATTTCAGGCCTGTTGCATCAGTTGTCTTTGCTAATTAATTTTTAATTATGGAGTTCATCCTCTCCAACTGTCCTGAACTTTGGAGGTGGTAATGGGCATGCAGTTTCCACTCTATTCCCAAACAGTTACACATATTTTGCACAATTGCAGCCACAATTCACCCCCTCTGTCATTATTTATGCCATGGGGGACCCCAAATCGGGGTATGATATCATTCATCAAGCATAGCACAACAGTTGTCTCATTCTTCCTTGTGGGAAACGCTTCCACCCATTTTGAAAATGGATCCACACACACCAGCAAACATTTGAATCCATTCACTGGGGGCATATAGGCAAAATCGATTTGGAAGTTGGTAAAGGCACCCTGTGGTACTGGCAAGTGATCATTTGTTGTAGGGGTCCAGCCTTCAGCATGTTGGGCACAGACAAGACAGTGGGAGCAGAATTGTCAGGTGATATGTGGCTAGTACCTTTGGATACCATATAACCCAGGTAAGTCACCTTTTTTGGCAGGACTTGAATTTTGACAATGATGCTTTGTGTCCTCTGTCCTGAAGGTAGTTCAGCAGAGCTACAGTGTCTTTTTTACAGGTCTCAAGTGTGGTTCTGAAGCTGGCACGTGAAGTAACCTCTCTTCCTGTGGTCCTAGCTCAATGTTCACGGCACACCTTTCTTTGCCTACTTGCAATGTGTCCTCACGCAACTCCATTGTCCAGTACAAATATTTGTCTGCCATGTAGGCGTATCATTCAGGCACTGGCCCTGTAAAAAAAGCTGGAGTAGAATGTACGGGCCCTGGTACTAATGCCAACTGCACTAAATCAGTCACCAAGTTACTATCAATGTCAGGGCTGCATTTTAACAGCTCTAGAAACATGTCATTGGAGAAATCTCCCTGTAAGTGAGTCCTTTGGTTGCGTGTTGGAGAGAGAGAGACAAGAGGGTTTGAACATAACACAAAATCCTCACTTAATTTGCAAGCAGTAAGTGCTCTATTAGCCAATTCTAGCCTGTCCTAAGGTACCTGTAAATAAATCCCATTTTGTGGAAAATATAATGTTGCATGCAATTTACAGAAGAGGTCTCTTCCCAGCAAATTGATGGGTGTATCTGGTGACAGGAGAAATTGATGGGTCATTGTGAAGTCCTTAAGAGAAACTGGCAGGGGTTCTGATAACTCTCCACGCATCAGCATTCCACTTACAGCTACAGTAGTTACTGTTTCGTTACTACTGGGGCCCAACTTGTTTCTTACTGCTGATATAGTTGCACCACTGTCAATGAGGAACTCAATTTCCTTAACTCCTACCTTAATTGCGAAGATGGGATTCTCCTCACGTGTGTTTGATACCTTCATCATAAAGCACTGGGATTTGTTTTCTGCAGTTTGGGTCGTCTCTCTCTCCGCATGGTCCTATGTTGATCCAAGTTGTTCCTGGAAAGGGTTTCTCAGATAGTGCTGTGTTTGATTGATGTCTCTATTCGAAGGTGGTGCTGATAGCTGGGCCTCATCCCTGTCAAACCTGTCATTCCTGTTGTTTCTATCATTTCTCTCATACCTATAATTTCTATCTCTTCTACCCCTATAACTTTAACAAATTCGGCCTCAGCGCCCGTACCTCTGGCAAACATAAAACGTATCCCTACTCTTGTCTCTTCTCTGGTATCCTTGTCCTTCATCCTGTCTATGCTGCGCCTCATGATAGTAAATTCCCTCTGGCTCCTCCTCTTTTTGTACCTGCTGCAACTTCATCCCTTTATCATTTTTAGCTGTGTCCTTTTTTACCTTGGAAATACCATTCCTTTCCATAGTTACCAGAAGCATGCACAACTATTGATATCCTTTAGTAGACCAATCAGGGTGGCACAGTTTACAACTGTGGGCCACAGATGCTAATAAACCATTCATCAGTCTGAGTAGCCAACACTTTATATGCCTCTGTCATGCGTAGTACCCCTGCACTATTATCCCATGCTTCTTGAACCTAAGGATGTAATCAGCCACTGACTTGCATGATTTCTATAACGTGTCTGTGACTTGAGAAAAATGACCATGTTTCACTGCAATGCTATTTATTGTGTCCCTGACAGACTCTAACCAATTCATCAATCTATTTTCTGTGACATCCATATTATTAGTCAGTATTGTCCAATCTCTTTCCTTTGGAATCTGGAACGCACTCTTTACCAAGGACCACCTGCTTCCATATCCTATTTTAAGTAACATTCTTACATCTCTGGGAAGGAGCCTATAGGCAATGCATATTTTATGAAGCCATTCATAATATTTCACACTAGCTATAAGTGGGTCTGTAGCATCCGTTGTCATCTGAGCTGCTTCCAAGGAGGTCTATGGGTTTAACATTGCTGCCCCAAACACCATTTTTGGTGCAGTCTTTTTAGTGTTTAATAGTACATCACCAGTATGTGTGTTCTCACCCTTTCACTTTAGTGCCTGTGTGTGTGACTGTGTAAGTATCAGCCGTTCCGTGTTATCTATCTTATCCTGAAGTTTATTAATGGAGCGTTGTATTTTCTCCCTTTCAGTGTTCCCCTCCTCCTTATCTGCCTCCCTCCCTCCTTAGGTGAGCTAACTGCTCGGGTTCCTCCTCAATGTTTTTCATTTTTGCACTCAGCCCTAAATCCTCCCTTAGACCAAAAGAAGTTGAGGCAGGGGTGTCAAATGCAAGCAGCATGTCACCTCCAAATGACAGGTGTCTATTAAGCACCGGTGTTGTGGCATCACCTTCTGTGGGGGCTAGTTGGTTGGTCAGATACCCTAGTTAAATCACCTTCCAGGGATATGTGAAAGTAAGGGACACATGGTAAGCTTGGTTTGGACCCTGTGCCTGCTTATGTGTGTTATTTCTTTCACGGTGTATGTAGGGGCTTCAAAGTGATGGGTAAATTGAAGTTGTTAGAGGAGGGGCTGAAAATGAGGTATAGGTAGAACAGGCCCTACAGAATGGATGATTTGTTCCAGTGTTGGGGGACTGCTTTCACTGTTGTCTCTACCAGTGATCCAGGAATTGAATCCACTATTCACATCTATCTATGTCTTTTTCTTTCTTCCTCAGTTAACAACAGGATCTCCTCCTCAGTTAATGTACTACAAGATATTTGCTCACTGTCTGCTCCTTCCCCTCGTTTGACATAAAGGCCTTGAGGCTTGGAGGCGATAAACAGTTTCTTCAACTTATTTATGTTTTTTTAGAAATGGGGTCTCTGGTTGGCAGTCAGTTTGACCTCTGTTCAAGCAGGGACCCTCACTCTAGTCAGGGTAAGGGAGTTAAACTCCTAAAACAACCCCAGCTTACCACCTTGGTAGCTTGGCACACGCAATCAGGCTTATCTCAAAGGCAATAAGTAAAGTTTCTGTACCAACACACTCATTAATACAGTGAAAACACTACAAAATGGACACCACAACGGTTTAGAACAATAGGCAATATTTATCTAAATCAATCAAGACCAAAACAACAAAAATCCAACATACACAAGTCAAGATATGAATTTTCAGAAGAATGAATTCTTACTCCATATAAAACAATGGAAGCATTGTTTTTACTCAAAGTACCTGGTTTGCATCAAAAATAAAGCTGCACAAGTGAGCGTGCATCGGAAAAGTCAGCGATGCATTGATTCCTTACTCGCAAGTGAGGCAATGCATTGTTTCTTCTCTGGTCGGGTAGGCGATGTGTCGTTTTTCTCTCCTGCAAGAGCCATGTGTCAATTTCTGTATGGAGCACCTCGGATCGACCCAGGTTCATGATGAATTTAATGGCCAGCGACAATGCGTGAGAAATCCTGGTTGCGCGGTGGTGAAAAACCACGCTGCGTGGGGTTTGCATCAGTTTCAGTAGCCGCAAATGGGTGTTGTGTCTTTTCTCCAGCCACGATGCAGGTGATGTGTTGAAATAAGAGGCGAGGTGGTGGCGGTGCATTGAACTTTTCCCCGCACGGCTCCCTGTGCATGGATTTCAGTCCTAGTTCTACCAGCTTCACATTTCAAGGGCCCAGAGGCTGGATAGGGCACCACTTGGCAGGGCAGAAGTCTCAAAAGAGACTCCAAGTGCTAGAAGAGGAATTCTTTGATGGTCCTGAGATTTCAAACCTGGAAGCAAGCTCACTCCAAACCCCTGGAGATTCTTCACAAGCAGGAATGTACCACAAAGTTTAGTCTTTGTCCCCTTCTTCAGGCAGAAGCAACAACTGCACGATAGCCCAAAAAAGCACAGTCACAGGCAGGGGCAGCACTTCTCCTCAGGTCTTCAGCTCTTCTCCTTGGCAGAGGTTTCTTCTTGGTTCCAGAAGTAAACCTAAAAATCTGGGATTTTGAGTCTACTTCTTATACCCCTTTTGGCGTTTGAAGTAGGCAAACCTCAAAGGAAAGTCTCTGTTGTTCACAAGATCCTGCCTTGCCAAGTCCTGGCTCCAGGCTCATACCAGGGTGTTGGAGACTACATTGTGTGAGGGTAGGCACACCCCATTCAGGTGTAAGTGACCACTCCTCCCTCCACTCTAGCCCAGATGGCCCATCAGAATATGCAGGCTACACCCCAGCTCCCCTTGTGTCACTGTCTAGAGGGGATTCACAAACAGCCCAACTGTCAGTCTGACCCAGACAGGGAATACACATGCAGGCAGAGTCACAGAATGGATTAAGCAAGAAAATGCCCACGTTCTAAAGTGGCATTTTCAAACTGTCAATTTAAAAACCAACTTTACCAAAAGAGACACTAAACTCCAAATTGCAATCAGTTCCCAAAGGGAAAATGCATGTAAAATATATTTAAAGGCAGCCCCCATGTTAACCTATGAGAGAGACAGGCCTTGCAGCAGTGAATACCAAAGTTGTCACTATTCCACTGTTAGGACATGTAAAACACTTCAGTACATGTCCCACCTGAAACACACACTGCACCCTCCCATGGGGCTACCTAGGGCCTAACTTAGGGGCGCCTTATATGTATAAGAAGGGAAGGTTTGGGCCTGGCAAGTGGGTACATTTCCCAGGTCAAATTGGCAGGTTAACACTGCACACACAGACATTGCAGTGGCAGGTCTGAGCCATGTTTACAGGGCTGCTTATGTGGCTGGCACAACCAGTGCTGCAGAATCACTAGAAGCATTTGATCTACAGACCCTGGGCACCTCTAGTGCACTTTACTAGGGACTTACTAGTAAATCAAATATCCCATTCATGGAAACGTCAGTTACATATACAATTTACGTAGGAGTACTTTAGCACTGGTCAGCAGTGGTAAAGTGCCCAGAGTAACAAAACCAGAAACAACAGAGCCCAGTACACAGTCAAAAGATGGGAAGCATAGGCAAAAAAAACAGGGGAGACCACGCCAAGGATGCCAGGTCTAACAATGTTAATGTATACTTGGCAGAGAATCCAAATACAGAGCAGAGCAGCAGCCCTTCTAGAAGTAGTGGCATTTGGTATTGCTGTAACTCTGTCTACTTCAAAATTATTTACGTTCAGTTGTTAAACACCCAAGTTATAAGAAGCATCATTGCTTCTTTCTCTTTTTAATTTCTCTCCAGATCAGCTGACTGAGAAACCTAGCCTAGTAAAATGATGTCCAAATTGCAGATTTCCTGCGACGATGTCCACCCATGTTAGCTTATTGTGGCATCCTCTCACTCTTCTAGAGTAAGGTGACAGAGGCTTTAAGCCTGTTGTGTGACCTGAAGGTAGAGGTAAATCTTCTTCCACTTATTCTTGGTCCAGAGCAAAAGATTGGCCTTACATTTCAGTCACAATTAACTTTCTGTGCTATTTTGAAAGCTAGAATGCAGTTTTTGCAGAAATTGTTAACTCCCACCTTAAGTTTATTTTAAAGTGAAATATTGAATAAGATGACTTAGGATATCATGTTATTTAAGTGCGGGCCAGCAGTCTTTAAAGAGAATGCATCCAGATTCTGAGATCTTTGAAAACCCAAACAATTGATTCAGCTCACATGCACACCAGGAAAAGTCTGCCAAAGGACTGTTTTCAATTACCTAACTTAAATGTCAATTCACAAAGGGATTGAGAATGAAGAATATAAGATTGAGGTCTCCTTTCCTATGATTATACCTAGACGTTCCTCTACAAAATCTACTTCCCTTTTTTGCCCTATTCTATTACTCTGAATTTAATTGAAAGCTACAAACATGCCTTATAGAAGTTGCAATAAATGTATTCCTTACTATGCAGCAATATCTTTAATATTCTCCTTAGAAACTGCTACTGCGTTTATACCTTATCAAATATTTTCCTGAATTCAGTTTGTTTCAGCCAAAGAAAAATAATGGGTTATCTGCCCAAAGTGATGCCTTTTTTTTAAATTACCTACTCAATTCATGTATCGACTAATTGGTAAGAATGATTTGCTTTCTTTTTGTGTCATTTTTTTACCATTGTTTTATGAAACTGAGCAGATATGTTAAATATATTTAAATCGAAAACCTGAATAAAATATGAAAAATAAAACACACAGCATAGAGCTGTAAAATTGTCATGAAAAGCTTTAATCAATGTTAACTGAACACCAAAAGTCATCATTTAGAAATTACAAAAGACACTTTATTAATAGTTTTAAAAAGGTCAGTGAATGCCCTTTTAGACAATTAAAAAAAGCCAAATCAAGAAAGTTTGTTCATTGCAGCTTTCTTTCGAAGTCCCACCTGCACTTTCACTCAATTTAGGCTGAAGCTTAAAAAAACATAAAGGTGTCATAGTATTTGGCATTGCAATGGTATTTTCTACCTCCCCATATTTTTTTGGCGTCCACCATGGCAATACATAGCAATAACTGAATTAGGCTAAGGTGGAAAAGTCTTTTAGTTGGTTGGCCTTCCTGTTGAAGGATTGTGGTATTGTTTTGGAGGGAAATTATTGAGGAATTCCTTGATGGAGTACCTTACAGTAATAGGGAATTGTGACTCTTACTGTAGTATGGTACGCCATATTGCTCGTGAAGGCACTTACACAAACATTTCTCCTCCCCAATCTTCTCTGCCCAATGTAGTATAAAGTGTCTAAGGCATACACCATCTACGGCCTTCTTAACTAAATTGTAAGACAAGTGAAGACATCTGGGGGTAAAGCGACAGTTGAAATGGATGTTTGCCTTCTTTTGCACTGACCACAGAAAAAGGCACCCATTTTGTGAATTGTTGATCAGGTGCTGGGAATATTAAACAAATAATCTTTAAAGCACCTTCAGCTTGCTTAAGGCAGAGGGCAAATTATTTATAATGTCTAATTGAGCACAATCTTGGAATATGCATGTCAAGCATAAGGTGACACTGCTAAATGGTATTCAATGGCCTATGCCATTTCTTAGGTCTAGCGTTAGCCAAGCCTAGTAGCTTTGAGCTAGCTCTCATCAGTCATTGGTATGTTTTTGTATCATTCACATATTTTTTCTGCCTATTGCAGCAGACAGCATGGGGCAATGGGTCTGCCCAATTCAGTCATTGGCTGACTTCATTGTGCATGTCAGCATTCTGCCCTTTTACAAGGAGCGTTAGGGAATGCTGTGGCAATGTGTGCTTTTTGAGACTAAAATAAAATGCAGCTGATGCTAGATGTATTGGCTTTCCCAATGTTGACAGCCGATTGCTGGAGACAAAAGAGAATAGGTTTTTGCACTAGGAATGAGCGGTACATTTAAATGAGATCTAACATTTAACATTGTTTAAAAATTGGTTGAGACTTAAACGAAATGTTATAAGAGGGCCTAGCTCCATTGTAACGACACATTAGCATCATTTTTTTATGCTATTGTGGCGTTAGATGTCTAAAAACGTCGCACTATATTTACAAAGTGGCGCAATGCATGCATTTGTAACCCTTTGTGCTACAATATGCCCGTTCTAGGCATAATGTGTGCAAAAGGGGCTTTCCCCACATTAGGGGGGACAAAAAAATGGTGCAAAGAAATCGAAGAGATTTCTTTGCGTCATTTTTTGTGCACTTTTAATGCCTGCTCAGAGCAGGCGTTAAAAAGAGGCTCCTATTGGTTTCCTTGGGCCTCTGGGTGTTTTGCAGAATCCTGCAAAGCACCGAACTAGCATAAAAAATTCTGATACAAGTTCCCTAACTACCGCCATGGTGCACCGTATTTTAAATATGGGGCACACATGGTGGCTTTAGGGGGCGCTAAGGGGCTCCAGAAAAGTTGCGCTGAACAGCACCACTTTTCATAAATCTGTCCCGTACAACATGGGCCCTCATTTTGAGTTGCATCTTAATTTCAATGGGGCCAGTAAGAGCCGTTACTGGCCTATCGGAGTTATCATATCTGTGAAAACACTGCTGATCTCTTACCATTCACCCAGCTAAATCAGCAGCTAAAAGCAGCCGAAATCTCTGTGAAAATGTGTTGCAAAATGAGGAATTATTAGGGAATTGAACTCGGAATTACTGATTTCCCAATAGTTACTCATTTCTTAGTGGACCCTCAAGGTCCAACTCGTAATGGGTCGGATTTTCCCCACCACAGAAGTACATGTAACTTCGCATTAGTACCCCCGGAGATGGGAAAAATCCAGCCCCTTTACCAGGCCTTTCATAATGAAGGACATGCAGTTCTTCTAAAGCAGTGTTGGGCAAATGATATTTGCCACAAGCAATATCTGTGAATTTTGAGTTACTTTCATATTATGTCTTGAATTACAAATCAACCCTGCATTGTGCTGACAAAACACCCTCCCATAAAAGAGATTTGTGACAAAAGGAGATCAATTTGTAAACACATTGAATCAGATGCATTCTGAAAAATAGATTAACTAGTGATAAAAATGAATCTTCCTTACTGAGTAATCCAGTCTTTAAAAAAAGAGAGGTCACGGAGAATGTTTTAATTCATCCCGTCCTCCCACATGCTCAGAGGAAAAAAGGAGACATCTGGTAAATGCATTTACCACAAAGGCTTTATTTTGCTGCTTGAAAAAGGAGGTTTTTGTTTTTAAAGGATTAGTTTTAAGACAGCGCTGTAGTTGTCAAAAGTTCTGCCGGGGTGAAAGGCATTACCATGTTTCCTTTTTTTCCTCTCTAATATATGGGCAAAATTCGTTTAGAATCAATAACTCTTCACTTGTTTCCTCTCGCACATTCCCTCGGGCAGCTAATGAGGCTTCTGTAGGGGACAACAGCGCTTTTGTTTACATCTGGTTTAACGTTGAAAAAATCGAGCACAGGAAGTTCAGCTGGAACACGGATATCAGAAAAATGTTCTTGGAAAATTCCAAAAATGCAGGATGTGAAATAGATATATTGTCTTCTAAGGCCAAAGCGCATACACCGTGAAGCTGCATACTCCAGCTCATGCACGGAGGCGTTTATAACATCCATTTTAATACTTTGAGTTCCAGTCACAACAAACTCTTTTGTCAATGATTCCTATTGGATAGACCACCACTCAGGCTCTGCCATCTCCTACCCCTGTTCTTCCTCTCTCCTTCCCATTGCACTCACCCTAAACCTTCAAATCACTATTTCCAATATCGACATTCTCCTCCTCTGTTTCGTCACATTTTAACACTCTGTGGGGTACTCGTTGCCACATACTTTCTCCCTACATAGCCGCACTCCTCTGCTTCCTCTTCACTGTAGCCTTCTCATAGCACTTTGCCACCACATGTTTATTTAATATTTTATTAAGGGATATTATACATCGTAGTAAGTAGCCTTCACGTACTTCACAGCAGGGCTTTGCCTTTAGGTGGGTCGTGTGCATCCAGGATCTCAGATCCAGTAGCAACTAAAAATCAGCATTATAGCGGTCCTTACAGGCCCTATGTCATTGATCTTTTAACGTTACTGGCAAAAACACTGATTGATTTCTGAACAATTAGTGTAAAAAGACGTTAAGGTAGTCCAAGTCATCGATTTAGTTCCTTTTTCTATTTTACATGTTTTACTTAATCTTGCATTCTCTAAGACAGTTAGCTTTTCCCAGGGTGTTCTTTTTTTTGCATTTTATTTCTGTGTAGGATACTACTCTTGCATATCACTTTATCTTAATCACTGTTAAAGCCAATAGTCTTGGCTGGTTTTAGGTGTATGTCAGTTGTTGTGTTATACATCTGGATCCAATAACAGAAAACTCATAGATGCACCAAATATCACCCACTATAAGAATCAACCCCCTGCCCCACTTTTTCATCCCACTTAGAGCCCCGCTTCAGAGCACTTGACATACCATAGCTTGCTGTTAGAAAGGTAGGTGAATCATATGGGTAGGTGAACTATGGTTGAAAATCTTCATTTTCAACTATGCTTCTGTGTTAAATCACTAAAATGCCAGCCTGAATAGACCTGTTTTTTAAATTTTCTCATGAGTCTAAGTTCTTGCATGCAGGGCCAGCTTTAGAGCGGGTGATGCCTGTTGCAACAGTCTCTCCATGACCAGCTCCTTGGATTTCCTCAGTAACACAGGCAAAAGTGCCCCCATCGCTCCATAGCCCCTCTCTCACATACATTTAATTTGTTTTAAAGTACTGCTGCAGATGGCTTCACTAATCCACTCAGCTATCCACATAATTTTGCAACAGGCATATTAACATTCTGCTCTAGTTTATGGAGTCAAAACTGCCACTAGACAAAACTCCAATCCCGCTCTCTAGCAGGAACATTAATCACAAGTGTTATGTTGACAATTTTATTGCTGCCTGAAAGCTGGATTGAACTCTGCAGAAGGTGCTTTTAAATCGTGAGTTATTGACAAACACAGCGCCCCCCTGAGGTCAATGCCCCCATCCAGGTCAGCGCCCAGTGCGGCCGCACCAGTCACACTGCCCTAAAGTGCGTACTGCTTGAGAGTGACTGCCAATTTATACGAACTTGTACTAAAATAATAAAAAATGTGTGAAATAATGAAAAAGAGTAATAAGAATGTAGTAATATGTCATATTGAGATGTATAACGTGTGTTTTGCATTATATTGTAGAAGCTAACTTAGCCGAAGTTGTGGCCTAGTTCCCAGGCATAATGGAGAAGCTGAATTACTAGCACTACAGAGAAGCTGGGACATTGAACTGACCATGAACCGCGTATGTTAATAAAATCTGCTTAGCTAGAATTCTCTACAATGTACCGATGGACAGGAGATGATGGAACTATACATGTAACAATTCTGGTGTAAGACAGACTCAATGTACTTTCCCAGGACTTGAACAATAGAAGCACTGACTGGAGAAGAAGATGCAACATTTTCGATACCTGATGAGCCGGATGATGAGGACATCGTATAGTGAACCAATCAACGAACTGAGAACGACGTAATATTAGAATTCATAGATTTGGGAATTAAGGTTATTGGTTAGGGTAATAACTGGTGATTGACTGACCAATTAGGAATTAAGAGGATGGACTGGAAAGCTCTAATAAAGAGTCATGACAGAGGGCTAAAACTTCAGTTGTGAGGGATGAATTGATGATGTCAGAAGACACGATTCAAGATTCCGTCATTGGGCTCATGCTCTTGAGAGTCTGAAGCATTGCTAATCGATTGATGACCTAAAGACGAAGACTGACTTTGTTGCTGATCCATTCTGTGGATAGGTAGCTTTGACAATGTGACTGTTAACTTTTTGTGCCTTTCTTTCTAGGTACCAACTCCGCTGTTTGAAAAAGTTTTTCTTTTAGCTAGATGTTTTCTAAATTTGTGTTCTAAATTGTTGTCGCATGAAGTCCCACATACTAATGCTAATCTGGGTTAGGTAAGGTTCCTTTAGGTGATGTTGATAGTGACAAATGATTGACAAAACTGATTGCTGAACTCTGCTATTAATGCTTTGTTAGCTTATGCTGAAGCATTAGAGCATATGTTTTCTCAAGTTCTGATTAGATTATGTTCTTGGTGGTCGTTAATGAACTAATTCTGAGCTGATCGAATAAAGTTTGAATTCATCAGTGGACTAGTCTTGTAACTAATAGGGAAATACAATTGATAAAACGTATAGTTAAGTCGTGGTTATTCATGAATGTTGAAGTTTTCGATTGATGATTAGTGTTTTGCTTATTGATTATTGATACGTACATTGATAATTGATGGTCATCGATTACTACATGGCTAGGACACTCCATGCGATCCAAAAGGTTCATCGGTCTATACGCGTCCCCTTGGAAGTTTACTTACTAAGGACCAGGCGCACTAGCAGTTTTTGGTAGCAGCTTGATGGTTAGTTTCCATGGAGAACTAGTTATGTAGTGATTGGTGGTTATGGTAATAGTTTAAATTAGGGTTAGTTGTTCATTTTATGAGGTTTGTATTTTTATTTTTTGTAATGCCAATTGTAGCAAAGATGATGTCCCCTTAAGCCCAGAAATGACTTTCCCAGATCCTGGATCCCACTAGTAAAGTTGGGTATATTCTCGGCCTTCTAGTGATAGTACGAAAGTGGTAGGTTGCACTTGCAAAGGCTTATGCAGACTGCAGGTGAATTGTGATGTATGAGAGGTAAAATAGGGAGTATGCGTACTCCAGTTGAAGTTTAGTAGGAGTTTGCGTACTCCGCAGTATGAGAGTAGGGAAGTCGTCGAACTTCATATGTGTGTGGCGCTTTGTGCTCAAAAATTGTCCACATGGTTGTTGGTGATGTACAGACCCTGCGTGGTCTAAGATTCCGCAGAATATTGACAAGTGTAGAAGACACTTGGTTATATATTGTAATCTGTCTGGTTTAGTAGGTTGATCGGGCGTGGTCAACAAGTCGGTGTGTAAGTTAAATGAGTAAGGGAATTTTTTTGAGTGAGATTTGGCGAGTCCTGTGTGCACCAGGACAGACACATTGATCAGTTGACAGTGAAATTTGCGGGTCGAATTTTCCTTGCAAATGTGGGAGACAGAGAAAGAGGAAGAGCTACATGAGCGAAAGGGCCATTAGTGAAAATCCGTAAGGTCTCTGAAGCGTTTGTGTACCTTCCTGTAGTAAACCAGCTGATTTGTTTTGGTTATTGTTTTTTGGTTAGTGCTCGCAATATTTTTGAGTTAGTTTCATGTGAGTCGAAGATTAAGAGGTCAAGCAGCAAGACTTTTTTCAGCCGCAGTGTGTGAGTGTGACATCAGAGTGAGCCGCACTGGGATAGGTTGGTTAGTGAGAAGAGGCGGGAGCGGATAGGCAGCCGTCCGTAAGAGACAATTGGTTGAGAAAGCGGGTGAAGGGAGTCTTGGGAGTAAAAGTAATTCCCTTGTTAAATCGAATACACAAAAGATAGTAAGATGAAGTTTATCAAAGCGTTTAGGAGTGCCATGAAGGGCGATAGGTACATTAAGGAGACAGTGGGGGAGCCGACCCCACTGGAAAATTCTCCGGCATTTATTGTAATGGAGGAGAGAGGTGTTGTGCCATGTCTTTGGTTAAAGCCGTGGTGCAAATTGACAGATAAACAGGGAGCTTTAGCTTTTCTAGAGCATGGAACGTTCAATTTGAGAATTTTGGATCAGTTGCGAATGACCTTATATGAGACAAAGCCACTTTCGAGACCAGCACAGTTTGAGGCTTTAGCAGTTTGGGAGCTCATAGCAAAATAGCAGCAAGAAATGAAATTCCAGAGGAGAATAAGGAAGGTAGAGAAGTCTCTAGCAGAGGCAAGATGGGATTGGGAACAGAAGAAGTGGAGAACTGAGACATTGCAAGGTGTAAAGTTGTTTCCTGCTATCACAGAGGAAGATGAGTCAGAAGAGAAAGCGGATACTAGCAAGAGTGACAAGAGTTTGTCCGGGGGTAAGAAGAAGAAGAAGACCTATGTAGATGAGGAGGATTCAAATATTGAGGATCTTATTACTCAGGTGTTGAGGGACCGACCTCCACTCTATGAGGTGCAGGAAGGGGGTCCAAGTACTAGTTCTAATCCAACTGCCCCAGCCCAAGTGTCAGGGACAGTGGGAACAGTACAGATAGAAAATGGACAGGTGCAAGGGGTAGTGCAGTGTACTCCCAATGCAGTGACTACCTCTGTGGTCCAAGCGCAGATGCACCCTCCACCGATACAGAGAATTTTTCCAGAAGTACCAATTCTTGAGCCAACTTCTAACTTAGTGGTGCCGACGGAGCAAATGGTTCCGATGCCAATGCTAGTTCAGACTGAGCCAAGTCCAATGTTGTTGCCTCAGGCACAGCCACAGGGTTGGCGGAAATTCACACCAATGACAGGGACACAATCAGATGTGACATCAGTAATGAATCAGAATATGGAAGTAGTCCTTCCACAAAATGCGGGTGTCAGAGCAGCACCGGATGCAATATCGCTGCTGATTACTGTTGGTCAAACGGTACCATTATTTGCGCAGAAAAAGCTGATTACAGGAGAACTGGGTGAAATGTCACAGAGTCTCGTGAGAAAGGGGGTGAGAGAGCATGTGCAGGTGGTTTCATCTATGGGTCAAACCTTTGATGGATCTAGACCATTAATGGATCTTAGTCCACTTGTTGTGCTTCCAAATGCGGTAAATGGCCCAAGTGCAAGTCAGAGCTTGAAGCTCTTGACACCGCAAACTCTGGGTGCAGTGGTACAACAGGTGCCATTGCCGAATGCACGTAACATTTCATTACAGGGATTAACAGCACAACAGTTAAATGAGTGGTTAGACAGTTTGAATACTCCTCGAAACGCATCCAAGGGTGAAGAGCAGATTAATCGTGTAAGATTGGCTACAGAGATAACGGAACTAGTTGAGGGATCAATGGGAGTGAATAGGTTAGAATCCTATACAGAAGAAGAGCTGAGATACTTGTGTCCAAGAATTACGAGAGAAGTGGGCAAGATACATCAGAAATTGGCAGATCTGGCAGATAAACATGACATAGAAATTGAGAAAACGAAGCACTTGAAAAGGAGTTACAGACTAGATTTTGAGGCAAAAGATTTTGAACACATGAGGTCAGCAGGGATGAAAGCGCACCTTAGAGAATTATTGCAGAGTGCTCAGATTTGGGGAGCATTAGAGAAGTGGGAAGGCAGATGGGCGAAGAAGAAGGATAAATGGAAACGAGATTTACAAGAAGGGTCTGAGAGGGCTCAGAAAGAAAATGATCCAGTAACATTTTTACCAATGAGCAAAATTCCAGGAGGGCAATTTGTTCATGTACCTTGGCACAGGAGTGATATTCTTTCATTCACAAATGATTATCCAAAATTGAGGGAGAAACCAGTTGAGTGGTATCAGCAGACAGATAGATTTGTGAAGCTTTCAAAATGTCTGTGGGAGGACCTGAATATTCTATTGGAGATAGTGGTTCCAGATGATTTATGGGTTGAGTGTAAGAGAGCAGTGGATTGGCCGATGAGTGAACCGGAAAGAGACAGAGTTACAGGTGCACCATCACCTGAAGTAATGAAACATTATTATAAGGTGATTGAGTTCCTGAAGACGAGAATTTCTCCTAAAAATATAGATTGGCAGAGAATTGACAGGACAGTGCAGGAAGAAAAGGAGTCAATACATACCTACTGTGAGAGATTGTTAAAGGGTTCAAGGAGAACAGTGGCAAAGAAGCAATTGAGACGAAAGACATGTTGCACTTTGTGTTCAGGTTTGTGGGAGAATTGAGACCTGAAATATGGCAGATGATTAAGAGTCATTTGATTTGCTGGCAAGCGAAACCGATTGATGAGTTGTTGCAGTATGCTAAATACTGTAGTGATGAGATTGAGTTGAAGCAGAAAAAGTTGAAAGAGAAAGCAATGGTGATACAAATTAAGGCAGCTCAAAATTGAGTGCAAGAAGCTTTAGTGCAACAGATGCCTCAACAGCAGGGAACTGTTATGTTCCACCCTCAGGTGAGAGGCGGGGTCGTGGAATCAATATGAATCATGGTCTGGATTTGAGTACTGTAGTGGTTCAAAATGATGTGCACGGGGTGAAAAAGATGTTACTGTGTCATCTTTGCGGAAACGTGGGACACTGGTTCAGAAAAGTGGCAATGTCAATACATTTCAAAATGTAAAAGTCCCTAGAATGAGAGGACTTAATCCAAATTTCCAGAATAATATGAATCAAGTGCAGAATTTTGAACCCATGCAGCAGGTGCAAGTGTCGCGTACACAAGTGACACAGTTGCAACCAATGTAGCAGCAGGTTCCTATGGTAGCTAGATAGCAAATGCAGATACCTCAAGCCCCAATGGAACAGCAACAGGTGATGCTTACTCAGCAGCTCACATGTCAGAGACAAGACAGAAGTAGTGATTCAGTGCACCATTTCCCATTACATAGTGAGAATGAAATAAACGGTGATGGGTCACAGGGTTTCATTCCTAGTGGACACAGGAGCTACTCACTCTACAGTGAGAAGTGTGGACCTCCGAACTTACCTCTTTCATGCAGAACAGTTCAGGTTGTGGGAGTAGCAAACAGACAGATGATAAATCCGATCACAGATCCAGTACAGGTTGAGATTGGCAACTTCCAGGGACTGCATAAGTTTGTAGTCTGTAACTCAAGTCCAGTATCTCTACTGCGAAGGGACTTGTTATGCAAGACCAGATGTTCAATTAGTTGTTCAACTGCTGGAACAGAGGTTCAGACGAATAGTGATGTTGAGGAAAAACAAACTCCTGAAACTGAGAATTAAAACATTAAAGAAGAGTACCCATTGATTGAGTTTTTCCCGATGTTTACTGTGAAAGAATTGCATGCAGATTTACAGGGAACAGTACAGGAGAATGTGTGGGACCTGACAGGTATAGAAGTGGATTTGATCAAGGGAGTGGAGCCGATTAAGATCACTTTGAAGCCAAATGTAGTGTTTCCGCAGCTTCCGCAGTATAACATGGCACAGATGTTCTGATGAAAGTGGCACAAATAATTGGACATTTTCTGAAACAAGGAGTTTTGAAAGAAGTGTTGAGCAGTCCATGTAATTCACCAATAATGGGCTTAAAGAAGCCGTGTGGGAAAGTGCGCATTGTGCAGGATTTGCGAAAAGTGAATGACATGGTGGTCAAGTGTTGTCCTGTAGTGCCGAACCCATCAATAATATTGTTTCAGATTCCATGCGATGCTGAGTGGTTCACAGTGGTTGATTTGTCAAAAGCTTTCTTTTCTGTGCCTCTTCATGAGGATAGTCAGTTTCTTTTTAGTTTAAAATTCCTAGACAGAATCTACAGCTGGTGCAGGCGTCCTAAAGGGTACACAGAGTGACTGTCTCTGTTCAATCAGATTTTGAAAAAGAGCTTGAAGTCAGTGGAACTACAGTACCAATTGACTCTGGTGCAGTACATTGACGATTTATTGATTGCATCCAAAAGAAGGGACAAGTGTAAGTATGACTCGATTGCCCTGTTAAATCATTTGGGAAAACTTGGACATAAAGTGTCACCTTTGAAATTGCAGTATTGGCAGAAGTCAGTGCAATACCGGGGACACCAAATTGAGAAAGGGTCGAGGAGAATCTCCAGGGGGAGGATTACAATGATATTGCCGAGAAGTCCGCTGACTTTACAGAGAGATGTCAGGATGTTTCTGGGAATGGTAGGTTATTGTCAGTGGATTCTGAATTTTGCTGAGATTGCTAAACCATTACAGCAGCTGACACATAAGGAAGTTACAGATCCCATTACCTTAGTTCAGGACCAGATAAAAGCATTTACTGAGTTGAGAGAAAGTTTCTACAGAGCTTCAGTGTTGGGAATGCCTGATTACATTAAGTCGTTCACATTGTTTTGTCATGAATGTGATGCTTGTTCTTTGTCTGTCTTGACACAGGTCCATGGAGGTGCTTATCGCCCAGTAGCTTATTTTTCAGCTACCTTGGACCCAGTTGCAGCAGCTTTACTGGGTTGTCTGCGTGCTGTTGCCACAGTTGGTCAAAGCCTTTCACAATGTGAGGGAGGAGTGATGGGATACCCTCTAATGGTGATGGTACCTCACTCTTTTGAGATTTTATTGACAAGGATGAAAACACAGTATTTGACTGGTGCCAGATTGACAAGGAATGAGACGAGCATTCTAGGTGCTCCAAATGTAAAATTGAAAAGATGTACAGTGCTGAATCCAGCAACATTACTTCCAAGTGATACTTTTGAGATTGAAAAAAAGGAAGACATTGAACATGATTGTCCTGAGGTAATTGAATTGTGCACAAAACCAAGACCTGATATCAGAGATACCCGATTAGAAGAAAATGACCAAGTTGTCTTTGTTGATGGCTCATGTCTCAGAGATAGTACAGGAACATTGAGAGCAGGATATGCTGTATGCACAATCACAGGTACATTAGAAGCTTCCTGGCTTTGAGGTGTATATTCTGCACAAGTGGCAGAATTGGTAGCTCTTACTAAAGCGTGCCATGTTTCTGCAAGACTGAGAGTCACCATCTATACTGACAGCCAATATGGATTTGGAATTGTTCACGATTTTGGTCAATTGTGGGCGCAAAGAGGTTTCCTGATCTCTACTGTTTCACCAGTAAGAAATGGTATCAGAATAAAAGAATTGCTGTGTGCAATACAGTTACCTGAAGAAATTGCCGTGGTAAAATGCAGTGCACAGCAAAAGACACAGGACTACATCTCACTAGGAAATGGATATGCAAATCAAGTCACAAGGTTTTGTGCATTGAACTTTATATTGTTCAAAGATAAGTGGGAACTGATGGCTGAAGAAGATAACCCATGTACAAGTTTTGCATTGAAATTAATCGATACCTTGAAAGAGTTGAAAACATTGCAAGACAATGTTGACAAGGAAGCAAAATGACTCTGGTCCAAATTAAAATGTGTCCAGTGTTCTGATGAGATTTGGGTTTCCGAGGAGTGTCAGATGGTCCTGCCCAATAGTTTATTGTCACAAATGGCCCGTTACTACCATGGCCACGCACATATTGGGAGGGATGCAGTGGTTCGATTGTTCAAGATAGATTGCTTCAATCCCAAGTTTGGGCAAGCCACAGAGGCAGTATGTCATCGCTGTATAATTTGTCAGCAGCTAAACGTGGGAAAAGGGACAGAGCCACATTGGAAGAGCAGGAGGTCCCTTCAGCAAAATGCTATTGGATTTCATTGAAATGCCTGTGTGTGGAGGTTTGAAGTATGTGTTGGTGATTGTGTGTGTTTTTCATCACTAGATTGAAGCATACCTAACAAGAAGGAATGGCAGTCTCATAGTAGCAAAATTGTTACTTAGGGAGTTGATACCACGTTCCGGGTTTCCGATCTGTTTAGATTCAGATAGGGGAACTCACTTCAATAATGAGGTGATTAAACTCTTATGTGCAGCACTAAACATTGAGCAAAAGTTGCATTGTAGTTACTTCCCTGAAGCATCAGGACTAGTGGAACAGATGAATGGTACGTTGAAATGATGAATTGCAAAGATGTGGGCAGCTACGAATCTGAAATGTACGGATGCATTGCGTTTGGTGTTGATGTCGATGAGAAATACACCTGACAGGAAGAAAGGGCTGTTGCCCCACAAGATCTTCATCGGCAGAGCAATGAGATTGCCAGCAGTTCCAGCCAATGCACTTGTAAACATTACAGATGATATGTTGTTGGACTACTGCAAGGGTCTGGCTGATGTGGTTCGCTCTTTCTCTCAGCAGGTGCAGGCCACCACCCTGCCACCCATCCACGATTCAGGGCACAATCTGAGAGCTGGTGACTGGATCATTGTCTGAAAGCATGTTGGCAAGACGTGTCCGGAGCTGCGTTGAAGAGGTCCTTATCAGGTGATCATAACAACTACCAAAGCTGTGAAGTTTGGAGGACTTCTGAACTGGATACACGCGAGTCACATGAAAAAGTGGTATGTCCACAGGATCATGAAGAAGCGTTGTTGAGAGCACCAACAACAGCAAAACAGGTTGCCGCACTTGAACCAGCAAAGGAGCCAAGAGAGCCTGAAGTTGAACCAGAGCTGGTGGGAGATGGTTCTATTACCCATGTAAGAGATGAGAGTGAAGAATTACAGAAGGGTGCGGAAGAATCTGTCTCAACAGATACAGCTTGAGAGCCAAGCACAGCAGAGGTTCTCCCAGAAGCAGACGGTGCTGAAAAGCAGACAGAGCAAGTGCCAGACCAAGAGGGGGAAAGAGTTGAGACGGATCAAAGTCAAGGTGATCCGACTCCTCCTGAGCCCGTTGCAGGTCCATCAAGAGAAAATACCATAGAGAAAGAGAAGGAGAAGAGTCCAATCCTGAGAAGAATACTGACAGAAGGATCGAGAAAAAGTGATAATTGGCCTGAATCGCAAATAGGGAAGAGTAAAGTATTGGTCATAAATGAGACAATAGAGGAAGAAGTAGATAGTACGAGAAAAGAAAAATTGAGTGAAGGAGAACTAAGAGGTGATCGAAGGTTGAAAAGGAAGAGAATAGCAAGTCGATTTTACGCAGGTCCTGAATGGGCGTATGGAACTATTCATGAATGGCAATACGAGTTTATGTCATTTTGTTTTGATAGAGAGGTTCCAAGTCAGTACTTTGATGTAACCTGAAGGGAAACAAAAAGCTGAATTGTTGAGCTAATCTGAAAAACCTTGAAGAGACTGCTGAAAATAAACTGGAAGAGACATTGATAACCCGATTTGACATAAAAACCGGATGTGACAAGCTGCTAATCGATGTTGACAAAGGAAAAGGGTTCCTGAATGTGAAACTGAACAGTGAGAGAAGTATTTTTCTTTTTTGATTTTTACTGCACTTTATAAAAGAGTTACTTCTGCTTTTTGATTCTTTACATATCATGGCTGAGCTAAATAATCAAGGTAGAAATACTAGACTCTGTAGATATATGAGTGTTGGATTGGCAATTATGTGGTGATTGTGGGAATGTCTGTTCTTGATGTGAAGGGAGCCACTCATACTTCTGCTCCTGAAACTTCTACACTAATGGCTTTGGAGAAGTTAAAGTTAGATGAGAAATATTAGCATGATTATACAAATGCTAAAGGAGAGCTTTCTTCTAATGTCTTCTATCGCTTGTTGAGTGAGTATGTTGAAATGATGGATGCAAGGGATTGTCTTGTGTGTACGCAAATTCCTTCATCAGTAGAGAAAGGAGCTACGTACCACAATTTACCTTTAACCTACGGAATAAGCTGTAGTCTGCTACTAACAAGGTTCTATAATCAAGAGTATATACAGTATTTTTATTCTAACTATGATGTTGTGTTTTCATTTGTTCCTATAATTAGATATCTGAGTAGAGTAGCTAAAGAGCATGATATAGTATTAGTTAGAGGATTCTTTGAGCCAACACTAACATTTGGAACCATGTACGCACATAAGAACAACCTTACGTGCTTGCTTACACCTTTAGAAAAAAGCTTTATAGGGCATACTGATGATAGAAGAAAAGCATTAAAAAAGAATTAGAGAAAGGTTTAGAGAAAAGGACTTACAAGAATGATTATGCTTACACTATATTTAAAACGCAAGGGAAATTAGCATTAGAGGCATTACATGTAGGGAAGCTTTGTGTATATAGGCCAAAATCACACACTGACACTTTATTTGTGGGAACGAGTTAATGTAGGCATGTGTTTTTGTTTCAGAGTAAGTGGACTTTTATGCTGAATGGTGAGTACCCTGCGATTCCTGGGATTTATTATATTTGTGGACTAAATGCTTAGTACCATCTTCCAAGAGGATGGTATGGGACATCTTATTTGGGGATAGTTTTCCCATAGATTTATCAGATAGATGACTTAAAGAAGTTTCCGGAATTGACTGAATTACGTCATAAGCGACAGAGGAGGGAAACCTCTTCTGCACTGGTGGGAGATATCTTTGGTACAGTGATTCCTTCAGTGGGAGTCTTCCTGAATTCGATCAAGATACAAAAGTTGTCTACTATTGTGAAACTTTACAGGGGCAATACTCCTTATAGATACTGAATTAGCCGTGGATGGAACTATGACGCTTCAAAATAGGCTTGCTTTAGACATTCTTTTAGCAAAAGACAGCAGAGTTTATAAGATGATTAATTCTAGGCATTGTTGCACATATATCACTATATACTCACTAACCTGACTAACTCAAGTAAGGACTTAAAAGAATTGAAAGAACCAGGTGTTTGGGAAAAGGTTGGAAAAGGATTTGATTCAGTGGGAAATTGGCTTTTCAAATTTGGAATGGGATATTATTAAAAATCTTACAGGGAATATTAATTGTGATTGCTTATATATCAGGAATATGGGGTGTAAGGAAATGCCTCCTTGGCATGGTTACCCCCTGACTTTTGCCTTTGCTGATGCTAAGTTTTGATTTGAAAGTGTGCTGAGGCCTGCTAACCAGGTCCCAGCACCAGTGTTCTTTCCCTAACCTGTACTTTTGTTTCCACAATTGGCACACCCTGGCAACCAGGTAAATCCCTTGTAACTGGTACCCCTGATACCAAGGGCCCTGATGCCAGGGAAGGTCTCTAAGGGCTGCAGCATGTCTTATGCCACCCTGGAGACCCCTCACTCAGCACAGACACACTGCTTGCCAGCTCGTGTGTGCTAGTGAGGACAAAACGACTAAGTCGACATGGCACTCCCCTCAGGGTGCCATGCCAACCTCACACTGCCTATGAAGTACAGATAAGTCACCCCTCTAGCTGGCCTTACAGCCCTAGGGCAGGGTGCACTATACCACAGGTGAGGGCACCAGTGCATGAGCACTGTGCCCCTACAGTGTCTGAGCAAAACCTCAGACATTGTAAGTGCAGGGTAGCCGTAAGAGTATATGGTCTGGGAGTCTGTCATGCACGAACTCCACAGCACCATAATGGCTACACTGAAAACTGTTAAGTTTGGTATCAAACTTCTCAGCACAATAAATGCACACTGATGCCAGTGTACATTTTATTGTAACATACACCCCAGAGGGCCCCTTAGAGGTGCCCCCTGAAACCTTAACCGACTATCTGTGTAGGCTGACTAGTTTTAGCAGCCTGCCACACACCAGACATGTTGCTGGCCACATGGGGAGAGTGCCTTTGTCACTCTGTGGCTAGTAACAAAGCCTGTACTGGGGGGGGAGGTGCTTCACACCTCCCCCTGCAGGAACTGTGAGACCTGGCGGTGAGCCTCAAAGGCTCACCCCCTTTGTTACAGCACCCCAGGGCACTCCAGCTAGTGGAGTTGCCCGCCCCCTCCGGCCACGGCCCCACTTTTGGCGGCAAGGCCGGAGGAGATAATGAGAAAAACAAGGAGGAGTCACTGGCCAGTCAGGACAGCCCCTAAGGTGTCCTGAGCTGAGGTGACTCTAACTTTTAGAAATCCTCCATCTTGCAGATGGGGGATTCCCCCAATAGGATTAGGGATGTGCCCCCCTCCCCTCAGGGAGGAGGCACAAAGAGGGTGTACCCACCCTCAGGGCTAGTAGCCTTTGGCTACTAACCCCCGAGACCTAAACATGCCCTTAAATTTAGTATTTAAGGGCTCCCCAGAACCTAGGAACTCAGATTCCTGCAACCTAAGAAGAAGAGGACTGCTAAGCTGAAAAACCCTGCAGAGAAGACAGAGACACCAACTGCTTTGGCCCCAGCTCTACCGGCCTGTCTCCCCCCTTCTAAAGACACTGCTCCAGCGACGCTCTCCCCAGGGACCAGCGACCTCTGAATCCTCAGAGGACTACCCTTCATCTAGAAGGACCAAGAACTCCAGAGGACAGCGGCCCTGTTCACCAAAGACTGCAACTTTGAAACAAAGAAGCAACTTTGAAACAACTTGCGTTTCCCACCGGAAGCGTGAGACTTGACACTCTGCACCCGACGCCCCCGGCTCGACTTGTGGAGAACAATCATTTCAGGGAGGACTCCCCGGCGACTGCGAGACCGTGAGTAGCCAGAGTTGCCCCCCCTGAGCCCTCACTGCGACGCCTGCAGAGGGAATCCCGAGGCTCCCCCTGACCGCAACTGCCTGCTTCTAAGATCCGACGCCTGGTAAAGACTCTGCACCCGCAGCCCCCAGGGCCTGAAGGATCCGACCTCCAGTGCAGGAGCGACCCCCAGGTGGCCCTCTCCCTTGCCCAGGTGGTGGCTACCCCGAGGAGCCCCCCCCTTGCCTGCCTGCATCGCTGAAGAGACCCCTTGGTCTCCCATTGAAACCTATTGAAAACCCGACGCGTGTTTGCACTCTGCACCCGGCCGCCCCGTGCTGCTGAGGGTGTACTTTCTGTGTGGACTTGGGTCCCCCCCGGTGCCCTACAAAACCCCCCTGGTCTTCCCTCCGAAGACGCGGGTACCTACCTGCTGGCACACTGGAACCGGGGCACACCCTTCTCCATTGAAGCCTATACGTTTTGGGCACCACTTTGACCTCTGCACCTGACCGGCCCTGAGCTGCTGGTGTGGTAACTTTGGGGTTGCTCTGAACCCCCAACGGTGGGCTACCTTGGACCCAAACCTGAACCCTGTAGATGGTTTACTTACCTGCAAAAACTAACAAACTCTTACTCCCCCCAGGAACTGTTGACAATTGCACTGTATAGTTTTAAAATAGCTATATGTGATTTATGTGAAAACTGTATATGCTATTTTGCTAATTCAAAGTTCCTAAAGTACCTACCTACAATACCTTTCATTTGAAGTATTACATGTAAATCTTGAACCTGTGGTTCTTAAAATAAACTAAGAAAATATATTTTTCTGTACAAAAACCTATTGGCCTGGAATTGTCTCTGAGTGTGTGTTCCTCATTTATTGCCTGTGTGTGTACAACAAATGCTTAACACTACTCCTCTGATAAGCCTACTGCTCGACCACACTACCACAAAATAGAACATTAGAATTATCTCTTTGTGCCACTATCTTACCTCTAAGGGGAACCCTTGGACTCTGTGCATACTATTCCTTACTTTGAAATAGTGCATACAGAGCCAACTTCCTACATGGGATTCATGTAAATTGTGTCAAAAGATAAAATTGAGAAGATCTAAAAATATTCAAAGGAGGGAAGAATGAAGTAGGGAAAGAATTTATAGAGAAGATTTGAAAAGAAGACAAAATACTGATGAGACAGAATTATGAAAACAATGATGGTGAAGAAAGGTGTGATGACATATTTAGTCATCAGAGGAGGGACTGTTGAAGGAGATATGCAATTAGAAATTATTAATGAATGTTTATGCATTTTGATTAACAAGAAGTTGTAAGAAAAATTAAATGTAGAGAAATTAATTTGCACGTTTGAAAATGTGCCCACGGAGAGAGACAGCCAACTTATACAAACTTGTACTAAAATGATTAAAAATGTGTGAAATAATGAAAAAGACTAATAATAACGTAGTAATATGTCATATTGAGATGTATAACATGTGTTTTGCATTATATTGTAGAAGCTAACTTATCCGAAGTTGTGGCCTAGTTACCAGGCCTCATGGAGAAGCTGAATTACTAGCACTACAGAGAAGCTGGTGCATTGAACTGACCATGAACCGCGTATGTCAATAAAATCTGCTTAGCTAGAATTTTCTGCAATGTACTGACGGACAGGAAATGATTAAACTAGACGTGTAACAGTTCTGGTGTCAGACAGACTCGATGTACTTTCCCCGGACTTAAACAATAGAAGTACTGACTGGAGAAGAAGCTGCAACATTTTCAATACCTGATGAGACGGATGATGAGGACATCGTACAGTGAACCAATGAACGAACTGTGAACAACGTAATATTAGAATTCATAGATTTACAAAATTAAGGTTATTGGTTAGGGTAATAACTGGTTATTGACTGACCAATTAGGAATTAGGGAGATGGACTGGAAAACTCTAATAAAAAGTCATGACAGAGGGCTAAAACTTCAGATGTGAGGGGTGAACTTATGATGTTAGAAGACGCGATTCAAGATTCGGTCATTAGGCTCATGCTCTTGAGAGCCTCATGTGTTGCTGATCAATTGATGACCTGAAGATGAAGACTGACTTTGTTGCTGATCCATTCTGTGGATATGTAGCTATGACAATGTGACTGTTAACTTTTTGTGCCTTTCTTTCTAGGTACCAACTGCGCTGTTCGAAAAAGTTTTTCTGTTAGCTAGATGTTCTCTAAATTCGTGTTTTTAATTGTTTTCGCAAGAAGTCACACATGCTAATGCTAATCTGGGTTAGGTAAGGTTCCTTTAGGTGACGTTGACAGGGACAAATGACTGACGAAACTGATTGCTGAACTCTGCTATTAATGCTTTGTTAGCTTATGCTGAAGCACTAGATCATATGTTTTCACAGGTTATGATTAGATTATTTTATTGGTTGTCGTTAATGAACTAATTCTGAGGTGATCGAATAAAGTTTGAATTAATCAATGGACTAGTATTATAACTAATAAGGAAATAAAATTGATAAAACATATAGTTGAGTTGTGGTTATTCATGAATGTTGACGTTTTTGATTGATGATTAGTGTTTTGCTTATTGATTATTGATACTTACATTGATAATTGATGGTCATCGATTACTACATGGCTAGGATACTCCATGCGATCCAAATGGTTCATCGGCCTATATGTGTCCCCTTGTAAGTTTACTTTCTAAGGACCAGGCACACTAGCACCTTACTGGTAAAAACACTGATTGATTTCTGAACAATTAATGTAAAAAGACGTTAAGGTAGTCAAAGTCATCGATTTAGTTCCTTTTTCTATTTTACATGTTTTACTTAATCTTGCAATTTCTAAGACAGTTAGCTTTTCCCAGGGTGTTGTTTTTTTGCATTTTATTTCTGTGTAGAATACTACTCTTGCATATCACTTTATCTTAAACAGCTGATAATCACTGTTAAAGCCAATAGTCTTGGCTGGTTTTAGGTGTGTGTCAGTTGTTGTGTTATACATCTAGATTCAATAACAGAAAGCTCATAGATGCACCAAATACCACACACTATAAGAATCAAGCCCCTCCCCCACTTTTTCATCCCACTTAGAGCCCTGCTTCAGAGCACTTGACAAAACATAGCTTGATGTTAGAAAGGCAGATGAATCATATGGGTAGGTGAACTATGGTTAAAAATCTTAGTTTTCAACTTCGCTTCTGTGTTAAATTCACTAAAATGCCAACCTGAATAGACCTGTTTTTTAATTTTCTCATGAGCAAGTGGTTGTTTCATGGCCCAAGTGTGAGTCTAACTTCTTGCTTGCAGGACCAGCTTTAGCGCTGGTGAAGCCTGTTGCAACAGTCTCTTTTGACGCCACCCCTCCATGTCCACCTACTTGGATTTCTTCACTAACACAGGCAAAGGTGCCTCCATCGCTCCATAGCCCCTCTCTCACATACATTTAATTTGTTTTAAAGTACTGCTACAGATGGCTTTACTAATCCACTCAGCTATCCACATAATTTTGCAACAGGCATATTAGCATTCTGCTCTAGTTTATGGAGTCAAAACTGCCACTTGACAAAACACCAATCTCGCTCTCCAGCAGGAACATTAATCACAAGTGTTATCTTGACAATTGTATTGCTGCCTGAAAGCTGGAATGAACCCTGCAGAAGGTGCTTTTAAATCGTGACTCATTGACAAACACAGCGGCCCCCTGAGGTCAGTGTTCCCATCCAGGTCAGCGCCCAGTGCGGCCGCACCAGTAGCACCGCCCTAAAGTGAGTCCTGCTTGAATGCTCCTGCCTCCGTGTTTCTTCAGTTTGAGCGACGTCTGGTTAATACGACTGGAGGACCTTGAATGATCTATTCTGTTTGGGGTTTAGTGAGGTGTCAGTTTCTCCAAGCAAGCCTTATGGAGGGCGCACAATGCTTGAAAGTTAATACTTACTTTCAATGTGCATCCATGCATGGATATGTAAATGCTATATTAGACACGGATCACCTTTTTCCCCACCCTATGCTTGCTTTTCTACGTAGTAATTACTCATCCTCATGTTGACTGACTGCGCCCCCTATACTAAAATACTACATTCTCAGCTTAATGAATAGGACATTAAAATTACGCTACATCTTCTAAAATAATGAAAATACGTTATATGTCCTACAATAAATGCAATTGCCACACAAGCACCAAATATTGTCACCCACGGCACACCTATAGTATCCACACTCCACACAATGAACACAGTCTTAAAGACGATAGGATCACAATACCAACATCATAACAAAAGTGAATCACTGAAGCTCTGGTCTGAGAGAAACTTTTTATTATATGGAAACACACATTCCAAAAGCCCTCTGCATCATGAAAGCGTACAAGCGGTGAATGTGTGCTACACAACTGCTAATAAGATAACATGTATCCTTGCATACGTTACTTACCGTTCACACTCACGTCGTGTCATAACCCACAACCTCACCCTCCCCTGCCTTCTCCCCAATTACCTCAAAATTAACAGACATCTCCTAGTTTGTAGGCTTTTTTCTTCTTTTAAATGTGTGCAGCCCTGCACTGGAAAGTGCACGGTCACTTAGGTGTGTTTATATTGGCAGGATTTTATGTATGACTGTGTGGTCCCCAGACCTAATTATGAGTCAGTGACATCAATGTCTTGGCTAAAGGCCTATCAATGATGCACGGAACGTTAGCGTTTGAGACATTAATAGAATGTTATTTTCTTGACTGCTCCATAGAAACAGAAAATGCATTTTAAAGCTTCTTTTCCACCGCAAGCAGG
The DNA here is from genome assembly GCF_031143425.1 of Pleurodeles waltl. Lineage (NCBI taxonomy): Eukaryota > Metazoa > Chordata > Amphibia > Caudata > Salamandridae > Pleurodeles > Pleurodeles waltl. The sequence continues at coordinate 618,068,664 of NC_090437.1, read as the reverse complement.
TGCTTCCCTAAGGCTGTTGCCATACCCTACCTTCTTGAAGCACTGGCAATGGAGGGCCCAATGAAGAGCAGTCAGCCAGCCCTCATGGTCATGATGAAACTTATGCTACCAGCTCTACGAGGACACTCCCTTGACAGAGGCGTAGTCAGCATGGTAGGAAGGGATCAAATGATTTAAAAAGTCCTCGTGCTCTGGTGGTTGATGTCGGGTCCAAGTGACCTTAGTAAGAAAGATGAAGTAACGGGACTGACTCGCAATATTGATTATTTAAAGGTAATCCGTAAGATTTATTATAGCGAACAAGAACGTCTCCTTCCTCCACGCCAGTCACATCCCACTGTCCTCAATCCAACCGCCGCCCTCGCTCCCCACATTCCATACCGAATCCCCACGGCGCCATGACAACATAACACATCATAACACATCTCCCTCCTTTCTAAAAAAACTAACAAAACTAAAACAAATATACTAGTACAGAATCTATACTCTATAAAGTGTATATACAAATAAATAAGTTTTGAGTAAAGCAATACATTCATTTGAATTGAACATAGTCTTCCAAATAACTAGGTGGTTTCCGAGACCTTTGACTTCGATAGTTCCCACTTAAACCTGGGTTGCAATCACCGGGATTACCATCACAGCTTTGAGAACGATTGCTTCCAGAATGGTCTTCAAAAACTCTACCCTTGGATGTACAGCCCAATTCTTCATCACTCATCATCATAAAATTGTTGCCATCCGACACATCACGCATCAGTTTCACATCTCTATCACTCCCTTTTTGATATAGTGCTACTCTCCGTCTATTCCATTTGTTACCATTCTCTAACACCACATACCCTTTACACGCTTGCCTGACTTTGAATGGACCCATACATTTTGAAAGACCACCAGATAGCCTCCCTCGTTTAATTTTTACACAATCCCCTACGACTACGTCACTTTTTTTTTTCATTTCACTTTTATCTTCAAAAGACTTGGAATTACCATACAACATCCAAGCAGGGGTTAATTTCGAACCAGGTTTTCTGCCTCTCATCATTTCAAACGGAGAACAACCTGTTGCTTTGTTAATGGTGGTACGATGAGCCCAAACCATATCCTCCACCATTTTCGTCACCTCTTTCTCACTTTGAATGGCCATAAGAATGGTACCTTTCACCAAACGATTTATTCTTTCGACCATACCATTTGCCCGAGGATTGTATAAAGCCGTGCGGTGATGAATAATCCCCTGGCTGTCCAGAAAATCCCTCATCTCCCTTGATGTAAGTTGGGTCCCATTGTCAGTTATCAAAATACGTGGAAGACCCTCTTCAAGAAAAACTCCATTTAAAGTATCAATGGTACTTCTCATCGTGATGTCCCGCAAGAATTTTACTATGATCCATCTTGAATGAACATCAACCATGACTAGGGCATTTTGAACATTGTTCCTCAAGTCATGAATAGGACCAATAAAGTCTAAGCAAACAGTACTCCAAGAAGAACCTGGGTCTTCTATGTGCCCAGACACACTCGTGGCTCCAGTTTTTAATCTCTTTTCACTTTCCTTGCAAACCATACACTCATCCACCCATTGCGAAATCATATCGTCCATACCAGGCCACCAAAAATTCTCTCTAACTCTTTTTTTCGTCAAGGTCTGTCCCAGATGACCCTCATGGGCCAATGCAAAAATCTTTCTTCTGATACCCTCTGGAGGTACAAATTTGTCATTCCTCATTAATAACTTCCCATTAATTAATGTCAATTCATCAACTAATTTTACATAAGGTCGTACTGCTATACAGACTGCACTCTCTCTCCTTTTTCCTCTTAAAACCATATGTACCACTTCACTCAATATAGTATCCTTCTCCATACACCGTTCCCAATCTTCAGCCCCAAAGGTACCAGCCCCACAGTCTACCACATCGGACAGCCAAGCTACAGCACCTTCCTCCTCTCCACATACCACTTGTTTGTCATTGACGTCTCCACACTCCACCGGCAACCTAGATAAACAGTCCGCTTGCGAATTCTTCCATCCAGGAATGTGTTCAATCACAAATTTATACTCCTGCAACTTGGAGGCTAATCTAGTTAATCTGGCAGAGCCCTTACCATCCCCACCTGGACTTAAAATTTTCAGCAGAGGTTTGTGATCGGAACGCAACGTAAACTTTATACCCCATAGAAAGGTTCTAAAATGCTCCACCGACCAAGTAGCAGTTAACGCCTCACGCTCAATCACAGAATAGTTACGTTCACTCTCCGTTAGGGAGCGCGAAGCAAAAGCTACTGTTACTTCTCTCTTGCCACTCACTTGCGACAACACTGCTCCAACGCCACACGCACTAGCATCCACTGTTAAAATCGTCTTGCGAAGTGTGTCAAAAGGTGTTAATATCCCTGCAGCACAAATCTCTTGTTTCACCATGTCAAACGCAACCTGTTGATCAGGCTCCCAATTAAAGCTAATACCTTTACGTAACAGTTTCCGCAGGCACTCCGTTTTCATCGCAAAGTTTTCTACAAATTTGCTGTAATATTCAATGAGCCCCATAAAAGAACGCAATTGTTCTTTGTCACACGGAATAGGTACAGACTTAATAGCCTTTAATAAGTCTTCCTTGGGTTTAACCCCTTCACCAGAAATTGTGTGTCCCAAGTATTCTATTTCCTCAACCAAAAATTTACATTTATCTTTCCTCAATGTTAACCCTGCTTCTCTGAGTAAGCACAACACATCTCTGAGAACTAAATTGTGCTCAGTTTCAGTTTGACCAAAAATCAAGATGTCATCCTGAAAAAATATTATATTTCGTACTCCTCTAAAGACATGTGACATTGCTCATTGGAAGACACTGGCAGCTGAAGACAGTCTAAAAGACATCCTAGTGAATTGGAAAGTGCCTTCCATAGTTATAAATGCTGTAAACTGCCTGGAATCTTCATGCAACCTAATTTGATGGTATGCACTCTTGAGATCTAACTTAGAAAATAATTTACCTCCCTTAAGCAATAACAAGAGTTCGTTTATATTAGGTAGAGGAAACACATCAGTCACCACAAATTGGTTCACACTTCTCAAATCCACACAGAAACAAAGTTTTCCATCACATTTCTTGGTTATAACAACTGGAGAAATCCAGGAAGACGCCTCTACAGGTTCAATAATCCCCTCTCTCATCATGTCATCTAGCATTTTCTTTACTTCACTCCTTACTACTATGGGCACCCTCCTAACCTTGTGTTTCACAGGCACAGCTCCTTTTTGTAAAATTATTTTGTGTACATACCCCTTCAACTCGCCCAACTTTTCTCCAAAAACATCTTTCGCATCATTTAAAATTTCATCCAGACCAGCATCACTCACCATCAATACCTTCTCCACAGAATGGGGATCAATAACAATATGTAAATCATATTGATGAGTCCAACCTAATATGGGAGGACCACTATCAGCTACATAAACTTTCCCTTCAATGCTCCTTGACTTAAAGAGAATAGGTGAAACAAAATATCCTAATACGTTGATCTTTGATCCCTGATACCCTCTAGGGTTGATATCTTTGGGTAACAACGGCACCTCAGACCAATTCGCCAACCACATTGACTTTGGTAAAATGGTATATAATGAGCCTGAATCCACCATCAACTCTACATCTCTGCCCAAAATAAGAAAATTACTCCTCGGTCTCATTTCTCGCTGTACATCAGTTTCATCTGAGCACACCATAAGTACACGATCCTCTAACACATTCTCCTCTGCAAAAGATTCAGTCGTAGCCACTCGCATTTTATATATATCCTTGCACATTCGCGCAAAATGCCCTTTGCGACCACACTTCCTGCACTCCTTGTTTAGTGCATAACACCACTTGGCATCATTATTGTGAGCAGAACTCCCACACCTAGAGCATCCTTTCGTTTTGGCTGGTTTACTCTCATATACATATTGTTTACCAACAACGCTACTATTCTTAGAAGCCAAATTTTTCTTTGAAACAAGTGCTACCTCCCCCTCTCCCAAGATGATGTCCTTTTTACTAATTTCCTTCATGCATTGTTCCGATTCTTCAACAATTTTGGCTATGCCAATTGCATCCTTGAGAGACGGATTTTTCGCCGCCCATAAGCGCTCTTGAGTTTTCTTGCTCCGACAATGAACTATGAGATGGTCTCGAATCAGTTCATCCGTCATGGCACCAAACTTGCACTTCACCGAAAGCTCTCGTACACTTGAAATAAAATCATCTAGTGACTCTCCTGCTCTGTGAGGTCTGGTGTAGAATTTATATCGTGACATGACGATGTTCTCCTCTTTAGAAAATCTCTTCTCCAAGCGTAATTTTGCTTCATCAAAAACATTCTGCAAAGGTTGACCATCATCATCGCAAATTTCAGGTAAATACTTAAAAATGTGATGAGCTTCTTTACCAATAGTACTTAATAATAAAGCTTTTTTCCTCAAAGGTGAAAAACTTTGACCATCCAAGGCTAATAGATAATTATCAAATAAATCTATCCACTCTTCCCACTGAATGGCTAGTTGCCCATGCAAATCTAACAAAGTAGGAGGTAGATTGATGGAGGAAGCCATAGCCATATTACAAATAGCAAGCACAACTGCACCACTGTAAATGCACTTGTATAATCCATTATTAATTCTTACACATACACAGAAGAATAGCTGCTCCGGTACTTTCCACTACCCAGAGGTTCTTATGACAGATCAAACAAATCTCACTGCAGCCGAGTTCTGTTGCTAGGTAACAGGCGTATTGACAGCGCCTGCACGCTCTCCAAACGAGCCGCCAACAAAACCCAATGCAGCCAAGATCCGTATCCAGGTGACAGGCACAACAACTGCGCCTGCGCGCTCTCCCAACAAGCCGCTCCGTCAAAATGCAGCCGAGATCCGTTGCCTGGTGACAAGCGCAACAACTGCGCCTGCACGCTCTCCCAACGAGCCGCTCCGTCCAAATCTCTTTCACCAAAAGTGGCCACAGTCTCCGGCCTCACCCACTGGGACTCCAACCGAGTTCTTTATTCAAATTCGTCGCTCGTAAACTCCGGTTCTTCCCATCAGCTGACCGCAACTCGGAGTACGTCTTGTTCGTCCACGTGTCACAGATGTGACTGAAACAAACTCCCACCTTCGTCGCCAAAAATGAAGTAACGGGACTGACTCGCAATATTGATTATTTAAAGGTAATCCGTAAGATTTATTGCAGCGAACAAGAACGTCTCCTTCCTCCACGCCAGTCACATCCCACTGTCCTCAATCCAACCGCCGCCCTCGCTCCCCACATTCCATACCGAATCCCCACGGCGCCATGACAACATAACACATCATAACAAAAGAGTTGGGCAAAATGTATTTGCAAATTGTTCCCATGTGTGTACATTAATCGCCTGACCTTTGTTCGATTTAAACACAGTTTCATAGGGGAATTTGATGCATTTGACCACGGATTTTTCTCGGAATTCTAAAATGGGACGAAAAGACAATTGTCAATGGACTGCTACTTAATTTGCCAAATATTCTTACTGGCATCTCAGCTCAGGCCTGAACTCCAGGGCCATTGAAGACAGAGGACGAATTTCACCTGCAGCCGTCAGAACCCTTTTTAGTGTGCAGATACAAAACTAAGGCCTACATTTTCCTGATGCTTTACTAATGGAACCTATCTCATTGTTCCTCCTTTGTTACACCACTGCCTGTCTGTGAAAGGACCTCATTTGCTCCCTAGCAGGTGAGAAGGCTCCTTCTTTCTATATTTAGTACATTTTGCGCTAGAACAGCAACATAGCAAATCCATTTTGCATCATATATTGCTGCATGCATAATACCTGTTGAAGCAGATATGCTAATTAAGAAAATTATTAATGATCTATATGTTATTACTAATGAGAAAATGTGTAGAGAAAATAATCGTAGAAAATTAATGTGCATGTTTGAAAAATGTGCCCTCGGGGTATGATTACCATGTGTACTAAAACGACTGAAAATGTGCAAAATAATGAAAATATATGAGAAAAATGTAATAATATGTCATAATGAGATATTTAACCTATGTTTTACTTTTATTTATAGTACTAAGTTAGCTGAACTAAAGGCCTAGTTCCACTGGGCCTCGCACTCTCAAAACATGGAGAAACCGGACGCCTTGAAAAGGACTGGAAACTTCTGTAGGCAACCTTGACCCGTTCTAAGTTCAAGTTACTTAGCTAGAATTTTCTGCAATGTACCGGCAGACAGGAGATGATGAAGACAATTTCATACAATTATGAGTAGAGCAAGCTAAATGTACTTTCCCAGGACTTGAACAATAGAGGCACTGACTGGAGAGCCATATGCAACAATTTTGATACCTGAAGGGCCGTATGAAGAGGGCATCGCATGAAGAACCAGTCCGCTTCTTGTGGCGTGGGACATATGAAAATTAGTAGATTTGGTAAACAAAAACTATAGGTTAAAGTCATATCTGCTGACTGACTGACCAATTAGCAATTAGTGGGATGGACTGAGAGACCCTAATAAAAAGTCATGACAAGGGGTGAGAAATCAGAATTGCAGGAAGAAAATTGATGATGTCAGAAGACGCTGTCTGAGGTGTTGATATTGGGTTCACACTCTGTGAGCCTGATCTGTAGCTGACTAAATGATGACCTGAAGACGAAGACTGACTTGTTGCTGATCCATCCTGGATAGGAAGCTAAGAAAATGTGACTGACGATTTTGTGCCTTTTCTTCTACATACCAACTGCGCTGTTTTATAGAAATTCTCACTTAAGTAGAATTTTCCAAATTTATGTTTTCTCTAAATTGTTTTTTGCATGAAGGGCCCATGCTAATGCCAATCTTGGTTAGGTAGGCTGTTAGGGGTGACGTCGACAGTGACGAATGACTGACAAACTTAATTGCTGAATTACATTATTAATGTTGATATTCATAGCTTATGGTATTGCATTGTTGCATATGTTTTCTTTAAGAAATAATGTCTTACTATTAATGAATTAATAAAAGTTTGATTTGAATAAAGATTGAACTAACGAGTGATCTAGAATTGTAATCAATAGGGAAATAAAAATTGTTACTCTTTCCTGCGGAGTGGTTATTCTTGATTAATGTGGTTTACAGTTGTTTTTCATAGAATGTTTCTTGATTATTGATGTTAGATACCGTTTCAGTAGTCACTAAATGAAAAGGATACTCCATGCTATTCAAAAGGTTTATCGACCTATATCACCTTGTAAGTTTACTTAATAAAGACCAGGCGCGCTAGCAGTTTTTGGTAGCATGGGGAACTCGTTAGGTGGTGATTATTGGTTATGGTAGTAGTTTAAGTTAGGATTAGTTGTTCGTATTTTTATGAGGTTTGAATTTTGTTTTTCTGAAATGGCAATTGTAGCAAGGATGATGTCCCCTTAAGCCCAGAAATGACTTTCGCAGATCCTGGATCCTGCTAGTAAAGTTGGGTATGTTCTCGGCGTGTTTTCTGATAGTGTGAAAGTCATAGGTTGCGCTTGCACAGGCTTAAGCAATTCGCTGGTGAATTGTGATGTACGAGAGGTAAAGTATGGAGTCTGCGTACTCCAGTTGAGGTTAGTAGGAGTGTGCGTACTCCGCAGTATGAGAATAGGGAAGTCGTCGAACTTCACATGTGTGTGGTGCTTTGTGCTAAAAAATTATCCACGTGGTTGTTGGTGATGTACGGACCCTGCATGGTCTAAGACTCCAGAGTATATTGACAAGTGTAGGAGACACTTGGTTATATGTTGTAATCTGTCTGGTTTAGTAAGTTGATCGGGCGTGGTCAACAAATGGTGAGTGAGTTAAGTGAGTTAGTGGAAATTTTCGACTGAGATTTGGCGAGTTCTGTGTGAACCAGGACAGACCCATTGATCAGTTGAGAGTAAAATTCATGGGTCGAATTTTGCTTGCGAATGTGGGAGACTGAAAAACAGGAATAGATATATGAGCGAAAGGGCCATTAGTGAAAATCCGTAAGGACTCTAAAGCGATTGTGTCCCTTCCTGTAGTAAAGCAGCAGATTTGTTTTAGTTATTGGTATTTGGTTAAAGTGCTTGCAATAATTTGCATTAGTTTTGTGAGTCGAAGTAGGAGACCGAGCCGCAAGACTTTGTCAGCCGCTGTGTGAGGGTGTGACATCAGAGTGTGCCACTCTGGGATAGGTTGGTTAGTGAGAAGAGTCGCAAGCGGATTGGCAGCCGTCCGTAAGAGGCAATTGGTTGAGTAAGCGGGTGAAGGGAATCTTGGGAGTAAAAGTCATTTCATTATTGAATCAAAATAAATAAAACAGACAAAATTACGTTTTTCAAGGCGTTTAGAAGTGCGATGAAAGGTGATTCTCCAGCTTACATTGTGATGGAGGAGCAAGGTGTAGCACCGCGTTTGTGGTTAAAGCAGTGGTATAAGCTAACTAAGAAGCAAGGGTCCTTAGCATTTCCGGAGCATGGAACATTACATTTGAGAATTCTGGATTAATTGCGAATGGCATTATATGAGATGAAGCTGTTACCAAGACCAGCACAGTTTGAGGCTTTAGCCGTTTGGGAACTGGTAGCCAGACAGCAACAAGAAATGCAGTTTAATAAGAGAATGAAACGAGTAGAGAAATCCTTAGCTGAAGCTAGAAGGGATTGGGAACAGAAAAGATGGAGAGCGGAGACACTACAGTGTGCCAAATTGTTTCCTGACATTACGGAGGAAGATGAGGCAGAGAAGGAAGATGGCGCTAAAGAGGATGAAAGTGCAGGAAAAAAAGAAAAAGAGAAAGACTTATGTAGATGATGAAGATTCTGATGTTGAGGATCTCATTACGCAGTTGTTGAGGGATAGACCTCCACCCTTGCGACATGCTCAGGGGGTCCAAGTACTAGTGCCACTACAACTGCTCCAACATAAGCACGGGGATCTGAGGGAGCAGCTCAGATAGATAGTGGACAGATACCAGGGGTAGTACAGAGTACACCTAATGCAGGGACTACTACTGTGGTACAAGCGCAGATGCATCCACCTTCGGTGCAGAGAATTTATCCAGATGTACCAGTTCTTGAGACAGTCTTGAATATAATGGTGCCAAGGGAGCAAGTGCTTCAGAAGCCAGTGCTAGTTCAGACAGAACCGACACCAATGCTATTGCCTTCAGCACAGGTGCAGGGTTTGCCGAAGTACACCAATGACAGGAACACAGTCAGATGTTACACCAGTCATGAATCAAGCGATGGGAGTAACTTTTCCACAAGGTGCGAAAGTCAGGGGAGCTCCAGATGCAATTTCGCTACCAATTACTGTTGGTCCAGCAGTACCCTTATTTGTGCAAAAGAAATCAAACACAGGGGAGTAAAGCGAGATGTCACAAAGTCTTGGAAGAAGGGGAGTAAGTGATTCGGTGCAAGTGATGTCATCAGTAGGTCAAACTTTCAATGGATCTAGACCATTGATGGATCTTAGTCCACTTGTAGCACTTCCAGATGCAGTAAATGGCCCGAATGCGAGTCAAAGTTGGAAACTTGTGACGCCGCAGACTCCAGGTGCAGTGGTGCAACAGTTACCAGTGCCAAATGCGAGTAACATTTAAGTACAGGGATTGTCAGCCCAGCAATTGAGTGAATGGCTAGATAGTCTAAACACTCCTCAAAATGCATCCAAAGGTGAAGAGCAGATAAATCGCTTGAGGCTAAATATAGAAGCAACCGTACTAGTTGGGGGAACAATGGTGTGGACAGATTGGAATCCTACACTGAAGAAGAGCTGAGATATTTGTGCACATAAATTACAAGAGAATTGAGTATAATACATCGGAAATTGGCAGAATTATCAGAGAAACATGGCACTGAGACTGAGAAAACGAAGCATTTGAAACGCAGTTACAGATTAGATTTCGAGGCAAAGGATTTTGAACACACGAGATCAGCAGGAACGAAGGCACATTTGAGAGAATTGCTGCAGAATGCTCAGATCTGGGGAGCATTAGAGAGGTGGGAAGGCAAATGGACAAAGAAAAAGGACAAATGAAAGAGGGATTCACAAGAGGGGTCCGAGGAGGTTCAAAAAGAAAGGGAATCAGTAAAGATGCTTCCAATGAGAGAGATTCCAGGAGGGCAGTTTGTTCATGTCCTATGGCACAGGAATGATATATTGTCATTTACAAATGATTACCCAAAATTGAGAGAGAAGCCAGTCGAGTGGTATCAGCAAACAGATAGATTTGTGAAACTTTCCAAATGTTTGTGGGAAGACTTGAACACGCTATTGGAGATAGTAGTACCAGCTGACTTGTGGGATGAGTGTAAGAGAGCAGTGGACTGGCCAACAAGTGAACCAGAAAGGTATAAAGTAATGGGTGCATCTTCACCTGAGGTGATGAAAATCTACTATAAGGTGATTGAGTTTCTGAAGACAAGAATTTCTGCCAAAAATATTGATTGGCAGAGGATTGACAGAATGGTTCAGAAGTCTAAAGAGTCAATACAAACCTACTATGAAACATTGTTAAAAGCGTTCCAGGAGTACAGTGGTAAGGAAGCAATTGAGCCGAAAGACATGTTGCAGTTTGTGTTCAGGTTCATCGAAGGTTTGAGACCAGAAGTAGGGCAGATGATTAAGAATCATTTGATTTGCTGGCAGGCAAAGTCGATTGATGAAGTGTTGCAGTATGCAAAATATTGTAGTGACAAGATTGAATTGAAGCAGAAAAAGTTGAAGGAGAAAGCGATGGTCATGCAACTAAAGGCAGCTCTGACAGGAGTGCAGGGAGCTATTGTACCGCCTATGGCGCCACAACAGAGAGTTGTTATGTTTCAGCCTCAAATGAGAGGTAGAGGACGTGGAGTTGACATGATGCGTGGTCCGGAGTTAGGGACTGTAGTGGTTCAGAACGACATGTAAAGGATGAAAAAGATGTTGCCATGTCATTTGTGCTGAAATGTGGGACACTGGAAGCAGGAGCGTCTGTTGATGGCTCAGGATGGTGTTGTTCAGCAAAGTGATGTCAGTACATTTCAAACTGTGAAATTCCCAAGAATGAAAGGATTTATTCCTAACGTTCAGAATAGAGGACAGAATTTCCTACCGGTGCAGCAAATGCAGGTGCCACGTGCACAATTTACACAGATGCAACGGGTACAGCAGCAGGTCCCCATGGTACCTAGACAGCAAAGGCAGATACCTCAAGCCCCGATGGAGCAGCAACCGGTAATGCTTACTCAGCAGGTCACAGGTCAGAGACAAGACAATAGTAATAACACAGGGCACCAGTTTCCATTTTACAGTGAGGATGAAATAAACGAAGAATGGATAAGTGACAGTTCGGATGAAGGAGCTTGTATGCTTGCCGCTTTCCTAGACGTAGATCAGAGAGGACCTTTTGTGAAGGCAAAAGTGATGGGTTACAAGGTCTCATTCTTAGTGGATACAGGAGCTATGCACTCTACAGTGAGAAGTATAGAGGTCCCGAATTTACCTCTTTTAGGCAGGACAGTTCAAGTTGTGGGTGTGGAGAATAGACAGTTGACAAACCTAATCACAGAACCAGTGCAGGTTGAAATTGGTAATTACCAGGGACTACATAGATTTGTGGTGTGTGATTCAAGTCCCCTATCACTATTGGGAAGAGATTTACTGTGTAAGACAAAATGCTCCATTAATTATTCGGACACTGGAATAGAAGTTCAAATGAATAGTGATGATGAGGAAGAGCAGGTGACTGAAATGATGGTTAACAATGCCAATGAAGAATACCCGTTGATTGCATTTTTCCCAATGTTTACTGTATGGGAATTGCATGCAGACTTGCAGGGAACAGTGAAGGAAGAAGTCAGGGACCTGACAGGTAAAGAAGTAGGTCTGATTAAGGGGGTGGAGCCGATTAAGATCACTTTGAAGCCCAATGCAGTATTTCCGCAGCTTACCACAGTATAACATGCCACAAGATGTTTTGATGAAGGTTGCACAAATAATTGGAGACCTTCTAAAACCAGGAGTTTTGAAGGAAGAGTTGAGCAGCCCATGCAATTCACCAATAATGGGTTTGAAAAAGCCATGTGGGAAAGTGTGTGTTGTGCAGGACTTGCGAAAAGTGAATGATTTGGTGGTTAAATGTTGTCCAGTGGTGCTAAATCCAGCAGTGATACTGTTTCAGATTCCTTGCGATGCAGAGTGGTTCACAGTGGTAGATCTGTCACAAGCTTTCTTTTCTGTGCCATTTCATGAGGGTAGTCAGTTTCTTTTTAGTTTCAAGTTCCTAGACAGAGTCTACAGCTGGTGCAGGCTTCCACAAGGGTATTCAAACACCATCGCTGTTTAATCAGGTCTTGAAAAAGAACCTGGAGTTATTGGAATTACCATACCAATCGACTCTACTGCAATACATTGATGATTTGCCGATCGCATCAAGAACAAGGGAGAAGTGTTAGTATGACTCGATTGCCCTGTTGAATCATTTGGGAGAATTTGGACATACAGCTTCACGTGTGAAACTGCAGTATTGCCAAAAATCAGTAAAATATCTATGACACCAGATTGAGAAGGGATTAAGGAGAATCTCCAGGGAGAGAATTACCATGATTCTGCAGAGAAGTCCCCCGACTTCACAGAGAGATGTCAGAATGTTTGTGGGAATGGTGGGGATACTGTAGACAGTGGATTCCATATTTTGCTGAAAATTGCTAAACCTTTACAGTAGTTGACACATAAGGAAGTTACAGATCCCATTACCCTAGATGAAGATCAGATGAAAGCATTCACTGAATTGAGAGAGAGTTTGTGCAGAGCTCCAGCGTTGGGAATGCCTGATTACACAAAGCCTTTCACTTTGTTTTTTCATGAACGTGATGCTTGTTCTTTGTCTGTTTTGACACAGGTCCATGGAGGTGCTTATCGCCCAGTAGCCTATTTTTCAGCTACCTTGGACCCGGTCGCAGCAGCTTTACCAGGTTGCCTGCGCGCAGTAGCCGCAGTTGGTCAAAGTCTTTCCCAATGTGAGGGGGTAGTCATGGGATTCCCTTTGACGGTAATGGTACCACACTCTGTTGAGATTTTACTGACAAGGATGAAAACGCAATACTTGACGGGTGCAAGACTGACAAGGTATGAGACAAGCATATTGGGTGCTCCAAATGTAACATTGAAGAGATGTACAGTGCTGAATCCAGAGACATTGCTTCCAAGTGATACTGTTGAAATTGAAAAAGAAGAAGACATCGAGCATGATTGTCTTGAGGTAACTGAGTTATGTACAAAACCAAGACCTGATATTAGAGACATGCATCTAGAAGAAAATGACCAAATTGTCTTTGTTGATGGTTCGTGTCTCAGAGATGGAACAGGAACACTGAGAGCAAGATATGCAGTGTGCACAATTACAGGCACATTATAAGCTTCATGACTTCCAGGTGTATACTCTGCACAAGTGGCAGAATTAGTAGCTCTTACTAGAGCCTGCTATTTTTCTGCAAGATTAAGAGTCACAATATATACTGACAGTCAATATGGATTTGGAATTGTTCATGATTTTGGCCAGTTGTGGTCGCAGCGAGGTTTTCTGACCTCTACTGGAACACCAGTGAGAAATGGCGACCGAATAAAAGACTTGTTGTATGTAATACAGTTACCTGAAGAAATTGCTGTGGTAAAATGCAGTGCACACCAAAAGACACAGGATTACATTTCATTGGGAAATGGATTTGCAGATCAAGTCGCAAGGTTTTGCACATTGAACTGCATATCATTTAAAGACAAGTGGGAACTAATGCCTGAAGAAGAAAATAATTGCACAAGTTTTGCTTTAAAAGTAATTGATACACAGGAAGAATTGAAAACATTGCAAGAGAATGCCGATATCGAAGAGAAACGACTTTGGGTCAGATTAAAATGCATTCAAAGATCTGATGAAATTTGGGTTTCTGAGGAGGGTCAGATGGTGTTGCCAAACAGTTTGTTGACCCAGATGGCCAGGTATTATCATGGCCAAGCACATATGGGAAGAGATGCCATGGTTAGACTGTTTAAGGTTGATTGGTTCAATCCGAAATTCAGACAGGCAGCAGAGGCAGTATGTCATCGATGTGTAATATGCCAGCAACTAAATGTGGGAAAAAGGACAGTGGTGAATTTGAGTCACAAATGGAAGAGCAGGGGGACCATTCAGCAGAATGCAGTTGGATTTCATTGAAATGCCTGCATGTGGATAATTGAAGTATGTGTTGGTGATTGTGTGTGTGTTTAGTCACTGGATTGAAGCATACCCTACATGAAGGAATTACAGTCTCATAGTAGCAAAGCTGTTGCTTACAGAGTTACTACCACAGTTCGGATTTCCGATCTCTTTACAATCAGATAGGGGAACTCACTTCAATAACAAAGTGATTAAGCTCTTATGTGCAGCATTAAACATTGAGCAGAAGTTGCATTGCAGTTATCGTCCTGAAGCATCAGGACTAGTGGAGCAAATGAATGGTACATTGAAATAAAAAATTGCCAAGATGTGTGCTGCGACTAATCTGAAATGGCCAGATGCTTTGCCTTTGGTATTGATGTCAATGCGAAATATTCCTGACAGGAAGGCAGGACTGTCACCTCATGAGATCCTCCTGGGCAGAGCAATGAGGTTGCCAGCAATTCCAGCCAATGCTCTTGTCAATATTACAGATGATATGGTGTTGGACTACTGCAAAGGTGTGGCTGATGTGGTTCGCTCTTTCTCTCAGCAGGTGCAGGCTGTTACCCTGCCACCCATCCATGACCCACGTCACAATCTGAGAGCTGGAGATTGTGTTGTCATCAAAAAGCACGTACGAAAGACTTGTTTACAATTGCGTTGGAAAGGTCCATATTAGGTTGTGCTAACAAATACGACAGCTGTGAAGTGTGCAGGACTGCTGAATTGGATACATGCAAGCCATACAAAGAGAGTGGTGAGTCCGCAAGAACATGAAGAAGTGTTGTTGAGAGCACCAACAGCAGCGAAACAGGTGGCTATACCTGAGCCGGAACAAGAACAAGTTGAACCTGAAATTGAACCTGAGCTGGTGGAAGATGGGTCAATCACCCCTGTAAGAGACGAAAGTGAAGAATTACAGGAAGGTGAGCAAGAGTCAAATTCCACAGATACACCAGGAGAACCCAGCACAGAAGGGGTTCTCCCAGAAGCAGAGCAAGTGCCAGATCAAGAGGGGGAAAGAGTTGAGACTGATCAAAGTCAAAGAGGTCCGACTCCTCCTGAACCCTTTGAAGGTCCATCAAGAGAAAACACCATAGAGAAAGAAAAAGAAAAGAGTCAAATTCTGAGGAGAATATTGACTGAAGGAACGAGAAAAGGAGACAATTGGCCTGAGTCACGATTTGGGAAGAAGAAAGAATTGGTCATAAATGAACCAATAGAGGAAGAAGTGGATACTACAAGAAAGGAAGAATGAAGTGAAGAAGAATTAAGTGGAGAACAAAGGTTGAAGAGAAAGAGAGTAGCAATTCAAAGATATGCAGTTCCTGAGTGGGCATATGTGGCAACAAGTGAATGGCAAAACAAGTTTATGTCCTTTTGTTTTGATAGAGAAGTTCCGAATCAGTACTTTGATGCAACCTGAAAGGGATCAATAGACTGAGTTGTTGAGCTAATTTGAAGAAACCTGAAAAGAGACTCTTGAAATAAAACCGGAAAAGACATTGATAACCTGATGTGACAATTTGAAAACCCGGATGTGACAAGCTGCTAACTGATTTTTGACAAAGGAGAAAAGGGTTCCTACGTGTG
Source organism: Pleurodeles waltl (assembly GCF_031143425.1). Taxonomy (NCBI): domain Eukaryota; kingdom Metazoa; phylum Chordata; class Amphibia; order Caudata; family Salamandridae; genus Pleurodeles; species Pleurodeles waltl. The sequence continues at coordinate 618,052,894 of NC_090437.1, read as the reverse complement.
AAACTGAACTGTGAGAAATAAATATTTGTCTTCATTTTTGATTTTACTGTTGCACTTTATCTAAGAGTTGATTCTACTTTCTGATTCTTTACAGAACATGGGTAAAGTAAATAACCACATAAAAAATATTAGATATTGTAGGCATTTGAGTGTTGGAGTGGCAATTATGTGTGGAATAATGTTCATAATAATGATTGTGGGAATGTCTTTTCATGAAATGAAGGCGGTTACTATTGCTTCTGTTCCTGAGACTACTACACTTCCGGCTTTAGAGAGGTTTAAGTTAGATGAAAAATATTTGCATGACTATAGAAATGCTCAAGGAGCGCTTTCTTCTAATGTGTTCTATCGGTTGTTGAGTGTGTATGTGGAGACGATGGATGCAAGGAATTTTCTTGTGTGTGCTCAATTTCCTTCCTCTGTGGAAGAAGGGGTTACGTACCACAGCCTTCCACTAACTTATGGCAAGACTTGTAGTTTGCTTCTAACAAGATTCTATAACCAAGAGTATATTCAGTATTTTTATTCTAACCATGACGTTGTGTTTTCCTTTGTTCCTATTATTAGATATCTAATAGCTAAAGAGCATGATATAGTATTAGTTAGAGGATTCTTTGAGCCAACACTAACATTTGGTACTGCTTATGCCCATACAAATTTTCTCACCTGGTTACTAACACCTTTAGAGAAGAGCTTCATAGAGCATACTGACGACAGAAGAAACACATTGAAGGAGAAGTTAGGGAAAGGATTGGAGAAAAGGACGCAAGGGAAATTAGATTTAGATTTAGATGCATTACATGTAGGGAAGCTTTGTACATATATGCCGAAATCACGCACTGACAATTTATTTGTGGGAACGAGTGAATGTAAGCATGTGTTTTTGTTTCAGAGTAAATGGACTTTTATGCTAAATGGTCAGGACCCTGCGATTCCTGGGATCTACTATATTTGTGGACTTAATGCTTATTAATGTCTTCCTAGAGGATGGTATGGGACAGGCTATTTGGGGATAGTTTTCCCTAAAATTTATCAGATAGATGATTTAAAGAAATTTCCGAAAGTAACTGAATTACATCATGAGCGACAGAGGAGGGAAACCTCTTCTGCAATTGTGGGAGACATTTTTGGTGCAGTAATTCCTTCTGTAGGAGTTATTTTGAATGCAATCAAGATACGAAAATTGTCTACTATTGTGGATAACATGCTGACAAACTTTACAGGGGCAATACTCCTGTTAGATACTGAATTAGCTGCGGATAGAGCTATGACGCTTGCTTTAAACATACTTTTAGCGAAAGACGGCAGAGTCTGTAAGATGATTAGTGCTAGGCATTGTTGCTCGTACATACCCGATAATGATAAGGAGATAAGAGACTTACTTACTAACTTAACTAATTCAAGCAAGGATTTGAAGGAATTGAAGGAACCAGGGGTTTGGGAAAAGGTTGGGAACGGATTTGCTTCTGTGGGTAATTGGTTTAGTCAAATTTGGAATGGGGTATTATGGAAAATCGGACAGGGAATATTAATTGTGATTGTTTCTATATTAGGATTATGGGGTACATGCAAATTGTGGCATAAGATAAAATTAAGGAAGTCCAAGAATGATCAGAGGAGGGAAGAGCAGCCTAGGAGAAGAATCTATAGAGAAAATTTAAGGAGAAGTCAAGGAACATTAGAAACACAACTGTAAAAATAATGATGAGGGAAGGTGTGATGACATATTTAGTCATCAGAGGAGGGACTGTTGAAGCAGATATGCTAATTAAGAAAATTATTAATGATCTATATGTTATTACTAATGAGAAAATGTGTAGAGAAAATAATCGTAGAAAATTAATGTGCATGTTTACAAAATGTGCCCTCTGGGTATGATCACAATGTGTACTAAAACGACTGAAAATATGCAAAATAATGAAAATATATGAGAAAAATGTAATATGTCATAATGAGATGTATAACCTATGTTTTACATTAATTTATAGTACTAAGTTAGCTGAACTAAAGGCCTAGTTCCACTGGGCCTCGCACTCTCGAAACATGGAGAAACCGGACGCTTTGCAAAGGACTAGAAACTGCTGTATGCAACCTTGACCCCTTCAAAGTTCAAGTTACTTAGCTAGAACTTTCTGTAATGTACCGGCGGACAGGAGATGATGAAGACAATTTGATACAATTATGTGTAGAGCAGGCTAAATGCACTTGCCCAGGACTTGAACAATAGAGGCACTGACTGGAGAGCCATATGCAACAGTTTTGATACCTGAAAGGCTGGATGATGAGGGCATTGCATGAAGAACCAATCCGCTTCTTGTGACTTGGGACATATGAAAATTAGTAGATTTGGTAAACAAAAACTATAGGTTAAAGTCATATCTGCTGACTGACTGACCAATTAGAAATTAGTGGGATGGACTGAGAGACCCTAATAAAAAGTCATGACAAGGGGTGAGAAATCAGAATTGCTGGAAGAAAATTGATGACGTCAGGAGACGCTGTCCGAGGTGCTGATATTGGGTTCACACTCTGTGAGCCTGATCTGTAGCTGACTAATTGATGACCTGAAGATGAATACTGACTTGTTGCTGATCCATCCTGGATAGGTAGCTATGAAAATGTGACTGACGATTTTGTGCCTTTTCTTCTAGGTACCAACTGCGCTGTTTTATAGAGATTCTCACTTAGGTAGAATTTTCCAAATTGATGTTTCCCCTAAATTGTTTTTCGCATGAAGACTCCAATGCTAATGCTAATCTTGGTTAGGTAGGCTGTTGGGGTGACGTCGACAGTGACAAATGACTGACAAACTTAATTGCTGAATTACATTATTAATGCTGGTATTCATAGCTTATGGTATTGAATTGTTGCACATGTTTTCTGTAAGAAATAATGTCTTTCTGTTAATTAATTAAAAGAAGTTTGATTTGAATAAAGATTGAACTAATGAGTGATCTAGAATTCTAATTAATAGGGAAATAAAAATTGTTAAACTCTTTACTGCATAGTGGTTATTCTTGATTAATTTGGTTTATAGTTGTTTTTCATAGAATGTTTCTTGAATATTGATATTAGCTACCGTTTCAGTAGTAACTGCATGACTGGGATACTCCATGCGATTCAAAAGGTTCATCGACCTATACACGTCCCCTTGTAAGTTTAATTACTAAGGACCAGGCGCACTAGCATGCCCAATAGGGCATACAAACTGTATTCCAGTCCATACTCCAGTAATCATTTTTAATTGGTTGTACATTTGGAGGAAACATATTGTGAAAAACAAAATAGAAATTTAGAAATTTAGAAATTATTTTAAGTGAATTATAGATTTTTGACAAAGAATACCTGAGAGCGAATGAGATTTGTTAAAAAAAAGGAGCAAACTGGTTTTATTTATTTTGTAACCTTTTTAAACAAGTAATTTGATGTGTTTGATTTTGCCTGTAATTTAGTTTCATCATTCACATTTAAAAACATTCAAGGCAAAGCCAATAGATCTCAGTCTTGGAATGCAGATGGTATCCTATTGGCCATGTCATTGCTTATTTGGATTGTTTCTGCCAGAATATTGTTTTGCATATACTGTATGTGAATGAGTCATGATGCTTGCGCATGCATAAGTGCACAAGGCAGCTATCTCGCAATGCTAATAATTCCAAGATGGTGTTAAAATAAAACACAGCATGTCAGGTAGCCCTCCAGCATAAAATGCGTGCAATGCAAAAATAGGAAGCAGTTCAGCAATAATCAAAAGATAATTGTAATTTCAACTGACCAGAGCTCTCATTAGAAAAGAGCCCATTGGCATTTAATGCTAAAGTGCATGAAACTGAGGACATTTCTGTATGGTTTCTTTCAATTCATGTCTATGGAGCCTATTCAAGTGAACGTATTACTTTCAGCAAAACAAGCAGGTGGCACAGTCTTTTCATGGAGGAAGTGTGAGATGACCCTGGGAAGAAGATATCATTCATGATTAATATACTGAGTTCATAACTCTCCCAAAATCCCACTTCCCATGCCACACTAAAAGAAAAAAAGGCTGTGACTTGCAGAAATGTGCAAATGTACTACACTGAATAAAATGGAGTCTGTGTCTACCAGGGCAATGAAACGTAGCGAGCATAATTGAGGCTAAAGAACACTTCACATCAGTAAGAAGCAACATCCATATTTCTGTACACACACAGTAATATGTATGTTTATATGTATGAATTTAAACACACAAACATATATGACAGAACTAGTTAGGTATTCAAAACACGTCTTAGAAATTCACTGAGAAAATCAAAGGTTAAATTAAACTCACAAGTTATAATTAGATCAAGTAACTGTAACTCGTGCCCTAAATTAACCATAACTATAACTCGTGTCCACTCCATGTATTCTGTTTTAATCGATAATGTTATTTCAGATGCTGCAGTAAAGTTATCAATTATGTCATAGAATATGTTATGTATTGCAATATATGAGGTAATTAGCAGTGCATGGTGAGGGTGCATGTAATAGTTAATTTAGGGCAAATGTTCTAGTTATTTGACGTAATTGAAACTGGTCATTTTCAGTGTTTTTTTTGTTTAAAATGCTATGTTGCAGCTGACAGTGTTACCTATCTGCCCTAACTATATCCTCACTTTATCCTTTGGTTAATTAGTGAATTTCTCTGATGTTTTTTAGAATAGGCCACTCTTAATATAGAAAAGGCAGGCCTACTGGTTTTGTCAAAGGGTCATTACAAACTTTAGCAATAGGCATATAAAACATTTGTAATCAAAACAACATTAAACAGGTGTTAGAGTCTTTTTTACACTCTTCAGACTACGTAATGTAGACATTAGACCAACCACAAAGGGTCCCTGCATTATTAAACGTAAGAGCAAAACCTCTAGCTTTGGAAACGCTTACAATAGATCAGCCTTTTCTAGCGTCATGTTAGTAGACTCCAGGAACCATAGGGTTCATTTTTAAAAGTATTTCTGGGAGAGCTACTGAACTCCCTGCAGCCTCCAACAACACTTAAAAAATATGCTGATGGTGCCCCTGCCCAGAATAGGACATGCCCATGCATCAACATATAGTTAAATTAGCCATCAAAGGACATTATGGAGCACACCTTCCCAGACATGTGAATTCTAAAAGAGTGGCTCTGGCTGCTCATTATTATTATTTCTCCTTTTTTATTATTATTTTTGTGGGTGTCCCAGTCCCAATGTCCCCCATGGCCTGTACCGGTTCCCTGACCAGAGCCCTTCGTGGGTGCCAGTGGTAGCAGGACACTTTTTCTTTTGGTGGGCACCCTGGAAATGTGTTGGAGGCCGCTAGGAGGTCCCCAATGTGCCCTTGGCTCTTGCTGGCTCCCCACCAGTACCCATGCTGGGTACTGGTGGGAGCCCGTAACATGTATGCTCCTGCTCTGCAGGAACAGATTTTAACTTCCAACCTTGCAGCCGTTGAAGAAATGAAATGTTATCTCCCCACAGTAGGAGCATTACTAGTCCTGTTGGAGGTGGAAAACATAGAACGAGCCCTAGGGGTCAGGGTTACTGGGTCTGCACTACTACTAGGGTAAGGGGGCCCCATGTCCTCTCCCTAAAAAAAGAAATTAGCCCCTGGAGATTGGATTCCTGGGACTGAAAAGGAGCTGGTGGGAGGGAGGCTGGTCGTCCCTTGCCCATTAAAGTGAAAGCAGATCTTGGGGAAGAGGTCCCTAAGGCCTATAAATGGCTTGGGAGGTGGGTCACACATCCCAAAAGAATTGCTTGCACCAACCCCCAGGCCCTGGCCCACCTCAGAGGCTTGAAATAGAAAAGCGTAGAACCCCCTTTTTATTTTAACTCTTACTGGGGATGCCTTTTTGGCCCTTTTGACCTGTGGTTGGGAGGGGGGAGCAGGGTATCCCTATCCTGCATCATATTTTTTCAATGTTTTTAAGTCAAGCATAGAAGCGCCCAAGCTCAGCTCTTCTCAACATGTTGTAATCTATTTTGTGGGTCTTAACCATTCCCATCTCATGCCCATCGCTTTCATTTGTTCCTGGGTCTGCTTTTAAAAAATCCCTTGATGTCGTAAGTAAATGCTTTACAATTGTCCCGCCCTGAGGCTGGTTTGTTTACCACCTTGAAGACTGACCCTATTACATGGATTATTACATGATCTGCCATGTAACTTAGTGTGGCGCATTATTTTTTATTTTGCTTCGCCGTTCCCGCTGCATGGTCGTATGTTGTTTCTTCCTTTTCCTTGTTTTCGAGCATCTTGCTGTTTCTTTGCAATGTCTGCAGGGTCTTTTTTATTTATTTTTTCTCCAGTTTTTATGTAGCGGTAACTTGACACAAAGGTATTGGAGCACTTTATTTCTTGCAGTTTTATATAGTGTGAACTCAATACAAAGGCATTACAGTGCTTTACATGAGCACTGGTTACATTACACAAGAACACATTAATTTTTGGTGGAAAGGGGAGATTAAGTGATTTGCCCAGAATCACAGGATATGAGCCGGTGCTGAGACTCGAACTGTGTTCCCCAGCTCCAAAGTCAGTAGCTCTAGCCCTTACGCCACATCCTCTATCCTAGGGTTATTTGTCTGGTGCATGTTGGAGGAGTCTGGGAATAACTTGTTTTATTTTATATAGCGCTTGATAATACAGGCTCTACCATTTCATAGCGCTTCAAACCAGGTGCCATTCTTAACAAAATCACTATAATTCATTTGCATCGGCCTTGCAGAGATGAAGAGGTACAAAAGCTATATCAGGATTATAATCTGTGACATTCTCATTCTGTCAAGACCTCTCAGGTGAGTGCATTAACCAACTGACTTGAGTAGATCTTAACACTAAGTGCTAGCCTGTGCTCTTGATAACCCCCGAAGGGCCACCAACCAAGCACATAGATTACTTCTAGGCAAGAAGATGGCGAAAGATGTTGTCTCCAAAATGGTGGCAAAGGAGTTGTGACTGCAGACATGAGCACTTCACAACCTCAAGCTTGATGGCAAAAAAATATCTAGCCTTAGGATGTAAATTGGGCCTCTTCAAATAGAGTCTAGTTAGTAGAGGAAGTCATTTTCCTAACCCTGTAGCACAAAGAAGCTAATACAAGGGTGCCACAGTGAGAAGAGCAGTGTATCATAGGGCACAAAAGTGGAGCAAACTCCATCACTTCCTCCTCTCAAAATTCACTGGTGTCACAGCTTTGACAGTCCCCTTACAGCTACTGGGACCTTGCAGATGCCACTTCTGGAAGCGCTGCCTAAAACAGCGTTCAAATAGCACTGCCAACAGTCGCTGTCACAGGCACAGAGCGCTTCCCCATCACACTTTGGACTCCTGTGTATAATATTACAGCCAGTCTGTAGGAATGAGGAAAAAACACTCCCAAGATGGCTGGCTTTTTGTGTCTGCTCTCCTGCAGTGATATGCCTGGGAGGGTTGCTGTGGCACCTGGCATACATCCACTGTACTTCAAACCAAAACACATAGGTAAAAGACATTGTCATTTACAACCCCAATAGCTCTAACTCTCACAAATGCGAGACCTATTGCATTGCAAATGGTTGTTTTTTTAGGATATGAGACAGTGCCCTAGTCCTAAAAGAGCTGCCACTACATTTTTGATGATGTGGTGGCAGCCAATCAGATCTTATTGTTAGATCTGTCAGATCTGTGGGTCCTCTACGGCCTTATATTTACATGTATTTAGAACCTTAATTTTTCAAAAAATACTGAACAGATTCACACCAAATCACGAAAAGAGAGCTCTCTAGATCTAGCTTTCTGCCAAATTTGGTATAATTCCGTGCAGCTGTTTTGGCTGCCACTGTGTCTAATTTTCCTACGGAAAATTGCATGCGGAAAACGTGTTTAGTGACCCTCTTTTTCTCGGCTTCCACTTCGATTGATCACCCGAAAGTTTCAAGGAAGAATCTTAGGTGGATGAGATTTTGTTTTGGGAACAACCAGCTCCAAAGTTATTAGTTATATATGTATATATTAACATAGAAGTACATTAGAATATATGATTATGTATTCACAGTGGCCGCCATGTGCGAAATGACATAAATATATATTGTGATGCATGTGTGCTTCAGTGCCACAATGTGTGTGCACACACCTATTCTGTTATGCATCTGCTGTCATTTTGGCTTTTATTTTTATTTTACTGAAAAAACGTAAGTGCCCAGAACATTTAAAAATCAAGTCAGTGATCCAGTAACACTTCACAGCTGCTGGAACCTCAGAAATAAACAAAAATTAAAGTAAATAAACAATACCAAAAAAAAGGCTAAAGGAGGAGGGTAAAGGATAAATGGATGAATGATGTGGAGGGGGAATTGCAGGGGCCCTCCCAATCAATAACAAAAAAAAGATAAAAAAAGATAAAGCAAAGCATAAATGCCATGTGTGCGATGTACAACCCTGTTAGCCAGTGCTTACACCCAGCTGAATCTCAGTAGCCAGCGGCTGAAGTAGAGAGCCCAAAAGCCCCTTTCTGTATTTGTCTGTATACATGTGTCTGCAGCACACATAGAAAGAGGCATGAACAACGAGAAATAAATATATTTCTCCTCATCGTGCCTCACCTGGGGAGGCACAGGCTTTTGATGCATCCCCAGGTCTACCTTTACTAGTAAATCTGGGAATGTGCCAACAAACTATGAGTGAATGTGTGGGAACACCCATGCTCCACTGATGAAATGCCTTCCCAGGGCAGAGTAACATAAAACAGAGATTTGCACTGTGTTGCGTTACTCCAGATTCATCTAGCCAGACAAGGCCACGCAAAGTGGCTTTGCCTGTTTTGATAAATCATCCTTAAGAGTTGTGTCACTCTTGCACCATGTTGCGTGGTGCAACAGCGACACAACTCCTTTAATAAATATGGCCCTATTTGTTCCAAAATGGTGAATGCTGATGTTGCAGCAGTAAATTTAAAAATAAAAAGTGTGTAAAAACACATTGTCGAGAAATGGGAGGCTGGGTAGTGAATTGCAGCTGCCAGGCACTCCAAAAAAGAAAAAAGTAAATAAAATGCAGGAGAGGGAGAGGTAAGGGAGCAAAGGAAAATACGGGGATAGGAAAAAATTGTTGAGCACGGTGTGAAGGTGAAGGGAAGCAACAGATGAGGTAGTTGGTGAGGGATTTGAGATTGTACAAAAAACACACATGCAATCCAATAGACTACTGAAAAAATGAGTACCTTGATTGAAAGCAGTTGAAGGAAACACTGTAACACAATTATGCTGTATGGGAGGAACAAATAAATGCACAAGAAGAGGATAGAAAGTGATTGAATAAAGAACAAGCAAATGAGATAAACAAGAGAGACAATCAATCACGAGCAATGGGCTGACCAAAAGCTCATTCTAAGGCCTTCATTCCAAGTTGTGTGGTATTTTCACAAACAGGTTTAAGGATATTGCAAGCTAACATCAACTGTTGCTTCAAGAAATTTGAGATTTTATTGTATTACCATGGTATCGAATATATCATACTTGAATTTGGATTCGTAAAATCACACTCAATTTTTTCCACTCAAAAATACCATGTCTGGCATTCCCAAACGAGCCATGATTAACATTCATCTAGTTCTCAGATAAAAAATTATCTTTGAGAAGTTATTGTAATTTTTTTTAATGAAATATGGAATTTCAATAACTCTTGATGCAATTCACATATACTTTCATGTATTGGTTAATGATGCAACATTGATACATCCATATGCACATTGGCAGATATTCGATTGATAAAAATAAGTGTTTCACCCTCAGAGCTTTCAAATCATCATGCACCGCACAATGCAAAATGTATTCCTGCATATCAATATTGACCACTAAATGTATGACTGTTTTTCTAGGGCTTGGAAATTGGCAGGATGCCAAAGAATAGTGGTTCTTTGATTGAGAGGCAAGTATCATTTTTCTCTTTCTGCTCCGAGGAAGGAGAATTAATGAGCAAATATCATTTGACTAGGGTACCTTCAGCTCTCCACCACCCAGGATCCCTGCAAGAACTATTTCTGAATGCATTGCATCATCACTGCAGCATTTATTCCATGTCTTATAACTAATTTCAATCCATACCTAAATGTATCATCATTACTTATAGTGAAGCTGATACTAGTATCTAAGCCAATAATAAAAAGACATTAACAGCAGTGTCATTATTCATTCAAATATACAGTCCCCAACTGTTCTACAGGCAGCTGTTTACAACGCCACAATCTGCAATTAATATGGAAATATTCTATGCTACAGATGAATTGGGATCCTGGCTGAAATCGAGAGTGTTAATACAAAATCCCCAGCATGTTAAGTGTCAACATAACAGCTAGGTATTATTTCAGTGTAATTTTCAGACGTCAATAACAAACGCAGTTTTCTCTGGCTGCAGGCCAGACTGGGAAGGAGCAGTTCAGGGTAGCACCGTAGCATTAGCAGGCCATTCCTTCCATGGCACAAAATAGCCAAGGTACACAGCCCCAGACAGGTCCTACTTCATCCAGTTTCCTTCCTCAGTCAGACGTGGTATGGGCGGGGCTGAACTAGGCTTTTATAGTCGTGCATTTGTCTTTGGTGTGTAGTGGCCAATCCGCTTCTTTTTGTAGTTGCAAATCTGCTTCTTTTTCAGTAGAAAGGTTTCAATCACTCGCTCGCTGAGATTTGCTACACATTTCAGCCAGGGCACTTCTGATTTTACAGTTGGATGCATATGTCCATGACCGAAGACACTGGCCCTAGACCACTGTGTTGTTGGTGAGGAGTGCCAGAAAGGGTCATCTCCACTGAGACTGCAAAGCTGTCTTTCTCTTATGCACCTTCACATGTATCCCACCCCCTATCTAAAGTTGATTGCAGTGTTGACATGGTTCCTTGGATAAAGCCTTTGACACCTGTGAATAGAAGGTCTTTACTCCACTTATTAAGCAATGGCAATAATTCAAGACAATGCCATCATCCCGTTGCATATAAATGTAGAGACGTTTATCAGAGACCAGGAGTCTTTGGCTGGTACAGTGCCAAACTGAGAAATAAAGTATTGTAACTGCATGTATTGACACAGGGATAGGACTCTACCTACCCTGGAAACCATATAAACGATGAAAAGCCCATTATTATAATTGCTAAATCTAGGCATGTTAATGATGTACATTTATAAATAGACCCCATAGTGGTGGGTGGGCAGTCTGTGTAGTTTTGGTTGCTTTCCCTACATTTTGGGCTTTTCAGATGGTACATGTGTTGTATTATTGCTGGACCACTGTGGAGAAACATGGAGCAAACCAATCATTTCTAAAGCAGTGATCATTCTCCTCTACATAACATGCTATTCCACCATGCACACAAGGCAGGTATGGTGGTAGGATCTTTGACATTACCAAGTAATCATCTTGGAAATGCCATGAGTGGTCCTTATGTAAACGTCAACCTACATCCCTTTACCCCCCCCCCCTGCTGTTCTCCTCTTCTGGTGTGTTATCTTGTAGCCTAGCAACCTCTTGAAGGTTGGCACTGTGGATTCACAATGGGGACGTAGTCGAAGCATCAGAATAGCCTTGGGGAGTGAAGGGGCTGTGGCTGTACCTGCAGAATCGTTTGGGGAATTTCCATGAGCAACTTCATTCTTGGCAGACTAGTTGGTTGCACACATGGTGACAGCAATTTCAGAGGGAAGCTGGAGGGCATAAAACAGGCCAACTACATAAGGGCCAATTTGTTCCTGTTGCTTCTTCAACTGTCCATAATCATGTACAGGTCTGAAGGCATAACGAGAGTCAGTGGAGATGTTGGCAGATTTATCTTTGGTTAAAATAAAAGCTCTGGTGAGAGAATAAAGTTCGGAAACTTGAATAGAGTGGACAGTGGGCAAGTGGTTTCCCTCCATGACTTCATGTAGTCAGCATACCTCTTAACCAATTGCCAGAAAACCATGTCATTGTGTAAACAAGGGCAAACCACAGAAAGGACCAGGAAGGATATCAATTAATGTAAATTGCCCAGTGTATAAGCACACTGGATGTATATAAGGACTACGTCAGCATAATCCTCTAAGACAGGAAATCAAAAAGGTAGTTTGCCACAAAAAAGAATTGATTCAATTTTAATTTTATGTCCATCCATTTGAACTAGCAACACAGTGCAGCAGCCACCTTTCAGAGGTTAATGGATAGCCTGTTGAGAAAACATCAGAGATATTCATGTGCATAAGATGCCATTATATTGTAAATGACCAACTGTGGCATAAATACAAATTTTAATTAACTTGAACCATATCGAACACAAAAATACATACCTGTAGTGAGACTGCTCAATGCAAGTCGTTTTCTATCAAATCCAAGACGTTGTGTCCTAACCATTGAGTAATTTTAATATCTGTATTATACATTATGCAACAGACCTATGAGCACCAGATTAGTAGTGTTCGATACCTCTAAAATATATCTGCACTTACCTAAAAAAACTCACTGATTTGTTGGTTATTTTGAGTGTTATAGATGTTGTAAAGCCATTTATGCATGCATTTATATCCCTTTTTCCGATCTTCAAAAAAAGACGACTCCAATCCAAGTAAAATGGGAGGATGTAGTACATGAACATTTTTCATTCACAGTTCGTTCTTTGGCGTAGAAGAGCCAGTTTTGTCTTGCCGTGATTTGAAACATCCATTTTCCTAGAGACTCCTGCTTCATGCATTGGATTGGATATTCCTGTCTAAGGAGAAGTCAAATGGGATTCGCTCAATCCTCAACATTGACATTAAACTCCTTGCGTATGATATACATTATTCCACAAAGGAGAAAGAAGGGTTTGACCTAAATAGAACAATGCAGTGGTTGAAATATCATCTCAAGCCACTTAAGTCGCTGACCCATTTTAAAGACAACAACTACATATATTTCACTACTACATATATTTTAGTATAATTTGTATATCCTTCTTAACTATACATCAGGGCTCGAAGTCGAAACAGTGGGCAAAATGACAAGACCAAAACCTAGGCTGACGGTACTAATATCAAGACATCCCTGAAATGTGTAGCCCAAAGCTGTAGGATTAGCTCACCATACCGCAAATGTATAGTTTAATGTTTTTTTTGTTTTTGAATGCTTTTACATCATGTCTGGTTAACTTAATTGGATGACAAGAAATCTACTGACTCGAGACACACAGAGCAGAAAAGAACACATGTAACATAATAATCAATTTCTCTACCATGACAGGACAGGAAAAGGGATGACAAACGAAGCAAAAGTGAGAAATACCATATGGAACTAAAGTTCCTCCTTCCATATTTCTTCAACCTTGACTGTAGTCTTGGCACAACCCTTTAAGATCTTTTTGGTCATTGTAATTTTTCGTCCGTTTTGGAAGTGTTGCTGATTTAAGCAGGCACCACTTTGCTGGAAGTGAGTGGGGGAGTTGGCTTTCCTGCAAGCATTGAGTGATGGCAATCCACTAGAGTTTCTATATATGAACAACTGCTTGCAAGCGCTGGCCTATCTACAGGACTTAATTTGTAGGCTGGTAATGTGATGTCACTACTCACTGATGATTATTGTTTTAAGTAAGTAGTTCCATTCCCATAGTCATGGTGTCACCCCTGCTCAGTGCCACAAATCCTCCTCTCGCCTTGTTGATTAGGTATTTGTTATACCCAGAGTCCTTCGTACAGTCACTCCGATCCCCACATTTCCCTGCACATTATATTGCTACCCTCATCCTCTCTTCAAGCACACATTGACATTTTATTGTCAATGAAATGAAATCAGTTTGATTTTTGAGGCATAAAATAATTTGAAAACTTAGGTTCGATCTACTTGATTGTTGTAGAGTTGCTCTGAGTCTGTGGTTGAGGCCTTGGCTGTTGCTCAGCACTCTATTCTTCCTAGTCTCAGTCTCTACTCTGCTACATCCCACTTGCAGCCAGCCTTGGACACTTCCTCTGCTGGACACCTGTGTAGGTCATTTCCACTGGGAGCCTCCTTCCGCCAGCCTTCTCTGACACAGCTGTTAGCTGTTTCCTGCTGGCCTTTCCTGCTTCTATCAGTGCCTGGAGCTTTTCATTATTTCTACGACACAGTGCAGTGCAGGGAAATACTACGCAACGTCACAATACTACACATTGTAATAATATACAACAGATCAGTGAAGTGCTGTGGAACAATAGAATACCATGCTAGCTGATTCAGTTCAGCTCCATGCTGTAGTTTGGAATGCAGTGTAACAATACTACACATGCAAGAATACTACACAATGCAACACCATACAATAAAGTAAAATGCAGTGCAATTCAGCAGTATATAAATCAATGCAAAGCATATGAAGCATTCCTATATGCAACTGTATGAAACAATGAAATACCGTGCAATACAAGCTTTAATCGAATTTGAATTTACTATGAAATGCAATATAATATTACATAATGTAAAGATGTGACACATCAGCTCATGTGTAATGCTTGCACTGACATAATATTAGATGAGGTCCTGCCGCTTCTAACACAAATAACATTACCTGTCACATGGAGCGGTTGAAAGATCTAATGTAGGTGATAGATGTTAAAATCCCAGGTTTTCTTCTTAACAAACTTTCTGAAATACCTAGCATCCCGGAATTCTGCTTAGAAAAACTGCAAGACTGGATGGTTGCAAACTTCTTCACTCAGTCCGGAGAAAGCAACATTCATCCTCATAAAGAAAACTACAACAAATTGAGTAAGGGATGGCTCAAGGAACGAACTGCTTTCTGATGATTTTACCTCAACCCTATCAAAAGAGCAAAAACACTGGGCATTTAGATCGACCACATCCCTTGAAAGACATCACACATTATTCACACAGCAAACTGAAATCTTGCTTACCACCAGCAGACTTCATTCTTGTGGTCAAAGCCCTTTTAGCCTACCAAACTGACTGAAGGAATGAGTCTCTCATCGAAGCTCCAAACTCATCTCTCTCTCCTCTCAAGGCTGTCTTCGATTCTGATGCTTACTTGGCTAATGACACTTTTAAACATGACCTCATCACTCAAGTACTAAGAGACCTTCACTAATTTCTCATTGAGGCCAGATTTAAGTTATGTTAGCCCTAGCTGCATTATTTTCAAAGCCATTCAGCCTCCCCACGATATTATTTGTGTTCCACCATAAAAATCTATGGGAAAAACAACTAAGTAGGGCCATCTTGAGACTTGAGTCCAGAAACCCGAAAACCCAATTTGCCCATTCACAAACTTTTTCTCTATCATCTCAAAGTTGCTGAAACTCAATTGTGTTTATGCAGTCCCGCTATCTCTCCATAAGAAATTAAAACGTTCCTCCTTAACTGTTATGGCAATTAATTCCTGCAAGGAACTTAATTGCAACAACAAGCTTGCTGGATGCAATTAACTCTATTCCTGAAATTAGTTTAATCCCTGCAACTGCCTACTCATTTCTTTCCCTTTCCCTGTTTTCCTCTGAGCCTTCTTTCCTGCCTATTCCCCACTCCAACTTCTCCCCCCCTATTTTGCAGTATTACTATATCTAGTTCATCTTTCCTTCTTACCCTCGCCTGCTCCCCATCTCCCTCTTCACCTCATTTACCTCAGCCCCTTTCAACTATGCCCCAGTACCCTCCCATAGACCTACTCCATCTTCCATACCCATTCCCTGCAAACTTTGCGCCCTTCTCTTCCCTTTTTGTATTACTAAATGAGCCCCCTTCTTTCCCAGCTTTCTTCTCTATCCCAAGTTATGATAGTTTTCAGCTAATGTATTATCATTGATCCTACCAATGTTGTAATGTAATTTTAGACTTCATCTCATTGGTTTTGTTACACTGTAAACCACGGGGGTAGGGGCTGTAGAAAAATGTTAAATAAAGAAAAGATGAAATAAATATTGCTATTTCCTGCCATTTGTCTAGGATCTCTACTGCTGGCTGTTGTCTCTAAATGTAAGATTCGTCTAAGCTGTACTCATCCAGTCTTGTATCATTGTATCAACCCATTCATTTAGCTGCATACTTACGTAATCATTTACGTACACACTCACTGAATAATTATACACCTGCTTTCTTACTCATTCATTCATGCCTTCGACCATTGACACATACTCGCACTCACCCATCTGCAATTCTACACGCACGCACACGCACACATGCTCGCACAATACTTGCTTTGCCAATTCATATTATATTTAAGTTTCTAACTTTGACTGTATTTAGCAAAAGTGAAATGTTGTGATGTACAGAGATAAAATACAATAGAAAATAAAAAGAAAGGAAAGCATAAAAGTATATATCAAAAATAAAAATGTAGGTATAAAAGAGACCAAAATTGTTCATACCGAAAAAAGTAAAAGATCAAAATAACTGAGGAACAATACAACCAGGAAAATCAACCAGTTATACGGAGAAGTAAGTTGAAATAAACAGATATTTAGATCCGTCGTGAATGTAAAATAGTTGAGGCAACATATCGCCACTAAAATATTTTTCCACCGCTGTGGAAGTAAATTCAGTAAGAGTCGACTTTAGATAATTTGGCTATCTTAAAATAAGAATAATATGGCGTTGTGTTCTAGCACAAAATAATCACCAAAGGAGGTTGCATAAGTTGCTTTACTTATTTTATTTATTGTCACGGTAATGGTCCCTTTCTGTTCTTTTTTGTTTACTAAAGGGAAAGCTTGTCTCTTTATCTTTGGTCCTACCCCTCCCTACTCTGTTCTGTGTCTGTTTTGTTCGTATCCCTTCTCCCGTTCCAGTCTCTGCTGCTCAGGTCAAGTGGTGCTGGGAATCTAAGAGTTCTGTCTATTGAAGGGTGCTAATTTTCAACCTGAAAGACACTCGGCTGCATAACCTGAAAGACTATTGAGATCTGCAGATTTTTGCGGAGGTTGGTAGAGAAAGGTTATTGCACAGTCTTATCATCAATCATTGACAGAGCATGATGGCATCAAGAACTCCATGAATCTGGTCAATAAGGAATTTCAGAACCATTTGGATATGGTGCCAGAGTTCTAAAAATGTAATGGGCCGTGCACATGGTAGAGTGCACACCATAAATTGTGTGAACTAAAGTAGAATGGGGTGATGTTATACAGCTGGAACTTGCCAACCACTGAGGGCGTCAAAGAATGAAGAGCAGCCTTGAGAAGGGCAGAGTAGATGCCAGCAGCCCACAGAAGGCAACATTACTGCATGCATTCTAAGTTTAACTAATGCTTAGAAGACAACACATCTGTCACCTGCTAACAAAACAATTTATGACACATATCAAAAGATTATTGTTTGCAGTACATTTTATTGTCTGTTACAGATTTTGGGGCATATTTACAAGCCCCTTGCGCCACCTTGGCGCCGCCATAGCATAATTTGTTTGATGCTAGAGTGGTGCTAAGGTTGCACCACTTTGCAACCTCTTGCACCACATAATGTCTGCGCTAGGCATAATGTATGTAAGGGGGCATTCCGACGCAGGAAGGCCCAAAGAAAAATGTACAAGATTTCACTGCACCATTTTTTCCGTCATTTTTAATGCCTGCTCAAAGCAGGCATTAAAATGACCCACCCATTTTAATCAATGGGCCTCCCTGTGCTTTTCTGCACCAGCGTCAACATTTTTTAAGCTAGTGTAGCAAAGTGCCACAACAGTATAAGAAATTCTGACGCTGTTGTAGTCTTATAAATACGGTGCAACCAAGGTGTCCTTAGGTGGGGCAAGGGCGACACAAGACAAGTGGCCCATCGGGACCTATATGCCACTTTCCCATAAATATGCCCCATTGTGTGGTATGTGTTGCTTTCTTTGAGCATAGTCATTGTGTTTTTTTGCCCAGGTCAAACCAACTGCTGTGAATTATATTTTTTAGTGCGTTGTCCTTATTGATTCTTGGGATTACTATGCTATGTGCTTGTGATCCCTACATTTTTATGTATTTTTCCTGACAGTTAAAATAATTATGCAACATTCTGCTCAGGGTCTGGTAAGATGTATGCCTGCATCATTTTTATTGCTGAAATTATGCACCTTTGCAGGTTTTACAGAAAACACGGGTTAGTGGTGGAAAGGGACACTGTCGGGTTGGCCGCCATGCTAAATGGATGGAACACCCCTAAATTCGTAGTTTATATGCAAAAGCGTTCAGAATGGCAGTTCTCACCTCGGAAATAGATGTAAATATATCCTAAGTTTGGAGTAAGTGTGTGTGTCCAGAAAGGGGAAAAGGAAGGTTACTCCACCAGGAAAATGAAGAAAAAAGGAAACAAACATTTGCCAATCAATGTGTCTCGCGTTTGCTCGAGGTAGAGCTATTTGCGTTTTAAATTCATGACTGGACTTTTCTTGCCATCATGAAAATAAAAAGTAAAACAGTTGACATAAGCAAGCAATACAAAGCACCAGAGTGCAAAGAGAGAGACAAGAGCAAAAAGAAGTTCGCTCCAAGTCAATGTTATCGGCAAAAGTGCAATTATCACTGTAACAAGGTTGATGGCCAAGGCGGTAACAAAACTGCCCTAAGGAGGGACAAACAAAAAGCATTTACCAATGAAAGCAAAGGATTTTTGAAAGGCAAGCCCATGAACGAGTGATTGTGATGGGCTTGTGGTGCGTGTAGTTAAAAGCCTTGATTCATATCGACACATCGGAAAAGCAGCACTTGCGCGCTGCTATGCTCAACCTAAAAAGTAGGATTTATAATGCACGCATACCCCTACGTTTTCTTGTAGATTGTCCTGCGAACAAGCCAGAAAAGAAAATGTACGGAGGCAGGAAAACTCTTTAAAATCTCTGCCTTACCTTAAGTATGGATGAGTGCAGCGTTTTTTTTTTCAACCGCTAAGTTTTCCAAAAGTCCAAATGTGTATCGTTTGGTAAGAGTGCACAGTATCTCAGTTTTCATTCCCCTTGAAATGTGAAAAGCTGGATAATTTTCATGCTAATACAGCTCAGCTAAGTCAAAATCTACCCACCTACTTAGAAGTATTTATTTCGATTAACATTACCCATAAAACATTTAGTACAATGACAACATACACAATGTTTCAGTAATACATTAATGATTACAAGTTTAAATATACTCGCAGTAGATATAATTAATCAACACACACATAGCCATCCAGACTATGCATAAAACAATCCTTGGGTTATTTATAAGGTACAGTGTAACACACGCTCGATCTATGAACTACAGTTTACTTAAGTATCAGTGTGCATTCATACTTCATGTGGCTAGTATTAAAATAAGAAAGTGTGAGGGAGCCTGTCTGTCCAAGCCGAGAATATGAAGAGAGACAGAGAAATATCTATGAAGACCTTAGTATTTGATTTGCAGATACGAAAACAGCTAGATAGATCCTGACTTCCAAATTATGAAGGACTGGCTAACTTTGTCTTATTCTTTGTGTTTAGTAAGCAGTGCAAACCCATAAAATCATATTTTTGTTTGATTACAATATTAGCAAGTTATAGACAACAGATTTATATCCACTTGTATGGATAAATAGCTGATGGTAAAATACCATATTTAGAACTTTAGCAAATTGTGGTTCAGTGTTGTCCATATACAATTCAAAGCGTGGTATACATTTACAATGTTCTAAAAAAAAGTCTGTGAGGTCACCTTGTGGGGCGCCCACATGTCTTCTGCAATCTGCAAAAAGTGTGCTTTTTTAATGGAATAAAGAGTGCTGGAGGTAATTCCAATTATTCCAACAGTGTGAAAGAACAGTAGTTCAAGACATTAGTGTTCATGAAGAAACCAAGGCATGAGGAAAACAAGAAAAGTGTACATTTTTTATGAATGCGGGGGGACCTGGCTACCCTCCACAAGCTTAATTAGGCCCTGGAGACTGCATCCCCCAGGGCCAGTTTTTGTTATTAAAGGGCAGGTGGGCTGCTTGGCCTCCCACAGCCTTCTTAGGCCCTGGGGACCCCATCCACCATGTTTTTCTTTTTATAAGAGGGGAATGGGCCGCATGTCCCCCCTCCCTGAGTTAATTGGACCCTGTGGACCCAATCCCCCAAGGATTGTTTTTGATTAAAGGGAAGGGGGAGTGTGGGGAGTGTGGGGAGTGTGCCCTCTGAGCCCTTTTAGGCCCTGTGGACCCCATTCCCTATGGCTACTACTAAAACTAAAGGTGGGGGGACTGCATACATTTTTGTCCTGAGCCTGTTCAAAATTCTTTTTTATTCACTGCTATTTTGTAATCTTTGTATTTCGACCATCTCCAAAATACTTCCAAGTTGAACCATGCCTTCGTTGGTTCTATTTGTGAAAAGAGACTCTATGTTAAGATATCCTTTAAACCTTTGGCTTTTTTCAATGTGACCTTGGTGTGTTCCCTCGTTCTCTACGACACCATAGTTGTTTTAATGGTATTCTTTATCAAATTATTGTCCATTGAGGATGCCATAATTAGGCTTATTGGTACTTGTTCTTCCGTTTTTGTTCTTTGAAAGTAACAATTGCTCTCTGTTCAAATCTTTTTGGAGACATTTTTCAACAACTCTTTTTGGAATAATTCCAATTTATGAATCTCTTTCGCATTATTGTACATTGTTTTATAAATTCCTCCTCTTCTGAAAAATTATGTTTGTTGCACTGAAATTCCCCAAACGGGATACTCCATTTGATTATGTGGGGTGAATGCTTGTTGCATTTAATACTGAATTTGTTAAAGCGAAACTGAACATGTTCACAAAACCTGAATGCCGATATAATGTTGCATGCTGGTATAAAGTGCAATCACATCAATGATTATTAATCATGTGTATCTTGCCAAGGAATATGTTGCAGATGTTTGACTAATTCACCCATGTCACATATGCATGAACTCAAATCTCTCACCAGTGGAGCTAAAAAATGATTGATGTAACTGGACATGGGTTCCAAAAGGGAACCTTTCACAGACACAATATCTCTCCCTGTTCAGTAGATGGCACCCTTGTGTATCTCTGGGAGAAAACATATTGTTCGAATAATGGGATGGCATACTGATAGAAATTGCCTCCCGTCTTCATCTAATATGTCCAGTTCGGGCCAACTACTAAGCTCATCTTCAGATGTTGCAAATAGATGTTCAATGGGATTGTTTTCCAATATTATATAACAGCCTGTCTGATCGGTTCCTCAACATATTTTTCTTTTTTAAGGATAACCACATTGCCCCCTTTATATGCCACTTTTAATTCAATGCTGGTGTCTTCCTGTACATTCCTCAGGGCTTTTCTCTCTCACTTAGATCATCCTTTGCCCTGTTGTTTTTGATTTTCCCCAGTTCCTTAATCATTACTTCATGAGAGAGGTCAATGTTACTTCCAGGAGCCAATGCATGACAGAATCTTGATTTTGCTATTTTTCTACTCATGCCTGTTCCCAAATTTTGCAATACCTCTGTCAGGAATAAGGCTGTGCACGGTCCTGGTCCCAAAACTCCGCTGCGCGTATTTGCGGTGCTTCATGTGCACCACTTGTCACCCCCTCTTGTTCTAGAAGTGGTTATCAGCGTCGCCTGCCCTGTGGTAAAGCTCATGTAGCTGCAGGGTCAGTACATTGGTGGACAAGATGCACTTATCAGTGCTATTCTATGATTGGACTACAATTCCCAGGTTTCTAGAGGCCATCTTGGGGTGTGGCAGGCCTATAAAGCCCAGCCACACCCAAGCACATTGCTCACTATTTTGAAGACTTCGATGCAGTCAGACCTCGTGGGGGTTCCGCTGAAGAAGAGCAGATTTCCTGCATGGCAGATTGACTGCAAATTGGAGTATCCTTGTTTCCATGGTGAATACAGATACAAGTAGGTCGTACTCATAGCGGTAAGGTCTTGATGAGCCCAATCTTGAAGGGAGTTGTTACTTCCAAAACTAAAGCGCCCCTAGCACAACGAGCAAAGCGCTTTCTGTCCAAAGAGTAAAGCGCTCCTAGCACGACGATAAAAGCGCTTCAGGCCAAACGAGTAAAGCGGCCTTGGCGCGACGATCAAAACGCTTCGGACCACATGAGTAAAGCGCCCCTTAGCACAATGAGCGAAGCGCTTCAGGCCACACATATAAAGCGCCCTTGGCACGATAATCAAAGCGCTTCAGTCCACATGAGTAAAGCGCCCTTGGCAAGACAATCAAAGGCGCTTCAGGCCACACGAGTAAAGCGCCCTTGGCACGACAATCAAAAGTGTTTCAGGCCACACGAGTTAAGCGAACTTGGCACGATGGTCAAAGCGCTTTATGCCACATGAGTAAATCGCCCCCTTAGCACAACGAGCAAAGTGCTTTAGGTCACAAGAGTAAAGCGCCCTTGGCACGACAATCAAAGCGTTTCAGGCCACATGAGTAAAGCGCCCCCTTAGCACGAGCGTAGCACTTCAGACAAAGCAAGTAAAAGCGCTCTCTGGCATAATGAACAGAGCGCTTCATGTATGATGATCAAAGCGCTTCATGAACAACAAACAAGGCGCTTCTGCCCAACGAACAAAGCGCTTCAGGTTCAATGAGTAAAACTTTCAGGCCTTATTAGTAAATGTGAAAACGTTTTGGAGATAAGCAAATTATAGTTTCATTGTTTTTTGGGAAGCCTAATATGTGAGATATATATTTAAGTCTTTGAGAATTTCTAGGCTGAGATCAAACGTTTATGTTATGAATGCATAATTGTTACATGATTGATATTCAGAGTATGACCATAGTCCAAAGCTCTTGCCATCTCTAGGTTCAGAGGTTGCAGTTTGTTCTTGTTCCATGATTCAAAGAAGGGGCTACGCCCAATTCACAAAGGGTCTAAATCTGATACAAGGGAGACGCCTTTATTCAAGAGTCTATTGGTGAGTTTATACTGTTATGAATGAGTATATGCATATTTGTTCTAACCGTTTCTTTTCAGATCTCTCTCCCTGCAGTTCCCTACCCTAATTCCCTTCCCCCGCCTGATTTTATCACAACTCTGTGCTCTGATAGCTTTCTGAGTTGGTGACGCCGGGAGGTGGGCCTTTTGTTCAGCAGCGTGCAGATCCCGAGGAAAGGACACTGTGACAACCTCCGATGACTGTGAGTCAACAATATCCTCCTGTGTGTGTTCCAATTAAAATCCAAATTAAGAAGGATTTTAAATAGAGATAGAGATCCACCTCTAATAACTGAGTTTGAGGTGTTACTGTGCTTGTATTGCCTTTTATTTATGTAATACCTTTATCTGTAAAGATTTTTGCTAATTTGATTTTCAAATATATTTATGAAGATCAATGCGGGTTTGAGTGTAATCAGATGTTTTTGTTGGACAAAAACTGAGACCTTTCTCAAGAACCGACACTTCCATGTCTGTTATATTTCTGTCCAAGAGATCGATAACCATCTTTTCATTTCTCATTGATCAGTATCTTCTTGTGATTCCTGGTCCTTCTACTATCTATAGGTGTATCCTTTGCCCCTTTGGCCTTTCCTGTTTTTTCTTTGTTGAGTGACTTGGCTCTGCCTTTTTTTGGCCTCTTCCTCTGCCTTTTCCCGTTGGGAACTCTGATCTTACGTTCCATTGCTATTGCTGTTGGTGTGTGTTAGAAATGGGGTCTCTAGTTGGCAGGGGTTTGCACCATGTCCAAGTAGGGACCACTATTCTAGTCAGGTTAAGTCACATACACACCCTAAATTAATCTGTGCTCACCCTCTGGTAGCTTGGCGCAGAGCAGTCAGGCCCAACTTGAGAGGCAAAGTGTAAAGTATTTGTATAGCACTTAAATTACAGTAAGCCAACAAGGACACCACAGAAAGACTACACACAGGCTTAGAAAAATTGAGAATATATCTGGTTAAAACAAGACAAAAATGACAAAAAGGCAATAAAAGATCAAGAGATATGTGGGTTTAACGTTACTAGGTTCAACTCATGGAGAATCAGAGTACTAAGAAAATAGCGGTTCCTCCCTTTAAGGCAAATATGGCAATGTTCTTACTGACGAAAGCGGGCAGGGCACTTCAGTTGGTGGGCCTCGTCATCGTCCTCTGACTGGTTGGTGATTCTCAGGGTCCCTAAGAGAGGAGGCTCAGGGCAAACTCAAGGGGCCACACTGGGACTCATCAGGCAGGACCGCCCTCTGGGGTTAAATGCTTGCAAGGTGACCCCGAGCTGGCACGCTGGTATCGCTCCCACAATATCTGGGCTTTGGCTGACGTCGCTGGGGTTCTGTGTTTCCTGGCAACCCCTCTGCTTCTCTGGGACGGCTTCCCCTGGGACGGTGGCATGGATGAGAGGAGATGCTGGAACCACGGCCCACACACTGGCAGTGTAGAAAGTGATGCAGATCAGGATTAGAGAGCTGTCCTCGCTCAGAAGATCAAATAAGGTGCAGCAAAGTCTTGAAATAATGCACACACTCTGAGGGAGAACTAGCAATACAGCAGAGTCGGGAAGCTCTGCACATGCACCATAGATGAGAAGAGGTGCAGCAAAGTCTCAGAGTGCTGCACATGTACTGAAACTGAAAAGCGGTGTAGCCAAGGGTGGTAGCGCTATGCTCAGGCTGAAGTTGAAAAGTGAGGCAGCTCTGATGAAGAAAGTGTTGAAGTGCTCCACATGCCCTAGAGTCCCAGAGGTGCAGGGGCACTGATCTTCACAAGGCATTCTCCTGCAGGTGTGAGGTTGATGAGAAGTAGCTAGCAAGGTCTTTGATGTCCCTGAGACCTCAAGGAGAACAGGAGGCAAACAAGCAAGCCATTGGAGTCACTCTGGGGTGTTATTGGCAGGACAGAGATCACCAGGCAGCACAGCAGCACAACAAGACGGGGCAGCAGTTCCTGGGAACAGTCAGTCTTGGTTGAGTGGCAACCCTGGCAGCACTACAGTCCTCATTCCAGCAAAGTTTCATTTAAGTTCAGAAGTGTACTTCTTGAGTGGGTCAAGAGACGCAGCACTTACACTGATAAGTGTCTTTGATATGAGGGGTGACTACAAAAGAGTTCCTGTGAAGTGCACAGGTCCCCCTTTCGAGTAAGCCTCAGCCCCAGACTGCCAGTGGAAGGTAATCAACCCCTTTGTGTGGACCGTTGTCACTACCCTTTGAAATGTAAATCTGAGCCCATCCCAACCTCCTCCGCAGGAAGACCCATCAGTATGCAGATAAATGCAGATGTAGCAAAGTATCCTGTATTGTGAGTGTCTCTGTCACCTAGCCCAAGTCAGACGTATATTGGAGATTGGCTGTGGGCACTTAGGGCAGAGAATGCAGAGAAATTTCCACTTTCTAAAAGTGGCATTTCTAAAATAGTAATAACAAATCTGACTTTACCATTACAGAGGATTTATTATTACCATTCCCATGGTACTAAACATGAACCAGCTACTCGTCTCAGATTAGGAATTACAATTTAAAGTTTTTATAAGGAATTCCCAAAGCTGGCCTATGAAAGGGGCAGGCCTCACAGTAATGAAAAATGACTTTAGGAGTTTTTCATTACTAGGACATGAACAACTTAAATGTACATGCCCTGCCTTTTGCTTACATGGCACCCTATAGGCTACCTAAGGCCTGCTTTAGGGGTGACTTATATGTAAGAAAAATGGGGGTCTGGGCTTGGCAAGAGGTGTTAGAGGTCAAGTCCGGGTGGCAGTGAGACTACACACACAGGCTCTGCAGTGGCTGGCCTGAGACACATTTACAGAGCTACTTAAGTGGATGGCACAATCAGTCCTGCAGACCCACTAGTAGCATATGGTATACCACTCTACAAGGGATGTACAATTAAATTAAATATGCCAATTGTTGATACACCAAGGTTACCATGTTTTAGGGGAGAAGCGCATGCACTTTAGCACTCATTAGCAGTGGTAAAGTGCTCAGAGTCCTAAAGCCTACAAAAAGATTCAGCAACAAATCAGGAGGTAAAGGAATAAAGTCTGGGGTAAGACAGCCCTAAGAATGCCAGATCTAACAGCCTGCCAAACTCTTCTCATCTAAAAAAGATAATTTTACATCCCTTTCTATTTGATATTCCTTCCCCCTTGCTTAAATCTGAATCTGATGTTCCTGATTCTGACCTTGTATACTCTGTTGTTACCTCATCAATCATTTCCTTCTTCCTAAGAATGTTAAATCTTCTTACGAAGGTGAAGATTCTTCCCTCTTCATAATCCTCTTCTTGTCAGGCATTAAAAGGACGCACTCATTGTAATCAATAGGCCTTTTTGCACTTTGATCCACCAGCTTCAACATTTTTGACCTTAGTGGAGCAAAGTGCCACAACAGCGCAACATTTTTTGACGCAATTGTTCCTAATACTGCCACGGTGCTCTGTATCATAAATATGGTTCACACATGGTGATAGTAGGAGGGTGCAAGGAAATTGGCGCTGCATTGAAAGCAGCGCCACTTTTCTTAAATTCAGCCCTTAATTTTCTCTCTAGCCTTCACCTCCTCTTCATGTTTCTCCAACGTATTCTGTATTAACCTTTTTTTATTTTATTGCTGCTCAAATACCAATTTATCCATGTTATCTTCAATTTCTTTAATTTGAGCTTGTATTTTCCATAATGGTATGTTCCCATGCTTCATTAAATTTTGTACTAATCCCAAGGATGATTTGAGAATGAATGTTCCTAGTTCCTGTAGGACCACATGGTACCCATTAAGCCTTTATATATTTTTGCAAATTTGATACCGCCCATCATTTATTGATTTCCTTTCTGGAGAGTCTTTCCCATTGTATATTTTTTGTTTTAATATCCACTGTGGTGGCCATTTGAGAATATATGTCTTCTTGATCAAAAAGAAGTGACATACCTGCTTGGCGTTCGCCTCCTTGTTTTCCACCTTATCTCAACATGCTACTCAATACGAACTTTAACCACTGTGTCAAGAACAAGATTTCACTTTATCACCATCCAGATGGTATACGATTAGCGTTAGTTACACACAGTGACTCCTCCCAGGCCTCATCTACATTATGCCATCACACCACCATTAATTAGCAAACCACCCCAGTTACAACTTTCTTCTTACGTCTTGATCGCAACCTGGTCTGCCACTACCCTCCAGTTTTAGTTTGCCGGGTCTCCACCAGTTGGCAATGTTGATCGTTCTCTGGGCATAGTTGCCACTACATATCAACAACACATGCTGTATTTGGAGGTCGTGGCTGCCGTTGGTCCTAAAAAACAATATTCACTTTGTATTAACTCCACCTTCGGGTCCTAGAAGGTCTTGAGAGTGCAAAACGCAGTGGGACAGCCCACCCACAAACATCTCCAGTACCAAACCAAAGCTATGCACACACTCACAAGCCTTTGTAACTTTGTTTATTCTTCTTGTTCTGCACTGGCCAGATGCTGCTGTCAACTGATGCCGAAGAAGGTGACCACCTTGCCTGACTCGTATAACTAAATGTCATCTCTTGTTTCCTTTTCAGTTAGTTACTTAATTTTTAAAGTGAGTTGTCCTAGTTAGATGTTTTTGGAAATAATTTTTGTCTCTTTTTTATTTCTTTTGCCCGCATATGTTAGCCCTTTCCCACACATGCAAGTCCTAATTTGCGGTAGTGACAGGAATGGTCCAGCCCTAAAATCTGAAATTGAATGTTGAACTGTATTTTGATGATTTACTGATGTTAGAAGAATCTTTCTTTCCCGGCCCAGCTTGTCAACAGTTTTTGGTAACAGTGTTGTGGCTTTGTCTTGTGAGGAGGAAAGTCAGAATTTGCCCTCATTGTGAGTTTTTTTTTGGTGTGTTTTTTTAGTAGGGTTTTGCTTGCAATGCTTTGGCTAAATTGAAGTGCGATGTATGAAGAGAGTAGGGAGTTTGCGGACTCCAAGGTAATTAAGTAGGGGGTTTGAGTAAGAGAGTGGGGAGTTGGTGTACGCCAAGTGAATGCTGAGTTTTGTGCTCAAAATTGCCCACGTGGTTGTTGTTTTTGATGGGTCCTGCGAGGCCTAAGACCCTGGAGTATTGTACAAGTGTATGGAGACAGTTAATTTCTTTGTCTGCAGGTAGGGTGTTGGTCGATTGAGTGCTGGCGACAATACTAGTAGATTTCCTTTGACTGTATCTGTTGTTGGTTGATTTCAGGTGAATCCTGACAGCGCATGGAGGATCCGTATCAATCAGAGTGAGGTTTACTGGTCAAATCCAACTTGCGTTTGTGAAAAAGCCATAGCCGACAGACTAGCTGTTTGTGTGAAAGACCACATTTGAAAGTTTCATATAACTTTCAAAGTGTTTATGTCCTATCTGTAGTGAGCAGACAGGTTTTAGTTTTTGTGCTCACAATATTAGCATTTAAGTTTTGAGTGATAGGTGTATGAGATGGCTCTGAAATAAGTCTCAGTTGCTCAGCGAAGCGAGTATGACGTAATTTGGTTTGTGCTGGGATAGGTCGGTTGGTTAGAAAAGCTTTGCACGGATTTGTGGACAATACTGTGTTGCCATAGGTTGAGAACAGCTTGTGAAAAGGATTGTGGAATAGAAAATGATTTCCTAGTTTTGTAGATTTTGTGTTTATTAATAAGATTTGTCTGAAAAAGACATTTTCAAAGCTTTAAGGAGCACGTTGAAAGGAGATGTTTTTATTCCATTAGAGAGGGTGAACCTACTCCACCTGAAGGTATACCAGCATTTGAGGTAATGCAGGAGAGAGAAGTTTCAGCATGTCTTTGGGTAAATCAATGGTGCAAAATGACGGAGAAAAAAGGTACCTTAGATATTCCCTGTTATGGAACCTTTAATTGAAGAATTTTAGAGAATGTGCGGAGGGTGTTGTATGAATTAAAACCCCTTCCTAGACCTGCACAATTTGAAGCACTTGCCATTTGGGAATTAGCTGCAAGACACAAAGAAGCTCAGACATTTGAAAGGAGAATGAGGAAAGCAGAAAATACATTAACAGAAGCTAGGTGGGATGCAGAGCAGAGAATGTGGAGAGCAGATACATTACATGCAGTGAAGTTGTTTCCAGCAATTACACAGGAAGGTGATGGAAGTGTTAAGCCTAAAGCCAAAAAGAAACCTGAAGAAGATACAGAACAGAAAGTGGGTGAAACTAAAAGAGTAGCAGAGATCGAGAGTGATTCGGATGATGAATTTATAATCCAGTTGTTGCAGAATTGTCCCACACCTTATGATGCAGATTCATAAGTAAGCCAGAATGTAGTCCTGAATGTTGCCACAACCCCAGTTGCACAGTCAGGTTCAGATGACTCCAAAATGCCTACTACTAATTTTGCACATGTGCCTGCAGTTTACCCAACAGTTTCAAATGTTAATATGGTTCAGAAATTCCCAGTTCCAGTTATGCCACAACCAAATCAGAATGCAGGAATGACTCAGTTTGAGTCCACACCTAATGTACAGACACCTGCACAAGTCATGAATCAGAGACAGACCATGCCTATATATTCCCCAGTAACGACACCACAGAATGTTACCCCAAATCAATCAAATCAAGCTTTTGGTAGAGTATAGACTGGCCAAAGTAAAGGATTAATGTTCCTGCAAAGTCAGTCGAATTTGTTAGGACCAGAAGCATTAGCAGTTCCTGTAACCATAGGTCCAGTAGTTCTGTTGTATGCCAAGGGTAATAGTGAGAGTGGTCCCCAGATTCCCAATCCAGTATCACCAATGAATTTGTCTTTTGTTTTTGGCATTAATGCAGAAATGGAGAGACTGAGTACTACATACAACTGTGCCAGCCATGACCCATCTGAATTCTTTTGGTTCAAATCAGACATATAATGGAATGGGTCCACTGATTGATGTGACGTGCCCCCCATGCTCTACAGGTTCATGTATATTAGTACAGGAGAAGGCAATAAGAACACCCTGTATTCATCCATAGTCCTTATCCCAAGGTAAAAACATTAGTTTACAAGGATTTGTCAGCCCAACAATTGACTGAATGGCTAAATAATTTGCATTGAGCATCAGCTCCAGGAAACACGCCTGAGGGAGAAAGGACATTGGACGTGGCTAGATTAAAACTGGAATTAAATTAAATGATTGAGGAAACACTTGAATTAGACAGATTGGATTTTTACAATGAGAACAAATTGTACTTTATGTGCAAAGATGTTACTTTTGAGCAGGGCAGGTTTATGAGAAATGAAATAATTTGGCACAGGAACATGAAATCAAGATGGATAAATCCAAACAGGTGAAGAAAAGTTACAGATGAGAATTCAATTTGAGAGACATTGCAAACATGAGATCACCTGGAATGAAAATTCACATTAAAGAGTTGGTTCAAAGCATTCACTCATGGGGAGTGTTCGATAAATGGGAAGGCAGACAGGCAAAGACAAGAGGTCAGAAGAAGAAGCTGACTGCATCTTTGAATGATGTACAACAGGCTGAGGGAGCTGTAAAAATGATGCCAATGAGAGAAATACTGGGAGGGAATTTTGTTCATGTTCCTGGGAGCAGAAGTGACATATTGTCATTTACAAATGATTACCCAAAGTTGAGGGAGAAACCAGTGAAATGGTACAAGCATACATAGAGGTTTGGCAAGCTTGCAAAGTGTTTGTGGGAAGATTTGAATACTTTATTTGAGATTGTGGTTACAGCAGACTTGTAGGTTGAGTGCAAGTGAAGTGTTGATTGGCCAACGTGTGAGCCAGAAAAAGACGCAGTAGCAGGTGCGCTGTCTGATGAGGTGATGAAAAACTATTATGAGGTGATTGAGTTTTTGAAAAACAATTGAATTTGCAAAGAACTGACAGGACATCTCAGGAAACGAAGGAGTCTGTTCATGCTTATTGTGAGCGACTGCTGAAAGCGTTCAAATAATACAGTGGCCCAGATATTATTGAACCGAGAGCCGATTAATTTTGTGTTTAGATTTGCTCAAGGATTGAAGCCTGAAATTAGCAATATGATTCAGAATCATTTGATTTGTTAGCAAAGAAAGTGATTGATAAAGTATTGCAAAACACAAAATACTGTAGTGATTAAATTGATTTGAAGCAGAAAAGGTTGAAGGAAAAGAACATGGTGATGCAGATAAAGTCTGCCCAAGCAGCAGGTATGCAGAGTCCACAGGGAATGATGGTGTCTCAGTTGAGAGATAGAGGTAGTGGAATTCAAGTAAATCTAAATGCAAATGTGGCTGATGTTCAGAACATGAAGAAAATGCTTCCCTTTCATGTGTGCGATAAGGACAGACATTGGAAACAGGAGTGTCCATTTAGTAATGTAAATTATTTGGTGCAAGGTGGTGATGTTGCATAGATGGTTGGCAACACTCAATTTCAAAACCAGGGAGTTCAAAGACCCCAAAATCAAAGTATAAATGTTCCCACTGGAGCAGCCTAAATGGAAGTTCCCCAGCAGCAAGTACAATTTCCCCTACAGCAAATCCATGCGCCACAGCAAATACAGATACCACAGCTCCGATGGCACAACAACAGGTAATGGTTCCTCAGCAGAACATGAACCACAGAACAAATGCAGATATAAATCAGTTAATCACACAATATCCATTGATTGATTTCAGTGATGATGAGGCGAGTGAAGAACACATGAGTGAAAGTTCAGAAGAGGAGGAATGTGTGTTAGTTGCCTCATTGGAGGTAGATCAGTGTGGTCTTTATGTGCATGCGAGTGACATGGGTCACAATGGCTTCATTCCTGTTTGACATTGGAGCAAGTAGTACCACTGTCATATCTTTAGAAGTTCCTAATGGACCCCTTTCAGGAAGAACAGTTCAGTTTGTAGGAGTAGGAAACCAGCATTTGGCAAACCCCATTACAGAACCCATTCCAGTTAAAATAGAAATATTTGAGGATCTGCACCAGCTAGTAGTTTGCGACTCAAGTCCTGTGAGTCTGTTGGGAAAAGACTTGTTATGCAAATTAAAATTTTCCATCACATGTATACATGAAGGGATAACAATTCACACAAATTTCAATGATGTGACTTCCAGTCAAACTGATGAGATGTATCCTCTTTTTACACTTTTATACCGCCTTGACAGATAAACACTTGCCTGATGAATTACGAGAAACAGTAACATTGGGAGCTTGCCATCTCTCTGGAAAAGATATTAGACTTATTTAAGGTGTTGATCCAGTCAAAGTGACTGTTAAGCCAAATGGAGTTTCCCCAGAACACCACAAAATATTATGACTCTAGAAGCGATTGAAGGTATTACCCCAGTAATTGCAGATTTTGTTGAGCAGGGAGTTCTGAAAGAAGCGATTGGGCACCCCATGTAATTCACCAATTATGGATTTGCCAAAGCCAAGTGGGAAATATTGCAGAGTTCAGGATTTGAGAAAGGTACACAAAATTGTAGTATTCTGTTGTCCTGTAGTGCCAAATCCAGCAGTTATTTTATTTCAGGTTTCAGGTGAAGCAGAGTGGTTTTCAGTTATCGATTTATCACAAGCATTTTTCTCAGTGCCTTTTGCACGAGGATAGTCAATTCTTCTTTTCGTTCCGATTTGGCAACTGTGTGTATTCATGGTGTCTTACTCCACAGGAGTTTTCGGAATCTCAGTTCATTTTAATTTAGATCTTGAAGAAGAATTTAGAGTTTTTGATCATGCCATTGAAGACCTGATGGTTGCATCTAATACACGTGAAGCTTGCAGATAAGATACCATAGCGTTATCAAATCATTTGGGGGAAAGCAGACATAACGTTTCCCCTGTTAAGTTGAAGTATTGCCAGATAGAAGTGAAGTATTTGGGTCATCAAATTGAGAAAGGTGTGAGGAAAGTGTCCTGAGAAAGAGCTGCATCTATTCTACACATGAATCACTCAGTCACACAGAAAGATGTTAGAATGCTTTTGGGCATGGTGAGCTATTGTCACCAATGGATCACATATTTTTGAGAAATTTCCAAAGAGTTGCAGAAATTGACACACAAGGGAGTCACAGATCCAGTCCCCTTTAATGAAGAATGCATGAAAGCTTTCACTGACTTGAGAGAGAGTTTGTGCAGAGCTCCAGCTTTGGAAATGCCTGATTACATGACAGGTTTTGCAGTGTTTTGTCATGAACTTGATTTTTGTGCTCTTTCTGTTTTGACGCAGTCGCATGGAGGAACAAACAGACCAGTGGCATATTTTTACACCACATTGAATCGTTTAGCTGCTGCTTTGCCTGGCTGTTTAAACCTGTGGCTTCCACTTGTGTGAGCATCAGTTAATGTGAAGGCATTGTGATGGAATACCCTTTAACTGTTTATGTCCCACACTCAGTCAAAGTACTTTTAATCTGGTCCAGGACCCAATGTTTTACTAATGCCTATCTTTACCGTTATGAGTTATTGATCCTTGAGTCATCCAATATAACTGTCAGGAGGTGTGCGGTTTTAAATCCCACCACATTAATGCCTGTAAATGTTGATGATTCAAATGGTGTTAGTGAAATGGAACATGTCTGCCTCAATGTCACTGAACTGTGCACCAAACCCTGACCTGATATTCAGGATACTCCTTTAGAGGAGAATGACCAAGTTGTCTTTGTTGATGGCTCCTGTTTGACAGAAAGTAAAGGTACTCTGAGAGGTGGATGTGCATTTTGCACCCTCTCAGGAGTGGTCGAAGCCTCATGGCTTCAAGGAGTCATTTCTGCCCAAGTGACCGAATTGGTTGCTCTTACAAGAGCATGGTGCATGTCAGAGCAGCTCAAAGTGACAATATTCACAGATAGTCAATATGGATTTGGTACTGTCCATGACTTATGGCAGGTATGGCACCAGAGAGGCTTTTTGACCACTTCAGGATCGCCCATTTGAAATGGTGAAAGAATTCATAATTTGTTGAATGCATTACAGTTACCTGAGAAGACTGCCATTGTGAAGTGTGTAGCCTGCCAAAGATCGAATGATTATGTATTGTTGGGCAAAACCTATGTTGACCAAGTTGCCAGATATTGTGCACTCCATTGCTTCTCCATCTATGATAAGTGAAGTAATGAAAGTGACACCAGTGAGACTAATACAAATTTCTTAATGTCTATGGTTGATACGTGGGATGAAATCAAGAGGTTGCAGGAAGAGGCAACAAAGGAAGAACACAGAAGCTGGATAAAAGCAGGTTGTACTTAAAGAGAGGGAGATTATGTCTGGATCTCAAATGAAGGGAAAGTTGTATTACCAGATTGTTTGTTGAACTCAATGGCAAGGTACTATCATGATAAGGTTCATCTCGTCAGAGGCGCAATGATTCACACATTCAAACAGACATAGGGGGTCATTCTGACCCCGGCGGTCTCAGACCGCCGGGGCCAGGGTCGGCGGGAGCACCGCCGACAGACCGGCGGTGCCCCGCAGGGCATTCTGACCGCGGCGCTTTGGCCGCGGTCAGTGCAGGAAAACCGGCGGTCTCCCGCCGGTTTTCCGCTGCCCGTCAGAATCCTCCAAGGCGGCGCAGCATGCTGCGCCGCCTTGGGGATTCTGACACCCCCTTCCGCCATCCTGTTCCTGGCGGTTCGCCCGCCAGGAACAGGATGGCGGTAGGGGGTGTCGCGGGGCCCCTGGTGGCCCCTGCAGTGCCCATGCCAATGGCATGGGCACTGCAGGGGCCCCCGTAAGAGGGCCCCGCTTGTATTTCACTGTCTGCATAGCAGACAGTGAAATACGCGACGGGTGCAGTAGCACCCGTCGCACCTTCCCACTCCGCCGGCTCGATTACGAGCCGGCTTCATGGTGGGAAGGTCGTTTTCCCCTGGGCTGGCGGGCGGCCTTTTGGAGGCCGCCCGCCAGCCCAGGGGAAAACTCAAAATACCCACCGCGGTCTTCCGACCGCGGTACGGTATTTTGGCGGCTCCCGCCGGGCGCGCGGTGACCGCGCCCGGCGGGAGTCAGAATGACCCCCATAGTATAACCACAGATTTCGATTGGTTGCAAAATCGGTTTGTCACAGATGTGTTACATGCCAACAAATCAATGTAGGGAAACGTAGATAGGGAGGTCCATTTAGCAAAATGCAACTTGAATTCATTGAGATGCCTGCCTGTAATGGATTGAAGTGTGTACTGGTCATTGTGTGTGCGTTCTCCGAATCAATTGACGCTTATCCAACACATAGGAATGATAGTACTTTGTAGCTAAGCTACTGCTCAAGAAAAGTATATCAAGGTATGGATTTCCGACTTCTTTGCAATCAGATCTAGGAACTCATTTTAATAATGAGATCATAAAGTTGTTGTGTGCAGCACTGAACCTTGAGCAAACAGTGCACTGCAGTTACAGACCAGAGGCATCAGGAGTGGTGGAACAAATGAATGGGACACTAAAAGCTCAACTGGCAAAGGTTTGTGCCTTTACAGCATTGAAATGGCTTGGTGCCTTGCCACTTATCCTGATGAGCATACCTAGCACCCTTCACAGGAATAGAGGTCTGTCTCCACGAGGTTCTAATTGGTCATGCAATGAGGTTACCAGCAGTGAACATAACAGATGACTTAGTGCTGGATTATTGCAAAGGTCTAGCTGATGTGGTTTGCTCTTTATCTCATTAGGATGAAGCAACAACAGTTCAAACGGCCCAAGAACAGTGTCACAGCTTGAAATCTTAAGATTGGGTCCTTATAAAGAAGCATATGAGAAAGACTTGCTTAGAGTCAAGCTGGAAAGGACTGTTTCAAGTCATCGTTGTGACGACAACAGCTGTGAATTGTGCTGTTCTTCTGAATTGGATTAACGCAAGCCATACACATAAAGTTCCATGTCCTCTTGGAAACACAGAGGGAGATCCCATAAGAGAAAATGCTGATGAAGAAGGGGTTCGGTTTGATCAAGTTGTGAGGACGGAACCAGTGGCTGAAACAGGAAATGTGCAAAGTGGTGAAGTTACGAGCAGTCTGCATGAAGATAAGGGTAAAGACAAATGTGCAGGAGAGCAAAGTCAGAGTCAACTGATTCCTGCCAGTGAAGCAAACATTGTGAAAGCAGTTGCACCCAAAAAGAGAGCTGTGAAAGGAAACATATCGCCTGCAGCTGCACATGAACTGGTTGATGATAATCTCCTGTCAATAACAGAAACAGTCGAAGAGTCAGATCAGAGTGAAGATGGTGCTGTAAGGAGAACAAAAAGGAAAAGAGTGCCAAGTTTCAGATACTCTTCACCCGAATGGATCTACCTTGTCACAAATGAATGGGAGACTGAGTGGCCTTTTAGTTGAACATTCTGGAACTTGAAATCGCATTTGATCAACATCTGTAAGAGACCATAAGCGATCATCATTCTGTGTTCTATTGAGAATGAACATTTGAACAGTTTTTGAGATTTTAAGTTGAATCTTGAAGAATTTTCTTGAAGATCGAGAACTGCTGTAAATTGTGCAAAGACTTAAAGCCACTTGTTTTTTTTTATTTTTGCTCATTTTTGCTTTTATATTTTCCTTTTTCTTTTCTCCTCTGAGTCTATAGAATGCATGCACCCTGGACAGGGTAAACATAGTAGGTATAAATATGTGTACATTGGTTGATTATTAGTATGTATGATTGCGGGTATTTTATTAATTGCAGGAATGAGTGTTTCATTGAAGAAGAGGTGCAAAGCACAGAAACTCCAGTGCTGAGAATAACCACATCCAAGCATGATAAGATCTCTAAGGATGAGGGATTGCTAAATTTTGATGACACAAAGGGAGATTTACCTTCCAATGTTTATTATAGTTTGCTGTATGAGTATGTGTGTGAATGTGTGTGATTGTTATGTGTGTACACAAATTCCTTGATCAGTACAAGCAGGAATTACCTATCATAGTTTACCACTAACTATGGTGTTAGTTCCAGTCTGTTACTAACATGTTTGTACAATTGAGTACATTCAATACTTCTATTCTAATTATGATTTATTTTTCTCTTTTGTTCCCATTAACCAGCACTTGAGCAGCATTGCAAAGGTTAGGAACATAGCTATAGTAGGAGGATTCTTTGAGCCTACATTGACCTTTGGCACAGCATATGCACAGTGGACTGATTTAACATGTCTTCTTACACAGGTAGAGAAGAAGTCTATTAATCAAGAAAATTATAGAAGAAAGGCAATGAAAGAAACAATAGATAAGGGTATAGTTAGCAAGAAGAAATCAGTTCACAACTCACTTGATGAACAAGGATGCTTAGCTTTAGATTGGCAACATGTAGGAAAGCTTTGTATATATAGGCTGGAATCAAAAGTTGACAATGAGTTTGTATGAACGAGTGAATGCAGACATGTGTTCCTATTCAAGAGTGCATGGGATTTTATGTTTAATGGACAAGACACCTCTGTACCAGGTGTTTATTATATCTGTGGTATGTACCCTCATTACAAGTAGCCGAAAAGCTGGTATGGTACATGCAATTAAGAGTGATGTTTCCTGATAATCTACCATGTGGACAACATTGACAATCCACAAGGGATTGAGAGACTTAAAATGAGATTTAAAAGAGGAGCAAGTGGTTCAGAGATTACAGGAGATATTTTTGGAGCTTTTATTCCATCAGAGGGTGTGATCTTGAAAGATGTACAGATAAAGAAATTATCAATGATTGTAGATAAGATGTCAACTGACTTCAGGTGCAATGCTCCTGATGGACACAGAAATCGTTGCACCAAGGTCTATGATTCTCGACAATCCCCTTGCGTTAGACATCCTTTTTGCAAAGAAGGCGGAGTCTGCAGAGTTTTAAAATCACAGCACAGCTGCTCTTACATACCCAATAACAGCAGGGAGATAAGAAGATAGTTATCGAATTTGACGAGTTTGAAAATGAACTAAATGACCTCAAGGAGACAAATGTTTGGGAGACAATAGGTGAAAGATTCTCAAAAGTAGGATCTTGTTTGGAAACTTGTGAAATGGCTTTGTGAAAATGATACTGAAACCTTTATTGATTGTGACAGTGTGCATAATATATGCATTTGGATTTGACAAGGCTTACAAAAAAGCAAAGAGGAAAGAATAAACAGAAAAGGGAAGAAATGGAAAAGGAGCACATGAGAAACAGGTATTATCAGACGATGAAGAAAATTGGCAATTATCATAAACCTAGGTCTATGCGTTATCAGACTACAACGTTTTGATTTTGTCTCATTGTAAATGAGAATAGTTCTTTTGGGATGGCATATAATGCTGTCAGAGGAGGGACTGAGAGAGATCAAATATTATTAATATATCAACAACATACAAGGTGACTAATTAACCTCCATTTAAAGGCCTAACTGTGAAAATAGCATGAGTTGTAAAATGTGCATTTTTGAAATGGTGAACCACGTGGCCACAATTTGTATTTTGCATCACGTTTTAATATGAGTATTGCGTTCATATTAAATGAAGTACTAAAATGACTTACCATTAAAAGAGTGTTTTCTTAAAATGTAGATTAATAATTGAAGTATTAATTGAAATTGAATTAAACACACTTATATTAATTAAATGGATTTTATTAATGTAAGTTACATGTGTGTGGTAAAAAATAAATGCATGTTTAAATCATTCTAAAATGTCATAAATAATGTTTGCAAATAATTAATTTGCTTGCATATTTGATTTGAATTGTAAGGTGCACAGTAGGTTTATTAATATATTAACTGTAATAATGTCTATTTAGGCTGAAAGATTGATTTTGCATCAGTATTGGCAAATTACGTTTTTATTCTGTCCCTTCTGACCTGAATTCTTTCCTAGGATATTAATGTAATGATGAAAATCCCATTGTATTGAAGGCAGAAGAACATGTTTCAGAATCAACAATGTTGCTTTATTTGTTCTAGCTGTTGAATGGGACAGGAAATTCATGATACTATGTTAAACAGGTTTAGTTCCATGAGAGAAAATGTTCAAGTAACAAATAACTAGAGAATGTAATATTTTGTCGGCAATGTGTGAAGCCATGGGATTAACAATGGACTTTTGCTGAAAAGATCTGTAAAAGTAGCAGAATTGGTGGCGCAATCTACAGCCATTGGATGCTGAATCTGATGTCCGAAGTGCACCCACCTGAAGAACCAAGGAATGGATTGTGCATATTTTAATTAGTGAGACACTTTGAGATTAGGAGTCAGTCTTCACTCGAACTTCTGTCAGTTTTCATTTAGTCCCACTCCTGTTTTGATGCTGTTCAGAACTCTGTTGGAGCCTGCTTAAGTCTGATGTCACCCCCCTATTCTCTATGTCCCCAGATGAGTTTTCTTATCTTGGTCTCATAGTCCTATTCCTTTTATGTGGTTCAGTACTAATAAGTCCAACTAATTCGGAACTGCTTAATTGATCTATGTGCAGCAAGTGTTCTGCACTGCCCTAATGCTGCTGTCAACTGACGCCGGAAGAAGGTGACCATTCTGCCTGATGAACTGCTACTGTATGATGTCCCATGGGGAGAGGTATAACTGTGGCCTCTTGTTTCCATTTCAATTAGTTACTTACACCAGCGTAATTTTTATAGTGAGTTATCTTAGTTAGATGTTTTTCTAAATTATTTGAGGCTCTTTATTTCTGCTTTTGCCCGCATGTGTTAGCCGTTCCCACACATGCGAAGTCCAAATTTGTGATAGTGACAGGAATGGCCCAGCCCTGAAATCTGAAATTTAATGTCAAACTATAATTTGATGATTTATTGATGTAATCTTCATCTGCTCTGAAATTTAACAACAATGTGCATATTGTGTTGTTGCTAATCTATATCATTATTTTTGAGTGTCTAACAGTGTTGATGTTTAGTAGGTTCAATCTTTTCAGATGTTTTGGACAGCCTATGGTTTTCATGTATGTTTATAATTTGGTTTTGTGTGCCATTTATGTGACATTGATTTTGGGATTGTAATAAAGCTTTGAAACTTTATTCAGTTTGGAGTTTTATTTAGTGTTAAATTATTTATGGTGTTTAGTATTGTTTATGGATAATGTCATTGATTTGTGATTGAATGATTCTGACTACTACACTCTTCACTAAGTCCAAAGATCTAGTTGACTTCGACAGGTGAGAAAGGGAATAGTGTCTCACCTGTGCACTTGGGTGGTTTATGAGCCATAACCGAGGAGAAAAATCTTTCTTTCTGGGCCCAGCGCGCCAACAGGGTGTAGGGGAAGGAATTTCTCCATGGGGAAATGTGTATGCTATGCTAAGAAATAAAGAAAAAATTGAAATGTGCATATGGCCTTTCGCCTCAAATTTTCACCCAGAGAATTTTACACAGAGTGGGAAATGTGCTTACATATATTTAATACATTTAAATGCTCAAGAAAATTGTCATAGAATTTCCCAGTCTCCTCGTTGGATCCTTCACAAATTCTCGGAAAGTTATAAATATTGTACAACAGTAGCATAATCTGACAGGCACACATTTCTAGCTTGCAATGCCAGAACTTTGTAAATCGGGATCATAGTGATAAGTCTGCTCAAAGACAAAAGGCAGAGGAGTGACAGAGTGTAGAGCGAGGGTTAAGGAAATAATAAATTAACACAAGGCCAAGCAGGGGGACCCAAAATCAATTTCTTAGGGAGAATGTGAGAATCCAGTGCGGTTCAACTTACATTGACATGCAAGTTTTACAATATGCTTTATTTGGTTTGGTTAAATGAATGCTTGATAAAACAAACGAGTCACTTAACTTTAAAGTAAACAATTTCACAAGCTTTTGGAGATCTGTAAAATTCATCAAGATACAATGGCGGCTTCTCACTATGCCCGAGCTGTGTTGCCGCATTGGAGACAGAAGGCACATGCTCTCAGTCTGCCTGGGAGCGTAACAGCAGGGTGCTCAGGCCAATACTGACGCTGCACTCATGGTGCCAGCAGTTTGAGAGCAGCTTTAGGATTGGCTGCAGGGCAGGCAGGGAGCCTGTGCCTGCCTGAAGTAGAGACCTGAAGAGCAGAGGTGTGGCGGGGATCGAGGTACGTTTATTTTTTATTATTATGCAGTTTTTTGGGTTTTGTTCAAAACTCCCTGCCCCACCCCACCACTTTGCCCAGCTGGCAGCCGAAACTGTCTAGATATATACCGTTTAAAGGTGAATCGTGTTGAGGGTTTTGAACTATATTCGTTTTTTTAAATGCTTATTTGAAATACAATAACTGTAAATCACGTCCACAAGCCTAATTTTAAGGGGCCATCCAAAAAGCAGAAACACATTTTTGCAAATTAGAAACAATATGTTGTCTTTTCATTGCAACAAATACTTAATAATGAAAGGGTTAATTATGTTTTTCCTGGAACCTCTAGGTAAAATACAGCTGTGAGTTACACTTGAACTCTGAATTCTCAATGGCAAAATATTCGGAATACTCGAGGATCACTGAACCAACAATATTCAGGAAATAAATTCCAATTTCATAAAGTAATAAAGAAGCGCACTTCATCCCTGACACTGGGGAATGTCAATGTCAACTAACTAATTCTAAAAAAAAGAGAGCAGTTGAATATCTGTTGATTGGCTGTACTGTGACATTGTTTTTCCTGGCAGGAGTCGCCAAGTAGCTGACATCCGCTGACATACAGTGGTGACAGGACAATTATAAGATTAACACCCCGTTTCATGTAACTGTGTCAAACCCTCACCCATACATGTCAGGAGATCTTAGTGAAATGAATGAAAACATTTAGCTGACGAACAAATTCCTCATTTCAAATAATAAATACATATTTTCCAATGTGGTTCAGATGTAAAGTTTTGCTGTTTTAATGCAGCTAAAAAGTATAAACATTGAGTTGTGCACTGCATATTGGGCACCTTAATCATGTGATGCAGGGCAACTTTCTCACAGTTTGTTGACTTTTTACCCATGATTTAAAGAAAGAAAATTAAATGTCATTGTATGCTAAATATAGAGGACGAAGGGCCAATGAGAAACAAGAACTGCCATGCTTGCTTGCTCTGTGGTTGCCTTGTCTTAACAGACTCCACAGAGCCTTCTCCAAATTGACCTTCATTTTGTGAATCCTCTATCGTGATGTGAATGACATACATGCAGGCGAGGCTCCTCCATATGGGCAGAGGAGCGTCGCCCCCTGCCAGAAGCAACCGCTGCAAATCCTTTTACATGGAAAGGATAATAAACTTTGTTTATTATCCTTTCCATGTAAAAGGGGTGGGGCATTAGGGTGATGAGCTGAGGTGAATGCACTGTGCACTCCCCTCAGAGTGCCTGTGTGTTTGGCCAGCCGCCTCGGGCCAGCCAAACACACATGCGCACAGGGTTCTCTCCAGCCCAGCAACACGGTTGCTGGGCTGGAGAGAGCCTGCAGAGGCTCCCAGTCTGTCTGGGAGAACCCTGGCTGGGAGCTCCCACCTCCTCCGCGCTCCTCCCCCCGCACCTCCTGCCCCGCCCAGCCCCAGCCACGCGAGCCGCTCCTGCATACATGGCCAGATGACATTGTACCTTTGCAAATCTGGCAATCAGCAATGAGGACCCTTCATGGGTTTGACATACATAATACAATTATAAAAAGTAATGACAGTAAAAAATCATAACCAGGAATGTATGCATTAGTTTTCAGTTCATGTATATACATCTAAAAAATCAACCCAAATTAGATTAAAAGAAATATTCTTTGTATTTGAAATTCAATATGCCGGATAATTGACTGACAAGCCAAAACGCGGTTACCTTTTTATTTAATAAGAGATTTTTTAAATAATTAGTTTCAAGCAAGAGAATTTTTAACAAAGTTATGTGTCAGCATAGCACAAGACCATTAGGAATACATGCTACTGAGATACTGAACAGTGATTAAGGATATCCATGATCCAAGTTGGCTACAAATATATTAAACAATATAGGGGCCAGGGCATGCCCTTACTTGATTGAGCTTAAGAAGATCTTTTTCACAGTTGTATTCGTGCTCGCGTCCTCAACTGATATTCAGGTAATGGTATAAGGTAGATATGTTATAGCTAAGAGTGGTACTGAGATATTCAGTATTTCGTGTTTTTCCATAAGAAAATCCTGTCTTTTATGTCGCAGGCCATCCTGAAATCAATAAATATACAGTTGAGCGGAGCGCTACTCCTAGCTTGGGTGAATCTTTTAGGCAATAAT
This sequence comes from Pleurodeles waltl, assembly GCF_031143425.1. NCBI lineage: Eukaryota > Metazoa > Chordata > Amphibia > Caudata > Salamandridae > Pleurodeles > Pleurodeles waltl. Next base: position 618,009,953 of record NC_090437.1, on the reverse strand, counting down.
GGAACATGGGGCATGATTTAAGAAAAGTGGCGCTGCATTCAATGCAGCACCACTTTTCTTGCGCCCCTTAGTTCCCCCCAACGCCACCATGTGTGCGCCGTATTTAAGATTTGGCGCACCATGGCGGTAGTCAGGGAACTAGTGTCAAAATGTTTGACACTAGTTTGGTGCTTTGCAGGATTAGCATCAAAGATGTTGACGCTAATCCTGCAAAGCACATTGAGGCCCATTATAAATAATGATGTGCCTCCATTCAACACCTCCTCTGTACAGGCATTAAAAATGCCCCAAAAAATGGCTCAAAGAAATATTTTAGATTTCTTTGCGCCATTTTTTCAGCCCCCCTAACGGGGGAATGCCCGCCTTGCATACATTATGCCTGGCACAGACATACTGTGGCACAAGGGGTGACAAAGTAGTGCAATGCAGGCATTGTACCACTTTGTAAATCTGGCACTGCGATTTTAGCCTCGTTGGGACATATTGGCGTATAAAAATTACACTAATGAAGCGCAAGGAGGCGCTAGGCCCCCTTAAATCTGGGCCATGGAGTGGTTTGCACTACAGTATGATTGCGACCTATTTAAGTAGATGTCGCATTTTTAAATACAATTAAGGGTTTTTAGAAAATGGGATCTGAACTAGTTCCTCTCAATACCTCTTTCATGCTTGATTCATAAGCAGATAGGTGTGTGGTGAGTGCCCCTGTTTCACCATCAGTGTATCATAGCACCACAGTGCTTTTTATGCTGACTTAAAGCTTCTCATGCTGGACTTCATATTGTTGGATTGAAATTCCTGATCCTTTATGCTTCCCACCTCTGAACTGAAGCGTTTTCGAGCAGCTATAGATACTGCAGGACAAGGAGGGGGTAGGAAAGTTTCAATAAACCGCGGCAGATAGTACTAATGTGTGCTAAAATCAAGTGGTGGAATATCTGGAGAAAGTGCCATACTGCCTTTTGAAAGGCCAGTTTAAAGGCTGCTTGGGGGATAGCATAAGAACTCATGCTTCAGCTCCTGTTTTGACATGGTTCACACTTAGGTATCTCTCCCCTTCAGGTGCAAACACTGCAGGACACTGAGCAGTGAGCAGTTTTGGGGGGGGGGGCAAAATAGAGCATATTAGAAAGTTAATATTGGTATGTTCTTATGTATGATGCAATCCAGATAAGAGAATAAAAATCCTGAACCAGATGGAGGGTCATCATTTGGCAATACGAAAGCAGACTGCAAACTAATTGGCATGAAGGAAGAGGAAAGGGGAGTACCAGTAAGCCATACGCATGGAACAAACAGCTACTTTCACTGTTCACAAAACCTAAGTCTTTTTACATCAAACAACTATCCTCCAGTCTTTATTTAACAAAACAGGCTTTTAAAATGTGATACTTTTCTGAATAATTTTAAAAATTCACATTACTTTTTAAAGCCTCGACATAACACATTGTTGTCACTGTGGGCCATGTTAGAAGCATTTGTTCATCATTGTATTCTGTATACGTCTCAGACCTCCCAGGGTACCCAGGTCTGCCATCTCATCAAGACAAGCTATCTACAGTGCCAGGGGTATGCCCACTTCTCCAAATAAATCCCAGCAGCCCTTAGCCATAACTCACTTCACCGAGGAACAGGAGGCAAGATTTAAAAATTGGTGGAAATTTGTATCCAATAATCTTGTGTCTAAGGACCCTTGTCAATAGGTAGAATGCTGGTACAGTAGTGGCAGCAAGATAACCAGAAAAGAGGACTTTATATTTTGACCTGACATCAGTGGACTTTGATTACCTAGCTGTGGTCAAATAGTTACTGCAGACTCAGATGACTCTAAGTACTTGTTTGAACATAGATCTACAAAGAGCCCATGGAACAGTGTTGAAGAGACCACAAGTTTTTTTTTGCAACTAGTTTCAAGTTAGGTGTACAAAAATCATAATCTTAATTTAAAAAAATCATGCTTTTAGGCAGTGTTTCTTATACTGTGGGTCATGAGCTGATTTTTGGTCAGTCGAGAATGTTCAAGCAATAAATAAAGATGCCTTTAAATTCTCTATTTACCACGCCACATTTGAAGCACTTCAGAGACAGAGGTCAAATGACAGGATGACTTTCAAACTCCTCTCACTTTGCAGTCAGAGAAAGAAAAGTAAAATGAATTATTTGACAGTCTCACTGGGGTACAGATTGTGAAATGAAAGGCAGTTGGAAGTACTTTGTTGTAACACAACAGTATGTCAATACCTGCAAATTAAGTGTACACATTCAACAGTTGGAAAGAAAAAGTGCAGCACATTTTTCTAATTCTGAAGTGTGATGGAATTGAAGATTTTTATTGGATCAAAACAATCAAGACACTTTACTTGGTGATGTACAAATGATAAATATTCAACCCAATTTCTATACATTATCATTTGTGTGCCATATAGTGTTATCAGTAAAACTTTATGTTGGTCAAAACGTAGTGATCATTTCAATGGAAAAATGTTTGTCAGTTAATGACAGTGTGTTGACACCCACTGTTTTAGTTACATTAAAAACACACCCGCCTCATGTCAATTAAAGTTAGCTGGGTTGCGAAAGTTTGTTGTTCTAAAAAGTGGGTTGTGGTTCTCAAACGTTTGGGAAGCACTGATTTACAGAATCAGAACTACTAGACCTTTGTAAATGCCAGTTTTCCAACAGGATATTGTAATCTCTCAAATCATAGAAATAAACATCCGCAAACCAATTTTGACACTTTCTCTTCTGTATAGTGCCTAGAAACTATGCTTCGTATTACTTGTGCTCTCAATCACAACACATTTCACTGTTAATATGAGTTCTAAATTATTCACAGTAGCTCCTCAGAAGAGCTAGAGACAAAAATATTTACTGACATTGAGTTTACCTCAGTATTCTGACTTAATAAAAATAAAGAAACAAACATTTAATCATGGTTATTTCTCTATTCAATCATTTGTTGTTAAAATGTATGCTTATAAAACTGAATTTCTAATTTTATTTCAAGCTTTTTAAAAACATCAAATAGGGAACTTGTACTGTCACTTGTCTCCAAACTAGTAGTCACTCAGGAATAATTTTGGGAACTATTTTTTCAGAGAGCCTCTTCAGAATAAACAAAACAATCAGATTTCCCAATTCTAGAAAAAACAGTGTCCATTCTTTAGGTTTCACATGCATGTGTGTGCTTGCAAAATCTTTTGTCATTGGGAAAAAAATCTTAAAAGGGGTTTAGAACCCTTCTCCTTACTTACCTGAAATTACTATTGGCTTTGTCCAATGTCGCTCTAATTTCTGTGCTTCCAATTGGCCTGCACATTGTCTGCTTTCAATGTCTGCTCTCTGCTTTGCTGTCCTGCTATTGTGTGTATTCGGGACCAAGTACTCCTTCCGGTCACTGACCAATGGCTACTAGCTAGTGTCCTTCCATTGACCTCATACTTCCCAACATACTATTATTTTATTTTTACAATGAATGTGGCTGTGTGAAGTACATCCTAGAGGTGCTCGAACCATTCACCAGGTTTGCTTGCCCCATCCCTCCCAGCTCCTCCTGTGTAGCATGCCTTCTCCATCCGTCCTGTCCCCTCCTGGGTTACTTGCCAAGTTCCCTCCCACCCACTCCTGCATTGTTGCTTGCTTGTTATTTTAGTGCAAGCAGCACACACACAGCGAGCATGGGCAGCGTCTTGTGGCTCGAACCCTGAGGCATCCAAACACTCCTTTAACAAATACTGCTTTTACCCAATTGAGCGCCACCAGCACAAGATGCAAATTTAAAGGTGAAATTCTACCACTGGGGCAGGGCGCTATGCGAGGGCCACATTACAGGGTTCTTAAGACCTTTGACCAGTGCACACAGTTGTTATCAGCATTTGTGTGGAGCACATCACACCATGAGTAGCAATACAAAAGAACCCTGTTGCAGGCATGGAAGAAACTGTTGTAGATCATGCAGGTTGGGCGTTGGTGATGGGCGATGCCCCCTAAAGTCCTGTCACTGTCTATTGCCTTTTCCGGTGTCTTTGTTTCCAAAATAAGTATGAGGCCTCGAGTTTACACCATTTAAAACGTGCTGGAAGATGCCATCTGTGCCGCAGCAGTGTGCCCCATGTGATATTCATGGGGCCAGGGTACAGGGCTATGTTTTACAATAACAAGCTGTAGTTTCGGGACCATGGCTCTGGATTCCTCTCTGTTGCTGTTTGTTGGGCTGTTGACAAGGTGCTATAATAAGAGAAAGTTCAGAGAGTGTATATTCTGGCCTGGATTAAGCACTGATCGTTCGTGCAGAGAGCACAGGACTGCGAGGTGCCACTCTGTGCCGTCTCTTTCCTGCTGAACTGCACGCAGGAGCACCCCTCAGTCCTCCAAGGGATGCAGCGCAGATGCACATACCTAATCATACTCTGTGAAGTGCTGCTGTATTGTTTCTATTTGTAAAAAGGTTGTCCACTGACTGTGAAACTGAGCAACCTGAACCTGAGCTCCAGTCCCAGCTCTCCTGCTTAGTAAGGGTGTGTGATCCTGGCCAAATAACGTAGATTTTTGTGCCTAAATCTCTTCACTGCCAAAGTCTACTTTAATAACAACGGGTCAATGGGCAGGTCTAAACCACGACATGCCATTAAACATGCTCTGTCCGGAATGACTGCCTTCCTCTTATTACCAATTTCAACAGGAAGGAGGCATATTTTCCTGCAAGAGCTCAGTCTCTTGCTCCATAGTCTGCTCTCTTTTGCTCCTTTACCCCCCAACTCTTGACACCTACCATCTCTACTGATCCCTTGCCCTTCTATCTCTTGCTTCCTACATATGTCTCTCGCTCGTACCCATGTCTCTTACTCTCTACCCTACTCCTCTCTCTCTTTACCTCTGCCTCCAACTCTCTGGCACCCTCTCCCCTGGTCCCCATACCTCCGCCTCTTGCTCCTATGCATCTTTCGTTCCTAATCCTTCCAGTTCCATGCCCCTGCCATCTGTCTCTTACTGTCCACCCATCTGACATTGACAAAGCCAATAGATGACACATAGGCAAAATGTATTGGCTTTGCCAGTGCTTGTTTACTTCTCTAATTAAAAATCAGATGTTAATGCTTATTATGTTGTTTCAACAGTAGTTAATTTATCCAAAAATAAATTATTTCCAAAAGCAGTTCCGATCTGCAGTTCAAAATAAATGTAAAAACACTAAACATTCCCTGTCTTACTCACATATGAAAACTTCCAAGAAATTACTTGAAACTCCACCTTTACGGAAGAAAACTCATGCACTGACTAGTAGCTCTAGTTTCCTTGAGGCAATGTAAAAGATTTGACAAACACTGCATAATTACTAATGTTTCACACAAAGCAGGGCAGCAAGCAAACTTGCTCCATTGCGTTAAAGGTAGCGAGCAGAAATGGACCCTATCTACTAAGAAATGGCATATTTCTGCTCTCTCTTAGCACTGGCACACTGTGTGCTGCCTAGGCTCATAGAGCACATTCCATAGCCCCACCTTGACGCCTGACTGCAAATAAGCCTCCATGTGAAAGGGACATCAATGTGGCAGGCAGGCACCTCAGGGGTGGAGGGGTGGAGGTGGTTGGGGGCTTGGGTTTAGATGGGGGGTCCTTGGGTTTGGGTTTGGCTTGGGTCTGGATGGTGGGTGAGGGTGTTTGGGCTTTCGGGTAGGAGTAGGGATCTTAGATTTAGGTGGGGGTGGGTGTTTTGTAGGGGTGGGGGCATGGGCACTGGTAGGGGGGATATGGGAGGACTGGGAGGTGGAAGGGTTGGGTAGGGGCAGGGGGGCATGGCCTTAAGGGGCAGCACAGGGTGGGACAGGAGTAGGGAACAGGTCAAGGAAGGCAAGGAAGACTTTCTTAGGGACACAGGGGCGGTCATATGAAAAAGATTTAGGAGTGAAGGTAGAGGAATTGGTTGTATGATGTGTTGGTGTGATGGACGTGGATGCAGGTGTGTGCAATGTGTGCCTGTGTGTGGTGGATGTATGTTGGGTGGGTGAGTGAGGGTGTTTGTGTTTCTTGGGAGGACGGAGGAAGAAATGCAGGGAGAGGGAATGGAAGATATGTGAGTGTATGGTGGGACGGTGGCTGCAAGTGAGGTGGATGTGCTGCATGTGGTAGTAAAGGTTGTTGTGGTGAGTGCGGATGTGATGCGTGGGGTGGGTGTCTGCATGTCTGATCTTGTGGTGTCTGAGGGTATGACAGGACTGGTGGCAGGATCAGGGTGTGATGATGCAGCAGGTGTTAATGGTGATATGACTGTAAGGGAGTAGGTGGTGAGGGAGACAGTATAGGAAGTGTTTGTTGGTGTGTTTGCTGATGTGTGTTGTGTGTGTGCATGCTTGTGGTGTCGCTTGTGGTGCATGTGTCTGTCTTTGCGCACCTTGTCTGTTGTAGGGGGTGATTGCTGGTCTGTAGGTGTGCTCTGGATGGGTAAAGGGAGAGGGGTCTTGGATTGGGAACAGGCAGCTGGAGGAGGGACAGAAGATGATGGGACACTGGCTGTCGTCAAAGAGGAGGCCAGAGCCTTAAACTAAATCTGTAGGCCATCCAAAGCACCGTGAATGCCTTCCAGGTAGGCATTGCTCTGCTGCATCTGGGATGCCAGTCCCTGGATGGCATTCACAATGGTTAACTGCCCCACAGAGATGGACCTCAGGACGTCAATAGCCTCCATATTGAGGGCAGTAGGGCTGACTGGGGCAGGGGCAGAGGTGCCTGCAGAGAAGGAGATGTCCACCCTCCTGGGTGAGTGGGCACGGGCAACTGGGTGGGGAGCTACAGTGAGGGCGGTGCTGGTAGGGGGGGTGGCAGACAAGGATGATGCTGGGCTGGTCCCAGATGAGTCCGCCACTGCCAGGGAGCCACCATCAGAGGAGGAATCCGAAGATGATGTTGTAGTTGTTCCAGTCTCCCCTGTGGTGCTCCCCTCACCCCCTGTTCCACTGGTCCCCTCGGCATCGGTGAACTCTGCCTCCTGGGTCCTATGGGATGCAGCTTCCACACTTGCCGGTGCCCCTTCTCCTTCACCAGATGATGCTAATGCACACATAGACAGAGGTGGATAGAGAAGGAAGTTGGGAGAGAAAGAATGGGATGAAAGGGTCACTACCTACCCATCTTGTATACATACCGACAAGATACCTACTTATCCCAGCTGTGACAAATAGTGGCTATAATACAATTACTACAAACATAGTTCAGGTAGCAATAACCAACTATATAACTATTACCTCACCTCTTCACCCAAGAGACAATATTGAACATCCTAAATGCCTGTTATCTGTCGTACTCACATGTATATTCATTTACTCCATGAACATACTTACCTATGTGTCAATCATAACACAATGAAACAAAAATAAACTTCAGAGGTACTGTATACATAGACGATATGACAGGTATGTGTGGAATACATGTTGTACAGATGTCCATTTATATTGCAATGAATCCTCTTTCAATGTATACTACACACACTTGTCAGAACCCAAATACAGAGCTAACAAGATAACTTTGGCTGAGTAAAGTAGAATCAGGGATATAGAATGAAGGTTATAGAATGCCTCAACATTAAAGTTTGTCTTAATTGCAGTTGACAATTTGGTATGGCACCATCACATCAATGCTTGCATGGCTTTACAAAGCTAACGCACATCACTACAACACAATTGGAGTGACAACCATGACTCTATACTCCTCTAATTCCATTAGACCTCGTCAATACCTAAGTCCAGTAAGGGACACATACAAATGTCACCTAACAGTCTGAACTTACCCCCTTGTGGCTGCTGTGTTGCCCTCAAGCACCCATCCAACTCTGGGTAGGGCGCCGCCAGTATACGGGCCATTAGGGGGGGTCAGGGTCTGATGGGCACCCCTTCCTTGTTGAGAGGCCGATCCCCAACTGGGCCTCTCGGGTTCTCCAGGCCCAGCATCTCGGTCCCACCCATGTCTTCCTGCAGTGGTTACTCCACCAGCTATGGACCCCAAGGGTCTGCACTTGTTTGGTAATGGCTCTCCATAACCCTTTCTTCTGATGGGCACTGACCTGCATCGGAGACATAGAAAAAAGGAGAACATCATGTAGGTGATACAAAACATCATCAGCATTTGCTGACATACAGCATAAACAGCACATGCACATACCCAGTACACTGTACACCACATACATGATTAGCATACAATTCCACCTTTCAGATATCCCATTTCAATGTACACACACTTTCACCATCAAACACCACCAGCGATGAAAGTAATCAAACATTGTACTGACCTGTTGATCTGGAGCCCCATACAGCTGTCCATACAGGGGGTAGGACCCCTTCCACGAGTTTATCCAGTTCATCTGGAGTGAAGGCTGGAGCCCTATTCCCTGCAGTATGTGCCATTGTGGCTCCCAGATACAGAACATAGCAGCTCACGCAGTGGAGGTCTTGCTTGCTCGAGTGTCAGGAGTCAAGTGAGCTGGGCTATACAAAATGGCGGTCACTGCCGCCGCGGTCATGACCGTCACCCCCAGCGGTGATCATCATTGGCCCCAATTTCCCATAGACATCAATGTTAACCAATGAGGAGTTGCAATGTGGTTCTGACCACCTTTCGTCATGACGACTCCCACAGGCGGAATGAGGTAACTTCCATCTGTCCTCTGGATGCAGGACAGACGGCTGCGAATTTACATTTTTTAATGAATTTTATGTGATCCCACTGCATCATTACTTGAATATTTGCTCAATATGCTTAATGTAAGGTGTCAACTCATTGACACTCACATATGAAGTGGGTGTCAGCTGGCAATACTCAGGTGTATGTTTATATCCATGTAAGAACACTACATACTGTGTAACATATGGGAAGCTTTTGTTTGTTCATGACTTCAATTCCTGTACACGTCCCTCTGTCACAAGTCTGGCAATATGAGGTATTGCCATAATGTCTGGGTAGGAATGGTGTGTGGATAAATGTCTCCATCTGCAACATGCCTGACAACTTACAGGAGCAATCCTTTCCGATTGTCCTATAATATTTATCGGTCACAACACTGTAAGAAATGTACTGAGTACTGTTTGTCCCTCTCCCTAGATACCGCCAAATCAGAGTGATGAGGAATGCACCAGTCTACGGGCCCCTAGTAGACCATAGAAGAGAGGCACATTTTGATGACTTATCAACTGAACCATCTGACCATCAGGGAACTGGTTGCCCAGTTGCAGCCAGACCTCCTGCCACCAGCCTTAAGGAATCTCCATGCCATTTCTCCAACAGTACAGGTGTTGTCTGTCCTGCATTTTTTTGCTAGTGGCTTGTTTGAGGTGACTGTGTGACTGGCTGCAGGAATGTCACAGCCGATGTTCAGTGTAGGTTTACAGGATGTGCTGAATGCCCTACTAAAGCTTATGAACAGGTACCTAAGGTTTCCACAATGTCCAGAACTGAACCCTTCTAAGGCTGCCTTTTACAACATTGCTCATGTGCTACATGTAATAGTGGCCATTGATAGTACTCACATCGCCTTGTTACCTCCGAGGGCCAATGAACAGGTGTACAGAAACCAGAAGAGTACATATTTGATTAATGTTAAAATGATGTGTCTTGTAGACCAGTATATATCATATGTGGCTGCAAAATTCCCTGAGATGGTGCATGATTCCTACGTCCTGAGGAACAGCAGTGTCCTTGCATTGATGTTACATCTACAGTGAGAAAGGCCATGGCTCATTGGTAGGTGTACTGCTGTCCATGTCAGATGTCTGAACTACCTCTCTACACAGTCAGCTCTATGCCTATCATAGTGTTATAATGTACTATTCCTATATCTACACAGATGACTCTGGATACCTCAACCTACCCTGGCTCCTGAATCCAGTTAGATATCCAACTATAGATGGGGAGGACAGGTACAATGAGTCACACGGCCGGACGAGGTGTGTGATAGAGAGGACTTTCGGCCTATTGAAAGCAAGATTTAGTTGCCTCCATGTGTCCGGTTGTGTCCTGCAGTACCGACTAGGGAAAGTCTGCAAGGTCATTATTGCATGCTGCGTGCTACATAATCTGGCCCTCAGAAGGCACATCCCACTGTATGAGGAGGGGGGCATTGCTGCAGGAGCTGTGGCTGAGGCTGGTGACCCTGATACTGATGATGAGGGAGACAAGGAAGAGGCAGCTGACCGAATTTGCTGATACGTTAAGTGACTCTCAGGTATGTGTGGTCTAAAGTTTAATGAACAGTTGAACCCTGTATGGGAGATGTGATTTTGTCCTTTAATGTTGTATGCATCAAGGTGTATGAGGAGACTACTGCCTTCCATCTTTGTTTTCAAACCTGAAGGGTTGCTGACGTAACATGAGGGGAAGTGTAAATGCAGTGCTGCCATTTAGATGTGATAAATGCTGGTGCCATTACCTCTCATCCTTGTAGATGTACTCAAGTTGTATGGTCCTAAGTCTGAATTAATAAGACAATAGAATGCACACATCTTTGAATTGTCCTGTTCAGCAGTCCTATTATTTTGTACTCTGAGCTGCTGCCTGGCATCTGCCTGTTATTGACAATGCAAGGTGGTGTACTGTTGGGGATGTCACCTATATGGAATGATACCAGTACTTTGCATGTCCGTGACTGACAGTCCTAGCCTGTAGATAAGTGGCTGAAAGAGACCTGGGGCACTTCAAACCCACTCTTTGAAGTCTCCCCCACTTCAAAGGCACATTTGGGTATATGTTTTGGGTATCTGAAACCATATACGTGGAACACGTGATCTGAGGACATTCTACCAGGAAATAGGACTGCAGTGTTGTCAGGAAAGACTGCCACTGTGCTGTTTGCTCTGCGGTGTTTGCCTGATGCCTGCTTCGGCTTGCCTGGGAGTGAAAGGACTGTATCTAACCCTCTACATCTTGCAATCTAAAGCTTCTCCAAGGGCATGACTGAGCTTGCCTCCTGTTTCTGAAGTCTCAGGTATTTCAAAGACTTCACCTGCATCTTGCTACCAGCACCTGGGCTCCTCTGCTGAGTCCTGCTCTGCCAAGTGATGGCAACTCCCATCCTGGGCCCTTGGAGGTGAGTGTGGTGATACAACACAAGGACTGCTGCAACAAAACTGCTGCTGCAAAAACTCTCCTTTTGCTGCTGCCTGTAACAAAGCCACAGACACCCATTACAAACTACACAATGCAACTGCCCCAAATTACAACACAGCCCTGGCTTTGTCAATGCTGCACCAATGCATCGGAAGCAGTACTCATTGCTTCTGGACATCGATGCATCAATGATGTTGCCCAATCTGGAAATCATGCATCACCCACAAGTGCAATGCATCCCCTCCTCTGAATCAACGCATCATCACTGAGCATCGACGCAACAAAGGTACTATCAGCGGGTCTGCGTGACTCCTGTACACATCCGGTGCTCCATCGCGGTCGGACTGAACATTTGAAATTGCCCCGGTCCAGCACGACCAGATAGCTCCAGTTGGAGCAATTGTCTCCTAATTACTGCATTTTGATTTAACCTTTGAAAAAATCATAACTTGACTTGTATATGTTGGATTGTTGTCATTTTGGTCTTGTTTGACTCAGAATTATTAGCTATTTTTCTAAACGTGTGTGGAGTCCTTTTGTGGTGTCTGCATTGTGTAGCTGTGTGTGGGCACAAATACTTTACACATTGCCTCTTGAGTTTAGCCCGACTGCTCTGTGCGAAGCTACCAGAGGGTGAGCACAGGTAAACGTTTTTTGTGTATCTTACTTGCTCTGACTAGGATAGTAGTCCCTCCTTGGAGAGAGTGCAAACCTCTGCCAACTAGAGCCCAAATTTCTAACAGGAAGGCATACAATTTTGATGCAATCCCAGGTTTACTTGTCTTGGCTAATCTGGGAATGTGGCAAAAATAATGGATGGATGCATGGAAACACCCAAACTCTACCTATGAAGCACCTTCCAGAAACAGAGTATCACAAGGCAGCGACCTGAGCTGCCTTTTGTTACTCCCGATTTACCAAGCCGTCAAGGTGGCTTTGCTCATTATGGTAAATCAGATTTAATGATTGGATTGCCCTTGTGTCACCTTGCATGAAGCAAGGGCACCACATTCCTTTGATAAATCTAGCTCTGAGTATGGAAAAACTGCATGGAACAGCATATTTCACATAAATACCCCCTCCCCAAACAAATACGCATCCTAAAAAACAGTCACTCTGAACTTTTTGAAGAGTAACTTTATAAGATTTCCAGACTGTGAAAGGTCATGCAAAATATTTGGGAACCTATGAGTCGAGGAGTACTTTCATAAGATGTCCATTGTGGGAATAGCGATGCGAAATATTTGTGAATATTTGATTGTTCCCTGTTTTTTACAACCACCTCCCCGACATTTCTTACCCACAACCAACCTTAATGGTACAACAACAACAAGTCAGTTACATCGGGTCATTTTTGAACCGTCAGAGGTGCAATTTACAATTCTAAAATTCTATGTGTGCTGATTCTGTGAAGCATGCTATCGTTTTTAGAATGGCAAATGTTTTTCTCCACTAAAGTACACCCAGAAGGCAAAGTATTTTGTGAATTGCTCCACAAGTTCTTAGTGAGTGTATACTACAACTAACAAATTAATGAAATACAGTGGGTCCAAATGATTTTCATTTCAGATATTGAAAATTGAACACGTGTGGTCTGTGATTAAGCAAGACAACACCTGGTAAAAACAAACTTTTTATGATAACACAAATGAGCACAACGTGCTTTTTTCCCCAATGTTGTTACTTACTTGCTGAAATCCAGGGTGCGCGCAGGAGAATGTTCTCTTGCCTCCAGTTCTAAATCAGGATGCATATCTGGCAAGGAGGCAGAACATCTGTATGCCTTTTAGGGAAATGCAGAGTTAAGAAAAAATGTGCTGGCAGTGTTTCCATTGTTACAGTTTTATGTTAAGATTTATGCCTGTGCTGAACAAAACAAATGCTGGTTTTTAAAAGCTGTTTAACAGGAAACAAGTCCCAACATTATTCCCTACTTTGTTCAACCAGAGGTTATGTTTATTTAGAAAGCTAACATTTATACAGATTATAGACTCTCAAAAGAGGCCGATGCCAAAAATCACAGCCTAAAATGACTTCTTCCATTATGCCCATAGCTTTTTTACCTGCAGCTGTTTTTATAAGAATTGGATCCTTTAAGCAAAGGCCTCTGGGTCTAGTGGGAGAGATCACGGCAACTTGCACAATGGTTTACATACAGTGTCATGAGAGAAGGGGAAATGTAGAACAAAATCCATTAGAAACCTTGCACTTTCCAGATAATTCCTGGAATTGTTGAAATAGGCACAACGCCAGTCAAAAAAATGTTGCATAGTTCAATAAAATATGCAATTACTCTCCGAAGAAAAGGCGTGTATCTTGTTCAACGTTCTAATGGCATAATCCATACTGTAGTAGAAACCACAGCAGTTATGATGGCAAGGAATGTATATAAGAGAGGCAGAACTGTACAATTGCCTTTGCCTTTTCCGACATATTTCAGTGCACTGGTACGATCTAGATTCTCTTAGTCTTGACCCAGGGGTGGATCTATTCAAGATTTTCAGGATAGCTACTGACTATGTAAATAAATTTACTTTAGATTAATTTGTTTGTTGTATGTTAATGGATTTTTGGGTAATGTACTGTAAAGCTGGCCTGCATCCACCATCCCGATCTATGTTAGGCACCCCTGATCTAGATGTTTTGGACTGCTTTTGAGACTGTTTACTACTTTAGAAATCTTCCTTCATTACTCATTAATACCCTTTGGTTCAAGCCATTGATTCGGATTGGTGAGTATACCTGCACTGCAACAATAGCTGGTTGTATGGCCAGGAGTTCCTGAATGCCATTGTATATATTAATTCTACCTCAGAAGCACACCCGTGAACCATTTCCTGCAGCATAGCAATTGCCCAGGTGTTGTGGCAAACAAGCTCCACCATGCCGTCCAAATAGAGAAGAGGTGAATTTATTAAAATACACCGGCGACACAGCTGACAGCAAACCACTCTCTTCAAGCACTCACAACTGCCGTCACGCCATCATCGAACCCAACTCCAACATTCGATAACGCGTGGCACAACATAACATTACCTTTTTTCTTCTTTTTTTTTTAAAGTACCCAAACCAATCCTTATATTTTTATAAATGCACATAAAAAAAAAAAATTATGAACAAGGGTGGGTTGGAACAAGGGTGGAAGTAGGATGTGGTATCCTAGGACTAGTTAGGGGTGCCTAGCACTTAAACCTATCAACTTGCACTTAAAACCCCTGGACAAGAGAGAGAGATTTCAGCATGCCCTGAACCAAAAAGCAACAACTGCAGAAGGATGCCCAGCTGGAAGGAGAAGCCACCTGATGCCCAGCAAGGATCGAGTAAGGGCTTTGACTTCACCTGACCACAGGACTAGGATAGGTCTCTTCAGGACCAGTGGAGCTGGCCCACTTATGCCCCTGAGAATCCGCTGGGGGAAAGGACCTGGAATTCATTTCCACCTGGGACCCCTTCAAGATGCCAAGAACCCTAAAGTCCTAGTAAGTGCAGCAAGGAGAGTGTTCTGGTGGATGGTTGCAGAAGGGTTGCTCAAGATTCACCCACCAGCAGGAGAGGCTCACCAGTAGCCAGGCAGAGGACAGGTTTGACACAAGAAGCCTGAAAATTCAGCTTCACACCAAGTACACCCTTTTACAGGATAAAAGGCCTGAAAACTGCACCTGGTAGCAAAATGCAAAACGAGCAAATAATGAAGAGAAAGATTGACCCAACAGGGCCACAGTTATGCCACTTCACAGATGTGCCTGTTTCAATAAGAGAAAATTATGAAAATAGGCACATAGCGCACAGCCAAGGCCTATGGGTTTGTGCAGCTTTGTATAATTAACCTCTTTGTGGAAAGGACGTGCACTGTGCCTATTTTCTTCACCAGGGGCCCCATTTCCAGGGGGGCGGGCAATGTAAATATTCTTCTAATTCAGCAAGCCCGTCCTGTGCGGCAAGAAACCATGTGCTGGGTCCATTGTATCCACCCACTGCCCATGTCTGAGGGGGTATGGGTGCACCCAGCACCTCACTGCCTCTCCCGTAGCTAAAGCACAGGAGGACTTTCCAGCTGGAGCAGCAAAGAATGTGCCAGCTCCCCCACTGCACAGGAGTCCAGTGTAGGGAGCAGGCTAGGCTGCGGGGACCTTGGTGTTCCATACTGCAACATCCAAGCTGGGCACCCAGTTCTAAAAATGAAAGAGGCCAAGATCTAAAAATGAAGAGGCCAAGACCATGACATGAGGCTGGAATCAAGAGTGGTGCAAGCCACTCATTAATTTTTACCTTTTCTGGGCCAAGGAACACCCCATTGCTCTGTGTGATCTTGAAACCGTATAATTCCTTTCTTGTGGTTGCCCAGGGAGGGGTTAAGGTGCACCACCAATGGTGAAGGAGGAGTGTTTGGGGGGCTGCTAGAGTGCAGCAGCCCTCATAAGTGAATTGAAAAAAAATAACACCAAGACTCCTGGGGATCAGCGCAAACCAGGAAAGGTTTGCTTATCATTTAAAGCATGCTGAGTTGGAGGATTTTGCTCTTTGGCTCAGGAGTATGCGGACTCCTTGTGGTTGGTCCTATGACTGCCTTATGTGGCTTGTATAAAGTCAAAAAAGACTCTGACACACTTTTATAAATTAAAAATGCTTTACTGACACAATGAATGTTAAACAACACAAACATTTACCATTATAATTAATGTTTATGACTGGTAGTATAATTTCCAATTGTATTAATTGATTTTGCCCTATTAAAACATGACATGTGGCTGATTTGATTAATACAGTGACACCGTGAAAAATCCAGTTGGCCTGGCATATATTTACTGACACCCCCTCCTAATACATATGTTACATTGACAAAGAAAAACCTGTGGTCATTGTTATTACTTTGGTGATGCCCCGACCAAGCCAGTAAGCCTGCCTTCTTTAAAATGCCACCCCCTTACAATATGATGTTGCATCTTCTATAGTTGCAGAGCTGTTGTGATCTCGGGGTTCAGGACCCACTAGTGGTGAATTGTGATATGAAAGTGCCACCAAATGTACTTTATGGATCAAATCTGTTTATTGATATTTTGGATGTAAGAAACAAATAACACGGCTGTGCGCCTACAACCCCATCGGCTGGCAGAATTGATGGTCCACCTTTCAATCATTCTAATAAGGGTTCCGACAGAAGTGCCGTTATAGCAGAAGCTTACGTGCATTATTGCCATACAATCGACAGTCAACAATGAACAAGAACAATTAACGAAGGAATTAATCACACAGCGTTTTCTCCACCCTTCGCCCCCCCTCGGGTGACCAGCCCAGCTGCCTGCCAGGGCCCAGGATCCAGATTCCACCCTGAGGAGTTTGGCTGCCCACCCGAGGGTCACGCATCTTGCAGCAGTCGCAGGGTCTTTAAGTATGTAGGGCAGGTAAATTCATTGAATTCAGTGGACAGAATCTGTATAAAGGGTCTCCACAATGTGGCTGTTTCTTCTGCTCTCTGGCTGGCAACCAACAATAGTTTCTCCATCGCTAGGATGAACCAGAGTTTATGGAGCCATGAAGTGTAGCTCGGAACCTTGTCCGTGCCCCACAGGGCTAGAATCGTCTGATGTGCTGCGTTGAGGGTAAGGGCAAGCTGCCATCCCCTAGAAGCGTAGGGAAAAGGTGAGAGGGTTGGGCAGGCCCAGAATAGTATACGGTGGGAGCTAGGGGATCTCCGTGTGGAATACTCTTATCTATTTCAACGAGGATGCTGCTCCAATATCTTTTCAGCTTAGGACAGAGCCACAGCAAGTGAATGAGTGTGCCTATGTTCCCACACCCCCTCCAGAAAAGCCCAGATTTAGTGGGATCCCATGCATGTATTCTCACAGGGGTATAGTACCAGTATGTTGCTATCTCATAGGCTGTTTCGGCCCCCGGTATGTTGCGAGCTGTGTGGTGTGCCCTGAAGTGAATTCCTTCCCACTCCTCCTCTGTCAGGTCTCTCTCCACCTCGCCCTCCCACCTTTTCTGCCCTTTAGTTTTAGAGGATGGTGCGGCTACTTGGAGCTGATTATAGAGTTCAGAGATCAGCTGCTTGTAGTCTTTTTTAGCCAGTAGCCATTTCTCGAATGCTGTAAGTGCTCTAGCTACTAAGTGCTTGACCGCTGGTTGGAGCACCCAATGTCTGACCTGGTAGTATGGCAATCTCTCTGCCTCCGTTAACCGTATGCCTCTCTCATGCGATCGAAAGGGATAATACCATCTGTGCCAAATAGACTCCCCACCCTTCTGCAACCCCCATCATGCAATTGTTGAAAGCCCTCTGATTTCAGGCCGGGGGCGAAGTCAGGATTCACGCAGATCGGCGTCATAGGGGAGGGAAAGGTCGTCAGGCCATATCTGGTCGCCACTGCGTCCTACACCCTGAGAGTCACGCCAGTGACAGGTGATGAGTATAACCCTATCGCTCTATGTCTGCGCCGCAGCCAGGGTTCTCTCCAGATATGGGACGCCACAACTGTTTGGTCCATAAAGCACCAGTGTTTCTTGGTTAACGGGCGGCTCCACTCCAGCATGAAACGCAGCTGAGCCGCTTGATAATACTTCAGTATGCAGGGAACCGCCAGCCCCCCCCTCTGCTTTAGGAAGGTATGATGTGTGGTGCGAGATGCATGCGGGTTTCCGGGCCCAAATAAATTTTAATATCGTCGTCTGAAGCGTAGCTAGGGTGTTGGGTGGCGGAGCAAGGGGTAGTGTTTGGAACAAATAGAGTATGTGCGGCAGGATTGTCATTTTGATTGCAGCGACTCTGCCAAACCAAGATTGTTTATATTTCCCCCATGCCTCTAGGTCTTTTAATACCTCCCTCGAGAGGGAAGCATAGTTCATGCAAGCTGTCTTTGTGGCCGTTGGTGCTAGGGCTATGCCAAGATACAGGACGTGCAATGACGTCCAGACAAAAGGGAATCTGGAGCGCAGTTCCCCCTCATGTTTAGGGAGGACCGACAGGTTCAGGATTTGAGATTTCTGTGCATTCACTTTGAATCCTGAAATAGCACCATATGTACGTAAGGCGTCAGAGAGCGCTGGGAGTGAGACCATGGGCTCCGACAGAGTAAGGATCACATCGTCAGCATAGAGACTGATAAGGTGGTAATCACCCCCAAATTTGATGTCAGTAATACAGAGATCGGCTCATAGTCTTTGTGCCAGGGGCTCCATGTAGAGAGCAAATAGGAGCCCTGTCTCGTTCCTCGTCTTATCGGAAACGGCAACAAAAACGTTCCATTGACTCAGACCGCTGCCTCGGGCTCTTGATAGACACATTTTATCCAAGTCAGGAGCGTCGGTCCGACCCCGAAGTGCTCCAACACCTGGAAGAGGTAAGGCCAGCGCACCCTCTCAAACGCCTTCTCCGCGTCAATAGTAAGGAGGAGTGCCTCCTTGCGTGATCTCTGCGTTTAGTCTATAAGATGTAAGAATCGCTTTGTGTTGACTCCACATTGTCGATGGGGTATAAAACCTGCCTGATCCGGGTCAATAAGCCCGGGCAAATAAGGGTTGAGTTGTTGTGCTAGGATGCCAGTGAACAGCTTGGCATCTATATTTAAAAGTGAGATGGGTCGGTATGATCCACATTCCTCTGCGTCCTTCCCAGGTTTGTGGATGACCATGATGATCACATCGAGCATACTGGGAGCAAGCGCCTTGGTCTCTGTGAAAGAGTTGAAAAGATGTGTGAGTATTGGGGCCAGTTCAGGACAGAAGGTTTTATAGAAAAGCGGAGTGTAGCCATCCGGGCCAGGTGACTTCCCGACTGTAAGACGGGAAATAGCCAAGATCACTTCCTCTACCATAATTGGTTTATCAAGGAGAGCTGCATCCTGTTCCCTGAGTGGGGTAACTGTGCAATCAGTAAGGTGCGCAGAGGGGTCAGGGGCAGAGTCTGCCGCATATAGCTCCCTGTTGAATTCGGAAAATGCTTCCGCAATTTGCGCATCTGTGCACACCTCCCCTAGGGAGGGGGAACGCACCATCTTTATGGTGCTAGCATGGTGCTGCGCCCTTAATCTGTGGGCCAGGAGTTTCCCACAGCGGTTGCCCCCGATGTAATATTTATGTTTGAGCCGTGCTAAAGCATACTCGGCCCGATCCCAGTCCAATCTTTTCAGCTGTAGGTGAATTTTCTCAAGTTCCCTCCACACTGTGGAGGCACCTGTGTGCTTATGAGAGCGCTCTAGTGCAGCCACCTTTTGCTCTAACACCGCTCTCTGGTCCCTCCGGGTCTTGTTTTCTTTTGCCGAAATCGAGATCACCTCTCCACGTATGACTACCTTGAGCGCTTCCCAGAGCATCTCCAGACGGGTTAGCCCATTATCATTCCGGCCAAGGTAGTCTGTGATCGCCTGTCGCACTGCGTCTACAGCACCCCGTGACTGCAAGATTGTGTCCCGAAAGCGCCAACCAGGAACCGGGGTTCGGCGGAGGTTGAATTGGGCTATTTGAGTTATAGGGGTGTGGTCCGCTAGAGCTCAGGGATCTATCGTGGTCTCATGGACCCGGGATCGGAACTCAGAAGAGGCCAGGAAATAATCTATGCGTGTGCAAGTCTTTGTGGCAGCCGAGTAAAACGAGTAGTCTCGAAGGTTCGGATGAGCCTTCCGCCAGATATCCTCTAAATCGCAATCTGCAAGCCACCCTGATCCAGCAGGATTGAGAGCCCCCGTCTGCCCTGATCTGTCTAGATTGTTGTCCATAATAAGATTGAAGTCCCCACCCACGAGTATAGCTCTGTCAGGGGTGATGAACGTCGAAGATAAAGCCTGTTTCATGAATGTTTCTTGTTGAGTGTTAGGTGCATGTATAGTGGCTGTTGTGAAATGGAATGAGTCTATTAGCACTCTGTAGGCCAGGTACCTGCCCTTAACCTCATCAATCTTAGCAATGAATTCCCCAGGGAATGCTTTAGAAACCAAAATCGCCACCCCCCCATGTTTAGTGGGAGCTGAGGACCAGTACTGCTGGGGAAACCATTTGGATTGCATTCGACACGTGTCTTTAGCCAGCAAGTGTGTCTCCTGTAGTAGGCAAGTATGGCTTTCGGAAAGCTCCAGAAAAGAGATAATCGCCAGCCTTTTCGAGGGATTATTAAGGCCCCGGACATTGAGGCTTAGGCACTTAAATCTCAGGTGTATGAATGCGTGTGGAAAGCAGTAGCAGCCTACCCCTATGAGTAATCTGGGCTCAGTGACAACCCCGGATGGAGCGAGCACATAGGGGTTTAGAGGCCTCTATAACAGAATGTGATTCCTGCGGGGGGAGCATATTGTAACTTAACAAAAAAGCACAACAGGTGGTCATTGGACAATAGTCAAGTCCTCTATAGGAAGTCCACGAAGAGGCGAAGTTCCGAGCAGAGGTCGGGGACATTTCGCGAGGCCCACTCATGGCATCCAGAGGCCCCGCCTCCCGGGCCCTCCCAGAGTGGCCTGCGGGAATCTCCATCCGCTTCCGGCAGCAAACAGTAGCTATGAGCTGGCACCGGCGGTAATACTATTCAATACAGACTGTCTCTCAAGAGCTCTCTCTGTGGATGATGGCCGCGGCGGCTTCCGTTTCCGTTCCTTTCGCCGCCATCCAGGACAGTGTTCGGGAGGACCCCCCCAGGGGACCTCGCTCTTTGCTCCGTCTCCTCCAGGTTTAGAATCCGGCAGGCCTCCTGGAGCGATTTCACTTGTCGCGTCTGATCTCCCCATCGAAATATGAGGCGGAAGGGGTGACCCCAGTTGTAAGGTGTGGAGTTGGCACGGAGATAGTCTGTGATGGGCTTGAATTCTCTACGCCTCTGCAGTGTAAGCATAGAGAGGTCCTGATAGAGGTGAAAGCTGTGCCCCCTATACTGGATCTGGGGTAGATTCCGTGCCTTTTGGAGAATACCTTCCTTGGTTGTAAAATTGTGGACACACCCTAAAATGTCAGGGGGGCGTGCTCCAGCGCCCCCCGGCCGGCCCGCTCTGTGGACCCGGTCCAATGTGATCTCTTGCCTGCTTTCTGGGCCTAGGAGTGACCGAAACAAAGCCGTAACATGCTCTCTGATGTTGTATCCCTCAGCCCCATGAGGAGCCCCTCTAATGTGTATATTATGGCGTCTAGAGCAATTTTCCAAGTCCTCGGTCGCGATCTGCAATTGCTCCTGTTGTTCGCGCAGGCAAATAATCTCCTGTTGAAGTTGTTCGACTTCATCACCTCTGGAGATCTCGCCGTTCTCTATACTGGACACTCTTTCCTCCAGCGAGGTGATATCAGTGCGTAGTTCCCGCATCTCCTGGGAGATATCCTTTCGGAGCTCTTGAAGATCCATCCTCAGAGAGTTAAACAAGGAGGTGAGGAAGCCCTTCGTGACCGGGGCCGCCTCGTCGTCCTCCACATCTCCCTTTTCTGCAAGCCCCTGCATCTGGGCGGCAGTGTCGGCGTGTCTGCCCTGCGATGGGTGAGATCTCATCAGCATCTCCCTGACCGACTGATCCCTCTTGAGTTTGGCGGAAGCCATCGCCTCTCAGATCTCCTGGTAAGGCACTCAGTCTGGCTCCCGCATGAGGGAAGCCCCCGGCTGCCCCCTAGTACTGCACGCCTCCACGGGCTGACCAGACCAGCAGAGCCCTTCTCTCCCACTGTGATGCACTCCCCTCTTCCCGGGGCCACGGGCCAGCCACTTCAAAAAGGGGCAGGAGGACCCAGCTTCCCCCGCCCCTTCTCTCTAGGACCCCACCGGGCCCACACCGGGACCGTCAGGCTCCCCAAGGGCCGGAGGGCCAGAGCCGCGCAATCCTGCCATGCGCTGCCTACTCTGCCCCCATCCCGTTACCTCCATGGCCCGGTACGTACCGCTGAACTCCGGTCCTCGGGCCGTTCCTCACCACCGCCGCAGGGCCCATTTCTTCCCGTCAGCGGCTCGCCTCGCCGCGTGGGGACTGGAGGCTCAGCCCGGCAGTCAGCGCCGACCACGTGTGTCTCGGCCCCTCCGGCGGCCCGATCAAGCGTGGCTCCTCCTCCCCAGCATCAGAAGCCCCGCTCGGACCCCGGATCCCAACAGCGCCCAGGAGCACCCGTGGGCGATCAAAACGATGGGGGCCGGGGCCGCTATGCTGTTTCTTCAGGCCCGGGCGGCGGAGCTCCAAGATGCGTCTACTTACGCCGCCATCTTGGCCACGCCCCCAAATGTACTTTAGTCTACCTGAACGTGATATTTATAATTTGATGAGTAACATGCAGTAGTATATGTATAATAAAATTACGATTCCTTTTTCAAACAAGAAGCACTGACTGGACAGTAATGTAAGTGTTGTTATTGCATGCCAGTGAATCGGTATTACTAGCCCACACCACCTACCCTGAGTAGGATTTGAACTGCTCTGCTTTACTACCATAAGAGCCATGTGCTACAAAGCAGTGCTTGGCCCCAAGTAATAAGACAATTGTGGACCTCTTAATTAGGAAGGACTCACATCCTTTGTTAGTAATACAGCCCACTTTCTTACAGTAAGCATGTAGACACCTTATAGTGGTCTTACATTAGTGCCTTGTGAGACACCAAACAATCTGCCTGGTGGAAGAAAACATTTTCTAAAAGAATCTTTCGATCAAGGGTCCACTCAAGGAGCCTTCTCACTTTGACTAGTATTGTGTATTCAATGTCTGCTTATGTACAGCCATTAAAGAATGCTAAATAGAAGACAACTTCACATTTTGCATCGGCAGAAGCCTGCAATGTAGGCAATAGTGATGCAAGGAAAAACTGTCAGATTACAGAAAACAATGATAAAAAGGCATCCACGTGTGTAGTTTGATACAGGTATTACACTTTTTAGAATTTGTTTGAATAAGCCTAATTAACGCAAAGTTAAGGCATAGTGGATAAAGATCATTGATTGCATGAGGTGTTTGGTTCATAAGCAATGGAGCTATTTGCTTATGCATGATTTTGTCATGGTCAACTGGTGTGGACATCAAATCAGCAAAGTAAATGGGCTATTTGTGGTCACCGACACTATTAGCAGCACAAGACAGTTAATAAAATTTCACACCTTCACTTTGTTAAATAAGTGCACATTGCTACTACTTTTGTGTGGTTCACAGCTCTGTGCAAATGCTATTGATTGCCATATTGCTGCCATAGCATCAACATATCAAGCACTAATGGGACCATCTCTACAATGGCTAAAGCTTATTGCCTAATTTTTGTTTTGCTGGTTGGTTGAATTTGATAGACTCACGTTGCCTGATCCAGCCCTTTTCTATAGGTAATAGGTAGGTAATAGGAGATAACTGTTAAGATATTCCTACATGAGGACCCAGGAGTCTTGCTATGAAACGCCAATCCTCAAAATCAAGGGAAGGGGCACTCACCTAATGAGGGAGCTGCAGTGCTCACAGACACACCAAATTCAGCTCTGCAGGTATGAATGAATCAAAAGTCTTCTCCGGACCTCAACGAGATGTGCAGTAATCATGTAGTAGGACAGGATATAGAAGAAGTTCGCCAGTAGTTCGTGAGTCAAAGAGGTAGCCCTGTTCTTATGTTCTGTGTTCTGTTCTTCGCTATAGAATGTTGGGTTTGCGTTTGATGACAGAGTGACAGCGGTTGTCAGGGCTTGAAGAGAGCAGTTTACTGTCAGCTGTGTCTGGCGATGACTGGGTACATTTGGATTTTAATAAACTCATCTCTTCTGTATTTGGGTGGCACATTGGAGTATGTTCGCCACAACACATTTGTTGACGAGGTGGAACGGCAGTCATCATCTCATTACCCATGTTTTCAATTGTTGGCCCCAGACCGAGTCAACTCTGCGGTGACCACCTTCAACTGACAAAGGAAAGGAGGAAGGTAGTTGGTGTCCGACTTTGGGGCTATCTGAGAGGCCCTCGAAGTGAGCACTTTCGGCCACTGTAAGGAGATCGAGCACTCCACTGCATCCGGTAGGTAGGCTGCTTGCAGTATTGGTTGCTGCCCCGCCTAATCACTTGTTGGAGAAACACCCTCCTTCCATGTTTCCTCTCAGCAGAAGCACAACTGGGAGGGGTGCAGAGGACTTCAAAACCATCCCACGGGTCATGACTTTTAGCCATTATTTTCATGCTGTGAGCCCTACTGCCTACAGAAATAGGCTAAATGTTTGGTTTGCAGTCATTTCAACAGTTTGGGATTCTCATTTTCTTGGAACTTCTGTCATTTTGAGTGTTTGAGAAACATTACATACAATATACTTGTACACAACTTACAGACATTCCAGATTTCAACATCTTTGCCAGTGTGACTGACTCATAAAAGTTTCCAAGATGTCAGAGGTTAGAACAGCTCGCTCAATTGGATTAAGGATCAATATTAAAGCATTAACCTGCCACTGGAGATGAGTGATAGGCACACCTTTAACAGTGACAAGTGTTTGATCTTACAGTGACAGGCACACCTAAACTAAAATTATTATAATCTGTTCAACATCTTCAACAGTAGTATTTTTCTTCAAAAGTCATTGTCCAGTCAGTCAACTCACATCCTCCATTTCTTGAATCTCCTAGATCACCAATGCTACCATGGAAGCAGTGGTTTGTTGCATTCAAAATGTATTTAGGAGCCATTGCTGCTTCTCGCTTGCTCGTCCGGAAAGATATACATTTCTGTTGTTGCATTCATTAGGTCTTGAGCGCATAGAAAGATACAAACATTTGCCAGAATATGAAGGATAGAAGATGAAGAACTGAACGAATATCAGGAAGCTGTACAAAACTGGAACAAAGGTTTGATGTTGTCCCAAGCCTAGTAGTGTAACGTCACTTCATTTTAAAAGGGTCCAATTACAAGACGGAAATGTAGGTATCTATGTTAGTGAATTACACAGGTTAAGCTCTTAATGTCAATTTGAGAATTTTAATGACCAGTTGATCAGGGATCAGTTTCTTGGTCATTGTCATGGCAAACACATTCAACAGAAATTGTTGATGGGTAACCCTTCTATAGATGAAATTATCAAAGTTGCAAAGAGCACTGAGTTTTCACAGATTTCTTTAAAGGAATTGAATGATACCCAGAAGATAGTGGTAGGAGACTAAGAGTAACTATAAGTAGGAACATAAGTTCAGTGACAAAGGATTCTTCAAACTGCAGAATATTTGTTTCAGATATGGTAACTTACATCATGTAAAATTAAGTAGACACTGTTCTGCCAGAAATGTAACATGCAGAAAATGTTCTAATGTTGGGCATTTTGCAAAGGTCTGTCAGAATAATCGGCAACAGTCTACTAAAGTAGCGTATGTGGAATAAAATCAAAGTCCCTCCGTAGAACATGTTACACAGGATTTTGAAGACATGGTATTGGTAGTTTCTGAGGAGGTTTTCAAGGCGAATGCTTAAAAATGTGTTGACCCATATGTTGAGATTGGTGTGGGGAAAAAGGCCCTCCATATTTTAGTCGATACAGGAGCAAGGATCAATATGATCACAGGGAACCTATTTAAGGAAAATGGGGAAATAGAAAACTTTTCCCTCCTGACAGATCACTAGTTTCACACGAAGGTAGGAGAATAGAATTAGAAACTTTTGTAGAAGACATTCTTAACATCAGAGGACGAAAAATGCAAGGGAATGTGGCTAAACATCCTTGGGTGGTCCCACCAAGGATTAATTGGCATGGTACTTAGACCAGGTATGAAAGAACATGCCATTGTGGGTAAGGAACAATCTGCTCTTGATACTTTGTCCTTAGATTTCCCAAAAGTGTTCACAGAGGTTTTAGGTAAAATGTTAGATTTCATGCACAAGATAAATGTTAAGCACGGGACCCTTCCTATAAAATATAAACTCAGAACTATACCATTCAGTTCACAAGACGATCTTGAGAATGAACTGAGAAGTTTGCAAGAGTAGGAAGTAATAGAACCAATTGAATCCTGTCTTTGGTCATCTCCGTTAGTGGTAGCGCAAAAAAGGAAGGGTGAGATGAGAGTGTGTGCTGATTTGCACAATGTTAAAAAAGAAATTTGGGTATATTCACATCTGCTACTAAAGATCAATGAGCTGTTAAGGAGGTTGGGTGGGTCCGTGTGGTTTTCTAAGAACGATTTAGCATCAGCGTACCACCAGGTAGAGCTGGAAGAGTCATCCAGACATTTTGCTGCTTTCAACTCATACATAGGCACATTTGAATACTGTTGTATGCCTTTTGGGCTTGCGTCGGCTGCTTCAGTCTTCTAGAGGATTATGTTCCATCTCATTGGTGAATTAAAGGTATGGTTGTGTACCAGGATGATGTATTGATATAGGTTGGAACTCTGGAGCAGCATGATGCAGTTTTGCAAAAGGTTCTCTTCATCTTTTCAGAAAAAGGTTTTGTGGTAAAAAATAAAAATGCGAATTTCGGAAACAGTCCATTGAATTTTGTGTCATGTGATATCTATAGCTGGCATAAAGCCAAAACCAGGTTTGGTGCAGGCTGTAGTACAGCACTAGGAACCAAAAAACAAAGACGAGTTGCGTTCATTCATTGGGTTATGTGAATTTTATTCTAAATTAATTCTTGATTATGCCACAAAAATGAACAATTTGTCAAACATGTTATCTGTTCCTTTTTTTTTGTCCTTATCTCACTACTCCACTCTGGCAGGGGAGACCCTAGATTTGTGTCTCCAAGGACAGGCCCCTTAATATCATCGGGCCACACCACCTGTTAACACGCTCCAGTCCCGCCACACATAATGTTGACCAATCACTTTATTTGCCTGTACAGCAATCATACTGGAGGCCAGCCAATGGGTAAAGAGGAGTTTTAATCATCTGACTCAAATTACCAAAAAATAAATAAATAATAAACAAGCGATTAACCCATAGAGGTCATTTCTTGAAAAGCATTTTCCCAAATCCACCAAAACTCATCTCTCCTGCTAGCGGGACCAATTTGTTCCAATTTGCATACCCGATTTACTGATGTTTCCCACTCCTGAAGGTAAAGGCAAAACCCATTTACGACAATTATCTGTTCCTTTTGTTTGGGATCCAAGTTGTCAAGCTACATTTGATTGTGTCAAGTGTGAAATGACAAATGCTTCAACACTTTAAATGTATGACCCAATGTTCCCTTGTATTGCAACTGTTGATGCCAGTAATTATGGTATATGTGCAGTACTCACTCAAAAGGCTGGAGAGAGAGAGAAGTTACCATTTCCTATGCATCCAGAGTGTTGAGGGATTCAGAACTGTACTACTCTGTGATATAAAAAGAGTTGTTAGCATGTTTTGAGCCATAGAAAAATTTATACCATAAATGAGGAAAACAATTCACCTTACAAACTGATGACAAACCTCTGGTTTTAATCCTCAATGGAGAGAAAATCAAGAATGCCACTGCATGTAGTGC
This sequence comes from Pleurodeles waltl, assembly GCF_031143425.1. Lineage (NCBI taxonomy): Eukaryota > Metazoa > Chordata > Amphibia > Caudata > Salamandridae > Pleurodeles > Pleurodeles waltl. Next base: position 617,982,492 of record NC_090437.1, on the reverse strand, counting down.
AAGATTGACAACAAAGTTGTTGCAATACAATTTTGAACTGAAGCAGATACTGGGCAAGGGAATTTTTACTGTTGATTTCTTGTCTAGGTGTCCATTGGAGGATTTGGAAATTTGTCAAGATGAAGACGATATGGAGAACTATATTATTGCAGTTGTTGATACCTACACTGAAGAAAAAGTGAGATAAGCAATGTGATGAAGATGCTGTGTTATGTCAAGTGAAAAACTATACTGAGTAAGGTTGACCCAAAGAGATGAATCTGCAAATCAGTATTCAGCCATTCTTTAAAATTACTGATGAATTGTCAATTGACGATGGTATACTTTTAAGAGGTGACCTCCTTCTACCATCAGAAGAGATCCAGTCATGATGGCCGATGAGGGACATTTAGGGTCAACTATGACCAAAAGAAGAGTTAGGATGAACTTTTGGTGGTCCTCCATGGTCAGTGAAATAGAAGAAGTAGTAAAGTCTTGTGCTTTATGTTTGAGGTTTGAAAAGGGTCCAAACACCACCTTTGAACCCAATAGAATATCCTAAGTGCCCATGGAATAAGATCAGCATAGACAAGATTGGGCCATTTAATTTTCTACCACAACAGTTTGGTTATGCCTTTGTTTTAATAGATTATTACACTAAGTGGCCAGAGCGCCAGTTTGGGGCACACCCACCTGCCAAAAAAGCAGTGGAAGTTATCAAAAATGTTTGTCTAAGGGAAGGTTTTCCAGAATATTTAGTCTCACTATACAGTTTGTCAGAGCTGACATGATTTATTTTTAATCTAGTGTGAAGCATTTTGAAGAGCTCATTGTGTCACCCCCAAACAAATGGCTCAGTGGAAAGAATGACCAAAGTATGAGCAGTATAGGAAGCTGTACATTCCATATTGTGGTTTTATAGAACAACTCCTCACGCAGTCACTAGAATTTCACAGTTTGAACTATTAATGGGAAGCGAACCAACCTCAGTTTTGTTCCCTGCCTGGATGTCTAAGCACCTTCTCAAAGATAAAAAAAATAGTGAACTTGATGAAATGTTGCAGGAAATAGTAAATAAGGCTAAAGAGAAACAGAGAGTCCACTACAATTTCAGAAGATGTACTAGCAGAAAGGAGATTTCTGTCGGTGATTTGGTACGCACAAGAAAACCAGGTTTTGTGAGGAAAGGTGATGTCTCTTTTAGCCAACCAGTAAAAGCTGTAAGGGTGTGTGACAATGCTAATATGATACAAGACAATCCATGGTGAAACAAGAAGAGAGAGGTGAATGTTGTTGGGTTCAAAGGGAAAATCAGTCTCAAGCACAAGCCATTAGAGATCAGTCACAACATCCTTGTGATCAACAAGGGAATCAACAAGGGAATGACACATTAACGACCCAGTTACTCAATGTCAAAGGTCAAAACAGTTGCAATGGGAGTATTAATGCTGAAGGTGGCTTACGTAGATCCAGTTGTATTAGAAGATTGCTGTGGAAAATTCAAGAGCAAGAAAGTATTATGATTTATTTTATGGTTAGCACGCATTACAAAAAAGAGGAAAGAATGTGTGTATAGTTCTGTGATGTAAACCTTGCATAGTTATTAATGTTACAATGTCATTTTTTACTATGTGCTCACAGTTTCACATATAACCAGCCCAGAGCCTCTTACCCTAGCTGTGCAGCAGCAACCTCATCTTAAAAGGCAGCGACTGTCAGTGAGCATGTTTAGTCCAACTACTGTAAACATACTGTGAGTGAAACTGAAGTAGTGAGACTTACTCACAGTAAACATAAAAAAAACAGGTAGTCAAAATCAAAGAACCTGGTGCACTAGAGGGGTGGAACTCATTTGTTTAATATTAGTAGATAAGTGCCATTACAAAATTACAGATTGTTCTGGTTTACAAGAGTTACATTAACACAAAACTCACATGGTCTTAGTGTTCTGCAATAACCTTACAAAGCACTAAAATCCCATCCAGCTGAAACAGTACTAACTGATTCAAAACAATGGAAAATTTTGAACACATAAAGGGCCTGATTATGAGTGTTGCAGTCTATAGACCACCACACACTTGCAGTGGAGGTCTGGACCGCTGCCAATTTGAGGCGGTCCGACCGCCACATTAAAACCCTGTAGGTCGGACTGCCAGCTCTGCCAAGATCTTGGATCCCGGCGTTCTGGAGGAGGTGGAGATCCTAATCTGCCAGGGCAGTGATGCAAGCAGCGCTGTCCTGGGGATTACAACCTTGTTCTCTACCAGCCTTTTCATGGCGGTAACACCGCCATGAAAAGTCTGGTGGACAGCAGGTGCAAGGGGCCATGGGGGGGTCATTGCACTGCTCATGCACTTGGCATGGGCAGTACAGGGCCCCCCCTGGCCAGCACTGTCACAATGTTCATTGTCTGCTCTTTAGACAGTGAACAATGCGAGGGTGCTGGTGCACCCTGCAGGCGACAGCATTGCCGCTGACTCGATTACAAGCCAGAGACAATGCCTTAGCCTGTTTCCCGCTAGGCCAACCTAAGTTTCCACCTGCCGACCTAGCGGGAAACCTATAACAGCTCTGGCAGGGAGGTCACCACATAGGCGGTGGCCAACCTGTTGGAGGTTTGGTGGACGGTTTTCCAGCTGCCAAACTCATAACAACCCTCAAAGTGTTGAAGGCTGGCAGGGACATTGCACAACTAATCCTGGCCCCCTGATATTCTGTCATTAAAAAATTGTCCAGAGATTCTAATTTTTGATTTGTGTTTTTGGATCATTACACAAGTAATTTAGCTTGGGTAGACGTTGCTTATCCGGGCCACCGTTTTCTGGAGTAAATCATTTAAAATGGTGGATGTGTTGCAGTGATGAGGTAATATTTTAGGAACCCTGAGACCTTTATATTCCATTTTGGTATCAATGGAATATTTTCGGGGTCATGTAGTCTTATAGAGACAGAAAATAACTCCTCAGAGCAACCTTTCTACCATTTCCCAAAATGGCAGCTATAAAAAAGGAAGAAAAGACACATATATAGAAATAAAACAAATAATAATGGGGGTCATTCTGACCCTGGCGGTCTGACGGAAGCACCGCCAACAGGCTGGCGGTGCTTCCAAGCCCATTCTGACCGCGGCGGTAAAGCCGCGGTCAGAAAACCGGGGCCGGCGGTTTCCCGCCGTTTTTCCCCCGGCTGGGCGAATCCGCCAGGGCAGCGCTGCAAGCAGCGCTGCCATGGGGATTCTGACCCCCTTCCTGCCAGCCTGTTTCTGGCGGTTGTCACCACCAGGAAGAGGCTGGCGGGAACGGGTGTCTTGGGGCCCCTGGGGGCCCCTGCACTGCCCATGCCACTGGCATGGCATGACAGGGGCATGGGCAGTGCAGGGGCCCCCTAACAGGGCCCCATGAAGCTTTTCACTGTCTGCTTAGCAGACTGTGAAAAGCGCGACGGGTGCAACTGCACCCGTCGCACCGCCGCAACACCGCCGGCTCCATTCGGAGCCGGCTCCTGTGTTGCGGCCCTCATTCCCGCTGGGCCGGCGGGCGCTAACTTGCTTAGTGCCCGCCGGCCCAGCGGGAATGTCAGAATAGGGGAAGCGGTATTTTGGCCGCGTGGCGGCCAAATGGCACTTCCCGCCTGGCGGGCGGCAACCGCCGCCCGCCAGAGTCAGAATGACCGCCAATGTTTTTTACCCCTTTTACATATTATTGGAATAAAAAAAAAATATTTATCACTCCTGTTTAAACAACACATTTATATAGTTCACTTTATTTATTTCTTACGCCAATCGCTCGTGGTACACTTGCAGAATGTTGAATATTTGTGAAGAGCATATCGACAGGGACATCTTTCTGTAGCACAGGTTTTGCAAGTACATTTACGTGTAAGTTCTGTAGGTAGAGACTTTAAAAATGTTTTAGGGTTTTAGCCCCCCCATCAATATCTTCCCTACCAAATTCACATTGATCTTTCTCTACATATGCATAATCCAAAACATTTACGCATCTTCTGATCAAGTAAAACAATCTTTTAATGTGTCCATGCACAGAATATGACATCTGTGGAAGGCCACTTAGTGAAACTGTTCTCTTGAACTCACTGTACCGAAGATCATCAAATATGTGACAGTCAGAACCTGTTTTCCACACATGCACAAAGTATTTGTCTATGTCTTTAAAGTCACATTTTTTTTCTATCTCAGCAAATCTTTTTAGAAACTTCCTAGGTTCAGCAGTTAAAGATCAAAGCTTTGTTCCAATTTTGCTCATAGTGTCGTCACCCGTAAGAATATGTGCCTTGATAAGCACAGTGGGCATCTGTAGGTTAAGTTTCTTGTACAGAATATGAAAGGGATTAAGGGCCAGATGTCTGAAAAGTTTTTGCACTCGCAAACGGTGCAAATCGCAAAAATCGGCCGTTTGCGAGTGCAAAAACATGGTCTGCGATGCATTCGCAGACCAAAAATAAGAAATCGCAAAAATTGCGATTTTGCGCGGTGCGACAGGGTTTTGCGAGTCACATTTTGCGATTCGGTATTTCCAGTAGGAAATTGCGAGGTGCAAAATGCGAATCACAAAATCCAAATCGCAAATAGATGCATCAAAAAATCGCAATTAGCGATTTTTCGCAGAATGGCATTTTGCACATGCAAAATACCACTAAGTGAAACCAGGTGGTAACCAGGTGCAACCTATATAAAGAGGCCCAGAATGCCTCAGACTCTCTACCACAATGACTGCACTCTATGTCATGGCGAGGAGGATGAGGATCCTGGCAGGTTTGAGGAGAGGGAGGAGGAGACAGGAGCGCATTTTCAGAGTGCGCATTACACTTTTTGACCTGACAGAGGAGGAAGTATATGAGAGGTATAGGTTGAACTCAGCCATGATACTTGACCTAATAGCTGAGCTACAACCCCAAATGCAGCGCAGAACATTAAGGACACATAGTATCCCCACCCATGTGCAGGTATTATGCTCCTTACACCTACTCGCCTCTGGGAGCTATCAAAGGGTCATAGCAGCGGCTGGGGGGTGTCACAGAGCACCCTCTCCAGATTCTTCAATGCATTTATCAACGCCATGCTAAGCAAACTCCAACAGTACATCCGATTCCCCCACACCCCACAGGAAATACAGCAGACAAAAATTTAGTTTTATCAGATAGCACAGTTCCCCCACGTCTTAGGTGCCATAGATGGCACACATGTGGCAATATGTCCACCTTCTGTCACAGAGTATGTGTACCGAAACCGTAAACACCAACATTCCATGAATATACAGGTGATATGCAATGCCTCCCATATCATAACTGATCTCGTGGCCAGGTACCCAGGGAGCACACATGATTCATACATCTTTTGCCACAGCGGCATTCACACAAGACTGCTAGCTGGGGAGTTTGGTGAAGGATATCTACTAGGTAATGTCACTCTTTACAATGGCGCATAGATAACAAACCCTTGTCAGATGGCTGAGGTACTCATCAAACCTTCTGTCCCTTTCAGGAGACAGTGCCTATGCAGTGCGCACCTACATGATGACGCCCTACCTCAATCCCACCACACCGGCAGAACGTAGATACAATGCAGCACACAGGGCAACCCGCAACGTGGTGGAGCGCACATTTGGCCTCCTGAAGAGTCACTTCCCTTGCCTCCACCAGAGTGGAGGTGCACTACAGTACAGTCCAGAAACCACATGTAGAATAGTGGCTACTTGTGCAATCTTGCACAATATAGCTACAACCAGGGGCATACCTATAGAAATCAGTGACACTGAATCAGATGAGGATGACGATCCCATACCACCTCTACAGCCAGCAGACAGGACCAGTGCAGCAGAGGGACGGCAAAGGCGTGCTGACATCACACACAACCATTTCAGACGTGAGTATGTATAACAAAACTCCACTGACAACTGTACCTGTAGTGATAGAAATTTATTACCTTACGTCAGGAAATTAATTGTGATGAAAGAAGTAAAAAGGTGAATAAGAAAAACGAAAATAAACAAAAGAACTGAGTCCCACACTATTACTTCATAGTGGGGACACCAGTGTCAATGTGGCAAGAGTCACATCCTCCTCCCTTGCACACCACTGGGGTGCCCAGTTGACTCACTGGCACCCTGAATGTCACCCTCAGTGGCAGTGCTGCGCCTGGCACTGCTCCGTCTGGTGTCTGAAGCAGGTACTTGCACACTACTGAGGCTCGAACTGTCCTCCGTGTCCCCCAAGGCAACCTCACTGGGAGTGGCCGACCTCTGTCCCATGACTAGTTCAATCACATTGGTGATTTGGACAAGGCCCTGGACCACATCCCTGCTGGTGTGTGCAGCCTCAACCTGGGCCGCCACAGCACGACGGGCGATGAGGGCGGTGGAATTGGCCATCCTATTTGAGGACCTGCAGTAGTTCGCAAACATGGTTCGGAAACGGTGATCATGTCTGCGTCGACTCACTCTTTCGTGGCGCAGCTCCTCACACAGGTCACGCACTGCACTGGTCAGCTCCCTAGTGTCCTGAGAGGCCTGCACCTGTCCCTCACGCAGCTGGGTGATATTGTCGTTCAGGGTGTCAATTCGCCAATGCAGGCCAACCATATGTCTGTTGTGGACTCTAAGGTTCCTGTCCAGACTCAGAATTCTCCTGTTTTGCAGGCGTTGTTGCTGCAACATAGCAGCCTCAAGTCCACCAAACAAGGATGTACCCTCAGCTGCCTCCTGCAGTTGCTGCTGGGACACTGTGGCACTTCTGCGATGTGCTGAATGACCCCTGTCCTCTGGTATCTGGCTGCGTCTATCAGGTGCAGATAGTGTGCTTGGCCCCTCCTGCTGCACATCGGAGTCACCACTGGGGTCTGGAAGTGGCATTGGCCTGGGCCTGTGGCGCACAGTGGAGACATTGACGGACCCACTGGTGTTGGTGTCAGAGGGCAGCTGTGTGTCCGTCTCCCCTACACACGCAATTTCTGTGGCTGCTGTGCCAGGCCCACCAGCAACAACAATACGCAGCATGTCAGTTCTGTATGTTACATTATCTGTCCAGAAATGGCAATAAAGCTATAGGTACTGCTCTACATGGTGTAGTGTGTGTTGTGTCACCTTGGGTGTCACTATGTTTGCTTACATTGCCATGCCACTGTCTTTACTAGTTTGTGGACCACGACTCCCATAATGCATTGTTGTGCTGCTACTAAGATGTGGAGTGGACTACTTCACACACTACTTCACATTACATGCTAATTCCTAAGGGGCTTTCATGCATGCACATATTGGGTTCACACAACAACATTGCACTTACCTTGGCTGGTACTTGGTTGAGCGGAGGTGTCTATATCTGTGACCCCTGTCACTGTTTCCGGTAGGAGTGTCGATTCCACCAGGTCCTACAGTGGTGTGGCAGGTGGCTTGGTTGGTGGTCCTCCTCCTGCGCTCCTGGCCTCTGCAAGTCTCCTTGCCACCCTCTCCTTTGCCCGGGACCGCAGGTCATACCAGCGTTTCTTGATCTCATCAATGGAGCGCTGTGCCACTCCAATAGCGCAGATTTTACTTTGGATCTCAAGCCATAGTCTTCTCTTCTCACTCTCTGGCACCTGGAGGGATGATTTGCCAAACAGGCGGTCATGGCTCCTCACCACCTCTTCTGTTAATACCTCCAGCTCCTGCTCACTGAACTTCAGTTTGCGCTTCCTCTCCTGCTTCTCCTGCGCTGGACCTTGGGGCTCCATTGTGGCTCAGGTGATGCTGCTCCTTCAGAGTGCTGCTCAATGTGGCTGGGCTGCTCTCACTCAGGATGCTGGTTTGGGTGTGGCACCTGTAACTGCCTGGGATGACTCATTTCCTGCTGGTGATGTCATCAGGCTCCTCCAGGTGTGCATTCTCGAACTTTCTCGCATTTTGCGATTGTTTACCGAATCGCAAAAAAATCTCAAATTGCGAGAATGCAAATTGCGATTCGGTAAATGAGCCTCGCAAACCTCAAATAGCGATTTTTAAGAAATCGCTAATTCCAAATCGCAATTTTGTTACATGGCCAACTGCGACTCGGAAATAGCGATTTCTTAAAAATCGCATTTTGCGAATCGCCGACCCCAGTTTTCATACATCTGGCCCTAAGTGTCTTTTCTCGCCTGTTCCATAACGTATCCATAACTCTGACAATCCTTGACTTATGAACATTGCAACAAATCTGAGAAGCACAATAATAATATCTGTGTGACATGACAGTACAAGGACTCGATTGGAACCATTTCAAACAGCCAACTCAACATGTGGCACAACAAGAAGATCAGCTTCCTCAAATATGCTGTTACGTTATTGAACAATATGGCCCACACCTTTTGAATATATCTCTGCAGGCTCCAACTCCTCATTGACAATTATTCCACTTGCAATCATTGGAAATTCGGGGCCTCATTCCGAGTTTGACAGATGGGATTACTCTGTCTCAAATGTGACGGATATCCCACCCACTGTATTACAAGTTCCATTATGTCCTATGGAACTTGTAAAATGACGGACAGGATATCCGTCACATGTGGGATGGAGTAACCACCTCCACCAAGGTCATGATGAGGCCCTCAGTGTTCATTGAAGCATCAACAATGTTTTGGGGAGTTAACATCTCGAAGTTCATCTTGTTGACCAGAATTTATCAAGTTGCTGAGGTATAGGTGTCACATTTATGATGCAACCAAGGTAAATGTTTCCACTTGTAGACATTTGTCTGATTATCTCACATTCTTTGACAGATAGTTCAAGATTACTGCCAAAGACAATGTGCTGTTCTTGCAAGGTGCACACTGACTTTGATATCTGTCGAACAGTCTGAATGACTTCTCGCAATTTGCATTTTTTTGCGAGTCACAATTTCTAATGTACAACAGTGTCTGAGACACTGTTAGCAATTCCCAAATGAGTCTCAAAGGACCTGCCCCATTAATATACATGAGACAGGTTGCAATTTGCGACCCATTTGGGAATGGCCGCACTCACAGGGATGGTAGCCTGCTGGGGTCAGCAGACTAACATGTTTGCAACAGCTTTTTCATTAAAGACGTTTTTTCAAAAAAATGCAGCCCGCTTTCCTGAAAGGAAAATGGGAAACATTTCCAAAATAAAAATGAAAAGTTTCTTATAATTTTTTCAGAGTAGATAGTGATCCATGTGACCACTGCCATAGTCTTAAAACACATTTTTGCTACCATTTACAAAGGGGAAACGGTCCCCTGGGGGACCCCCTCCTGTTTGCAAATGGGTTAGCACCAATTTGAAATTGGTGTTAACTGTAATTGTTTTGTAACCGCATTCACGGTCACAAAAATCATACATGAGCCTGCGACTCGCAATTAGGAAGGGACACCTTTGGAACACCTCTTCCTAATTCAGACTCACAATCCCTATTTTGTGAGTTGGTAACAGGCTACCAACTCGCAAAATAGGGATGGCACATTGTGCAAGGCCATTCTGGGGTTGCAAATGGCAAAATTCTCCTTTTGCGACCACACAATTGCTTTGTACATCGGGTCCATAGTCCACAACAACAGCAGTTTTCAATGAGGACACCTTTTCGAATTAAATTCCTCAGGTGAAAGTTTTTTTTCGAACTCTTGTATGAGTTTGTGCTTCACTGGTTTAGTTGCAGCATCTCCATCAAATAATATGTTAGTTAGAAGAAAATCATGCAACAGAATGTCCTTGATTAATTCACCCTTTTCTTCTGCTACCTCCACCTCTCTATGTGCTTGCTAACCTGTTTTGTAGCACCTGGTTGGACGAATCTCTTGCTATGGCAGTTAAAGCATGGAAGTTTAACTTTAGTGATTTTTCTCTTTCAAAACAAATCTCTTCTGCTTCAGTTCTGCATATAGTTTTGATACATGTTCTAGGACATCTAGTAGATGTGCCTTTATATCATTATTCACATTTTGGCCCTCATTACGACTTCGGCGGTCTTTTTTAAAGACCACCGAAGCCTCGGGCGCCAACATACCACCAATGCTGGCTGTATGTTTGGTGCCCTATTATGACATTTCCGCTGGCCCAGCGTATGGAAACAGCGTTTCCAACCGCTGGCTCAGTGGAAAACTCACCACAACATTGAAGCCGGCTCTTAATCGAGCTGGCGGTAATGTTGAGGTGCGTCGGGTGCAGCAGCACGCGTCGCACATTCCACTGCTGAATTCGGGCAGTGGAATGCTTGATGGGGCTGTGCATGGGGGCCCCTGTAGTGCCCATGCCAAGTGCATGTGCACTACAGGGGCACCCAGGGGCCCTCCGTGTCTCCCATACCGCAAGCCTTTCCATGGACAGGCTGGCAGATGGGGACTCATAATCCCCAGGGCAGTGCTGCTTGCAACGCTGCCCTGGCGGATTACAACCCCTGGGACTGCAAGGCTGCAGGCTGGCGGCAGCATGGCGGTATCGGCGGTATTACAGTCGTGGGTCCCCCACGGTCATAATGTGGCGATAAGTACTGCCAGCCTGTTGGCGGTACTACCGCCACATTATCGCCTCCCGCCGGGGTCATAATGACCCCCATTGTTTGGTCACAAAGTTATGTAGTCACACAGGCTGAGTCATTTCAAAGGGGTTTCCTTGCTGCTGCATGAAGTAAAGAAGGTTGTCAAATATTTATAAAAATGTTCCTCTCTCTTTCCCACAAGTTGGTAGTGAGGAACAGTTTCACGATGGTCCATTAATTTAGAATTTATCATCTCTCTGAAGACATTGCAAATAAAGCAGATTTCATGGTAAACTAGCTGCCATTGAACAACATATTCACTTTTAAGTGTCTGAACAGCAATTCCCTTGGAGCTTTTTTGTAATCTCCGGATCGTCTGTGCCAATTTCATATCTGGAACCACAGCATTGAACCATCCCTCCCTGCCTTTCACCCAAATAAATTTCTTTGGATGAATTTTCTGTTGAAGTATGTTTTTTCCCCTTCTAGCTTCTTCACTCTTTCCAATTACCAGGACCTATATCACAGGTAGTTTATGCTATTGAATTCACAAAATACAGTAATCAGTGAGTCCACAGTATTCACATGCAGCTCCCAATCACCTTCCTGATCAGCATGTACCAAGTTTTCCACTAGAGCCATCATGCGTAAAACATGTCCCCAGTACTTGCAAAGTTCTGTTTTTTTCTTCACATTCTTTGACAAACTCTATGAATGTTGACAAGCTTTATGATTTTTTTCAAGGTTTTCTGATTTTGAAGTGAGTGTATTGAACATTGCCTCGCTTTGCATTATATCTTTAAATGAAGTATACCCTCTGCCTTGTTCACTTCTGAGATAAGATGTGAAAAACCTAATTTGTCATTCTTGTTCCAGAAAGCATTCCAATGCAATGTTTCCGTAGTCTCAGATATGATGAGCATGCCTTATAACTAAGGCTCCCTGTTTTTCGTTTTTACTGATTTTTACAGATAAACACAGACAGAAAACAGTGTTTCCTGTCTGTATTTATTTCTTAAAATGGAAAAATACAGAAAATGTTGCCTTCTTTTGAGTGACTTTCCATACTAATTTCATCAGTTCGAAGCCAACCGCTGGCAGATAGATGGCATGGAGAAATAAAAACAAGATGGGATTTCCTCACATAGCAACATATGCCAACATGCATTTGTAGTATAATGCCAATATTTACTTGTAGGTGTAATATTATGCTAAATTTGGCTGCTTAATTTGCTGAAACACAACAGGTGTCAAAGTATAAGTGCACATTTATTAGTTAAATAAATGTGGAAATGCACCATTTTATACCTTCATTTATTCACAAAACACAAAATAAATATGGATAAATATTGATAAAATGGCCCCCCAAAAAATATGGATAAATACAGACAGATATGTTATAAAAATAAATACCATAAAACCGGGAGCCATACTTATAACGAACAAACATAATGAGTTCCGCTCAATGCTGACTGGACAGATTTGCTTCCAAATATTTCAGCCTCATTAAGTGCATCGTCTATGCCACATTCACTGAGATAACTTCCTGCAACACAGCTTATGTCATGTGTAAAATGCCCATCATTGGATAAAGATCATCAAATTCTACTGTATTGCTAATAAAAATGTTAACTAGAATACGGAAAACACCTTCATCGCAGAAAATTGGAAGGATAGGCTTGTCTTCAAGCTGAGCACATTTTGGACATTTTTTAGAGCTGTGCATACTGTTGTGTAGTTTGTGACTGGAGATGGTATTACTGGTAAAAACCCAACCTTCACAGTGGGATGGTAATCTGGGAGATCAGAACATGAATTCTAGCCCACAAAGGAACTGAATTATATGTATCCGTCATTCCGCACTGAATAAGTAATATGATAAATTCAGTTAAATCAGATTTGCGGACAGCAGCATCAGGTCGAAGAAGATCCATGTCCTGAGCCACTTGGAAACTTTCTGGTTGACTGGGACGTTGTAGGAAGTTGGCTCTGTATGTGCTATTTCAAAGTAAGGAATAGCATGCACAGAGTCCAAGGGTTCCCCTTAGAGGTAAAATAGTCGTAAAAATAGATAATACTAATGCTCTATTTTGTGGTAGTGTGGTCGAGCAGTAGGCTTATCCAAGGAGTAGTGTTAAGCATTTGTTGTACATACACATAGACAATAAATGAGGTACACACACTCAGAGACAAATCCAGCCAATAGGTTTTGTTATAGAAAAATAACTTTTCTTAGTTTATTTTAAGAACCACAGGTTCAAATTTAACATGTAATATCTTGTTTGAAAGGTATTGCAGGTAAGTACATTAGGAACTTTGAATCATTTCAATTGCATGTATACTTATCAAGTTATTCACAAATAGCTATTTCAAAAGTGGACACACTGCAATTTTCACAGTTCCTGGGGGAGGTAAGTTTTTGTTAGTTTTACCAGGTAAGTACGACACTTACAGGGTTCAGTTCTTGGTCCAAGGTAGCCCACCGTTGGGGGTTCAGAGCAACCCCAAAGTTACCACACCAGCAGCTCAGGGCCGGTCAGGTGCAGAGTTCAAAGTGGTGCCCAAAACGCATAGGCTTCAATGGAGAGAAGGGGGTGCCCCGGTTCCAGTCTGCCAGCAGGTAAGTACCCGCGTCTTCGGAGGGCAGACCAGGGGGGTTTTGTAGGGCACCGGGGGGGACACAAGCCCACACAGAAATTTCACCCTCAGCGGCGCGGGGGGCGGCCGGGTGCAGTGTTAGAACAGGCGTCGGGTTCGCAATGTAAGTCAATGAGAGATCAAGGGATCTCTTCAGCGCTGCAGGCAGGCAAGGGGGGGCTTCCTCGGGGAAACCTCCACTTGGGCAAGGGAGAGGGACTCCTGGGGGTCACTTCTGCAGTGAAAGTCCGGTCCTTCAGGTCCTGGGGGCTGCGGGTGCAGGGTCTTTTCCAGGCGTCGGGACTTAGGTTTCAGAGAGTCGCGGTCAGGGGAAGCCTCGGGATTCCCTCTGCAGGCGGCGCTGTGGGGGCTCAGGGGGGACAGGTTTTGGTACTCACAGTCGTAGAGTAGTCCGGGGGTCCTCCCTGAGGTGTTGGTTCTCCACCAGCCGAGTCGGGGTCGCCGGGTGCAGTGTTGCAAGTCTCACGCTTCTTGCGGGGAGATTGCAGGGTTCTTTAAAGCTGCTCCTTTGGATAAAGTTGCAGTCTTTTTGGAGCAGGTCCGCTGTCCTCAGGAGTTTCTTGTCGTCGTCGAAGCAGGGCAGTCCTCAGAGGATTCAGAGGTCGCTGGTCCCTTTGGAAGGCGTCGCTGGAGCAGAGTTCTTTGGAAGGCAGGAGACAGGCCGGTGAGTTTCTGGAGCCAAGGCAGTTGTTGTCTTCTGGTCTTCCTCTGCAGGGGTTTTCAGCTAGGCAGTCCTTCTTCTTGTTGTTGCAGGAATCTAATTTTCTAGGGTTCAGGGTAGCCCTTAAATACTAAATTTAAGGGCATGTTTAGGTCTGGGGGGTTAGTAGCCAATGGCTACTAGCCCTGAGGGTGGGTACACCCTTTTTGTGCCTCCTCCCAAGGGGAGGGGGTCACATTCCTATCCCTATTGGGGGAATCCTCCTTCTTCAAGATGGAGGATTTCTAAAAGTCAGAGGCACCTCAGCTCAGGACACCTTAGGGGCTGTCCTGACTGGCCAGTGACTCCTCCTTGTTTTTCTCATTATCTCTCCTGGACTTGCCGCCAAAAGTGGGGGCTGGGTCCAGGAGGCGGGCATCTCCACTAGCTGGAGTGCCCTGGGGCATTGTAACACGAAGCTTGAGCCTTTGAAGCTCACTGCTAGGTGTTACAGTTCCTGCAGGGGGGGGGTGTGAAGCACCTCCACCCAGAGCAGGCTTTGTTTCTGTCCTCAGAGAGCACAAAGGCTCTCACCGCATGAGGTCAGACACTCGTCTCTCAGCAGCAGGCTGGCACAGACCAGTCAGTCCTGCACTGAACAATTGGGTAAAATACAGGGGGTATCTCTAAGATGCCCTCTGTGTGCATTTTTTAATAAATCCAACACTGGCATCAGTGTGGGTTTATTATTCTGAGAAGTTTGATACCAAACTTCCCAGTATTCAGTGTAGCCATTATGGAGCTGTGGAGTTCGTTTTTGACAGACTCCCAGCCCATATACTCTTATGGCTACCCTGCACTTACAATGTCTAAGGTTTTGCTTAGACACTGTAGGGGCATAGTGCTCATGCACATATGCCCTCACCTGTGGTATAGTGCACCCTGCCTTAGGGCTGTAAGGCCTACTAGAGGGGTGACTTACCTATGCCACAGGCAGTGGGAGGTTGGCATGGCACCCTGAGGGGAGTGCCATGTCGACTTAGTCATTTTCTCCCCATCAGCACACACAAGCTGGCAAGCAGTGTGTCTGTGCTGAGTGAGGGGTCCCTAGGGTGGCATACGACATGCTGCAGCCCTTAGAGACCTTCCCTGGCATCAGGGCCCTTGGTACCAGGGGTACCAGTTACAAGGGACTTACCTAGGTGCCAGGGTTGTGCCAATTGTGGAAACAATGGTACATTTTAGGTGAAAGAACACTGGTGCTGGGGCCTGGTTAGCAGGGTCCCAGCACACTTCTCAGTCAAGTCAGCATCAGTATCAGGCAAAAAGTGGGGGGTAACTGCAAAAGGGAGCCATTTCTTTACAGACGTGTTGATGGCTTGTAGTGAATTTGCAAAGAGGCCCCCATTCCTGACCTGAAGTTAAGTACATTTTTATTGCCAGACTAATTAAAGTTAATTGCGACCCATCAGCAGTTTGAATCACATCATAAGTCTTTGTTGCTCTCTTAGGAATATTATTCTTGATGACCCAGTACAGATGAATGAACATTCCATAAGGGGCACTATTCAGCAGTCCTGATGCATTAACAACTTTCTCTTCCTACATCTTCAAAGTCATTAAAATGAGAAACCAACGGTTGTCTGTGTTATTTATAGAATATCCAATATATGGAATCTAGCAAACACCTGTTTTCTTCTATTTCTCACTAGATGACTAGACTCTTCCTAGATTTCTCTTAGGTTCTTTAGGACAAGTCTGAATCATATGTCCTGCATTACTACAATATAGACATAGCTCAGCCTTTAGCCCAAGTTCCTTCTTATTCTCTGTCAAAGTGCACCTAGCTTCCCCTGTTTCCAGTGTGTTTTATTGATCTAAAAGGCCCAACAGAAATCAGATCAACCTAATGAAGACACTTTTGTAACTTCTTTCTTTCCCTGTACCTTTCCTGTAATCAATATATAATTAACAATGCTAAATCAATAGGTTCAGAAAATGAAGTTGGGCATTTTAAATGAAAAAAGTCATCCATAATC
Source organism: Pleurodeles waltl (assembly GCF_031143425.1). Classification (NCBI taxonomy): domain Eukaryota; kingdom Metazoa; phylum Chordata; class Amphibia; order Caudata; family Salamandridae; genus Pleurodeles; species Pleurodeles waltl. The sequence continues at coordinate 617,966,718 of NC_090437.1, read as the reverse complement.
ACTATTTACAATCTTCATCAAGTAGTTTCAACTGCTAATTAACAAAATTGGGTCATGTAAGTCAATACATCCCTTCCACCTTGCTGAATGTGTTATGTTATGTGTTATGTTATTAGTATTTGTATTGCATGCATATCATCCAGCAGTGTACCCTGTCACATAGAAAAGCGGAGTGCTGCCCTGACTGGGGCCTACTGAAGGAGCCATATTGTCAGTTTCTTTCAGAATTCTAGGACTGAGCTCGGCACTCTGATGTGAAGGGGGAGATCATACCAGGGTTTAGGACAGCTAGGGGAAGGCATGGCTGTCAGCCCTGGCTCTTTGAATGCAGATAACATAGGCGAGTAGTAGACTTCTAAAGGGCTATAATAACAAACATTATACATATTCAAAACAATTCTGATTTTGATTTTAAGCCTTTTCAGTTTAGCATGGCTTTAAGATGGTTAAAGTGCAATTATTATGTATTATGTTTTGTAGAGGTTGTGTTAATCCTGAAACTATGGGATTACAATACTACTTTCCATTGGATTTTAGGTGAGCATATAAAGATTTGGTGGACTATTTGGAGCAAAATATCAGGCTTAGGTTTCTTATATGGTGTTACATTGGTCTGTGTATACTTTAGGTAGTCGATAATCTTGCCACTGATATTCTTGGTGGATAATTAGCTTGATGATTTAGTGGAAGGTGAGCGAATAAAGTTAGCTTTAACCTTTATTACTTGGCGTATTACGTATTACGTCGCTCATGTGTATACACTATTTTTTTGTCACTCTTTAATTTTCCTTTCCCCACTAAGTGATGAAAATGGTGTTTGAAACTAGTGAATTAGAAAAGGGCAATGTAGAATTTGGCTTTATTTGCATGGAATAAATTTTCACCTGTGTTTCTCACCTGAGGTGGTCTAATGGGTGACCCTTAGTAATGGTACAAGCAGTGTTTGTAAAATAGAATTAAAGCCCTAATAGCATAAAATATAAGTAGTCTTGTTCACAGCATTCTAATGCGTGTTCAAGTTCCCTTGTTTTACTCCTCTCAAATGTTCCATTCAACTGTTTCCTGCTCACTCGCCTCCATCATATCCTATGCTGCAAAGTGCCCTCCTATCCATTGGTTCCCGGCAATTTCCCCCCTCTGACTTTGCTTATCACTGCTCCTGAGGTCGAATGCCTAGTTCCTAGACTATACTAGGCTTGTATTTCCCTGACACTAGACTCCACTCAGCGGGCATGGGCGGCATGGGAGGCAGACCTGGGTACCCCCCCCCCCACCGACAAGATTTGGACTTATTATTGCTCCCAAATAAAACTGGTTTCAATTAACTATTAGCATAAACTCCTGCATTTTAAATGTCTTCACCTGGCCTACACAATTCCCAAGCTCATCCCACTCATTGATTCTGCACACACGTCCCATGCCCCAAATGCTAGACTCTGAATGCCGACTTTGCACACCTCACCTGGATGTGTCCTTTGGTTAACCAATACTGGTCCACAGTTTTCTCCCTCTTCTCTGCCATGATTGGTGTCACTCTCGTACCCACACCATTGATGGCCTTACTGTGTTATGCACATGACATCTCAATGGGAACTCAGCGATTCACATCTACTGCCCTCCTACATGCAAAACGGTAAATAGCATTACATTAGGATAGCAAGCATGCTCCTAAAGACTCTGCCTGGCTAAGGAGCATGTCCTGATGTGAACAGATTATCGAAGACAATGCACAATTACAGCCCACATTTCCCAACTCAAGGATATCTGGGCCCCTTTGCAAGACTACTATTCTCTTTGGAGCCAGACACCTCGGATTGAATACTGTCCTCCTGCCCTACCGATCCTGGATTCTCCTACTGCTTCTTGCCCCCCTCCTGCCTCTTCCCCCGTGTGCCTTTCCTGCCCATTGCCTCCTTGATATGCCTAGACTATGGGGCCTCCTTTCGGCTGCCGCCACTACCATGCCACATGTTTTAGACTTGACTCTTCTGATTATGCTGGTACATTGATATGTCACATATGTGTTATGTTCTATTTTGATTAATCTAACTGACAATGCTACATGAAATGTCTCTTGACTTTACTAGTCATATACGAAACTGCAGAAAAAACACTAAAATAAAGTGTTTTTTTTTAAAAATGCTCCACAATTCTTTCACAAACTGGACGGGTGATACTCCCACCATAGATCTTGTTGCATCTATATATTAATACATAGATCACAAAATGGGTAGAGCAAATCATAATACTCTGAATCTTAAATAGAAGATTACCATTGTAGCTGAGATAAGTCACTTTGGCCCTCATTATGACCTTGCCGCCCGCCAAGATCTGACCGCCGGGTGGCCGCCAATGCAGCCGCACTCCTGCCACGGTCATTTTGAGATCCCCGCTGGGCCGGCAGGCGGAAACCTGGTTTCCACCCGCCGGCCCAGCGGGGATCTCGGCCGCAACACAGGAGCCGGCTCCAAATGGAGCCGGCAGTTTTGCATGCGTGCGACGGGTGCAGTTGCACCCGTCACGATTTTCACTGTCTGCTATGCTGACAGTGAAAAGCTGCACGGGCCCTGTCAGGGGGCCCCGCGACTCCCCGTACCGTCAGCCTCGGGGACTCGTAATCCCCTGGGAAGCGCTGCCCTGGCGGATTATCACCGCCGGGGCAAATGTGCCGGGAAACCGCCAGCCCCGGCGGTGCGACCGCGGCGCTTCCGCTGCGGTCGTAATGACCTGGGAAGCACCGCCAGCTTGTTGGCGGTGCTTCCATCATAACAGCCCTGGCGGTCTTGGACCGCCAGGGTTGTAATGAACGCCTTTATCTTTTGCTATTCTATATACTCCACATTTTATCCATTGGTCTTTACCAACTACCATGTCATTTCCTTGGAAGGATTGGAATAACTGGGACTGAGAATGTTTCTAATAGTGTGGCCTGTGAGAAATGTAATATATGGACGTGTATTGACAAAAGGATTGATCTTATCATCATACTTCAATAGGTGACAGTGTTTTTCAATATTCTGTGAGCTTGTCAATGTTTCTGCCATATGTGATAGCTGGTCTAATCTCATCACACAAGGATGATACCCTAGTCTTAACATCTTTGAGAGTGTTTATTCTGTTCAATTTTGACAACCCATCTATCATAACTTCTAATCAGGAACTTCAGGGTAACATCATCTAGATTGTTCTTAAACTTGCCATCAGAGCTTCAGTTCCTTCTTGCCCTGACCATCTCCCCCTAAGGAACCGCATAAAGTTGATGCCTCAGTGTGCACTAGATGCATGCAGCACAACATTACATGAAGTCTCTTTTCTATATATACAACTGTGTAAAGTGCTCTCTTTAACATAAAGTTCCACATCCAGAAAATGTATTATCTCACTAGAGTAATTCAGAGTAAAGGATATGTTACATATATTTGAATTGAGGTAGGTAGCAAATTCCTGTAGGTTGTGTAGTGCTTTGTATGTGTGCATGAGTAGTTTGAGTGTGTTTGTTGATGGGGAGCCAGTGGATGTCTTGAAGGTATATTGGTGCAGGGTAGGGGCTTGATTGTGAGTCTGGCTTCTGCTTCCCGGATGTCTTGGAGTCACTTGGTGGGCTGTGTGATGATCCTAGAACACAGTGTGTAAGAAAATAGACATTTTGCAGGCTTACTCCAACTTCTTGCCACATTTGTGACTACTAGATGATTGTTTTTGACTTTGAGAGTGCATCGAGAACTGCTATCCAGACCTCAGTGCCAGTGTTCTTTCCCTTTTCAAAAGTATATATTGAATTGGATAACCCCAATTGGCATGTGCTGACTTACTTATAAGTCCCTAGTATCTGGAACCCAGGTACCAAGGGCATGTAATGATGGCTGTCTACACAAGAGCTGCAGCACTGGTTGTGCCACTCTGTGTGTGACAAGGTGAAAACACTACTTTCAGCTGCCATTGCATACCAAAAAGGCTCTGCATGCACTGCACACCCATCTTTGCCATTACCGTTATTGTCAAAGTCACCTTAACCCCCTTAATCATATATTTAAGTCTCCTCTAAGGCAGGCCTATGTAGCCAAATATTGGTAAGATAGACACTTGTTTCTGAAGTGTCTATGCAGTAAAGCCCTAAACTGTCAGTGTTTGCTGAGGATGGTTACGTAGCCTTATAAGGTAACTGCAGAGTTAATGGTTGGCACTCCAATGCATCTAACTTCTGACAGAGGCTACATAACCCTATCATGTAAGGTGTCAAATTAAAGGGGACTTCAAATGTGACTCAATGGTGCAGTCTACATTTATGCCCACTTTAAGGCTGGCCAATTTGCGAAAGTAGCCGTACTTTGACCCTGCTGGTCCAGTGACTTCACAGAGTCAAAAGGACTGAGACATGTTTCTGCTGCCTGGGTGATATGTGTGAATGATATGTCGATTTCCAGACAAGCAGCATCAGGTCTGGATGGGGATGTTGAAGATTTTGACGTCCCAGGGTCGATGCGTGGAAAATTCTGACGCGCTGTGTGAAGGGTCCGCGATGAGAACAGGTGCTGCGTTGATTCTCCAGCTACAAGGCAGGCGTTGCATTGAATTTTCAGCTGCAGGACAGGCCTGCATCAATGTTTATGATGTGCACACAGTGGTGTGTGGATTTTCCCTCTCAGGGTATCAGCTTTCCACTCTAAGGGCCCAGGGACTGGAATTGGCACCACTTAGCAAGTCCGGTCTTTTCCCTCTTGGGGCACAAGCAGCAGCAGCAGGCCAGCACAGCAAAGCAACAGGCAGAGTGGCAGGCCCTCCTCAATCATCAAGCTGTTCTCCTTGGCAGAGATTCCTATTGATCCAGAGGTAATCTCAAAGTTAGGGGTTTTGGGTCCACTACTTAAACTAATTTCTGCCTTGAAGTAGGCAAACTTCAAAGGAAAGTCTTTGTAGTGCACAAGACCCTGTCTTCTCCTTGCCCTGCTCCAGACATACAGTAGGGGGTTGGAGACTGTATTGTCTGAAGGCAGGACCAGCCCTTTCAAAGGCAGGTGTCAGCTCATTCCTCCCACTCTAGCTCAGGAAGACTCTTCAGGCTATGCAGGACACACCATAGCTCCCTTTGTGTCACTGTCTTGGATAAATTCACAAACAGCCCAACTGTCAGTCTGACCCACACGTGTATTCAGCAGTCAGGAAGAGGCACAGAATGGTTAAGCAAAAAAATACCCACTTTCTAAATGTTATCAACACAAAAGGATGATGGACGGTGTGCTGAAACTTTTCAAACACTCAACCCCAGTCACAGATCTGGGTTTAATCCATCGTTCTTTTGCTCACCATGCCACCCCAGTTTGGACCCAGCCATATGCAAATCAGTCTTGACCCTTTTCCCCATGGGAACACTCCAGCCCGAACTGCCAGGCCAGGTCCTCCCTGGACCGGAAACAAGCATCCTGGGACCGGTTTCAGGGTATCACCCTGCATCAGCAGGGCTAGCTTGAAGCCAGTTGCACAGTGAGCAAGAGACCCACGTCTGGGCATACCCTTCCCACTTAGGGCAACTTTAGCAGCACAAAAGGATGATAGATGGAGTGTTGAAACTTTTCAAACACTCACCCCGAGTCACAGATCTGGGTTTAATCCATTGTTCTTTTGCTCACCATGCCACCCCAGTTTGGACCCAGCCATATGCAAATCAGTCTTGACCCTGTTCCGCATGGGAACAATCTAGCCTGAACTGCCAGGCCAGGTCCTCCCTGGACCAGAAACAAGCATCCTGTGACCGGTCTCATGTCCCTGAGACTTCAGAACAGGAGGCAAGCTCAGTTCAAGCCCTTGGAGAAACTTCACAAGCAGGTTTTCAGAAAGCAAAGTTCGGTCCTTTCCCTCTTAAGGCAGAAGCAGCAGACCAGCACAGCAAGGCAACAGGCAGAGTGGCAGGTCCTCCTCAAGCATCAAGCTCTTATGCTTGGCAGAGTTTCCTCTTTATCCAGAAATAATCTGAAAGTCTGGGATTTTGGGTCCATGACTTATACTCATTTCTGCCTTTGAAGTTAGCAAACTTCAAAGGAAAGTCTTTGTAGTGCAAAAGGCTCTGCCTCTTCCTTGTCCTGCCTCAGACACACTAGGGGGTTGGAGAATGCACTGAGAATGTACTGTGTGAGGGCAGGCACAGCCGTTTCAAGTGCAGGTGTCAGCTCCTCCCTTCCACTCTAGCTCAGGAAGACTCATCAGGATATGCAGGACACTGCTACCTTAGTGTCACTGTCTTGGGTGAAATCACAAACAGCCCAACTGTCATTCTGACCCAGACGTGTATTTAGCAGTCAGGAAGAGGCACAGAATGGTTAAACAAGAAAATGCCCACTTTCTAAACGTGGCATTTTCAAACAGGCAATCTAAAAGCCAACTTCACAAAAATATGTATTTTTAAATTGTGATTACAGAGACCCCAAACTTCAGATCTCTATCTGCTCCCAATGGGAAATTGCACTTAAAATATATTTAAAGGCAATCCCCATGTAACCTATGGGACAGATAGGCCTTGCAATATTGAAACCCGAATTTGGCAGTATTTCACTATCAGGACATGTAAAACACAACCGTACATGTCCTACCTTTTAAATACACTGCACCCTGCCCAGGGGGCTACCGAGGGCCTACCTCAGGTGTGACTTACATGTAGTAAAAGGGAAGGTTTGTGCCTGGCAAGTGGGAACAATTGCCAGGTCAAATTTGCAGTGCACAACTGCACACACAGACACTGCAGTGGCATGTCTGACACATGTTCATAGGCTACTTATGTGGGTGACACAATCAGTGCTGCAGGCCCACTAGTAGCATTTGATGTATAGGCCCTTTAAACACACAGTGTACTTTATTAGGGACTTACCAGTAAATTAAATGTGCCTGTTATGGAAAAACAATTACCAATATATTTTAGACAGAGAGCACTTGCACTTTAGCAGTGCTTAGCAGTGGTAAAGTGCCCAGAATATCAAAACCAGCAAAAACCAATTACAGCACAAGATCCAAAAACAGTGGGTCAGAAGCAAAAAATAGCACAAGGAAACCATACCAAGAGCTGCCAGGTCTAAAACCGCCTCTGAAAGGCCCCTGTGACAACATTCCCAAGCAGGAAGCCCTTTGTTGTTTCCCCTAGACAGAGTAGAGCCAGGGCCAAAGAATGGAAAATCAGTTTTAGAACCATTTTTCCATAGGTGTGTAGCTCGTGGTAGCCACACCCTCAGGAGTGGGCTTCCAAGGCCCTCACACTTGAGGAATACCTCAGCCATGTTGGCTGTGGTGTGCAAAGTGCACTCTGGTATAACCAGATGCCACACATTGCCGTAACTGTGTCACCAGGTAGGAGGGGACCTACTAGGCAATTGCCTAGTGACCATTTTGCCTCCTCTGGGCACTTTACTGAGATATAATGGACACCTCTTTCACCTTAGAAGTTAGCAGTCACTGGATCTGGATAAAGGAAAAGAAGACGACCACTCTGCACCCTTTTGAAGTGCACGGAGAGAGGCTTCGGCACTGGAGCGACTGCACCTGCTGCACACAAAGCTGGTGGAGTTTGGACCCTGTTCTACATGCCTTGCATGGGGAAAGCTGATTCCTGGCCACAATCCACTGCAGAGGCTTCAAGGATCAAGTGGCTGATTACTTAGAACCTGCTCCAGGAACACAAGAGGAGAAAGAGTCCAAGATGACAGAGTGTAGCCACAGTGAACGTTTCCCTGCTACCAGTCCCTGGATGCACCAACAAAGGAATGTGAGATAGCCAAAGTCTGCACCCAAGTATGCTGGTCCCGGGAGAGCTGTCAGAGACCAGATTCATTGGACTACAAGGACACAAAAAGTTTGAACTGGAACCGCTGTGTTGCAAGGATTAAAGGTTTGCATCAGCAGCCCTTTGACCCCTGTGTAAAGGAGTTTGTGGGACCCTAAGATCCGTGGTCAGAGTTACCTCCACACACCTGTGGACTGAAGACCAGCCTCAGGACCACCCACTGAGCATCTTTATACCTGTAAAATTTGGAACTTGCTTCTAGGACAATCTGATGGCCAGGTACCTGGTAAAAGTTTTCATTCTAGCCTCCTAGACCTCTATCCTGGTGGATTTGGTCACCCAACTCCGGGCAGACTTGCCAACCTCAGTGTAAATACAGTTTGCAAACGTTTTCAAAATTTAGACTTGCCACTGCTTGTTTGCACTTGTTGTTAATATTTTTTAATGCTTTAAAAATTCATATCTTCGGAAGTCTTTAGTGGATTTTAGTCATCAAAGACTCTGAACATTCATAAAAATATGCACTCGTTTAAAAAATTGCTTTTGTGTCTCTTTCTTGTTTGGTGACTTTCTTATTTTGTTGTTTGGTGTTGTTAAATGCTTTACACATTGTTCCCTTGCTAAGCCTTGCTGCTCTGTGCTGAGGGTTGAGCAAATAACTCTGACTGGACCCAAGGGGATTTATTCGCGTGTACTGCACAACAAGGTACCAACCTTGCCATATTGTACACCCATTTTCTTACATTAGAGTGCACATTAATAAATGGATGCCAGTTTTTATGAATGACAATGTAGGCAGTGCCTCTGCTGAGGTTGTTTGGGATGCATTCAAATTGGGGGTTCATAGGGAGACCTCACTATTTAGTTTGAACTGTCAAAAAAGGGAAAAACAAAGGATGGCAGATCTTTATGCTGCTACATCTATAGCTGAAGTAAAATTAGTTATATCTACCGCACAAGGGAACAATAATGCCGATGCTCTTTTTGGAATAACACAGGCTAAAAGCGCAATAAATGAAATACCCGCTAAAAAGACAGCTGATAAATATATGGCTTGGAAGGAGAAATGTCATGAGTAGGTAGGTCACCTTCTTGCTATCATAACTAGGCAGAAGCAGGAACAAGCTGAGACCAGGGAGGTCCGAGATCCCTCATTAGGGCTGGTTAAGGATCCTGTGGGTATCTGTGCCGCCTTTCAAAGCTATTATCACAATCTTTATACCAAAAGTATTGCATGGTCTGAAGCAGAGGTACATCAATACTGGGAGAAAATTCCTTATAATTTACTCAGCGAGGAGGACAGTGATTTGTGGGCTACCCCTATTTCTTGAGAGGAAATTAATCTCGCTATGGCCAGTCTCTCATCAGGCAAAACGGTTGGTACCAATAGCATTCCTATTGAATTTTACCATGTTTTTTCGGCTAGCTTAAAAAATTATATGATGGAGTTGCTTATGCAAATCCAGAGGGGAGCTAGCCCCCCAAAGTCATGTCTTCCACAAATATTGTTATTTTTTCCCAAAAAGATAAGCTACTTTATGAGCTTGACTCTTATCGACCTACACTTTGATAAATGGAGATACTAAAATTTACTCTAAAACACTGGCCACCCCTCTCTAGGTTTATAAGTAAGATAGTTTCTCCCATACAGCATGGCTTTATTCCCAGGAGAGGGGCGACTGATCATATTCGGCAAGTGATCTCACTTTTTTATACTTCTATTGTAACTGGAGATCCAGTGGCATTAATTTTATTGGACACAGAAAAAGCGTTTGATTGGGTCTCTTTGCAGTATCTTTGGGATGTAATGCAAACAGTTGGTGTAGGGCCAGGATTTATCCAGGCAATCAAGGCATTATATCAAGAACCTGTGGCTAAGATTATCGCAATGGGCAGAGAATCTGAAGCAGTCGAGATTCAATGGGGAACAAGGCAGGACTGTCCCTGCTCCCTGTTACTCTTTGCTATTTACATTGATCCTTTTTTACACAGACTGCACATCAGCTCTTTAACACAGCCAAACTGCTTTCAGGGATGGGACACAAAGAACCTTGGATATGCTGATGAGATTGCGCTAGTCACAGCGGATCCTGGTGTTATTTAAAGGGAGGTAGAACGGGAGGCCGATGATTTGGGGAGATTCTCAGGATACCTGCTTAATAAAGACAAGACACAGGTGATAATTAATACAAATATATTTCTGCAAGATAGCCAGGTGGTGGAAAAATCTGTATATCTTGGGCTGGTTAAGGTCTCCTTGGACACTGATAAAATTGTAGAAAATAATCTGGACCTTAGGGAAAGCAAAAATAGGGTAAATAACCTACACCTATCCCTTGTAGAGAGATGTCATTATATGATGACCTTTCTCCCTAAACTTCTTTATTTTTTTGGGTGGTTGAGAATCAATGGTTTATCAAATTAAATGGCATTATATCAAGGTTTTTATGGGCAGATACTAAACCCAGGAGGGCACTGAAGTTCCTCACACTTCCCTGTAAAACAGGAGGGTTGGCATTACCAAAGCTTAAATTGTATTAGTGGGCTTCAGTACTTCAGCACAGTACTATTTTGCTTCCAGATAAGGACGTAGCACTGGCTATTAAGGGTCGTATACCCCTCCTTTGAGTTATTGTTGTGGGAAGAGATATGGGGTTATCTTTGGCGACAAATGGACAGTTCTTTTTAAGCCCTTTCTATGCGCATTAAAGGTTTGGTCAGCGGTCCATAAGAAAATGGGGATAGGGCGGCTTAGTTTTTATACGCCAATGTATAACAATTAGATGTTGTCAGATATATTTTTGGATCCCTGCATTCTTCATTGAAAAACACTAGATCTTAGTTGGTTGGGGGATTTATTTTCTTATACTGGGGTTATGTCTTTTCAGGAAATCCGTATGGTATATAATGTTGGACAAAATACTTTTTTTTTAAATATCTTCAAGTCTGGTATTTTCTTCTGAGGAAAGGTGGGAGTCCTTCCGGCTTTTCTGGAGTAGACTTGGTCGATTTACTTGATTAGTGGATAATTCTGTCCAATTGGAGGAATATATGGCCTTTTGAATGCAGCTGTGAAGGATGATTTAGGTAAGTATTCTGTGAAATGGCAGGAAATATTGGGGGCCACTAACCCGCACTTTCTTGACTCCTTATGCTGACGCCAATATGCTCTTTTATCTACTAATCTTGAGGTCCAACAATTGCCAAGTGGGGTGGGAATAAGGGGACCCGGTGCCCACAATATTATTTCTTTGGGGCACATATAATTCATATGTCTGGGTCCTGCCCTGACCTGGCCCAGATTAAGGATGCCATCTCTGATTTTGTTAGTTGCAGACTCAGCTTGAAGGTATCTTAAACCCCCCAGCTGATCTTGCTTGGCATCCCTGAGGAACGGGTGTTTAAGTATATAAGGTAATTTCTGTTTATTGATATGGCAGTGTTTCAACTGTGTATCACCTCGGTATGGCTTGATTTAAAGCCCTCAGGGTTTTATCAATGGCTGACTCGGTTATTGGCTTTGCATATTCTGGAAACAGCTTTGTTTGTACGGAAGGGCCAAAAACAAGGAAAAGAGGCCTTTTTATTTGGGCCACCTTGGCTGATTGTATTAATAAGTCAGAGGGGTTGGTATTTTTTGTTATGATTTTGGGTAAAAGTGAGCCCACAAATGGAGAATGGCTGCTATTTGTGTCCACACAACGCAAATGGATGTTATTCTTATCATTTATATAAGACTGGGTTTTACTGCACATGTATTTTCGCTCCACATATCTTTCATTAATTTGTTCTTATGGGGCTGTAACATGAATCATATATGATTTGTACTTCTGTGTTGTTGGGTGGGGGGTACAAATGTATATTTAAATATTTGCGTTAAACATTATGCAAGCGAAAAGTGCATTTCCTTTGTCCAACTTGTTGGTGATAAGGGCTTGGGTAATGGTTCAATAGGTGTTGAGAGGAAGCCATCTGAAGATTTTCCTGAGGAGCTTGAGGATGTGTAAGCAAGAGGAGGTGATCACTTTGACCAGGCTGGACATTAAGATTTAGTTGTCGATCATGATCCCTAGGTGACTTGATGGAGTGGATGGGGTCCTATTATTACAGAATGCTTGTTCAGCACACTGCTACAAATCCGGACATTCAAAAATCTTCCTAAATTCCAATAAAAAGATATAATGGTTTTCCAAACAAGCATTTGCAATAATTACTAGGGCAGCCACCCAGGCGAAAGCAGGGTCAGTAAGATAACCAATAACGAAAACACACTTTTAGTCCATTGTGATTGAACTATGGAAAAGTAAACGTAAAATGCACCACAAGAAAATCCAAACATTCCCATACCTTGAGAGGATTCCCAGAAAAATGAGGAGCACTTATATAGAGTTCTTGGATATCTATAGACATTCATACTCAGATCTAGCTAAAGACCTTGGAGCTCCTGTCCTTGTTCCTGAGAAGGACTCGTAGAGTGAGCAAACCTGGGAAGTCATGGGCCTTGCAACCTGTCAAGGACTAGATGCTGTGAAGGTTCACTAGATTGTCTTCTATGGTATCTGAAGAAAGAGCAATTTTCCCAGTTATGAGTAAAACACCACCAAGGGCAAAAAGCTTATTGGCAATCTTGTAGCCCTTAAGGATGAAGAATGATTCAAAGGATTACAAGACAGTAAATTCTCCTTGATATCAGGAAAGAAGCAAGAGGTAAGCACAATCTTCTAGATGATAACGCAAAGGAAAATTAGAAGCAAGTGGGTGATAAATGCAACAAAAATAAGGGACAGAAGGCTTTGTGATTCATCCATTATTAATTAATGGCCCCCTTGTATATGATTCCAACATGAACTAACATCACATTAAAAGATTCAACTTTATTTTGAAATGGGACATTCATGCAATCCGTGGGAAAACAACCATATTGAAAAGGGGCACTTCGTAAGACCTGAGCATGCCCTTTTGTTCCAGTGCACAACATCTACAACACGTACAAAGAAGAAAACAATATTTGGCATTCTTCCTCAGATGCAAGACTCAGCAGGCCAGATGCTTTTCTGCCCTGCTGATACTCCAAGCAAGTTACAGAAAATCTGTATGGGTGCTTGAAACCACAGAAATACTGACATGTTCTAGGTCACAAGGAGTCACGGCCAGGTGCTTTCATGGAGTCCAGTGATTCGCTCCCTGACTGCACTACTTTCTTCTTAGCACTCTCCATCACAGGTCAGCTCTTTGCATAGATGGAGCAGGTATTCTGTTTTCTACTGTTTCTATGGCTATTTGGAAACCCCCAAACGTTATTGTGTTCCTATGTATGTCACACATAAAGCTTATACAATTATTCTTTATGTTGAGTTCACTGATTTTGATTAAACTCCTACCTTTGTTATAGCTACACATTATGAAGATGCCATTTATGTCTTTAAAGTATACAATTATACCTTTTTTCCAAGCTTTGATTTGTCATTAGTTTCAAAATTTATGAGTGCATCGGTGTAACTACGGAGTGTGCAACTGCTCATAGATATTCTAGTTGAATACAAAAAAAAGATATTTCCAAGAAAAATAACTACAAATGATTCAACAAAAAGCCTAAGTCAGTGCCTATTCAGCTCCCTCTAATCCTTGAAGAATGCAATGGTTTAGCATCAATGTTGCACAGAATTTAATTTAGACCCTTCATGGTGTCAATTTTCTTGATTTTGTTTTCGAACAATAAGTGGTTAATTAGGTCACGCTTTTTTCACAATTTAAATATTTCTCTGTCGGTTCATGTACAGAACCTATAAATTATAACATCAGTCTGAAGGGCTGATTATTTATATCCTTGTGGTTGTGGGCAACCTCATAATGGTTGGCCTTCTTGGATCAGGCTATGTAACATACTCTATAGCGCTATCAGTGATTACTCACTTTTTTATTGCTTCTTACAACATTATGGGGGTTATTCCAACTTTGGAGGAAGTGGTAATCCGTCCCAAAAGTGACGGTAAAGTGACGGATATACCACCAGCCGTATTACGAGTCCATTATATCCTATGGAACTCGTAATACGGCTGGTGGTAAATCCGTCACATTTGGGACGGTTTACCACCTCCTCCAAAGTTGGAATAACCCCCTATGTTTTGATCATTCATAATTGTTTTTGTTTTATCCTTTTTCAATGGCAATTAGGAGTTTGCATCTTGTCATTTTCCAGTAATTTACTGTCATAATATTCTATGTCAATGATCACCAAGGTTGTATGTTTGCCTGATAGCCTGTTCATTGGCTATTCCCTTTAAGATTCGTCTTCCTTCTGAACTATGTTAAAATATCTGTAGTGTCTGGTGTAGTCCAATTAATTGTTATAATTTTTCATTAAAGTTTCAACTATGTCTGTAGACATTTGTGCAAATTCATTGGTTTCCGAGATAGTGTTTTCTTCTCTGCCACATTAGTAAAAAATATTTAAGTCACAGGGAATGCACAAACTAGTCCAACTGGATTGGCTTTATATGGTACAAAGGAAGTCCCCTTATGTAATATTGATGTCTCCAGTTGTGTTAACAGTTTCTTCAATGTGTTAAGTAGAAGGCTTTGCTCTGGCACATTGGACTCCTTTTTTCTCCCTGCCTCTCTTGTAGGGCTTTCATTTTCTCCCGGCCTGGTTGTTGATTCTTTTAATATGACACTGCATTCAACTGCCTCCTTGTTTCTTTTAATTCTTGATTTTGAAGTTTAGTTCTTTATTGTTTTCTTTATCTGAAGAGATTGCTATTTCATCTGTTGAATTTCTTGTCATTTTCATTGCATAGTCTTCTGTCCATTATAGACTGGGTTCATTTTATGATCTATTATATCTTGTTTAAATGTAAATATGTTGAATTTGTTTATTTCATTTGTGCAGTCATCACATTCTTGTTTGATATCTTCCAATATTGTTTGGCCATTCATCTTGACCAATCTTTTTCTGCATTTCTTTTTTGAGTAATTCTAAATCTGACTCCAAGTCATTTAGCATCCTAGAGAACCCTTTGATTATTTATATGAGATTTACAGAACATGTACTAATGAGCGAATATCACTGTTTTATTAATGTTTCACTTTGCTTGCACACCAGTGGTTTTAAAGCAATTCTTAGTCCTGTTGAAATATTGGTTTACATTTAGATGTATGCTGTTGAATTGGAGTGGTAGCAGGCAACCTTTAGTGCTGTAATTGTTTGATATCATTTTCAGCTGTACCTATGTTAGTTGAGTTGATTGGTTTTCTTGATAAATGAATGCATTTTGTTGGCTTCCTCTATCATAAAGGCTAATGTTGTTACTCTGTTATCTGTAATTTGCAAAAAAAATTGTTAGACCTGGCACCCTTGCCATGGTTTCCCCTGACTTTGGCCTTTGGGCCTCCTGTTTTCAGACTTTGTTTTTGATGGGTTTGAGATTCGGGACACTTATCCACTGCTGGCCATTGCTAAAGTGCAGGTCCTCTGTACTCTAAACATTGTAACATTGGCTCATCCATAATTGGCACATTTAAGTTACTTGTAAGTCCCTAGTAAAGTGCACTATTTGTGCCCAGGGCCTGTAAATTAAATGCTACTAGTGGGCCTGCAGCACTGATTGTGCCACCTACTTCAATAGCCCTTTACACATGTCTCAGGCATGCCATTGCAGATCCTGTGTGTGCTGTTTTAAACTACCATTTTAACCTGGCAAGTGCACTCACTTGCGAAGCCCAAACCTTCCCCTTTTATTACATATGTCACCCCTAAGGTAAGCCCTGGTTAGCACCAAGGGTGGGGTGCAGTGTATTCAAAATGTTGGACATGAACTTTAAGTTTAACATGTCCAGGTAGTGAAAAACTGTTCAATTTGTTTTTCACTACGGCAAGGCCTGGCTCCCCCATACGTTAACATTGGCGTTACCTAGAAGCAACCTTTAAGCTTAATGTCCGATTGGGAAAAGATAGAAATGTGGAGTTTGGTGTCTGTTGACTCACAATTTAAAATCATAGCTTGTGGTAAAGTCAGATTTTAAATTGTACGTCTAAAAATGCCTCTTTTAGAAAGTTGACATTTTCATACTTTAACCGTTCTATTCCTCTGCCTGTCTCGGAATACCTGTCTGGGGTGGATGACACCTGGGCATAGTGCATTCCCTCTAGAGAGTCACACACAAAGGGAGCTTGGGTGTGACATTTGCATCCTGATTGCCCATCACAAGGCTGATGGGCCTCCTTGGGCTATATGGGAGGGAAGAGCTGACACTTACATTTGAATAGGGATGTGCCTCTCCTCACAAAGAGGGCTGCTTATCCCCCCCAGTAGAGTGTCTGGATCCAGGGAAGGAAGGGTTGGGACCTTGTGAACTTCAAAGGCCTCGCAAAATTCTCTCCCACTTCATTTGGGTATAAATACTGGACTCCAAACCCCACCAAATGAGAACTCTACTGGAACCAAGGACAATTTGCCAGGAAGAAGGACTGCTGTGCTGACAGGAGGGACTGCCACTCTGCAACTACATTGCAGTATTGGCCTACTGCTTGCTGTGTAATGTGCTGTAGGAGGGACTGCCACTTTGCTACTTGCTTTGCTGTTGCCACTTTGCTACTTGCTTTGCTGTGTTGGCCTGCTGCTTCATGCCTGTAGTGAGAAGGACTGGACTTATTCTCTACATCATTGAACCCAAGATTCTCCAAGGGCTTGATGGCTTGCTCTCTGTTCTCCTGCAGTCTCAGGGACATCAAAGACTGCATGCAACTTTCCTGGTGATCCTGTGTCTTATCCTTACCTGAGGTGCCTCTCTGCAGTCCTGGGCCTCAGAAGTCCGTTCTGCAGCTGCTTCCTTCGAAACCTGACTCACTGACCTGACTGCTTGTGAAAAGTCTGCAAAATGCTCCTTTAACGCTGACGCAGAGGCTGTTCGACGACAGCGGATTCACAGTATGTGCTGCTCTGCGACGATACATTATATTCACTTCAACGGAGTTCGATGCCGAAGCAGGACCCGACTGAAGGCTTGACGACAACACTTCTACTTGACTGCGCAGATCGGAACCAACGCATCGTAGCCTCGACATTGATGCTTACTCCATCAAAGGTATTGTTTTAGCAGACCCCGCATTGGTTCTGTAGCTGGCCTACCTGTGCTTTGGATTTGCACTGGTCCCTTACGGCCTCAACCTTTTTGCCACTAGTGACTCCTAAGCACTATTTTCACATTTAATTTTTCCAAATTCATATCTCGCCTTCTACTTATTGGCATTTTGTCATTTTGGTCTTGTTTTACTCAGATAAATATTCTCTATTTTTCTAAATTGGTTTGGAGTCTTGTTGTGGTGTATTTCACTGTGTTGCACAAATACTTTACACATTGCCTCTTAAATTAAGCCAGACTGCTCTGTGCTGAGCTACGAAAGGGACAGCCCAGGTTAATTTAGAGTGTGTGTATCTGACTTGGACATGGTGAATACATCTAACAAAAATTATAATGACATTTTGAAATGGGTGCTGAGAAAACAATAGATCAGAGAGAATCTCAACTTGATGAAGTGATGTTGTCTTCTTTTTAGCACCCTTGAAGGGTTGCTCTTACCCAGATACTGATTGTTCAAAGTCATTCAATGAAGACAATTAGGCTTCCCAAACACCACCTAAACACCAGAGGGCATCACTTTGTTTTTAATCTGCATCTGGAAGTCGTCTAGTATGAGGTCAAATACAAGGAAGCACATAGAGGTCATTGATGCCTATATCACTAAATGCATTGAGTTCCCATCAAGTTCTGGCCAGGTCAAGAGAACAAATGGGGGAGGGGGCGCATGCAGCCAGAAGTAAATAATTATTACCATCGTCCGATCATTGTTTTGGGCATGCGAGAGCAATAATTGTCTAAGTCAGGGCTGATATGCTAAAACAGATAGTAAGCCACCGTATCCTCAAAGTCCATGTCAAATTCTCATCACTATCATATATATTGTTAGTGATGAAGCAGCAATGCATATATTTCGATTGGAGGTTTAGTGTTGTGTCATGCCCTCAAGGAGGGTTGTGCATTCCAACCTGCATCAGGGTATTCATTTTACAGGAATATGAGCATTGTTGAAAATAAAACAGTGATTCAGAGTTGCTGCCGAACATGAAACGCTCAGCATACATAACAGAAGGCAGTGCATGACAGGTACTGTTAGAGGCCATGGCAGGATTGGAATGCAGGAAACCCAGAGGGTGCGTGCAAGTGCAGTCCAGAAGGCTGGTGCTACTGAAAGGCACTGTAGGCAACACAGGATGTGTCTCTCACCAGCTGCTGCTGAACTGTTAGTCCAGGTGGTCCTCTGCTGGACAGCTGGGTCGAATCCAGTCCTGAGACCCATGTAAAAGAAAAAGTACCTGTGATTGATCTTCTTAGTCTTTAATGTGGTGAAACAAGCCAGAAAAAAGGTCCAAACAGTTCCCTTCACAGTCAGACTTTTTAATAAGATCCTCGACAGGGGTACATTTGAGTGGCTTTTCTGCACTCTATGGAACATAACCAATGCTCACGAAACTCTCAATGATGCGCATATTTCCCAGGTCCTCTGGATAACAAATTCCTCCATAGCCGTAATAAAAGTGTAGCATTGAGGCTTATGAGCACACGTATTTGCATAATATTGCAGTTGCTATTCACAAAGTAAGTCATATTCGGAATAATGGTTTCATCAATATCCCCCTCCCCACACCAATGAAACACAACCAAAATACAGACAGGTAGTAATGAGTATAATATCATATCTCCTAAGTGGTGTATTGTGTAATTAGTTGTTGTCTTCTCCCTGAGGTTCCTGGTACTTACAAGCATGAAAATCAACATAACCAACACACATAAGTAAATCTATTTTTGAATAACCAAACAGTATAATGCAATTCTGAATGCACAGCCACTGGGATGTTCGAACCAAAACGTTTTCAAAATATGTTTTATAGACAAATCTTCTTGGGATAAACCTTTGTCTACAGTTGTTCAGCCTTTATTTACAATTATACGACTGTAAAGGCATTCATTGTATGCTACAAAGATTTTTGTACGAGTACCTCTAAAAATCCAACTTTATATATTAAAATCTTCATCACCGACAACCAAAATGGCAGATATGATATAGATTGTATCAGCCACCACCAAAGGTTTACTTATTGTGAGTTGTAGGCAGAGTTAAAGTAACTTTTTTGATACCGTTGTCAAATGCGGGGCCTCATTTACCAGAGGCCTGCGCTGCCAGAGCGTCACTTTTTATGATGCTCCGTTGGCGTAGGCCTCACAATCATATCAATGAGGCGATGCAAAGCCACCCTGCATGGCTTTGCATGGCCTCATAGATATGGATTAATTCCATGGGCATTGTGGTGGGATTTCCCATGCAACACCCAGGGGTTTTGACACATTTCCAGATTTACAAGAATCTGTTAACCTGGGAATGCATCAAAACAGTGAACCTCCCCAGGGGAGGCGTGACAAGGAGAAAAGGAGAACTAACTTTCTTTCTCCTCGTTCTTTCTCTTTCTATGTGTGCTACATTTTGCAGCACACACAGAAAGAGGAAAACACCTCCATTGATTGTTTTTGTGGAGGGACGCAAAAACAATTGTGCGAACAACGCAGACACCCTTGCACCATGCTAATTTGTGGGCAGGCTCTTCAGGCAACTCCCCACATGCAGCCAACTCCATGCTGTGCATGACCTTCGGCCAGGCCCTGTGGCAACCTCTGCAAAGGCAGCCAACCTCACACTGTGCAGGGCCTTCTGTTGTGCATGGTGGGGTTTGCCCACAGGGCTTGGCGTGCGGCCCGGCCCTGCAGCAGACCCCCTGCATGCAGCCAACACCACGCTTCACACTGCCTTCGGCCCTGCACAGATGGGGGTTGGCCAAAAGGCCTGGCTTGCTGCCACGCCCTGCGGTCAACCCCGTAAAGGCAGGCAGCCGGCCCACACTGTGCAGGGCCTTCGGTCACCCATGGTGGGGGGTTAGCCACAAGTCTTGTCCAGTAGTCAGGCCCTGCGGCAAGCCCCTTGCATGCAGCCAATCCCACACTGTACAGGGCCTTTGGCTGTGCATGGCAGAAGTAGGCCACAGGGCCTGACCTTGTGGACCCAACCCGCGGACCTTTTTTTTTTTTAAAGGAGGGGTCCGCATGGTCTACCTTCCCACACCTCATTAGGCCCTCCTGCATCCCCAACGCTGTTCA
Source organism: Pleurodeles waltl (assembly GCF_031143425.1). NCBI lineage: Eukaryota > Metazoa > Chordata > Amphibia > Caudata > Salamandridae > Pleurodeles > Pleurodeles waltl. The sequence goes on along the minus strand of NC_090437.1, from coordinate 617,946,746 downwards.
TATAGGTTAAAAGTGGAGGGGGGGTGTAGCTGCCCTGTCCTATCCTTTTTACAGTCTGGAGACCCCATCCCCCAGGGCAGTTTGTTTTTTAATTAAAGGAAAGGGGAGCTGCGTGGCTACCCCCTGGAGCCGTTATTGGCCTCGGGGACCACAACCCCCAGGGCCACTTATTTAAATCAAAGGGAAGGGGGGCACATGCGTCACCCCTTGAGCCTTGTTAGGCCCTGGGGACCCCAGCTCCAGTGCCAATTCTAAAACTCAAAGGGATGGGGCCACAAGACCCCTCTCTTTGGGCCAATTTCAGCCCTGGGAGCCCATCCCTTGGGGCCCTCAAAGCTAAAGGTGGGTGACCTGGTACCCACCCAGGGGGCACACCGTGCTCTTGTTGGGAGCAGCAGAGGGATCCCCAAGGGCCCATGGCTTCAGTCAGCTATCTGCATACAGCGAGAGCATTTAATGGCTTAGGTAGAGAGGGCTGCACAGCCCCCTCCTCATTTTGTTACATTTCAGTCCTAGGGGTGGGCTTCGTGGGGCCATTTGTGGCTCAGGAAGGGGAATGAGCAGGCCCCTCTCTCCATTTTCTTAAATGGCAGACTTTTGAGGTTTAGGGAGCGGGCTATGCAGCCCTCCTTCATGAAAACAGCCCCGGAGTTGGGTACAACCAATTTCAAATGTTCAAACAAATGATAGTACGACAAAAGGTGGATGTAAATTTATACAAGCTATTGTAGGAGGCTGGACTGGCTTGTAGTGAGTACCAAGGGGTACTTACACCTTGCACCAGGCCCAGTTATCCTTTATTAGTGTATAGGGTGTCTAGCAGCATAGGCTGATAGATAATGGTAGCTTAGCAGAGCAGCTTAGGCTGAACTAGGAGACGAGTGAAGCTCCTACAGTACCACTAGTGTCATATGCACAATATCATAAGAAAACACAATACACAGATATACTAAAAATAAAGGTACTTTATTTTTATGACAATATGCCAAAAGTATCTCAGTGAGTACCCTCAGTATGAGGATAGCAAATATACACAAGATATATGTACACAATACCAAAATATGCAGTAATAGTATTAGAAAACAGTGCAAACAATGTATAGTTACAATAGGATGCAATGGGGACACATAGGGATAGGGGCAACACAAACCATATACTCCAAAAGTGGAATGCGAACCACGAATGGACCCCAAACCTATGTGACCTTGTAGAGGGTCGCTGGGACAATTAGAAAATAGTAAGGGTTAGAAAAATAGCCCACCCCAAGACCCTGAAAAGTGAGTGCAAAGTGCACTAAAGTTCCCAAAGGACATAGAAGTCGTGATAGGGGAATTCTGCAGGAAAAGACACAAACCAGCAATGCAACAACGATGGATTTCCAGTCGAGGGTACCTGTGGAACAAGGGGACCAAGTCCAAAAGTCACAAGCAAGTCGGAGATGGGCAGATGCCCAGGAAATGCCAGCTGTGGGTGCAAAGATGCTGCTACTGGTCAGTAGAAGCATAGGTTTCTGCAAGAACGACAAGGGCTAGAGACTTCCCCTTTAGAGGAGGGATCCCTCACGCCGTGGAGAGTCGTGCAGAAGTGTTTTCCCGCCAAAAGACCGCCAACAAGCCTTGCTAGCCGCAAATCATGTGGTCAGGGTTTTTGGATGCTGCTGTGGCCCAGGAGGGACCAGGATGTCGCCAATTGCGTCAGGGGACAAAGGGGGCGTCGAGCAAGACAAGGTGCCCTCTCAGCAGCAGGCAGCACCCGCAGAAGTGCCAGAAACAGGCACTACGAGGATGTGTGAAATGGTGCTCACCCGAAGTCGCACAAAGGAGTCCCACGTCGCCGGAGAACAACTTAGGAGGTCGTGCAATGCAGGTTAGAGTGCCGTGGACCCAGGCTGGACTGTGCACAAAGGATTTCCACCGGAAGTGCACAGAGGCCGGAGTAGCTGCAAAAGTCGCGGTTCCCAGCAATGCAGTCTGGCGTGGGGAGGCAAGGACTTACCTCCACCAAACTTGGACTGAAGAGTCACTGGACTGTGGGAGTCACTTGGACAGAGTTGCTGGATTCAAGGGACCTCGCTCGTCATGCTGAGAGGAGACCCAAGGTACCGGTGATGCAGTTCTTTGGTGCCTGCGGTTGCAGGGGGAAGATTCCGTCGACCCACGGGAGATTTCTTCGGAGCTTCTAGTGTAGAGAGGAGGCAGACTACCCCCACAGCATGCACCACCAGGAAAGCAGTTGAGAAGGCAGCTGGATCAGCGTTACAGAGTTGCAGTAGTCATCTTTGCTACTATGTTGCAGTTTTGCAGACTTCCAGCGCGGTCAGCAGTCGATTCCTTGGCAGAAGGTGAAGAGAGAGATGCAGAGGAACTCGGATGAGCTCTTGCATTCGTTATCTAGGGAATCCCAAGAGACAGAGACCCTAAATAGCCAGAAAAGAGGGTTTGGCTACCTAGGAGAGAGGATAGGCTAGCAACACCTGAAGGAGCCTATCAGGAGGAGTCTCTGACGTCACCTGGTGGCACTGGCCACTCAGAGCAGTCCAGTGTGCCAGCAGCACCTCTGTTTCCAAGATGGCAGAGGTCTGGAGCACACTGGAGGAGCTCTGGGCACCTCCCAGGGGAGGTACTGGTCAGGGGAGTGGTCACTCCCCTTTCCTTTGTCCAGTTTCGCGCCAGAGCAGGGCTAAGGGGTCCCTGAACCGGTGTAGACTGGCTTATGCAGAAATGGGCACCAAATGTGCCCATGAAAGCATTTCCAGAGGCTGGGGGAGGCTACTCCTCCCCTGCCTTCACACCATTTTCCAAAGGGAGAGGGTGTAACACACTCTCTCAGAGGAAGTCCTTTGTTCTGCCATCCTGGGCCAGGCCTGGCTGGACCCCAGGAGGGCAGAAGCCTGTCTGAGGGGTTGGCAGCAGCAGCAGCTGCAGTGTAACCCCGGGAAAGGCAGTTTGGCAGTACCAGGGTCTGTGCTACAGACCACTGGGATCATGGGATTGTGCCACAGTTTCCAAAGTAGATAACAGCCTCCACTGGTTCAGGAGGGGGACTGGTGCCCAGACTGGATTAGTCTCCACGTGGAAGTTCCTGTACCGTCCCTGGCCCACCCGCACATGGGATAACGATGCTTGATGTGGCGGACATTTCATACTTCCCCGGTGCATGCCCTGTTCAGCGGTGCTTTGCCATGGCGGTCTCTGGACTGTTCAGCAGTGCTTTGCTATGGCGGTGTCTGGACTCTTCAGCGGTGCTTCGCCATGGCGGTGTCTAGACTCTTCAGCGGTGCTTTGCCATGGCGGTGTCTGGACTGTTCAGCGGTGCTTCGCCATGGCGGTGTCTGGACTGTTCAGCGGTGCTTTGCCATGGCGGTGTCTGGACTCTTCAGCGGTGCTTCGCCATGGCGGTGTCTGGACTGTTCAGCGGTGCTTTGCCATGGCGGTGTCTGGACTCTTCAGCGGTGCTTCGCCATGGCGGTGTCTGGACTGTTCAGCGGTGCTTTGCCATGGCGGTGTCTGGACTCTTCAGCGGTGCTTCGCCATGGCGGTGTCTGGACTGTTCAGCGGTGCTTTGCCATGGCGGTGTCTGGACTGTTCAGCGGTGCTTTGCCATGGCAGATATGGACTGTTCAGCGGTGCTTTGCCATGGCGGTTCTGGACTGGGCATTGGTGTGTGGCATGACGTTCTCTGGACTGGGCATTGGTGTGTGGCATGATGTTCCCTCATTGCCCAGCGGGGCTGTGGCAGCGGGGCCCCTCCTGGGCACAGACTTCGGCGGTGGTCTCCTGACCAGTGACGATACTTGGGCCCTCCTGGGCAATGACTCTGGCGGTGGTCTCCTGACCAGTGACGATACTTGGGCCCTCCTGGGCAATGACTCTGGTGGTGGCGGTGGTCTCCTGACCAGTGACGGTACTTGGGCCCTCCTGGGCAATGACTCTGGCGGTGGCGTTGGTCTCCTGACCAGTGACGATACCTGGGCCCTCCTGGGCAATGACTCTGGTGGTGGCGGTGGTCTCCTGACCAGTGACGGTACTTGGGCCCTCCTGGGCAATGACTCTGGCGGTGGTCTCCTGACCAGTGACGATACATGGGCCCTCCTGGGCAATGACTCTGGCGGTGGTCTCCTGACCAGTGACTATACCTGGGCCCTCCTGGGTAATGACTCTGGCGGTGGTCTCCTGACCAGTGACGGTACTTGGGCCCTCCTGGGCAATGACTCTAGCGGTGGTCTCCTGACCAGTGACGATACTTGGGCCCTCCTGGGCAATGACTCTGGCGGTGGTCTCCTGACCAGTGACGGTACTTGGGCCCTCCTGGGCACTGACTCTGGCGGTGGTCTCCTGACCAGTGACGGTACTTGGGCCCTCCTGGGCAATGACTCTGGCGGTGGTCTCCTGACCACTAACGATACTTGGGCCCTCCTGGGCAATGACTCTGGCGGTGGTCTCCTGACCACTGACGACGGTGCTGGCGGTGGCGTCCCGACTGCCGGGAAGGATGCCGCCCTTCTCTGCCGTGCTGCTCACACTAGGCTGTGCAGACTTCCTCTGGCCCTTCCCCACCTTTGGAGGAGTCACAGCTGACTCTGCCATCCACCTGGAACCCCTGTGAGTTGTTTTGCCACCAGGAGTCTTCACAGGGTCCCGTCGGCCACTTTCCAATTTCAGAGCCTTTACAGGGGGCGGGCTGTCAGTGCCTTGGCTCCGGGACACACTGCCAGTCCTGGTGGCCGGTGCACTCCACACACCTTGAACAGGCACCACTGGTATTGGAGGCTTTTTGGCTGAGGTGCTACGACGGGACTGATGAAGTGGAGGGGGGGGGGCAAAAAGGTCAACTTTACACAGGGACAGTTTCTGACGAACACTGGGATGGGTAGTTGGAGGGGGTCTGGGAGTAGAGGAAGAGAAGGTGTTGTAGGAGGTGTCACTTTAGATGTTTTGGGTGCAGGTACTGGAGGCTGTCGTGAGGTGGATGTATGTTGGGTGTGTGGGTGCCCGCGTTTGTGTACTTTGGGAGGGGGCGTCACAGACACACTTGGAGAGGACACAGGGGACGTGTAAATGGTAGTGGAGGTGGTGAGTGCAGGTGAGCAGGGTGTGGTGCTGGGTGTTCTGGTGCGAGTCCTGGTGCCTGTAGATGTAGTGCATGCAGGTGTGAGTGTAGACAAGACTGGGAGGGAGGAGGGAGACGACGAGGAGGGGGACACAGTGGAGGCAGTGGATGTTGCTGTGTCTGCACGTGGGTGATGCTTGCGTGTGTGCCTGTGGGTTGTGTGGTGCCTTTGTTTGCCTGAGCTACTTATGGGTGTAGAGGTGTGTGCATGCTGGTCTGATGGTATGCTTGGGATAGGCTGGGGTACAGGGGATTGGGTCTGGGTGGAGGAGGTTGGAGGGGGCAGGCTAGACACAGGGACAATGGCTGCCATCAGTGCTGAGGCCAGAGATTGCAGGGTTTGCTGAAGGGCAGCCTGACCAGAATGAATGCCCTCCAGGAATGCATTACCGTGTTGCAACTCCCTTTCTACACCCTGGATGGCATTCACAATGGTAGACTGCCCAACAGTGAGTGACCTGAGGAGGTCAATGGCCTCCTCACTGAGGGCAGCAGGGGTGACTGGGGCAGGGCCTGAGGTGCCTGGGGTGAAGGTGATGCCCACCCTCCTGGGTGAGCGGGCACGGGGCGAACGCTGAGGGGCTGCTGGGAGGGCGGTGCTGGTAGGGGAGGTGGCGGCTGTACCTGTAGAAGTGGGGTGCACAGATGGTGCTGCCACCACAAGGGAGCTCCCATCGTCGGACGAGTCCGTGTCGCTGGTTGGTGATCCGGTGCCCGATGTGAAGCTCCCCTCACCCTTCTTCCCACTGGTGCATTCAGAGTCCATGGTGTGGCCCTCCAAGGCCATGTGGGATGCAGCTTCCTCGTGCTCCGGTGCCACTGTACCTCCGCCTGATGATGCTGATGCACATAAGAACATGGAGAGCACAAAAAGGGGGGGGGGGAAGACAGAAGAAAGACAGGTTTAGTGCATGGCACACCGCGACCGTTGGCGGACACTACAGACACAGCAGCCCCCTGCACTACGCCGTGCTCCTGGCCTCTACAGATGCTATTCCTGGGATCTGGCCTACATGGCTATGGTGGGACCTCTGCACACATGGATGCCACAGGGGCATCTATACCTGTACTTGGCACTCTACTGCGGCGTGGTAGGGAGCCACATGGCCTGCATTACGGAGGGGCCTAGTCCACCTATGTCTGCCTGGCCTAGGTACACCCACAGGACTCCTCCTCCACCCAGACCCCTCCACTGCGCGCCAAGTCCGCAGAATGATGTTGTACTCACCCCCTTGTGTCTGCTGTGATGCCCTCAAGCGCCCATCCAACTTAGGGTAGGCCACCGCCAGGATCCGGAACATCAGGCGTGTCATGGGGCGACGGGCACCCCTCCCACGTTGGGAGGGCATCCCCAGCTGAGCCTTCACCATCTTCTTGCTCCAGCGGCGAATGTCCTCCCATCGTTTACGGCAGTGGGTGCCCCGTCTCTGGTGGACCCCCAGGGTCCGGACGTCCTTGGCGATGGCACGCCAGATGTCCTTCTTCTGGTGGGCGCTGACCTACATGACATGCACAAGGGAAGAAGAGAAGTCATTAACAACCGCACCGTCAATGTGCGTGGCCCCCCTCCCTACCCTAGCCATGTGGCACATTCATTCACATGCATTAATGTTCCCTGAACTCTGCCCCCTTCCCTCTTACAACCAGCCCTCTCCACCCAGGCCTAGCCCATACAACGTGCTCCCAGTGTACTTACCTGTTCGTCTGGAGGACCGTAGAGTAGCGTGTGCTGGGGGAGGACCCTGCCTACCAGCTTCTCCAACTCCTGAGCAGTGAAGGCAGGGCCCTTTCCCCAGACGCAGCAGCCATCGCCGCTTCCAGACCAAGGTCCCAGCAGCACTTGCAGTGTAGGTCCTCTCCTGTCGAAGATCAGGTATCTAGTGATAGAACAGATAGAAAATGGCGGTGACGTCCGCGGCGGTGACGTCCGCGGCGGTGCATATCATCACCGCCGGCGCACTTCCTCATTGGCTCCTGGGACCCATAGGGTCCAATGTTAACCAATGCTGCATTGCGCCGCGGTCTACCACTGCCTACCGCGACGGTGTGCAACGCCAACGCAGTTACCCCACAATGCCATTTTCCCAGTTTAGAGGTCAGGCAGCGCCATTTCAGGGGCCCACATGGCTCCATTTACTTCTGCGTCACACATAGCTAGGCCTACACTCAACACACATACAGGAAGGGTTTTGTGTTTGGTGTCGTGTTCTGTGTAACTGTGGGTACATACCTGGAAAAAAGTTGACTCAATCCTCTCTGTTGTCCTTCCTAGGCGCCGTCAGCTGGGAAAAATGAGAAGATGGCGGAATCCTCTGGTGTACCGACCACTGGTGGACCTGTTGACAATGGAGGAGCGACATTTAATCGTCACCTACAGGTTTGACCGTGCCACTATCCAGGAACTATGTAGCCAGTTGGAGCCAGACCTGATGTCACCAATCCGCCATCCCACTGGAATCCCCCCTGACGTGCAGGTGCTGTCAGTGCTCCATTTCCTTGCAAGTGGGTCTTTTCAAACAACTGTGGCCATGGCATCAGGGATGTCCCAGCCTATGTTTTCCAACGTACTGTCCAGAGTGTTGTCTGCCCTACTGAAACACGTAAGGAGATACATCATATTCCCTGAGGTGGAAGATTTGGCTACAGTGAAAGGTGACTTCTATGCCCTTGGACATATCCCCAACGTCATAGGTGCTATTGATGGGACCCATGTGGCTTTGGTCCCCCCCCCCACAGGAGTGAACAGGTGTACAGGAACCGGAAGAGTTATCATTCCATGAATGTACAGATGGTCTGTTTGGCAGACCAGTACATCTCGCAGGTAAATGCTATGTTCCCTGGCTCAGTGCATGACGCCTACATCCTGCGGAATAGCAGCATCCCTGATGTGATGGGTCAACTCCAGAGGCACCGTGTGTGGCTATTAGGGGACTCTGGTTACCCCAACCTTTCCTGGCTATTGACCCCAGTGAGGAATCCCAGGACCAGGGCAGAGGAACGCTACAATGAGGCCCATGGGCGGGCTAGGAGGGTGATCAAACGCACCTTCAGCCTCCTGAAGGCCAGGTTCAGGTGCCTCATTATGACAGGTGGTTCCCTATTCTACTCACCGAAGAAGGTGTGCCAGATCATCATCGCCTGCTCGATGCTTCACAATCTTGCTTTGCGACGCCAGGTGCCTTTTCTGCAGGAGGATGGTCCAGATGACGGTGTTGTGCCAGCTGTGGAGCCTGTGGACAGTGATGAGGAGGAAGCTGAGGAAGAAGACAACGACAACAGGGAGTCAGTCATACAGCAATATTTCCAGTGACACACAGGTGAGAACATTTTCTTTTTTAACATGACATTCACTGTCACACGTCTTACTCTATCCAGTGTGTAATTGAATGGGATTATTTGGTAACTGAGTTGTTCCTTTCCATTACGGTTTCACAGGTGTGGTTACCAACGTGTGTCATCTGCATGCATCCTTCAAGGACTTGTGATGTGTGACATTGGTATGTTGCCTTAACAATGGAAAAAGCATTTTGACACTGTCATTGATCATACATTTGACTAAATCATAGACTGACTCCAGAATGTTTTGTGGTTCAAGGGTGTTTATTTAAGTGCTCAAAAATGGAGGGGGGTTGTAAAATGGTGATGGGTGATGGTGGAGGAATGTCCATGGCAGAGTCCAGTCTATTAGTCTCACAGGTGCACTGCCCATCTGGGCATAAGAAGTGGAGCTGGGGCAGTTAATGTATGGACAGGGTAACAAAGTGGGACGGTGGGGGGACAATCAGGGTGGTGTCATTTCCTGGCGGGGGTCTTGCCATCTTGCTCTGTCCTGTTCCTGGATCTCAGGGACCGCTTGCGTGGTGGTTGTCCGTCTGCAGGGGTTGGGGTGCTGGTGTGGTAGTCCTGTGGCGGTGCCTCCTGTCCACTAGCGCCGGCGGAGGTGGTGGGCAGTTCATCGTCCATGCTAGTGTCAGGGGCCCCTTGGAGTGCCACGGTGTCCCTCAAGGTCTGCTGTATGTCCTTCAGCACCCCTACGATGGTGCCCAAGGCGGAGCTGATGGTCCTGAGCTCCTCCCTGAAGCCCAAATACTGTTCCTCTTGCAGGCGCTGGGTCTCCTGAAACTTGACCAGGACCGTCGCCATCGTCTCCTGGGAGTGGTGGTATGATCCCATGATGGAGGATAGGGCCTCGTGGAGAGTGGGTTCCCTTGGCCTGTCCGCCCCCTGTCGCACAGCAGCCCTCCCAGTTCCCCTGTGTTCCTGTGCCTCCGTCCCCTGGACCGTGTGCCCACTGCCACTGCCCCCAGGTCCCTGTTGTTGTTGGGGTGGTGGGTTATCCTGGGTTCCCTGTAGTGGTGGACACACAGCTGATTGACCTGTACTGGGTACGGAGGTTTGGGCCCGCTGGCTGGGTGCTGTGCTGGTGTTACCAGAGGGTGGAAGGTCAGTGTTGGGCTGTGCAAGGGGAACCGACTGTCCAGAGGCCAACGATGGTCCGGGCTGGTCATCAGGCTCCAGTAGGGCAGAGCTGCTATCGTCACTGTGGGCCTCTTCTGTGGGTGGAGTGGAGATGTCTGGACCCTCCGGTGATGTGACGGTCCTTGGTGATCCTGCAGTGGCATAAGAGCATGATTATTGCATGTGTGTGTGTCATGGTGTGCAATGGGTGGGTGAGCGTGTACCCCAGTGCTAGCATTCCTGTGTGGGGGCTTGTGTGATGATGGTTAGGGGGTTGTTCTGGGTATGTGCAGTGAGCATGCTTTGGTGAGAGGTGACCATGCTTAGTTGTGTCATGCAGGGCTTGTTGTTGGGATGTGTGGTTTGTGTTCTTAGTACATTAGTGTGGAGTTGGAGTGATAGGGGAGGGTGTGAGGGTGGGGGTGTGTGATAGCATGCAGGTAGGGTGGGGGATCTGATAGCTACGATTTGACTTACCAGTGTCCATTCCTCCACCGACTCCTCCGAGGCCCTCTGGATGCATGATGGTCAAGACTTGCTCCTCCCATGTTGTTAGTTGTGGGGGAGGAGGTGGGGGTCCGCCGCCAGTCCGCTGTACCGCGATGTTGTGCCTGGAGACCGCTGAACGCACCTTCCCCCGTAGGTCGTTCCACCTCTTCCTGATGTCCTCCCGATTTCTTGGGTGTTGTCCCACTGCATTGACACTGTCGACTATTCTTCGCCATAGCTCCATCTTCCTGGCTATGGAGGTGTGCTGTACCTGTGATCCAAATAACTGTGGCTCTACTCGTAGGATTTCCTCCACCATGACCCTGAGCTCCTCGTCGGAAAAGCGGGGGTGTCTTTGGCGTGCCATGGGGTGGTGTGTGTGATGTGTGAGGTGGTGTATGTGGTGATGAGTGTAGTGATGTGTAGTGGTGTGTGGTGTTTTGTGCGTGGATGTTGTATGGGTGATGGTGTTGTGTGCCTCTGTGTGGTGGTATTGTCTATTCTGTGCGCTCTCTCTGGCCTTCTTCCAGTATTTTTGGTCGTAGGGGTTTGTGGGTGATGTGGGTGTGTGTTTTATATTGTGTTGGGTGTGTGGGAGTGGTGTGTGTATGTGTACCAGGTGTGTGTATTTCGAAATGTCCAATGTGGCGGTGTTTTGGAGATGTGTGTGTATTTTGAGCATGGCGGTGTGTACCGCCAATGGAATACCGGGGTTGAAAGACCGCCGCGTGGATTCGTGTGTCGTAATAGCATGGGCGTGTTTCTGTTGGCGTGGAGGTGGAGGTTTTGTTTTTGCCAGTTTAACACTGACCTTTGGTGTGGCAGACTTGTGTGGGTGTCTGAGTTTCGGCGGATTCCGAGATGTGGGTCATAATTGCTGTGGCGGAATTCCGCGGCCGCGGCGGTCTATTGGCGGTCTTCTGCACAGCAGTAAGCGGCTTTTACCGCCAATGTTGTAATGACCCCCAAAGTGTCTATCCGGGTTAAATCTTTTCAGTTATACATCATTCACTGTATACCTATTTGTTTTTAGTGCCAAAGGTGATGTATAAATGATTCAATCATATTAACAAATCACCTGGTGAGTTATAACAGTAGAATTCCATGTTTTTACACACTGTATATAACTAATTTCCTGGCCTCATCTCAATCTTTGTTTATTCCTAATTCATTTCTACTCATTTATAGCAGATGTACAAATATTTCTTCGTCTTGATTCAATCCATTAGGGCTCAGTGTTACAATGTTGAAACTGTACCATGACTCTAATTTTCTTCAATTCAATTGTCACCACATCTGTCATTTTGTTCAATCATGTCAATGCCAAACACTATTAATTTCCTTCAGTCACTTGCACGTTCTCTTTTAAAGTGCCTTGCATCAGGATAATTTCTATATTTATTTATAATCACTTGTGTATGTTCCAATTTTCTCGTCTTTAATTTGCATGTCATGCTGCCAATGTATGCAAAGTCACACACACATATTAGGATATAAACAACATACCTGCTATTGTGTGTTTTTCCTTATTTAGGGTTTTCATTCCACCATTTCTTATTGTGAATGTTGTGGCTGCTACAGTAATTTGACATTTTTTGCATTGATTGTACTCCATGAAATCTTGTCTGAGAGTTAAACTAACATTTTGTCTTAGTTGTCTCAAAGTGACTGTGGATCAAGGTATCCTTCCCTGAGATGTTATCCAATGTGTGATCACTTTTCAGTATCCTCCAGTTTTATATCAGCATCTGTTTTGATTTTTGAGTTTTTCTTACTCAGGGGGTCATTCTGAGTTTGGTGGGCGGAGGAGGCCAAACTCAACACGCCACCTGACCGCTGGTGCCGCCAGGACACCGCCGGCCCTATTTCAAGTTCACCGCTGGACCGGCGGGTGGAAACAGAGTTTCCGCTGGCTGGCCTTACTGTGAAGAGGGCCTTAACATTGACCACAGCTCAGAATTTAGCCCGCGACAATATGGCGGTGCAGCAGGTGCAGCAGCACCCATCGCGAATTTCACGGCCCATAATTCGGCCAGTAAAATGCCCGATGGGGCTGTGGATGGTGGCCCCTGCACTGCCCATGTCAAGCACATGGGCAGTGCAGGTCCCCCCATTCTGCCAGCTTTTCCATGGGGATGTAAACCATGGAAAGGCTGGCGGAATGGGACTCGTAATCCGGAGGGCAGCGCTGCTTGCAGTGCTGCCCTGGTGGATTACAACCACCGGGACACCCAAGCTGGAGGCTGACTGCAGCCTAGCGGTGTCGGTGGTTTGACCGCGGCGGTTCAATCGCAGTCAGAATGTGGCGGATCGGACCACCACTACTGCAGCGGTCTGATAATCGGAATTATCCCCTCAATGTTAGTAGCATTATTATTTCCTTCCATTTTTCTTAATTTCTTTCCTCTTATTTTTCTTTGATCATTACTAATGAGTTCTGTCTTTCTGTATTGCAACTCTTTTTGCACAGTTCTGAATTATTCCTTTTGAATATCCTCCATTCTTAAAACTCCTCTTGACTTCTCCATTCCTTTTTTAAGAGCAATTTCATTTTATTTGAAGGAATTCTCCATAGGGAATGCTGTTGATGTATGTAAAATACTATTTCTATTTGATGGCTTCTGCTATGCGGTAGTTAGAGGCTCCCCATCCTCAATGAAAATTTCTAGATCCAGGAAAATGATTCTCTTATTACTGTTCCCATGTGTGAATTTAAAATTTAAATCATTGTTGTCACATTTTTGATGGTATTGTTGAAATTCCTTTTCAGATGATTAACGTCATCAATGAACCCTAACCAGATTATTATTTTATCCATGATATCTTCATTTTCTGCCCAAGATATGTTCTTTTCCCACCATCTCTTAGTGAGATTCGCACAGCTGGGTGAGAAGGAAACCTCCATAGATGTACCACATTTTTGACTAAAGATTTCCCCATTTAACATGAAAACATTGTATACAAGGGAGACTTTAATCATTTCTTGAGTCATCTGTGCATGTTGAAAATACTGTATATTTCTTTGGTTCAATAAGTATTGACATGTCATCAATCCTACATCATATTTAATACTTGTGTAAATCAAGATCACATCAATGGCTACCAAATTATATGTATCCTTCCATGGGAGTTCCTGTAAATGAGTAATGAGATCCATAGTATCCCTCAAGTAGGAGCAAAGATCTTTGACAAGGGGTACTCAGAAATAATAAATATATAAGTCAATGTTTTTTCCAACATTGGGCCCTTTGACGAAACAATTTGTCTACCAGGTGGATTAGTATCATTCTTATGTATTTTAGGCAGGAATGTTATTGTTGCCATTACTGAATTCTTAGATTCCAGGAACCAGTAGACCAAGGTCTTTCAAGTCCATCAATTTATCTGTATACCATGATTCCCATTCTTTTCATCGATTCTCTCTTAATCTCTCGTAACAATCTAGGTCATTCAATTGTCCCGCAGCTTCTTTTATATATCGGTCCTTGTCCAATATGACTTTATGTTTCTACCTTTGTCAGATTGTTTGATTTCAATAGTCGTGTTCTGCTGTAGGCTTTTTAATTGCCACTATCTCATCCTTGGTTAAGTTGTCTTTATATTCCTCATTTCTTTTTAATTTATTCAGATCGTTAATGACCACCTCATGAAACAGATCAGCTTGATTACCTATGGGAGGTTAGGGCAAAATCCTCCAGACCTATGTCTTTGGTTGGTTTCTCCAGTGTGTACATCATCTCCATGTCATCAACTCTTAAATTACTTATTGGTTTGTCAGTCTCTTCTCTTGGGGTGACACTTTAGTTTTCTTGATAGAATAAAGCTAATTTCAATGTCCTAATATACTTGTAAATGTCAATCCTTGTGTCTGCATAATCAAAATGTGTTGTTGGAAGAAAATTAAACTTATTTTGCAACAATTGAATCTCATTTTCATTTAACAGATATTTGGATACATTGACAATCATTATTTCATTTTCATGTAGCTTCCCCACTTCTACATTAGATTGGTTTTTCTTTTTGTGAAAATTTGCTTGCATTTTTTAGTCATCTTCTAGTTTTCATCTTCCTCTGCCTCTTCCATGCCCTCTTGACCAATCTTCTCTCATGTCCTCACTCCTAATTTTTTGATCCTGATGTACTAGGTGCATTTCGTCTAAAAAAACAAATTATATGTTTATTGTCTGATGTAATGTTAAGGGTGCCCTCTACTTCACTGGAGTCAGTTTCTGATCCACTCCCTGAGTTATCCTTGTCTCTATCAAGTACTGAATAATTTATCAGTACTTCCTGCTGTCTCTATGTTGGGCTGGTAAGTCTTCTGCATGTCTCTGTAGAGCGTGCTTCCCTTGCCTAATAGTGATCTCTAGGCAAGTCACTTAAAAGTTACTGTATGGTTTTCTTGATCCATACCTCAGTGAACATGACAAACATGTATGTCCACTGAGGATCTCCCTGTTTACATGGACTGAGACCCTAGAGCTTAGCTCTGAGGTCTAGGGGTGTGTAGATAGTGCACCCCTATTTCACTCAGAGAGGCTACTGCCCAGTCTACCAAGGCAGTGGTAGAGTGACAGTGGTGGCAGAAATACATCTATAGTCAGGGAAACCTGTATCCTTGTACCCTTGGTGGGAAAGAGGGGGCTACTAGCCACCCTCCTGATAATGTCTGTGCAGTCTTCTGTGATCCTCTTGCCTTTGTCTACCTGGGATGTGTGTTTGAGAGCCAGTAGGTTCCTAAGGGAAGAATGGTGAGGTGAGCCATTGTGTTTAATGTGAGCTGAGCTGTTTTGCTTGACATTTCAGCACCCCATGCCCCTCCCTATTTCTTGGGGAAGCTTGGTGGGCTGGGGTAGACACTCCTCTTATCTGTGTTTAGCTGCACTAACTCTGCTTGGAGGGATGATGGTCAGTGCCTCCTGGTTTGGAGTTAATTAAAATTCCTCTCTGGAGAATAGCCCGAGCTGATACCAAGAGCCTGCCCTGAAGCCCAGTAACTCATCTTATACATGTCTTATGCACACAGTGAGTATGACACAGATAGGCCTCATGATTTGAGGAGAATCCAGGATTCAAAAGTAGCAGACCCTCTGATTTGATTAGCCTATCAATCAGAGGTGATAAAAGTCTGGCCTCGTTGAAAATTGGTCTTCGGTTCTAACAAGCATCTACAGAAGCCAGCTGTGGGCCCGCGGTACAAAGGCAAAGAAGCTTGCTGATTGCATCTGAACTTGAGAGTTTTCTCTGTGATGGATGGATTCTGCTGAGAATGGATTTACCAGCTGTGAAAGAGCAAAAGGATCAATCAGCAACCTGAATGCAGATGCAGAGGACCAGCTGTTTGTGGGGCTTGTCGCATCAGCTTTGTAGACAAGGAAATTGGAAACAGCTGCTCAAGATGAGGAAGCTCACAGCACATCAACAGAGGGAGACGGGAAAGCTTGATTCTACTAAGCCTTTGAAGGTGAGATCACTTCTGCCCAGAGCCCTCCCCTGTGCTGCTGGAGCCTGGTATACTTACAGTTACAATCTGTAGCTGAGGAAGAGTGTCCTGTGGTACAGGCCCCCTACCTTTCTCTTTGTGACACATGGGGGTACCAGGATGTACTGGCAGTCTGATCAGCTAATAACCTCCTACAGCTAGCCAGTGGCCACTGGTCTAGTGGAACTTCAGTAAACTGTGCCAAGACCTGTGATCGGATCCCTAATGCCACCAGAGCGGTGCCCTTGCTAAGTACAGGAGGGCACTTCTGTTCTTTGGGTGGGGGGTCCTGGGGCTGATCTGCAACATTTTACTACACATCATATGCTGAAACTACACCATTGCCATACAAGGATTGGTATCATTGCTCTTGTTAATGAGAGCAACCCTCTGCAACATGGTCTGTACTATGTAATGCAAATTGTGTCTACATGCTAACTGTGTTTGTATAGTGCTTAGTGTCTAGGTGCTATAATAGTGTTTGGGCTCAGAACTCTGACCCTGAGGGTTGGAGAGATGTCTGGTTTTCCATGTTTATCCTAGTGTTATGTGTAGTATATTTCTCTTATGTGTATTAAAGTACTTTTCTTTTTAAAAAGTAAAGCACTGACTGGACATTAATCTTTTTAGCTAGTAATACAGTGTACCCTGTATTCTGAATGTCTAAAACCACCTCACCTCCTTGAGAAAGCCTTGGACTGCTCTGGCTTGTTAACCTGAGAGAGTCAAGTGCTGGTGAGGAGTACTTGGTTGTCCAGTTTTGGGTCCACTAGTACTGAGGCCCCAGGACACAAATGGGGGACACTCCAGTTGATGTGATTGGATCAAGGTAGTCCCTGAGTGCCCTGGTAACCGGGTCTAACACTCATATTGGTAAATTGCCTTGCAAATGTGAATATTCTCCCTTCACTGTAATCAACTCTGTCTCATTGAAAATTAGTAGCTTTCCTCATTTTCATGTTTATTAATTTTCTTTTCATTCTATTCTTTCCATTTCATTAATTCTGGTGATAATTCTGTTTCTTTCAGGTCCTTCTCCATTTCCCTAATTTCTTCTTGTTTTTCAGTGAAATCGGTTTTAGCATGTTTATTAGTGATTTCCATTAGGCTCATTGAGGATTGCAATAAAAAATGTACCCATTCCTTCAGCATGTTCGTATTTTTTTCCCTGGTGACTCAGCATTATATTTATTCTTAGTCCTCGAGGTACTCTTTTAACTTCCACATATTTCTTGAGAACAGTGATACCCCACCATTTGCTGATCTCCTTTTCTTTTTAAATGTTCAAACTAATCAATTTCTGTTTGGTATGATCCCTGTAAGCAGCCATTGATCAAAGTCATTGACCAAGGCTTAATAGGAATACAAATAAAATATATTCATAAAACTCCATGTACTTCTTTAAATCTGATAGATGTTATACCTCAGCCTTATTTCTGAGAGACAGTTATGGCCAAGAAAACAGAGTACCATCAATCTATAATTGTGATCAGCAATCCTAAGGTCCCACATATTGATTCAAAGACACAGAATTTCATGCTTGTTAGATCCATTTACACATATAGAAATTTTGCAAGTATGATGGTTTACCAAGAGAGGTTGGTGAACCCCTACAAGCTTATAGGTTTTCGGTCATTACATACCTCTTAACGGTTAGGCCTTTCTTGTGAACTGCCTGGAGTGGTATACCCAGGAGGTTAATTACGAGCTGTCTGATATTTGTGGGCCTGAAATACAGGCTCTGGAAACACTGGACACAGTTTTAGCAAAATGTAGACTCACACCCTGTAAAATCACAGGTGAAGATGGAATGAGGCTGTGGGGAGAGGACAGCCTAGCCCCCACCCAAAAACCTGCATGCTGCACCTTTTCACCCACAAACATCTATCAGCTGCTTAGAGCTGGTGGTTACCTGTCAATCTTACACTTTCCAGAATAATACTAAACCTGTAGTAAAGCACCCATTCTGGGGAGTTTAACTAATAAAAATGTAATTACTCAGTTATCTTCCCACAGAGTTAACTGGAAACTCTTAATAAGATGAGCTGGATATCATCTGTGGCATTACACAAACATGTTCCTGTCAAATGCAGG
This sequence comes from Pleurodeles waltl, assembly GCF_031143425.1. Classification (NCBI taxonomy): domain Eukaryota; kingdom Metazoa; phylum Chordata; class Amphibia; order Caudata; family Salamandridae; genus Pleurodeles; species Pleurodeles waltl. Next base: position 617,929,114 of record NC_090437.1, on the reverse strand, counting down.
AGTAAGATAATGGGAAAATGGAGGGAACACCATGAGAAATTAAAGTAGAGTTATGAAAAGTGTTGTTATAGTTTGGTAAAAATGCAACTTTAATTCTAAGCACTGAGCAATCCAGAAAAAGGCAATGTTTCGATTGATCACATAGAATCCCTATAAAGATGGAAATCTGAAAAAAGGTTTTGAATTTTTTCTCTTGGCCCTTTGTGAATTGAACAATTAGTGTTTAAAAATGATACCTCAATCCATTCATCTGGCTTCAATTGTTCATTGATGCAAATTCAAGAAATGTGTGTCTATGTTCCCTTGGCCAAAGGCTTTAGGGTGTGGTTAGAGATGTTCTGCTTCAAACTGCATTTAGATGGAGAATTTGACCATGGTTAAGAATAGATCCTTTATATTGAAACTATAGCTAATCAGTCTAGACCCATGCTTAGCAGTATAGTTGGGTATTTTTGTGTAACAATACATTCATATTTGTGGCATTGGTAAGAATAAAGGTGTGTGAAACTGCATACTTTTTTCAGGTGAAAGTTCTGTAAAAAAACTGTGACTGGTTTGAGTGAAAATGTCTCTTTGCAGGATATTTTCTGCATGAATGAGCCTCTTGCATGCAAAGATTAAGCAGGATTTGCTGAATGCAAAATTTCAGCTAATCTTGGGAATTTTGCGTAACTTGAAAAGTGAGAATTACAAGAATATTGCCATCATCATTAAACTTTTTCCAAGCCTACTCAAGAACACCCTATGTGCTGTCCTTTACTAAGCAGCCCAATTCAGTGCCTCTGCAAAGTCCAGTCCAAATTCACACCATCTGTTCTACCCATCCTCACCCACACATTATTTTTAAAAATCCATCAATGCTTCTTCCAAACCTCCTTCTACAAAACACCAACAGATATTACAAATATCATAATGCAGCTATTAACCAAATGCATGCTGTTTCCTTGACTGGTACACTGTGCCTCACACGATTCTCTGCTGGAGCTGACCTAGATGTAAAATCAATGGGATATAATGTAGAGCAGCTCCAGATGTGTTGGGGCCATTAGTTGTTACTTTTCCGAAAACACATTTGTGCTCGTGGAGTTTGTTTTTGTAAAAGTAAAAACTTTTAAAAGTTTTGTGCAAGCTTCTGTCATCAATGATGGATGCACACCAAGGCCCATATTTATACTTTTTTAGCGCTGCATTTGTGCCGCTTTTTCACACAAAAGTGGCGCAAACTTACAAAATACAATTGTATTTTGTAACTTTGAGCCGCTTTTGCATCAAAAAGTGACGCAGATGCAGTGCTAAAAAAGTATAAATATGGGCCCAAATGATTACATTTCTGCTGTGATGGCGGTTCATACTAACCCACAGAGTTCACTGCAGGGCCAGTGGTGAACTCTAATTTGGCAGGCAAAATAAAAGTGTGGCAGTCTTAGAATAAAAGTGTGCCACACTGACTGCCTTTAGTGCATCTTTTAACCTCTTACAGAGGTCCTAAATCCACTGCGTCAACCCCCCAGATCCACTACTACAGCTATCTGCTGGCCTCAGAGATCTACTGCGAAGGAATAGGATCTATTATATGGTGTGATTGCGTGACCTCACTATGTAATACACTTAACAGCCCCTTTATGACCAGTAGGTTTTGTTTGTTAAACCTTAAGTTCAACAATGGATAGCAGCAAGGCTCACACAAAGGAGCAAGTGTAAAGCATTGACCCAGCGCCAAAACAATTGGTGAAGAGTTCAATGAGACACTCAAGAAATCCGATACCAATTTATAAAAATAGACTGTATTTTTAGACACCACAATGAAAAAGATCTACTAAAGGGTTCCTGAGATACTGAATTTAGAAGGAAATTAAATTAAAGCATTTCACTCAACTTCAAACAAGTATTGGAAAATTCAATGAATTTGACTCTAGAAACGTTTTCAGTAAAATGTTGGGGTAGTTGCATTGCAGTCACTTAGATTCACTTTAGGCAACAAACTCCTGTATAGAACTATTCAGGGGGACCAGCAACGTCCACAGAAATAGTCACCTTCACAGATGTAGCAGTCTGTGGGCCGTTCCTAGCTGTTTATCCCCTTCTCAATGGATTCTTATGAAGTGGTGCTGATGCAAGGGATGAACATTGCTGAAGATGCTCAAGGATGCTGTGGATCTGATACGTTTCACAGAGGTCTTCCTACGGCCAGTCCCCAGGCAATGAAGGGGGTTTGAGAGTCCTAGGTATAGGATCGATGTCCCTTGAAGTCCTTTTGGAGCTGGTAGAAATCCAGCCACCTGATTGTTGTTGTCACAGCCAAATCTTTCCTGGACTGTAGCTTGCCTTCTGGGTGGCACAGCAGCACACCAATGACTCTCCTGGGTCCAGCAGACTTGTGTGCAACTCTTAACCTCAGGTCCGGGTTTTTGGTGCTGCATGGCAGCAGTTGGCAGCAATCTGAAGACCCTAGGCTACCAATGTGTCCCAGGAGGCCTCTACAGCTGTTGTGGTCCTGTGCTGTGAACAGGAGATCAACCAACAGACTCTTGGAGTCTCTTGCTTTGGGTGGGCTCTGGAGACAACTTGTCCAGCTGCACTGAGATCAAGGGCCAAGAAACCTGTTCAGGAAGGGCTTGTTTGAAAGGGGAGATTCTGTCAACACCAGAGCAGTACGCGCTCTATTGGCGACAAAAATGCAAAAACCCAGCACTCTCAAAACAAAGTAGTTTATGCATTGTGCTGATATGTTGTGGTTTAACCTTTTGCATTGCAGAAGTTCAATCCTGAAAACTTATTTTTAATATGCTTACAAATACTGTTCCTTTGCAATGTATTGCTGCAGGTTTTCAGAGTGTGTTAGGGTGTGGCTCCTTTCCAGGGCCTTCCAGAGACTTTCCCTGCAACATGCCTGGGCGTGGTTCTGGGCTGGGCCAAGACTCTATAAAAGAGAGCCAGCCCAACTCCCAGTGCTCACTATTCAGAGGTCCCGGTGCAGAGCAGCAGCTTCTTCCTGAGCTCCTGTTCCGGCGGCCTGTTTGGATTTTCCAGTCTTCTGCCCTTCATCCTTCATTGGTGATCATTGTTCCAGGCGGTAAGACGGTGGTTGGACTGTCCCGACACCGTTATTGAGAATTTTCATATTCTTGGTTTAATTCTTAAGTGAGTAACAGATTACTTGCGCGCTACCATTTCTTGACATTTATATGGTAGTTTACAAATAGGCAAGACGCGCGATTGGTTTCATAAAGGTTTGACTTTGTTATTCATTGCGTGCTACCATTTCTTGACATTGGCATGGTGGCTTAAGAATCAGCAAGACGCGCAATTCGTTTTATGGTGTTTAAACATTGTTGTCCATTGCGCGCTACTATTTCTTGACATTTACATGATGTTTTACGAATTGACAAGACGCGCAACTCGTTTCATGAGGATTTAACTTTGTTGTTCATTGCGTGCTACCATTTCTTGACATTTACATGGTGGCTTAAGAATCGGCAAAAGAAGGGCGATTCGTTTCATTGTACTTTGATCTTGTTATTTATTGTGAGCTGTTATTTCTTGATATTTACATTGTGTTTTACGAATCGGCAAGACGCGCGATTCGATTAATGATGATTTGACCTTGATATTCATTGCGTGTTACCATTTCTTGGTATTTTACATGGTGACACTCGAATCGGCAAGACGCACAATTCTCTTGTTGAGTTTATTTCATGTTGTTTATTGTATGCCACTATTCTATGATATTTATTATGTAATATTCAAATTGACAAGTTATGTGATTTGTTTTCTGAATCCATATCGTGTTATTCATGGTGCACAATCCTTTTATGGTGTTTACTATATATATATATATATATATATATATATATATATATCTGCAATATGCGCAATTTGTGTTGAAACATTTTAAGAGTACACAGAAGGCCAGAGTTTCTAGATGCAATATTGTATGGTCCTAGTATACATTCTCAAAACAGGATTTATATGACTGGTTTAAAATTTAGTCAGAATGTTTTTCTGATTCTCATGTAAAGGAAAGTACTTGAATACAAAAGTTTTCATTTAATTCATCTTGATTCCCCTACAGGTATCGGCCATCTTGAAACTTAATCATTTTAAACTTAACTCTTAGATTGTTCATGTTTTCAGAGTGACTAGGCTTAGAATCATTGTCTAGTATTGATTTCAGGAGATATAATTTTCACATTGTGTGTTCTAACCTTTTTCTTACTAACGGTCTCCTTCCCAGCTGGTCCCTTCCTAATCCCCTCTTCCCCTCTTGAACTCTCTCAGTCTCTGTGATTTATCTATCAGAGTCTTGGAGCTGTTCAGTGGTGGACGTGTTGGGAACGTGCACAGACCCCGAGGATCTGGTGACTCTGACAGATTCTCCCATTTCCAACGATGCCTCCCCAAACATCAGGAAGGCCATTTGGGTCTGTTTTCCCCATTTGAGCAGGAAGAGGCAGGAAGGCCGCTTCCTGCTCCGATAGAGAAAACAAAACAGTGACGTCAGCGCACCTCGCAGCGGGTGGGGAGTAGGGCGGAGACATGGAAGATCTTCTGTGTCTCCCGGGGTATTTTCAAATTTTAAAAAATACTCGGCCTGGTGTCAGCCAATGGTTGTGACCCACACCAGGGAGGTACTGGGGGCATGGGCCAGTGGCCGACGCTTGCATTAAAGATGGTAATTAAAAAATGACATTAACTTTTTAAATCTTGTGCACAATAGAATAAAATGTATTAGTAGACCATAATAACGTATAAATGATATGTATTTGCTTAAACTTATGATGCATAGATTAATTGAGAATTTGTGGGCCTAGTCGACAAAGACTCATGCTAAGTTTCATGACATTAATAAATGTTAGTAAATGTTTTCTGCTTTGAAGAAAGAATCTTCAGTTGTTCATTGTTCATTGTACACACAGTGTGGACCAAACGGTTTGTAATATTGCAACGTTAAACTAGATGATGTCTTAACTTTCTTGTGAGAACTCTCTGCTGAAATACGATGTTCCCATAACTTGACAATGGCTTCACTGACGAGAGTGTGAATTGCAACTAAAATTTACCTAGCGAAAACTGGTGACATGAACAGGAGAAGAGGAGACAATTATCGACCTGTGGAAGACTGTCTAACTATATCACAGATTTGAGAGTTAATAATTATTTGTTCAACTGAAAACAGCCGATATTCTGACCAATGATGACGTGAGAAAATACTTTATGGATTATCAATTTATCCCGACTACCCTTAGCAGGAGACTTAGGCCCTCATTACAACATTGGCGGTAAAAGCCGCTTACCGCTGTGCAGAAGACCGCCAACACACCGCCGCGGCCGCGGAATTCCGCCACAGCTATCATGATCCACAGCTCGGAATCCGCCAAAATTCAGACACCCACACAAGTCCGCAACACCAAAGGTCAGTGATAAACTGGCGATAACAAAACCTCCACCGTCATGCCAACAGAAATAAGCCCACACTATCATGACCAACGAATCCATGTGGCGGTCTTTTAACCGTGGTATTCCATTGGCGGTACACACCGCCGCGCTCAAAATATACACACATCTCCAAAACACAGCCACATTGGACAATTCGAAATACACACACCTGATACACATACACACACCACTGCCACACACTCAATACAATATAAAACACACACCCACATCACCCAAAAACCCTTACGACCACAAATCACGAACGAAAGCCAGAGAGAGACACCACCATCAACAACACTAGCATCCACTGGCACACAACACCATCACCCACATAACTTCCACGCACCTCACACAACACACCACTACTCGCCACACACCACCCCACACATCACCTACACCACCCTATGGCACGGCAAAGACACCCCAGGTTCTCGGAGGAGGAGCTCAGGGTCATGGTGGAGGAAATCGTTCGGGTAGAGCCACAGCTATTCGGATCACAGGTGCAGCACACCTCAATTGCAAGGAAGATGGAGCTATGGCGAAGAATAGTGGACAGGGTCAACGCAGTGGGACAGCACCCAAAAAATCGGGAGGACATCAGGAAGAGGTGGAACGACCTACGGGGGAAGGTGCGTTCCGTGGTCTCCAGACACCACCTGGCGGTTCAGCGGACTGGCGGCGGACCCCTACCTCCTCCCCCACAACTAACAACATGGGAGGAGCAGGTCTTGGCGATTCTGCATCCTGAGGGCCTCGCAGGAGTAGGTGGAGGAATGGACTCTGGTAAGACAAATCTTAACTATTACATTCTCCACCCTACTTGCATGCCATCACATACCCCCACCCTCACCCTCACCCCCATCACTCCTACTCCTCACAAATGTCCCACTATCACAACCCACCCATCCCAAAACCAAGCCCTGCATGCAACAACAAAGCATGGACACCCATCACTAAAGCATGCCCACTGCACATACCCATACACCCCCCTAAACCATCATCACACAAGGTCCCACACAGGAATGCTAGCACTGGGCTACACGGTCACCCACCCATTGCACACCTTGACACACACAGATGCAATAATCATGCTTTTATATCCCTGCAGGACCCCTACCCAACGTCACCGGACAGGAGGGTCCACACATGTCCACACCACCAACAGAAGAGGCCCACAGTGATGACAGCACCTCTGTCCAACTGGATCTAGATGACCAGCCCGGCCCATCGGGGACCTCGGGACAGTCGGTTCCCCACACCCAGTAACAGGCCACTACAGAGCTCCCCCCCTCTGGAAACACCAGCACAGCACCCACCCAGCGGGCCCATACCTCCGTCCCCAGGACACGTCAATCAGCAGTGTGTCCACCACTACAGGGAACCCAGGCTAACCCACCACCCCAACAACAACAGGGACCTGGGGGCAGTGGTAGTGGGCACACAGTCCAGGGGACGGAGGCCCAGGAACACAGGGGAACTGGGAGGGCTGCTGTGCGACAGGGGGCGGACAGGCCCAGGGAACCCACTCTTCATGAGGCCCTCTCCTCCATCATGGGAGCCTACCACCACTCCCAGGAGACAATGGCAACGGTACTGGCCAAGTTTCAGGAGACCCAGCGCCTGCAGGAGGAACAGTATTTGGGCTTCAGGGAGGAACTCAGAACCATCAATTCCACCCTGGGCACCATCGTAGTTGTGCTGAAGGAAGTACTCAACACCAGGAGGGACACTGTGTCACTACAAGGGGCCCCTGACACTAGCCTGGACGATGAACTGCCCACCACCTCCACCGGTGATAGTGGACAGGAGGCACCGCCACAGGACCACCACACCAGCACCCCACCCCCTGCAGAGGGAGAACCACCTTGCAAACGGTCCCTGAGATCCAGGACAAAGACAGAGAACGAAGCCAAGACCCCCGCCAAGAAATGAGACCACCCTGATTGTCATCCTACTGTCCCACTTTGTCACCCTGTCCATCGTTTAACTGCCCCAGCTCCACTTCCTATGCCAATTTGGGCAATGCACCTGTGAGACTTATAGACTGGACTCTGCCATGGACATTCCTCCGCCATCACCCCTCACCATTTTACAACCCCCTCCAATATTGAGCACTTAAATAAACACCCTTAAAGCACAAAACAATCTGGAGTCTGTCTGTGATTTCGGAATACTGTATTAGCAATAACTGTGTCAAAAAGCTTTTTCATTGGTAATGGCAACATACCTATGTCACACAGCTCTAGTCCATGAGGAATCAAAGCAGATGTCACACAGTGGGACCCACATCTGTGAAATCGTAAGGGAAAGTGACAACTCAGTAACCATACACTGGGTGAAAACGACAGACATTAGAGAGGTAGTAGTGTTTAAGTACATGTAGTAGGCAGGTTTGTATTCTTACCGGTGTCTCACTGGAAATATTGCTGGATCACTGAGTCCCTGTTGTCCATGTCTTCTTCCTCTGCTTCCTCGTCTTCACTGTCCACAGGCTCCACAGCTGCAACAACACCGCCATCTGATCCATCCTCCTGCAGAAAAGGCACCTGTCGTCGCAAAGCCAAGTTGTGAAGCATACAGCAGGCCACGATGATCTGACACACCTTCTTTGGTGAGTAGAATAGGGAACCACCTGTCATATGGAGGCACCTGAACCTGGCCTTCAGGAGGCCGAAGGTCCGCTCGATCACCCTCCTAGTTCACCCATGGGCCTCATTGTAGCGTTCCTCTGCCCTTGTCCTGGGATTCCTCACTGGAGTCAGTAGCCATGACAGGTTGGGGTAACCAGAGTCACCTGCAAATGGCGAGGGACAACTGTTAGACACCCACTAACCTGGAGGGATATCCCCAGACAACCATTCCCACTGACTAGCTTCCAGGTGCTCACCTAATAGCCACACACGGTGCCTCTGGAGTTGACCCATCACACAAGGGATGCTGCTATTCCACAGGATGTAAGCGTCATGCACTGAGCCAGGGAACATGGCATTCACATGGGAGATGTACTGGTCTGCCAAACATACCATCTGTACATTCATCGAATGATAACTCTTCCGGTTTCTGTACACCTGTTCACTCCTGTGGGGGGGTACCAAAGCCACATGTGTCCCATCAATGGCACCTATGATGTTGGGGATATGTCCCAGGGCATAGAAGTCACCTTTCACTGTAGGCAAATCCTCCACCTGAGGGAAAACGATGTAGCTCTGCATGTGTTTCAGCAGGGCAGACAACACTCTGGACAACACGTTGGAAAACATAGGCTGGGACATCCCTGATGCTATGGCCACTGTTGTTTGAAATGACCCACTTGCAAGGAAATGGAGTACTGACAGCACATGCACTTGAGGGGGGATTCCTATTAGATGGCAGATAGCTGACATCAGGTCTGGCTACAACTGGGTACACAGTTCCTGGATTGTGGCACAGTCAAGCCTGTATGTGATTATCACATGTCTTTCCTCCATTGTCGACAGGTCCACCATTGGTCGGTACACCGGAGGATGCCCCCATCTCCTCACATGACCCAGCGGACGGTCCCTATGAAGGACAACAGTGAGCACAGAGTCAAACAACTCAGAGGTACGTACCCACAGCTCACACAGAACACCATTCATAATCAAAAAGTGGCCTGTATGTGTGTTGAGTCTAGGCCTAGGTATGTGTGACGCAGTTGAAAATGAAGCCATGTGGGGCCCTGAAATGGCGGCTGCCTGACCTGTAAAGTGGGACAATGGGATGTGAGGTAACTGCACTGGCATTGTACACCATCGCGGTAGGCGGTCGAAGACCGCGGCGCAATGCTGCATTGGTTAACATTGGACCCTATGGGTCCCAGGAGCTAATCATGATATACGCCGGCGGTGACGGTACCCACCGCCGCGGAACTGACCGCCTGTTCAATTACTTGATACCTGATCTTCGACAGGAGAGGACCTACACTGCAAATGCTGCTGTGACATCAGTCTGGAAGAGACAATGGCTCGAGTGTCTGGGGAAAGGGCCCCTGCCTTCACATCGGAGGAGTTGGAGAAACTCGTGGACGGGGTCCTCCCCCAGTACACGCTGCTCTACGGTCCTCCAGACCAACAGGTAAGTACAGTGGGAGCATGATGTATGGGCTATGCCTGTGTGGAGAGGGGTGGATGTAAGAAGGAAGGGGGGAGAGTGCGGCGTGCATGAAACGACGGTGAGTGCATGTGCCACATGGCAAGGGAAGGGATGGGGGCCAATCACTTTGACGGTGCAGTTGGTAATAACTTTCTCTTCCCCCTGTACAAACCATGTAGGTCAGCGGCCACCAGAAAAAACATATTTGCCGTGCCATCGCCAAGGATGTCCGGACCCTGGGGGTCTACCACAGACGGAGCACCAACTGCCGGAAAAGATGGGAGGACATTCGCCGCTGGAGCAAGAAGACGGCGGAGGCTCAGCTGGGGATGGCCTCCCAACGTGGGAGGGGTGCCCGTCGCACCATGACCCCCCTGATGTTCAGGATCCTGGCAGTGGCGTACCCGGAGTTGGATGGGCACTTGAGGGCATCACGGCAGCCACAAGGGGGTGAGTACACTCGCATTCTGCTGACTTTGCGCGCAGTGGAGGGGTCTGGGTGTGGGAGGTGGGCTGTGGGTTTCCCTAGGCCAGGGCGAGTTACGTAGGCAAGGTCCCTCCGTAAGGCAGGCCATGTAGCACCCCAGCCCACCTCTGTAGAGTGCCAAGTACACCTAGTCATGCCCCTGTGTCATCTATGTGTGCAGATGTCGTCCATAGCCTTGTAGGCCATTTCCCAGGAATTGAACAGTGGAGCCCAAGAGCGCGGCGTCGTGCAGGGGGCTTCTGTGTCTGTCGTGTTCGCCAACGGTAGCGGTAATGCATGCACTCAATATGTCTTTCTTCTGTCGTCCCCCCCCCTTTTTTGTGGTCTCCCTGTTCTTGTGTGCATTAGCATCATCATGCGGAGGAGCAGTGGCACCGGAGCACCAGGGGGCTGCATCCCACATGACCATGGAGGGCCACACTACGGAATCGGACTTCACCAGTGGGACGAAGGGCGAGGGGAACTCCACAGCGGGGACAGGAGCTGAGACCATTGACACGGACTCGTCCTCTGATGGGAGCTCCTTTGTGGAGGCAGCAACATCTGTGCCCCCCCATCTACAGGTACAGCCGCCACCCCCCTTCCAGCACCGCCCTCCCAGCAGCCCCTCAGCCATCGCCCCGTGCCCGCTCACCCGGGAGGGTGGGCATCACCTTCACCCCAGGCACCTCGGGCCCTGCCCCAGTCACCCCTGCTGCCCTCAGTGAGGAGGCTATTGCCCTCCTCAGGTCCCTCACTGTTGGGCAGTCTACCATTCTGAATGCCATCCAGGGTGTAGAAAGGCAGTTGCAACAAACAAAAGCATTCCTGGAGGGCATTCATTCTGGTCAGGCAGCCCTTCAGCGAGCTTTTCAGACTCTGGCCTCAGCACTGATGGCAGCCATTGTCCCTGTGTCTAGCCTCCCCCCTCCAACTTCCTCCACCCCGACCCAATCCCCTGTACCTCAGCCTATCCCAAGCACACCTAAAGACCAGCATGCACACACGTCAACACACAAGGGAAGCTCAGGCAATCATAAGCACCACACATCCCAAAGGCACTCACGCAAGCATCACATACATGCAGACATAGCAACAACCACTGCCTCCACTGTGTGCCCCTCCTCCTCGTCTCCCTCCTCCCTCCCTGTCTCGTATACACTCACACCTGCATGCACTACCTCTACAGCCACTACGTCCCTCTCCAGCACACCCACCACCACACCCCGCTCACGTGCAGTCACCACCTCCACTACCATTCACACGTCCCCTGTGTCCTCTCCCAGTGTGTCTGTGATGCCCCCTCCGAAGATACACAAACGCAGGCACACAGCCACCCAACAGCCATCCACCTCACAACAGCCTCCAGCGCATGCACCTTCGCCCAAAGTCAGCAAACTAACACCTCCTACAACCACAACCTCTTCCTCCACTCCCAAACCCCCTCCAGCTACCCGTCCCAGTGTGTCCAAAAAACATTTTCTGTCCAACCTTGACCTCTTTCCCACACCTCTCCCACCCCTCCGTCTTCTAGGTCCCGAACTAGCACCTCAGCCACAACATCTCCGGGACCAGTGGTGCCTGTAGTCACCGGAATTTGGAGTGCACCGGCCACCAGGGCAGCCAGTGTGGCACGGAGCCACAGCACAGACAGTCCCCCACTTGTGAAGCATCAGAAGTTGGCCAGTGCCTGGCGGGAGAGGGGAAAGACTCCAGCCACCAAAGCCGCTCCCAAGGGTACAGGTGGGAGTGTGGACTCAGCTGCGACACCTTTCAAGGTGGGGAAGGGGCACAAGAAGGTCAGCAAGTCTGGGAAGAGCAGCACAGCGGAGAAGACCGCCATCATGCCAGGAGGCCACCGCCAGCACCAGCCCAGCTGCCCAGGAGGCCACCGCCAGCACCAGCACCAGCCCAGCTGGCCAGGAGGCCACCGCCAGCACCAGCCCATCTGCCCAGGAGGCCACCGCCAGCACCAGCCCAGCTGCCCAGGAGGCCACCGCCAGCACAAGCCCAGCTGCCCAGGAGGCGCCCGCCAGCACCAACCCAGCTGCCCAGGAGGCCACCGCCAGCACAAGTCCCACTGGGCTATGAAGGACCACCAGCAAAAGCCCCACTGGGCCATGAAGGTCCGCCAGCAGCTGAGTCACTGCAATGGAGACCGCCGTCTCAAGCACCGCTGAACAGGGCACCGCCGCCTCAAGCACCGCTGAACAGGGCACCGCCGCCTCAAGCACCGCTGAACAGGGTACCGCCGCCTCAAGCACCACTGAACAGGGCACCGCCGTCTCAAGCACCGCTGAACAAGGCACCGCCGTCTCAAACACCGCTGAACAGGGCACCGCCGTCTCATGCACCGCTGGCCCATGAGCGCCAAGGGCACTGACGCTACTGAGTCCGTCACGGGCAGAATGAAGCACTCTGGGCACCATGCCCCCTCCAGAACCAGTGGAGAGATCCATCCACTACCTCTGTCCTTAGCAGGATGAAGCACTCTGGGCACCATGCCCCCTCCAGAACCAGTGGAGAGATCCATCCACTTCCTCCGTCCTTAGCAGGATGAAGCACTCTGGGCACCATGCCCCCTCCAGAACCAGTGGAGTATCACATCCACTACCTCAGTCCTTGGCAGGATGAAGCACTCTAGCCACAAAGCCCCCTCCAGAACCAGTGGAGAAAGCCATCCACTACCTCAGTCCTTGGCAGGATGAAGCACTCTGGGCACCATTCCCCCTACAGAACCAGTGGAGTATCACATCCACTACCTCAGTCCTTGGCAGGATGAAGCACTCAAGGCACAAAGCCCCCTCCAGAACCAGTGGAGAAAGCCATCCACTTCCTCAATCCTTGGCAGGATGAAGCACTCTGGGCACAAAGCCCCCTCCAGAACCTGTGGAGAGATCCATCCACTACCTCTGTCCTTAGCAGGATGAAGCACTCTGGGCACCATGCCCCCTCCAGAACCAGTGGAGAGATCCATCCACTACCTCTGTCCTTAGCAGGATGAAGCACTCTGGGCACCATGCCCCCTCCAGAACCAGTGGAGACTGTTATCCACTTGAGAGACTGTGGCTTTGCACTCCCCAGGATGGAACAGTGGGCAAACCACCCACTGTATAGACTTGAGAGACTGTGGCTTTGCACTCCCCAGGATGGAACAGTGGGCAACCAACCCACTTGTGAGACTTGAGAGACTGTGGCTTTGCACTCCCCAGGATGGAACAGTGGGCAAGCCACCCACTTGTGAGACTTGAGAGACTGTGGCTTTGCACTCCCCAGGATGGAACAGTGGGCAATCCACCCACTTGTGAGACTTGAGAGACTGTGGCTTTGCACTCCCCAGGATGGAACAGTGGGCAATCCACCCATTGTATAGACTTGAGAGACTGTGGCTTTGCACTCCCCAGGAAAAAGCAGTGGGCATGTGGCCCCCTCGTGGATCTGGCGTCGTTCACTCTAGCGGCTGAGGTGCCCCCCCTTTCCCTCCCCCGAGGTGCCTGTTTTGTTGCTCTCTGATGCCCCTGCAGTGTTCTCTCCGTCATGGTCGGGGATCTTGTGTGGGCCTTGCCCATACCGTGTGGGTCCAGTGTTCCACTGACTTAATTGGAGCACTACCTGGACTACTATGCTTGGTATATATTTTGTAAATGGTGTATATATATTTTTTTGCCTACTTGATTTTAATATGTTACAATGGTTCCACTCATTTTCAATTGTCTTTGCATTCTTCCGGGGGGATTGGGGGTGTAACTGTGATGTATCAATATGCATTAGTGTGTGTATTGTAGTGTGTGAGGGTGGGGGTGTTGCGTGTGTCCCTGTTTTTTCCCTCCCCCCTCCCCTTTGTTGTAGGTGCAGTACTCACCATGGTCTTTGCCGCCAGCATTCGTGCTCCTGGTAGAGGAGCAGGAAGACTATAGCAGGGAGAATTTGGAGTTCCGGGTCCATGGTGTCCTCGTTCCTCGTGGGGTGTGTAGAGGTGAGAGTTTTCCCTTCGGAATTCCTGTTTCCACCGTGTTTTTATCCGCGGTGAATCCGCCCGGGAAAAGGTGGCGGATTGGTGGGTTGTAATAGTGTGGGCGGTACATTGTCTCCCGCCTGTCTGTTGGCGGTGACCGCCGCGCTGTTTGTTTGTACCACCGTGGCGGTCGGAGTGATAAAGTGGCTGTCTTTGTTGGCGGTTTCCGCCACGGTCATAATTGCAATTTTCTTACCGCCGGCCTGTTGGTGGTCTTACCGCAGCTTTAACACCGTCCACCAGGGTTGTAATGACCACCTTAGTTTCCAGTTCTAGTTTGAGAGAGTACGAGTTGCAGAGAGATCCACAGCAGTCCTAGATACCTTTTCTTACACTCAATACTTAGCTATTGATTATTAATGCTAGTGTTATTTTCTTAGATGATGCCCTTCTAATTTGGTTTGGCTAACTTAGAGCCCACTATGGCTGAGCCAGACCCCTTTACTTACCCACTGCAAATTCTGACCAGACAGATGTCCATCTGACAAAGAAGTCTCTTCTTGCTGATCCATTCAGGAGAGGTATAATGAGATGAAATTGTATTTTGTCATAGATTTTTGTTCTTTCTTTTCTAGGTACCAACTGCTATATTTTTGCTAGATCCATAGCTACATGTTTACAAAATTATTTTTTTGTCTAACTTTTCTTTTTCCATGAAACCCAATCATGCCCTCGAATTAGTGGTTTAGCTAGTGTGTTCAACAATCATTATTAACAAAGGATTGATTTGTTCAACTGCAAATGTCTAAATGTATGCTATCTCATTAGTTAAGTTACTGTTGATATTAATTTGTGTGGTAGTTCTTGAATGTTTGATGCTAAATGCTTTGGTAAAATTAAGGTTCTTCTACTGTTTTGGTCAACCTGTGTTGTTTATATAAGTCTATCAGCTAATATTGAGATTGCTTTACGTGACTTTCACATTGTTAATCTAGGGAAATAAACATTCTAACTTTTACTATAAGGTGTGGTTATTCACGGTCACATGGGCCATGGTGTGTAAAGTTTACTGACTCAAACTTTAGATAAATGTTTACTGTATTTTGATGTGTTATTGTTAACCAGTTGGCAACCAAGGACGGAATAGTTACATCCTTGGCTGCGGCGCTCAGGCATCAGGGATGTAACAGTTACGTCCTTGGACTGGCTCATGGGGGGAGTGCTGACCCTTGCCTCAGCGCCCCCAGGGCAGGGATAGAAGGGGAATCACTTCCCCTTCCATCCCTGCCCCTCCATACCCCCGGCATCTGATGAAGTCAGCGCGCAAACGTGCGCTGACCTCATCAGACGCCTACCCCTCTGCTCTGGAAGCTCAGCTTCCAGCACCAATTGGAGGAGAAATGCAAAAGAATTTCTCCTCAGATCACATAGAGGGGCCAAGAGAGACATCAAAGGAAAGGAAAGGCCCTTCCTTTTCTTTGATGTCTTTCTCAGCATTTGTGCTGCCCGAACACAATGCGATCGGGCAGCAGAAACTCTCACTAGACACCAGGGACTTTGTTTTTTTCAGGTATTTGAATGAGGGGAGCGGCCCCTTGGGCAAGGTCCACTCCCCAGGGGGGCAATTTATTTTTAGGCCATTTCGGCCCCTCTTTGGGGGCAGATAGGCTTATTTTTATTAGGCCAATCTGCCCCCAAGGGGGGCAGAAACCACTAGACACCAGGGTTTTTTTTTTATATTATTGAATGAGAGGAGCGGCCCCTTGGGCAAGGGCCGCTCCCAAGGGGGGGCAAAATATTTTTAGGTCTATTATAATTAGGCTGATCTGCCCCCGGGGGAGCAGAAACCCTAGACACCAGGGATATTTTTTCTTTGTTTACTTTATTTTTTTATATATGGGGAGTGCCCCCCTAGGCAAGGGTCGCTCCCCTGGAGGGCAAATTGTGTTTAGGCCATTTCTGCTCCCCTGGGGGGCAGATCAGCCTATATTTATTAGGCTAATCTGCCCCCATCGGGGTCAGAAACTACTAGACACCAGGGATTTTTATTCTTTTGCATTAATTTCATGCAAGGGGAGCGTAAGGGTAATTTCCCTGGGGGGCAAGTTTATTTTAGGCCATTACTGCCCCCCTTGGGGGCAGATCTGACTATTTTTATTAGGCTGATCTGCCACCAAGGGAGGCAGACACCACTAGGCACCAGGGATTTTGTTTGCACCAATTTCACGCAAAGGGGGGGGGCGACCCCTTTGGCAAGGGTTGCTCCACTCGGGGGGGCAAATATTATTTTAGGCCATTTCTGTCCCCCTTGGGGGCAGATTGGCCAATTTCTATTAGGCCGATCTGCCCCCGGGTGGGGGACAGAAACCACTTAGGTACCAGGGATTGGTGTGTGTGTGTTTTGTTTGGGTGGGCAGCTCCTTGGGCAAGGATCGCTCCCTATGGGGCACATTACTGTTGGCCCCTGGGGGCAGATTGGCCTATTTTTGGAAGGCCCATCTGCCCCCAAGGGAGGGGCAGAAATCCCACCAGAGACCAGGGAAGATTTTTTTTTCAAAATAAGAGGGTGGAGGTATGGCCATACCCCCTACCCCAAATAAAGGGGACCAAAGTTGTTCCGCCTACCAGTGGGCTAATGGGGTAATTACCCCTGATTCACACCCTGAGGGGGGCAGAAAGTCTATTAGATGCCAGAGAATTAAAAGAAAATAGTGTGGTGGTGGCTACCAACCAGTATGGGCATGGTTATGCCCCACCCCAACTGAAGGGGCTAACAGTCTTTCAGCTCTCCCCCACACACTAAAACATCTTATCCCATGGCAAGCAAGAGGACGTTTGATTATTTTGGGTTTTGGTTTTACATTTGGGCCATGAGAGCTTGTATAACTCTCAAAATCGTCCTACTTGGAATGGTGAGGGGTTCACTTTTTCGACTTTGGGATGCAGCCATGTAGAAAAATCCACAAGACCTAGACACATCTGAAAACTAAACATCTGGATGAGTCCAGGGTGGTGTGCTTCACATGCACCCCACACCATTTTCTTACCCACAATGCCATGCAAACCTCCAACTTTGCTGGAAATCACACATTTTTTCCACATTTTTGTGATGGAACCTTCCGGAATCTGTAGGAATCCACAACATTCCTACCACCCCGCAATGTCTCATCTACACCGATTCTGCCCCACTTGTCAGCCTAAAAATGTTTCTTCAAACTGCCCTTTTGACCCACTTTGGTTCCCCCTCAATTTCTACGTGTTTGTGGCTCTTCCCTGTCACAGGCACTTGGCCCACCTATCCAAGTGAGTTATCAGTTTTACCGGGAGACTGAGGGGAACGTTGAGTGGTAGGAAATTTGTCCCGGCGAGTTGATCCCACACAGAAATGTGGGAAAAATGTGATTTTTCAGCTAAATTTGAGGTTTGCTGAGGATTCTGGGTAAGAAAACACTGTGGAATCCACGCAAGTCACACCTCCTTGGACTCCCTCCGGTGTCTAGTTTTCAGAAATGTCTGGGTTTTGTAGGTTTCCTATAACCCAGGACCAAAAATGCAGGTGCCCACCGCAAAAACAGGTAGTTTTGTATTTGATAATTTTGAGGTGTACAGATAGTGTTTTGGGGCATTTCCGTTTGCGGGCACTAGGCTTACCCATACAAACGATGTACCATTTATATTGGGAGACTTGGGGGGAACGCTGGGTGGAAGAAAATTTGTTGCTCCTCTCAGATTCCAGAAGTGTCTGTCACCGAAATGTGAGGAAATAGTGTTTTTTTGGCAAAATTTGAGGTTTGCTATGGATTCTTCATAACAAACCTGGTGAGAGCCCCGACAAGTCACCCCATCTTGGATTTCCCAAGGTGTCTAGCTTTCAAAAATGCACAGGTTTGGTAGGTTTCCTTAGGTGCTGGCTGAGCTAGAGGCCAAAATCTACATCGAGAGACTTTGCAAAAAACAAACGTCAGATTTGAATGTAAAAATGTGATGTGTCCAAGTTGCATTACCTGTCACGAGCATTAGGCCTACCCACACAAGTGAGGTATCATTTTTATAGGGAGACTTAAGGGAACACAGAATAGCAAAACAAGTGTTATTGCCCTTTGTCTTTCTCTACATGTTCGCCTTCCAAATGTAAGACAATGTGTAAAAAAGATGTCTATTAGAGAAATGCCCTGTAATTCACATGCTAGTATGGGCACCCCGGAATTCAGAGAGGTGCAAATAACCACTGCTTCTCAAAACCTTATCTTGTGCCCATTTTGGAAATCAAAGGTTTTCTTTATACCTATTTTTCACTCTTTGTATTTCAGCAAATGAATTGCTGTATACCCGGTATAGAATGAAAACCCATTGCAAGGGGCAGCTAATTTATTGGCTCTGGGTACCTAGGGTTCTTGATGAACCTACAAGCCCTATATATCCCTGCAACCAGAAGAGTCCCGCAGACGTAATGGTATATTGCCTTAAAAAACCTGACATCGTAGGAAAAAGTTACAGAGTAAAATAGCAGTTTTTTTCATCTCAATTCCAATATTTTTTTTTTCACACCCATTTCTGTCACTAACTGGAAGGAGGCTGAAAGCACAAAAAATAGTAAAAATGGGGTATGCCCCAGTAAAATGCCAAAATTGTGTTGAAAAATTGGGTTTTCTGATTCAGGTCTGCCTGTTCCTGAAAGCTGGGAAGATGGTGATTCTAACACCACAAACCCTTTGTTGATGCCATTTTCAGGGGAAACACCACGACCCTTCTTCTGCATCCCTTTTTTCCCATTTTTTTTTTTAAAACGAAATTTTCACTGTATTTTGCCTAATTTCTTGGTTTCCTTCAGAAGAATCCATGAACTCTTGTAACCTCTAGAATCCCTAGGATGTTGGAAAAAAAGGATGCAAATTTGGCGTGGGTAGCTTATGTGGACAAAAAGTTATGAGGGCCTAAGCGCGAACTGCTCCAAATAGCAAAAAAAGGCCTGGCATCTGAGGGGGAAAAGGCGAGGCAGCGAAGGGGTTAGTTGGGTTATGAGTAAGATTTGTGCCCATGGTGGAACACTCTTAACTGAGTCAAAAGGTATATTGAACCGCTAACGTGTCTCCTTATGAATAAATTATATAAAGGCAAATAAGGCCAGATGTGCTCACAAGGGTGACATATACATTTATAAAGGATGACTGAGCTTCACCATTGCCTTAAATAGCAAACTTGGGGTAGCAATTTTAAACTGCCCTTCCAGTCTGCAGTAGCAGACCGGGACCCAAATTGAAACTTGTCATACTCGTGGTGGCATAACTTGTGCTGCAGTCCAGGGAAGGCACCTCAACTTACAGACCCTAGGTGCCCCTCGTACCCTATACAAGAGACGTACAAGTAAGTTGCTCCTCATTAAGGGTCTTATTCATGGTGAAGTCACGTAGTGCAGTACAGCATTACAGGGAAAAGGCAGGAATGCACTGTATTGAAAAGATTACAGCGCATTCCTGCCTTTTCCTCTGTGCTGCAGTCGTTTTGGCTGCCTAGGGCCAACGTAGGCACACTTGCACCATGGTGTAAGGGTGCCTTAGTTGCATGCAGGATTGTTTTTCTGCAAGAAGGGGCACCTTCCCGCACGCAAACAATCCATTGAGGCATATTCCTCTATGTTCCAACAGAATTTAGCACACATAGAAAGAGGAAGTAACAAGGACAAATTAAGATATTGCTCCTTGTTATGCCTCCCCTATGAAGGTGTAGCATTTTGGCGTATTCCCAGGTTTACCAGTTATGGTAAATCTGGGAAGGTGTCAAAATCCACGGGGGTTGCGTGGGAACACTCGCGTAACACCCATGGAAAGCCCTCCCTATGACAGAGTAACACAAGCAGCAAATTGTGCTACATTGCGTTACTCCAGATTAATGAAGCCACTCAAGGCCACCTTGAAGGTGGCCTTGAGTGGCTTCATAAATCTGCCTTAAGAGTTGCTTCATGCACTCATCAAGTTGCATGGTGCAAGTGCAACACAACTAGACCCATGAATATGCCTTCCCATTGTCTTCCTCTCACCCTCTCCAGTATTTTTCTGTGCCAGACTCCTTAACCCTTTCTCCAGGGCATCCAACCCGAGTGTCTAAGTAAAAAGGAGAGCATTTAAGGGCATCCCCAATGGTGCCTTCCCTGTTAAGGTCAGAACTCCTGCTTTTTTACTGTTCACACACCCTATCCAGTTCTAAACATGTTTTCCCTTTACATTACCTAACCTTCATTTAATAGCATTATCCTACGACCAATATTAAAGATCCTTGGTGCACCACTTATCTACTGCATTGTTGCTACCAGCTCACTCATGGTTTGAGTCAATAGAGCGTCTACTCTTGTTGTCTGTAACCATGGCCTGCTTCTCTGTTGCAGTTTTGTGGACCTATGAGTGCATTAATTCTGTTGGCCTGTAGATAGTGCAAACTGGGGGCTGCCCCTAAGTGGGAAACATCCTTTTTTCCAACTTTTTTATTACGAAAGTCGCGGTTAACGAAAGCGTAACAACGCTTTTTTTAACCACGACTTTGTATTTTTGTGCCTTAACTACGTACATGCGAAGTTAAGGTACAAAGAAGGGAGTTGGCGAAGGTAAGTGGTGGGTTTAGGTTTTGGGGTGGGGTTGGGGGGGTGGGGCGTTTTTGGTTTTGGGGAGGGGGTGGGGGTGGGGGTCAGGGGGTTTTAGGTTTTGGGGTGGGGTTGGGGGGTGGGGTGTTTTTGGTTTTGGGGAGGGGGTGGGGGGTTAGGGGGTTTTAGGTTTTGGGGTGGGGTTGGGGGGGTGGGGCGTTTTTGGTTTTGAGGAGGGTGTGGGGGGTTAGGGGGGTTTAGGTTTTGGGGTGGGGGTGGGGTTGGGGGGGTGGGGTGGGGCGTTTTTGGTTTTGGGGAGGGGGTGGGGGGTCAGGGGTTTTTAGGTTTTGGGGTGGGGTTGTGGGGGTGGGGCGTTTTTGGTTTTGAGGAGTGGGTGGGGGGTCAGGGGGTTTTAGGGTTTAGGGTGGGGTTGGGGGTGGGGCGTTTTTGGTTTTGGGGAGTGGGTGGGTGGTCAGGGGGTTTTAGGTTTTAGGGTGGGGTTGGGGGGTGGGGCATTTTTGGTTTTGGGGAGTGGGTGGGGGGGTCAGCGGGTTTTAGGTTTTGGGGTGGGGTTGGGGGGGTGGGTTGAGGGATGTAGGGTGAATGGTGCCTATTGCTAATGATTTTATCAGGAATGCCTTTACAACGAAATATCGTTGTTAAGGCATTCGTGGTTAAATCATTAGTAGTAAGGACGAGGTCGGTGTTCCGACCTCGTTGTTAAGGTTAGTAGTTGTTTTTAATTCGGTGTTCCGTCATATAATCCCCCTAAGTTTCTGCTGAGTGGACTGTGCACCTTATTTGTCCTAATATCCTCTATTCAGTGCTTGCCTTAGGCTGCTCATATGTCCTTCCTACCCGGACCCTAAAGGGTACTTATTCTGTTGCCCTATAATTAGGGCACACTGTGGATTTCTCCTCTGTTACTCCTGTGATATTCAAGTGTTAACCCTGCGTTGATGTCTTCATTGGTGTTCTACAAAATAAAAATGCCAATACACGTACAAATCCATGTAGGAGCATGCACATATATAACATTGTTCGTAGTTGCATCAGTACACCAAATGTGTCAAAACAACAACAAAGCCAAGAAGCATGTCTTTCATAAACTAAAACATATATGCAGTGCTGGTGGTTATCTAACAAGCAAAATTTACGACCGAACCAATGGCTGGATGTCTGACTTCGTAACAGCCATATATTTTCCCCCAACTTTATTTCCAGGACCTATTGTGACGCTGCAATAGGCGCTCTTTACCCGGACCGAGGCATGAGAACACTGGAGCAGCACTCCAGCTAACCCCACACTACCTTAAAGTAGGCCCTCTTCCTCTGTTTTCACTGTTGTACATTGAATAGACTGTGAATGGGCTAGGCTTGAATTTCTGGTGGCTGGAGAAAACAAAGGCTGTGTTCATCCCATTCTTCATCACTTCATTCCATCATGCCTCCAACATCATTGTGTTTCAGGTTCCGACGAGGTCTCCTGTGCTCTGCCTACTGGAGAATAATAGTGGCAAGCAACTCTGGTTGGTTTCTGTCACGACAGTGGCGGTGCAACAATAATGAAATGCAGGCTAGAGAGGGTGGAGAATGGCTAGGAGGTGGTAGGGCAAATTGCACTTGGTGCATTATGTAGCAGCTGCTTCTCCCTCACTGCTGCATCTCACAATTCCATTCATTTCACACTACATTCAATTATTATTTTTTTTTTTAAACTTATGTTTATTACCTTTTTCCAACTTTTTGGCGTATACAAACAGTTTCAGTTACTGCATACATTAATATCAGTGCATTCAGGGGTGACCAATTTTTTTTCATTCTATTTTCGGATTCAGGTAGGTTAATAGTAAGTCTGCATGTAGTCCTTGCATTTGTGTTTTTTATGGCCTCGTCCCTGTGTGCTACATGCTCAGTATCTACTTAGGGTCGTGTATTATGCATTATAACATCCTATCTCGGTGCCACACCAACCTACTACTTCTTAACTATGACAACTGTCAACATGTGGTGGGTCGCGGTGGGGTGCAGCAAGTGACCACTACTTCGATGTGGGGGGTGCCATGGGTCTAGCCCTGGGGGGAACCACCACCCCCAGGTATCTCTTCCGCTGCTACGCATCAGTATGGGTGTGTCTTGTGACTGGGATGTGGTAATCCTGTACCCCTATCCACCCAAGGGGGTCCGTGTCCTCTATTATTCTCCAATTCTGCCCACCTCCTTCCTTTACCTTATCCTTGACTACTCCGAAAGGGGGGTGCAGTCAACTGTATCCCTCAGTACTATGGCTCAGTACGTTCCACCTGTTCCGGTTCCTCTCCTTCCTCTTGGCCTGTGTTGGGCCCCGACCCTCTTGTCTGCTGCCCCGCTTCCCATTCTCTACTTTCTCATTTGATCAGAACTTCCTCCCATGCAGGGGCCAGGGGTCCCAACCGTACCCCTCAGGCCTCCTCACTTCTCAGCACCTGTAGTTCATCCTTCGCCCATTTTAAGTCCTGTCTCCAATCCTCCACAAGAGGGGGCCTTGACAACTTCCATCCCAACGTGATTTGCCTTCTGAACAAAACTAAAGCCAGACTGAGGAATCGATTGCCCACCTTTCCGAGTGAGGTACCCGTGTACAGGCCCAGAAGGCACATAGAGGGGGTCAGCTCCAAAGCAACACCCAGAAGGCCCTCCAGGTCAGTCAGGGCTGCCCGCCAGCTCCGCTGAAGCCCAGGGCAGTGCCACATCATATGGTCCAGGGCTGCGTCTACTTCCCGGCATCTAGGGCATCCCCGGGGTTCACCCTTGTATATTAAGTTCTGCCTGTGCGGGGTGAGGTATGTTCTATGTATGTAGTTGTATTGAATGTATCGTAGTCTGGTGTTCCGTGAAACCACCCGTGGGTGTGCCAGGACCCTCCTCCACTCAGCCTCCGTTAGATCTTTCCCTAGTGTCTTTTCCCATCTCTCCCTCAATGTCTGCAATGGGTCTAGTGTGTCCTCACATTGTGCCTTATACAACCCGGATACCTGGTGTCGGTCGGTTCCTGATGTCAGCAGGAGGTGCAAGACCCGCTGTGTGGGAGGTTCTATGTTAATTGTGTCCCAGTGGGTCTTTATGTGGTGTAACAGGTGATGGTGTAGTAGGAATTGGCCAGATGGTATTCCTTTCTGGTCGGTCATTTCCGTGAAAGTTCTTAATATCCCGTTGTTGAAGAGATCTCCAATATTTTAGACTCCAGCTTTGGCCCAGACCCCCAGTCCGGAACCCAGAAGGACTCCTTCCTTGGTGCCCTGGGTCATCACACCCAGAGGCAGTGCAGCAGAGTAAGGGTGCCCGCCCCCCATGCATCTCAGGCATAGTTTCCAGCACGCCAGGGCTACCTTTGTCATAATGGTCTCTTCCTGCACCTCCACTCGTCTGCCAATCATTTGTGCTATAATCCGCTCTATCTCTATCGCACCTCCGCAAGTGCACCTGTCCACCCGGCCCTTCCCCGAACACCATCTGGGAATCCACTGTAACTGGCACGCCAGATAATAGAACTCAAAATCCGGAACTCCAAGACCCCCCTCACTAGTCTGTCTACACATAATCGCGAGTGCCATACATCTGCGTCCGCTGTCCCATATGAGGTCTCAGAGGAGGCTGTTCAGTTCCCTGAACCACGACAGCGGGAGTAATACCGGTAGGTTAGTAAAGTAGTAGAGGAGACGCTGTAGCATAACCCTCTTGGACAATGCCACTCTGCCCATTATGGACAATTTCAGAGATCTCCAGAATCCCACAGAGGCGCGGAGCGATCGGAGTGCCCTTCCCACATTGCATTCCCTTAGGTCCCTGAGGTCATAGAACACCTGTATGCCCAGGTATTTGAAGGTATGTGGTGCCCATACCATATCTTCCTGGCAGGACTGGGGGCGTGGACCTCCCGCCACCAATGGGAATGCAAAAGTTTTACTTCTGTTAAGGGGCAGGCCGGATAATCTACCAAAGCTTTTGAGGTTTTCAAGTGCCCATGACAGTCCCGAGTCACCGTCTCTTAAGTAGATCAGGATATCGTCAGCATAAAGGGAAACGATGTGTTCGTCCTGTCCCCATTCAATCCATCTTCCCTTGCCTTCCATTCTTAGCCGCGCTGCCAGTGGTTCTATTGCCAGCGCGAACAACAATGGGGAGAGTGGACACCCCTGCCTGGTGCCCCTATGTATAGCGTAGGTTCCTGATATCGTCCTGCCCGTCCTCACTCTAGCCAGTGGGGCTTCATATAATAGGTCTACCCATCTCACCCAGTCCCCCCAGTCCCATCCAGCGCATGACAGTCCTCAGATAGTCCCATCCGACCGACTCGAAGTCTTTCTCGAAATCAATGGCCAGGAGCGTCCCCTCGGGAGGTCTCTCTCCACGCGGCATATGCAGGATGGCAAATAGGCGTCTAAGGTTTAGTGAGGTATTGCGAGCGGGTACAAACCCATTCTGGTCCTCATGGATCAGACTAGATATGTGTGGTAACAGTCGGTTGGCCATAAGTTTGCTGAGGATTTTGAAATCATTATTCAGCATTGATAATGGGCAAAAATCGGTCACTGATGCATTGTCTGAGTCTGTCTTGGGGAGAGGGATCACCAATGCCTCCCTTATCGTGTCCGGCAATCGGCCTCTCTGAAATGCCTCTATGTACATTTCCACCAGCTGGGGCACCAGCAAAGTCGAGTATTTCTTATAGAAGTCCATTGGGAGTCCGTCCGTACCCGGGGTCTTCCCTGTTGCTAATTGTGCAATGGCTTCTTGTACCTCCCCCAGGGTCACGATCCACCCAGATCCTGTCTCCCTCTCTGGTCCAACCTGTTTAGGGGCAATGGGTGCAGGTAGGCATCAAGTGCCTCTTTCTCGAGCACCTATGGGCTCCTGTAGAGAAAGGTGTAGTATTCTCTGAAGGCATCATTTATGGTCCCCCTCTGGCTTCTATGTTCCCCCTTCATGTCTCTAACCCCCACAATGGGTTTCTCCCCTCCTCTTGGTCTCACCAGCCAGGCTAACATCCTGCCCGATCTGCCCTCCTCTGCCTATACTGAGGCCCAATATCTCTGTATGCTGTGGCATCTCAGCTGCTCCTGAACCTGCGAGTAGTTCTTCTTTGCCTCAATGTATCTTTCCCGCTCAGTTACCTCTTTGCCCTCCCCTGTTTCACCCTCATGTATAACCTTCTCTAGCTCATTCAATTCCCGTTCCAGTGTGCGTCTGATTCCAATTGTTTGTCCCAAACAGAAACCCCTGGTCGCTACCTTAAGAGCCTCCCACTTCACGTGCTGCGCAGATTCCGTGCCCTTGTTAATGATGATCTGATTCGCCAGGTGAGATCGTAGCATCTCTCTATACGCCTGGGCTTCTAGTGCTGTCGGGAACAGTCTCCATATTGGGATTGGTGGTCTATCACTGGTCGCTTTCCATGTAAGCATGTAGAAGCTGTGATCAGAGAGGGTGCGCCCCAGGTATTCCGAGTGTGTCACCTCTTGCACAATTGCGGTGGTGCAAACTATCCTATCTATCCTGGTGCGGACTCTGTGGAGGTAGGAGTAATAGGAGTAGTCCCTTTCTCTGGGGTGCTGACTACTCCATACGTCTACCGGCTCCCAGGCCTTCACCCACTCTCTCAGATTTTTAGCTATTTTATGCACCTGGGCACCCACCAGTGGCGGGGTAGAACGATCCAGGTCAGTGTCCATTGTGCTGTTAAAATCTCCTCCAATCAATAGTTCCTCCCCTTGTCTGCGTATGATATGGCCCGATAGACGTTGCATAAAGGGGATCTGATCCTGGTTAGGGGCATGTACACTGGTTAATGTTATCAGGACCCCATGTAGCTTCCCCCTCACCGTCACAAACCTGCCCTCTTGATCAATATATTTCGAGGTGGCCTCAAATGGAACCCCTGCTCTAATCCACACCAGGGCCCCCCTGGCGAATGCCGAGTATTTGGTGGCGAAAATCTGCTTAGTTTATCAATCTCGGTAGTCACGAGGTGAGTTTCTTGTAATAAGGCCACGTGTATGCCCTGTCTTTTTAAGTATGCTAGTACCCTATGTCTTTTGGTGTGCGACCCCATTCCTCTTATATTCCATGTTAATATGTTGTAGTCTGTCATGGCGACATGTCTGTAGCAGGTCCTGTGCCCCCTCCTGGTCGGACCCAACGGCCAGCCCCCCGTCCACATGTCCCATATATCTGTGGCCCCCCCGCACGACACCACTTTAAAAACATAAACTCGTAACTCCCAACTCCCGTTCCCCAGGGCGCCTCTCCAACTGTAGGTGGCCCATGAAAGAGCGCAACAGTGCGACTTAGTCAACAAGTTAGATATAGGTCTCGCCATCCGTATCTGAGTGGATGAGACACCTGTGGTGGGTGGGAGCTCCATGCCCGCTACGGCCTGCTGTTCATGCTGTACTCCTCACCCCAGGACCTGTTCATGGGCTAATTTATCCTAGTTCGTCTGCCGTTTGGGGGGTCACTCTTGGAGCGGATGGGGAGCAACCCAAGTCCACCACCGAGGACACAGAGGCCCGGTCCGATTCTCCTCCACTGCTTTCCCGCGATTATATTTCCTTGTTGATGGAGGCCGCAGCCTCCAAGGCCGCCCTCTTAGCGAGTTCCTTCCGCACCTTGGTCGGTTCACCCCGTGTGTGGTGCCTGTTCCGTGGTCTCTTCTGCCCTCCGCGGGAGCTCTGCCTGGCCCGGGCACCATCCCCCCGACACCCCTCGCCCAATCCTCGTGATTCCAGCCATTACCATGCTTCATCGGGTTTCAGGAAAAACATGGTTTTGTCGCTGACAATTACCCTCAGTTTGGCCGGGAAGAGTAGCAAATACTGGATCCCCTCCTCCCTCAACACTCTCTTCACCACCAAAAAGGAAGCCCTTTTGGTTTGCACATCCAACAGGAAGTCCTGGAACAATGTCACCTCCATGTTCGCTACATTGAAGGGTCCAGCCTCTGTGGCACGCTGGAGGAGAGCATCTCTGTCTCGGTAATGCAGTAGCTTAGCCACCACCACCCATGGTGGTCTTCCCGGCTCTAGGGGTCTTGAGGGCCCTCGGTGTGCTCGCTCCAGGGTGAAGAAAGGGGACAGGCCCCGGAGGCCACCACCGTCCGCATCCACTCCTGCAGGAACCCCACCATGTCCTTCCCTTCTGTGCCTTTCGGGAGACCCACCACCAGTACGTTGTTCCTGCGGTTTCTCCCTTCTGCGTCTTCAACCCGCCTCTCTAGGCGCAGGATCCGGTCGGTCAGGTTGGTTATTGTGGCTTCCAGAGTCTCCTGTTTCGGAGCAATTTCCAAAAGTTTGTTTTCGGTCTTGTGGTCTCTGTCGGTTAACTTTTGGTGGTCCACTCTCAGGAGGCCCACCTCCACCGCCACCTGGTTGATGTCATGTTGCAGGGTTGTTTTAGTGTCTTCAATGGCACCTAGTATTTTATCAAGGGTGGCTTGCACTGTTGGGTGGTGTGGGTCTCCACTGTGTTCACCACCGCGCTCAGCTGGGGCTCTGCGGCTCGCCATCTCTGTTCCGGACTATGGATGGCATCTGCAGGTCGCAGCTATATGACTGAAGCACCCGTTCAGGGCAGGTCCTCTCTGCTATGGGCTTCCAGTCTTGGTGTTCCCAGCGCCTTCAGCCAAGGCTCGCCGCAACCGCCGCTGCCGCTCTGTTGACCGGGGGGTTCTCACTTCTCCACTCCCGAGGGTCCGAAGCACTGTCTATTTGCTCCACGTGTCTCTGTAAGCTTTCTGGTGTGGGCCAGTCTCCAATCCCCGGTTCACTCTGTGTGCACGACGCTGCCTTATGTCTTCGGGGTGTAGTCAGGCCCCCAGAACAGCCTGGACTTGTCCGCCTCTCACCGACCCCCATCTCAGCCGCCGACCGACCCTCTCATGCCACCTCTTCTGTGTTGCTCCAACACCCCCATTCTCTCGCGGTGCGGATTAGGGCTGACAGCTGGTCTGCCCGTCCCGGGGGGGGGGACCTCGCCGTCCCACTGGGCCCCTACAGTCCCTGCTGTCCTCTTCTGAGCACCCGTGTCCCCCTCCACGAGGCGTAGATCCCCCGCGGTCTGGTGCAGGATCCGCTCGGGCGCCGCTCACCTATTTCACACCTCTGACACCAAGGCGCTGTCGCCCGTCCCCACAGCTCAAGGGATCATTCGGGCCACCCAGGCAGTCCTAGGCGAGGGCCGGGTCTAGGGACGTCCCTCGTTGCAGTACAGCTCACCACCGCAGCCTCAGGGACCCGCCACGGCCTCCACCTGTCCTCTTCGTCTCTGCCACAGGCCGCAAGGGGGCCAGCCGGCCACTGCGGCAACCCCGAAGTGGGGGTCGAGTCCGGGGACGCCCCCAAGCACGGTGCAGCCCGCCGCGGCAGCCCCGGGGACCCGCCGCGATCCATGGCTTCCGCCCCTCTTCCTCGTCGGGTGCTTCGCTCTGCTCTAGTCCGCTGCTCCGGCTTCACGCACGGCGCACTCCAGGGCCGCTCCTCAATCACCACGCCAATCAGGCCGCGGGAGGCAGCTCCAAGCTCCACCGCTCCCCGCCTGCACAGGCACCCCCGCTCCCCGCCTGCACAGGCACCCCCGCAGGGAGCGGATGGATACGTTAGGTCCCCATAAGGGATGTTTCAGCAGGATAAGTTCACAGGCCCTGTCGGAGCTAAGCGTTTTCGCGTCCGACATCTTGCCTGGCCCGACCACGCCCCACTACATTCAATTATTTTATACAGTAATAGCTTGTTTCACACAGTGCTTCATGTCCCCCTTCTATGTGCTTTAAATAGCAGATTTTACAAATCTCCTATTTAATGATAATCAGCTATGAACCTTGGAAAGATGGAGCAAAGTTGAGCCTGCTAGAAATCTGCAAATGATAGCGAAGAGAAGAGCGTTTGACTACCACTACGAGAAGCATCTCAAATTTGGCTGCGAAATTAGTTAAAGTAAAGGCAATAAGCAAAAACGGGTCATCTTGTTTGCAATCTACTATTCAAAGAGATACTGAATAATGTAATCATATACAGAAACCGTATAACAGTGAAGATTCATAAATGATTTGTCCTGTCCTATAAAAACAATATTTACCTTTCATACTTTAGAATCACACAATGATTAGAACAGGAACTGTTTCACAATCTGTCTTGTCAAGAAACGAGGAGCAGTCCATGGTGATGCATCCAAGGTGTGCACAAACACATCTCACAGGCAGATTTATCTCTTTAGTGTGACCGATCCCAATCAATTCTATCAACAGTCAACACCTCACCGAGCACTACTGCCAAAAACTGAAAAAAAACATCCTTCTCCTTCATTTCTCTTGCCTTGCAAGGCTAAACATGCTATCTTTGGACATGTTTCAATCCTGCTTTAATTCATTAAAAAAGTGAAACAAATTCACCATTTACATCCATGACAGCTGGCAGGGTTTATGTGTTTATAGTGCTCGTGCCAATAATAAGTTTTCATTCAGCTCAGTCACGGATCCTTGCAGTGCTCGAAGTGTCAAACATGTCAGAGTGTACTCCTAACAATGACATACAATACCTGCAGGCATGCAGGTATTACGATAAAGCACTGGGGAAAAGGAAGTTACACTTTTAAGAAATAGGTTTTCGCAGAAAGGGGGGAAAAAAACAACAAGCAAGGCTAATCTTAGAATTATGTTTTGCATTCATCTTTTTGCGTGACATGTGCCAACAATGCATTATCTGATACTAAGGCACGTGGGCAGAGCCATTCCTATAAGTAATACTAAAGTAATGGTCCTGGTATTTTTACACTATTTTTTATACAATACACTTGCCACTGTAATTCATTTTCCTGATTCACCTCGAAGTCAGGGGTAACGAAGGTGACGTCACACACCCCTTCACCCTCCGGTAACATAACATAGTCGCCTACATCCTACCTGATTCTAAATCGATAAAAGAAGGGCATGGACTGGAAAATGCAGAAAGTAAAGGTGTTTATTCGAACGCCGTTTAGTTGGTTCTCCTAGTTCTGTATTGGTATAGAATTTAAAATAAGTGAATTATATTCTAAGTTTTTGTGATGAAAACCCATAATGAAATTTTAATAATTTTGGACCATTCACTTCGTTGCCATCATGATTCCTGAGACCAGCATCTACTACTAAAGGGCAAGCAGAGGGTATTGGCTGCTATCCCGAAATCTGTGCATTTCACTGCACTTTTTTGTTTTCCGTTCACATATGTTATATTATATAGCGCTGACTTGTAAAGTGCATGATTCACCTGGTAGGGTATCCTGGATGGAAAACAGCAGGATCAGCCTGTGTCTAGGCGGGCCTGGCCTGAGTGAAGGGCCATGTTTGCAATTTCTAGAGGAATTCAAGAGCTGACCAGAAGTAAGAGAGAGCACGATTGCCGAGTCTGGTTGTGCGTAAGAAGGGGATGTGCGCGAGTGAAAGTCTGGCTGAGAGGTTGTGTTTGTTGGCTTGTGGAATTTGATGTGTTTGTTAATGAGTGTGGGGCTGATAGAGCGGAACGTGGTAACAATTTACCTGCGTTCGGATGCTCTTTAGGTCGATGAATCTTTTGACTAAGTGGGAACTCTCTGTACTATTAATCAATCAACTTCATCAAATCGATAATCAATAACGAACATAAGCAACACCTTGAACAACATAACACTTAACAATTAATCCAGAATACATTTCGGCGAACCCTGACCTTTCAGCCAGGAATAACCACACCAGTTTATTGCAAAGTTAGTGAATTTATTTCCCTATATTAACAAAGCTAGCACAATATAAATGTGTCTCAACACCAAATGATAGACATAAATGAACATTAATAGCTGTCCATATCGTCGAAACAAGTGTAATCTATGAAGCATTTGAATCACAAGGCATTCGATAGTGGCAATGCAAAGCACTAATACGATAATCTGCAATGGGCTAATTGCGTACATTTAGTCAGCATAACAAGATCTCAAATTGCATCGTGCGGCATATGGAATCCTCGTCTAACCTCAAATTAGCATCAGCATGTGGGACTTCATGCAAAAACAATTTAGCAACATCAATTTAGAAAACTCCTAGCTAGGGTCCTTATCAAAATCAGCAGTCGGTTACCTAAAAGGAACACAATGCAATTTTACAATTTCCTTCCATAATTACCAATTTCAATCAGCAATCAATGAAGTCTTCGTCTCACAGGTATCGTTTCTCGATCAGCATGGGACGGGACAAAGGGGCAGGGGTGAATGGGGCAATTGCCTCACGGCGGCAAGATAGGAATACTACTTCATGCAAAGGGCAAATCAAAGTTAAAGTCTCTAGGGCAAGAATCATTAAGGTCTCTTTCTCTCGATTAGAGAAAGCATCAAAGTCTCTCAAAATGGCGTCGCAGCAAAATGGGTCATAGTAGCTACGAAGTCAAAATGGCGGGATGTCCGAAGAAGAGAGAGAGCTTCCCTCTCGTGCACCTGGGTTTTATAGACAACAGTTCAAGTCCAGTAGGGTCTCCATTGGAGGGTTCATAGGTTAGCTTCAAATTGACCAATCAAAGACGACAGTTCTCAAGCTTTTACTTAAGCATACATTATCCTTGGAGATGGGTACGCAAATTGCAACATTGTCTCTCGATTAGCTTACTCTCAGAGCCTCCATTGTCCGCACCTGCAAGCCGACCTTGAATTAAGGAGAAAATATGCCATGCTGGCACCAACTTTAAGATAAGCATGTGAACAGTTTCTGTGGAAAAGTACAGCTTCAAGCAGAAATACACGTTTAATAGCACAGTGGAAAAATACGAACATCTAAACCGTGAGACCAGGCAACTAGGCCAAAGCCTCCGCTAAAGTAATGCTAAGCTAAGGCATTTCAAATAAGCAAATCGTAGCACATGTTTATGATTATGTCGGATTAGTGCAATTCTAATACACCACGTTATATAAAGCACGCATATAAATGATGGCAAACTACTCTGAGGGCACATTTTGTCCCCGTACAATCTTTATTAATTCGGTTAATGTCACACACGATTATGTCAGCACTACGTTTATGCGTTAATAAATCAAAACCTTCATTTTCTGCTTCATCAATCCCTCCTCTGATTACTACTTGTCATCACACAAATTTAGCCCACAAATTTTATCCCATTAAAATTCTGTCAGCTCCCTTTTCCTTTTAGTTCCCCTAGTTTGCGCTTTGTATTCTTCTGCCATTCTTTTCATAATTTTCTCCTCTTTTCTCCTTTTAATTCTTTCCATGATCATTATTATTCCCCTTTTTATTCCCCAAATTCCGAATACACAAATTATCACTATTAATATTCCTTCTATTATTTTCAACAATATTCCATTCCAAATTCCCCCAATCCAATGTCCCACTGAAGCAAGTCCCTTTCCAACCTTCTCCCACACTCCTGGTTCTTTCAGTTCTTTCAAATCTGCACTTTCTTTTGTTAGATTAGCAAGCATAGTTTTAATCTTCACACTATTATCAGGTATATAGGTGCAGCAGTGACGTGCACCAATCATTTTGCAAACGCCTCCATCCTTTGCTAAAAGAATGTCTAAAGCAAGCCTATTTTGAAGAGTCATAGCTCTTTCCGCTGCAAGTTCAGCATCCATCAGGATTATAGCACCTGAAAACTTTGTCAGCATGTTATCCACTATAGTAGACAACTTTCTTATTTTGATGGAATTCAGCACAACTCCTAATGAAGGAATCATGGCTCCAAATATGTCACCTACCACAGCAGCTGCGGTCTCTCTTTTCTGGATACGATGGGATCCAGGTGTCTTTTCAATCATCGATATGTCATCCAGCTGATAAACCTTTGGAAACACTATACCCAAATAACATCTTCCCCACCATCCCTTTGGAAGACGATAATAGGCATTATGCCCACAAATGTAATACACCCCTGGAATGACAGGGTCAAGTCCGTCCATCATGAATGTCCATTTGGCCTTAAAAATAAACGTATGTTTGCATTCACTCGCTCCTACAAAAATATTATCATAGTAAGATTCACCTCGATATATACAAAACTTCCCTACATGCCAAGCATCTAAAGCAATTTTCCCTTGTTTCTTTATAGCAGCAAAGTCATAATTATCTACTGAAGTCCTCTTATGTAGTTTTTTTTCTAATTTCGCTTTCATTTGAGCCCTTCTATCATCTGTGCGATCTAAAAAGCTTATTTCTACAGCAGAGAGTGAGCAAGTAAGGTTTTCCCTATGAGCATGAGCCGTCTCAAAAGGTTGCATTTGCTCGAAAAAATCCCTCATAATTTTGTAATCCCAATATTTTGCAGTCTCGCTTAGCTGCGCTATTATAGGAACATAAGCAAAGGTAACATCATAATTTGAGAAAAAATACTGTATGTTAGATTGACCATAAAACTTAGACATTACTATACTAAATGTAATCCCATATGTAAGAGGCATGTGGTGATAAGTCACCCCTTCCTTTACTGATGTGGGTATCTGGGTACACACATAACAATCTTTCGCATCCATAGTTTCAACATACTCTGTTAGTAAGCGATAGAAAACATTATACGAAAGCTCTTTCTTATCATGCAAGAGCCTCTCATCCATTGCTAGTCTTTTCAATGGTGTTAGTTCAGTGACAGTAACAGGAACAATAGTAGAGGCAGCAATAGTTTCCTTCTCACCTTTCCCATGCATTCCAAACACAATTGCCATTATTATTAGTACACATGTTAGTACCAAGCCTATACACACGTATTTACAATATTTCTTTCTATTATTCTGCATAGCGTACCCAGGCATGATCTGTATAGAATCAGAAAGCTAGAAGCACTTATAAATGAAACCACTTAGCAATTCAGTTACAAAGCTTGAACGAGCACAATGTTCACACCGTCTTCTTCAAAAGGCCAGTCACTTATCGGTTAGCAGCATTTGTCTCAATTCGGTTTAGCAATGTCTCAGCTGGTTGTTTGTCTCACGTTAGATTGCAGCAAGCAATGCCATTTACTACCGTTTCAATCAACATAGTCTATGAAACTTTTCTTTTCTATTGGTATCTCTTCTTCTTCTTCTTCGTTCTCGATGCTTAGAGATACAAACTCATCAGTCCAATCATCATTGACTGCATATGCCCATTCAGGACCGGAATACCTCTTGTTTGGTATCCTTTTCCTTTTCAATTTTGCTTCTCTCTTTTATTCTGCTTCGCTGGCACTCTCCTTCTTCGCCAAGTCTTTTTCCTCACTTGACGATTGTTCCACGACAGTCACTTCCTTTCTTTTCTCTTTCACTTTCGGCCTTCCTCCTTCGTTCAAACCTTCTTTACCCTTTTCTTTTATCGGTGAGATACTTAATCTTCTTTTTGCACCGTGTCCATTTGATGGACCTGCGATCTTTTCTGTAGATGTTTGAGCTTTTTCGTTCTGCTCTTCTTTGTCCCCACCTTCAGGGGAATCAGTCACGTTTTCCTTCTCTTTTTCTGTATCGTCGGTTTCTGGGAAAGCCCCCTTCTGCTCAGGCTCTCCTGCCTTCTCACTCTCTTCGAGCCCTTCGTCACCGTTACTTTCTTCAGGCTCTGTATCACTTTCAGCTGCTTCAGGTTCCTTGTCACCTTCAGCTGCTTCAGGCTTTTTGCTACCCTCAGCGGCTTCAGGCTCTTTGTCACCTGCAGCTTCGTCGTCGCTGTCTGAACTTTCTCCTTGGTCTTCCCCAAGTGAGTCGGACTCTTCGTTCTCCAATAATATCTCCTTTTCTCCTGCTGTTGCTTGTTCGCTTTCAGTTCGCTTTTGTTCTGTCTCAGCACTCGGCACCGTTTTATCAGGCACTGGTAGTTTCAGCGCTTCAACTTCCTCATCTGTGGGACACAACACCTTCTTTGTATGACTGGCGTGAATCCAGTTGGGAACCCCCGCGCACTTCACGGCAGTAGTTGTCGTCAGGATCACTTGGAAAGGGCCTTTCCAACGGGGTTCCAGGCACGACTTCCTCACGTGCTTCTTTATCACGACCCAGTCACCTGCTTTCAGTGCGTGTCCTGGACCTTGGATCGGTGGCAAGGTGGTCGCCTCCACCTGGTGAGAGAAAGAGCGAACCACGTCAGCCAGACCTTTGCAGTAGTCTAACACCATATCATCTGTAATATTCAAAAGCATGTTTGCGGGAACTGCAGGAAGTCTCATAGCCCTGCCCATGAGAATTTCGTGCGGAGACAATCCAGTTTTTCTATCCGGAGTGTTTCTCATTGACATTAGCACTAAGGGCAATGCGTCAGGCCATTTCAAATTTGTTGATGCACATATTTTTGCCATTCTCGATTTCAGCGTACCATTCATCTGCTCCACCAGTCCTGATGCTTCAGGGCGATAGCTACAGTGCAGCTTTTGCTCAATGTTCAGTGCTTCGCAAAGTAACTTCATCACCTCGTTATTGAAGTTACTTCCCCTATCTGATTCTAAAGAGATCGGGAATCCGAAACGTGGTATTAACTCCCTCAATAATAGCTTGGCAACTGTAAGACTGTCATTTCTACGTGTGGGATATGCCTCAATCCAATGACTAAAAATGCACACAATCACCAACACATATCTTAAACCTCCATGCACAGGCATCTCAATGAAGTCCATCTGCATACGACTAAAAGGACCGCTTGCCCTACCAATGTGGCTCGCGTTCACAACTGTTCCCTTTCCTGGATTCATCTGTTGGCAAGTGACACATCGATGGCAAACTGCTTCTGCAGCTTGACGAAATCTGGGGTTAAACCAATCAGTTTTGAACAATCTTATCATGGCATCTCTCCCTAGGTGAGCTTGCCCATGATAGAACCGCGCAAGCTGTGATAAGAGACTATTTGGCAGAACAAGTTTTCCCTCATATGAAACCCATAGCTCGTCTTGTCTCTTTATACATTGTGATTTAATCCAGGAATCTCTTTCATCCTCCCTGACATTACTTTGTAGTGCTTTTAGTTCTTCTATTGTATCTACGACCTTCAAGGCAAATGCTTCAGCTGGTTCGAGTTCTGGTTCACTTATTGTATTCCAATCATCCCTTAACAATATACAGTTCAAGGCACAAAATCTTGCGACTTGATCTGCATAGGCGTTTCCCAGAGACACATAATCCTGTCCTTTCGTGTGAGCACTGCACTTTACCACTGCAACTTCAGCTGGCACTTGAATGGCATGTAACAACTCCCTTATTCTCTCCCCATTTTTCACTGGGGATCCCGAAGAAGTCAGGAAACCTCTCTGTGACCATAGTTGTCCAAAGTCATGCACAATCCCAAACCCGTATTGGCTATCAGTGTAAATGGTGACTTTCATCAATGCAGACAATTGACGTGCTCTAGTAAGGACTACAAGTTCTGCTACTTGTGCAGAATAGACTCCTTGAAGCCATCCCGCTTCCAAGACCCCTGTCACAGTACATACAGCGTATCCTGCTTTCAAAATTCCCACCCCATCTCTTAGACATGAACCATCAACAAAAAGAATTTGGTCATTTACATCAAGTTTTTTATCCTTGATGTCCGGTCGGGGTTTTGTGCAAAATTCAGTCACCTGAAGGCAGTCATGCTCGACTTCTTCAGCGTTCTCAATTTCAGCATGTTCTCCAGGAAGCAAGGTAGCTGGATTCAACGTAGTGCACCTTTTCAGCTGCACATTCGGTGAGCCCAGAATAGTCGTTTCATACCTTGTGAGTCTTGCTCCAGTCATGTGCTGCGTTCGGGATCGGGTCAAAAGTATCTCAACTGAGTGAGAGACCATGACTGTTACTGGGTGTCCCATCACTATTCCTTCACTCTGAGTGAGGCTGATACCAACTGCTGCTACGGCGCGCAAACACCCTGGGAGTGCTGCTGCAACCGGATCCAGAGTAGCTGAAAAATACGCTACTGGTCTGTTTACGCCACCATGGGCTTGAGTCAAGACAGACAAAGAACATGCATCACGTTCATGGCAAAACAATGTGAAAGGCTTCGTGTAATCAGGCATACCTAAAGCTGGAGCCCTACACATGCACTCCTTTAATTCAATAAAAGCATCCATCTCATCCCCTTTCAGTTCGATCTGATCCAAGGCATCCTTCTGGGTCAATTTCAGTAAAGGCTTTGCTAGAGACGAGAAGTTGGGAATCCACTGGCGACAGTATCCCACCATTCCCAAGAACTTCCTCACCTCCTTCCTTGTCTTTGGTGGACTCATTTGAAGTACACTGGTAATTCTTTCCTTCATTATTTTCCGTGACCCTTTCTCTATCTGGTGACCCAAGTATTTCACTTTCTTCTGACAGAACTGCAGTTTGGAAGGAGACACCTTGTGTCCATTCCCTCCCAAATGGTTCAACAGAGCAATGGTATCGGCTGTGCAGCCACTTTCTGTCTTTGATGCAACCAGTAAGTCATCAATGTACTGTACTAGGGTTGACTCGAATGGCGACTCTAACTCTTCCAAATCTTTCTTTAGGACTTGATTGAATATCGACGGTGACTCAGAGAACCCTTGAGGAATTCGACACCAACTGTATACTCTGTCTAGGAATTTGAAACAAAAGAGGAATTGGCTATCCTCATGAAGAGGCACAGAAAAGAATGCTTGTGACAAATCGATAACTGAGAACCACTCAGCTTCGCAAGGGATCTGAAACATTATCACAGCTGGATTCGGTACGACAGGGCAGCACTTGATTATGATGTCATTTATTTTCCTCAAATCCTGTACAAGTCGGACTTTCCCACTTGGCTTTATTAGTCCCATTATCGGTGAATTACATGGGCTGCTTAATACTTCTTTCAGTACTCCCTGCTTCACGAATTCGGCAATAAGTTGGGCAACTTTCATGAGGGTATCTTGTGGCATGTGGTATTGTGGGGTCTGGGGAAAGATCGCATTGGGCTTTACCATCACTTTTACTGGTTCTACTCCTTTCATCAATCCCACCTCTTTCCCTGTCATGTCCCACACTTTCTTTCCGACTGTTTCCCGTAGTTCTGCTGGGATATCTTCTTCAGTTATCATTGGTAAAAGACAAATCAGAGGATACTCTTCGTCAACTGTTTCTATTTCATCGCCCTCTACACTGTCCTCTTCTTCCCCATCACTGCTCGTCTGTATTGTTATTCCCTCGTTCGAGCACATTATCGAACAACCCAATTTGCACAATAGGTCTCTTCCTAACAGTGCTATCGGGCTTGAGTCACATACTACAAACTGATGTACCCCTTGATAGTTACCAATGTTGACTGGTATCGGATCTGTTATTGGGTTCGTCAGATGCCTGTTTGCTACTCCCACCACTTGAACTGTCCTCCCTGAGAGTGGCAAATTTGGTACTTCACTGCTCTTAACAGTTGAACGTGTGGCTCCCGTGTCAACCAGGAATGAGACACGATGACCCATTACTCTTCCTTCTACGTACGGACCCCTTTGATCAACTTCTAGAGATGCCGCAAGCACACAATCTCCTTCCTCTTCTGAGCTTTCACTCTCCCATACATTGTTTATTCCACTCTCACTGTGTAATGGGAACTGTTGTACTGTGCCGTTTGTGCTCATTACCTGACCCGTTACCTGTGGAGGAACCATCATTTGCTGCTGACTCATTGGTGCCAAAGGTATTTGCATTTGCTGATTAGGTACCAAAGGTAACTGCTGTTGCATCGGCTGCATTTGCGTCATCTGCACACGGGGCATCTGCATCTGCTGCGGCTGCATAGGTTGTAATCCCTGTAATTGATTTATGGTCTGAAAATTTGGGTTTGGACCCCTCATTTTTGGTCCTCTCATTGTCTGAAATGCATTGACATCATTGTTTTGCTGACCAACACCTACACCTGCACCTGCGCCTTCCTGCACCACCATCGGACACTCGCGTTTCCAATGACCTACGTTTCCGCACGCGTGACACGGCATCACTTTCTTCATTGCCTGCACACCCGTCACAACAGTGTTCAAATCCGGACCATTATTCACAAAACCTCCTCTGCCTCTGCCTCTGGCCTGTGGTTGAAACGCCATGTTTCCCTGCAACTGCGGCTGCTGTTGCTGAAACGCCATGTTTCCCTGCAACTGCGGCTGTGGTTGCGGTGCCTGCTGTTGAAACCCTTGCATCCCTGGCAACCCTTGCAGTCCTTGCAGACCTTGCAAGCCTGTCTGAGCCGCCTTAAGCTGCATCATCATCACCTTCTCTTTCAGCTTTTTCTGTTTCACCTCAATTTCGTCGCTACAGTATTTCGCATAAGTCAAGACTTCATCAATCGGTTTCGACTGCCAGCAGATCAAATGCGATTTTATCATCTGACTTATCTCTGGTCTCAGCCCTTCCACAAATCTGAACACAAAATGAAGCATATCCTTCGCCTCTATTGCTTCCGTGCCACTGTAATTCTTGAACGCCTTCAACAACCTCTCATAGTAACTATGAATCGATTCTTTAGCCTCTTGGGCAGTTCGATCAATTTTCTGCCAATCCACATTTTTGGCGGCAACCTTCGTCTTCAAATGTTCAATCACCTTATAGTACAGACACATCACCATAGGTGATGGTGCACCCGTCTCTCTGTCTCTCTCTGGTTCACTTGTCGGCCAACCTACAGCTCTTTTGCAATCCTCCCACAAATCTGCCGGAACCACAATCTCGAATAGAGTGTTCAGGTCTTCCCAGAGACATTTGGCAAGCTTCACAAACCTATCAGTCTGTTGATACCATTCGATCGGTTTCTCTCTCAGTTTGGGAAAATCATTCGTAAAGGACTGAATATCGCTCCTGTGCCATGGTACATGTACTAATTTTCCCCCTGCTGTCTCCCTCATTGGTAACATAGTTACTGTATCGCTGCTCTGCGGTCTTTTCTCATTATGCTCTGTAACACTGTCCCTCCTCTTATCCTTCCTCTTTACCCATCTGCTTTCCCACTTGTCTAAGCACCTCCACACTTGGGCACTCTGCAACAATTCTCTAAGGTGTGCCTTCATGCCTGCTGATCTCATGTGTTCAAAATCTGTGGTCCCAAAATCCAACCTATAGCTCCTGCTCAAGTGTTTCGTCTTGCCTATGTCAATCCCATTCCTGTCTGCTACTTCCTGCAAACTTTTATGTACCTTGTTTACCTCTTTCGTGATCTTTGGACATAGATACCTCAATTCCTTTTCCGTGTAGGATTCTAACCTGTTCACACCCATATTCCCTTCCACCAATTCTTGTGCTTCCATGTTCAGCCTCATCCTGCTCAAGTAATCGTCTCCTTTCCCACTGTCTGAACTTTGTGTGGAATTTAGACTGTTGAACCACTGTCAGCTGTTGCGCATTTACCCCCATCAGTGTGGCATTCACATCGACTGCCATCGATGGTTGCGGCAACCTTTCAGTATTCGATGTTAAAGGTATTATCAGTGGGGGGCTCGACCTCACCAGTGTTGATTGAGCGCATACGGAACTAAACTCCATCAAGGACCCAGACCCAGTTGGCTGAGCCACTATCGGGGTTATCCCTGGAGTGTTTTCTATGCACCTTCTTTCTGTCCCATTCTGCAGCATTTGTCCCTGACTGCTCATACCTAAGTTAGGCTGACTATACAAAGGTACCACTGGACCTACAGTAATGGGCAGTGATATCGCATCTGGATTCTGTCCATTTCCCATATTCTGAGGCATGTTCATCCCCATATTATGGGCCATCATTGCCGGCATGCCCATCTGACTCCCCGTCATTTGAGCATGAGCGTTCCCTCCCTGCATCTGCTTTTGAGGCATCATAAACTGAGTTGATTCAGCTTGTGCCATTGTTGGGTTGTAACCATTCTGTACGCCCCTTACGGTTGGATCTAGAATCATCCCTCCATTGTTGTCACTGCTGTAGTACCCTGGCATCTGCTGCTGATAATGTTCTGCTGGTTTCAACACGGGCACATCTGGATACATTCTCCTGACCTGCGGTATCTGTGGGGTGAGCAGTAAACTCGGGTCCTTAGATCCCGATGGTGCTCCTGGACTCTGCGTTTCACTGTTCTGTACCGATGCCGGAGGGGCAGAACTGGTACTTGGACCTTGTCCATTCTCTGCATAAGGTGGTGGACGGTCGTTCAACAATTGCATTATCAACTCCTCATCCTCTAACTCCTCTTCTCTTCTCTACTTTTCCTCGTCCTCTCTGTCCTTGGAACACTTCCTGTCTGTCTTACAGGTAGCTTTCTTACCTGTCTCCTCTTCATCTTTAGTAATTGCGGGGAACAATTTTATTCCCTGCAATACATCTGACCTCCATACCTTCTGCGCATTATCCCACC
Organism: Pleurodeles waltl; assembly: GCF_031143425.1. Classification (NCBI taxonomy): domain Eukaryota; kingdom Metazoa; phylum Chordata; class Amphibia; order Caudata; family Salamandridae; genus Pleurodeles; species Pleurodeles waltl. Next base: position 617,887,292 of record NC_090437.1, on the reverse strand, counting down.
TAGCATCCGCTAGTGTCTTTTCTACCTTCCTCATCCTGGTTTCAAACTTGTTCTTCTGTTGCTGCCTAGCCATGAGTTCCCAGATTGCTAGAGCCTCAAACTGTGCTGGACTTGGAGGCACCTTCATGTCATACATCGTGAATCTCAAATTTTCTAGGACCCTTATATTGAATGTCCCATGTATCGGGAATGCTACGCTCCCATGTTTCTCTGTCCACTTGTGCCATTGTTTTAGCCAAAGACACGGAGCTACCCCTTTTTCCTCCATTACAATGTAAGCTGGTGTGCCCTCGGGCGGCGTCTCCTCTCCTACGCTCGCTTTGATGTAAGACTCTCCCTTCATCGCGCTCCTGAATGCTTTAAGGAATTTCATTTTCTCGTCTTTTAATTCACAAAGTTTATAATCAATAGGTCACTGTTATTCCACAAAATTTGTAATCAATAGGTGACTTTAATTCCTGGAATACTCTTCACCTGCCTTTCCCCTTCCAATCGAGTGACACGGACTGCGTCCAATCCGTGCGCGACCCTTCTCTCCAACCAACCTATCCCAGCGCGGCTCTTAGTGACGTCACACTCACACACTCTGCGGCTGACAAAGCCTCGCGGCTAATCTTCCTTCACTCAGGTCCTCCCGTAACAACTTTTTGCATGTATCGCGAGCTAGCAAAAAAAAAAAAAAACTAAAACAGATCTGTCGGTTTACTACAGGAAGGGTAACATAATCGCTTCAGGACCTTAGGGACTTTTCACTAACCTCGGCCACTATTCGATCTCTTTCACCAGCCTCGGCCGCTATTCGGTCTTTCTCAGTCCCCACATGCGCAAGCAAATCTGACCCGCAGACCTACTCTCAACTTGTCAATGATCTGTTCTAGTGCACTTAGAATCTTGTCAAAGCCCGAAGTCGAAGTTTCTTTCACTCCCTAACACACGTACCCACTCGTTGACCACGCCCGATCAACCTACTAAACCGCCCAGACCACAACATGGATCAACATACTCCGGAGTCTCTTGACCTCGCAGGGCCCGTCTCAACAACAACAACCACGTGGACCTTTTTATGCACAAAGCGCCAGACGCACATGAAGTTCGACGACTTCCCTACTCTCACACTCGGAGCCGCACATCCGCTATCTCTATGAAGTTCAACGACCTCTCTACTTCTACACTCGGAGTCGCACCTCCGCTATCCTTAAAAGAAAATCCTCGCAACCTTTTCACACACTCTGCGACAATAAGCTGTGCAAGCGCAAAACCCTAACTTCACTCATACCATCACTAGTACCGCCAACGCTGATTCCACATCTCCTTTCTCTCCATTCGCAAGCTTCGAGATCCCGGGAAAGTCGCAGTGGACCTAGCCCATCATCATCTTGTCAATTATTTTCATCCAAGAAAATCTAATTCAACTTTTCGAATGAGGCCTCAAAATGCGTAACCGTTAGTTCGACACCATGTACTCTAATGGTACAGGGTCCCAAAAGACGTAACCGTCCTCTGCTACCATCTACTGATAGAGCGGAACGTGGTAACAATTTACCTGCGTTCGGATGCTCTTTAGGTCGATGAATCTTTTGACTAAGTGGGAACTCTCTGTACTATTAATCAATCAACTTCATCAAATCGATAATCAATAACGAACATAAGCAACACCTTGAACAACATAACACTTAACAATTAATCCAGAATACATTTCGGCGAACCCTGACCTTTCAGCCAGGAATAACCACACCAGTTTATTGCAAAGTTAGTGAATTTATTTCCCTATATTAACAAAGCTAGCACAATATAAATGTGTCTCAACACCAAATGATAGACATAAATGAACATTAATAGCTGTCCATATCGTCGAAACAAGTGTAATCTATGAAGCATTTGAATCACAAGGCATTCGATAGTGGCAATGCAAAGCACTAATACGATAATCTGCAATGGGCTAATTGCGTACATTTAGTCAGCATAACAAGATCTCAAATTGCATCGTGCGGCATATGGAATCCTCGTCTAACCTCAAATTAGCATCAGCATGTGGGACTTCATGCAAAAACAATTTAGCAACATCAATTTAGAAAACTCCTAGCTAGGGTCCTTATCAAAATCAGCAGTCGGTTACCTAAAAGGAACACAATGCAATTTTACAATTTCCTTCCATAATTACCAATTTCAATCAGCAATCAATGAAGTCTTCGTCTCACAGGTATCGTTTCTCGATCAGCATGGGACGGGACAAAGGGGCAGGGGTGAATGGGGCAATTGCCTCACGGCGGCAAGATAGGAATACTACTTCATGCAAAGGGCAAATCAAAGTTAAAGTCTCTAGGGCAAGAATCATTAAGGTCTCTTTCTCTCGATTAGAGAAAGCATCAAAGTCTCTCAAAATGGCGTCGCAGCAAAATGGGTCATAGGAGCTACGAAGTCAAAATGGCGGGATGTCCGAAGAAGAGAGAGAGCTTCCCTCTCGTGCACCTGGGTTTTATAGACAACAGTTCAAGTCCAGTAGGGTCTCCATTGGAGGGTTCATAGGTTAGCTTCAAATTGACCAATCAAAGACGACAGTTCTCAAGCTTTTACTTAAGCATACATTATCCTTGGAGATGGGTACGCAAATTGCAACATTGTCTCTCGATTAGCTTACTCTCAGAGCCTCCATTGTCCGCACCTGCAAGCCGACCTTGAATTAAGGAGAAAATATGCCATGCTGGCACCAACTTTAAAATAAGCATGTGAACAGTTTCTGTGGAAAAGTACAGCTTCAAGCAGAAATACACGTTTAATAGCACAGTGGAAAAATACGAACATCTAAACCGTGAGACCAGGCAACTAGGCCAAAGCCTCCGCTAAAGTAATGCTAAGCTAAGGCATTTCAAATAAGCAAATCGTAGCACATGTTTATGATTATGTCGGATTAGTGCAATTCTAATACACCACGTTATATAAAGCACGCATATAAATGATGGCAAACTACTCTGAGGGCACATTTTGTCCCCGTACAATCTTTATTAATTCGGTTAATGTCACACACGATTATGTCAGCACTACGTTTATGCGTTAATAAATCAAAACCTTCATTTTCTGCTTCATCAGGGCCAACATTGTGTAAGGCTTTGAATGTTTCTGTGAGGAGTTTAAAGAGTGTTTTTTTGTGAATGGGGAGCCAGTGGAGCTCTTTGACATGCTGGGTTATATGAGTGCGCTTTTGTGAGTGTAAGGTGTGAGTTTGAGGGTGACCCTGGCCGCAGCGTTCTGTATGGCCTAGAGTCGTCTGATCAGTTGAACATTGATTCTGGCATACAGGGCATTTCTTTAGTTCACATTGCTGGTAATAAAGGCTTGGGTGACAGTTCTGCAAGTATTAATGGGTAGTCATTTGAAGGTCTTCGTTAGCAGCTTGGGTATAGTGAAGTAGGATGCGGAGACAGTGTTCACTTGGTTGGTCATTGTGAGTGACTGTCAATGACTTTTCTGAGGATCTTGGCATGGGTAACCATGAGAGAGTGAGTCTAAGTTCCATGAGTCCTCAGTAAGGTGTTTCTACCAAAGGTTACAACTTCCATCTTGTCAGTGTTGGTTTTCATCTATCCGGGGAATTTGTTCATGTAGGTGGAGACGTTTTTCCAGGTATTCAGTGTTTTTTCAGAGAGGGAAAGTGTGACTTGAGTGCACAATATGATATTGGTGCTGTGGGCACAGATGATGCTGGTGAGAGGGGTCATGTATGGGTTGTACAGGGTGGGGGTGAGTGATGATTCTTGTATAACTCCAGAGGTGAGCTTGAGAGCATCCGAGTAGAAGGGAACTAGGCTGACAGATTGGGTGTGGTATGTCAGGAAGGAGAAGATTCAGCGAAGTGCTTGTGCTGGAATGCTAGCTTTATGTAGTTGTTGGATGAGAAATGGGTGGGAGATGGTGTCAAAAACTGCAAAGAGGTCCAGAGTGATGAGGGTCACAATGTTGCCTTTTCCAAGATCACGAGGATGTTGTCTGTTGCAATATTGAGGGCTATTGCCATTCTGTGGTTGGGCCTGAATCCGGATTGTATGGTGTAGAGGAGGTGGTTCTCGTCGTGATGGGTGGCGAGATGGCTGTTTATCATCTTCTCGAAGACTTCTGCAGGGTAGGGAAGTAGGGAAATGGGCCATTAATTAGCTAGCATTGTTGTATCTGCTGAGAGTTATTTGAGGAGTGGGAGAACTGTGGTGTTTTTCCAGGTATTTAAGTAGGGGGCTATAGAGATGGAGTGATTGATGATCCAGGTGAGTGTTCGCTGATGGTCTAGTCCTTTCATGAAGATGTGTTGAGGTGAAGGGTCTGAGGGGGCTCTGGAATGAATGGGCTGCATGGTTGCAATTGTTTCCTCCATGGTGATGGTGGGCCAGGTGGTAAGAGCGGTCCCTTCAGTGGAGAAGGAGATAGGCAGGAGAGTTGCAAGGGTGTAGGGCTCTGGTTGAGGCTAAAAGTTACTGTAGATGCTGGTGATTTTGTTGCTGAAGAATATGGCAGCTTGTTGCAAAAGTCATAGCAGGGTGATGCTGGTGGGAGCTTGCCATTACGGAGGTGATATTTTTCACAGAGGCAAGGACTTACTTTGCACTGTTGGTGCTGCTTTCAATATAGTCTGTTATTGCAAAGAGCTTGGTTGGTCTAACATGCTGATGGTAGTGTCCGAGGGGGAATTTGTAGGTGTTCTTTTTGGTGTCATTTTTGCTTTGTCTCCATCTATGCATGAGCTGCTTGCAGTGGCGCTTGGTCACTCTGAGCTCTTCCGTGTACCAAGTTGCTTGTGGTTTGGTTCTTGTGGCTTTGCTGGGTTTGAGAGGGGCCAAGGTATTTGCACAATCAATGATGCAATCTGGTGGTGAACAAGTTTGGCATACCAAGTAGCTTATGGGATCTTGTTCTGGTCTCAATGTGAAGCTCCACATGATGATTCTATGGCAGTTTGGGATGAGTAGTATGAAGGTGATGAGGGAGTGTTCGGGCCTGGTGATCGGTGTGGGCTTGTCAACTGTAATGTTGCTGAAACTGGTGAAGATGCGGGCCAGTAGGTGTCCAATGGAATGAGTGGGGCCATCTACTCACTGGATGAGGCCGAGGTTGGGTAGTTACACAACCCACAAGATTGCTGAGGAGGTTGAAAGAGCTGGAGTTGAGGATCAGTAAGGTGTTGAGATCTGTGACAAAGGATGGCAAACAGTACTGCTTAGGGTGTATTTGGTGTTGATGTAAAGTGTGAAGGTCAGGTCAGGTGCTCCATGCTGCTGGAGGTGCTTTCCATGGTGGTGGAGCAATGGACTAATTTTTTGCAGATGATGTGGATACTGCCTCTCAATCTGTGTCTTCTGTCCTTTCTGATGATTTGGTGACCGAGGGGGTTGCTGTGGTAATGTCAGAAATCGACAAAGGGGACATTAACTTTTCAGCTAAGAAAATCAGATCTGGTGAGTGGTTGTGAAACATGTCTCGAATCTTGGTAGGGTGTTTGGTGAGGGAGAAGATGTTAAGGAGTACCCAGGATAGTGAGCATTGGGGTTTGGTGGAAGTGAAGAATGTGAGGTTGAGAGTGCGATGAGTGTTCGTGTTGCGGGTGTTGTGTGAGGTGGGTGCAGAGAGGTAAACCAGGTGGAGGAGCGTCGCCCTGCTGGATTTTCAAGAAATGAAAAATAAAATGATAATAATGTGCGCTGCGTTATTATCATTTCATTTTTCCTTATAGTAAGGGGAGGGGCTTGGCTGGAGGAGGGCTATGCACCACAATGTGTGCATGTATGTTTGTCCAGCCGTGTTGGGCCCGCCAAACAGACATGCGCACTTTGCATGTTCTCTACCCTGCTGTATTGAACAGCCGAGTGGAGAACCATGCACTGGCGCTCGCTCCCAGTCCAAGCGGCAAAGCAGGCTGCTCAGACCAATCACGACGCTGCTGTCATGCTGGTGACAGCAACGTCATGACTGGATAGGAGACTGTATGCACCCAGGAACAGGAAGATGACAGAGGTGAGACGAACGCGACTCCCATCGAAGATAAGTGTTTTTTTTTATGAATTGTTTTTTTTAGCCCCTGTCCCGTAGTGCCCCGTCCAGCCCCGCCACCCCCATTCAGTGGCATTCATTACTAGTACAAACGAACTGGCAGATGGCACATGGGAACACACACCTTCTTTGTTGTGTGGCGCAGCAGTAATGCTGGGAGAGGTGTCCAGGCTTCAGTTCATGGAGATGCACTGCAGGGTAGCAGTGTGTTGGAAGAGTGCCAAGGGTTCTGGGGCTGGAGATGGCTGGTGCTTGGACACGTGCAGAGAGCTTGCCTTGGTGCATCCACTGCACCGGTCTGCTGTGTATCTGTGCTGCACCCGCCATTAAGTAAGGGCAGGAGGGGGGAGTATAGCTGGTGGTGGTATGAGGTGCTTGCAAATGGTGCAGAAGGTGAGAGAGCATGGCAGGTAAAGGTGGGAGGTCTGGAGAGGCGAGGGTGCCAGAGGAGGTAAAGAGCGAGAGGAAGGACACAAATAGAGTAAAAAAAGAGGAGGAAAAACAGGCACAAAGCAAATAGGCAAGAAACAAAGCCACAGATATCAAAGGAATCAAGTGATAGAATGTAAGAGTGGAAAATAGTCACGAAAAGAGCAAAAGATTACACAAATTAAATCTAAAGAAATGAAACAGAGGGAGAAAGAGTGTGATTAGCAGAAAAAAACAGCATAAAAAGAGAGATAAATGCACAAATGAAAGCAAAATAAATCAAACCGAAGCAAAAAAGGGAAACAGGTGTGAAAGAGAGATATGGAGGGGCCTAATTCACAAATGCATTTTGTGGTATGTAAAGTAATACTCCTGTAATACTCATTCACGCACACTTGTTTGTGAACTCAATTATGCACACTTGTTTGTGAATTCAGCACAAAACATCTAAACTAGTGCAAATAGAAAGGGTACATTTTATTAAAAGAGTGTTGGACATTTCGGGCCGGCTCATAAAGGCCCGAACTGTACATAAGAGAGTACTCCTATAGTATTACTCGTAATATTTTTGTGGTCAAGCCCTATAATGTGTGCATTTTGAAGGAGCTCTAACAGATGGAACACAGCTGAAAAACAGTAAAAACAGTAAATGCCACGTGGTTTCCGTGCCACGACCACAAATTCATGTCATCATGTTTGTAAATTTAACTCTCCTGCCCAATTTGTGTTTCATAGTCATTCGGCAGTAAGCAACAAAGTATTAAATTGTTGTGTAACAGTACAGCACTTGACTTTAGTTTTGATGACTGACTGTCTTGCAATCACAGATTCGCCCTGAGGTGATGGGCGTTGCAACACTGTCTGTTGACGGGCTCGTGACACTAACCTGAAAGTTAATCTCACAATTGGAAAAGAAATAAGGCTGCAAAATATACCCTGCAGATAGTAAGGTTAATATTGCTGGGGCCATATGTAGGTCCATTATGTAACTAAGCATAGTTAGGTGATGACTGAATATGAAAAACAATTTACTCCATGTCATGTGTGAGAAAAGGCAAAATGCTGGAAAGAATGTGTGAAAACATAATGTAATATTGTATTAAAAACGTTTTACTTTAAAAAAAAAACTGAATTCATAATGGGTTTAGTCCCTATTCTTTTCTTTGCAGTAAAGATGTCACCAGCTCTTTATAGGTTTGCATTTGAGCACTTTTGGCTATTCATAATGAGCAAATACAATATTCTGGTACTTTTGAGGCAATTTCTGATTCTGGCAAAGACACAAAAACCTATCGTTATGTACTCCTCATGTCTATTTTTGGTTTGTTTTTTTGCAGTTGCTGTTTATCTGTTAATTTAATTAATGAACTAAAAGTGAGTAGTGGTATTTTTGTAGATAGAAGAGTGGGCGTGGTTGGGGGTGGTTTTGTATTTCTTTGTTTTCTCTATTTAAAAGCAACTAATTTAAACTGAAGGGTGGGCTTCTCGTGACACACGTGTTCCTGTATTTACATCAAATGCCTTTACTATTGCGACAGATGTGAAGGAGGGGCGCATAGGTTGTACAAATAGATTTAATAAACTAACTTATACTGGTTTTACTGAAGCACTTTTGACAGGCTACTGGAAAATATATGCTTGAGAGTGGGTTGGGAAATTGATTTTACCTTTTTATGTTCAATGTTTGATGCAGGAGGTCTCGTGGAGGGAGGCATAGAGACCAGACGCTTGTATGTTGTTGTGTTGCGAGATCTGGCGCAGTCCATTCCCCATGTAACCCAGGGGTTTTCAGGACGAAGACCCTACCCAGTAGACAGACACCTTTTGGTCCTCACCATTATGTCAGGACTCGGCAAATAAAAGACACAAACTTCCAGCCAGGAAGATAGTTGCCACCATAGTAGTTGTCCTGTGTTTTCACTCATTCACTGCTGCGCTTAATATTCCACAATGTCAACCTGATTTGAAGTTTACCCCCACAATCAAGCAATGTGAACTGCGTGACTCACAACAAAACCGCTAGTGAAGAGGGGGGCCCTCTGACACCCACTCGATCACTTGTCTACCAGCACCACTCTACTGGAGCACAGTGCGACTTCCTGCTGCCTATCATCCACATGTCATGCTAGTGTCCCATTCATCGGCTCTTTCCTCGGCAAAACAATCAGTCAACTTGCAACCCCTGCGGTTTTCGCCCCTGTGACACCGCTGCACTGCAAGGCTTCATGGCTGCCAGTGTGAGGAGGCTCCCCCATACGAGTCTTAGACATGCACTCGATAGCAAGCCATCAGCATTTGACTCTGCCCCACACCTCTGCGAGTCTCCTTCTCTACACCTAATTTATCAGGAACCTACCGGCCTGGAAACTGGCATCAAGGGCCTATGGGGACCTTTCTGGCACCACAAGCTGCATGAGGCCGGGAGCTGCTTGTGAGTACTGATTTGGCCCACCTCAATTAACAGACTGTCTGCATCTTGAAAGGGGACACAGACCTCTTTCACTGCACCCATACAAAAAAAATACAAGAGAAAGGAGTGAAAAAAATAAAGGAATACACGGCAGGGCACTACCCCTAGTCAACAACAACATCAAATGTGGGCCATACATGAGCAGCTGTGCACCTATTAACCAATAAAAGACAGCACACCCACTGGCTGCAGCAATCACACAATTTACCGACAGCCAACAACACAAAGATTGCGTCAATCCCCACCCTAGAGCCTTTCGTGTGCGATGGGCCTCCAACTCTTCTTGCAGCGAAATGGAAGGACTGGCTAGACCGGTTAGAAACACATTTTGCCATAAGGGCCATTGAAAATGATAGGAAGCGCCCCATGCTCCTACATCTAGGAGGTGCTGCACAAGATCACAAAGTCTCTGTTAGAAACAGGACTGCCATACATATACAACACCCTAAAGCAAGCACTCACAACCTATTTTGAACTGCTTTCCAACCTCAACTACGAGCGCTTCCTACTCTGCCAAGCCAGACAACATCCTGAGGAGTCACTGGATGCATCCTACGCTCACCTTAGGGAGTTGACGAGCATGTGCACCCTGCTAAACGCTAAGGATGAGATCAGGGCACAATTCATACAGGGGTGCTCCTCCACCAAGCTGAGAGAAAACATTCTCCAGGTGCCTGGAATGTTGATGGCCAACATACTGACTCTAGATTGCTCAAAGGAACTATCCAAAGTGAGAGCGGCACATATGGAAGCTGCCCTCCAGAAACCTATCAAAACGGAACCAGTTAATGTGGTCACCAACACACAATGTGGTCATCAACACCCAGCCAGAGAAACTGAAAGTTTGCTCCAAGTCATCCACAACACAGAAAACCTGTCACTGGGGTGGAGGCTCCTATCCACACCAAGATGCTAGCCCAGCACAGGGGAAAAGATGCTTGATGTGTAATAAACTAAGTCACTTTGCCAAAGTCTGCAAATCCACAAGCAGCAAACCCTCACAGAAAAACAAGGTTGTGCATGTAATGGAAATGCCCGTCACGCAAGCCAATGAAGACGACATGGATGACAATGATTATATAGACTTTGTACACATCATCCACACCGTGCAACCAGAAGAACAGAGGATACATTGCATCCATAAGTGCACAGTCAAGGTAGATGGACACCCAATTTTGGCACTGATTAATACCAGCGCTTCCATCAACATCATTGTGCAGCCAATCTTCTGGACTCTTCCATGACAGCCAACTCCATGACCCACTGCCACTCAAGTGTATGTGTTTGGCTTATCGATGCTGCTGCGATTAGTGGGGGTTTTCACAACCACCATCACCCATGATGACCACATGACCAGGGCAAGAGTATACATCACCGAAGAGGTGTCTGGAATGCTTCTAAGCTGTAAGACAGCCAAGCGTCTTCAACGAATCACTTTCGCTTCCAGCGTGCATCTATCAGCCATTGATGCCTTAGTGGAAGAATACTCGCAACTCTTTGAAGGGATTGGGTGTCTAAAAATTCGAATGGCACACTTTCACACTGACGAATCAATACAATCCATTGCTCTATGCCATCGCCGGGTGGCCTTCCATCTCCGTCTGAAAGTGGAGGCTGAACTAAAGAAGCTAGAAGAGGGTGGCATCATCAAGAAGGTGGACCTCCCTCCCTCATGGTTGTCCCCGATTGTCATGGTCCACAAGCCTAAGCAGCCAGGTGAAGTCAGAATATGTGTGGACATGTGGATTCCCAACTTGGCAATTTGATAAGAAAGGCACCTGAAACCAACTGTGGATGACACAATGGCCAAAGTTAGTAGCTCTAAATGGTTCTTGAAGGTGGACCTCCAAACAGGTTACCACCAGTTGATGGTGGTTCTGGAATTGAGAATGATCTTCACCTTTTCCACTCATGTAGGCCTCAGAAGATACAAGCGCCTCAACTTCGGGGTTTCAAGTGCCTCTGAGGTGTTTCAAGATACCATCAGAGGGGTCTTGGCTGGACTTTCTGGAGTCATCAATGTCAGAGGCAACATCCTGATACATGCCCCTACATTGAGAGAACACTTCAAGAGGCTCAGAGCTACTTTTTAACGACTCCAGAATAGCGGACTCAGATTGCACATAGAAAAATGTGCATTCCTCAAAAGAGAAGTCAGTTTCTTTGGGTACAGATTTACAGATTCTCGGAACAGGGAGTCATGCCTGACCCTGCCAAAGTTCTAGATATCCGTCAGCATTTACACCTCTACCTCAATGGGCACCCTTTCACAACTCACATTGACCACAAACCCCTCGTCTGTCAACACCAGGACAGTGCGTGCTCTACAGGCGTCTAGAATGCAAAAACCCAACACTCTCCAGAGAATGTAATTTATGCAATATGATGATATGTTAATGTTTAACCTTATGCATTGCAGAATTCAATTCAGAAGAGTCATTCTTAAGGTGCTTATAAATACTGTTCATTTGCAATGTGTTGCTGCAGGCTTTCAGAGTGAATCAGGGTGTGTTCCCTTTCCAGGACCTTTTAGAAGCTTTCCCTGCAGCATGCCTGGGTGTGGTTGTGGGCTGGGCCAAGACTCTATAAAAGGGAGCCAGCCCAGCTCCACGTACTCACTATTCACAGGTCCCGGTGCAGAGCAGCAGCAACTTCCTGAGCTCCTGTTCCGGTGGCCTACCTTGACCTTCCAGGCCTCTGTGCTTCATTCCTCAGTGGCGATTCTGAGTCAGGGCGGTAAGGCGGAGGTTGGGCTCGGCCCCCGACTCCGTATTCATTTGACGCTCTAATTCTTGGGCCTAATTCCTGGTGTTAATAAAAATGTTCATGGCATTTGTATGCACGCATTCGAATCGGCAAGACGCGCGATTCCTTTCTTGAGATTATTTCGTGTTATTCATTGTGCGCTACCATTCCTTGACCATTTCATGGTAGCATTCGAATCGGCAACGCGCGCGATTTTTCATGGTGTGAAAGTCTTGGTATTCATTGTACGCTACCATTTCCAAGGCATTTTAATGGAGGCATTTTAATCGGCAAGACACGCAATTCTTTCCTTGAACGCTTTTCATGTTATTCATTGCGTGCCACAATTTCTTGGCAGTTTCATGGTGGCATTCGAATCGGCAACACGTGCGATTCCTTCTTTGTGTGTGCTTCTTGATATTCATTGTACGCTACTATTTTCGAGGCATTTTAATGGTGGCATTTGAATCGGCAAGACGCGCAATTCTTTCCTTGAGAGCTTTTCATGTTATTCATTGTACGCTACCATTTCCGAGACATTTTAATGGTGGCATTCGAATCGGCAAGACGCGCGATTCTTTCCTTGAGAGCTTTTCATGTTATTCATTGTACGTTACCATTTCTTGGCATTTTCATGGTGGCATTCGAATCAGCAACATGCGCGATTCTTTCTTTGTAGTTAATTCATGATATTCATTGCGCTCTACCATTTCTTGGCAGTGTCATGGTGGTGTTCAAATCAGCAAGACGGGCAATTCTTTTCTTGTGTATAAATAATGTAAATTACTGTGCGCTACCATTCTAAGACATTTCCTTGGTAGCATTTTGAGTTGAGAAGTTGCGTGATTTATTCCTTGAATCTACATTGTGTGATTTCATGGTGCACAATCCTTTATGGTGTTTTAGTATACATATAAAAAACCTGCAAGGTGCGCAATTTATTTTTCCCATGTTTTTGAGAAGAACACAACAAGATCAGAGTTCTAGATGTAATGTTGTGTGTTCCTGATATGTATTCTTACATGGAGATTCATATAATTGTTTAAGAAATTGCTCAGAGTGTTTTTCATGATTCCCATGCTAAAGAAAGTACTTGAATATGAAAGTTCTATTTAACTTTTTATTGTTTCCTTCCCGGGTATTTGATCATCAAAAATCCTAGTCAGTTCTAAAATTATTCTAGGGTTGTTCATGTTTTCAGAAATGACAAAGCTTAGAGTTATAGCATGGTACTGATTTCATGAGATGTAATTTTGATGTGTGTTTTAACCGCTTGCTTCCTACAGGTCTCCTTCCCAGCTGTTCCCTTCCTAATCCCCTTTTCCCCGCTTGGACTCTCTTAGACTCTGTGATAAATCTAATCAGAGTATTGGAGCTGTCTTGTGGTGGAAGTGTTGGGAACGTGCACAAACCCCGAGGATCTGGTGACTCTGACATCGTCCCTCTTTTCTCTGGGTCATCCTCCAAACCACGACAAAGGATCGAGAAGTGGGTTCTCCAGCTTCAAGAGTACTACTTCTCAGTGGTCTACTGTCCTGGAATGCAGAACCCGGCTGACTATCTTTCCCACCATGTTCGACCAGCAATGTTCGAAGGAGAGGAGTCTGAAGCAGAAGAAGTGGAAGAATCTGTGAAGTGGCCGTAGAAAGATCGAGACCATTACCAATGTCTTTTTAGGGTATTGTCAACGAGACCTAAAACAATGGCTACCTCCAGCTAGCAATGACCGCCATATCATCCAGCAACAGGGACAAGGTGCCTTACAACCTGTCTTACTGGACACTTGAAGCAGGACAAGTCATCACATCTCTACAGCATGTCTAAGACATATTGGCTATATCCTCAGAATTGTGTTTACTTCGAGGACCTTGCATCGTGGTCCCAAGGCCCTTACAATGAGTGGTAGACCTGGCTCACTCAGCACATCAAGGTGTTGTGAAGACAAATTCCAGGCTAAAGAGCAAAGTGTGGTTCCCCAGGCTAGGCACCCTTGTGGAACGGATGGTGAGCCAATGTTCGATGTGCCAAGCCACCAGTCTGACTGAGCCACCTGCGCCCATCCTCTCAACACCCACCCTGTCAGTTCCATAGCCCAAAGCCAGTGCAGATTTCAGTAATCTTCCAGATGACCGCCACGTGCTGGTCGTGGTTGATGACTTTTCAAAATATCGCGAAATGGAGATTGTTTATGCAGTGACAGCAAACCAGCCCATTACCCTGTTTGAGAAAATCATGGCCACTTATGGATTTATTCAAGAGCTGCGCACAGGTAATGGACCTCCTTTCTCCAGTCAGGACTTCGCTGAGTACCTAAAATCCAGTGACATTCTACACCAAAAAATTACACCCTGGTGGCCCCATGCGACTAAAGAAGTGGAGCACCTAATGAGATCCCTCAACAAAATACGTTGCCTCGCTGTGGCAGAAAGACAGAATTTGGACTGCGCTCTATACACATTCTTAAGAGAATACCGGTTAACTCCCCACTCCACAGCCGGGGTCAGCCCAAATGACTTATGCCTCAACCAGGCAGTGAATTATACCTTTCCTCGTGTGGAACTTGCATCCACTCTCCAAGACAGAGTGACAAGTACCCTACAGCAGATAAAGAACAACAAGGTGTCCTCCAGGTGGAAGGCTTGGCACCCATACCTACGGGTGGAGACCTGGTCCTCATCAAGAACAGACAACCTGGAAGCAAATTCCATCTCCCATTAAAGCCCACTCTGTGGAAGGTGGCCTGAGTGAAAGGCATGATGGTCACTATCACCAAGGGCCCGAGACAGTTACAGAAATGTGGCCTTTGTCAAACACTACAAGCCCTCAGGCGATCTCACAGAGGAAAGCCTACAGCTTTCTGATGTGGCAATTGATGTGGACCTGGACTCAGATTCTCCTGAAGTAATAACACAAGCCTCCATGCCCCAGAGGAAGAGTGTTGGATGTGGCCCTTTTTACAGGGTCATCCCAAGCTATTTGCATTCCTCCATAAATTTTTTCTGACCTCTTTTTCATGGTGTTAGAACTCTCGGCGCTTTACCACTGCTTACCAAGGCTAAAGTGCATGTACTCTCCCTTCTAAACTTGGTATGATTGGCTTACACCTGATTGGCACATTTAATTTACCTGTAAGTCCCTTGTACAGCGCTATCCCTATACCCAGGGCCTAGAAATTAAATGCAACTAGTGGGCCTGCAGCGCAGCTTGCGCCACCCACAGAAGCATCCTTTCAAATCTGTCTCTGGCCTACTACCACAGAGCCTGTGTGGTCAGTTTTCTTCCACAGGGACCTGGCATCTAAATGTTCTTGCCAGGCCTAGAACTCCCCTAGGCAGAAAAGTCACCCCTAAGGTAGGCCCTAGCTAGCTCTCTGCGCAGGGTACTGTGTATGTAAAAGGTAGGACATATGTCTTTATTTCCTACATGTCCTGGTTGTGACAAACAGAGTATTTAGTTTCTCACTACGGTGAGCACTGCTCCTCTCACAGGATTGCATTGGAAATGCCCTAACCTATGTCTAAATGGTATTGTCTGATCTATGAGGGGTAGCGTAGGCATGTTTGGTATGTTTGGAATGTAGTGAGAAATGCTGCTTACTGGGGTAGGTGGATTTTTTATTACCATTGTAGAAATGCCACTTTTAGAAAGTGGGCATTTCTCTGTGCTTATGACTCAGGTGCTTTGCAGCTTGATTCCAATCCACATCTGTGGCAGAGTGACAGCTGGACTTTATCCATACTTCTCAGACAGCCAGTACAAAGAGAGGGTGGAGGTGTCAGAAGAGGGCATCTGCATGCTGAATCGTCTTCCTGGGCAGGAGAGGTAGAGGCGGGGCACACCAGCACATGTAAAGGCTGTGTCTTGGCTCACACAAAGGGCCCGTTTACCCCCTACTGATGTCTGGAGCCAGTGCAGGAGGAGAAAGGGGACATCACTAGAACCGGTTAGTACTGGTTGAAAACTCCTCATCCCCTTTGTGGAAGCTGCACAAAATGAGTATAAGTACAGGGAACTGTCCCCCACATTTGTAGAGACTCGGTGGACTTGGAACCAGATGCTGCTGGAACAGACTTCTGTGCTAGGAACCGCCAGAAGGACTACCTTGCTGTTGTGCTTACCTGTGGCCTGCTAGGTCACCAGAGGAATTGCCACTTGATACTTGATGCACAAGGACCCTGATGTGCTGCATGCTTCTGACTCTCTGCACCTGCCTGCTCCCCAGTTGTTTACCAGTGGTTGGGTGGTATCCCCCCGTTCTGATGAAAACTCTTGCACCAAGCACAAAATGAGCACTGTAACTAAGGAGAAGTGCCTGGCGGACACTTCAGGATTCTGCCTGGTACTTAGGGAGATGTTTTTAAGTTCCAGGAGGGACCATGGAGAAGAGGAAGTGTAGCCGCCGTGTTTTAGGCAGCGCAATCAAAGCAAGCACTTTCTAGTGCCCTCGGGGCACGTGCGAGCACTCATCCCTGAGGCCCTTCAGCTGCACCTGACCTAAAGAGCTGTTTCCCAATGAGCACAGATAAAGCGTGCTTCATCGGTGCCCCTGGGGCACCAGCAGCCGCTTGCTTTTGAGGTGGAGGCTCCGCTCAGCTCATTCTTGCTTTTGGAGACCTGGAGTTGAGGTAACCTTGAGCCGGACAGGTGTTCTTCTGCCCTGAGGCACGGGTTCTAATCCGGAGAGCAGCTGCTCCGCAGATGTGTTGCCGGGCCGCCTCATCAAAGTCAAAGCAGTGGTCCGAGAGACCCCATAGGGCTCTGGACGCTCTGGTGGTTTATGGCTGCATAGTAACGAGTTCTGAAGGGTAGCAGCTGCACTGAGTGGATGCGGGCGGCTGCCTTTTGGTTCTGCCATGCAAGGAGCTTAGTGAGGTCCCCCCACTTGCTGGGACAGTGGATGTGCCCGCCTCCCTCCTCCTAGCAGTGTATCTTTGGTTGGCATTTACCAACTGGCCGACAGGACGGGAAGGGAACCTTCAGCGGAGGTCCTGTTTCTGTCAAGCCATTCAGTACTGTATTTACAGGTGTAGGGGTGCAGGAGTCTCTGTGCCCTACTCCCTGAATTCCAATTTACTGAATACCTTTAAAAAGTGGGCAAATGCAAGGTGGCCCAAATAGGGAAGGTATTTAGGGGCAATTGTTGTTATGCTCTGCATTATGTTTACTGCCCATCATATCACAGAAGTGCAGATGCAGCAGTTTATGGGGTTGTGCTGGTAACCTATAAAACAGGTATTACTGAGGATGTGCTATTCATTATCTGCTGCATGATTTAATGCTCTGGAGTTGGTGATGAGTTCTGTCTGGCTTAGGTGCATATCCCAGCCAACCAGAAACCCAATATCTAACAAAGAGTTGACCACAACCACTGGTGCTTACGGACAAAGAACGGACCTTGCATCTTGAGACAATCCAGGAACTGGCTCCAGGGACGTGGGGCCTAGTTCAGGGACCAACCAGGGGAACCTGCATTCCAGGAATTTGTGTTATCACCTTCACCCCAATCCAGCAGTGTCATCCAGACTTAAAGACTTTGTTCGAGAATGAGCACTACAAGAACATGCGGTGGAAGCAGAATCAAGGATATGTGTTTGTTCGTAATTCTTCCTTTGTTTTGTCTGTTTCACTCTCCATGTGCCAATAATCTCTTTGTTATTTTGGTTTAGGAGTGATGTTGTTTTGCAAGATCTGGCACAGTTCATTCCCCATTCAACCCAGGGGTTTTCAGGACAAAGCCCCTACCAAGTATACCCTTTTGGTCCTGACCATGATGTCAGGACCCAGTAAATAAAAGACACAAAATTTCCACCAGGAAGTTAGTTGGCACCATAGTATTTGCCATGTGTTTTCATTCACACACCGCTGTGCTTAATATTCCATAGCGCCACTCCTGATTTGAAGCTCATCCCGGGCAAGCGAGCAGCGCGCACTGCGCCACTCACAACATATGTGTTCAACTGTTAATCAATCTAATAAATAGATCATGAACCCAAACCCGGTTTTCTTCTGTCCCAATGGGCAGAACGTTTTTCCTTCCTCACAACAGTTAGGGGTCTGCTGCTGCTTCTATCAGCATTGATCCTCTTCAGTCTCACAATGTGGATGTCTCCAGTAGAGACCAGGACTCTCATGTATCAGCTGCCAGGTCAGCCGTGAGTCAAGATGCCATTTACACTGTGACAGATGCAGTGGTCAAAGAGCCAAAGGTGTTTGTGAGGTGTTCCAGTTTAGGGATGTGTCACTATACCTGCCAGCCATATGATGGCAGATGGCACACCTGAGCCCCAATGTATTTATTTCTCAGATTCAGTTGACTATCACTTTGCTTGACATTTAGCAATTGCCCATTCATTTCACGAGGTGCCCCCTAGAAATGGCAAGTGAAAATTCAATTTCAGAACAACTTTAGTGCACGTCTGGATTTCTTGCAGATGGAAGCTTTCTGGAGCGCAAAATCTTTGCTGGCACGGGCCCACCATTGGATCTTCATATTCTTGAGCCTGCTACAAAAAATCTAACAGCATCAGCTAGTGTAAAATACCCTGTCAGTCCACAAGCTTTTAACCATTGCACAACAGATTTTCTGCCATTGTGTGGTCATGGTTTCACACTGTGCAGTTGTTCTACTTTAATTTTGAATCAATGAGAAATCAGTTGATAATATTCTCGGGGAAATATAATCATGTCAAGAATATCATAGGACTAAATATAAAATTAAAGCACAAAGAGTGCATCAGTTGTTGCTTTTCCTTACTCTGACGCTGCCGTACTTGTGCCTGCCAGCTGCGTACTTGCGCACAAGCCTGCTAAGCCCGATATTGCTGAAGCAGATGTCTTAATTAGAAATTATTAATGAATGTTTACGTATTTTGAGAAATGACTTATGTAGAAAAATGAATAACGTAGAAAAATAATGTGCACGTTTAAAATTGTGACCTCGAAGAATGGACGCCAGTATTCACTAAATGTACTAAAATTATAATGAATACGTACAAAATATTAAAAATGTAGTAATATGTCATATTAAGGGTTATGATTTATGTTATTGCTTATTAATTGTAGGCCTTAACTTAGCGAGTGTCTTGGCCTAGTTTTGCCAGGCCTCATGCAAAAGCTGTATTTCTTAGCGTTTAATACAAAATGCTGACAGGGTGAACTAACTGTGAAATGCTCATTGTTTTAATAAAATGCTTAGCAGAAGCTTTCCATGGAAACCGATGGACAGGAGATGAGGTCTCTACAAATGCAACAACACGTGTGTAATGTGCATGAGATGTACTTTCCCAGGACGCGAACAATGAAGACACTGACTGGAGATGAAGATGCAACAAAATTTATATCTGACGAGCCGGATGATGAGAACATCGTCAGGCGAACTAATCAATGACATGTAGACTGTGAAATATTAGAATTCATAGATTTGGTATATGGACATCATTGGACAGAGTAATAATGTATGATTAATTGATCAATTGGAAATTGGGGGTTAGGTTGGTAAACTTTGATATAACAATGTGACAGAGGAGACCACAGAGAGATTAGACCTTATTCAGACTTATTCTGATTTGTGAGGCAATATTTGGGAGATTTGAGATTCGAGATTCTGTCATTGGGCTCATACTCTCTGACTGAGAGCCTGATGTTTTGCTGATCGATTGATGACCTGAGGACGAAGACTGATTCTGCTTGCTGACCCATACCGTGGATAGGAAGATATGAGAATGACTGAATTGCATTTTTATGCCTTTTCTTTCGAGGTACCAACTGCGCTGTCTAAAAACTTTCTTTAGGTAGATGTTTTTCAAATTTGCGTTCTAAATTGTTTTGCATGAAGCCCCACATGCTGATGCTAATCTGTGTTAGTTGAGGCTACTCACATGATGACTGACGAAATGTAGAGACAAATGGCCGTCAGACTATTTTGCTGAACTTTATGGACATCATATCTTTGTTGAAATGGATTTTACTAATGTTTTGTGTTGATGCCGTAGAATGTCTTTTGATTCAAGCTTTGATTAGATTATGTTTTCTGCGACTTGCTAATTAACAAGCATTATTAAAATATTTTGATTTGAGTTGATAATTAAGATTCATGACTTAGTATTGTTAACATAAGGGAAATAAACTTACTAAACCTATAATTAAAGGTGTGGTTATTCATGGCTGAAGAGCCATAGTGTGTGAAATTTACTGACTCCATTGATTATTCATTTGACTAATGGTTATTGATTATTGTGTGTTGATTATTATTAAGGACCGACGCGCTATCCATTATGGTAGCAGACTGATGGTTTGTTTCTATAGGGGCTTGCCATAGGTGCTTGGTATAGAGTGACAGGTGTTGACAGTTGTTAGGAGACTGATGGACCGGTGCTCCTAGTTATGGTACTAGTTTAAAAAATGATCCATTTGAAGAATTTGGATTTATTGAGATTTGGATTTTGTTTTTCAAAATGGCAATTGTAGAGAGAATGATGTTCCCTTAAGCCCAGAAATGACTTTCCCAGATCCTGGATCCTGCTAGTAGTGTTGGGTATGTTCCCGGCGTTCCAGTGACAGAGTGAGAGAGATAGGTTGCCCTTGCACAGCTTATGCAAATTGCAGGTGAATTGTGACGTATGTGAGGGAATTTAGGGAGTCTGCATAATCCAGCCGAAGTTTTACTAGGAGTGTGCGAACTCCGCAGTATGAGTAGGGAAGTCGTGGAACCTCGTATGTGTGTGGTGCTTTGTGCTCACAAATTGTCCATGTGGTTGTTGATGTACGGACCCTGCGTGGTCTAAGACTCTGGAATATAATGAAAAGTGTATGAGACACTTGGTTATATGTTGTAATTTGTCTGGTTTAGTAGGTTGATCGGGCGTGGTCAACAAGTCAGTGTGTATGTTAAGTGGGCCAGAGGAAAATTTGGACTGAGATTTGGCAAGTCCTATGTGCACCAGGACAGACCGATTGGTCAGTTGAGAGTAAAATTTGCAGGTCGGATTTTCCTTGCGAATCCGGGAGACCGAGAAAGAGGAATAGCTGCATGAGCGAAAAGGCCATCAGTGAAAATCGGTATTGTGTTACCTTCCTGTAGTAAACCAGCAGGTTTGTTTTTTGTTTTTTGTTTTTGATTAGTGCTCGCAATATTTTGCATTAGTTTTGTGTGAACTGAAGTTTAGGAGGACAAGCCGCAAGACTTTGTCAGCCGCAGTGTGTGTGAGTGTGACGTCATTGGAGCTGCGCTGGGATAGGTCGGTTAGTGAGAAGAGTTGTGCACGGATTGGCAGCAGTCCGTGAGAGGCAATTGGTTGAGAAAGCGGGTGAAAGGCATCTTGGGAGTAAAAGTCATTTCCTCATCTGAATTTGAATAAACAAAAGGTAGAAAAGATGAAGTTTTTCAAGGTATTTAAGAGTGCCCTAAGGGGAGATACGTACATTAGAGCAAATGTAGGAGAGCCTACACTGCCAGAGAATACACCGGCTTACATTATAATGGAGGAGCGAGGTGCTGCGCCATATCTTTGGTGAAAGCAGTGGTGCAAATTGACAGAGAAAAATGGATGCTTAACATTTCCTGAGAATGGGACGTTTAATTTGAGAATTTTGGAGCAATTGCGGATGGCACTATATAAATTGAGGCCCCTTCTGAGACCAGCACAGTTTGAGGCATTAGCAGTCTGGGAGCTAGTAGCTAGGCAGCAACAGCGAATGAAATTCGAAAGAAGAGTAAGAAAAGTAGAAAAGTCATTAGCACAGGGAAGATGGGATTGGGAATAGAAGAAATGAAGAACAGTGATATTGCAGGATGTTAAGTTGTTTCCGGCAATTATGCAGGAAGATGAGACAGAAGGAAAGAAAGCAACTAGAAAGTCAAATAAAGGTTCGTCTGAGAGTAAGGAAGCAAGAAAGCCTTCCATAGTTGAGGAGGACTCTGATGCAGAGGATCTTGTTACACAGATACTGAGAGATCGATTACCACCGTATGCAGTGCATGACGATGGTCCAAGTACTAGTGCTGATCCAACAGCCCAGGCACAGGCAAGTGGGACAGTGAGTCTGATACAGGTTAATACTAGCCAGACACAGGGTGTGGTGCAAGGACCTAATGTGTCGACTACTCCAGTAGTTCAGGCACAGATGCATCTGCCACCCATACAGAGAATCTACCCTGATGTGCCTGTTTTAGAGACAACTTCAAACTTAGTGGTGCCTACGGAGCAAGTGGTTCCAAGACCACTGTTGGTTCAGACTGAGCCTACTCCGATTATGTTGCCCCAGGTACAGCCGCAGGGGATGCCGAGGATTACGCCCATGACAGAGACACAGTCTGACTTGACACTGATTTTGAATCAGAGCATGGAAGTTACTCACCCACAATGTTTGTGGGCTAGGGCAGCCCCAGATGCAATATCACTACCAATTACTGTTGGTCCAGCTGTACCATTGTTTGCACAGAAGAAACCAGGCATGAGTGAACAAGGAGAGATGTCCCAAAGTCTAGTGGGGAGGGGACCAAATGAACAAGTGCAGGTAGTCTCTTCTATGGGCCAGACCTTTGATGGGTCGAGATCATTGTTAGATCTCAGTCCACTCGTTGCACTTCCAGATGCTGTGAATGGACCCAGTGCAGGTCAGAGCTTGAATTAACTGACACCGCAGACATCAAGTGCAGAGGTACAGCAGGTGCCACTAGTGAATGCGAGTAACATTTCCTTACAGGGTTTGACAGCTCAGCAGTTAACTGAATGGTTAGACAAGCTGAATACTCCACAGAATACTTCCAAAAGTGACGAGAAGATAAATTGTGTCAGATTGAGCATGGAAGTAGGTGAACTGGTTGAGGGAACGATGGGGGTGAATAGGTTAGAGTCTTACACCGAGACAGAGTTGAGATACTTATGCCCAAGAATCACAAGAGAGGTGAGCAAGGTACATCAGAGATTAGCAGACTTGGCAGAGAAGCAAGGCATAGAAATTGTGAAAACAAAACATCTGAAGAGAAGTTACAGATTGGATTTTGAGGGACAGGATTTTGAACACATGAGGTCTGCCGGAATGAAGGCACACCTTAAGGAATTACTGCAGAGTGCTCAGGTTTGGGGAGCATTAGAGAAGTGGGAAAGCAGATGGGCAAGGAAAAAAGATAAAAAGAAACAAGATTCGCTAGAGGTGTCTGAGAATGTACAACAGGGAAGGATCCAGTAAAGATTTTACCAATGAGAGAAATCCCTGGGGGACAGTTTGTTCATGTCCCTTGGCATAGGATTGATATTCTGTCATTAACTAATGATTATCCAAAGCTGAGAGGAAAGCTGTTAGATTGGTATCAGCAGACAGACAGATTTGTGAAGCTTTTGAAATGTTTGTGGGAAGACTTAAATACCTTACTGGAAATAGTGGTTCCAGCTGATCTGTGGGTTGAATGAAAAAGAGCTGTAGATTGGCCGACGAGTGAGCCAGAAAGAGATAAGAGTACAGGTGCACGATCTCCTGAGGTAATGAAACATTATTATAAGGTGATTGAGTTCCTGAAGATGAGGATTTCACCCCAAAATATTGATTGGCAGAGAATTGACAGGACAGTGCAGGAAGTGAAGAAATCGATACATGCGTACTATGAGAGATTGTTCAATCAATCGATCAAAAAACTTTTTGTAGAGCGCGCTACTCACCAGTGAGGGCCTCAAGGCGCTGGGGGCAGGGAAACCGGGGGGGAGGGGAAAGGGAGGGTCACTGATCGAACAACCATGTCTTGAGCTTCTTTCTGAAAACCAGTAGGTCCTTGGTTTTGCGGAGGTCGGTGGGGAGGGAGTTCCAGCTTTTGGGGGCGAGGTAGGAGAAAGACCTGCCTCCTGTGGTGGTGCGTTGGATGCAGTAAACTGTGGCTAGGGCGAGGTCGGCTGATCGGAGGTTGCGTGTGGGAGTGTGGAAGTTAACTCTTTCATTGAGGTAGGTTGGGCCGGTGTTGTGGAGGGATTTGTGTGCGTGGATGAGGATCTTGAATGTGATTCTCTTGTCTTTGGGGAGCCAGTGAAGGGATTTGAGGTGAGGTGAGATTTGTTTGTGGCGGGGGAGGCCAAGGACGAGGCGAGCGTCTGTTGTTGAAGGTGTTCAAGGAGTACAGTGGCAAGGGAGTTATTGAGCAGAAAGACATGTTGCATTTTGTGTTCATGTTTGTGGAGGGAAGGAGACTGGAGATAGGTCAGATGATAAAGAGTCATTTGATTTGCTGACAGGCGAAGCCGATTGATGAGGCGTTGCAGTATGCGAAATACTGTAGTGATGAAATTGAGTTGAAGCAGAAAAAGTTGAAAGAGAAGGTGATGGTGATGCAGATGAAGGCAGCTCAAAGAGGAGTACAGGGGACTTTTGTGCAACAGATGCCGCAGCAGCAGGGAAATGTCATGTTTCAGCCTCAAATAAGAGGTAGAGGTTATGGAGGCAATATGATTTGTTGTCAGATTTGAATACTGTAGTGGTTCAGAGTGATGTGCAGGGAATGAAGTTATTGCCCTGACACATTTGCGGAGCCGTGGGACACTAGAAGCGGGAGTGTCTGACAATGGTGCAAGAGGGTGTTGTTCAGCAAAATAACGATGTTAATACATTTCAAAATGTGAGAGGACAAAGAATGAGAGGTCCAAATCTAAATTTTCAGAATAATGTGAATCAACTGCGGAATTTGAATTTTCAGCCTATGCAACAGGTGCAAATGCCCCGTGCACAAGTGTCACAGTTGCAGCCGATGCAGCAGCAGGTTCCCGTGGTACCTAGACAGCAAATGCAGATACCTCAAGCCCCAATGGAGCAGCAACAGATGATGATTTCTCAACAGGTCACAGGTCAGAGACAAGATAGAAGTAGTAATGCAGTGCACCAATTCCCGTTACACAGTGAGAATTAAATAAATGGTGGCTGGATAAGCGATAGTTCTGATGAGAAACCATGTGTGCTTGCAACTTCTTTAGAAGTAGATCAGAGAGACCCTATGTGAAAGGAAGGGCTATGGGTCACAGAGTCTCATTTCTGGTAGACACAGGAGCTACACACTCTACTGTGAGAAGTGCAGAAGTTCCAAATATACCCCTTTCAGGTCGAACAGTTCAAGTTGTGGGGGTAGCAAATCAGTATTTGAAAAATCCAATTACAGATCCAGTGCAAGTTGAAATTGGCAATTTTCAGGGATTGCACAAGTTTGTAGTCTGCGATTCAAGCCCGGTATCCCTCTTGGGAAGGGACTTGTTGTGTAAGACCAGGTGTCTAATTACTTGTTCAACTGATGGAATTGAGATCCAGACAAATAGTGATGATTAGGAAGCCCAGCCCCAGAAAATGAGTGGGAAACTACAAATGAGGAGTATCCCTTGATTGAGTGTTTCCCAATGTTCGCAGTGAGACAGCTTCATTCTGAGTTGCAGGGAACAGTGCAAGAGAATGTGTGGGATTTGACAGGGAAAGAAGTGGGTTTAATCAAGGGAGTGGAGATGAGTAAGGTCACCTTGAAACCGAATGCAGTGTTTCCACAAGCTTCCCAATACAATATGCCACAAGATGTCCCGATGAAAGTGACACAGATAATTGCAGATTTTGTGAAGCAGGGAGTTTTGAAGGAGGTGTTGAGCTGCCCATGTAATTCACCGATAATGGGTTTAAAGAAGCCATGTGCGAAGGTCCGAATTGTTCAGGATTTGAGAAAAATAAATGACATAGTGGTCAAATATTTTCCCGTAGTGCCGAATCCAGCTGTAATAATGTTCCAAATTCCATGTGATGCAGAGTTGTTCACGGTGGTTGATTTGTCACAAACATTCCTTTCTGTGCCTCTTCATGAGGATAGTCAATTTCTCTTCAGTTTCAAATTTCTAGATTGAGTCTACTGCTGGTGTAGACTTACTCAATGGTACACAGAGTCACCATCCTTGTTTAATCAGATCCTGAAAAAGAATTTGGAGTCACTAGAGTTACCTTTCCAATCGACTCTGGTGCAATACACTGATGACTTGTTTATTGCATCCAGGACAAGGGATGAGTGTAAGTACGACTCGATTGCCCTATTGAATCATTTGGGAAAATATGGTCACAAAGTTTCACCATTGAAGTTGCAGTACTGTCAGAAGGTAGTGAAGTATTTGGGTCACCAGATTGAGAAAGGGTCGAGGAAAATATCCAGAGAAAGGATCACAATGAAACTGCAGATAAATCCCCTGAATTCACAGAGAGATGTTAGGATGTTCCTGGGAATGGTGGGCTATTGTCGCAAATGGAGTCCGAATTTTTCAGAAATCTCAAAACCACTGCAGAAATTGACTCATAAGGATGTCACAGACCCCATATTGTTAGATGAAGAACAGATGAAAATGTTCACTGGACTGAGAGAGAGTTCGTGCAGAGCTCCAGCGTAGGGTATGCCTGATTACACTAAACCATTCACTTTGTTTTGTCATGAGCGAGATGCATGTTCATTGTGTGTCATGACGCAGGTCCATTGAGGTGCTCATCACCCAGTAGCATATTTTTCAGCTACCTTGGACCCAGTTGCAGCAGCCTTACCAGGTTATTTGCGTGCAGTTGCCGCAGTTGGTCAGAGTCTTTGACAGTGTGAAGAAGTAGTGATGGGATATCCCCTGACTGTAATGGTCCCTCACTCGATCGAGATTTCACTGACAAGGACGAAAACCCAATACTTGACTGGTGCTAGGTTGACTAGATATGAGATGAGTATTTTGGGTGCTCCAAATGTGACATTGAAAAGATGTACAGTGCTGAACCCGGCAACTTTACTTCCAAGTGATACTACTGAAATTGAGAAAGAGGAAGATGATGAACATGATTGTATCGAAGTAACAGAGTAGTGCACGAAACTGAGACCTGACATTAGAGATACCCAATTGGAAGAATGTGACCAAATTGTTTTTGTCAATGGTTCTTGTCTGAGAGACAGCACAGGAACACTGAAAGCAGGATATGCAGTGTGCACAGTTACAGGTACCTTAGAAGCTTCCTGGCTTTGAGGAGTGTATTCTGCTCAGGTAGCGGAATTGGTCGCTCTTACTAGGGAATGCCATGTTTCTGCTCAATTGAGAGTCACTATCTACACAGATAGCCAATACAGATTTGGAATAGTTCATGATTTTGGTCAATTGTGGTCGCAGAGAGGTTTCCTGACCTCTATTGGAGCACCAGTGAGAAATGGTGAGAGAATAAAGGAATTGTTATATGCGATTCAACTGCCTGAAGAAATTGCTGTGGTGAAATGCAGTGCACATTTAAAGTCACAGGACTATGTGTCCTTGGGAAACGGATATGCAGATCAAGTCGCAATGTTTTGCTCATTGAACTGCATATCGTTCAAAGACAAGTGGGAATTGTTACCTGGAGATGACACTACATGTGCGAGATTTGCATTAAAAGAGATCAACGCATTATTGCCAAATAGTCTGTTGTCTCAGATGGTGAGGTACTATCATGGTCAGGTACACATTGGGAGGGATGCCATATGATGTTTGTTCAAAATCGATTGGTTTAACCCCAAGTTTAGACAAGCAGCTGAAGCAGTCTGCCATTGATGTGTCATTTTGCAGCAAGTAAATGCTGGGAAAGGGACAGTGGTAAATTTGAGCCACATTGGAAGAGCAAGAGGTCCATTCAGCAGAATGCAATTGGATGTCATTGAGATGCCTGCGTGTGGAGGTCTGAGATATGTGTTGGTGATTGTGTGCATCTTTAGTCATTGGATCGAAGCGTATCCTACACGGAGAAATGATAATCTCACAGTAGCAAAATTGTCGCTTAGGGAACTGATACCACGTTTCGGATTTCCGATCTCTTTAGAATCAGATAGGGGAACACACTTCAATAACAAAGTGACTAAACTCTGGTGTGCGGCATTGAATATTGAGCAGACGTTGCATTGTAGTTACCGCCCTGAAGCATCAGGACTAGTGGAGCAGATGAATGGTACCTCAAAGTCAAGAATTACAAAAATGTGCACAGCTACAAACCTGAAATGGCCTGATGCATTGCCTTTGGTGTTGATATCAATGAGAAACACACCTGACAGGAAGACAAGATTGTCGCCCCATGTAATTCTCACAGGCAGAGCAATAAGGTTGCCAGCACTTCCAGCAAATGCACTTGTCAACATTACAGATGATATGGTGTTGGATAACTGCAAGGGTCTGGCTGATGTAGTCTGCTCTTTCTCTCAGAAGGTGGAGGCCACCACACTGCCACCGATCCACGATCCAGGGCATACCCTAAGAGCTGGCAACTGGGTTGTTGTCTGAAAACATGTTCGCAAGACATGGTTGGAACTTCGTTGAAAGGGTCCATACCAAGTGGTTCTAACAACTACGACTGCTGTGAAGTGTGCTGGGATCCCGAACTTGATTCACGCGAGTCACAAGAAGAAAGTAGCATGCCCACTAGATCATGAAGAAGCGTTGTTGAGAGCACCAACAACTGTGAGACAAATTACAGCACCAGAAAAAGAAAAGGAGCAAGGAAGAACTGAAGCTGAACCTGAGCTTGTTGACGACGGTTCCCTCACTCCTGTGAGAGACAAAGGTGAAGATCTCCAGGATGGTGCTGAGGAACCTATCACAACTGAACCAGCAGCAGAGCTTAGTACGGAGAGACGTCCGATTCCGTGAGACAAACAGAGCAAGTGTCAGACCAGGAAAGGGAAGGAGTTGAGCTGGATCAAAGTCAAAGTGATCTGACTCCTCCTGAACCTGTTGCAGGTCCGTAAAGAGAAAACACCACAGAGAAGGGAAAAGATTCAAGTCCAATCCTGAAGAGAATATTAACAGAGGGTACACAAAAAGGCGATAAAAGGCCGAATTCACAAGTGGAGAAAAGGAAAGAGGTGATTGTTGATCAAACAATAGAGGAAGAAGTAGATACTACTAGAAAGGAGGAATTAAGTGAAGGAGAGTTGAATAGTGATCAAAAGTTGAAAAGAAAGAGAATAGCAAATCGAAGATACGGAGGTCCTGAATGGGCGTATGCAACTATAAACAAATGGCAACACAAGTTTATGTCTTTTTGTTTTGATAGGGAAGTTCCGAGTCAGTATTGTGAAGTGACTTGAAGAAGATTGATGAACTGAACTGTTGAAACAATCTGAAAAATATCTTTGAGAAAGAGACTGATGCAAGTAACCGGAGAAGCCATTGATAACTTGATTTGACTTTTCAAACCTGATTTTGACAAAGCTGCTAACCGATTTTGACAAGGAGAAGGGTTCCTGGAAGTGAAACAGAGCTGCTAAATTTTCTAAGTTACTTCTGGTTTCTGATTCTTTACAGATCATGGCTGATGTAGATAAACAAATTAGTGATGTTAGGCATTGTAAATATATGAGCATTGGTTTGACAATTATGTGTGGGATTTTGTTTATAGTGTTGATTGTGGGCATGCCTGTTCTTAATGGGAGAGGAGCCAACCATACTTCTGCTTTTGAGACTATTACATTAACGGCTTTAGAAAAATTCAAGTTAGATGAAAAGTATTTGCATGACTTTACTAATGTTCAAGGAGAACTTTCTTCTAATGTTTTCTATCGCTTGCTGAGTGAGTATGTTGAGACGATGGATGCAAAGGATTGCCTTGTGCGTACGTATTTCCTTCATCAGTTGAGGAAGGAGTGACCTACCATAGTCTTCCACTAACATACGGGATAAGTTGTAGTCTGTTACTAACAAGGTTCTATAAGCAGGAGTACATTCAGTATTTCTACTCCAATCATGACCATGTGTTTTCATTTGTTCCTATTATTAGATACTTGAGTAGAGTAGCTAAGGATAATGACATAGAATTAGTTAGCAGGTTCTTTGAACCTACACTAACATTTTGGACAGCTTATGCTCATAAAAATAATCTCACATGCTTGCTTACACTGTTAGAGAAAAGCTTCTTAGATCACACTGATGATAGGAGAAAGGCGTTGAAAGAGAAATTAGAAAAAGGCTCAGAGAAAAGGACTTACAAAAATGATTATGCTTACACTGCAATTAAAACGCAAAGGGAAATTAGCTTGAGATGCATTACACGTAGGGAAGCTTTGTATATATAGGCCTAAATCGTGCACTGACACTTTATTTGTGGGTACGAGTGAATGTAGGCATGTGTTTTTGTTTCTGAGTAGATGGACATTTATTTTGAATGGGCACGACCCTGCAATTCTGGCGATCAATTATATTTGTGGACTTAATGCTTATTACCGTCTTCCAAGAGGATGGTATGGGACATGTTATTTGGGGATAGTATCCCCAAAGATTTACCAGATGGAGGATTTGAAAAAGTTTCAGAAATTGACAGAATTACATCGTAAGAGACAGAGGCGTGAAACCTCTTCTGCGATAGAGGGAGATATATTTGGTGCGGTGATTCCTTCAGTGGGAGTCATCCTGAATTCAATCAAGATTCGAAAGTTGTCTACTATTGTGGATAACATGCTGACAAAGTTTTCAGGGGCTATACTCCTGATAGATACTGAATTGGCTGCGGATAGAGCTATAGCTCAATCATTTTGCTTTAGACATTCTTTTAGCAAAAAATGGCAGAGTCTGTAAAATGATTAACTCTAGGCATTGCTGTTCATACATTCCTAACACTAGTTAAGAGATAAGGGACATGCTTACTAATCTGACTAACGCAAGTAGTGATTTGAAGGAGTTGAAGGAACTAGGTGTTTGGGAAAAGGCTGGTAAGGGGTTTGCTTCCACGGGAAATTGGCTTAGTAGTATTTGGAAGGGGGCACTATTGAAAATCATATAGGGAATATTAATTGTCATAGGTTGCTTAATAGGAATATGGGGACTATGCAAATTATGTAAAATAATTAAATTGAAAAGGCCTAAAAACTATCAGAGGAGGGAAGAAAAGAAAAGGGAAAAAATGTATAGGGAAAATTCAAGTAAAAGACAAAGGGGGTTATTCTAACTTTGGAGGAGTGTTAATCCGTCCCAAAAGTGACGGTAAAGTGACGGATATACCACCAGCCGTATTACGAGTTCCATAGGATATAATGGACTCGTAATACGGCTGGTGGTAAATCCGTCACTTTTGGGACGGATTAACACCTCCTCCAAAGTTAGAATAACCCCCAAAATGTGCAAGAAATTTTATGAAAACATTTTGGGTAGTAAATTTGGTGTGATGATATATTTAGTCATCAGAGGAGGGATTGCTGAAGCAGATGTCTTAATTATAAATTATAAATGAATGTTTACATATTTTGAATAATGATTTATGTACAAAATTGAATAATGTAGAGAAATATTGTGCACGTTTGAAATTGTGACCTCGAAGAATGGCCACCAGTGTTCACGAAATGTACTAAAATTATAATTAATACGTATCAAATATAAAAAATTTATTAGATTAATGTAGTAATGTGTCATATTAAGGGTTATGAATTATGTTATTGCTTATTAATTGTAGGCCTTAACGAGTGAGTGTCTTGGCCTAGTTTTGCCAGGCCTCTTGCAAAAGCTGTATTTCTTAGTGTTTAATACGAAATGCTGACAGGGTGAACTAACTGTGAGTTGCTCATTGTTTTAATATAATGCTTAGCAGCAGCTTTCTATGGGAACCGATGGACAGGAGAAGAGGTCTCTAGCAATGTAACAAAACGTGTGTAGTGTGCATGAGATGTACTTTCCATGGACGCGAACAATGAAGGCACTGCCTGGAGAAGAAGATGCAACAAAATTGATACCTGATGAGCCGGATGATGAGAACATCGTCAGGCGAACCAATCAACGATATGTGAACTGTGAAATGTTAGAATTCATAGATTTGGTATATGGACATCATTGGACAGAGTAATAACGTATGATTAATTGACCAATTGGAAATTGGGGGTTAGGTTGGGAAACTTTGATTTAACAACGTGACAGCGGAGACCAGAGAGAGATTATACCTTATTCAGACTTATTCTGATTTGTGAGGTGATATTTTGGAGAAGAAGAGATTTGAGATTCTGTTATTGGACTCATACTCTCTGACTGAGAGCCTGATGTTTTGCTGATCGATTAATGACCTTAAGACAAAGACTGATTCTGCTTGCTGATCCATACCGTGGATAGGTAGATATGACAATGAGTGAATTGCATTTTTATGCCTTTTCTTTCTAGGTACCAACTGCCCTGTCTAAAAACTATCTTAAGGTAGATGTTTTCCAAATTTGTGTTCTAAATTGTTTTGCATGAAGCCCTACAGGCTGATGCTAATCTGTGTTAGTTGAGGCTACTCACATGACAACTGACAAATTGTAGCGACAAATGGTCAACTGACTATTTTGCTGAACTTTATGGACATCATATCTTTGTTGAAATGGGTTATTCTAATGTTTTGTGTTGATGCCTTAGAATGTCTTTTGATTCAAGCTTTGATTAGATCATGTTTTCTGCGACTTGCTAATTATAAAATAGTTTGATTTGAGTTGATGATTAAGATTTATGACTTAGTATTGTTAACATAAGGGAAATAAACTTACTGAACTTATAGTTAAAGGTGTGGTTATTCATGGCTGAAAAGTCATGGTGTGTGAAATTTACTTACTCCATTGATTATTCATTTGACTAATGGTTATTGATTATTGTGTGTTGATTACTGATTCTGTACTGAACTATGGCAAGAACACCTTAAACGAATCAAAAGGTTCATCGACCTGTACGCGTCCCCTTATAAGTTTACTTATTAAGGACCGACGCGCTAACAATATGATTGCAGCAGCGCTTACTGTCAACGGTGTCGCTGCTTTTACTGCCACAAGATAGAAGATATATGTTTTACAGAGCATAAAACTCCCGGCCCGAGGCCTTGAACATTTTTCTCCTATGTGCTTCCACTGACTTTGCTGCTGTTTGAGGAGAAGCTCAGCTGCTCTGCTGTTGGTGCAGACAATGTTGGCACAGGTTGGTCTCGCGCTGGTTTTGAGCTACTGTGTCCAGCTCCCCCGGGGAGTTAGGGGAGTCAGGGCGTGCGGCGGGCGAGTTCACCAAGAGCAGGGGCTAACTAAAGCACACAGATGACCTGTTGAGAGCACTGTAATTGTGCTCTCTCGATCCAATGTTTTGGAATCCACCAACCATTGTGTGCACGCTTCATTTGAACCTTATCCTTAAATAAATACCTGAAGGACTCGTATCAGTAGTGGTAGAGGCAGCGTGGAGGTGGAGGTAAGTCTGGGGGCTCTGTGTCTTTCTTTCCTTTTATTTCATCTTCATTTCTTCAGTTTATTTAGTAGTGCCCGGTCCTTGGTTCTTCCCCGCAATGGGGAACTTTACTGGACTTTTTCACTTCACTTAGTCTATGATTGACTCCTGACCCATGCTTGGTGCAGCTGGAATAATCATATTCCACAATTTTTATCATTGGATACTTAACCCTGAGCTGCCCCGGGATCCATGCCTGGTGGGGAACAGTAGGCATTTATCACCCCGCAATGAGCGGAGGCAGCCTGCGCCTGTTCTCACTGAAGACCCTTAGGAGGTCCATCTGCTCCCTAGGTCTAATGGGGGGCTCTCCTTAAGTGAGCATCTGTGGTGGATCATAAGGTCTGGAAAAATATTCCTCTGAAATCCTGTTATTCTTCTTGGCTTATCCTTCGGCGTCTCTGAAAAGGAATGAAAGAACATCACTTTCTTACTTCATAGAAAATATTGATGTAAATAATATTGATTTCTTTAATAGTGTTTTGCATGATATCTATTTGTATTTTGTTGAAATATGCTTCTTTAATAATTCTGTTGTTTGTTCATTTTGTATTTAAAATGCTTGTGGGATATATTCTTTAAAATATTTTCTGTATTGTATTTAATAACAGAATTTTTGCTATGATTTTTTTTTTTTTAGAGTGGGTTGTTGAGTTTGTAGGGGGCTAGGATGGGAGGTGAGAGATGTATTTTTGAAGCTTTTTCCCTAATTGTTAATTGGTTAAATTATTAATTATGTACATATGTATATTAATTATTTAGTTAACCTATTGTCAGTTTGATCTTAATTTTGTTTATTTTTTAAACTTTTTTGTAGTTTTGTGTGAAACAGAAGTACAGCCAACAGCAATCACAAGCTGAGGCATATCTCACATCCTGGGCTTACATTCGTCCAGGCTAGTTGTACATTAATATTATATGTCAATAATATATATGTTTAACATGGAATAACCATAACAGAGTAGTACATGTGAGTCCGTTCTCACAGCAGAAACCATATAAAATATAATACTGGGCCCGTGTTGAGCAAGTAAAGGAGTAAACTAGCCTCTCATCTGAATTATAGGGCCCCAAAATTAGCAGACAGT
The DNA here is from genome assembly GCF_031143425.1 of Pleurodeles waltl. NCBI lineage: Eukaryota > Metazoa > Chordata > Amphibia > Caudata > Salamandridae > Pleurodeles > Pleurodeles waltl. The sequence continues at coordinate 617,853,318 of NC_090437.1, read as the reverse complement.
GCATCGAGGGCACACATGTAGCAACATCACTCGGTGACTCTGTTACTCTAACAGTGTAGGGTCAGGGAGTTCCTAAGTGGACCCCAAATGCCCTTATGTAGTGCCTGTATGTTGGACTTGGCTCTCTCTGCAGGGGCACCACCCAACCTTTTCCCTTCACCACTCCTGTTCTTTTTTTTGTTTTTTTTTGTTTTGATGGCGCTAGGACTCTGTGCACTTTACCATTGCTTACTGGTGTTAAAGTGCTATGCTCTGTCTCTCAAACATGGTAAAATCGGCTTACACACAATTGACACATTTAATTTACTCACAAGTTCCTAGTAAAGTGGTCCAACCTGTACCAATGGCCCATAAATTAAATGTCATTAGTGGGCCTGCAGAACCATTAAATTAGCACTTTAAAACATGTCTCAGGCCTTCCATTGCAGCCTGTTGTGTAGGTTTTTAAAATTGCCAGTTCGACCTAGCACAATGATCCTTTTGCCATGCCTGAACCACCCTTTTAGATATATATGTGACCCCTATGTTAGACCCTAAGCAGCCCACACAGTAGGGTGCATTGTTTTTAAACAGTGTGACATGTGTTTTTAAGTCTTACACATCCTGGTAGCAAAAAACTCCTAAATTTGTTTTCCACTATTGTAAGGCCTACCTCTGCTGTAAGGCCTACCTCTCCCATAGGATTGTTGAGCATTAATAAGCCACTTAAGGCAGAATGCCTACACTCCCTGACTACTACTAGTCTGCTAAAAAAGTGCCCTTCTTGTAAACACATTCTAAATATGGACAAAACTAAAGCCACACCAAAGCCAAGTCCCTTACCCAAGGAAGGGATCCAGGAGGTGGAAAACAAGCCTATCAACAGGCGCTGTATATATTTACTTAACTGTAGATCCCTTCCTAAGCATCAGAGGAAAGTGTTTACTTTTTTTGTGTAAACTCAGCCAGATGTACTGTTTTTAACATAAACATAGCCCAGAGAGGATAGTGACCCAGATATTGCAATCACTTTGCCATCAGGGTATACAATCCCTAGGTGTGATCGTATTGGCAAAATGGGAGGAGGGTGGCTATTATAACAAAACAGAATATGGTATGGAAGTGTGCCCCTAGCTTAAGCTCTGGCTGTGATAGTTTGTTATATTCTATTAAGCTGTCTCATACTTGTACTTTTTCTGGAGTATCTCCCGCAGAGTTTATGAAAAATATTCCAGACATATTAATACTTAAATATTCATATTGAGGACCCCGCCTGTCCCACGGCAGTTAGCCTTCTGCAGGATTTGTCAGTGATTCATTTATCTCAGCTAGTCATTTCCTCTATGCAGAATAAGGGCCATACTTTAGACTACATTTTTAGTAATCTATTGAATATGTCAGAAGAATCCCCACTGCCACTGGTATGATCGGACCACTACATTGTTCCATTTTCTATTCCTTAAACAGGGTAACTAACCTCTAGAGTCAATCCGCCTACAAAGACCTGCTAATGGTCTAAGTTGAAGATCACCAGCTGGGAACAGGCCTTATGTATATCAGCTCCAAACCTAATAGATGCAAAAGATGTCTCTAAATCCTACTCCGGACTAAAAAACAGGATCATGAAAACTCTTGATGATACTATCCTGTTAAAAACATGTAAGAAAATGATATCACGGCAAAAAATGCATTGGTTCCCTCAGGACTTGAGATAAGTAAAGAAAGAATGTAAGAGACATGAAAGAAAGTGGAGAGTCAACTACAATGATGATTTTAAACATATTTACAAAGCCTCTCTGAAAAAATATCAGCATGCCACCCGGAGAGCTCGGTTAAATGATTTTGCCAATAGGATTAACCAATCGTCAAACTTTCCAAAAGAAATTCACAGTGTTGTATACTCCTTTCTGAAACCTAATTTACCAGGTGTGGGCCCACTTCCTTCGATGGAGCACCGTGAATTATTGACGGATCACTTTTTTGGGAAAGTGAGGAGGATTTATGACTTGCTATCATTGGGTCCTAAAGGCAAAACTGAAGAAATTACTAGAATTAATAACATCAAAACTGTATTTTCCACTTTCCTCTAGTTGAGTAGAGAGGAGGGTTTAGGTGTGGCATGCACAAATAAATCAGACTCACTACTTGATACTTCCCCAGTAGACATCCTATTGAAAGGGAGAGATCCAATGCATTTTGCTTTGACAGAGCTTTACAGTCTGTCATTGAAGACTTGCTGTGTCCCGGAGAAATGGAAACATGCTGTCATCCACCCTTTACTTAAGAGGCCTACTCTAGACCCTGAGGTTGTTGATAACTATAGATCTATCTCACTACTCTCTTGTCCGAGTAAAATTCTGGAGAAGGTAATAAATAGGAACCTTACAGAGTACTTGGAAGTTAATACAATTCTTCATCACACCCAAACAGGTTTTCATGCTGGTTATAGTACATAACCTTCACTTTTAAGGGCCACAGAAGATCTTAAGATTGTCCTGGATTGAGGGGGTCAGCAGCTCTGATCCATCTCAACCTAAGTGACGCTTTTGATACGGTCTCCCACTTCATTCTAGTGCACTGACTGGAAGAAGCGGCCGTTGCAGGATACGCCCTGGAATGGCTTGCTTTTTTCCTGGATAAGCAAGGCTTTCAAGTTAGTGAGTGACTGCTCTACTTAACCAGTCATCAGTTGAATTGTGGGGTCCAACAGGGCTCTTCACTGAGCTCCACACTTTTCAACATATATATATATATATATATATATATCCACTATTTGACATTATCTGCTCATTTGACTTCACAATGGTGTTGTATGTCGATGATACTCAGCTAATTGTCTCGCTGTCACCGGAGATCGACACCACCTCTACGAGCCATAACAGCTGCTTAGCATAGGTGGCCAAATGGATGGCAGCCAGTTGTTTAAAATTAAACGGGGAGAAAACAGAGGTGATGATGGTGGGGAATAATCCATCCCTCTGGCAACAGATTAGATGCCCCCCGCTCCAAGGGAAACACCCAATTCTCAACCTGAAAGTGAAGAGCTTAGGGGTCATCTTGGACAAGCATCTCCTTATCGCATCACAAGTAAAGAAGACAGCCGGTAGCTGCTTTCGTCTCCTGAGAGCCCTTAGAAAATGGCTCCCGGTGGAGCCACTGAGAACAGTTTTCCAAGGACTGATTTTATCTTGCCTTGATTATGGCAACTCACTTTATCTGGGCAGTCTTAAGTTGGTTACTAATAAACTCCAAACCATTCAGAATGCCGTTGCCCGAAAACTACTATGTTTTCCAAATATGTAGTCAGCCTGGGCAGCACTAGAAACCCTCCATTGTCTGCCTATAATTTGCAGAGTTCAATTTAAGGTATAATGTCCTGTCCATTGGGTCAAATCTAAAGTGAACCCAAAACATGTACAAGTTGATCACACCCCATCAATCCAACAGGGCCTTCAGGTCGAACAACTTGGATCTTCTGGCTGTTCCCAGGATTCACAGTGCCTATCCAGCACTCATGCTCTGGAGTTCCCTGCCTATCAACTTTAGAAGAGAAAACAACTTCATGAGTTTTAGAAAACAGTTAAAGGCTTACCTATTCCTGCAACCAGTTCCTTTTCCTCACTTCAGCCAACCTTACAAGTACTGGGAAGCCCACTGCCAAATAGCCAAGCGCTTTAAAAATTCAGTGAATAGAATAGAATAACATTGGGTCACCTTATTACATTTAACAAGTGCTAATGTTTGATTGGGTACAAGTAGAAATTCCATGTTTGGTTTCAAATTAATTGTAATTTGAAATCCTCCTTAATGAAAAAATGTGGATTTTAAGTTACAGTTATAAATATGCCACTTTTAGAAAGTTGTCATTTTCCTGCCCAAACATTTCTGATGCCTTCTAGGAGTCTCCAGCTCCCTGGGCAATAGGGCATTAGGTGTGGGCAAGATGGGGCATTCTGGCAGCATGACTTTGGTGGAGGTATTCCCTGACAGACTTACATTTCAAAGAGCTGCCTCCAGCATACGCACAAATAAACCTGTCAATACTCTTTTGCCACCCCCAGACTTCTTGGAGCTTTGGTAGGGGAAAAGAAGAACTTTCCAGAGCCAGATGTGGGTCTAGCCAAGAAGGTTCCCTGATTTCAAAGTCTGACACTAGGTATAAATATGGGGCCATCAGACGCACTCTTCAGTACGCTCCTTGCCTTGTTCCCCAGAGTGCTGCTCTGTGCCTTGGTGCCTTCCTTGTTTCCCAGAGGGATTCTGTGGTGCTTGAGGCCTGTCCTGCTATGTGAGAAGGATACTGGACCTGCTCCCTTCATCCCAGGGTAACCTGAGTCACTTCAAGGTACTCCAAGGGACAACTGGCTGACCTCCTTTTCTGAGCTACATGGGCACTACAAGCTCCAGAGGCCTCCCTGTAACTGCCCAGCTGACATGCTCCAATGAGACCTACCTAGTCCTGCAATTGGAGCTGCCTGGATCTGCAAGTGGACCTACCTGAGTCATGCTGGTCTCTGCTGATGTGAGTTCCTGATCCCCAAAAGGTGCCTCCCCAAGTTCTGCATCCTTGGCTAGCTTGCACTCCTTCCAAGTGTTTAATTCTTTGCACCGACCTTGAAAGGGTAACTTTTGCAGAGGGACTATCCTGGTCCCTGTATCTGGCATGCACTACATCGTGGTTGGCCTGACCATGTGACTTTTCCCAGGTCTAGCACAACCAGATAACCACAAGTGGAACTTTGTGCTTTTAGATGCTGTACTTACCTAAAACTAAAGAAAAGAAATTGCACATCTCTCATTCTAATTGTTGGAATTTTGTCATTCTGGTCTAATTTTATTTATTAAAATGTGTTCTATTTATTGTTTGCCTGCTGCATAAATACTTAACACACAGCCTCTAAGTTAAGCCTGACTGCGTGTTGTGCCAAGCTACCAGAGGGTTAAGCAAAGGTTAATTTAATTACTTTTCTGGTTCACCCTGACAAGGATTGCTGTTATTGATTGATTAGGGTTTCCTCACCCCTCAACCAACAACCTCATTTCTAATACTGCAGGACCTGCAAGTCTACCTATTCCTCTGCTTTTTTTCCCACTGCTGGATGCACTTCGTTAACCAGTCTTTTAATTTGTGGGGGAAGGCCATTCGTGCCAAATCATACCGGTGCATCCTTGGCTAGTAGTAATAGCAATGGCATTACCTTCCTCATAGAAATGGGGAATAGTTTAACATATCCTAAAAGTATTATCAGTAGAACACAATTCACTTGCACTCCCACTATTTCCCCAACATCCTGCAACATCTTCACTCAGTAAGCTCTAATCGGTGGCATTTCTACGCTGGGTAGAAGAAACCCCCTGGGTCACTCATGCAGAGCATGAATCGAGAAGACTTGCCTGGGTCTATTCTATAGAGGAAACTGAGAGATCACTGTATTGTATTCAAGACTTTAAAAACAAGCTGTTTAGTCTATAGTTTATAGATACTAGATTGGTCTAAGCACAACAGAATTTCTACATTTCAGGGCTAATATAGTTCCCCAGTTCCAGTATTCATTTTTCAAAGGTTTTATTATTTGGAACAGTGAAACAGTCAGTGTATAACACGTACAGTCTGAAATCCCTGCCCTTTCCTTCAGGGTTTGTGATCCTTTGGGTAGGCTTGGAGGACTCCTCAGGAGCTTCCAAGAAGGAGCGCCATTTGACTAAAGCATGTGGTCGTATTCAGAAATAGTTAAACATATCTATGACCATCATCTCCCTGCCACCCCCAAATTGCTCTAGTGACACAAATTCATTGTTTGTAAGCAGCTGCCCCACTCAAAACAGCTGACCCATCCTTGCCAGGCCAGGCTTTCTAGACTATGGCCCTCATTCTGACCCTGGCGGTCGGTGATAAAGCGGCGGCCAAGCCGCCAACAGGCCGGCGGTCTAAAATATGCAATTCTGACCCTGGCGGGAACCGCCAACACAGCCCGCCAACTTAACACTCCGCCCGCCACGGCGGTACAAACAAACAGCGCGGCGGTTCCCGCCAACAGCCAGGCGGCAGACAATGTACCGCCCACCCTATTACGACCCACCAATCCGCCACCTTTTCCGGGGCGGGAGCACCGCCGATAAGAACACGGCGGAAACAGACTACGAACGGGAAAACGCTCACCTCTACGCACTCCACGCGAGATTCCGGCAGTATGGAACCAGAGTTGCAGGTCATCCCCGCACTCCTATACCTGCTCATATACCAGGAGCACGCCCGGCGGCGCGGAAAACATCGGTGAGTACTGCACCTACGACACAGGGGAGGGAAAAGATTACCGGCACACACCCACCCACCCACACCCACTACAACACACACATCAATGCATTCCCACAGATCACTGTCACAACCCACAAACCACCCCCCTCCGAAATAATGCAAAGACCAAAAGAAGAGATCATAAACGGGCAGATATATTGAAATATGGACACCAGTAATCCCAATAAATAAATAAACTATGTACAAAATATATACAGCTACTAAATGTAGTCCAACCACTGTCCGTGGATCACAGGGGTCCTGTGCAAAGGGGCAAGGCCCAGTCCCACGACAAGAACTCCACGGAGAGAACACTGCAGGGGCATCAGAAAGAAAATAGGACAGGCACCTCAGGGGGAAGGGAAGGGGGGGCACCTCAGCCACTTGAGTACACGACGCCAGATCCACGAGGGGACTCCATGACCACTGGGCCATCCTGGGGAGTGCTAAGCCACAGTCCATACAGTCCATACAGTGGGTGGCCTGCCCACTGGCCCATCCTGGGGAGAGCAAAGCCACAGTCCATACAGTCCATACAGTGGGTGGCCTGCCCACTGGGCCATCCTGGGGAGAGCAAAGCCACAGTCCAAACAGTCCATACAGTGGGTGGCCTGCCCACTGGGCCATCCTGGGGAGAGCAAAGCCACAGTCCAAACAGTCCATACAGTGGGTGGCCTGCCCACTGGGCCATCCTGGGGAGAGCAAAGCCACAGTCCAAACAGTCCATACAGTGGGTGGCCTGCCCACTGGGCCATCCTGGGGAGAGCAAAGCCACAGTCCAAACAGTCCATACAGTGGGTGGCCTGCCCACTGGGCCATCCTGGGGAGAGCAAAGCCACAGTCCAAACAGTCCATACAGTGGGTGGCCTGCCCACTGGGCCATCCTGGGGAGAGCAAAGCCACAGTCCAAACAGTCCATACAGTGGGTGGCCTGCCCACTGGGCCATCCTGGGGAGAGCAAAGCCACAGTCCATACAGTCCATACAGTGGGTGGCCTGCCCACTGGCCCATCCTGGGGAGAGCAAAGCCACAGTCCATACAGTCCATACAGTGGGTGGCCTGCCCACTGGGCCATCCTGGGGATAGCAAAGCCACAGTCCATACAGTCCATAACAGACCCCACTGCCACTGGAGGAGGCAAGTTGGCCAGAGGACATCCTGCAGCCCTGCCCGAGATAGATCCTGCCCTGCCACGTCTGCCAAAGGGCCAGCGGTTCTTGCCTTGAAGGGCCCAGTTCAGCGCTCCTTGCCTTGAAGGGCCCAGTTCAGCGCTCCTTGCCTTGAAGGGCCCAGTTCAGCGGTTCTTGAGACGGCGGGGCCCAGCGGAGCGGTTCTTGAGATGGCGGGGCCCAGTTCAGCGGTTCTGGAGATGGCGGGGCCCAGCGGAGCGGTTCTTGAGACGGCGGGGCCCAGTTCAGCGGTTCTTGAGACGGCGGGGCCCAGCGGAGCGGTTCTTGAGACGGCGGGGCCCAGCGGAGCGGTTCTTGAGACGGCGGGGCCCAGTTCAGCGGTTCTTGAGACGGCGGGGCCCAGCGGAGCGGTTCTTGAGACGGCGGGGCCCAGTTCAGCGGTTCTTGAGACGGCGGGGCCCAGTTCAGCGCACCTTGCCTTGAAGGGCCCAGTTCAGCGGTTCTTGAGACGGCGGGGCCCAGCGGAGCGGTTCTTGAGACGGCGGTGCCCAGTTCAGCGGTTCTGGAGACGGCGGGGCCCAGCGGAGCGGTTCTTGAGATGGCGGGGCCCAGTTCAGCGGTTCTTGAGACGGCGGGGCAAAGCGGAGCGGTTCTTGAGACGGCGGGGCCCAGTTCAGCGGTTCTGGAGACGGCGGCCGGTCTATGGCCAACTGCTCATTGCCTGGTGGTGCCCTCCTGGGCAGCGGGGATGGTGCTCCTTCAATGCCCACCTGGGCTGTGGGTGGTGGGGCCCTCCTGGCCAGCTGGGCTGGGTCCTCCCTGGGCAGCGGCTATGGGGGTGGTGGGCTCTCCCGGGGCAGCTGTGCCGGTTCCTCCCGGGGCAGCGGCTATGGGGGTTGTGGGCTCCTCCTGGGCAGCAGGCCTGCTGCCTGACCTCTCCGACTTGCTGCCCTTGCCCTCCTTAGTCGTGGGCCTGTGGCCCTTTCCTCCCTTTGGAGCTGTGGCTGGTGACTGTCTCTGGGTGGTGTCCGGGGGGGATGTAGAAGGCGGGCTCCTGCGGCGCCCCTTCCGCCTTCTGCTCCTCTTCCCAGGGGGTGGGCTGGCTGTCCCCTTGCTGCTGGGCGAAGATCCAGACATGCGGGCTGGCGGGCTCCAATACCCCTGCACCCTTGTCAAGGGGGCTGCAGGGCTGGTGGTGGCTGAGGTGCTCTTCTTACCCCGACGAGAAGGAGGGGGGGGCTCAGGGTCAGGAAAGAAGTTAGTAGTGGCGAGGAAGAGCTTCTTGGGACAATGGAGAGTGGTAGGTACAGTGGGAATGGGAGTGGAGGGAGAGGATGTGGTTGTAGGTGAGTCACGTTTGCTGTCTTTGGGTGCAGGTGCAGGAGGGATAGGCTGTCGTGAGGTGGATGGCTGTTGGGTGGGTGGGTGGCTGCGTTTGTGTGGTGTGGAAGAGGGGGTGACAGACACAGTGGGAGAGGACACAGGGGACGTGTAAATGGCAGTGGGGGTGGTGACTGCACGTGTGCGGACTGGAGTGGAGGGTGTGCTGGTGATGGAAACACTGGCTGATGGTGAGGTGAATGGAGGTGTGAGTGTAGACGTCACAGGGAGGGAGGAGGGAGACGAGGAGGTGGGGGTCACAGAGGTGGTAGTGACTGTTGGCATGTCTGCATCGGAATGTTGCGTGTGTGAATGTCTGCGTGATCTGTGGTGCTTATGTTTGGATGAGCTTCTCTTGGGTGTTGAGGTGTGTGCAGGCTGGTCTGATGGTGTGGGTGGGACAGGCAGAGGAACAGGAGACTGGGAGGAGGGAGTTAGTAGAGGCAGGCAGGAGACAGGGACAATGGCTGCCGTCAGTGCTGAGGCCAGAGCCTGGAACGATCGCTGATGGGCAGCCTGACCCGAATGAATGCCCTCCAGGTACGCATTGCTGCGATGAACCTCCCTCTCCACCCCCTGGATGGCATTCAAAAGGGTAGTCTGCCCAACAATGAGCGTTCGGAGGAGGTCAATGACCTCCTCCCTGAGGGCAGCGGGGGTAACAGGGGCAGGGCCTGAGGTGCCTGGGGCGAAGGAGATGCCCGGCTTCCTGGCAGAGCGGGCACGGGGCGAACGCTGAGGGGCTGCTGGGAGGGCGGAGATGGTGCGCTGGGTGGCGGCTGTACCTGTAATGGCGGGGGGCACGGATGGTGCCACCCCCGCAAGGGAGCCCCCTTCCGAGGACGTGTCCGTGTCGCTGCAGGGTCCAGTCGTCCCCGTCGTGGAGCTCCCCTCGCCCTCCGTCTCACTGGTCCAGTCTGACTCTGTGGCATGGCCCTCCTGGGCCATGTGAGATGCAGCTCCCTCCTGCCCCGATGCCACTTCTCCTCCGCCTGATGATGCTGATGCACACAAGCACAGAAAGACAAACAAAAAGGGGGGGGGGAGAGAGAAATAAAGGGATATTGATTACATGGATCTCCGGTACAGTTAGCGGACATGACAGACACAGATGCCCCCTGCACTAAGTTGCGCACTTGGGGTCCGCTACGCATTCCGTGGAACATGCCCTACACGCCTAGAGTTGACAACTGCACCCATGGATGACACGGCCCAGGGATGGCTGTACTGACAAACTACTGAGGGTGGTGGCTGGGGACACAGGGGCTTACGGGGGTGCCCAGCCTACAGATATCGCCCTGGCCTAGGGGGACCCACAGCCCTCCTCCCCCACCCAGACACCTCCACTGCGCGACAACAGAGTAGATAATGCTTGGACTCACCCCCTTGTGTCTGCTGTGCTGCCCTCACGCGCCCATCCAAATCAGGGTAGGCCACCGCCAGGATCCGGAACATCAGGGGGCTCAGTTGACGGCAGGCACCCCGCCTACGTTGGGAGGCCATCCCCAGCAGAGACTCGGCGGTCTTCTTGGTCCCGCGGCGGATGTCCTCCCACCTCTTGCGGCAGTGGGTGCCCCGTCGATGGTGGACCCCCAGGGTCCGGACTTCCTTGGCGATGGCACGCCAAATCCCGATCTTCTCATGGGCGCGGACCTATGTGACACGTACAGGGAGGGAGAAATACCACGTTCAAGTTTGTCAGCATTTTCCTTGCCAGTAGCCCAACGCCCCCCATCCCCGCCAGACCCCCGCCATGCCCCCCACCAGGCCCAACATGCCCCCCATCCCCGCCAGGCCCCCCGCCATGCCCCCCGCCAGGCCCAACATGCCCCCCATCCCCGCCATGCCCCCCGCCAGGCCCAACATGCCCCCCATCCCCGCCAGGCCCCCCGCCAGGCCCCCCGCCAGGCCCCCCGCCAGGCCCAACATGCCCCCCATCCCCGCCAGGCCCCCCGCCATGCCCAACATGCCCCCCATCCCCGCCAGGCCCCCCGCCATGCCCCCCGCCAGGCCTAACATGCCCCCCATCCCCGCCATGCCCCCAGCCAGGCCCAACATGCCCCCCATCCCCGCCAGGCCCCCCGCCATGCCCCCCGCCATGCCCAACATGCCCCCCATCCCCGCCAGGCCCCCCGCCATGCCCCCCGCCCGACCCAACATGCCCCCCATCCCCGCCAGGCCCCCCGCCATGCCCCCCGCCAGGCCCAACATGCCCCCCATCCCCGCCAGGCCCCCCGCCATGCCCAACATGCCCCCCATCCCCGCCAGGCCCCCCGCCATGCCCCCCGCCAGGCCCAACATGCCCCCCATCCCCGCCAGGCCCCCCGCCATGCCCCCCGCCAGACCCAACATGCCCCCCATCCCCGCCAGGCCCCCCGCCATGCCCCCCGCCAGGCCCAACATGCCCCCCATCCCCGCCAGGCCCCCCGCCATGCCCAACATGCCCCCCATCCCCGCCAGGCCCCCCGCCATGCCCCCCGCCAGGCCCAACATGCCCCCCATCCCCGCCAGGCCCCCCGCCATGCCCCCCGCCAGACCCAACATGCCCCCCATCCCCGCCAGGCCCCCCGCCATGCCCCCCGCCAGGCCCAACATGCCCCCCATCCCCGCCAGGCCCCCCGCCATGCCCAACATGCCCCCAATCCCCGCCAGGCCCCCCGCCATGCCCCCGCCAGGCCCAACATGCCCCCCATCCCCGCCAGGCCCCCAAGCCAGCCAGTGGCCCCAAATCCAGATTGAATTAAACTCACTTGGTCTGGAGGACCGTAGAGTAGCGCATACTGGGGGAGGACCCCATCCACAAGTTTCTCCAACTCCTCTCCAGTGAAGGCAGGGGCCCTTTCCCCAGGCGTAGCAGCCATTGTCCCTTCCAGACCGAGGTCACAGCAACACTTGCAGTATAGGTCCTCTCCTGTGAAAGTTCAAGTCGCAAGTGGATAAGTAGATAGAAAATGGCGGTCACGTCCGCGGCGGTGCGTACCGCGGCGGTGCGTCCCGCCACCGCCGGCGCCCTTCGCCATTGGCTCCTGAAACCCATAGGCTTCAATGTTAACCAATGCGGCTTCGCGCCGCGGTCTTCGCCCGCCGCCCGCCGCGGTGTGCCACGCCAGCGCATTGACCTCACATCCCATTGTCACACTTCACAGGTCAGGCAGCCGCCATTTCCAGGGCCCACATGGCTCAATTTCAACTGCGTCACACAGGCCTAGGCCTTGCATAGCCACTCAGACACGCCATTCACTGCATAGAAAATCGTTTACTGTGCTAGCTGTGAGTACGTACCTGTGGGTTGCTTGACTGTGTGCTCCATGTTGTCCTTCCTAGGCACCGTCCGCTGGGTTGGGCGAGGAGACGGATGAATCCTCCCGTGTACCGACCGCTGGTGGACCTGTCGACAATGGAAGAACGCCACATTATCCTGACCTACCGTCTTAACCGTGCCACTATCCATGAACTGTGTGCCCAGCTGGAGCCCGACCTGATGTCCCCCATCCGCCAACCCACAGGGATTCCCCCTCTGGTGCAGGTCATGTCAGTACTCCATTTCTTGGCAAGTGGGTCATTTCAGACAACAGTGGGAATTGCTTCTGGGATGTCTCAGCCCATGTTTTCGAAGGTGTTATCCAGAGTGTTGTCTGCCCTGATGAAATCCGTGAGGAGCTACATCATTTTCCCTGAGGTGGGCGAATTGGCTACAGTGAAGGGTGATTTCTACGCCCTTGGACATATTCCCAACGTAATTGGTGCCATTGATGGGACCCATGTGGCTTTGGTTCCCCCAAGAGACAGGGAGCAGGTGAACAGGAACAGAAAAAATTACCATTCAATGAACATCCAGGTGGTGTGTTTGGCTGACCAGTACATCTCGCATGTAAATGCCAAATTCCCAGGGTCAGTGCATGACGCCTACATCCTCAGGAATAGCAGCATCCCTTACGTGATGGAACAGCTACAGAGACACCGTGTATGGCTAGTGGGGGACTCTGGGTACCCCAACCTGTCGTGGCTACTGACCCCAGTAAGGAATCCCCGGACCAGGGCAGAGGAACGGTACAATGAGGCCCATGGGCGTACTAGGAGGGTGATCGAACGCACCTTTGGCCTCCTAAAGGCCAGGTTTAGGTGCCTGCATATGACAGGTGGATCCCTAATGTACTCACCTAAGAAGGTGTGTCACATCATCGTGGCCTGCTGCATGCTTCACAACCTGGCTTTGCGCCGCCAGGTGCCTTTCCTGCAGGAGGATGGTCGAGACGGTGGTGATGTGGCAGCGGTGGAACCTGAGGAGAGTGACGAGGAGGAAGACGACGGGGCTGAAACAGACAACAGGGACAGAATCATTGAACAGTACTTCCAATAGGACACAGGTAACATTTCAAAGATAATTTAGTAAATGTTAACTACTCTCCTGCATCTCTGCTGCCTGTCTATTTGCCCCAGTGTATGATGATTGAGTTTTGGCTTTTCCCTCCCTATTTCAGATCTGGGGTCCCCACTACGAGTCCTGTGCTTCGTTTCCCCATGGACTACAGCTTTGTGGCAGCTGTTTGTTGACTTCACCATGTACAAGGACATATTTGCACTGTCATGTCAATTACAATATATTGAAATCACAGCCAGACTCCAGATATTTTGGTGCAAAATAGGTGTTTATTTAAGTGCTCAAAATGGGATGGGTGGTTTCAAGTGGGTGGGGGCTATGGTGAAGGAATGTCCATGGCAGAGTCCAGAGTAACAGTCACACAGGTGCATTGTCCAGAGGCCTGTGGAGAGATGGAGCATGGGCAGTTCAAGGATGGACAGGGTGACAATGTGGGACAGTGGGATGACATCAGGTGGTATCCATTGCTGGCGGGGGTCTTGACATCCTACTCTGTCTTCTTGCGAGATCTCAGGGCCCTCTTGCGGGGTGGTTCTTCTCCTGCAGGAGGTGGGGGTCTGGTGGGCTGCTGCTGTGCGGGGGACTCCTGTCCACTAGCGCCGGCAGAGGTGGTTGGCTGTTCTTGGTCCAAGCTAGTGGCAGGGGCCCTTGGGTGTTGTTGAGTGTCCGCCCTGGTGTTGACGAGGTCCTGCAGCAGCCCTACCATGGTAACCAGGGTGGTGTTGATGGCTCTGATGTCCTCCCTGTACCCCCGATAGTGTTCCTCCTGCAGTACCTGGATCTCCTGGAACCGGGCCAGTACCGTCGCCATCGTCTCCTGGGAGCGGTTGTATGCTCCCATGATGGTGGTGAGGACCTCGTGGAGAGTGGGTTCCCTGGGCCTCTCCTCCCCCCCCTGTCGCACAGCTGCCCTCCGAGTTGCCCTGTTTCCCTGGGCCTCTGCCCCCTGGCCGGTGTGCCCACTACCACTGCCCCCAGGTCCCTGTTGTTGTTGGGGTGGTGGGTTATCCTGGGTGCCCTGTTTTGGTAGACACACCGCAGATTGACGCGCCCTGGAGACAGAGGCATGGGCCCGCTGGGTGGGAGCTGTGCTGGTGTTCCCAGAGGGGTTTGGGTCTGTAGTGGCCTGGGCCTGTGTGAGGGGAACCGACTGTCCAGAGGTCCCCGATGGTCCGGGCTGGTCATCGGTGTCCAGGTCGACAGAGCTGCTGTCATCGCTGACGGCCTCTTGGGTGGGGGGTGTGGAGAATTCTGGCCCCTCCGCCGCGGTGTGTTGACGGTCGGGTCCTGCAGGGGTATAGAGGTATGGTTATAGTTTCAATGTGTGGCATATGGGTGTATCTATGGGTTCTCGTGTCCCCAAGTGCTGGCATTCGTGTGTGGGGGCTTTGGTGAGGGTGGCTTGTGGGGGGGATGTGTATATGCATTGGGCATGCTTTGGTGATGGGTGTCCATGCTTAGTGGACGCATGCAGGCCTAGGTTTTGGGATGTGTGGGTTGTGATGGTGAGACATTGGCGGGGAATAGGTGTGCTGGGGGTGGGGGTGAGGATGGTGGTGGGGGTGAGGATGGTGGTGGGGGTGAGGGTGGGGGTGAGGATGGGGGTGGGGGTGAGGGTGGGGTTCGAGGATGGGGGTGAGGGTTGGGGTATGATTTGGCATGCAGGTGGGGGGGAAGCAGTATTGAAGCTTCAACTTACCAGTATCCATTCCTCCGCCGACTCCTGCGAGGCCGTCAGGATGCAGGATGTTCAAGACTTCCTCCTCCCATGATGTGAATTGTGGGGGTTGAGGTGGGGGTCCTCCGCCAGTCTTCTGCACGGCGATGTTGTGCCTGGATACCATGGAACTCACCTTCCCCCGTAGGTCGTTCCATCGCTTCCTGATGTCTTCCCGATTTCTGGGGTGCTGTCCCACTGCGTTGACCCTGTCGACAATCCTCTGCCATAGCTCCGTCCTCCGGGCAATGCTGGTGTATTGTATCTGTGTGCCGAACAGCTGGGGCTCTACCCGAACGATTTCCTCCACCATGACCCTGAGTTCTTCGTCTGTGAAGCGGGGTTGTCTTTGGGGTGCCATGGGGTGGTGTGTATGATGTGTGGGGTGGAGTATGTGTATTTAAGTGAGTTGAGTGTGGTGGTGTGTGTTGTTTTGTGTGTGGATAGAGTGTGGGTGATGGTGTTGAGTGGCTGTGGCTGTTAGTTTGTGGATGCTGGTGTCTCGCTCTGGCCTTCTTTCAGAATTTTTTGGCGCAGGGGTTTGTGGGTGATGTGGGTGTGTGTTTTATATTGTATTGTGTGTGTGGGAGTGGTGTGTGTATGTGTATCAGGTGTGTGGGATTCAAATCGTCCAATGTGGCTGAGTTTTGTTCGTTTGTGTGTATTCTGACCGCGGCGGTGTGTCCCGCCAATGGAATACCGCGTTTGAATGACCGCCGCGTGGATTCGTGGGTCGTAATGGCATGGGCGTATTTCTGTTGGCGTGGCGGTGGAGGTTTGGTCACCTCACCTTTCCGCCGACCGCTGGTCTGGCGGTCGGTTGTGGCTGTCGGATTTTCGGAGGTTTGCCTTCTGCGGGTCAGAATGACCGTGGCGGGTTTCCGCGGCCGCGGCGGTGTTATGGCGGTCTTCTGACCGGCGGTAAGTGCATTTTACCGCCGGGGTCAGAATGACCACCTATATGTCATATCTTTATCCTATGTCGACAGAAGGCCAGCGCTATCAAAAAGCAAAAGGCTAGAGAGAATATTTGTGACACACCAACCCACTAAGTTGTATTCCATGCTAAGCAATTAGTGCAACAGTGGTTTGTGTAAGCTGTAATGGTTTTGGTAGCTTTATTGCAAAACAGGTTTTTAAATCTTCCACTTCTTCCTGGCCGGCATTCCTCTATTGGGAGATACAATGCTCAGAAGCATGGATCAAACCAGAACTCCACAGAATGGTAGTATTTCTGGACTGCAAATACCCCCTTATCATTATCATAAGGCAGTGTGAAGGGCCCCCAGCTCAGGCTAGTGCTGCGCCCTCCCCACATATTTCTGGACAGCAAAGACCTCAGACTGGTGAATAAGATTTGCCCAGAGGGATCGGAATATTGTTAAACAGACAGATAAATCTATACAACACTAGCATATTAATCAAGGCAACTCTTCCAGCCAGGGACAGCAGCACTCAATCTGCTGACTTAGGGGGTCATTACAACCCTGGCGGTCGGCGATAATGTGGCGGTAAGTACCACCAACAGGCTGGTGATACTTTCCGCCACATTATGACATTGGCGGGTTGGCTGAAGCCAACCTGCAAATGAACCAGTCCGACCTCCATGGCGGTAACAGCCACTGGGCTGCGATGTCCATCTCCAGCCCGGCGGCAGCCATTGTTCCACCAGTGGGATTATGACCACGCCTACCACCATGGTTTTCCATGGCGGTAGGCCATATCAGTGACATGGAATTCCTTCCCTGTCGCTAATAGGGGCCTCGACCCCACCTCTCCAGTTACCCCTCACTCTACCCTACATCCACACCCCTTCACACACACACACACATACACACACTCATTCACACATACATACACGCTTGCATACATCCAATCACACACACATCCGCACACAGTTCCAAACATACACACAGAAATGCATTCACATTTCACAACATACACGCACTCACACATCCGTACATGCACACACACATTCAACACTCAACACCCCCCCATTCATGCACACATACATTCACCCCCTCCCATACACACACAGCACCCCTTACCCCCTTCCCCTGTCGGAGAACCGACTTACCTGGATCCAGTGGGTCCTGTGGCAGGAGATGGGACGGGGCACTGCTATTGCCAGCAGAACACCCCCAGGCTGTATTATTTCTCATAATACGGCTGGCGGCGGTCTACTGGCATGGTGCTGTTGGTGGTAGCAGCTCCACCTTACCGCCACAGCCGTTCTTGTGGCGGAAATCCGGCTGTGGTCATAATATGGAGGACGGCTGGTAGTCACGGTGACGGTCTTTTGGCGGCCGTCGCCGCAGCGGTAGGCGGTTTTTACCGCCAAAGTTATAATGAGGGCCATAGTTTGGTAATTATTGGGCCATAATTGTCTCAGGTCACCAGGTGTTTTTTTCTGTGTTATCAAAATCCTCAAATATCCAACCCGAGCTCTCACACTAGTGCACTGGGTAACTGACCTGGAAAACACATATGCAGAAAGAAACATATCAGATTTTGACCAATTAATGTGCATACCTGACAATTCCTCATGTTGTGTTTTTCACTGATGATCACCCCCAGATTCACCTCAGGGTTCTTCACAAAGAGCATGATATTTTCCGCATAGAGTGGCAGTAAGATACATATATTCTGTAAAGCATTACCCCTATTTAGATGTCTCTTCCGCAGCCATGTAGGATCAATGATAGCAAAGATGAATAGTGACAGGGGCAACTAGGTGCATGTCCTAGAAAGGATTGAGAAGTATACCCATTAATACTCACACTAGCCACAGGTTCAGAGTAAAGTAGTTTATTAAGCTCCAAATTATAAGGATTAATTCCCACGCTGCAGTACTGCAAACAGAAGGGCTATTCCAGGAAGACAAAAGCCTTCTCTTCGTCTAAATAAAAGTGGAAGGGGCATTTGTTTCAGGTCATGTTTTGTGCATTAAAACAATCAAATTCTCAAATTGTTAAATGGGCCCTACTGGTATAAATCTGGATTGCTCCAGCAGCACCAGACCACTCATCAGTGTGTTGAGTTGACTCACAACGATTGATACAACAATTTTGTTATCTAGTTTCATAGAAGAGAATTGTCTGTAGGCTCTGCATCCTCTGCTTCCTTTCCAGGTTTTAAAATTACAGTTATTTTCAGTGTTATAGGAAGGTACGATATGATCCACACCAGCCTGCTGATCTCAAAAGGATTTTATGAACAAATTCCATCAAAAGGAGTCACCACGTCTTACACCCACAGTGTCTCATTTGAGGTTCTCAGTTATGGACGGATCTGGCCTTCTCTTGATACTCTCCCTCGATGCTCCCCCAGCAGTTAGACTGCACCCTTGCGTAATCAGAAAATGGATGCCTTAAGTCTCAGCTCACAATGTAAACAAGCCCATCACCAATAACACCGTAGTGAATTATCTGTATGACAAGAACCCTTGTCTGATATGTGCTAGTAGAGACCACTTTCAACAGTTCTTTGTGTCACTAAAGGTTCTCTAAAGCACCAATCCCCGGGTTTCCCCCAAGATGTAGACATTCACCAGGCACCTGTGACACTTATGCCCTTCTACATCGCTCCCTCTCGCATGTGAGGGTTTTAACAACAAAAGTATGGTGCTCAGAAAACCAACAATAAGAGTGCCAACCAGAAATTATAAAAATACATAGACAATATCCCATGACGTTTGCACAGACCACCGAGGGACATGTCATGCCCCCATCAAGTACACCTGTGGCACCATCCACCAAGCCAACATGCACACCCCCTCTCTGGTCACTTGCCTGGGGGTGTGACTCTTTTGAAGAGCTGAGGCAGCCTTGTCCGTATCGCCTTTCCCCGGGGCATTAGGAGTAGCACTGGCTCCTTCTGAGGGCTCCTCCAGCATTGCAGCCGTCTCCGGGGTCCACACTGCCTGGATAGACAATGCCATGGTTCGCTTGGGTTCCCCCGACTGACACCCTCTGCTGTCCTCGTCCGAACCACTAGTTCTTCATGGAAGGCTGACGCATTTCTCCTTGCTTCCATCTTCTCACCAATGCTGATGCCGATCCTCTTTTGGGTCCTTCGTCACTGTCCCTCACTACTCACCGGGCCATCCTATGAGTGTATGGCTGCTGATGAGGGGACGGGACCTCTGTTATGACTAAAGCACTAGTCGAGGTTCTAGACATTTCCCCGGGGTACCCGTCATGGTCGGCCTCACCAACCCTGACACAGTATATCCAGGAATGGCAGATTGGGCCATGTAGACACTGGAATCTGGGACAAGAAATTGGCATTGCCCTGCATCCACCCAGGATGGTACTGCGTCGGATATAAAAAGGGTTAGAGGGCTAAAAACCAATGCAGCACCCTGGAATTCGTATCTTTGTTCCGTGCTAACCATACTAGGGCTGCTTGGTCAGTAAGCAGAAGAAAGGACCGTCCTAACAGGTAATACTGCAGGATCTCCATGGCCCACTTGATAGCAAGGCATTTCTCCTTGATAGTTGGGTAGTCGATCTCTTGGAGTAACAACTTCCTGCTTATATAGGCCATTAGATGGAGACAGTTCTTCTAATCAGTTTGAGACAAGACCATTCCAAGCCCCCTGTCTGAGGCATCTGTCTGTAGGACAAATTGCAGTGAGAGAACTGGACACAAAAAGACAAGTTCCCCACACAATATATCTTTCAACTTATCATAATTCTGTTGGTGTATAGGGAACTACTCGGTGATATGATAAGGGTGGGTCTTTAGTAACAGGTCAGTCAGGGGAGCTGTCATCCCAGAGAAAGTATGGTATAAACTGGCAGTAATAACCCACCAGACCCAAGAATGATCTAACACCCTTTTTGTCCATCGGTCATGACAAGTCCTTGATGGCTTTAACCTTGTCCACATGAGATTTTATCTTTCCCTTCTGTCTGTTATACGCCAGATATCAGTTTGAGTAGTTAGTCAGGATGCAGTTCCCAGGGTTAGCTGTCAAGCTAGCATCCCAAAGGGTTGAAACTAGTGCCTTCAGATGGTGGAAATGTTGTTTTCATGCTTGATTGTAGATGACAATGTGATCTAAATAGGCCGCAGCATAGCTATGGTGGAGTAGCAAGAGCATGTACATCAGCCTCTGAAATGTGGCAGAGGCCCCATGCAGGCTGAAGGGTATGACCTAAAACTAGTCATTTGATACCTGTCTGGGCTACCCAAGCCCACAGAACCAGACCGCTTGAGGACCCCAGTTCCATGGGCTCTGGCTGTTGGCCTTTCTGGGGACAATTACGAGTGATATAACCCCGCTCTGAACACTGGTAGCATTGTGACCCCTTTCCTGCTTCTATGTTTGGAGGACGGGGCAGATATTTGTTCTCAAGTGGTGGCCTTGGAACAGCCTATGGGGTGGACACTCTTCAACCACGGGAAACATGAGTTAATGTTCGGGGTTGACTGAACCTAAAAGCCGGGGGGTCTATGAAAGGAACATGCCACATCTATGGCAGTGGATACAGTAATATTGGGATGCTGTTGTATCCATGCCTGAATGGGACTGGAAAGGGCTTCCACGAGTTGTTCCAGAAATATGTTGTCCAAGGCTTCCTCCATAGTGGAAGAGGAGGGCTTTAATCATCACTTCTCAAGATCCTGTACATTATTGATTGTAAAATGCCCTGGAATTATCTTGGGAGTTCCATTTCCCCTTTCAGTACTTTGTCTGGTAATGACCAAGTTATACCAGAATGAATCTCTTGATGTGTTGATATGACGTTGCGCCTGCGGGGTTCGCAGCTTGGTAGGCCATTTGCAGCTCACCTGACAAGAGGGGAGCAATATACTTTCCTCATCGTTCTGGGGGCCATGCTGCCGAACTAGCAATCCTCTCAAAATTGGTGAGGAAGAAATCTGGATCGTCACCCAGCTGATATTTCTGCAACACTGAACTAGGGACGCTTGAATATACCTTGGTGCTGGCAATGGTATCGGTCAGTCTGCTGACAGCCATGTCCTGAATCAAGTGGTTACCCGCAATGACAGTGGCTTGGGATTTGATGGCTGTGTGTAGGTTTTCTCTGTTCTGCTGGGCTGCCTATGATTGCCCTTCTATCATAAGTTGTAAATGCCGCTGGTCTTCCACCAGCTGTTTTATCAAGTTCTCCATTGTCACTGTTTGGGCCATGACTATCTCCTTTTGAGGGATATGGAAATCCCACCTCGGACACCACTGTTACAGGAAGGTAAAATATGACCCACACCAGCCTGCAGATTTGGAAAGGCTTTTATTAACAAATTACATCAAGGGAAGGTACCACACTTTTCATATGAGGTTCTCGGTTTTGGATTAATTCGGCCTATGCTTGTTCCTCTCTCACAATGCCCCCCCCAGTGGTTGAACTGCACCCTCAGAGAAACAGAAAATGGACGCTTTAAGTTTCAGCTCACAATGTGAACAATCCCATCACCAATAACACTGTAGTAAATTATCTGTCTGACAAGAACCCTTGTCCAAGATATGCCAGTACAGACCACATTCAATCATCCGTTGTGTCACTAAAGTGGCTCTATAACATAATTCCCTGGGTTTTCTTCAATATGTAGGCATTTACCAGGCGCCCATGACCCTTCCGCCTCTCTACATCGCTCCTTCTCACCGGTGAGGGTTTTAAATCGGAGGCATGGTGCACAGAAACCCAACAACAAGAGTGTCAACAAGGAATTATATAAAAGTGAGCAGGCACTATCCATCATCCCATGACTCTTAGCTAGGCAACCGAAGGACATGTCACATTCCCATTGGTCACCAATTGCTTCAACCCCCCAGGAGAGTCAGAGCAGCATTCCAAGTACAGTGCCGGATTGAGCATGTCCACTTCAGATACCAGCTAGGACGTGCACAGATCTGCAGGCTTAGAAGGTTATATCAGTGCTGAGGATTGAGAGCTCCAAGATGAAGCCACCATCTTGGCCTGTGGTGAGCCCCGCCCTCAATTTAGGTTTATTTTGTATTTTAATTTTCCCTTTATTTATTTTTAAAGATGTTTTTAATTGTATTTGTTTTATTATTTATGTAAAGTTATTAAAGCAATACATTGTTAAATTTTGAATTTATTACAATTAATCAATTCATTACAGTAGTAAAAAAAATATATATTGTGGATGGGTTGATATATTGTGATTGGGGTTGAAGACGTTTTTAATTATATGTTTTATTAGTCGTTATTGTAAGATGATTATTAAATGTTTATTTTTAAATATGCAAACATGTTAGTTATGTAGTAAATACCTTTGTATTTATGAATTTGAATTTGATATGGTGTTAGCAGTGTTTGATGTGCTAGTATACTTTTTGTAAATAATTGTATATTTTAGATATATTTTTGTGAACTTTCTATGGCTGGGACAGTAATGTCACCAGAATCCAACACTTTCCCCAGTTTGGTTAGGGTTGGAGTGATATTAGTAAATCTGACACCTTCACACTCTAACACTTTCCACAATGTTGTTTAGATTGTAGTGGGAATAATAAATCTGACCATTTAAGAAACCAATGTTTCCTTAGTGTGGATAAGGCTACATTTTGAAATATTCTTGAGGGTAGGGTCCACCATTTGTTGCCAATATAATTAAATGGCGCTATGCAAACATTTATTTTTATGTGACATATTTCAAAGTTATATCAGAGTATATTGTTGCTCTTTTCCCAATTGACCATTTGATCATCAGCACTACCTCTCATTTACACATTAATGTATGTACAACTAAATATTCTTTTTCAACTTTTAGCATTACCTAGACAAATATTGTTACAAAATGAATGCGTAGCAGTAGCAATAATTTAGCTGTGATTGAAGGATCCCAAACCCTAACCCTGAATCCCTTATTATAGATTTGCAGTCAGCCCTAGGTACAGTAGGAATTACAGAAGAAATGTTTATCATGATGGCCCATTAAGTAATTTTAACTTGTTGCTCCATTTGGAGTGTCTGATGCAACTATCTCTGCTCAGTCAAAGAAGCAGTATGTTGCCATCCCACGGGGAGGCCTAATGGCACCCCTTGGCAAAAATTTTTAGTGCTCCACAGGGATCCCTCCAGGTTTGCTGCAGCTCAAAAGAAAATGTCTAGGATTTTACGAGAAAAATGCTCTTCTAGGAAACAGGCACTGTCAAATTTGTAAAGATAAATCAGCAATTGGAGCAAGACAAGTCTGAGGGTGAAAATGTATTTCCATACCCTCCTTGGACATCTCTTGTCCCCTTTGTGATTTGCCAAACAGTATTGTCTTGGTGAATAATATTGTTTTGTTCTATTGAGTTTCAGTAATAGCTAGAAACTAACATTAATTAGCAACCCTATTTAACACCTGCTAGTCTTCCCAAAAAGTAGTTTAATGTGACTCCTAGTATTGCTGCAGGGGGTGAGGGTACACATGTTTGTCATTGTAAAAGTAAAACCATTCACCAAAATGATTCCTCTCCTTGACACTGTGGAGTGACCAAAAAACTCCACCTAACTCTGTGAACGGGTGTAGTTGTGCTTGGCCACTCATTCACACTGATTGGTGCCAGTAGCATGCTCTGCATTGCTAAGAAAGCGTGAACAGCACCACACAGTCGCCAGAATGCACGACCATCTTGTTTTTCATATGTTGTGCATGGAGCTGGGCCTACTTTTTAATCTAATCTATATCTTTGCAATCCTTTTTTTATCCTCCCCTGTTTTACATTTATTTGAATAGTGTGTGTATTTGTGTTGGTGTATTTTTGTTTTGACTCTTTTTTTTTCTGTGACTTGTTGTCCTTTTTTTGTTTTCCTCTAACTTCATAATTTTTCTTCCCTATTCCTCTTTCTACATATCATTTGTTTTATTCCCACTCATTGTCATGGCAGAGTGTGGGAGAGATGGCACCAGTGCAGGGGTTGCAGCGAACCGCACACCCTCTGGGCAACACCGGGGGTGCAAACTTGCACCATTTTCAGCAAGGAGGTGGGTGCACAGTTTTTTTTCATGCAGCATCACTTCCCCTCTATGCTGGTGGGTACCGCCTGTGGGAGCATCGCCTGCTGTGGGGGAAGCCATTGGGTTCACAGGAGAACTGGGGTTCTGCACACCCAGCAGCAGCTGATGCACAGCTGGGCCGACATCCTTGATCAGGAGCAGGACCTGCTCGACCTGATGGACGTCCAGGTTGCAGGGCCTGGTGAGTACTAATTATTACTAACTTTGTTGTGTCCTACAATGCTAGTTTTTTTTTTCAAATGGTATGCTGCTCACACTGAGAGGTAGGTTAACTTCTCGCAACATTACGAATATTATGTGATCCAATGTGATTGAGTCAGGTGCTCAGTGCTCCGTACATCTGCTTGTTGCAGTAGGCACTCACTTGGGTTGATTATTTAAGATGTCATGCTGACTCCTCTGTCCTCCTGTCACTAAGATAGTGGTACTGTGGTAGTAGTAATATAATATGAGTGAGTTAGCATTCTCTGTTTCTTTCTTTTTATGTAGCTCGTGCAGTCCTAAGCAATTTCCCATGATGTGTAGTATGCGTGCATGCATTGAAAAGGGAAACTGACTGAGTTGACCCATCAATGTGGGCTGTGATTTGGGAAGCAACAATCATCATTGAAATACATTAGTATTTCCAAGTGTAGTTTAGGAAATTTGGAATAGGGCTTAGGTAAGGTTTTGGTAAGTAAGAATTGGTCAACACAATAATATAGGTGATCTGATTTAGAAAAGTACAATGTCACTATGTTACTGTGCTTTCCTTTGCCTGCCAAAATATTTTCTAGGAGATTAACTGTACCACTAATCTATTTGTGTTATACTCTTTATTTCTTACACCAGCGCCCAAGGGCAAGAAGAGAGCACCAGAGAGTCAGGCTGAAGAGGAAGCCACCACCAGTGCCGTGGGGGGTCGAGATACCACCACCGGCGCTGCAGTCATGGCTGGTGGCTCTGCCGGCCCCAGAAACTTCCTGTTAATATTATTTATTTTTCTTTTATCTCTCCCCATTAGAATAATTTTTCCTCCTTTCTCCTATACTGTGACATTTTTCAAATCCTCTTCATTCTATTTAATATTTATTCTTTGTATCGCTCCTTGCATTATCCTTTTTTTTCTATATTTCCTATTTCTGTAGCTGACTTCCTCCTGTCTGTAATAATCTAAAGCTTAAGCTTTCTTTGGTTTTCCCTCTCCCCTAACTTATATTTCCTGGGTACTGGTACTCTAATACTAGGACAATAGATTAGGTAGTCTTCTGTGAAAATTGCAGAGTTTTTTGGAGACCCAAACAAGCTCTTCTATGCTTGTTTGTTGAGAAGGTTTTCTATTTGTTGTTCATGCTCAAATAACGTGAGAGTGACCATGGTTATGGTGACCCCCCCCAATTTTGTGTTGTAGTGTATTGATTATTCAGTATCCCAGCAGCTTCAATGAGAGTGCAGCATGGCAGGAAAGTAGTATGAGGACAGCCCCATTGCATGTGCCAACCAAAACCACATGTCCTTCCTTGACTAACTTTTTCTACCCCTTCATTGTACCTCAAATGACTCACACTCGTCATCATACCTCTGCCCCTCCATTACGGTTGGCTTGACTACTGGCTTTTCTAACATTGTCAACCAACAAAATGCCCAAATTATATTTAGATAGGAGGGAAGATGCTGTAAACTGAACTGTTGTCATATATTGCAGTTGTATTTTGTTGAAAAAAAATTGTCATTTTTTTATAGCCACGCAGACCACCAGTGCTGGGGCCAGCACCACGTGCCAGATAAGGCAGCAGCAGCTGAAGGGGGAGTCTATGTGGTGACAGGGACGGGTGATGATAGGTCACTTTGCTTGTTTATTGACAATTACTAGTTTACCCACTGTATTTGTTAAGTGAGGCAGATCCCACCCATCATCATCCATGACCTCCCTACCCATGGCACTTCATGACTCATGGGCCATGACCCTGCAGTACAGGCGGTGCAGTTGCATCTGCTTCTGTTAATGTGGCTTTTACAAAGATTTCAACAGACCGCAAACTGAAACTAAATCAAGGTGTCTTTCCTTTTCCTCTCAGTGCCCACTCAGTCACCTCCTAGTACCGCACTCCTTTAATCATTCTTAAGTTCTGTCCCAGCCTACTAAACACATTGGAAAAAAACATTTTTTAGCATGTGTCACATGTTACCGGACAAGTGGTTCATAATATGGCTTCCATAATGGATGTATGCTTAGTCAGATTTTTCCCTTTTGACATTGATCAGCTTTTAGTTTCAACTACAGTGACTGACTAAGTCTAAGCTTAGCCACTCCATCTGTGAACCCCCCTACTACTCTACAGCAAAACGGTACATACCGAGCCTTTTCCGTGTACCAAACCCTGCTGAAGCAGGCTAAGGGCCTCATTACAAGTGTGGTGGTCGAGGACCACACTCACGATGACGGGCAGACTGCCACACTCCAGGTGGTCCGACACCATATTGCAAACCTGGTGGGAGGACCCGCCAGGGGACCACCATCATCACTAGGAACATCGTTCCCGATGGGCTGACAACGGTCTGAGTTGTACTAACTGAACTCAGTGCTACCAGGCTGATTAGAACTCAGCTTTCCACTGGACTTTCCATGGCAGTCACCCTGCTATGGAAAGGCTGGCGAAAAGTCAGTGCCGGTGGAGAAAGGGGGACCTCTGCACTGCCAATGACCAGGGCCCTGCCCAGCACCATCGGAATACGCACTGTCTGCTATGGTATTGGCCCTAAAGGAAGCTAAGACCAATTTCGTAGCACTGCTCCTGCCGGTCAGCCTGGTGGGAATGTGTACTACAATGTTTCCGCTGGGCTGGAACACTGTAATACACTTGGAGAGGACGTCACCAGTATGATGGCGGAATCCTCTCTGCGAGTTTGGCAGTTGGCTCATCTAGTCGTAATGAGACCCTAAATAACTTTTCCTTCCCGTACTGCCAAGCAAATGTGTTTGATTGAAATAATTTGTGTTTGAGGGTGAGGCCAGGAAGTAAAGTTGTATTAAGTGTCTGTGATTTCGTGTTCTGTCGATGGAATACTCTGTGACGAACATGTCCAATAAAATCTATATATCCCTTTCCTTTCCCTGTACTGCAGTGCATCATTTTTCCCACTGTCTTCTTATGGCAGAGAGGATATCTATTATCTGCATCTAATACATGACGTGTGACATATTATTAATTATCTGACTCTCTAGAGTCAGGGTAGAATTGAAAGGCATTTGGAGAAGAGCATGGCCATTGAAATCAAAAATATTTTTTGTCAATTGCAGCTGTCCCAGCTGCAGACTGCAGAGAGTAGCAAATTTGTACCCAGTGCGCAAACTACCTAGCACACTTCCAGTCATTTAGCACAACAAGAATAGAATACTTGCACTCCATAGTGGATGATGCCTTACTCATTAATCAAAGTTCTTTTTCTTTTTTCCATACAAAGTATCTGTGTGGTTTACATTTTTTAGGCAATCATTTACAAGAAAAAAAACACTCATTTTTTTAATCTTATGCTGCTTCCTTTCAGCCAGTCAGTACTTTTATGTGAGGCATGTGTTTGTAAAATCATGCCTCTGTGACTTTCCTAATCACATCAAAAATTGCAATGGACCTAAGGGACCAGCAATGTACTTATACTGTGCCACTATATAATATAAAAAAAACAAGTGTTTGCACAGAGCATGCTTTACAATTTGTCTTTTTTATGTATTTTTCTTTTTTGATGTGTCTACTCCTGCTGATTCACCACCATAAACAACCAGGGAGGAGATAGCAGTCTGTCTCTGGTGGCAGAGGCCACTTGGGCCCAGTAACAACGGCTGGTGAATGAGGAGGGACAGGCACATGCCCCTGTTCTGAGGCCTGTTTCCCCAGCCAACTGCCTGCGCCTCCTGGCAACACCAGTGCCACCCCCTTTCAGACTGCATACATTACTGCTGAGTGCTGCACGAACTGGCACACCTGGGCTGACAGACGGAATGCCTTGAGGCCCAGATCCAGCACCTCCGGACCCTTGTCGTGAATGCCCTCTTCTAGCCCTTTTTTTGATTTTTGTTTTGGTGGGAGGGAGTTTTGTTGTGGGTGTAGAGGGTGGGAATTTGGACAGGGAATTTTTTTCTTTGGACATTTATTTTGGACATTGGTTGGGGATGGGGAAAAATGTGGGAGTTGGGCCTGTTGTGGGTGGTGAGGGTTTTTTAATTTTATCTGTCAGTAAAGGGAAAATCATTCTAATCTACTTAATGGCTGAAGAATATTTTTGGTGTTTTACTTTAACTTTGTACTGATGCCTTTTCTCACAGCCTGTCCTTTTAATCTACTTCTCAAAGTTTATGCCAGTTAAGAGGGTATGGTGCCATTCCCTATATTGCCTACAGAAACCTAGATAAACAATTACTTATCTTTTCTGCAGTCAAAATTAGTTATGTAATAACTAAAGTAGTTCACTTCACTCCATAGTTCTCTTACCTGAAGAGCTTAAGTAATGGCTGACGGCTGCTCCTTCTGTCAGTCTTCCAACACCTTACTGGAGGGTTTCCTAAGGTGTCTTCTTTATGGTAGTACGCTAACAGGAAAGGCATTACAACAAGTAAGGTCCCTCTCCCACCTAGGAGATCTCCATTTATTTTATAGCTTTAGAAAGACTGAGGACAGATTACTACCACCATAACACATCAAAGAATACCACATATTTTGTAGTATACCAAAAACTAGCAATAGTAAATTATTCTGAGCAATGGTGAGCATGAAATTTAATCAAGACCAAAGTTATGAAATGCTTAAGTCATGAAAAGGGTACTCAAAGTCTGTACTCTGTAGTCAACAAGAGTAAGCATTTATTTACGCATAACAAAGGCCTGAATGATGATGTTGATGTTAAGCAGTAATGCTCATACTTATGCATGTTTGGGTAAATGGGGCTGGTGTGGCCTACTTCTTAGGTAATAGAAGATCCAACAGTGAGTTGGTGTTGCATTTAACCACATCTGACCCACCAAGTGTGTGATCTATTTGGTGTAAATTAAGTCACACCTCCCTCAAAAAATCACAGAGCCTGGGGGAAGCTGGTTAGGGGTTTGATGAATGGATGGGAAAGGGGATTTGGGGAAAGGTGTGACAAAGACAAACACAACACAAGAACAAATGTCATCAGGGCGACAAGCAGCACATCATCAACAATCTGTTGTGGAAGCTAACAAAGGAATGAGTATAACACAATGCAGTTAAATGTATAGCAAACAATCCTTCTGCCTCAGAGACCCAAGTTATTAGATGTCTAAATGTTCTGTCACCTAGATTTGAAAAAAAATCTAATTATGGAGGAGTTAATCTAACCCACCCAGTTCTAAAAAATATGATTGTTAAAAAGAAAATGATACTGTATTGCCAAATTGGGCAGTGCATCTGAATTCTCCCTGGGAATGCCCATCACTCTTGGGTGCCTGTCTGAACCATTCCGGTAGGTAGGCTGGAGTGTTAGGCTCAGCTTTTGCCTTTCGTTCGTGCAGGAGAGGAGAAGGTTTGTGCATTCTTCTAAAACAGAAACTGTACTGTACAGTCAAGGAGAAGGACAGAAGGAAGGTAAGCTTCATGAGTAGTGTACCAAGAAGACTCTGAGGCAGAACAAAAACAAGAGGAGTTTCACATTTGCCACCAGTGCAACACACACACTCAGCAGCATTTCTCAAATCAATGCACCTCTCTCCATTACACATAGCTGAGTGCTAAGCCTCAGAATCCTCATCATCATAGTTTCCCTTTGAAGTCGATAACTTCCTTTTTCTTGCTGTTGAAGTAGTCCCACCCTGAATTCTTCCATCCTCCTCCTGACTTTGAGTAACTCCATCATAGTCCTGACCCGAGTGAGATAGACCTGTAGCGCACTTCTGTTGAAGAACAAGTAGAGAAACAGAATTGCAGTATTTTGCATAGAGTTGTGTTTATTAATTTAGTGACTGGTCTGAAACAAACTGAAAAAAGGAGTGGACTCTCAGGTAAATTTCACTCTGTAAGTTTATAAAGGCCAATCACCTTCACGAAAAATTATCACCCATCAGGCACTAAACATTGCAATTCATTGAAATCAAGTTTACAATTTAGTTGAATACCCTCCTTCACTGTCTGCCACCACATAAATCATCAATCATCATTCACAATCACTCACTCACTCACTCATTGGTGCAATAGTTGTAGTTACCTATTACAATCCAAGTACGTAGGTAGGTGCCCAATTATATCTTTGACGCAAACAACACATTGGAATTTGGTATTGACACTTTTGTAAGTCAGTGATCTTCTGGATTAGCCCGGCTAAGTGATGCTAAAAAAGGATAGGCATGCAAGGGAGGCATTTTCTCCAATGTCATGAATGAATTGTGGAGGCTTCTTCACTGCACACTGGTCCAACTCCAATCTGGCCAACATGCCAACATGTGACTAAAAATTGTGGGTCAGCATAAATCAGACTCAAGCATAATGTTCCACTAGCTACTTGTCTGTGCAAAGAAAGAAGTTCAACAATATATCATTAAAAAGTTCTATGGTGGCACTGGCATACTCAGTCCGGGAAGTAGAGTTCATCATCAAACTCTGGTGGTTCAACCTGAAGTTGGTCAGCTAACACACTTGATTCTGACCAATCCTCCTCCTCCTCCTGTTCTGTTTCGTGAACGTTGTAAATGTGTGGTATGAAATGTTGATTCATTTTGATCATAGTCTATCTCTCTACATTTCGATGTGAAAGACTGGTCCTTCTCACTGTAACAACTGTGCCAGCTGCACTGAACAAACACTCAGCAGAATAGGCCAGATACTATATTGGCAGCCTGCTGAGCCCTGGCCATTGATACGCAACAACAGTGGTCCGATGGGAAAAAGATCAGCTGAACATATCTAATATTACTCTAACTTAAATATTTCTCAAAAGAACACCAACCTACATGGTTAAAGGACAGGTACAGGTACCTCAAAACAAGGGAAAACTACTCTTATTTATAACAAATTCAGCATCACACACAAAAAACACATTTAGGTGTATAGCTTTTTCTGTATTTTGAAAAACAGATGTAAATACATTATATACATATGCGGTTGCTGCAAAGAAAATAAATGAAAGAGTGCTCAAGTAAAAAGTGCTCGTGTGTAAAGCGGTTTAGATGAAAGAAGAAAAACTACTGCATAGAACTGTTACATACAACCTAATTATAAAGAAGCCTGTCCTTATGCATTCATTATCCAACACAAATACAGTAGCATCTGAAAAGCAGGCCAATCATATCATTCATAATTGACCCTCTGAGAAGCCAATAAACAATCCAGACTATGATAGATATTGATATTTCACCCCGGCAAGTTGCAGAGATGGGGCCACTTAAAGCCTCAAGGCAGGTCTTCTTCATGACGGGGTACACATAGAAATTGGGGAGCAGCCTGCTGGAGACAATAGTCCCACTTACTTAGAATCAAAGGTATTGCATATGTGTGTGACAGAACCTCTCTGTTCTAAACCCATGCTCGTCTGAAAGCTTCATTCAATGTGAGTCACATGTATGTGTGAGGGCCAATTTGCTCCTTGCAGGTGGTGGAATTGGTCCAACCAGAAAATAAGGGAATTGCCAATGTACAGTTTCATAGCCACAGTCAGTTGGAAGGTGTAGCTAAAAAGAGGAGAAAAACCTTTTTAACAAAAACAGAAAAAAACATAGCTTGACACAATTGATAACAAAAAGCTTAAAAAGGGAAAAACTCACCGAAGCAATGCGGTAAAGTCAGAGATTTCTCAAAGGTCACCCAGGCCTCTACTTTATTTAAGGTATCAAGACTTTAAAATGTAGATGAAAAAAGTGCTACACATAACTACAGAGAGCACTGTAAATAATCACATAGAATCGGAAGGGAGAGGCATGCATGCCAAAGGCCTCATTGATTCCCTCCGTCATTGTCAAGGCTCATAAATAAATGTTTATGGACACCGTAATAAAGCTGCCGCACCGTCAACTGCACTTAAAAGCATAGCTAAGAAACATTCCTCAATGTGACACGTCACCAGCATTATTCCTACATATGTTATCAGCAAATAGGATAACCCTTAAAGGTGTATTCAATGGTCTCCTATTTAAAAAGATATATAATCGTTAGTGTAATAAGACTTCAGAGCAGTGCTCGTAAAAGCTTGTTATCTCTAAAAAGGTGGACCAGTTAAACTGCTTACACATGTTCTGTATTTTAGAAAACTGTAAAGGGTATCTGTAAGTTACACAGTATCCATTCAATCTGTCATGGTCAGGGCATAGAAAATGATGTTTATTAAAGGCCCTGAAACATTTATCTCAGCGTAACTAAGCACACAGAAGCTTGGTTTGGAAGGTATCCTCAGCATGCCACGTCACCAGTGTAGTACCTACGTTGTTTATATCCGGAGAGGAAAATGGGATTCCCTTAAGAGTGTACTCAATATTCACCCGCCCAACAACGGCATGTGATAATCAATGCATTAGAATTCCCAAAATGGTGTATAATCATGCCCGAGTAAATAATCAGATAAATAAAAGGCCTAATTCAACCATTTAGTACATAATTAATAGCAAAGCAGAACGTATAAAGTGGAACCATTATGGAGAAAAGTTCACAATGCTGTCAAATTAACAGCTACATGCCCCAGATCAACCTGGTCAGAAAATTCATATGAATGGAAACATACAGTTGATAAAACAGGGGATGTAGCCCATATGGATGGACACATACAGATGATAAAAAAAAAGGGGGGGGGGGGGTAATCTAAACCTTTCACATATTCCCCCAAATATTCCCCCACTGTACAAGTGACAAAACTATACAATAGAAGATTAACATATGTCCAATGAAAAAGACCTGCACTATGTAACATTTGCCTTGTTAAAGTAAATGGATCAATCAACAATGAGCAACACCCCCCACACCAAAAGAAGGGAATCATAAAATACAAGGAATTCACATCCAACAAGACTTTCTCAAATGTAAAGGCAGATATGTAGATCAAGTACCTTTTCATCATCATGAGCAGCTCATTTACAGTTACAAATCTGATGTGGCTACAACATACATAGTTACTCGCCCCATTACACATAGTGATAGTCCTAAAAAAGGGCATTCAGCTGGACTTGCAAACCTGATGGTAACCCAACCAACCCCCCATTTCGGCAGTATATCATCGAGAGAAATACAGTGTTAGAGATAAGTTTATTATTTAGACTCACCACCTGTGCTGAGATTTCCTCAAACTCATTCAGGCCTTCAACAACTGTGTTCAAATGGTGAATCCATTTACATTATCATAGGTTGGGGATTTTTGAAAAATTACCCCCTCTAATGTTAACATTTCAATCAACAGCCAGCGTATACTGCCTGTGGGATAATTCATGGTGGTAAATTGTTCTACTAAGGTGCGCTCTGGACTCTGCACCTGATCCTACTGCAGTGTTGACGAACGCGAGATTTCACCTTTTGCCTTGACTGTCCCACATACAGAAGCTCACACTGGCATTTAATCACATACATGGCATCCATACTATTGCAGTTCATGTGTTCCCTTAATGTGTATGTATTTTCCTTGTGCGTGAAAAGCTTGGTTTCTACGGTTAAACCACATGCCTTTCAACCACCACACTTAAAATGTCTTGTAATCCGTGACAGATTCCATAGTGTGTTAAGGGAGGGGTTTGGTAGTGGTCCTAGGAAATAACTCACCAAATGATCTCCTATATTTTACTCCTTTTTACCCCTCCTAAAAGCATGCATCAGGGGTGCATCAGTTTCAATTTAATCAGAGACTAGGGGACTGATTACAACTTTGGAGGACGGTGTTAAACCGTCCCAAAAGTGACGGATATACCACCTACCGTATTACGAGTTCCATAGGATATAATGGACTCGAAATACGGTAGGTGGTATATCCGCCACTTTTGGGACGGTTTAACACCGTCCTCCAAAGTTGTAATCAGGCCCTAGATTCCAGTGACGATTTATAATCTTACATATTTCATTGCTCCATGTGCAGAATGTCCTTGCACATGTCATCCTGCTTTTTGTTCCCTCCGTCTGTTATCTAGGGTCATGTAGAGTATCACTAGGACAGAACCATGCCCTTTCCATGCTCTCCTGAAAAGACCTTTAGGATAACCCCTATCTGATAGATGCTTCAGTAAATCCTTCGATTCCCTAAAATAGACTAGGGTAATGTAACAGTCAATTAAAAAAGGCATATATTATGGACATATTATGTAAAAAATGAATATGCTCAACATCAATAACGGGGTGCTCCTGGTGATGGCACTGTGCAAGTGCCATAGTAATATGTGACGATATGTGGAAAAACTGTTATAATCAAAATCCACAGGTCACAAAGACTGTTTAATAAAAATGCTGATCAACAATGGTACATCCATATAATGGTCATAAGTAATGGGTGACCCAGGAGTGACCTGTTGATGTTTCGGCACTCTGAATTGTTTAATTTATGTTTCCTCAGGACAAGGTACAGGCAGCATCCCACAATTAAAATAATGATTCAGTCCATCATAAGTCAAAAATGTTCATAAAGACTGAATTACATGGAGAGTGTGGCTGCTAAAAGCTCACCTCAATATTTAGCATTATGAGATAATTCAAAATCACTTCATCTGTTATATCTTGACAATCTGTCTTTCTCATCCTAAATAAATAAGATTACAGCAATGTAAACAGATTCCAACAATCAATAACTGGGTATTATAACTCAAACCAAAACCAATGTAAAAACCATCAGTGAATCATGTAATTTTTGAAGTCATGAATAATCTGAAAAAGGCTTCAGTGCAGTATTATATTGGACAAATAAATCATTAGGTTGATCTGTTGGCAATCAAATATGCTAATAGATTAATATGGTCAGAAAAAAGCTCAAAATATCAAGCGCCGAAAACACCCCAACTCTGTAATGCCAGCAGATTCACAAAAAGCATTGGCAAAGCCAATAGGTCTCACCAATTCAAGAGTGTCATAGAGTGCAGTGGAGTGCTATAGAGTGGAGTAGGGAAAGTGGAGTGTCATGGAGATGAGTGGAGGGAAGTAGAGTTCAGTGGCAGAGAGTGTTGTAGAGTGCAGTATCATGAAGCGGAGTGAAATAGGGTGGAGAGGGTTGGAGTTTATTGAAGTAGTGGGGTGGATTGGATTGGAGTAGATTGGGTGGATTGCATAAGAGTAAAGTAATGTGGATTGAGAGTTGTGGGGGATTGGATTGAGTGGAGTGGATGGGGTTGATTGAATTGGAGTGAGGTGGTTTGGAGTGGGTAGAGTGGAGTAGGTGGATTAGATTGACCTAGTGTGGGGTGGATTGGATTGCAGTGGATTGAGTGGATTGGACTGGAGTTGAGTGGGGTGGATTGGGTTAATTGCAGCGTGGCAGATTGGACTAGAGATGGGAGGATTGGATTGGAGTGGGGGTGGATTGTATAGGACTGGGTTGGATTGGATTGGAGTGGGGTGGGCTGGATTGGAGAGGTGTGGGCTGTATAGACTATAATGGAGTGGGGTGGACTGAACTGGGGTGGGTTGAAATGAATTAGGATAGAGTCAGGTGGGTTGGAGTAGAGTGAATTAGGATGGAGTGGGGTGGCTGGGAGTGGAGTGGGGTAGATCGGATGGGTTGGACTGGAGTGCGGTGGGGTGGGGTGGATAGGTTTGGGGTGGGGTGGATTTGATTGAGTTGGTGGGTTGCATGGAATTGGGCTGGGGTGGGTTGGATTGGGGTGGGGTTGATTGGTATGGGGTAAATTGGAGTGGGGTAGATTGGAGTGGGGTAGATTGGAGTGGGGTGAATTGGATTGAATGGGATGGATTAGATGGGGTGGATTGGACTGGAGTGGGTTGAATTGGGGTGGGTTGGACTGGACTGAAGTGAAGTGAACTGGAGTAATGTGAGGTGGCCTGGAGTGGGATGGATTAAGTTGGAGTGGGTTGGTGTAAACAGGAGTGGATTGGATTGCAGTGGGGCGGATTGGATTGGAGTGGGATGGATTGAAGTGGGATCGTATTGAATTGGGTGGTGTGGACTGTACTGGAGTCAGGTGGATTGGATGAGAGTGGGGTGGATTGGACTGGAGTGTTGTGGATTGGATTGGACTGGAGTGAAGTAGAGTGTGGTGGACTGGAGTGAAGTGGGGTGCATTGGAGTGGGTGAATTGGATTGGAATAGGGTGGCCTGGATTCAATTGAGGTGGATAGGATTGAGGTGGACTGGATTGAGGTGGACTGATTGGGGTGAGGTAGATTGGATTAAGGCGGATCGAATTGGAGTGGAGTTGGGTGGATTGGAGTCAGTGGGTTGGATTGGAGTGGGGTGTTTTATTTGGAGTCTGGTAGATTTTGGAGTAGGGTAGTGGTGTATGAATTGGAGTAGGGTGGATTTGATGGCATAGAATTAGATTGGGGTGGATTGGAATGGAGTGGAATGGAGTGGAATGGACTGGAATGGACTGGATATGAGTGGACTGGATTTGAGTGGGTGGAGTGTGGAGGACTGGGTGAATTGGGTTGGTGTGGGGTGGACTGAATTGGAGTAGGGTGGGGCATGGATTGGATTTGATTAGAGTGGGGTGGATTGGACCGAGGTGAAGTGGGGTCGATTGAAGTGGATTAATTGGATTGGAGTGGCATGGACTGGAATGGATCGGAATGGGATGGATTAAGGTGAACTGGATTGGTGTGGGGTGGATTGATTTGGAGTGGGGTAGATTAGATTGGAGGGGTTGATTGGATTGGAGTGGGGTGGATAGGATTTGATTGGAGTGGGGTGGATTGGATTGGAGTGGAGTGGAGTGGGTGAATTGGATTGGTGTGGGATGTAGTGGATTGGAATGGCAACAGACTGGATTGGATTGGAGTGGGGTGGATTAAAATTAAAGTGGACTGAATTGGAATGGAGTAGTGTAGATTAAGGTGGATTGGATTGGCGTGGGATGGATTGGAGTGGGGTGGATTGGAGTGCAGTGGATTGGACTGGAGTGGATTGGATTGGAGTGGGCTGGAGTGGATTGGAATGGGCTGTGTTGGAGTGGGGTGGGTTGGATTGGAATGGGATGGGGTGGTTTGGACTGGAGTGGGATGTGTTGGATTGGAGTGGGGTGGATTGGACTGACGTGGGTTGAAATGATGTGGGGTGGATTGGACTGGAGTGGGGTGGATTGGATTGGACGGGCCTGGGGAGGATTGGATTGGAGTAGGATAAACTGTGGTGGATTAGATTGGAGTGGATTGGGGTGAGTGGGATTGGATTGGAGTGGGCGAATTGGAGTAGGTCAGACTGTTTTGGAATGGAGTGGGGCACTTTGGAGTAAAGCAGATTGGAGTGGGGCACACTGGAGTAAAGCAGATTGATTTGGATTTAACTGGGGATGATTCAAGTGGGTAGATTGTTTTGGATTGGAGCAGATTGTTTTAAATTGGAGTGGAGCAGAATGGTTTGGATTACAGAGGGAAGGTTAGAGTAGGGTAGATTATTTTGAATTGGAGTGGGGCAGATTATTTTGGATTGAGTGGGGCAGATTGTTTTAGACTGAGCCGGGCAGATTGGATTGCGCATTATTTTGGATTAGAGTGGGGCAGATTGATTTGGATTGGAGAAAGGGTGAGGCTTAATGGAGTAGATCAGACTGGAGGGGAGCAGATTGTTTTGGTTTCCAGAGGGGCAGATTGATTTGGAGTGGAGTGGGGCTAGATTGATTTGGATTGGAGTGAGGCAGAATGGAGTGGGGCATATTGGAGTGGGGCAGATTTTTTGGGATTGGAGTGGGGCAGTTTGTTATAGATGTGAGTGGCACAGATTCTTTTGTATTGCAGTGGGGCAGATTGCCTTGGATTGTGTGGGGCTGACTGGAGTGGTGTGGGTTGGGAGGATGGATTGTGGTGCATTGGATTGGGGTGAGTGGTTTAGATTGTAGTGGGGTGGATTGGTCTAGGGTGGATTGGATTGAGTTGGGTGGACTGGATTGAGTGGGTGGATTGGTGTGGGGTTAGATGGGGTGGAATGAAGTGGGGCAAATTGGGTTGGAGTTGGGTGGATTGGGGTGTACTGCACAATTATATATTAAAGTATGATTTTGGAAATTACACATAAGAAAGAAACAATGTCACTTTGCAATATTTAGAACAAGATAATTGTCATGTTTTGGGCACAGTGCTCACAAGCAAATACAAAATAAAAAATGAGTGCAAAGTGAGAAAATACTTGGAAAACTAAAAGAAAAGAGTTAACTATAGAAAATAAATTTTGTTTGTCCTGTTGGGCACACTTTTGCCAGTCACATGTCTTCTGTTTGTAGGGCACTAGAAGTTAAAAAGAACAAAATAGTACCGCAATCACGTTGAGAGCAGTGGACTGGCACTGATTAAGTTGAATCAAGTCCCTTCTGCATGGACAGAAAAGGAAATTATGACACACTTGCAGTGACCAATTATGAGGCTGTGATGAAGAGTGCCACACAAGCCAACAAATGGTAAGCAACAGGTGGAACCCAAGCCCTTTTCTGTTTACAAGAATGTCTTGCGAGTGGGCAGAGCAGATTGGAGTGAGGCAGATTGTTTTGGATTGGAGTTGAGAAGATTGGAGTGGGGCAGATTGAAGTAGGGCAGATTGGAGGGAGGTAGATTGCTTTAGACTGGAGTGGGGCAATTTGTTTTGGATTGAAGTGAGGAAGATTGGAGTGGGGAAGATTGGAGTGGGGCAGATTAGAGTGGGGCAGATTGCTTTGGATTGGAATGGGGCAGATTTGGGCAGAAAGCAAAAATGTGCATTACATTTTGAGTCATCAGTAATATTTGTAGACGCGTTCTTGACTTGCATGCCTAAGTTCTATATTAGCCTCAAAAGCTCTATGCCCATTGAAGGGCCATACTTAATCTGATGCTCCACCAAACAGTTCTTTCAGATCTGGCAATTGCAAAGGTATCATTGATTACATCATACCCAGTATGATCAGAGTCCTGGCACGCAATCATAGCTATCTTGACGGAACAAAGACGAGAAAGCAACCACAAACCACTTCAGCTTTCTTTGCTGTTTTCAGGTCAGACTGATTGGACCGTCACTGTAGTTACTACTTTTGCAAAGTGGTTAAGAAACCAAGTAGAAACAAGCATTTGCAATGCAATAGGTCTCACATTTGTTTGAGTTATAGCTAATGGCATTGTAAATTCATAACTGGACGTTTCTTGTCACATACATTGTTCAACCCTGCCTCATAATTTTGTCTTTTCCTGCTATATAATTCCAGTGGCCCTGCATATAACTAAAGCACTTTACCTTATTCCTCTATCTGCAACAAAAAATGAAAATGTTGCCATTTAGCATCCTAATTTAAATCTGCCATCCTAATTCTAATAGAATACCACTTTCACCATCCCACCATCAGAGTTGCTGGCTGGCTAATACAATTCCCCCAAAAAAGACACAAGACAGCCACAGAGGAGAAATAAACTAGAAGGGTCACCCAAACATATCATGAGTGGTCAAACCGTCATAGTGTAATAAGGATGTTAATTTGGCCTGAATCATGGTTGAAATTGTAGTAAGGAGAGATTATTAAAACATATACATAAACATATACAATTATCATGTAAACCTTTTTCAGAAATAAACTTTTGGCATTTGATTGTAATGCTTAAAACAGCCCCTAGAGGCACCGTAACAACAATATAATTTGCAAGAAACATGGTCATATAACCATATTGTTAGCCCTGAAAAAAACATGAGAAAGTAATGCAGTGTAACCATATACTTAGCGTCAAGAGGGTGCTTTTAGGGCTAGAAGGCCTACTGCAATTATATTACAAACAAGGCCTTTAAAACAAAACTTCTCTCAGCTATAAAAAAAAGTTCTAGCCATGAGAAAGCTTAAAAGATACTGAATGGTGGGAGGGGTTATTCTTTTGGAATGCCCACTAACCTAGTGTTTGGTGGTTGTCCCATTCTTCTAGGGCCACCACAGGCTGAGTTATGAGCAAAAATGTTTTGTAAGAATTAATGCCCTGCAAAGCATTATGGGTGAGTTTCCTGAGTGCAGTGAATATTGTATTATTGGCTCTCCTGCTGTGCCGAGAAAGCTGCTTTCGCTTTGAGGATTTCTGTTTTATGTCAAGAATTTAGCAATTTCAACTGTTTTAAAGGGAGAGCCACAAGAAATGACTTGGATTAGGTAATTGTGAACAATGTGACCAGTGCGCCAATACTGCAGATCGGGTTCATGCTGTTGTGCCTGTTCGTGCTGTGAGTGCCATGGCCGTCATTGAGCGTAAAGGGAAGAGTCAAAAGAAAAAATAGTTCACCCATTCTGAAGTATATCGGCAATCGTGCAATAATCCATGTAACAGGGGCAATTTGCAAGGCATGTCAAAAATAGCCTCAAGGTGGGACAAACGTAAAGCATTTACCAATGAGATCAAGTGATTTTTCTAAGCAAACCCAGAAACAAATTAAAGTGATGGGCATTAGGTGGGCGTGGTTAAAAGCCCACAATACTTACAACAGCTCAAAGCGCTTGAGCGCTTGAGCGCTCAACCTAAACATGTATATCAGATTTACAGTGAGCCTAAACCAATCAAGCCCACACTAACTAAACAATGGTGTGATCTCCATTCATCTCTTGTAAATAGAAAATAGGGGGCAGGTGAAACAGTGATCGAAAATTACTTCTGGGAATAACAGGCACTGTCTGGCATGATAGGAGTGGGGGTTTAATGGAAGCATGAACAGGACTTTTCACCGCAATTTGTTTGACGAGGACTGTTGGAAGCTCAAGAGAACCCTTGCACTTAAGAACAGCTATGATAGCACATGAAATGCATCTTTTACAAGGAACAAATATTATCACAAACAGCTAATTAAGCTCAAAAAGTGCCAAATACGCTATAAGGCCTAGATAGCCCTGCAGGCCATGGTTAAGCAAAAAAACACCAAAAGATTTTGAGATTCAATATAATGGGGCGGCAAGAGCCCTCCAAGAAACCTAGATGTGAACATTTTCCCGTAGTCATAGATACAGCATTTCACTCTTCTGACTTGAAGGTCCGTAATCAAGATCCAATGCTGATGGACTATTATACTCAAATGCAGATAAACTTACCTACTGATACTCACCTCTTGCCCATATATGGGGAACACAAAGAATTTAAACTGGAGGAGGTATTTGAAGCTATTCAAAGCCAAATCTCTGAAAGCTCTGGGCCCGGACAACGTTTCTACAGGTGTGTTTTGGAACAACCAGGCTCAGTAGTCTCTTACTCTAACAAATGCCTTCAACTCCTTCGTGGGGCTTATGAGGTTAGTATCTGCCAATTGGAAGTCTGCAATAATTGTAGCCATCCACAGGAAAGGTCATAGAGATGATCCTTCCAACTACTGCCCAAGCTCACTACTATAGGGAGTGGGGAAAATATTACACAAACTATTATTTTCACGCTTAGAGGACTAGGTGAGTGGCAGCCAGATCACAACACACTTGCACGTAGGTTTTCGTGAAGTACTATGGTTTCATTTTTATCTGATCTACATATGTTATTTTGAACAACTCCCTTTTTCAAATAGTATTCATTGGTTTAAAAATTGTTTTTGACTGCATCGAAGGAACACATCTTTGGAGTACATTTAGGACTGTGGTGTGCCTAGAAAACTGCATACAGTAGATTCTTGATCAAATTATACAGTGATACTACAGCAAGGGTAAAATATGGCCCTAAAGATCAATGTACATAGGAATTTGGAATCCATACTGGAACTAGATAAGGTTGTGTACTTCAGCCTGCACCATTTAATATATTTCTAAACAATGGAGACATAAACTAACATCAATTATGGTATTATTATAGAACAAGAAATGCAAAAAAATAAGCAGTATATCACACTCCAAACTGCCCTGGGTACGCATTTGAACCAACCCCAATTTTTTGGTGTATCGGAAAACAATGTAGGATCTTCGCACGTGCCACAGCTATAAATTGCTACCTTGTTTCAGGCAAGTTGCCAAGACTCTTAATACATTTTTTGCCTCAGTCTTTGGTCAGACTCAGAGCTCACGACTAAAGAAAATATCCACTTAAAAATAGAATCATTTCAAGGCCTTTGCTTGGAGGAGGGACCCAGGCAAAAAAAGTGTCCTTATGTCAAATGTTGAAAAACTGAAATCTGCTTCTATTTTAAAGCCCTCTTTGGATTTCCCAAAAGAGAAAAGAGCAGTTTACCTAAAATTCAGAACTGCAACTCTTCATGTTCTCTCTTACACAAAGGTCTAGAACCAGAATTCCAGTAACTCCGATCAATGCCAGTTCTCTTTGGGAGGAACAGCACCAATCACACACTTTATACTGTTATGTGGAAAGTCACTGCAAGTTTGAGGATACCCATGCATATTTGTCATCATATCACGCAGAGCAGTGCAGCGCAACAAGTCTCCTTGCTGTGCTGCACTGTGTGATAAGGCAGGAATACACTGGACTTAACACTGTATGGCACATTCCTGTCTTTTCCCTGTGCTGGCGCACAATGTGCGAGTTAGTGCCAATGCAAGCACCCTTGCGCCATGGTGCAAGAGCTCCTACATTGTAAGCAGGTTTGCTTTTGTGCTGGAAGGGAAACCTTCCTGCACAAAAGCAATCCTGAGAGGCAATTCCTCTTTCTATGTGAGCTGCAGAATGCAGGGTATT
Source organism: Pleurodeles waltl (assembly GCF_031143425.1). Taxonomy (NCBI): domain Eukaryota; kingdom Metazoa; phylum Chordata; class Amphibia; order Caudata; family Salamandridae; genus Pleurodeles; species Pleurodeles waltl. The sequence goes on along the minus strand of NC_090437.1, from coordinate 617,810,723 downwards.
CTGGGTAAGATAACTTTGGGGAATCCACACAAGCCACACCTCCGCGGACTACCCCGGGTGTCTAGTTTCCAGAAATGTCTGGGTTTGGTAGGTTTCCCTATATGCTCTCTGGGCTGGGCTAACCCGCTATTGTCCCGCAGTACAGACTATGCCTGCGAAGGGACAGCACGACTGTCCTTATCACCTCCCTCAGAATCACTGGAAGAGGAGTTGTCGGATGGAACTTCCCCGACTGAATAATCACTCGCCGAATCTGCTCCATTGTCCTATCCCTCAGATACTGTCGCAGTATCTGCTGTCTCAGTCTCTGATCCTACATCACCCGAGTTAGGGCTTGAGCAGCAGTCATCCAACAAGATGCCATCTCTGCTACTGGCTAAACTGTCCCTCTAAAACACTGGCCTATGTAGACAGTCACAAAATTGCTGGTGGGTGTGTGTGATGTGTGCAACAGTAAAGGTCAGTCACCTTACCTTCACTTTTTCCCTCAATCAGCACGTTCTCTCAAGATACTCAAAAAAAACAAAAAAGACACACTATTACTTCACCCTGTCACATACCCATGGTCACAGTCTTTAGTGCCTGTGGCACCAAGTCCCACTATCACTATTGGTGCTCCCATGACCTCCTCCTCGGATTCCCTCACTACCACCCAGGAAAAGTGCCCTTCATCTCTCCATAGACCCCCTCGCACATACATTTCATTTTTATTATAGTACAGGTGATAGCTGGCTTTCCTAATCCACTCAGCTATTCACATAAAATACAGATTTAATCTTTGCAGCAGGCATATAAACCTTCTGCACTACTTTATGTGATCAAAACTGCCACTAGACAAAAGTCCAACCTTTCTCTAGCAGAAACATAACCACAAGAGTTAGCTCGACTTTTTAATTGCTGCCTAAAAGCTACGATTGAAACGCGTCGGTTGGAGTGTGTGCATCGCTTTGAACATCGCAGCCCCCAGGGAAACCACATACGCATTGACCAAAGTGATCTCCCTATATCTATCTATATATATATATATGTATATATATATATGTGTGTGTGGATATATATATATATATATATATATACCTATTTAATAGCTATATGGTTTCCCTGGGGGGTGATTGTGGCCCCCAGAGAAACCATACATCTATTAAAAAAACAATTGCCCCCACAGAGGGTCAGCCCTGCTCAGGGGAGTTTAATTTTTTATTTTTATTTATTTTCTTGTTTTTTTCAATTTTAACCCCTGGGATGTGCGAAATTACCTTTGTTAATCAGGCCCAAAAAGTGTTAGACGGATTCACCAGTTCATGCTCCTGTGTGATGAAGGGTGCACAGTAAAGTTAAACATATTGAAATAAAGTTAAACTTCTGTTTTTAAATGCCGAGTACGATCTTTTAGATGCTGACCTGAAGCATGGCTCTCCAAACAGCATAAACGTACCGGTCGAGCGCTACACTGGTTGCAGTCCATAACCTTATAATTTGTTTGTTAGGTTAAGGTGCAGCTTGGCAGGAAGGTGCAATTACTACTTACCTGAATGTTAGGTAAACTACTAATTAAATAACGTCCCTGTCAACCTTACTTGCTCTCTATATGGCAACTGAAAAGACACATCCTGTTTTAATGTAATGCCACATAAATGCCTATTTGATGAAGGCAAACATCCTCTTAGAAATGAGTGACTCCGGCCTGACAGGTGTGCATAACAATACACCAGTAATTCACGTTGCACCTGCATAGCTCACCTGAGATTAGGAAGCAGATCACTGTATTTAAGAGGAGGTCTAAGGGGCAGCACACAATAATACGACACACATGTGTGTTTTTGTGGGCGTGAGCCTCTCTGCAAAAATATGGGAACTACATTGCAATTAAAAGACAGCGGTAAATATACCATTGTCTCAATTTTTTTCTAAACAAGATAACATATTTAAAAGTAGATTATTACACAATAGGTATTAACATAGGACACCTTTGTTTCTAAAATGCTTGAGTATGACTTTGTGACTCTTTTGTTTGCACCCTATCCTAGAAGCTATTAAACCTCATACAATAAATCACACACAACAAAATGACCTGCTAAACTCTGTTGCAGGCACAGAGAGGCAAATCTAATTACAGATTGGCATCAAAACAGAAAAAAAACAAGAAATCACAAATGTTCTTAAAACCTTAAGTCAAATGCCTCAAAAATATATGCAAGATGAAACGGAAATCATATCTGTACTGTTGTCGGCAGGAAAAAATAGATGATCTAAAACTGGACAGGCATAATGTACAAATTATGGACTGCAAACTAAAGCTGCTCTCACATTCCTCCCCAATTATCACGAGGTACGCTTCCTCGGTTGCCATGGTTAATGGTGTAGCAAATTAAAGGCCAGATTAAATGACAGGTTTGAGATGGATTATAATTTTCGTGTAAAACACAAGAAAAGGCTGTCCATTAGCTCCATTGTACTTCGAGAAATAACACAGGCTGAGTAATCTTATTTCAAGCTCTGTTCATTTGGACCAAAAGGCTAGATTTTGTCACATGCTGTGCACCACTTTTACCATCACACCATTCAGCAAGTACAGCTTCTTCTAAAAGTCGAATGGATGTTTTGTAAAGTCCACACCTTTTTTTCTTTCTCTCTTGTCCCCATTCTTAATAAAAGCCACGGTTGCAACCTATGACTAGATGTTGGCCTAATTATTTCACGGTTACATGTACGAACACTTTAATTTTTATTCTGTTTATTTCGTTTTTTGTGCATTGGAACGACCAATTTCGTTCTGATACATCAGCCGATTAATCGTTCATTAAAAAAATATTTTACAAACAGAACCACTAGCCTGTTTGGTGATAGCAAGATGGTAAAGCCTTGGAGAAGAGTTGCAGGATTCAGAGAAGAGTTAAAGGATGACTAGCATAGTGGGAGAGCCTCATTAAAGTCTGCCTAAGTATGTAACGTTTTAGCAACCTTCTAAATCTCTCACCATCAGTTTCCAGTCTTGGAGAGTGCTTCATTTGAGCTGGTGGGTACAGGTGGGGCCCACTGGCACTCGTTTTTGAGAATAAAATACTTACACAAAAGGAGGCAGGTAGGAGGAAGAGCAATACGGAAAAACAGTGTCAACGGGAGAACTCAAAGTTGAAAAAGAACATACACTTGTGAAATAAATAGGCTGGCAGTTTGTGGTGGTGGATAAAAGAGACATGAGGTAGAAAATACTCTAGGCACCTGCACTCATTATTCTACAAATTAAGCCCTGGCCTTGGATTTCTTTGGACAGAGTTACGCAGAGATAACTCTGACCTTCCTCGAAATTTCTTATAGCATGGCCGAATGGACACAAAGGTTGTGGTTTGTCAATATAAATCTCAGTGGTGGAAGGCAACTGATGTGTAAATTAGCCCAAACATCAGATAATCAGCCATATAACACTTTATGGATGAGTAAGTCAGGTTTTACGTTCTTTTTTACTTTACTGGGAGTCAGTGGAATGGCTTCAAGATTTGAACTGTTTGATGTTTGGAAATGTATTTGATGGGAAGGCATGTGCAGAGAGTATTGCATTAGCTCGCAGGCAGTTCAGTGGGGACACATACTGATGGTGTGTCTTCTTCTTCGTTACCCTGGATGTCCGTCCTCAGTCTCAGACTTGTTCACGTCCAAATTTACTATGTTGCAATGGCAGGCACAACATCGAGGGAGGGCTCAAAGTGTTATTGTGACCATGAGATGAGGATGACAAGGGGAAGTTGAAATGGGAATCGTTTTCCAGGAGAACACTGAGTGGAAGCAATAGACAAACATTGCTTCTGAGTGTTTGGTTGATGGTCTCTTGCATGGTTTGATAAATCTGAGTTGCCCTACACTTACACATTTAATGGACTAGCCTATGTTTTTACTTTCAGTGAGACCTACCAACCTACAATGCAACTAGAGGTACGCCAATGCCATGTTTGGTTTTGTTTGACATCAAAACTGTGTTCTGATGCATGAGGCCAGCTAAATTGTAGCCATTTCTAAGTCAAGTTATCAACTGCCTCTGCAACTCAGACTTTCAGATTAATGTTATGGATGGGTACAATTTAATTTTAATGCAACAACACTGACCTTTTTACCCGAGGGACAACTGTCAAAATTGTGTTGGTGCATGCATTATGCCTGGGACATGAAACAAGAATGTATAGTGTGTGTGCCCTGAGCTACAGAGAAATCTATCCCATTGCCATCCAGGCCCAGGAGCAGCTATGCTTACCAATGTTTAGCTATCCACAAAAAAGTAATGCTGCACAGACTACAAATTCTTGCAGCTTTGTGCCTCATCTTATTGGATGGGACAATAGGCTGGCAAGAGTTGATGTACTTTAATTACACGCCACAGGCAAGGCAAGATGTGCTCTTTATTAAAAGTAAAACGTTTTCAAAAATTGGCCACCTGTGTGTGCATGATTAAAAATTTGCACAACCTAGTAAAAATTGCTTAGCCTATCCTAGGCATATCAGCCAGCTTTTACACGCTTCCTATTCTACTCCCAAAACTGTGAATCCTTTCCCAAAATATGTGTATCTTGTGGGTGGGGTTATGGTATTACTAGCAAGTCCCTTTTACACACAGCACGTTTGCCCTGCCCTCGGTGAACCACTTATGCCCTGTTTTCTTGTTTTCTGACCTCTCCCACTGCAGCAAGAACAGATGCAGGACTGAATCAGAGTCCACTACAAAGAAAATGTAGGACCTGGTCTGATGAGGATCTCTGGGTTCAGATGTGCAAAAAATTAGGCCAGCATCCAGGAAAGACCAACACACTCCTCTAGGAATATAGAATCACAGAATATTTAAATGTGCCTCTAGTATCCTTGCTTGTCCATGTTACTGGACCCCTCATCCAGTATTTAGTTATTCTTTCATACTTTGTACACTCAGGAGGCAAGTACACAATGTAGGAACAGAGATGACTGGATTATAAGTGAGCCTTCTGCATAGTTGCATATTCTTTCTCCACTTATGGTGATAGTGTGACCTGCGTAAAGTCAGGGAGCCCATCTCTCTGCTGGGGTGCTTGGCTGTGCCTACTAGAAGTAACTGACCCAATTCAAGACCTGCAAAATGCCCAGCTGACTTGTTGACCCAAGTAGGGATATGTTAGTAGGCGTATGTTTTATAGAAGCCACAAATCTAAAGAGCCCTTCTTCTAAGGATATTGAGGTTACATAGAAGAACATCATCTGTTCAAGGAGTTGCACTGTGGCCTTCTAGCATCAAGAAAGGCCAACCTATGATGTGCCCTGTGTATGCTCTGCCCTTAAGATGCCTGAGCTCCCTGTCTGCAATCCCCAAAAGCGTAGGAGGTAGTAAGATTGCACACTCTGACACACCCCTGTTAAGAAGTGTAGTTTTTCTGGCTAGAACAGATCACCCTAATTCAAAAAACATTCAAATTATTATAATAGTTCTTACACTTACTGGTATCTTGTAAATATGCATGATTGTGGGCTCTATGCAGCATTAACCTTGCAACACTTCAACGGAGAGCTTTACAAATACAGTATTGCAAAATAGATGGATGAGGGAAACACAAACATTGTGAGTGGGCAGATAGCTTAAGGAGGGAACATTTCCCTTCTAGAACATTAAGTGGTAAGAGGGTGATGTTCTTTCAGGCAGTGATTCTTGAGTTTTTTTTCTGACATTTTTTGTCATTGTCAAGATCCATGTCCTCGTCAGGCCATTCCAGAGACACTCAAGAATGCCTCCATCACCAAAAAACCTTAATTGAAATAAATGCTGTATAAGAATATTTGGTCCTAAAGTATAAGAAACATTATGACCAACCAAGACTATAAGGTGGGTATTCAATTGATAGATCAGCCCATGGGACTATGGACAATTGATCAGTGCCTCTAATTGGCAACTGGTGACCTGGTTCTGGGTCATCAGGATATTGTCTCTAGGAACATCCGGAAAGCACTCAAAACTTTTACTGCGGTGGCCCTATTAATTTTATTTGTGGATCTTTGGTATATGTATTGTTAAGCTGTGGATCACAATAATTGGTAATACCCCTACATTTTGGGTTGATGCCTATTGATCTGTCATGGTTACTGATATGGTACCCAAGTTTGGTCCGGGACCAGAGTTGAGTCCAGGGGTCCTACGCTGGATCACAAACCATTTTTAACTGGTGTTATTTCATGTCCCTGGTGGTAAGCTAAGGCAGTGCTTATACCAAATAGCTTTTACCACCAGATGATGAAAACATGATTCTATTCCAGAGGTGGTAATGTGTGACAAGAATGTTTGTGCATATTTGTTGTGTGTCATTTGTTTGTGCTGGTGATTTGTTCTGTTGTTTTACTTTCGTGTGGCTATGTGCTGCATTATAGCAATGTAATTATATTATATTGTGTTCTACATAGCTATTACATTTGTATTCTGTTTTGATTGCTTTGCTATGATTGGTCTGTTATGGTTCAATTATGTTATGTTGCTTGTGTATGTTATTATGTTATGCTTGTTTGTTTACTTTACATATTTCAACAAAGGATGCTACATTTCCAGAAAAAAGCAGCACCTGCCTTGAATGTTTCTGTGACAAGCAACCACTTACCACCATTTAAGGGGTAAACTACTGCTGCTCTAGCTGATGAAGTACATAAGACACCAATCAGCTCAAACCTCTAACGGAGTCTAAAGTTAGCGCTCTCAGTGCTGGCTTTATGTAATACAGCCACACAAATCCGTATGCCTTGCTCACCTTTCAGACTCCTTTGTGGGAGACTAGATCTTGCTAGAAACAAGCACCAAAGCATTTCGGAAAATCTCATGGGGCAATGTTAGCAGAAATGTAGCAGGTAATGCTAAGATGGTAAAATACCCGTTAGGGGTTGTATCTCTGCCCTAAAAGTTGCTAGCACCTTTTTTGTTTTGACTGTTTTAATATTTGTAAACATTTGTTTAAGGAAAATATGCCATAAAGACACTAATGTGTATTAGAGAACACAAATTACATCTTGCCCATTTGAAATGATATAGAAAGCATGATACATAAAACAGAGTTCTTGCAGTGCAGTTTGGTGTAGGCTTACACTGTATGACAATAGAACCAGAAAGAAAAAAGAACATAAAGTACCACTCAAACAGTAATGGAAAGGAAAGGAAAATCATAACTTCACAGAGCAACTGTCTGAAGTGAGCCAAGTGATAGTATGTGTAGGGCTCTGGAAGGGTTAACATCACTTTAGCGATGCCCATCTGACTGTCTTATTTTTAACTTAATTATTTGCTGACTGGTTAAATACAGTTCGTTTGTTTTTTAAATATAAAACATTGACTAGAAATTAATGTTATTGAGTGACATTTTATTTTAGTCTTAACATGAGTTTCAAAACTCATCCAACTCCTAGAGTATGCTTGACTGGGTGTCCTGTCTAAAATGAGAGACCCAACTACCCAAAATGTGGCTATCCAATTGGAATGGACCAGTTTTGCAGCTCTTAGAGGCCATTTGGAAATGGCAGTTTCCTTATCAGCCCCGTATCCACTGAGTAACTCTGTGCAGGAAAAACATGCCTGGTAGGAGTGTAGGACCACTGCAACATGACTAGTGGTAGAAAAATCTTTAGATTTCATCCAATGATTGTGAATTCTTCACACAAAGCAGCAGTGCCATCACAAACCACCATGAGCATGTCAGTAATCTCCATATTGCCAGCCATGTACATTGCTCTCTGGCAGCAGTTAGCAACACTATTGATTGTGACAGTGAGCACAGTGCATCAGAGAAGTCTGTGTTGGAGGTTTACACTGGCACAATGCCAAGCAGCTCCTAATGCAATAAGTGCAAAGCCAGGAAAAGGCAAAGATCTTTGAGGCAGATTCACAATGGCAAATAAACATGTATATTTTCTCATGTGATTGGGATGAAGCCTCCTACACCATAATTTATGGTTATAAAGTTACTGCTAGTAGCTCTTACCCTGTTGGTGTGAATCTCCCGATCGGAAATATGGGGAAATATATCAACTTAAATGTATATTAAGTAATTAAACAAGAACATGTAAATTAAATTAATGTATGTAAATGATTTACCCATAATTAAAAAAATATCTACCCTCGCTAACATTTACTATTTTTAGCATTTTTATGTAGACATTGTTAAACATTATTTGTTTAATTAAAAACATTCTGTGTTTAAGTATGTATTTTATTAGTTTATAATTTAATTTGTTTTACGAAAAAGTAAATTTAATTGATCTCGAAGTAATGTTATTATTATATTTATTAAACAATTATATATATCATACACATTTGTATCAGAATAAATACATACATATATCTATATATCTATCTATATATATGTGTATATATATATATATATATATATATATATATATTTAGATGTCTGTACAGCAGTATCCAAATGTCCCAACAATAATGTTTGAAGAGCCACACTGCCCCAGAGTTGCAATTTGTGCAAAGTTTATTGTGGCACACAAGAGACACATATGGAACAAACTTGATCATTGTTTAGTACATTTACAAGTGTATTTTGTAAATTGCAATAGCCTTACTCTTGTGTGGGTGTGTGCTGTGTATGCTGCTCCCAAATCACTCCTTAAATTATCCTTACCTTCACCCATTTTTATACAACTATACTCCATATTTCCATCACTCACGCTGGCCCTGCCCACAATTGTATCCCTAATAAATTTATACTATCTTATCCTAGATTTCATTTGTAAATTTGAAAGTAAAGTATGATGTTAATGCCATTTATAACGAACTTTGTGTATTCTATACTTTCTTTGAGGGCATTTGAGGCTACCTTCATAAGCTATTTGCTTTTTTGCTTTGGAACCTTCAAACATTGGCTTGAGACATTTTCAGTTACTTCTTTGATGAGCTACCATGATTTTAGTATCTCTGTTTTTATTAGCTTGGGTGAATCCTTCCCCCTCCTTTGCCATGAATGAGGCACTTTTTTACTTCTGAATTCAGTCAGAAAGACTTGCCTAACCAATATCGACAAAAAGTAACAACAAACTATTGAGATGTTGTATTGAGATGCAAAAGTATAATTTCAAAAAATATTGACAAAGTATGGATCTTGAATGCTGTCTATATAAATTATAAAACTATTGATAACTCCAATATCATCATTCTAAAAACTGAAAAGAAAAACATATTAAAATATAAAATAAAGACAGAAAATAATATTGACCTAAATACCTACATTACAGAAAACGTGCCAAAACAATGTAGGCAACAAATACAAAAAAATGACAGCCAAAACCCTCAATTAGTAAAGCACCATAAAAACAAAAAACTAAGAACATATTTATGTAGAAGTTGTCTCGCCCTTGTGCCATGCAACGGGGCGCAAGAGTGACACAACTCTTAAATTAGATTTGTTATACCATGCAAGGACTCCTTGCATGGCCTTGCCTGGCATGATAAATCTAGAGTAACACAATACAGAGCAAATCGCTGTGTTGCATTATTCTACCCTAGGGAGTCAGTCCATGAGTGGAGTGTGGGTGTTCCTAAGCATCCACCCATGGAAATTAGTGTTTTCCCAGATTTACAATTACTGGTAAACCTGATAATGCGTCAAAATGCTACACCTCCCAGGTGTGAGGCATCACGAGGTGAAATATTTATATTTCTCCTTGTTACTTCCTCTTTTTATGTGTGTTGCAATTTGCAGCACACATAGAAATAGACGTATGCATCAGGGGATTGTTTTTCTACAGGACGATGTCCCTGCCTGCACAAAAACAATCCTGATTATAAGGCAGTCACCCTTTCACCATGGTGCAAGGCTGCCTGTTTTGTTGCTAGGCAGCACATTTTGTACCAGTGCTGGAAAATGACAGGAATGCATTGCATATTAAGTGGTGTGCATTCCTGGTCTTGCCCTATCATGCAGCACAGCAAGGTGACTTGCTGTGCTGCTCTGTGTGATTATTTGATAAATATGCCCCATAGCTATTATTGTGCCTGAACCCTGAGCAAAAAGATAGCAACCCTGAATGCTAACTGACAATAAAACTATACTAATTGAACATAGAAGATGCCAGTTCAAGCTTCTGACCCACACATACAAGGCATACACAACTGTGTACCCGCCTACTTGAACCACCGGCTGAACTTCCATCAGTCCACTAGACACCTCTGCTGTGCTTTCCTTTCTCTAACCCACACCCCTACATCCCACATAGAAGATGCACAGGTCGCTCCTTCTACCTAGCAGCGAAGACATGGAAGGAGCTACCTTTTCATCTCTGGATATCCCCATCTCTCCCAAAGTTCCAGACGTTCCTCAAGACCTGGCTATTCAGCTAAACAACTGGACCCTGCTAATACAGATGTACCCTCACAGGTTACAAGAAGCACCCTACAAATCTATTGATTGATTGATTGATTACACAGAATATCAAAAGAATTTCCAAACACTTACATTCAAATATGTCATTTTCACTACAATGGAGCCATACAGCACCACTTAATAAATCTACTATGAGTACATAATACTGAAAAAACAGCAATTTCTAATTTCAAATTTTAATACTCTTTGCCCTTGCCTCAAACTACCCCACCTGATGTAACCAGGTAATATGTTTTACTAATAGACTCCTCTTTTTATAAAGAAAATGAGAAGAAATTAACCCCAAAATCTATTTATTTTACAAAAAAGAATGAGGGGGGGTTAACCCTGTTGCTGGATTACTTAAAGGACCATTTAGGACACATTTGACAAGCCAGATTCCATGTAGAGTGGTGGAACATTTATATTGGTACCCAACTTTGAGAAACTAGGGCTGATTGCAGAGGCCCCATAACTTTTTGCCCCCATTTTCCACTTTATGCTGGTGTTTTCCTGACTCTGATGGTGCCCTGGGTACTGCTAACCAGTCCCAGGGCCTGTGCTCTGTGTAAAATGGATATGCAAATTAGGCTAATTATAATTGGCTAAGTTAACCTACCTATAAGTCCCTAGTATGTGGTAGGGCATGTAGGTTTAGGGACCACAGCATAGGTGGTGCACACCTAGGTGCATTGCTGAGGTGCCCAGTGTCATTTTAAAAGCAAGCCTGCCTTGCTGGCTGCTTTTAAATTAAAGTTATATGCAAATTCGACTTTGGAATTAAAGGTACTTCCAAAGTCTTAAACTACCTTATTTTTACATATAAGTCACCCCTAAGGTGTGCCCTATGTGCCCCTAGGGCTGGGTGCCATGTAACTATAAGCAGGGACTTTATAAAAATAGATGTATAAGCCCTGGTGAGGTAAAAACAGCCAAATTCGTTTTTCCCTCATTGAAGTAAATGGCCTTCATAGGCTAGAATGGGCAGACTTTATTTTAAATTTTAAAGTCTCCTTAAATGTTGCATACCAAGAATTTGGTATCAAATTGATTGTTATAATAAATCCCACAACTTCCAATTGTTGGATTTAATATAACCAGTTCAGGTAAAAAGTTTAGACTTTACCTAAAAAGTTGCCAATTTCAGCTCTGCATTGTTTTTGCTGCTGTGCTCTGATTGGCCAGCCTACAGCAGCTTCTGCCAGGCTACTTTAATGAGGTGTGAAGTGGCCTGGCTTCACACAAAGGAATGTGCTTGGGGGAGAGAATCTCCCCTCAGCAGATGGTGAGGCAGGAAGGGGGAGGGCTGCCAAACTGGTCTTCAAAGGCAGAGAAGGACATCTGGAGCACCCAGCAACACCCCCACATCCTGCAACCCCAGACAGCTAGGTGCCCCCTTGATTAGATTAGGAGAGGGCAGGAGAGGGGTGTGTTTATGATTTTTAGCCACACCAGTGGGTGGGCTCAGCCAGATCTCTCCTCCAAAAATCAGATTCATCCATTTTGGATTTTTAGAGACTGTTGCCTTCTGGGATGGATTTTTGCCACACTTCCCAGGAAGTGGTCATCACAGGGGGACGACCCTGTCCCTGATTGGAGAACCAGGGCCCCCCTGCTTTTCACCCAGGAGCAAGGATAAAACTGGCAGACCTGCACCCACGCCTCAGATCCCCTCCAGAATTCAACAAGAAAGGAACTAAAGAAGAAGAAGGACTGCCCTGCTGGACCCCTGGCCTGCACCTGGACCCTGCACTCAGAAGGACTGCACCAGCTGCACACTTGGGCTTCACCACAAGAAGGACTTTGCCTGGCTTCAACTGGTTCAAGGAGGGACTCCCTGTTTGCTACAGGTGAAAAATTGCTAAACCAGAGTCCCCTGCACCAACTCCTGAAGAAAGCGACCAGCTGACCACTGTCCAGTGGCCAAAAAGGAGTTTGCGCCAGGTGCATTCTGGGAGTTGAAGTCCGCACCCCCCAAGGACCATCACAGAACTTCTGGACCCTTGGGGTGAGCTGTGGACCCCAAAAGAACCTTAAAAGAACATCTGGGTGAAGCCCCAGAAGTTTGGAAAAGATTTGAGAATTTTTGGAAAAAAGCTCCAGAGAGGGACCGAACCGCCGCGGAAATTCTAGCCGGCTTGCCTCAACCGCGACCCGGCCTGACTTCGTGGTTCGTCCCAGTAAAGAAAAACATCCAAAAAAGAGACTAAGTCCGAACATAAAAAGTTGACCGGGACCTCCCAGCCATCGTATCCGAGAAGGGCTCCATGGACGTCGGATCAAGATCCAGGTTTACCCCGGTCGAAGGATTTTCATCTCGAAAAAACGACTAAGTCCGAAGGTAAAAGTCTCCACCGAGGAAACCCACATCGCGTATCCGGACAAGGGCTCCAGGAGGTCGGATTTAACTGGCAGGTTCGACCCGGTGAAGAAAAACTTCAAAATAAAAACTATTAGGGCCTGATTCTAACTTTGGAGGACGGTGTTAAACCGTCCCAAAAGTGGCGGATATATTTTTGGGACGGTTTAACACCGTCCTCCAAAGTTAGAATCAGGCCCTAAGTCAGAAGGTAACTTTTTAACCGAGGCCTCCCGCGACCTGTAGCCGAGCAGGGCTCCATCGCGGTCGGCCTGAAAGTTTGACTTTGCCCCGGTCGAGGTGCAACCAGATGACCCGATTGGCGCTTTTTGTTTCTAAGCGCTAGAAAAGTAATAATTCTTTACAAATTCATATCTCCGGTTCCCCTGAACCGATTTTAATCGTTTTTGTGTCATTTTAAAGATAAAAATATAAACTATTTTTATAAATTGGTTTTGGATTTTTAAACTGTTTCCTGTGTTTTATTTAATTACTGTTTTGTGATATTTGAATGCTTTACACTTTGTCTCCTAAGTTAAGCCTTGACGCTCGTTGCCAAGCTACCAAGGGTTGAGCTGGGATTAATTTACTGAGACCTAACTGTACCTATGTGGAGGTTAGTGGCTTGTTGCTAGGTGTAGGTACCTACCTGCACTACCAATAACCCATTTTCCAACATAATTGGAAGCAGCGACGGGATCCTGTACTTGTGTTCAATATCACGTTACAGTTTTAGGTAAAACAAATTAAAAATCCTTTAAATTGTCCTAGTGCAAACATTGTTTTTAATTTTTAATTTGGATTAATTTCAATTATTGAATTTTTGTAATTTTTCTAAATTCTTGTTTCCAATTTTTGCAAAAAGTTTTTGTTGACACAAAACTAGGGAACCATGGAGCTTGATCTGGCTAGCCTACCCACACTGACAGTAGTCCAGCTTAGGGGGTTGTGTATTGAAAGAGGGTTGCCTGCAACCACTGATCTCAGGAAGCAAATCCTGATCACATCCCTGACAGCATGGGCTGAGGCCCAAGAGGTAGAGTCAGAAGAAGCTCCAGAGGAGGGAGAAAAAGGGGAAGATGCTAACTCTAACCACTCAGGGGAGGGAAGGCATCTGAGCCTAAGTGAGGAAGAGGAAGAACGGTCCTCAGTAGATGCAGTCACTAGGGGCAGACCCAAAGCTAGTGGTAGGAAGGGGGTCCCTTCAGGAGGAGAGAACCCATCCATCAGAGAAAGAGAGCTGGAGGCCCAGCTAGCATACATAGCTTTGGAAGCAGAGAAGCTGGCCCTAGAAAAGAAAAAGTGGGCATACAAAGAGACAAGAGGTGGAAGCAGCGATAAAGAAGCTGAGGTGTCCATGGGTGGGGGAGTTTGCCCCAGATTACCCAAGGGGGTGGTTCCTGCTTATGTAGAGGGGGATGACATAGATAAGTGGCTGGGGGCCTTTGAGAGGGCACTCCAAATGAGAAGGGTTAGGCCTCAATACTGGGGTTCCCTTTTGTGGGAGTTGGTCCCCAACTCAGGGAGGGATAGGCTTCTGACCTTAAGGGGGGAGGAGGCAGATTCATACCCTAGTATGAAGAGGTGCTTAGCCAAGAAGTTTGGTCTGACCCCAGAGCAATATAGAATGAAGTTCAGGGACACCCAGAAGGTCAGTACCCAGTCTTGGGTTGACTTTGTGGACATTTCACTAAAGGCACTAGAGGGCTGGATTATTGGTAACAAGGTAGATACTTATGAGGGGTTATACAATCTGATCATGAGAGAGCACATCTTGACCAATTGTATCCAAGAAAGGTTACGCCAGCATCTAGTGGACTCTAAGCAGACCAACCCTAGAGAGCTAGGGGAGGCAGCTGATGAGTGGTTGAGAACCAGGGTGGTTGTCAAGTCCCAGGGGGGAGACTCCAAGAAGGGGGGGACAGGTCCCCAAAAACCTAAGGAGGGAGGTGGTAAGCCCACCACAGAGACTCCCTCTGTACCCCAGAACCCTAGGAAGGAGGAGAGTAAATCCCACTCCCACTCTGACAATCAGAGACAGGGAGACCCAGGGTTAAAAAAGCTCTTGGACAGTAGGGCTTGCTTTGACTGTCAGCAGACAGGTCACTTCAGAGGTGATGCAGCCTGTCCAAAGAAGGTGGTTAGCACTGGGCTGTCCAGTGTAGCCATAGAGGAGGACTCCTCAGATGATGAAGTCCTCCTAGCATTGTGCTGGGAGACAGGACCAGATGGTAAGCTGGTGATCCCTGAGGGTGGGAGTAGGCACTTCCACCACATTCAAGTGAATGGGATCCCTACCACTGGCCTGAGAGACACCGGTGCCAGTCACACTATAGTGAGTGACCGGTTAGTGACCCCAGACATGTATGTCCCAGGAAAGACAAAGAAAGTCAGGATAGCCACAGGGGAGGTCACCTCCAAACCTGTAGCCATAGTGCCCCTAGAGAGGGAGGGTATCCTTGACTGGATTAGGGTGGTAGTCAGTGCTGACCTCCCCCTAGATTGTATCCTGGGCAATGACCTCCCAGAGGTGAGTCTGGTCACAGATGGGGTGGTCGCCCAAGGCGCCCCCCCAACCCAAAGTCCTGGGGAGTCAGTCCCTACAGTTAGGAGACAGGGGTCCCCAAGAAAAGGAAAGAAGAAAAGGAAGGGTAGGCCACTCTTAAAGAGAGTTCCAGGGAGCCAAAGGCCTTCTGCCCCAGTAGGGGGGGAGCCCAGAGTTGGCACTGGTGAGGCCTCCCCTGACCCCAAGGAAGTCCTGAATAGTCAGGCAGCTGTCCAGATGCAAGGTGTTGCCCCTGCACTGACAGAAGGGAGAGTGGAAGGAGGGTGTCTGCCACAGGAGGTGGTAGCCCCCCACTCTAGACAGCAAGAGGGGTGCCAGGACCCCAAAGATGCCCCTAAAGCAGCTCAGCCACCTGTCAGTGGAGAGCTTAGGGTGTGGTTCTGGGTACTGACAGCTGTCAGTAGCCTCTGCTGGGTGCTAGCCTTCCTGGCAGCACTGTACTTGGCCTGGGAGGCAGACCCCAAGGCCAATAGCAAAATAGGCCCCCTGACCCTGTTGGTCATGGTGGGGTTGCTCAAGTGTTGGGTGACCTCTTTGGGTAAGCTAGGTGTTGCCCTAGCAAAGTTAGGAGTAGGGGAGGTGGGCACCTCACTACCCAAGTTGGCAGAGAGAGAGGAGGAAGACCCCCCTAGAGGGAAGTTTCAGTTTGAGTTGGGTCCTTTTACTGTTGGGATGGCTTCACTACCCAGAGGGAGTGACCCTGACAGGAGGATATAAGGCAGAGTAGGCCCTGCAAAGGGACAGCCAGTTTTCTTCACAGTCTTCCTCGCCTAACAAGCCAGGAAGACTCTCCCAGGGTTGGGCTGAGTCTCCTGGGCGTGTGGGCTGGGGGGGGTTGTGTGAGAAACTAGGGCTGATTGCAGAGGCCCCATAACTTTTTGCCCCCATTTTCCACTTTATGCTGGTGTTTTCCTGACTCTGATGGTGCCCTGGGTACTGCTAACCAGTCCCAGGGCCTGTGCTCTGTGTAAAATGGATATGCAAATTAGGCTAATTATAATTGGCTAAGTTAACCTACCTATAAGTCCCTAGTATATGGTAGGGCATGTAGGTTTAGGGACCACAGCATAGGTGGTGCACACCTAGGTGCATTGCTGAGGTGCCCAGTGTCATTTTAAAAGCAAACCTGCCTTGCTGGCTGCTTTTAAATTAAAGTTATATGCAAATTCGACTTTGGAATTAAAGGTACTTCCAAAGTCTTAAACTACCTTATTTTTACATATAAGTCACCCCTAAGGTGTGCCCTATGTGCCCCTAGGGCTGGGTGCCATGTAACTATAAGCAGGGACTTTATAAAAATAGATGTATAAGCCCTGGT
The DNA here is from genome assembly GCF_031143425.1 of Pleurodeles waltl. Taxonomy (NCBI): domain Eukaryota; kingdom Metazoa; phylum Chordata; class Amphibia; order Caudata; family Salamandridae; genus Pleurodeles; species Pleurodeles waltl. The sequence goes on along the minus strand of NC_090437.1, from coordinate 617,794,122 downwards.
GAGGTAAAAACAGCCAAATTCGTTTTTCCCTCATTGAAGTAAATGGCCTTCATAGGCTAGAATGGGCAGACTTTATTTTAAATTTTAAAGTCTCCTTAAATGTTGCATACCAAGAATTTGGTATCAAATTGATTGTTATAATAAATCCCACAACTTCCAATTGTTGGATTTAATATAACCAGTTCAGGTAAAAAGTTTAGACTTTACCTAAAAAGTTGCCAATTTCAGCTCTGCATTGTTTTTGCTGCTGTGCTCTGATTGGCCAGCCTGCAGCAGCTTCTGCCAGGCTACTTTAATGAGGTGTGAAGTGGCCTGGCTTCACACAAAGGAATGTGCTTGGGGGAGAGAATCTCCCCTCAGCAGATGGTGAGGCAGGAAGGGGGAGGGCTGCCAAACTGGTCTTCAAAGGCAGAGAAGGACATCTGGAGCACCCAGCAACACCCCCACATCCTGCAACCCCAGACAGCTAGGTGCCCCCTTGATTAGATTAGGAGAGGGCAGGAGAGGGGTGTGTTTATGATTTTTAGCCACACCAGTGGGTGGGCTCAGCCAGATCTCTCCTCCAAAAATCAGATTCATCCATTTTGGATTTTTAGAGACTGTTGCCTTCTGGGATGGATTTTTGCCACACTTCCCAGGAAGTGGTCATCACAGGGGGACGACCCTGTCCCTGATTGGAGAACCAGGGCCCCCCTGCTTTTCACCCAGGAGCAAGGATAAAACTGGCAGACCTGCACCCACGCCTCAGATCCCCTCCAGAATTCAACAAGAAAGGAACTAAAGAAGAAGAAGGACTGCCCTGTTGGACCCCTGGCCTGCACCTGGACCCTGCACTCAGAAGGACGGCACCAGCTGCACACTTGGGCTTCACCACAAGAAGGACTTTGCCTGGCTTCAACTGGTTCAAGGAGGGACTCCCTGTTTGCTACAGGTGAAAAATTGCTAAACCAGAGTCCCCTGCACAACTCCTGAAGAAAGCGACCAGCTGACCACTGTCCAGTGGCCAAAAAGGAGTTTGCACCAGGTGCATTCTGGGAGTTGAAGTCCGCACCCCCCAAGGACCATCACAGAACTTCTGGACCCTTGGGGTGAGCTGTGGACCCCAAAAGAACCTTAAAAGAACATCTGGGTGAAGCCCCAGAAGTTTGGAAAAGATTTGAGAATTTTTGGAAAAAGCTCCAGAGAGGGACCGACCCGCCGCGGAAATTCTAGCCAGCTTGCCTCAACCGCGACCCGGCCTGACTTCGTGGTTCGTCCCGGTAAAGAAAAACATCCAAAAAAGAGACTAAGTCCGAACGTAAAAAGTTGACCGGGACCTCCCAGCCATCGTATCCGAGAAGGGCTCCATGGACGTCGGATCAAGATCCAGGTTTACCCCGGTCGAAGGATTTTCATCTCGAAAAAACGACTAAGTCCGAAGGTAAAAGTCTCCACCGAGGAAACCCACATCGCGTATCCGGACAAGGGCTCCAGGAGGTCGGATTCAACTGGCAGGTTCGTCCCGGTGAAGAAAAACTTCAAAATAAAGACTAAGTCAGAAGGTAACTTTTTAACCGAGGCCTCCCGCGACCTGTAGCCGAGCAGGGCTCCATCGCGGTCGGCCTGAAAGTTTGACTTTGCCCCGGTCGAGGTGCAACCAGATGACCCGATTGGCGCTTTTTGTTTCTAAGCGCTAGAAAAGTAATAATTCTTTAAAAATTCATATCTCCGGTTCCCCTGAACCGATTTTAATCGTTTTTGTGTCATTTTAAAGATAAAAATATAAACTATTTTTATAACTTGGTTTTGGATTTTTAAACTGTTTCCTGTGTTTTATTTAATTACTGTTTTGTGATATTTGAATGCTTTACACTTTGTCTCCTAAGTTAAGGCTTGACGCTCGTTGCCAAGCTACCAAGGGTTGAGCTGGGATTAATTTACTGAGACCTAACTGTACCTATGTGGAGGTTAGTGGCTTGTTGCTAGGTGTAGGTACCTACCTGCCCTACCAATAACCCATTTTCCAACACCAACACAAAGAGGAAAAACAAATAATGAGATTGAATGATGGTACAACACATTCCAAGCTACTTTAAATCAACTTTACTCTACACACTACTAGTTTATTTAAATCTCCCTGAGTTTTTAACATTATACTCAACTTAGCAACAATGAAAAACGAATCCAAAAATTCATAATCCTTCTAGAGAAGATCCTTAAAATTGTAAACCTCCAAAGACTACAAAACGTATTATGCATTATAACATAATGCAAAGAATAAAAAAAACTCAAAAACATTTAAAATAATAATTTATACTGCAAACACATATAATTAGTCTGACTTGACACAGAAATATATAAATATAAAGAAAAATAGGTATTTTAATATAACATAGACCAAGATATTCCTCCTCAAAAAGATTTAGAAATGAAAAGAAACTTGCGATTTTGGAGCAGTGGAACATTTTCTTTAATTCTCTTTAACAGCCATTAATAGGCAAATAGAAACCCAAAAAATCAATACTCAAAGTCTTAAAAACGATATGCAAGCCATCAACAAGCTAAATCCTTATGTGACGTAAAATTCACCCTTAACGTTATAATAAAAAGACTTTGTTGAGCAAACTGAACAATAAAAGGAATTTATACAAATTTAGATGTCATTGTGTATCATTAAAAATTACTTTAACAAAAAATGGGTACGCAAGGATAAAAAAACGAATATGGTTAATGTCTCCATTTGTGCTGAAAAGAAAACATCAAATGGATTTTCACCTGCACCTAAAATATATACTTGGATAAAAAAAAACCTGGACTAAAACCAATATGGTACATGCATTACATATAAAGTAAAGCAAAACACTTGCATACATTGACAATCTTTCTAGCAAACACTATCCAAAATATAAATAAATCAATAACATACAGTAACAATCCACCATTTGAATAGCTAATTACATTAAAGCAGCATAAGTAACGGGAAATCGCACCTTTAAACTTCAATTTAATAGTTAAACATGTTCAGTCACCTGGTCAAGGAGCCATGATTTGACCTCCATTGAGTCCACCAACTACAACAGAATTGCAAAACTACAATAATATTTTGCCAGTAAACAAAATGAATGCCTAATTGAAATTAAAAAAAAAAAGTTTTTCATTAATACTATGACAACATATTAAATTTTATGTAAAAGTGTTATGAAATATTAACATGAAATGTAATACAGTATTGTATTTGTTCTTATTATTTTTGTTTAATATTAGTTTAAAACAGTAATTAAACTTTCTGATGAATCATTATTGATGTCAACAAGTTTAAATGAATGTATACATTATTTTGAAAACTATTCTAACAAATATATTAGTTGCTACAAATGCCCATCTTTATGTTACAGAAAATATTACAAGTGCAAATATTAGTTCTGTATTACAGAAGGAAATTGCCAATTATTTGACCTGTGTGAAAGATGTATGAAAATGTGTTACATTGTTTAATAAAAGTGAAGCATTCTAACAACTGTATTTATTTGAAAACTTAAATATTAGATTTTTATTTGATTGTACATACATATTCTGGGACAATTATAGTGTTAATGCCTATGTTATATATAGGGATAACAAGGTATTTTGGGGGAAAGGGCAGCATTACTATTCTAAATCCAAGGTGTCGAAACATTGACTAACAAAATCATTTATGGGAGTAAATGCATTGATCTAACACAGTAAATTAGGGGAAGTACAGATTTACTATTATAAGTCCAAGGTATACAGATACTGGCGTAACACAGCATATTTGGGTGAGAGCAGAGTTACTCCTCTAACTCAAAGGTATACAAATGTTGTGGTGACAAGAGGGATTAGAATAGCAACGCATAACTGGGGGAGATCAGATTTATCATATTAACTTCAAGGTTAATACTCAGTGGTGTAACACAATACATTAGGAAGAGTACAGATTTACTACTCTGCAACCAAGGCATACAAACACTGCTGTAGCGCAGCATAACTGGAGGAGAGCTGATTTACTATTCTAAGTCCAAAACATATAAACATTGGGGAACCAAAGCACAATTGGGGGAAAGCAGCTTTACTATTTAAAGGTTTACTGAGGAATAAAAACATTGGGGTAACACAATTAATTAGACGGAACACTTACTATTGTGACTATATGGACTATAAAGATTGGGGTAACACAATAAATTTGGGGCACTCAAGATTATCCATTCAAATTCTAAAGCCTACAAACATTGACAGAACAAAGCATGATTAGGGTACAGCATATTTATAGTTTTAACTTGAACTGCTGCAAACATGTGATATAATTAAGATGTACTAGTCTAATGACTCATATTGAATATTAGTTTAAAAGTAAATTATTTAATTTACTAAATTATACATAATATCTAATACAGTAGTTCCCACCCTGTGGTCTGGGGACCGTGAGGGTCCGCAACTGCTTCGAAAATTAAATGATATTAACTGATTAATAAAAAGAATATAAATAAAGTGATTGAATGTACAATTGAAAATTTCAAACCTACTGTAAATGTCAGGGTATTCGAAACTGGAGGCAAAAATTAAATTAGTATTCTCAAAATGATTTGTGTGAGCAGTGCAGGTGCATCAAACAGATTATAGTATGGACAATGTGTGGTTCAATTGAATATAGAAAAGCTCCAACCTTCCTATTAACATTATTATTATTTTTTTTATTTAAATTTGTTTGCAAATTAAATAAAATGTCTTACCATTTGTGTCTGATGTATGCTGGTTTCTGTTGTTTTGTGTATTGTTTTGTGTTTCAAATTATTGACAATGTTTGGGGTGGTCCCCGGCTTCCAGTAATGACTGTTTGGGGTCCTGTTTTCTAATAATGATTCAAAGGGGGTCCCTGGGTTCCAGTAGTGACAAAGTGGGGGTTCACAGGAGTCAAAAAGTTGGAAACCACTGATCTTATGTATTGATTCTAAAAATAAGATTAATAAGATTAATGTCTATTTTTTTAAAGTAATGAACTAACTTAATGTGGGCGAGATGTGTGCGAGAAAAAACTCTGCCACACGGCGGTTGGCGGAGTTTTGCCAGAATTCTGCGCTCCACGTGGAATGTAGAATGAACAAAACTCTGTTAACTTTGCCTGCGGGGAAGAATTTTTCACCTACCCATTACTTAAAATACCATAATTCACATAAAGATTGCTTTATTTTCTGCAGCATCCTTTTTTACATGCTTTTGTCTGTGCTTTGATACAGTAGCTTTGGCAATAGTAGGCTGTGCACACGCCTGATCCAGATATAGTATGTGATACAAATGTCAAACCTGTTGGTTTGTCAATGCTTGTCTTGTCTGTGTATTACTCCTGCACTGTCAAAGCACCTGTCATTGAGTCTCCCTGTGAAGCTATTGGTTCAAATATATTAATTTGTGTTCTTAGGACACACACTCTTTTGCACACAGTTGTGATTACTTGTTTATTACTTTGGTCAGTGAACCTGGAATGCCTTGTTTTGTGAATGTTGCAAGAATGTGCAACCTGGGACATTGATATAACTTTCTATTTTGTGCCTGGTTGGGCTTCTTTGATTTTGCACTTAGGTGCACTTAGGTGCCTGTTCATAAAGGGACTGGTGTAGTGTCAAGAGAGTTTCACATTACAACAGATTTTATTTACATGGTACCCAGCTGGCTCTAAGGCCTGTTTGGTTATGGAGCAGTTAGAGGCACAGCTCATTCTGCTGTTTAATATCCCTTGGACAATGGCAGGTGGTGCAGAGAACATGCAAGGTAACAGTATTCAGTCACTCAACAAAATGTTATTTGGCAACCAGCCCATAAAATCTCCTTACATAACAAATATTAACACTTCATCACAACCTGAAATGAGTCCATACTGTTCAATAGGATACAGACTTCATGAGGATTGAACAATGGTTTAACTTAACATAATTTGTCTTCAGTCATTCACATACTCTAGCACACAGTAGTAAAAGATTAACATTTGATAAATTGTACACATCCCAATTTTAACTAGCTATGTGACTGTAGTTAATTGCTCTAGATCAGTGGTTCCCAACCTGTGGTCCAGGGGTCCCTGGGGGTCCAGGAAGCCTCCTCAGGGGGTCCGCAACTGCTCAGAAAATTAAATAACATTAACAGATTAAGGCCCTCATTATGACTTCAACGGTCTTTTTTTAAGACTGCCGAAGCCACGGGCGCCAGAAGACCGCCTGCAATATAATGGGTACTGATAGATTTCCGCCACACTGTGGGTGGAAATCCAACAGTATCCATGCTGGAGGTTGAAGGCGCCTGGGCGTGCAGATGGTAGCAACGCCAAGGTGCCTTTAACCTCCAGCAAGGATTCCACCAGCCATATTAAGACCATTAATACGGCCTGGTGGTGTCCTGCTGGTGGGGCGCTGCCAATGGTAGCAGCACCCCTTCCCTGCTGGACGACCTCTGCACCGGACAAGCTAAGTCGGGTGTCTGAGAGGGGATGAGGGGGTGTTGTGTGTGGTGTCTGCCTGTGTGTATGAATATGTGTGTGCATGAGTGAATGCATCTGTGAGTGTCGTGATATATGCATGCTTTCATGCGTGTCAGTGAATGCATGTATGAATGTTGCAGTAAGTGCGTGTCTGCATATCAGTGTCAATGCGTGTGAGTATGTTTGTGTGGATGCGTGCATGAATGCATGTCAGAATGTGTGAGTGAATGTATGTATGGATGAGTGTGAGGGAATGTGTGTATGAATGAGTGGGAGCAAATGCATGTTTGGATGACTGTGAGTGGATGAAAGTGGAGGTGAATGGGTGTATGCGTAGTGCGTGTGGGTGTGTGCGTGTATGTATGCGGGAATTCCCTGTCACCGGTAGCCCTACCGCCATGATTTCATGGCGGTGCTACTACCAAGGAAACTATGCTGGTAGGCCGGCTCATAATGCCGCTGGCGGTCTTCTGGCAGTATGAGTGGAGATGTGGCGGGTTGGCAGCGGCAAACCCACCAGACTCATAATGTGGCAGTATACACCGCCAGCCTGTTGTCAGTGATACCACCACATTAACACTGGTGGTCAAAAGACCTCCAGGGTTTTATTGAGAGCTTAAGTCCCCAGCTTTCAGTAATGACTTAGTGGGGGGTCCCCGCATTCCAATAATGATTCTGTAGGGGTCCACAGAAGTCAAAAGGTTGGGAACCACTGCTTTAGATATATATTAGAAAGTCAATGAATCAGTATTAAATATTTCAATCCAAGACGCCAGGCAGTACGAATGAACTGAGTTACTAACAATGGTGTTGTTTATTTGGAAGCTGCATTAAGTACCAATAGTACTTTGTGTGTTTTTCTGATATCAAACAGTGTGAAAATTGGTTGAAACCATTTCATCTTAAACCCAGAGTAAGCACAGTCGGCATAAAAGAAGCACATGAGCCTTAGTTCCCCTTTCAGTAATGCAGAAACCATGACTGCCCTTTACAAAACAGACACCTCTTCATTTTTTTACTGCGGGAGAAAATAATGTGCAGATTAAGATATTGTCTCATGCTAAAAATAAATGTTGGTCTCTACCACAAATTACTAAGGGCCTGATTATGACTTTGGTGGTCCCACCATGGGACTGCCAAAGCTGAGGGGAGGATGCCACCGCCATGGCGGTGACATTCCCCAAGAACGTATTAAAATGTTCCCACCGGGATGACCAGTGGGAACATTGTAATACATGTTCCTGCCGGGGTGACTGGTGGGAACAGTGCTATGATATTGGTCTTGGCTCCCTTTGGAAAGCCAAGGCCAATATCGTAGCACTCCAGCACCCTCAGAATGCGGACTGTCTGCAAAGCTGACAGTGCACATTCCGACAGTGCTGCACAGGGGGGCCTCAGCACTGTCCATGCTGAGGGCCCCTGTGGCTCCCTGCACTGGCTTTCCACTAGCCATTCCATTGCGTGGACCCCACCAAGGATAGGCTGACGGAACGTGGGGTTGTAATCAGCCAGGTGATGCTGAGTTCAGCACCACTGTGGCTTGTTACAACTCCGGCTGCCGTCACCACGTAGGGAACCATGTTCCTGGCTGGGAGAGCAGTACCCTGATGGGTCTGCCCGCCAGGATTTATATGTGGTGGTCGGACCACCACAGTTGCGTCAGTCCGGCCATCATCGCAAGGCTGGTGGTCCCGGGACCACCAGCTTCGTAATGAGGCCCATCATCTTTCAATTCTGTAATCATTGGCTGCTGTGTTACAGTAGAGGTAGTCAACACTTCTCTATGGCTTAGGGACACCACCATATGGACACAAGTAAACAATAGAAGTTTTCTAAATTTACTATCTTCAATAATTTTTATAGTGCACTCACTTCTAAGTGAAGATAGTTCAAGTGAAGTCCAAGCCTTAGCCTAAAATAGGATAGGTATTAGATACCACTTATTGCTTCATGACCAAATTCTATAGGAAATGTCATTGGGTGCATTTGTAGATATCCTAAGTAACCATTAAAGAAACAATTTCTCATTGATCAACAACTTTGGCTAGCATGTATACCACAATGTTCAAACTTGTGAGAATATGGGAGAATTGCAAGGTCTCCAAACCTAGAGGAAAATGTATTTACTGCTTCTACTGTATGGGACAGCACGGTCACAATCTAAGCAAGTTGTTCATGCCATCTCATATCCTAAATGAAGCACATCCCCAAATAATTGAAATCATGAATATTGTATTTAGATTTGAAAAAGAGAAATATTAAAACCTAAATATGGTCTTATCTATATTGATAGCAAGCCCTCTATCTCCACAAAACAGATCAAACCTTTCCAGGTGTATACTGAGTCCCACTGGGTCTTTGTAAAACATGATGCATCATCAGTAAACAGTAGTGTAGAGAAAAACATCTCTCAACTGAGCAGCATCCATGGTGAATGGGTACATAACGTAAGTAGTGGGATGAAGAAGAAGAGAAGGTAATGGAGGCTTCGGCTGAGAAGAGGTGGAGAAATTCCATAAGCCAACATTCCCTCTTTCAATAGAATGGTAGCATTTCATACTGAAGTTCATTGTCTTCTCTCTCCGTTTCCAGTTAGTTTATAGGTTCAGCTTTAGTTTGCACAAGTTAATACAAATATAACAATTCATTATACAAAGAAAAAATCATAAAAAGAATAAAACACTGGAAGCAATCAGACGCTTTTCAATAAAGGATTACATTGACTTGAAACTGCCAAACATTGCACGGAAAGGAAAGGTCTCAGGCCCTAACCAAAGGCCCACATGCAATAACATCATACTTACTCACACAGTACTAGGGCTTAAAATTATGTATGAATGCTGTGTTCCTGAAACGATCTAATTATGCCCAATAGTGCGGCATAACATATTACAGGGGTCTTAAAGTCCCACAGCTCCACACTTTCGTCAGTAAGATACTGTTCTAAAAGCACTATTGCTCATCATGGGGAATATCGACAAGGCATTATAAAGTACATAAAACAGCACTTTAATAGTATCCTTTTAAGTATTTTATATCCATTTGTGAGTTGGCTACAAAGCATAAAAAAATGGGAATTTTCAGGGAGTCTTCATACACCGGTAGTACCCATAAAAAGGGCAATTCCATCTGCACTTTTCTTAGTTAAGAGTTGGACGTTTTGCAGCAGAATGACTAAGTCATGTAAGGGTATGTCATAGTACTCTTGAATACTACTTACTGTACTCATAAATGCCTTTGCAAATCAGCCTTAGTATGCATTTCAATAGCGTAGCACACACATAATAATGAATTCCAGTGCTCCATAAGAGGTGCAGACATTATAAAACCTAATAAAAACTGGACTATTACCAGCCCAGCCCCTAAGACAGAGTAAATACACCAGAAGTGCATCAGACTCTCCTCCCAATGAGTGGTATGACCACAACATTTATACCTATAAACAGCAACTTTCCACACACATCTAAAGTTCATCCTACTTGAAACTGATTTAATGGGAAGGAAGGTTCCTGCAAAAATTGCTGAGGGCAAATTTCTGTGAAGAAACATGCTACAGATTTTGCTCACTTCATGCTCACTAAAGATGGGCAATTTTTCACTATTCTGGGCCCTCAGAAACTGGAGTATCTAATTACTCTCATAATTCCAATACATGAATGTATCAGTCACTGATTAATTCCTCTTTACAACTGTTTGAAGGACTACGCTGTACTTTTCATACCAATGCAACTACTATCTAGAGTGACCCACACGCATGCATATTTGAAATATATACCCAAGATTTAAGTTTGTCAGGGCTTACACCCGGTAGTAATTAAAAATGGGCATTCAAACGGGTCCCTTTTGGGTCCTAGAGTCATGTGCTTATCTTCACAGGCAAAAACATTTATCAATTTCTGAACAATTAATGTATAAAACGTTAAGGTAATCTCTGTCAGTGATTTATTTCCTGTAAATATTTAAGATACTGAACTTGATCGTGCATTTCCTGAGAATGTTAGCTATTTCCAGGATATTGTGTTCTGTGTATTTTTTGGTGTTTCATAATACTCTTATATAGTGAATACTTTGATCTGTGTAGCCTCCCGGTGTTTATAATGGGCCACGATTCAGAGTTCTGGAACTAACTCTAAAGACAGTGCAAGTTTCTCAAAGTGCCTATCAGTTGATCAAAAATGTGTTCACAATACATGGTCATACAATTTATGGCCGCTGTGCAGAGCACACAGAGAAATTGTCACATATTCCAGTTGCAACTGTGATTCTGTGGAAATGTGTGTGGAGGAAGTACATAGCTGTCAAAATATTGACACAGCAAAAGAAAAAAAAATGTAGTGCTTACAGGTGACTGAGTGCGTTGTGTGCTTGGAGCAGTGAAGTGAAGAAGATGTGGGGAAACATTCGGGAGAAATTGAAAAGAGGGTGCTGAAGAGGAAAGAAATTAGGTGTCTGATATGCAGATGGAGGAGCTGTGGAGAAGACAGGGTGTAATTGTCTAAAGCAGAGGGAACATAACGGGAATGATTGAGAAAAGCTGAACACCACAACTCCTTGCATAGGCCACAGTAATGTTTAATTCGCAATCTCACAATTTCAGAATTTAAACATTTTCAATAACAACGATTTACAACAAATTCATTGTGGTTTCTCATTTATCTTAAACATGTGACAACCACTAACAAAAGCCACTAGACCTGGTTAGTTTTAGGTGCATGTCAGTTGTTGTATATATCTGGAAACAATACCCAGAGAGGCAGCAAAATACCTGTCGGGTGACTCACTATGGGAAACACAGAAATTTAGTTTACATGTTTAAGCTACACCCTTAATTTCACAATGCCTTTTATGTACCTTAGCTAGCAGTCGTCAAAAGACTTTAGCCCAATTCCAAGCGTAAAGCGGGCCTTAAATTCCCTTGGATTTATGGAACACTAACACCTATTTTGTGACTCCCCACACCTTTTTCCAGTTTGGATGAAGACTGTCATTAGTGCTGTCCTCTCTTGGTAGAACCTCCTGGCAGGCGTACAATCCTTTTTATTGCACGTTTCTAATTTACCTTTGTGCATTTTAAACGTGTTGACCCATACTATTCGCATTCAGCGCATAAGCATTCCTAAAATGTTGAATTCTGTAACTCAAACACAGATTACAAATATGGAATTTATGCTGCAACTGTGAGCATACATGAGGTATGAATTTCTATATCACTGTTTCGTGCTCCAAATGCCACATTACACATTTTTCCCAATCGTTTTCACCCGGTTTACCTTATAAAATGTACTCAGCTAAAGTTGCGAGGTGTGGGGTAATTACCCTCTATGGTGAATACCTTAAGTGGTCATTACTCCATAACTTGGAACTCTCATGTATACATGAACTTCTCAGCGCAAAATTGGAATTTACCTTCTTTCCAAACAATTCGCCTCGTACAGGCGTGTCTGATTCCATTTGGCCTATCACGTAAAGTCCCACTAGTGCTGCAGTCTTACTGCAAACAGCTCAGGGGCTCAGCATAATGGCAGGCGCGTGCCTGCAGCACTACACCACTCAATATTTTTAGAGGCGCAACTCAATGCCAATGTCATTACTCTTCTTGGTGGGGTTCCTGCAGCTCCCAAAGCAGGAACGGTGTCCAGCAGCACTCTAACACCTACTCAGAACTGTGCAGGGCAATCACTTAGCGGTAGCATTTGGCACCGACGCAATGAGATTTCCTTCACGCTTCCTCTCGCCACTGCCAAAGCAATCAAATTAATTCTGTTAACAGACCGCCAATTTAGCTACCACACTAAACTTGCCTGTCTTAAAAATGAAGGCTAGATATTCATATTGGAACATCCTGTTTTCCCTTTCCATGTTATTTCTGGCGCCAGCCCAACGTTGGTCCGACTGCTATCATCGTATAGTGCCACGTGATGCCTGTAATGAGCTGCCATTTCCTATTGCTGAACAGCCACATCTTAAAGCCAACCTAAATAGCACACTCGCCTTCGGAAACCAGTCTGGTCTGCGTATCTTTTTTTCCACCTTTTTTCCACTTTCTGCACTGCCCTCAGTGTGCCAACCAGGAGAAGGGATCAGATACTACTAACTGCTTTTAAACCGCGTGTAATGAATTGAAAATTATACCCGTAGATCGTGTTTTACACACAGAGCCTTACAGTCATTTGATAGAAATATTTCCTGAAAGGGAGGAGAGAAACGTTATGTTTGATTTCGTTTAAGTACATAATTCTTGCACAGACATTTTACCAGGGATGTAAATTTAGAGGTGTTTTAGCGCCAATGTAAGTTGTCACAGTAAATAAAAAACACGTGTTCCACTAATCTCTCAAGTTCAGAAAATTCAAGATAAAGCATTGCCTCATGTGTGGGCAACACATTTTCATTACAGCAATTTATGTGTTTACAAGTCTCAGCTTCAACATATTATGATAATATGCGACAATATAAATAGAGCATATCATTAGACAAATGAGCAAAAAAAAAAGTAATGCGATACTGAAGGCAAACTAAGCAGGTTGAGACGTTTTCAATCACTTCTGGTGGAGGATGGAAATGTTTAACATAATAAAGGGATTAAATAAATCGGGGCTACATATTGATATATTTCTTTTTAATGACATTTTTATTAAAATTAAAGTTGTTAAACCTTATGAACGTACATTGCAAAATTCGAATAGTATTTAAAACAGCATTTATCTGTTAAAAATGCATCATTAGTGAATATTATTAGTTTCTGCTCATTATGTATATCACATAGTATTGTTCAAAGAACGAGCCCACACAACTCGCAGGTCGTTTACAGCAAGTAAACAAAGGGCAAAGATAAATTCTTCACATATTCAAGTACTTAGGGCAGAGTAGCAAAATATGTGACAATAAATTCAGACCGTAGTAGCTCATTCACACTCCTTACTTTTATTTGTATCACTATTCTCACTCCTTAACGAAACAGCAGGTAACCCCATTCACACAAAAAGTAACTATTGTCTTTATTTAGGATCAGGAATTGTTAACGAAAATGAAGACATTCCAAGAGTTTTTTTTTTAAATTACTCAATTTGTAATGATATTTAAATATATTTGAAATGAAAAACGCATGTTCTTTCAATTGGATCTTGTTTCTACTCGGGGTCTCAGGGATGTGATTCAATTTATTCTCAAGACTGAGCTTGACCACAAATCACAATAACATTTTGCAGTATAGGGTGGTCCGCTTAAATTGTTTCCCCTAAAAGACACTCCACCTACTGTGGTTATAGAATTCCTAAGAAGGCTCTGAAGAAGTAGAGTAGATTGAACCTTAGCAATAGCATTAAATGAGTGAAAGCCCAGATTTACATGCAGGACCTGAAGTACTACACAACAGGGAAGACAGAAACCCTTTATTCAGAATTTCCTTTCAAGCTTGTGCAATTTATAATTCTAATGTATAAACATTACAGGGTGCCCAAAAAGAAATGGCGGCACAAATGTAGACTTAAAGGCTCTCAAAAATGACTGGGAGTCCACCGTAATGTATTAAATCTTACCAGGTCATCTAATGCCACTAACAGATAACTTAACCTTCCATCTGTGTGTGACTTCAAAGAGAATGATTCTTGAAGGTGATTCCTAGTATTTATATTTCTGCTCTGATTCAATTTGCTCTCACATAGAAAACAGGAGCATTTCTGCTGGGAGTTTCAAGAAAAATGGCCACACGTTTCTTGTGTTTAATCTTCAATTATTAGATGACGTGGTCAATTTATTTTGGTAATATTAAAGACAACCAAATTGTAAGTGTTCAATAGTACTGTTCATAGATCTGACACTGAAGGGCAGCTGTGCATAATTCTCAGGATATCGGGAAGATCATGCAGAAATAATAAGAAGAGTAAAGGCACCAGACCACATCCTTGACTCAGCCTGTTCTTAATGGGATAGGTAGAGACAAATTCCCACAACTACTTAATTTAACTTGTGCCCATGTAATATGTAGTTTTAAAAAGTAGATACAGGTATCTTGCAGAAACCCCCAGCACCAGAAGTTTGATTCAAAGGCTGTCTATGTCCACTGTGTCAAACGCTGCCCAGTAGTCCACAAAGTGCTCATACAGTCTTCCCTTGTCCGCAACCATGGACATCTGGGACCCAACCACAAAGTAAATGCATGTTGAAGCGTATGTGAGCAGTTGTGGGATCACCTAAGTTACCAAGGTATCAAACTACTTTGCTTTATCTAGTCCTCTAGATGAAACGAAAAATGCCTCTCCCCTCCATCAACGAGAGATCAGGCAATATGCTGCAGGATCTGATCTGTCTCCCTCTCTTTCTATATTTTGCAGCTAGTTTTATACATGATCCCTTCGAAGATCTTACAGCATATTTAAATAAGGGGACATATAGCTTAATATGCCAGATTGGTGCCTTTTAAACTATGCACTTTGTATACCAATACAATCAGGGCCAAGGGGTTTACTACTTTTCAGAGTTGCAAACACATAAACAGTTCGGGCTTCATATGTGCTGTGCTTAAACTCCATATTTATTTTTAAATCAGTCTCTACACAACCTTCATGAAATGAAATGAAAATAATTTTGTAAAGCACAACAACTGTTTGGAAAAGAGGTTCAAGGTGCTAAAACCCTAGCTCATTTGAAAAATCCCAGAGAGAAAACTAAACATCATAAGAGAATAGACATGTTTTCAGAGGTTTCAGAAAAAAAGGAACAACTTGAAAATACCAGAACCGATAAAAGTAAGTTGTTCCAAAGCTTGGCTCCATGTACCGTGGCCAAGGAACCACCATGCCTCTTACGAAGGCATCTCGGAGATTGCAAAACAAAGGTAATAGATGATTTTAAGCATCTTGCAGGAATATAGAAGGAGATGTTCTGAAGACTAGTAGGGTCTTGCTTAAAGATTGCTCTATGAATGTGGGCTAAAACATTAAATTGAGTTATTTTCAGTATTGGCACCCAATGGAGATATTTTACAGTATTTGATACTACCCAGTTCCTAGAAATGTTAAGTAGGAGTCTAGAAACTGTGTTTTGAAGAAGCTGGAGTCTGGCAAAATAAGTTTTCAGCAACCCAAAATAAAGAGTGTTAGACTAGTCAAGCTTTAGGTGATCAAAGCATGGGTTACCGTCTTGCTAGCCATAAAAGGCAAAAATAGGGAAATCTTATATAAAGCTTTTAGTAACCCAAAGCAAGTGGCTGTGACATTTTGAGTTTGTGGACTAAAAAAATGAGAATCAAATTCCACTCCTAGACTACTGCTTGGACTGAAGGAAGAGGAGGACCTGACCCATAAGGCCACCAGCCGCTGTTCCAAATCTGGATTATGGGCCTAGGATGAGCAGCTCGGTTTTATCCAAATTCAGCTTCAAATGATTTTAGTTCATTCATAAGGATATAGAAGTGACATTGTCTGAAATTATGTTTGGTGGAACCCTCATCACTTGATAGGCAAACAATTATTTGTGTATCTTCCACATAGGATAATACCCCAAACCCAAATTCCTAAAGTATTTTGGCTAGTAGAGCCACATAAATTTGAAGTGGGGGGCTTCAGGGCCGAGCCTTGAGGTACACCACAATCAAGCCGAATATTTTGGGACTGTTAGAAATAGGGTGTCTACTTGGCAGGGATATGTACCCTGTCCAAGTAGGGACCACATGGTAAGTCAGTTACACTCCCTAAATTAACCTGTACTCACCCTCTGGTAGCCTGGCACAGAAGAGTCATGATTAACTTATGAGGCAATGTGTAAAATATTTGTGTAAAACTTAAGTACAGTAACGCAGTGAACACACCACAAAAAGACTTCATACCAGTTTAAAAAAATGTAAAATAGTTATCTGATTAAAACGAGATCAAAATGACAAAAATCCAATCAGTACTTCACAAGTTATAGTGTTTTCAAGTATGCATCTAATATCACAGTGCTGAAGAAATGTGTTTGTTCTTGCGAGGGCTAGAAAAGCACTCGCGATTACTGGGTTGTTGCGGTCTCACTTAGAACAGGTGATTGATAAGGATCCTCACTGGGTGATTGACTGGTAGTTGAACAAGCCTTTAGAGGTGCACCCAAATGAGCCACAGGTCCCACAGGATACATAGAGAAAAGTTGCTTAGTGGCCATGCAGCACGTAATGCACAAAGGACCTCATGGGTCCCGTCCCTGAACACAGTACCTCTCGATGCAGGAGCAGTCCTCCTGATGCAAGCGTTGCAGTGTCGGGCCGTATAAGGTTTTCCTTGACGGATGAAGCAGGCTCAGCAAGTTCACACTCCTCTGGGCATGAAGAGCAGCCTCAGCTGACGCGTCATCACAGGGGAAGCTCAGTTGGTATGGCAATGCTGGGAACACGTTGGGAGGCTTCTCTCAGTCCTGCGGCGACAGCTTGGACCAAAGACGGTGATTTTAATCAGCGTGCGTCGCTCAGTTTGGTTTCAATTTAAAGAGTGAGCATTGGCTTCGATGAGAGTGTAGTGCTTGATCCTTGCAGTGAAGTCCTTCCTTGTGCAGGCGATGCGCTGGGAATGTGTTTGTGTTCATAGAGAGGCTCCTGCATCAGAGTATATGAAGGAGGACACAAAATCTTTGATGGTCCAGAGGCTTCGAGGGGGCAAGCCCTTGGAGTTGCTGGGGATTTAAAGGTTGTGGGGAAGGTTTTGGTCCTTCTCACTGCCAGAGGCAAAAGGCAGCAGGCCAATAGCAGAGCAGATTGCAAAGTGCCAGTCCCTCCTGGCAGCACAACAATCAGCAGGCAGCAGGGCAGCACAGCAAAGCAAAAAGCAAAGTTGAAGCATGGTTCCTCTTCTTCGTAGAGTCTCCTCATGACTCTAAAATGAACTTATTTGGTGGGGTTTGTAGTCCAGTACTCATACCCAAATGTGCCTTTGAAGTGGGGGAGGCTTCAAGGATACCTTTGAAGATCACAAGGTCCCTGCCCTTCCTTCCCTGGCTCGACACACTACAGGGGGGTATGCATCCCTTTGTGTGGGGAAAGGCACAGCCCTATTTGGGTTTAGGTGTCAGCTCTGCAATTCAAAAACTTACTTTCCTAAAGGATGTGTTTTTAAATTTTGAGTCGAGACACCAAATTCCAAGTTTCTATCTGCTCCCAATGGGAAATCACACTTAAAGGGTGTTTTAAGGCAATCCCCATGTTAACCTATGTGAGAGATAGGCCTTGCAGTACTGAAAACCTATTTAGTAGTTTTTCACTATCTGGACATCTTAAACTTAAAAATACATGTCCAGCTTTTGAAATACACTGCACCCTATCCTTGGGGCAGACCAGGGCCTACATTAGGGGAGACTTTGATGTAATAAAAAGCAAGGTTGGGCCTGGCAAGTGGGCATATATAAGTTTAAAACTGCCCACACATGCTCGCCAGTGGCAGGCATGGGATATGTTGGAAGGGCTACTATAGTGGGTGGCACAATCAGTGCTGCAGGACCACCAGTAGCATTTAATTTACAGGCCCTTGACACCTACAGTGTACTTTAATAAAGGGCTCACAAGTAAATTAAATGTGCCAATTGTGGATAAGTTAATGTGAACATTTTAAAATAGAGAACACCAGCACTTTAGCACTGCGCAGCAGAGGTAAAGTATGCAGAATCCGAAAAGTCAGCAAGTATGGGCCATAAAAATATGAGGTTAGAGGGCAGCACCTAAGGGTAAACCACACCCAGGGTGCCAGGTCTAACAGGGACATATACAGAGGAAGAGAAACCAAATAAGATTTAGCTGTCAGAAAATTGGCAAACCAGCAAGGGCAGGTCCCTCAACACCAATCTCCTTCAGCAGATGGATAAGAATTTTATGGAAGATGGTGTCGAAACCCATTGATAAATCCAATAGAATGAGTGGAGCAGTACCATTCCTAATATATATTTCAGGTTTTCTGAAACTGTTAAAAGAAAATATTCAGTAGATTGAGCTGCTTGAGCACCTTAATCTTGAGAGGAATTGTAAAGGATGGACAAATGTCTAAAGCAAATGTGTTCTGGGTTATTAACTGGTTCTGTGCCGGGGACACAATGGTTACGTCCCGCAGCACAGTGCTCCTGTGCCGAGGATGTAACCATTACGTCCCGGCACTGGAGCTTGAACGGAGAGCTAGCGCTCCCTCCGTGTGCTTCGCCCCCAAGCCCCTATGGCAGGAATGGAAGGGGAAGCCCTTCCCCTTCCAACCCCGAACCCCCTTCCCCCGTGGCGTCTGATGACATCAGCGCACGATTACGTGCTGACCCCATCAGAGGCCTGCCCCTCCTCCAGCGTGTATTGGAGGAGAAATGCTTTTGCATTTCTCCTCCGATTATGTGGTGGGGCTGAGAAAGACATAAAAGGAAAGGAAAGCCCTTTCCTTTCCTTTGATGTCTTTCTCAGCAGAAATTCCCACTAGACACCAGGGAGTTTTTGTTGTTGTTGTTTTTTACAGGAGGGGAGCGGCCCCTTGGACAAGGACCGCTCCCCAGGGGGCCCAATTATTTTTAAGCCATTTCTGCCCCCACTGGGGCCCTAATATAATTAGCCCGATCTGCCCCCAAGGGGGGCAGAAACCCTCTAAACACCAGGGCTAATTTTTTTTTTGTTTATTTATTTGTTTATATGTGGGGAGTGACCCCTTAGGCAAGGGTCACCCCCCATGGGGCAAAATTACTTTTAGGCCATTTCTGCCCCCCTTAGGGACAGATCGGCCTATTTTTATTAGGCCAATCTTCCCCCACGAGGGCAGAAAACACTGGACGCCAGGGATTAGTTTTTTTTTTATATTATTGAATGAATGAGGGGAGCGGCCCCTTGGGCAAGGGCTGCTCCCTGGGGGAAAATATTTTTAGGCCTTTTCTGCCTCCCTGGGGCAGATCAGCCTATTAGAATTAGGCCAATCTGCCCCTCGGGGGGGCAGAAACCCTTAGACACCAGGGATATATTTATTTTTCTGTTTACTTTTGTTTTTTATATGTGGAGAACGACCCCTTGGGCAAGTGTCGCTCCCCTGTGGGGCAAATTGTCTTTAGACCATTTCTGCCCCCTTGGGGGCAGATTTGCCTATTTTTGTTTGACAAATCTGTCCCCAAAGGGTGCAGAAACCACTAGACACCAGGGATTATTATTTTTTTAGTCAATTTCACGCAAGGGGAGCGACACCTTAGGCAAGGGTCGCTCCCCTGGGGGGGCAAATATATTTTAGGCCATTTCTGCTCCCCTTGGTGGCAGATTGGCCTATTCTATTAGGCCAATCTGCCCCTGGGCGTGCAGAAACCACTTAGGCACCAGGAATTAGTGTGTGTGTATGCGTGTGTTTGTTCGGGGGCAGCTCCTTGGGCAAGGGTTGCTCCCCATGGGGGTACATTACTGTTGGCCGTATAGGCCCCCTTGGGGGCAGATCAGCCTATTTTTGGACGGCCCATCTGCCCCCAAGGGAGGCAAAAAGCCCACCAGAGACCAGGGAAGATTATTTTTCCAAAATAAGAGGGTGGAGGTATGGCCATACCCTCACCTCAAATAAATGGGGCCAAAGTTGTTCTGCCCACTAGTGGGCAGATGAGGCAATTACCCCCGAACCACAACCCAGGGGCAGAAAGTCTACTAGATGCCAGGGAATAAAAAAAAAAAAAAAATAGTGGGGTGGTGGCCACCAACCAGTATGGGCCTGGATATGCCCCTATCCCAAATGAAGGGGGTAACAGTCTTTCAGCTCTGCCCCGCACACTAAAACATCTTATCCCATGGCAAGCAAGAGGACATTTGATTATTTTTGGTTTTGGTTTTACAATTGAGCCATGAGAGCTTGGCTAACTCTCAAAATTGTCCCACTTAGAATGGTGGGGGCTGAACTTTTTGGACATTGGGATGCTACCATGTAGAAAAATCCACAAGACCTAGACACATCTGAAAACTAAACATCTGGGTGAGTCCAGGGTGGTGTGCTTCACATGCACCCCGCACCTTTTTTCTTACCCACAATGTCCTGCAAACCTTGAACTTTGCTGGAAAACACACATTTTTCCCACATTTTTGTGATGGAACCCTCCGGAATCTGCAGGAATCCACAACACACCTACCACCCAGCATTGTCTCATCTATATAGATAAAAATTCTGCTGCACTTGTCAACCTAAACATTTTTTTTTTCATACTGCCCTTTTGGACCTTCTTTGGTTCCCCTCAATTTCAACATGTTTTTGGCTCTTCCCTGTCACAGGGACTTGGCCAACCTACACAAGTGAGGCATCATTTTTCTGGCAGGCTGAGGGGAATGTTGGGTGGTAGGAAATTTGTCCCAGTGCAGTGATCCCACACAGAACTGTGGGAAAAATTTGATTTTTTGTAGCTAAAATTGAGGTTTGCAGAGGATTCTGGGTAAGAAAACATTGGGGGATCCACGCAAGTCACACCTCCATGGACTCCCTTGGGTGTCTAGTTTTCAGAAATGTCTGGGTTTGGTAGGTTTCCCTAGATGGCTGCTGAGCCCAGGAACAAAAACGCAGGTGCCCCCGCAAAAACAGGTAGTTTTGTATTTGATAATTTTGATATGTCCAGCTAGTGTTTTGGGGCATTTCCTTTCTCGGGCACTAGGCCTTCCCACACCAGTGAGGTACCATTTTTATTGGAAGACTTGGGGGAACACTGGGTGAAAGGAAATTTGTGGCTCCTCTCAGATTCCGGAACTTTCTGTCACCGAAATGTGAGGAAAAGTGTTTTTTTTTGCCCATATTTTGAGGTTTGCAAAGGATTCTGGATAACAGAACCTGGTGAGAGCCCCACAAGTCAACCCTTCTTGGATTCACCTAGGTGTCTAGTTTTCAAAAGTGCACAGATTTGGTAGGTTTCCCTAGGTGCCAGCTGAGCTAGAGGCCAAAATCCACAGCTAGGCACTTTCCAAAAAACAGCTCTGTTTTCTCTGGGAAAATGTGATGTGCCCAGGTTGTGTTCTGGAGCATTTGCTGTTGCGGGCGCTAGGCCTACCCACACAAGTGAGGTACCATTTTTATTGGGAGACTTGGAGGAACTCTGTGTGGAAGGAAATTTGTGGCTCCTCTCAGATTCCAGAACTTTCTGTCACCGAAATTTGAGGAAAAAGAGTTTTGTTGGACAAATTTGAGGTTTGCAAAGGATTCTGGGTAACAGAACCTGGTGAGAGCCCCACAAGTCACCCCATCTTGGATTCCCTTAGGTGTCTAGTTTTCAAAAATGTGCAGGTTTGGTAGGTTTCCGTAGGTGCCGGCTGAGCTAGGGGCCTAAACCCACAGCTAGTCACTTTGCAGAAAATAGGTCTGTTTTCTTTGGGAAAATGTGATGTGTCCACTTTGTGTTTTGGGGCATTTCCTGTCGCGGGAGCTAGGCCTACCCACACAAGTGATGTACCATTTTTGTTGGGAGACTTGAGGGAATGCTGGGTGGAAGGAAATTCCTCGCAGATTCCAGAATTTTCTGTCACCGAAATGTGAGGAAACTGTGTTTTTTTGGCCAAATTTTGATATTTGCAAAGGATTCTGGGTAACAGAAGCTGGTGAGAGCCCCACAGGTCACCCCATCTTGGATTCCCCTGGGTGCCTGGTTTAAAAAAAAGCACAAGTTTGGTAGGTTTCCCTAGATGCCGGCTGAGCTAGGGGCCAAAACCTACACTTAGGCACTTTGCAAAAAACACATCAGATTTCAATGTAAAAATGTGACGTGTCTATGTTGCGTTTCCTGTCGGGATCATTAGGCCTACCCACGCAAGTGAGGTATCAGTTTTATCAGGGGACTTGGGGGAACACAGAATAGCAAAACAAGTGTTATTGCCCCTTGTTTTTCTCTACATTTTTTCCTTCCAAATGTAAGACATCTATTTGAGAAATGCCCTGTAATTTACTTGCTAGTATGGGCATCCTGGAATTCAGACATGTGCAAATAACCACTGCTTCTTAACACCTTATATTGTGCCCATTTCGGAAATACAAAGGTTTTCTTGATACCTATTTTTCACTCTTTATATTTCAGCAAATGAAGTGCTGTATACCTGGTATAGAATGAAAACCCATTGCAAGATGCAGCTCATTTATTGGCTCTGGATACCTAGGGTTCTTGATGAACCTTTAAGTACTAAATATACCCACAACCAGAAGAGTCCAGCAGGTGTAACGGTATATTGTTTTAAAAAGTCTGACATCTCAGGAAAAAGTTACAGAGCAAAACGTGGAGAAAAATGGCTGTTTTTTTCAGCTCAATTTCAATATTTTTTTATTTCAGCTGTTATTTTCTGTAGGATCTACACAAATTACCCCTTGCTGAATACAGAATTTTGTCTACTTTTCAGAAATGTTTATCTTTCTGGAGCCAGCATTGATTTCACACCCATTTCTGTCACTAACTGGAAGGAGGCTGAAAGTACTAAAATAGTAAAAATGGGGTATTCCCCAGTAAAATGCCAAAATTGTGTTGAAAAATTGGGTTTTCTGATTCAGGTTTGCCTGTTCCTGAAAGCTGGTAAGCTGGTGATTTTAGCACCGCAAACCCTTTGTTGATGCCATTTTCAGGGAAAAAAATACAAGCCTCCTGCAGCCCTTTTTCCCCCTTTTTAAAAAAAAAATAAACAAAATATTTGCTGTATTTTAGCTACTTTCTTGGTCTCCTTTAGGGGAACCCAAAAAGTCTGGATCCCTCTAGAATCCCTAGGATGTTGGAAAAAAAGGATGCAAATTTGGCACGGGTAGCTTATGTGGACAAAAAGTTATGAGGGCCTAAGCGTGAACTGCCCCAAATAGCCAAAAAAGGCTTGGCACAGGAGGGGAAAAGGGCTGGTAGTGAAGGGGTTAAGTTCAACAGCAGTCTAAAGAGAAGCACATCTTCTAGCCACAAAAAGCTAGAACTGTTTTATATTCTTTAATCTAATTGCTTCATTCATACATATCTATTATTGTGGTGCTACTTCCTTTTTTTTAAATTCCCCGATCAACTGGATTTCTTGAACTCATATTTAAGTATTTTTACAAGAAGGCAACATTTTTGGAAGTATTCAGTATCAACACAAGGTTTGGATACCTTTTTATTACTGGCCTTAATGGCCATAAAGATTAATCCTAGTATTGATCCTGCTAATGAGGATCCTAGCAATGAGGATCATTGCAAAATTTAAAATGTAGATACATCAATGAAAATCTAGCAAACAACATATCTGGCACGAAGCAGAGTAATGAATTCTAATTTTTCTCATATCTATATTGAATAATAGGGTATAATTTTGAAAGAATCAGAGTACAAAAGATTCATGTTGAGTGCTGCATGCAAATGGTCACTCCTTTCATGTTTCAAAACTCCAAATGTGTGGCTAAAAACACAATAATTGATCTCAAAGATATAAAATCAATCAGGGAATGTCTGTAATAAAATCAGCAATTCCAAGTGCTTCTCTCACTTGAAATTGCTCTTCCAGATCCAACTGATTAATTGTCATTGTAACGTTCCAGCTTTCCACTACAATGAGCACAGCCTGAGGGACAGCTGTTTCTGCATGAAAGATATCCCTTACAAATAGCTCAACCAATTAAAAAAATGTCATTCAAGAACCAGAAGGTTTCAACTAAATATTTACAAACCCTATTTCAAGTTTTGATTCTTAGATTTTAAATTGACTCTTCCTACATTATTACTACAAAAGATGGGAAATGAACTCATTGAAAAACTCCATATGGATTAATCAAAATTGCCACTCCTCCTGAGGGTCATCCTTGGTGATTTGTCTGCATTTGCTCAGATAGTAATGTCGCCCTTTAGGTAAGAAGGTTTGGTCGGCCATTTTCAATGGATAATAATTAGAAGCATACTATAGGAACAGCCCACCAGCAAAGAGTATAAGTATCTGAGCAATTTGATGATGGTCAAATCCAGACCTATGATGGGTAAAACAGGGTTGCATACACAGGTTGTTCTAGAATTTCACCCCTATTAAGAAGCCAATGTTTAATAAGTCATCTTTCACCACATTACATAGGTATAACATTTTTCTAGTGGTAGTGTTAAGACAGTAATCTCCTTTCATTTTGCATCATAATGAATAGATACTGAGACTAAATTTTGTGTGGTTATTCTAGGAATTGTGTTGAATTTCCTTAAAAGTGCATTTTTAGTTAGATGTTTGACCTGGAATCATTCCTGACCTTTTGGTAATGGAATAATCAACACCCTTGGAGAGGTAGAAGTTCCACTCAGGCAACAATCACATTCCTTGTCAGGATGCACCACAAAAGTCATCAAATTAACCTTTGGTAACCCTGTGGTAGCTTGGTAGAAAAGCAGTCAGACCTAACTTAGAGGCAATGTGTGAAGTGTTAATGCAGCATAGAAACAGCAATAAAGCAACACTATACAACACAAGAGAGTAAATTTGAATACATAAAATGATTCCATAAAGTCAAAATCCAATCAGTAAAACCTGAGACGTTCAGTTTCAAAGAATTAAGGGCCTTCCTTAGATGTAACTTACAAATATTAAACCGGAAGGTTTAGGATGGCAAAAGGTTTATTTTGCCAGGCCGAAAGAGACATGCTTTAAAAGGCCAGTTTAAAGGATGGCACAATGAGTGCTGTAGGCCCTCTAGTAGCATTACATTTACAAGCCTTAGGTGCAGATAATACTGTTTACTAGGGATTTACAAGTAAATTAAGATGTACCAATCAGGTATATGGCAATTGAACCATGTTTTAGGGAGAGAGGACAAGCACTTTACCACTGGCAGTTCTAATGCAAACAAAAATAGGTTCAGCAACAGAAGGCAAAAATCTGGGGGAGTCCTTGCAAAAACGGTCAGGTCCAACACTTACTAACTGTAAGGGATGGCAAATTGGAGGGAGAGAAACTAGAAATAATATAGTGTCTCTGTCAACGTGCAGACAGGGGATAGGGAGAAGTTAAATACTACTTGTTTTTAAAAAGTGGGAAACTCCAGTTCTGCTCACCCTCTTTTTGTTTTGTTTTTATACATTTATTTTTATTTTCTTTAAGAACATAGAAATGAGAACAAAAACAGAAAAGTAGGAATTTTATTTCTTGTACAATAGTTCAGAAACAACCACTTTTATACCAATGTAAGCATAAAATGAACAAATGTAGCTCCCCTGTGGAAATGCAACATACACCGTGAGGAACAATTGTGTATAAGAATATCTACATGCTACACAGGTGCACATTATTTAGACTCCTCGAGGAGGAATGATAATATTAATTCTATTAGACCCCCATATTGGACCCGTGCCTCCCAGATTTTTACATCCTTTTGAGGAGATTTCCTTGCTTTGTATATAGGCCCCTCCAACAGCGTACATTCATCAAGGCTATGTTTACATTTCACATGTTTGGTGCAGTTGGATTGCACCAATTTTTGGCTGTGTTTCATTTCATCACTATCAGCTTCGAACTATGAAACAGGTTGTGGTACTGTGTTAAAACCTAAATCCTTCAGGCTATTTAATTATGCGAAATATGGATCAAATGAAATTTGTGTACACACAACCTCATTGCATATACCTTCCACCACTCCCAAGAACTTCCTTAGAGTGCCATAACTCCAGACTGTTTGTAACAAATGTTCTTCCTCAGTTTGGCATCTGATAGATAGGGATGACGAATCATGGTTAACAGTGGTGCTGGAACAATTTCCAGAGTAAAGGGTGTGGCCATCAAAATAACATCACTGAATTTATAGAGATTGTGATTAATCCAAGCATTACTCAAAGAGCAAGTGCAGCAAACGAGCCACACCCATTTCGAAAGAAAGTGGTAAGGGTGTAGTATGGTGTTGGTGGTGCATTTTGGAGCATGATATTGCAAATATGTTACTAAAGCATGATGTGGTAGTGCACTGTTATTTTCAGACAGCGCATTCTACATTGAAATGGCTACCAAATTTGGAAAGGCATACAGTTCAACTGAAATAGCACGCACATGATAATGTGTGGAAATCAGGTTTCAGAGAATATTTGTCATTTGCACTTCACCAAGTAAAGTGTCTTGATTTGAACTGAGCTTATTAAAATCTTTGTTTCCATAATGCTTCTGAACTACAAAAAAGTGCATCATTTGTGCCGTCCTGATTACTGATATATTTTGAAATATTTGTACAATTTATAGATATTTAAACGTTGTTGTATGTTAGAAAAAAGTGACATCCTGCAACCTTTCCTTTACACTTGCAAGACTATCACATAGTTCATTTTACAAAATCTTGTCACTTAGCAGTCCGAGAAAAAAAGTAAAAAACAATTTCCAGCATAAAAGAATATGCAACAAATCATCAGAAGACACAGCCTGACATTTGTCCTTGTTCCCTGGACACAAGGTAGATATGACACGATAGAAACACAATTTAGAGGCATCTATATCGCTCATTCTCCTTCAGAACTCCTTCAATGTTATTTTAAGGGTGCTGCAGCACACACAGCACCCCTACTTCCAGTGGCTATGATGGTTAATGTGTCAGAAAGATACTGCACTAAGAAAAAGATATTTAAACTAAAAAGTGTTTGATTCCACACCAAAAATCACACAAAATATCATTAAAACAGCACAAATTAATGTTGTGAATGAGAATAAAATGAACATTTCCACCTTAAATAAAAGTTGATCTAAAAATATTAACACTCTAAATTCTACTGCTATGTGCTACACTAGGAAAGAACAGAGTAGTATAGCTTGTGCCTAAAGTGTCTTACCAAGAATCAGCACACTGCTTAACTGTTTACAGCAAAGCTGTAATTGTGAATAGTCGGGGACGCCGTGTTTCCTGTGGAAGGCAAGCACACATCTCATCAACTCCTCCACTACGACTTGGCTTGATATCAGCTTTCAATAGAAAGTGCAATGCACCAGCAGCAGCTCTGCAGTCAAGCTCTTCCCTTGCAGTATTGTGCACGTTAATCTGGGAATAAGGACCTCTTTTCAGAAGTTGTTAAGTGACAGTCCTTTTATAGTGTACCTTATCTAAAATGGTAATTTCCAACATAACTTTAGGAATGTCATCAAGATGCTAGTCTTAGACGCATTCTCATAAACAACTATGGTAAAACACATCAATTCAGACTACACTGTTTGGCTATTGTTTTGTATGACCTTGAAATAGAGATCACAAGGCAGTTGTATCAGACTGATTTTCCATCGGGTGTCTTATCAATAACATTGTCTGAGTGACTTGACCCTTTCACAGGTCTTGAAAAGATAAAGATAGACAACATCTATGTAAAAGGCAGACATGTTGATGATTCTGCAAAAAATGGGAGAATGGAGTCTCGGTCTGCTCAAGATGGAGTTAGGCTTCATGATCTTTACATCACAATGGGGAATTTTTAATTTTTGAAGCATGATTATGACCAACCACCACAGAGGTTTGCTTCCAAGAGCTGTACTCAGTTTATTACAAGTATGTTGTGATGTAGGAATAGTTGAACTAGTGGCGGCCGGTAATTTTAGGGGGGGGAAGGCAGGACACACAGGCACACATGCACACTCAGACTCATTCTTACACACACACCACGCGCACACACACACACACACACACACATCACACTCATTATCAAATATTCAAACATTCATGCATGCACCCCCATTCATTTAAAAAAAGACACACAAACACTTACCTATAGCACTACCTCAAGGTCCCAGGAAGATTGGGACTGCTGCTTTCCCTAACTGGTTAACCTAAGGTCAGCCAGTGTGGGAAGGGAGCAGTCCCAACTCGTCACAGAGTGGGATGGCGTCAGAGAGCCTGCTGACCCCACCCCAGATAACTGTGACTTCTTCAGCCCAGCAAATTTCAGCTCAGGCAGCCGGGAGCCTGCGCAAATAGTGCATGTCTAGCTCCTGGCTGCCTGACCTGAAAATGAAGAGTATCTGTCAGGCTGACTTTTGCACAGCCTGACAGACACTCTTATTGAGGGTCAAAAGGTGTGGAGACAAGGCCCCCTAAGCCTCAAAGGACGGGCTGCGGCTGAGCTGCACCCTTCTTACCAACTGTTCCTTTAATACTAGTTACAGCCTTGCTACCATTGGGGATAATGGAAAAAAGTGCCAAGAATTGAGACAAAGGGCTCAAATTGAGCATCAAAGAGAGGATGTAGTTCATATCAGTCTTGTTAAGACTCACTGCATTGATGTCAACAAGATGCAATGCCACCCTCAGGTGAGATAAAAAATATTCAATAAATGCAATGCAATATTCGAGCCTTGCTTTGTATATTTTTTATTAATACAAGTCCTAATGGACCCTGTAAAAGAGAACCTAGCCTCCCCCGAGTCTACAGCTCCTTTTAACCTACATTAGTTACTATTCTTAATAACATAATTTTATTGAACAGTTTCCCTGATTGCACCATTGCGTATGTGGTTAATACAAATACAGTAGCCGTTCCTTCGTCCACACAAGTAAATATCAAGTTAGAACATTTGACATATTTACCTGACCTGACTTTTGCTGTCTGTATGTCTGTGGTGTGTTTGAAAGCAGCATCAGCTGGAAAAGGGGTGAGGCAGGGAGAACAGCTGCTAATAGCATAAGGTGGGCCAGAGTCTATTAGCGTGAGCCTCCTCACCTCTGTTGCTGATATCCTTCTTAGAAGCAAGCACCCTCAGTTATGAGACTGCCTGAAGGTACCCTTGAAGCACAACAGCAAAGAGTTCCTTCAACAACGGACAGTGCTTGAAAGTGCTGAGAGTAGTTATGCTGCAGCAGAGCATAGCAGTAAATCCCTTGTGTGCATAACCATGCAAACCTTTAAAGCAGAATGAGGCTGGAAATGATGGGACAAGGCAAACAGCTGCTAATAGCATAAGATTGCCTAGAGTGTTTCAACGTAAGTCTCTTCATCGTCGTTGTCCACTGGCATCTGAGAAACCAGCCCCCTCAGTTATAAGAGGAACCCAGCCAATCCTTGCAAAACAACGGCAAAACACCCCTTTAACAAATACCAATGCTTCAAAGAGCTAAGTGCAGTTTTGTAGCAGCAGGGTTTAGAGCCAGCAGCTGAAAACTAAAACGATATTTCATTTTATTTTTCAGCTGCTGGCTCAGCTGAGCCAGCGTGTGAAGGGAGAAGCAGGGCTAGGCCATGAGAGGGGGGAGGGAGGAGAAGAGGAGTGAGTGCACTAAGTGCACAGGTCAGTTTGGCCGGCCCTCTTCGGCCAGCCAAACTGACATTTGCACTTAGGATTCTCCAACCCAGCTGTGTTGCACAGCTGGGTTGGAGAAACTGCACAGACTCCCATGTAGTGTCTGAGTGGCAGACCAAGCCGCTCAGACCAATCTTGGTGCCACTCTCATTCTAGGGATGGCATGAGAGCAGCACCAGGATTGCTGGGGAGCCTGTGCTGGTGTCCCAGAGACTGATGGAACACCATCAGAAGAGGAGTGCGAGGCGGCCTGCGGCATTGGAACAGGTACATTTAAAAAAATTATTATTAATTTTTTATTTGTTATTTACTATCCACTGCCCCTCCCCCCGCCGCCTGCCTGCCCATCCCCTTGAGATTTGCAGCGGCTGGGTATAGCAGTAATTTTTTGATGATAAAATGTGCAGACATTCAGATACAAAATACACACTCAAGCTAGCCACAATTACTGTGAAATCTGTAAGAGTGGATTTTGTGGCCAAGATGTTTTGTTAAAAAAATGAGAGCGACCAGAAACTACAACAATGTAATTCTCCCTGGAACAAGCAATTAAATTTCTGTCACTTATGCGTGCCAGATATCTCACTGCTAAAATAGTTTTGTGAGTGAGGTCAGTGTTTTCTGGCCTCTAAACACAAGAAAACATCCCTATATTTTTGATAAAATAAAACTAAGCAAAGAAATAATGAATGGCCAGGATTAAATTTAGTGTGAGATTCACCCATTCTGTATATTAAATATGTGTAGGATCATGTTACCTAATCTTTATATTTCCTTTGTACATGGAATCAGGCAATTATGCCTTTATATGTAACTTTGGGGTAATTGTTACGTATTCAACAATGGATATGGGAGAACCAAATTGTGATCTTAAGAACACATTTATGATCTTGGGCCATTCACAGTGTACCTTCAAAAACTCAGAAAAATAGTGAACACTCACTAGTGAGGTTTATGGCATTGAGGGTACACTCAGCCATATAACCCCTCAGCAAAGATATTGAGATGTTTTAAAGAAGTCAAGGGTCAAGTATACATCCTAATCAAAAGTACACAACAAAAGATTACAAAAATAGAGTGAGAGGTTTTATGGTAAAGAAGTGATCTTATTTACACTCGATACAGAGGCTCTCTTTACTAATATACCCACAGAGAGATACTATTAAAGTGATCAGTGAGGTACTTCTTAAGTATCCCTCACGTGAAGGGGTCTGTGCAGAATTAATAATTCAATATGCAGACATTGTTCTAAAGATGAGGATGTTATATCTCCAGGTGAGGGAGACAAGTGACTTGTACGCTGAGTTTAGCAAGTTTATATGTACAGGCATTTGCGCAGAAACACATCTATAACAAAATGGCCCCTTCTTTAAACATTGAGGCATATTTACATGCCCCTAATGCCACAGGAGAATCACCTTTTGTGACGCCTCGGTGGAGCTGTGCACTGCTCCATATTTACAAGGCACACTAAGCCACTTTTTGTGGTTTGACACCACCGTGTAAATATGGGCCCCTTCAACTCAGTTTTCTGTGGCAGAGAGGAGTGCAATGGGTATTACTGTGGGTGTTGTACCACAACACCCACTGCGTTTGAAAATGCTCCAGATTTACAAGAATTTGCAAATCTGTGGCAGCACCAAAAACTAGTGCCACCCCATGGGTGATGTTAGCATGATGCAATGAGGAGAAATACTTTTATTTCTCCTTGTTTTTTCTGTGTGCTACATTCTGCAGCACACATAGAAAGAACAAAACACCGTTTTAGATTGTTTATGTGCAGGAAGGGACACCTTCCTGCTCATAAAAAATAATTCCCTTCAACACAGACACCCTTGCACTATGGTGCAAGGATGCTTGCATTGGCAGATAAATTTAGCACCTGCCCTAGGGGAAACACTTGCAGAAGTGACACAACGTGGCACTGTCAATTTTGACGCAGCACCACGCTGTGCCACTTCTGTGTTAAATATGCCCCATTATGTGTTGGTCTGGCATTTTTTGACTACATGTGTTTCTTCTGGAAAGGTCTGAGAGAAATGTTA